>NC_141538.1:52602500-53802500 GCF_021556685.1 Rattus norvegicus | reverse complement strand
CAGTCTGCAATCCCACCAACAATGGAGGAGTGTTCCTCTTTCTCCACATCCTCGCCAGCATCTGCTGTCACCTGAGTTTTTGATCTTAGCCAATCGCACTGGTGTGAGGTGAAATCTCAGGGTTGTTTTGATTTGCATTTCCCTTATGACTAAAGATGTTGAACATTTCTTTAGGTGTTTCTCAGCCATTCGGCATTCCTCAGCTGTGAATTCTTTGTTTAGCTCTGAACCCCATTTTTTAATAGGGTTATTTGTTTCCCTGAGGTCTAACTTCTTGAGTTCTTTGTATATTTTGGATATAAGGCCTCTATCTGTTGTAGGATTGGTAAAGATCTTTTCCCAATCTGTTGGTTGCCGTTTTGTCCTAACCACAGTGTCCTTTGCCTTACAGAAGCTTTGCAGTTTTATGAGATCCCATTTGTCGATTCTTGATCTTAGAGCATAAGCCATTGGTGTTTTGTTCAGGAAATTTTTTCCAGTGCCCATGTGTTCCAGATGTTTCCCTAGTTTTTCTTCTATTAGTTTGAGTGTGTCTGGTTTGATGTGGAGGTCCTTGATCCACTTGGACTTAAGCTTTGTACAGGGTGATAAGCATGGATCGATCTGCATTCTTCTACATGTTGCCCTCCAGTTGAACCAGCACCATTTGCTGAAAATGCTATCTTTTTTCCATTGGATGGTTTTGGCTCCTTTGTCAAAAATCAAGTGACCATAGGTGTGTGGGTTCATTTCTGGGTCTTCAATTCTATTCCATTGGTCTATCTGTCTGTCTCTGTACCAATACCATGCAGTTTTTATCACTATTGCTCTGTAATACTGCTTGAGTTCAGGGATAGTGATTCCCCCTGAAGTCCTTTTATTGTTGAGGATAGCTTTAGCTATCCTGGGTTTTTTGTTATTCCAGATGAATTTGCGAATTGTTCTGTCTAACTCTTTGAAGAATTGGATTGGTATTTTGATGGGGATTGCATTGAATCTGTAGATTGCTTTTGGTAAAATGGCCATTTTTACTATATTAATCCTGCCAATCCATGAGCATGGGAGATCTTTCCATCTTCTGAGGTCTTCTTCAATTTCTTTCCTCAGTGTCTTGAAGTTCTTATTGTACAGATCTTTTACTTGCTTGGTTAAAGTCACACCGAGGTACTTTATATTATTTGGGTCTATTATGAAGGGTGTCGTTTCCCTAATTTCTTTCTCGGCTTCTTTCTCTTTTGTATAGAGGAAGGCAACTGATTTATTTGAGTTAATTTTATACCCAGCCACTTTGCTGAAGTTGTTTATCAGCTATAGTAGTTCTCTGGTGGAACTTTTGCGATCACTTAAATATACTATCATGTCATCTGCAAATAGTGATATTTTGACCTCTTCTTTTCCGATCTGTATCCCTTTGATCTCCTTTTGTTGTCTGATTGCTCTGGCTAGAACTTCAAGAACTATATTGAATAAGTAGGGAGAGAGTGGGCAGCCTTGTCTAGTCCCTGATTTTAGTGGGATTGCTTCAAGTTTCTCTCCATTTAGTTTAATGTTAGCAACTGGTTTGCTGTATATGGCTTTTACTATGTTTAGGTATGGGCCTTGAATTCCTATTCTTTCCAGGACTTTTATCATGAAGGGGTGTTGAATTTTGTCAAATGCTTTCTCAGCATCTAATGAAATGATCATGTGGTTCTGTTCTTTCAGTTTGTTTATATAATGGATCACGTTGATGGTTTTCCGTATATTAAACCATCCCTGCATGCCTGGGATGAAGCCTACTTGATCATGGTGGATGATTGTTTTGATGTGCTCTTGAATTCGGTTTGCCAGAATTTTATTGAGTATTTTTGCGTCGATATTCATAAGGGAAATTGGTCTGAAGTTCTCTTTCTTTGTTGTGTCTTTGTGTGGTTTAGGTATAAGAGTAATTGTGGCTTCGTAGAAGGAATTCGGTAGGGCTCCATCGGTTTCAATTTTGTGGAATAGTTTGGATAATATTGGTATGAGGTCTTCTATGAAGGTTTGATAGAATTCTGCACTAAACCCGTCTGGACCTGGGCTCTTTTTGGTTGGGAGACCTTTAATGACTGCTTCTATTTCCTTAGGAGTTATGGGGTTGTTTAACTTGTTTATCTGTTCCTGATTTAACTTCGGTACCTGGTATCTGTCTAGGAAATTATCCATTTCCTGAAGATTTTCAAGTTTTGTTGAATATAGGTTTTTATAGTAAGATCTGATGATTTTTTGA
Organism: Rattus norvegicus; assembly: GCF_021556685.1. Taxonomy (NCBI): domain Eukaryota; kingdom Metazoa; phylum Chordata; class Mammalia; order Rodentia; family Muridae; genus Rattus; species Rattus norvegicus. Next base: position 53,800,273 of record NC_141538.1, on the reverse strand, counting down.
ATTTCCTCTGAATCTGTAGTTATGTCTCCCTTTTCATTTCTGATTTTGTTAATTTGAACGCACTCTCTGTGTCCTCTCGTTAGTCTGGCTAAGGGTTTATCTATCTTGTTGATTTTCTCAAAGAACCAACTTTTGGTTCTGTTGATTCTTTCTATGGTCCTTTTTGTTTCTACTTGTTGATTTCAGCTCTGAGTTTGATTATTTCCTGCCTTCTACTCCTCCTGGGTGTATTTGCTTCTTTTTGTTCTAGAGCTTTTAGGTGTGCTGTCAAGCTGCTGACATATGCTCTTTCCTGTTTCTTTCTGCAGGCACTCAGCGCTATGAGTTTTCCTCTTAGCACAGCTTTCATTGTGTCCCATAAGTTTGAGTATGTTGTACCTTCATTTTCATTAAATTCTAAAAAGTTTTTAATTTCTTTCTTTATTTCTTCCTTGACCAGGTTATCATTGAGTAGAGCATTGTTCAATTTCCACGTATATGTGGGCATTCTTCCCTCATTGTTATTGAAGACCAGTTTTAGGCCGTGGTGGTCCGATAGCACGCATGGGATTATTTCTATCTGTCTGTACCTATTGAGGCCCGTTTTTTGACCAATTATATGGTCAATTTTGGAGAAAGTACCATGAGGAGCTGAGAAGAAGGTATATCCTTTTGCTTTAGGATAGAATGTTCTATAAATATCCGTTAAGTCCATTTGGCTCATGACTTCTCTTAGTCTGTCGATATCACTGTTTAATTTCTGTTTCCATGATCTGTCCATTGATGAGAGTGGGGTGTTGAAATCTCCCACTATTATTGTGTGAGGTGCAATGTGTGTTTTGAGCTTTAGTAAGGTTTCTTTTACGTATGTAGGTGCCCTTGTATTTGGGGCATAGATATTTAGGATTGAGAGTTCATCTTGGTGGATTTTTCCTTTGATGAATATGAAGTGTCCTTCCTTATCTTTTTTGATGACTTTTAGTTGGAAATTGATTTTATTTGATATTAGAATGGCTACTCCAGCTTGCTTCTTCTGACCATTTGCTTGGAAAGTTGTTTTCCAGCCTTTCACTCTGAGGTAATGTCTGTCTTTGTCTCTGAGGTGTGTTTCCTGTAGGCAGCAGAATGCAGGGTCCTCGTTGCGTATCCAGTTTGTTAATCTATGTCTTTTTATTGGGGAGTTGAGGCCATTGATATTGAGAGATATTAAGGAATAGTGATTATTGTTTCCCTTTATATTCATATTTGGATGTGAGGTTATGTTTGTGTGCTTTCATTCTCTTTGTTTTGTTGCCAAGACGATTAGTTTCTTGCTTCTTCTAGGGTATAGCTTGCCTCCTTATGTTGGGCTTTACCATTTATTATCCTTTGTAGTGCTGGATTTGTAGAAAGATATTGTGTAAATTTGGTTTTGTCATGGAATATCTTGGTTTCTCCATCAATGTTAATTGAGAGTTTTGCTGGATACAGTAACCTGGGCTGGCATTTGTGTTCTCTTAGGGTCTGTATGACATCAGTCCAGGATCTTCTGGCCTTCATAGTTTCTGGCGAGAAGTCTGGTGTGATTCTGATAGGTCTCCCTTTATATGTTACTTGACCTTTTTCCCTTACTGCTTTTAATATTCTTTCTTTATTTTGTGCGTTTGGTGTTTTGACAATTATGTGACGGGAGGTGTTTCTTTTCTGGTCCAATCTATTTGGAGTTCTGTAGGCTTCTTGTATGCCTATGGGTATCTCTTTTTTTAGGTTAGGGAAGTTTTCTTCTATGATTTTGTTGAAGATATTTACTGGTCCTTTGAGCTGGGAGTCTTCACTCTCTTCTATACCTATTATCCTTAGGTTTGATCTTCTCATTGAGTCCTGGATTTCCTGTATGTTTTGGACCAGTAGCTTTTTCCGCTTTACATTATCTTTGACAGTTGAGTCAATGATTTCTATGGAATCTTCTGCTCCTGAGATTCTCTCTTCTATCTCTTGTATTCTGTTGGTGAAGCTTGTATCTACAGCTCCTTGTCTCTTCTTTTGGTTTTCTATATCGAGGGTTGTTTCCATGTGTTCTTTCTTGATTGCTTCTATTTCCATTTTTAATTCCTTCAACTGTTTGATTGTGTTTTCCTGGAATTCTTTCAGGGATTTTTGCGATTCCTCTCTGTAGGCTTCTACTTGTTTATTAATGTTTTCCTGTGTTTCCCTAAGTGTGTTCATGTCTTTCTTGAAGTCCTCCAGCATCATGATCAAATATGATTTTGAAACTAGATCTTGCTTTTCTGGTGTGTTTGGATATTCCATGTTTGTTTTGGTGGGAGAATTGGGCTCCGATGATGGCATGTAGTCTTGGTTTCTGTTGCTTGGGTTCCTGCGCTTGCCTCTCGCCATCAGATTATCTCTAGTGTTACTTTGTTCTGCTATTTCTGACAGTGGCTAGACTGTCCTATAAGCCTGTGTGTCAGGAGTGCTGTAGACCTGTTTTCCTCTCTTTCAGTCAGTTCTGGGGACAGAGTGTTCTGCTTTCGGGCGTGTAGTTTTTCCTCTCTACAGGTCTTCAGCTGTTCCTGTGGGCCTGTGTCTTGAGTTCACCAGGTAGCTTTCTTGCAGCAGAAAATTTGGTCTTACCTGTGGTCCTGAGGCTCAAGTTCGCTCGTGGGGTGCTGCCCAGGGGCTCTCTGCAGCGGCAGCAACCAGGAAGACCTGTGCCGCCCCTTCCGGGAGCTTCAGTGCACCAGGGTTCCAGATGGTCTTTGGCTTTTTCCTCTGGCGTCCGAGATGTGTGTGCAGGGAGCAGTCTCTTCTGGTTTCCCAGGCTTGTCTGCCTCTCTGAAGGTTTAGCTCTCCCTCCCACGGGATTTGGGTGCAGAGAACTGTTTATCCGGTCTGTTTCTGTCAGGTTCCGGCGGTGTCTCAGGCAGGTGTCCTGCCGCTCCTGGGTCCTCCCCCACGGGAGGCCAGAGGCCTTATACAGTTTCCTCTTGGGCCAGGGATGTGGGCAGGGGTGAGCAGTGTTGGTGGTCTCTTCTGCTCTGCAGCCTCAGGAGTGCCCACCTGACCAGGCGGTTGGGTCTCTCTCTCACTGGGTCTGGGCTCTCTGTATTTTTAACGTATTGTTTTTACATTTAAAGACATTTTTCTTACATACACTACAGCTTCCAGTTTTATGTTTCCTGACCATGCAAGTGAGTGGGTCTTGGTGTCGATATCTGTTTCTTGTGGTGCCTTTTCTTGGCTCCTATTCCCTTTGCTTGTTGTTTTGTTGTCTTGTCTTTTTTCATTGTTCTATTGCTGTAAAGATACACCATGACCATGGCAACTCTCATGACAGAAAGCATTTAATTGGGAACAAACTTTAGTCTACCCTCAATAACAGCATTTCGTCCAATAAGGCCACATAACCTAATCCTTCTAATCATTTCAAATAGTGCCACTCTCTGCTGACTAAGCATTCAAATATATGAGCCTATGCCGGCCTTTCTTAGTCATATCACTGTACTTACTATATTTCATTCTTCTTCTTTAGAAGCCTGTTTGTTCTCTGATAAAAAGGAAATAAATATACATGGGAAGGGAGGTGGGGAGGAACTGAGAGAAATAGAGGGTAGGAAAATTATAATCAGGATATTTAAATAAAAAATCCATTTTAATAAAAAGTAAAGCTATGTGTGAAGTATAATTTTACTTAAAAAGCAAAAGGCAATTCCCCACAGGTATTTCCATAGACTAATTTGACTTCAATAATTTTCCCATCTAGTTGTTCATCCTAAATAATTCTAGGCTGTGCCAGATTGACAAGTAAAATGAACTACAATAGGTGGAATGGGTGGGGTGAAGCAGATAGAGTAGACTGGGGCCTTACCTGCTAGAACTGTGGCATGGAAAGGCGAGGCAAGTGGAGTGAACTAAGTGATAAAGCCAGAGCTGTAAACTAGGGATGGCATTAGAATGACTGCTATCTGGTGTACATAGACCAGAGCAGAGTCAATGCTTCCAGAATCTCTTGCTAAAACCTACCCTTTAAGTATTGGTGGCTCCACTTAGGTAGTGTATACATTTCAAGGCTGGGTACTTAACACGGGGTAGAATTCTTCTCTGCCAATCTCAAGAGCATAGGTTGCATTCCTCTTACTGATTGAATCCTTATTGCTATAAAGAAGCAAACAAAGCAAGACAGAAAGTTTCTTGTGTGAGAGTGTGTAAGTTCACTACTCTTGAGATAGGTATGCCTTTCACTCTCAAGAGTGGCATCTGTTACACAAGTAACATAATGTAGTTCCTTTTTGGATGTAACTTTAATATCTTTCAGAGTTATTTTTAGGTCTGTTTGGGTTCACTTTAGAGCTATTTATTTATGAGATTATTAACATTTCCTTGAATTTGGGGTGTATGGGACTTTTGCTTCAAAAGATTAGTATCTTGAATAAAAGAGGTACTAAAATTTGATGTGAAACATTCAACAACTTGCCTATCACAGTGCAATCTATTTTTTAAAAAAATTTTATTTGAAGCCACATTTTTAAAAAAAAATTCTTCTCAACATCAGTAAAAGAAAAAATGATTATTTCATTTAGCTATAAAACAAGGGTATTTATTTCTCAAGAACATTTTAAAATTTCTCACTGTGATATCCTGCACAAAAGTCTAAAGAGCCATAATATTTTATGGTACTTCATATAAAACCCAGAGATGCCATGCCAATGGTTTACTTTAATACTGACCATTTTTGAAGCTCTTTGGGTTTTCATACCTTTGTCAGAAAAAAAATTAAGTAAATATTTGTATTTTTGTTATAAACAAGTGGCCCTGAAAGAATCTATTACCACCTTACTAGTCCAGACTGCCTAGACTAGAACTACAAATGTTATAAATGCCAGTTCACACCTTGTTGCACAAGCATCTTATAGCATGTGATTCTTTATCTTATGCTCCAGGAATTTAAATAGTGACCACAAAATCATTACTATCTCTGTAACTTTTTGAAACCCCTGTAACAACAATGAACTCTAACATGGTACATACTAGATAAAAAATTTAAAACACTATGGTAGCTGGAGCTCCACTGACCTTCCACCATGTACCTCTACCATCACATGTGGCAGATCAGCATGCCCTCAACCAAACCCACAGCCCTGCCTGTCTTCCAGGATGACTATTCTAGCCAGACACACCACACTGTCTGCCTCCCAGAAGGCCTGCTCTAACCTAGGACACACAGCTCCACTTGACTCCAGGGAGGCCTGCTCCTATCCAGGACACCCAGTTAATAACAGAGACAACCAGATGGTGAAAAGCAAGCATAAGAACAAAATCAAAAGAAGCCAATACAATTTGGCACCATAAGAAACCAGCTCTCCTACTATAGCAAGCCCTGGATGCCCTGACAGACTGAAAGAGCAAGATTCTGACACTAAATCCCATCTCACAGAGATGGTAGATTTCTTTAAAGAGGATATAAATAATTCCATTAAAGAAATATAGGAAAACACAGTCAAACAGGTAGAAGCCCTTAAAATGGAAACAAATTAATCTCTTAAAGAAATACAGGAAAATACAGTAAAATGGGTAAAGGAAATGAATAAAACATTTTTAGATCTAAGACTTAAAAATGGAAATAGAAGCAATAAAGAAATCACAAATGAAGACAACTCTGGAGATGGAAAAGCTAGGAAAGAGAAAAGGAACTATAGATACAAACATCAACAACAGAATAAAAGAGATGGAAGAGAAAATATCAGCCATAGAAGATACCACAGAAGAGATGACATTGGCCAATAAAAATGTCAAGTATAAAAAGTGTCTAACACAAAACATCCAGGAAATTTGGGACGCAATGAAAAGACCAAATGTGAGAATAATAGGAATAGAAGAGGGTGAAGATTCCCAGTTTAAAGGACATCTTCAACAAAAAACATCTTCAGCAAAATTGGAAAAGAAAACTTCCCTAACCTAAAGAAAGAGATGACCATAAATGTACAAGAAGCCTACAGAACACCAACTCGAACTGACCAGAAAAGAAAATTCCCCTGTCACATAATAATCAAAACACTAAATGCACAAAACAAAGAAAGAATATTAAGAACTGTATGGGGAAAAGGCCAAGTAACATATAAAGGCAGACCTATCAGAATTACACCTGATCTATAAAAGCCAGAAGATCCAGAACAGATGTCTTGCATACCCTAAGAAACCACAGATGCCAGCCCAAACTACTATATCAAGCAAAACACAATCACCATAGATGGAGAAACCAAAATATTCCATGACAAAACTAAATTAAAACAGTATATTTCTATTGATCCATACTACAGAGGAAACTAGAAGGAAAACTCAAACCTAAGGAGGGAAACTACACCCAAGAAAACACAAGAAATTAATCATCTCACAACAAACCCAAAAGAAGAGAATCACACAAACATAATACTACCTCCAACAACAAAAATGACAGGAACCAACAATCATTGGTCTTTAATATCTTTCAACATCAATAGACTCAATTCCCCAATAAAAATGCATAGGCTAACAGAATGGACACATGAATAGAATCCAGCATTTTACTGCATACAAGAAACATACCACAGTGACAAAGATAGACACTACCTCAGAGTAAAAGGCTAGAAAAAGTTTTCCAAGCAAATGGTCCCAAGAAACAAGCTGGAGTCTAATATCCAATAAAATAGACTTTCAACCAAAGTTATCAAAAGAGATGGAAAAGGATATTTCATACTCATTAAAGGAAAAATCCACCAAAAGGATGTCTCAATTTTGAACATCTATGGCCCAAATTCAGGGACTCCCATGTTCATAAAAGAAATATTACTAAACCTCAAAACATACATTAAACCCCACACAATAATAACAGGAGACTTCAACAGACCATTCTCACCAATGGACGGGTTATAGAAACAGAAACTAAGCAGAAACACAGTGAAACTAATAGGAGTTATAAACCAAAGGAATTTAACGGATCTCACAAACATTTCACCATAAAACAAACAAGAAAAACTCCATACATTCTTCTCAGCACCGCATGTTATCTTCTCCAAAATAAGCATATAATTGCAAACAACCCTCAACAGATATAAGTAGATTGAAATAATCCCAGGCATTCTTTCAGATTACCATGGACTAAGGTTGGTCTTCAATATCAACAAAAACAAGAGAAGCCCACGTACTCATGGAAACCGAACAACTCTCTACTCAATAATAAGTTGATCAGGGAAGAAATAAAGAAATTAAAGACTTTCTAGAATATAATGAAAATGAAGGCACAATATATCCAAACATATCAGACACAATGAAAGCAGTGCTAAGAGGAAAAGTTATAGCACTAGGTGCCTTCATAAAGAAATTGGTGAGACCCTACACTAGCAACTTAGCAGCACACCTGAAAATTCTAGAACCATAAGAAACAAACATACCTTAGAGGAGTAGACAACTGGAAATTACCAAACTCAGGTCTGAATTTGACTCTGAAACTGAGGAAATACAAAAATAATCAGAACCTACAACAAAAGCCTATCTTCAGCAAAACTGGAAAATCTACATGAAATGGATAATAGTCCTAGACAGATACCACATATTAAAGTTAAATCAGCATAAGGTAAACTATCTAAACAGTCCCAGAATCTATAAGGAAATAATAGCAGAAATCAAATCAGCAGCCTACAGAAAAGTCCGTTACTACATCTGATGGAGGACTAATATCCAAAATATACAAAGAAACAGTTACACTTCAGAAAACCAAATAACCCAATTAAAAAATGGGGTACAGAACTAAACAAAGAGTTCTCAGTTGAGGAATCTCAAATGCTATGAAACACTTAAAGAAAGGTTCAGCATCCTTGGTCATCAGGGAAGTGCAAATCAAAACGACCCTGAAATTCCACCTCACACTAATCTGAATGGCTAAGACCACAAAGATCACATGCTGGTAAGAATGTAGAGAGAAAAGAATACTCCTCTATTGCTGGTGGGATTGCAAACTTGTACAACCACTTTGGAAATCAATCTGGCAGATCCTCAGATATAGCTGAATACCCAGCTATATTGCTCCTGGAAATAAATATACCCAGCCGATGCTCCACCATATCACAAGGACATGTGGTCTACTATGTTCATTTCAGCCTTATCTGTAATAGCCAGAAACTCGAAGCAACCCAGATGCCCCTCAACTAAAGAATGGGTACAGAAATTGTGGTTTTTTTACACAATGGAATACTATCCATCTATTAAAAACAAGGACACCATGAATTTTGCAGGCAAATAGATGAAACTAGAAAATATGAGTCTGAGTCAAATAACTCTGACCCAGTCAACATGAATAGTGTGTACTCACTAATAAGTGGATATTAGCCAGAAAGTACAGAATACTCATGATACATCCCACAGACTCTATGAAGTTAAAACAAGAAGGAAGGCCCAATATGTAAGAAAGACATATGTTCCACTATGTTTATAGCAGCCTTATTTATAATAGCTAGAAACTGGAAATAACCCAGATGTCCCTCAACAAACAAATAATACAGAAAAGGTGATACATTTACACAATGGAGTACTGCTCAGCTGTTAAAAACAATGACTTCATGAAATTTGCAGGCAAATGGATGGAACTAGAAAATATCATCCTGAGTGAGGTAACCTAGAGAGAAAATAACACACATGATATGTACTCACTGATAAGTGGATATTAGCCCAAAAGCTCATAATACCCAATGTGTGTGGATAATAGTCCACACACCTTATGGAGCTTAAGAAGAAGGAAGACCAAACTGTGTGTGCTTCAATCCTACAAAGAAGGGGGAACAAAATAATCACAGGAGATAAAGGGAGGGATGATCTGGGAGGGAGAGGGGATACGAAGGGGGAAAGGGCATTGGCAGGATCAGGTATTGGACAAGACTGAAGTAAGGAGGGTCAGGATATCAAATAGAAATTTGTAGCAGTGGGGGATAGCAAACTGGGGATAGCCATTAGAAAGTCTCCGACACCAGAGATGCGAGAGGCTCCCAGGATCCACCAGGGATGACTTTAGCCAAAATACCAAACAAAGGGGAATAGAACCTGTAGAGACCACCACCAGTAGATAGGCACTGCCCCTAGTTGAGGGAAGGGGCCACCCATCTATCTCAAATTTGTTAACCCAGAATGTTCCTGTCCAAAGGAAAGACAGACACACAAAAATGAAACAGAGAATGAAGGAAAGGCCATCCAGAGACTGCTCCACCTAGGGATCCATTCCATCTACAGACACGAAACCCAGACACTATTGCTGATGTCAAGACGTGCTTGCTGACAAGAGACTGGTATGGCTGTTTTCTGAGAGGTTATACCAGCACCTGAGCAATACAGATTCAGATACTCACAGCCAACCATCGGACTGAGCCCAGGGACCCCAATGGAAGAGTCAGAGAAAGGACTGAAGGAGCTGAAGGGGATTACAACCCCATAGGAAGAACAGGGCCACCAAGAGCCTAAACCACCAACCAAAGAGTGTACATGGAGGGACCCATGGCTCCAGATACATATGTAGCAGACGATGGCCTCATCTGACATCAGTGGGAGGGGAGGCCCTTGGTCATGTGGAGGCTTGATGCCCCAGCATAGGGGGATGCTACAGCAGTGAGGCAAGAGTGAGCAAGTGGGTGAAGGAGCACCCTCACAGAGGCAAAGGGGAGGGGGAGAAGGGGGATAGGATAGGAGGTTTGTGGAGGGGTAACTGGGAAAAAGGATATCATTTGAAATATAAACAAATAAAATGATTAATTTAAAAAAAGGAAGGAAGTGGGGCTCCTTAAATCCCACTTAGAAGGGACAACAAAATACTCATGGAAGGCAGAAGAAGGACGAGACTGGGATGAGAGAGGGGAGGGGCAGTATCAGATAAGGGGGAGAGAGAGGTGCAGAGGGCCAAGAGAATGATTGGAAATGTGAAGCTGCAGATGGGGGTAATGGGGTGGGGAGAACCTCTAGAAAGTCCCAGAGAGATGGGATGAGAAAAGCTACCAGAACTCAATGTGGGTGACCTTAGCCAAAATGCCTAACAGTGGGGATATGGAACGTTCAGACCACCTCTGAACATTCAGACAGAATCTTCATTGGAGGGATGGTGACAACAACCTTTTGACCCAAAATTGCTTCTGTCTTAAAGAAATGCATAGACAAAAACAGAGCAGAGTTTGAAGGTAGGCTAAACAGTGACTGGCCTAATTTGGGATCCATCATATAGGTGGGCAATAATTCCTGACACTATTAATTGATGCTATGATGTGCTTCCAGACACGAGCCTAGGATGGCTGTCCTCTGAGAGGTCCTACCAGTAGCTGGCTGAGACAGATACAGATACTTACAGCCAACTATTAGACTGAGGTCAGAGACACCTACGGAAGAATTAGGTAAGGTATTGAAGGAGCTGAAGGGTATGGTAATCCCATAGGAAGAACAATAGTGTCTAGTAACCTGAACCCCTGGGAGCTCCTAGAGACTGAGCCACCAACCAAAGAGCATACACGGCTGGTCCTAGACCTCCAGCACATATGTAGTAGAAGACTGCCTTATCTGGCCTCAGTGGGAGTGAATGTGCCTAATCCTGTAGACACTTGTTGACCCAAGGTGGGGGTATACACAGGGGAGTACCCTCTCACAGGTAAAGGCGAGAGGGAATGAGGGAAGAACCCTGGGAGGGGGGAGACCAGAATAGGGGGCAACATTTGGAATGCAAATAAATAAAATAATTAATTAATTTAAAAACCCCAAACCACTATTGTGGTTTGAATAAAAACAGCCCCCACAGGCCCATAGGGAGAGAAGAGAGCCTATTAAGAGCTGTGGCTTTCAAAGCCTGTCAAATACAGAGGCGAATGCTAGCAGCAAACCATTGAACTGAGAACAGGGTCCCTGTTGAAAGAATTAGAGAAAGGATTGAAGGAGCTGAAAGGGTTTGCAACCCCATAAGAACAACAATACCAACCAACCAGAGCTCCCAGGGACTAAAACACTACCCAAAGAGTACACATGGACAGACCCATGGCTCCAGCTGCATATGTAGCAAAGGATGGCCTTGTTGGGCACCAAAGGAAGGAGAAGCCCTCCCCAATGCAGGGGAATGTACAGGGGGACTGGAAGGGGGGTGGTTAGGGAGGAGGGACACCCTTATAGAACAAGGGGAGGGGGATGGGATAGGGGGCTTATGTCCGGGAAACAGGGAAAGGGAATAACATTTGAAATGTAAATAAAACATTCCCAATTTTTAAAAAAAAGAACTTGTAGATGGAGATGTAGACATGGCCTTTTTGGAGGAAGCATGCCAGAGGTGCAAGTGCTTTGAAGTTTCAGAAGCTCAAGCCAGGCCTAGTGGCTCACTGTCTCTTCCTGCCGCACGTGGATCTATATACAGAACTCTCAGCTTCTTCCCCAGCACCATATCTGCCTGCATGACACCCACCATGACGAAAATAGACTCTTAACCCTAATGTTTAACCCTAATTAAACATTTTCCTTCGTAAGAGTTGCCGTGGTGGTCATGGTTTGTGTTCACAACAACCAATCCCTGACTAAGACACATAGCAACCCTAATTGTTGTCAGTCACTGAACTTTTGATTGTAGTCACCACATCACAGGGGTCACTCTGCAGTTCAGAGTTCTGCTTGTGAGATGCAGTTTTGCTGGGTGGTCTTGAGTTTGACACTCCGTCCAGTTCTCAATCTCCTGGCCTAATAGTGAGTGACTCAGAATATGAGTTTTAAGTCCCTTTCTGACTCAAAAATCCCTCATTATATTCCGAGGAAGAAATATGAATTAAAGACCAGAGAAAACATCACCAATATAAGGGATGAAGGGTTATATCACATCACCCTTCATTCCTGTGATATAAAAGTGCTCATTGATACTGAATGAGGTTGTGGGAAATTTTAAACTCTCAGACCTTCTACTGATTCGAGTAGAAATAGTAAGGTATTAGTTTTGGCTTCTTGTCTGACTCAACTTTAGGGAAAATCTTGTCTAGCAGAAGAGATTCTTTAGCTTAAATCAGTTTAGGGATCTGTGGAGCATTTGTGAGAGTAACCTACTGGGGGCCGGATCACAAGATGAGTTTTCCAAATTAAACCTGGAAGATATCTAATATTTTTAAGACGACAGGGTTTTCAATTCTCCATGAAAGTTGAATCTTACATCCCATTAGGTTGTCTCAAAATACAATGGGACAGAAAGTTGACAATGTAACCTGTTTTCCCTCCCTGGATCTGACAAAGTGGACAGTATAAAAAATGTAAATGCACGATTGAGCAGCATTCACAAAATTCTCCCAACAGCTTCCCTGCACACTTAGTGTGCAGATTGGTCTCATCGGCAGCTGTAGATCCAGTCCAATGCAACATACTTTAAAAGACTGCAACCAGTCAGATGTTAAGAATAGGGAATTTTGAAGCCAAGTCACACGAAGTGGGCACATAATCTAGTTCTGAATACCTACGCCTAGGAAATAAAAAATAAAGCAAAACACAAAAAGTAACGTCTTGGACGAAAGGAAGCAAGATGCCCAAGGTCATTGGCGCGCCACTAAATTAACAAAACAGTTAACCTAAGCAGCTGACCTCAGGTACAGGAAACTTCAGCAAAGAGGGCAAAGGTGGCCTTCCAACATGCTAGTTCAGGAAGTGAGGGCAGGCCGGAAAGAGCGCCGGAAGCCCCGCCCTTGCCCTCCCCTCCCCCTCCCGCCCACATGAGTTCCTGGTGTCGCCCTCAGTGCCCTGGCTCTTGAAGTCCGGGCTTCGAACGGGGTGACGCGCAGTGACGCCTCAATGGTTGCCAGACACGGTGAGCTTCGCAGCGCAGCGCCTTCAGGCCACTGTTCGAAGCGCCTCTCCTCCAGAGCCGGGGCTGCGATTGTGCGTTGGGCGGCCGTGAGGCCGAGAAGCATGCGCGCCAGGGGCGCTGGCTGCCCCGCTTGGCTGCTGGCCCTCGGATGGCTGATCCTGGTGGGCCTGCAGGCCTCGCAGGCATCGAATGTCACCTCCTCCATCCAGGATCCCGGCATGGCCCGCGAGGGCGAGAGCAGCAGCGAGAACGAGCCCGAGGAGGAGATTGAGAACGAAGGCGAAGTGGTTGAGACTGATACCACGATCGAGGCCGAGGAAGAGGGTGAGGGCAGTGACTTCTTGGGTACAGGAGGCCCCTGAAGAGGCCAGAAGCCCATCCTTTTGTAGAAAAGAATTACCTGTGCCATCTTCTGTAGAGTTTTTTGGCGTTCATATCAGCCCAGAGTTTACACACTTTGTGCATCTTAAGGCCTGTAAAAACAAGGTGCTAATGTCAAAGGCTCTGGGAAAATAAGTGCAAATTAGAAATTGCTACAGAAATATTTTAGACTTACTTTGGAGAAGGAAATTTTTAAGAAACGAAGTACCCCCTCACTATGGGGAATTCATGTGTGTGTGTGTGTGTGTGTGTGTGTGTGTGTAATATTCTGTAGTCATCTTCCCATAGTGGTAGTTCTATTTTTTCAAGTTCCAAAATGGTTGACATTCTTGTCCTTTCCTGTTCTTGATATGGGAACTCAAGGGAAGTCAAATTCCTTTCACTGCTGACTATACTGACAAAATTGTCCCAGAGCTCCCATCATCTTGGTGAAGCCCTCAGCACCCTGACAGCAGGCAGTGTGGTTGTTTATCCTTCAAATAGGGGCAACGGACAACCAAAAGGTCCAAGTAAAGACATTGTCAGAATATGATGTATTAACACAAGAGAGAAGGAAACAAACCCGTGTTTGGTTCCATAAACACGGCTTATACTCCTGGCTCCTTGAGCAAGAGAACCTTATAAAACCGTTGTGTTCCGTTGTGTTCCTGAGTAACTCTCATGCGTGTAGGTCAATAGCAAGGTGGCAGACTTTTAAAGGAGGATGATTCCCACCCCAACCCATGACCCCCGCAGCCATGGTCTTGGTGTCTTTTGTTTTGTTTTGTTTTGTTTCTCGTATCTTCTCAGTCTGTACATAGAGTGTGAGTGATCACAGATAGTGACTTTCAGCATCAGAAAGGAATTGACTGAGGTTACTGGGGATCCTGCCTTGGCAACATGGCAGAGATTTGAAGAGCTCCTTGACTTTGGAAATGCGAGGAAGGGGGGACTGCAGAAGAGACTGTTGTAAGCACTGCTTTTGGTCTTTGAACAGTTTTAGTGTTAAACCAGTCCAAGGAAACGTGCAGATGTCAAGTGCTCAGTAATACTTAGGCCACCCTCTAGCAATGGATGTATAATCCCTTGCCTTCAAATCCAAAAGTTAAATGCACAGATTCTTTTAGTCCTTCAGTTTCTACATCTGTGGGATTCTGAGAATCCATGCATCCTCTGAAATTGTAGACCTACAGTGCCATGCCTAAGAGCTTTGGCTGGGCTGACTGAGTTCAGAAGTGGAGGCAGACATACGAACTTTACAGATCCTGGTAAACTGGCATGATCCTTGTAGCCGTGGTGGACCTGTGAAAACTGTTGTCCTCATTTATTAGCTAGTATATATATATTTTTCTTACTTTCCTTTCTTTTTACTTTTAAGTCAGCTTCAAACAAAAACCCTTGGTGGGAAACTTTGGTAGACATTTTAGTCTTCTAATACCGTGAATTTTTGTATGTCCTACCTTTAAAGCTATACATACTCAAAACTGGGCAAATAACTTGGATGAACCTAAATTCTCAACCATTAGGCATGAAATTGGAATGTATCCATCATGTAAATTCAACATCAGCATCTCCAGTAGAGTTTAGTTCATCATTACTGTGCTTCTTTTTACACGACTGTCAAAACACAATACTTAGGGAAAATAGGAAAGGCATGCCTTTCTTCGGTGAGAATGCCATTTTGCTGCATACTCGCAAAGCATTTTCATCTTCAGATTTGTAAGCAATTGGAAGATTAATGAGTTTTAATCATGTCAACATCATCTATTTTCTTTGAGACCCCACACAGAGACTTATTGTCATTATTTATCCACTTACATATCTTACCAAGTTAATTCGATGTATGAGCCTGGAAAGGGAAGTAGCAACTGTCCTTGTGCTATTAGAAAACCAAGATGGTTCAAGTTTGTAACAGAGTATTTCAGGAGAAAGCCCTTTCTCTTGGAAGACGTAGTATGTCTTCTCCATCTTTAGAAACTCCGTGTCTACTTGCTAAGCTGGAGAAAATCCAAGCTATTCAGCCAAGAGGCAAAGTATCACTGAGGTCTTGATTACATGACTAACTGCACCTTGTATATTTGCCGTGTAAATTGATTGCTATTTGTCCTTCTTTGTTATTCAATTTCTTAATTGCAAAATGTTTTACCTGTTCATTTTCCCCTTGGCCATGATCAGGCAAAAACAAAAGGTACAGAAAAAGAAAAAAAACCCACTCGTCAAACTTTAACTTTGTTTATCTCTGGTGAACCCTGCTGACCGTTCATGAGAAGCAGACTACACGGAGGGCATGTCTAGACAGTTGCACATTCCTGGGAGACCCTCAGGCAGTGAGAGGAGAGAAGCTGGAGAGGTGACTTCTCAGCTTTGCTCTATTTCATAATCGCTTGTCATACTAGGCAATTCCAGTCCGTCTTCAGTTTGACCATTTTAGTTTTTTTTTTTTAAGTAGAGTTGGAAAAAACTCTGTTATTTATCTATTACCTAATTACTCTAGTGATGAAAGAAACACTTCAAGATAAAGGGAACCAGGGTCTGTTAGATTAATTTAGCCTCTCCTTTATGTGCTTTATTAACATTCTATATCAATATGCTCTTAGGCCTATTAAAGGGTCCTAGAGTCATATATAGAAAATTGTAAAATGTGTTTCACGCGGTAAAAACATAACTGTGGTTGAGACTGGTGGCACAGGTTTATCTACCGGCTACTTTAGAGACTGAAGGCGGGAATATTGTAAATTGAAGGTCAACTTGGCATGCAAAGTGAATTCAAGGCCAGCCTGGGTAATGCAATGAAACCTTTCTTAAAAACCAAATGAGGAGTAGGGGCAAAGAATGAGCTCAGGTTAGACCACTGACATAGTGTGAGATTCTAGGTTAATACCCAGTACTGAAAAAAAAATAGAGTGAAAAATAGGTCCTCCATTCTAAGAAAGAATAAAAGCCCTGAGAGAGTAACCTCCTCTCCTCAAAGAAACAGGTTGAGGATTCCAGTTTGACCCTGATGAGTGCCAACAGTCACATTGTGCAGTGGGATGATCACCTACAGGCTGTGCACCAGGCTCTGGGAGGCTTTAGGGATCTTTGCTACATTCTTGCCTCTTTCCAAGCTCACTGATTGTTGGTGGCTTTTACTTTCTCTTCTCTCGTGTCACTGCACCCAGTAATCTTGGACAGTCGAGATTTCAGCCTCTAGGACTTTGACTTGAGGTTTCGTTTTTGTTAGATTTGACCCTTCCTCAACCCTCATGCTATCACATCAAATTTATCATCAGACCTATTTTCTGGACCCCAGATTCAGCCTGCATGTTACCCGGTTCTTTTTACAGGTCGTTAATAAAATGTTGAGGAAGACAGGCCTTTGGTACGTCATTCCTTTTACATACACTGACACCAAACAATTAACTAGCATCTGTGGCTCTTACTGAGGTACTGATAATAAGACTTTTTTTCATTTGCTACATTGTTATGTAATGGGAACTTTGACAAATGCCACCTGAAGTACAGATAGGTATCATTTTCTTGAGCTACCCTTGTAGGGTTTCCAATTTTGAAAGGTGTCTAAATGGATACTCAGCACATCAAAAGATATGAAACTTGAATCTTTAGATATTGTCTGGTTTCGTCTCCTCGTCCTTTCTTTCTCCTTCTGAGGAAACTCAAATAAGAAGGAACTTTGTGTTTTCCCAGAGTAATATAGGTAGTGAATAATAGAGCTGACTGGCAGATGGTTGTTGATGGTCCAGAAGTCATTCTCTTAGGATTTTATGCTCAGGGTCCAGTTTTTAGCTAATGCCTCATAATATGCCAAGCGAAAGTATTCGAGCCTTCCAAGCAGTAAAATGTCAATTCAAATTGATCATCGTGATAGTCCCAATCATTTAACAAACTCAATGTTAATTTAATTATACACATCAAATGCCTGCTCTCTATTTGACGCTTGCAAGTACAGAACCAGGTGAAGTCTGTGAAACCGTTCATATTTTACAATACTGAAAATGGGGAAAAAATAGGAATCTGGAATGAATAACTACAAAGTGAGTTCAAGCTGGGTTTACTGTTGTGTCTTCAATGAATGTAGTCCTATGCAGTCTATGGACTGCTTTCACAGTCCATCCAGTGTTAGCTATCAAGTGAGGTAGACAGGCTTTGCGGTCTTTACAAAGGGTTAATGGGGTCTGACAGACTTCAGTTGCTTCGCTCCAATCCAGACAGCTAATTGGTGATAGGAGCTCTGCTTTGGACTTTGAGTTGCCTGTGTTTTACGTGTGATTTGTTCCTGAAGATCCAGTGCTTTGTAACATTCTCCTTTAGTAGCCTGTTACTGTCTGTTTTATTCTGTTGAGATTTTAGATTTAACTTGTGTTTTTGAAGTCTTGGTTCTATCTGTAACTACAGGAACTCATGGTAAACTTCAGTATAACTAGGGAAAAGCAAATGTCCTAGCATGGTGGCTCATACCTGTAATCCTAGAGAAGCTGAAACAAGAGGACCACCATGTTCAAGGCCAGTCTGTGCTAGGTAGCAGGATCCCGCCTCCAAAACACAACAAAAGGAAAATAGAAAGAAAATGTGATTTAGAAGAAAGACAACTGCACTTCTCAAATAATTATATATTCAAATAATTCTATATATATACCCTATATATTATATATAGTCGTATTATATATTATATATAATATATAGAAGATAGATAACCATACTAAATAAAGCATTGTGGAATGGAATGTTAGAAACATTGAAATTTGCCATCCAAACCTGCAAAATGAGTGAAATTTATTAGTTTATAATTTTAACGCATACTTGGTATGAAGACTTAATTAGAAATGTAAATGGTTTTGAATTACAGTTTATTACTTTTTCTTTTTCATAGAAAATAGAGAATATTTCAAAATTGTTCCTAAAGGTCAGAGGCTGTTATGTATGTGTTCTGTTATACTTTTTCAGTTGGATTTTAATTCACTGTTTATTAGCTAGTGAGGAAAAGCCTTGTGTTATATATGTGAGATTCAAAAGCAAATGTAGTTATTCCTGACTTAATGAATGTTCTTTAAAGTTCAGGATTCTTTTGATTTAGAATGGTGATATCTGTATTTATATGAGGGGCAACTTTGCTCTCCTGGCTTTAATAGACCATTAAAAAGATCCTGTTGATCATATGACAAATTACTTGAACCCTTTACCTCACAATTAAGAAGCTTGTCACTTATAAAAGTCTTCCTGTGATTAAATAATGTTTTTTAACTTTATGTTTAGTTCAGAACAAAACAGTAGTCAAGGAAGTAGAATTCGGAATGTGCACAGTCACGTGTGGTAAGTAACACAGTCCAAACCAACAATGAATACTGACTTCCAAGATTGAATGCCAATTATTTGTAATTTCTGTACTTTTTATATGTTCCTCATGTTGCATTCCTGTGCCTATTATATTTCACACACAACACTAGGTATTTGCTTTAAAGGGTGTATTTTAGGTTTGGGGTATTTTTGCATAAAAACTATCCTCACTAAACTAAAATCCTGCTTCACAGATGTTCAAAGATGGGGGATCTTCAGTGGATCTAACAGATGCATTCCCACACTATTTTGGCAACCTTGCCAAGACTTAGGCTCATTTGTAATAAACTATTACAAATACTCTGTTTCTCTAACTTATGGTCCTATTTTGGAGAAAAGAGGTTATTTTTGTGAGATGAGCAATGGTGAAGGGACATGAGAATGTCCATTCCATAAACAGAAATCTTAAACAAAATATCTTACATAGGATTGAGATCTGCACCTTAAACAGCTACCCTAAACATGTTAGAGCCAATGGTTGACCGACGCAGTTGATAACAGCCTAGGACTGTGGAAGGGTCTAAGAGTCTGAAGTCCGGATCAGTTCACAAGGAAGCTGCTCTTGCTTATGCTGGAAGGTCTCTGGGTTTTGTAGCCATTGCCTGGAATTGGCATGATGAGAGAGCAGTAGATGACTAACAAATGAAATGGTTTCTCCCAAGTAGAAGCTAGCTGAGAAAGAACAGTGATGAGATTCTAATCTGTACACATCTACATCAGACTTCTTTCTAGGTGAAATTTTTGGAATTACTAAAGTTGACAGTTTTTTAATGTGTGTGCTAAAAATATGCACAACGCGAAATGTTCTGTTTAACCACTGTCTAGTATACAGTTCAGTGGCCCTGACATTGCTGCATCAGTGTTAGCAGCAGAACACTTTCAGTACCTCAGACTAAACCCTGTTACCAGTAGGCAGCAGCTCTCCACACACCCCCTCCTTCTCCTTCCTGGGAGGCATTTTTACCTAATGCAGCTTAAAACAGGGTTCTGATCATAGCTTTGTAGTGACAGTCAAAATGACAGTAATCATAAAATAGCCCAAATTCTCGGTTGTAATTTACCTCTTTTGTTGCTGCTGCTTGAGAACTTTCCACAGCAGAGTGATTTTTACAACTTTATTAATCTTCCAGCCTTCCTTCTCATGATCCTGCGAGGTCCATTTCCTTAACCCTCAAAGGGGTAACATCACCAAGGAGCTTGTTAGAAATACAGGATTTCAGACTTCCTCAAGACTGGGTCAGAGTTTGCATGTTTAGAAAGCTCTCCGGTGACTTGTATGCATGCATTCTTAAATTTGTAAGCCACCTTCATCTTCAACCTTTCCTTTCGGTGGAAAGAGCTTATGATTAACTCCTTGTTAGGGACTGAAAAGGGCCTCTAGCAGACCAGAAGATGAACATAGACTGCCCAGCCTATTAAGTCGTTCATTACAGAATGGATCTAGCAACCACTGACTCTAGGATCAGCTAGTATACATTTGATTTCTTGATAAGATGTGTGACAGTTTCAGAAAGAGTATCTTGCTAGAAATAGAGGTGTGCATAATAGTTAATATAGAGACTATACTTAATATAGAGACTTTGTCAATACAGCTATTAAAAAGTAGCATTATTGTAAAATATGATTTTGGAATTTCTTTCAGAAACTCCAACCCCAAATCTGAAAAGTTGCATGATCAAATAAATTTGTGTAATACTATGTGTTATTTCAAATGAGAGTTTAATTGGCTTTAGGAAGCATATTTTATGTACTCTAAAAAGGAAAAATGGTATCAATTTAAAATATTCACATTTATAAATAAGTTTTGATTTCAAAGATACTAAAATATAAAATGTTAATATTTTAGTCAATGGAGAATTGTGTATGACAGTGTTAGCATACTATAAGTTCCCCAAAACTTCTGTACTAAAGAGGTCCTTTTAACAGTATCGTAATATTTTCAAATGTTCATGTGAGCACATAGAATCTTTTTTTCTAATGGGAATAGCAAGCGTGAATCTTATGAAACATTCTTGAGGAAATACCATTTTAGGAAATCAGTGGAGCAGGGGAGTCTACAAAAATTCTATGTGTTGTCATACTGAACTTGGGGATTTAATTTTTAAAATTAAGAGAACATTCTCAGAAGAAAACAAAATTTACCTGAAGAGAATATGAGACGAAAGATGCATTCCAGTTACTTTTCGTTGAGCATTTGCTCATTTCTTTAACTAAAGGTGTTGGTATCAGAGAAGTAATTTTAACCAATGGATGCCCTGGAGGTGAATCCAAATGTGTTGTTCGTGTGGAAGAATGCCGTGGACCTGTTGATTGTGGCTGTAAGTTGAATCATATTTGCTGAAGGAGGGTTTGTGCTGGGAAAATACCTTTAGCCTCAACCTACTACTGAGTACAGGGACACTCATCAACTGATTAAGAGAAATAAAAAAATTAAATTCTCCATCTCTAGACAGTCAGAGCTCTAAGTAGCCCTGCTTTGATGCACATTTCAGTGACATGTAGACCGTGATGTGCTGCTGCTTCACTGGGCTTGGCGTCTGTGTTTGAGTCTGCCCGGAAGTGGAACACTTGATGCCATGACATTTTACCTGTAGATTAGCAAACCTTAAACTTGGAACTTGGAGTTGTTTGTATCAGGCTTTTCTGACATTTCAACTTGTTTAACGAGGTTTTATAACCCTAAATTAGAAGCCATGGGCAGATCTCCAGGTTCAGACATATGACTAAGTTGGATGCCTTTTCCTCTCCATATTTTCCTGCATTCAAATGAAGAGCCTTGGTGTCTGCTCTCCTGTTTCCTTTGGTGATGCCTCTATCATCAATTACAAGATCAGTATCTTCAGCATCCAGTAGGTTTCTGTGTCTGAGGGTGGCCTTTTACTACAGTATCGCAATATGAGAAAGGGTTCTCGGAGAATGCAGTTTTCCTCACAATAAAACTATTTGGCACTGGAGGGACATAGGATTTGAGACTGGATTCTAACCTGGCCTTTTGTTATCATCTCAGGGGTGATCAGAAGACTCCATCATAACTTTGGGTCTGTTTATTCAACTGGAGAAATTAGAAAGTTGGATTTTTAGAGCCAATCTCATATGTACACACACACACACACACACACACACACACACACACCTCACGGATGTGATTATAGTATTCTCAGTGTCTTGATAGTGTTATGTCTCCTGATCCTTTGTTGCTGATATAATTAAAATTGCTTATTAAAAAAGTATGGCTAGATAAAGCAGTTCTATGCCCAGTGGTATTGCCTGTTGCCTGTTTTTGCTTTTTATTTTTTTCAGGGGGTAGACCAATTTCTGAAAGTCTTGAAAGTGCTAGACTATCATGTATCCATATATCTCCTGAAAATCGTTTCAAATATATATGGAAGCTCCTAAAGCCAGATCAAGTAAGTAGACTGTGTATAATCTTGTCTTTTCAGTGGCTGATAACATTTGGTACCCAGTTCTGATATTTTAAGAAAACAATTTGAAAACTGGAGTTAAAAAATCATAAACTTTATTACATGATTGGAATTTAATTTTTTGTCAGGCTAAAGGTACATGTCTTATGATCCTCTATAATCATAACTTAAACTCACCCATTTTATGATATATCCTGTTTTGCAATCAAGATGCTTATTGGGTTATATAGGTGTGGCACGATAAATAATAGATAACATCAATTAAAGGTGTTTTAAATGCCAGATCAACAAATGATTAGAGCTCACTTAAAAGACATATAACAACTCTATAGTCTTAAAGATAAATTGTACTGTTTTACAGATGAGTAATTGTGGTATAGAAAGTGTCTTAGTTTGCCTTTCAGTTGCTGTGATAAAACACTAACCAAAACCAACTTGGGGAGGAAATAGTTTAATGAAGCTTACAGTTCCAAGTAACAGTTCATCACTATGGGAAATCAGGGAAGGAACCCGAAGCAGAACCATGGATACTTTCTCTCCAGGGCTTGCTCTGCCCACTTTCTTATACATCCCAAGACCACCTGCCCAGAGTGACTCCCACCACATTGGTTCTGGACCATCTCACGTCAATCACTAATCAAGAAAACATCTCTGCAGACTTGCCAACAGACCAGTTAGATAGAGGCATTTTCTCAACTGAGGTTCCCTCTTGCCAGATGACCCTAACTTGTGTCAAGTGGACAAACACTGACTAGCACAGATAGTACTGGCCATAGCCAACAGGGTTGAAGAATCTGATTCTAAATCATATATACAGTCAGTTACATATCAGGACAAGAACATGAGCAACTCTCCTTTCCTTAGAGGAATGTTCCTGCCATTGGCAACCTACTGTGTTTGCTGATGATCTAGCAAGTCTACTTGTCTTTCGCTGTCTCTGTTGTCATTTAAGTGAACCCAGTCAAGACTGCTCCTACTTTTCTCCTTAATAGCAACCTGTTATACTGATAAATGACTCAGCAGTCCTGGAAGTACCAAGAGAACTTCATCCTATGGCTTTCGAGTGTGACACCTTGGATAATAATGAAATGGTGGCATCTGTTAAGTTCACAGTCTATACAACAACTGGTAAGTATCCGGTAGTGCTTTGCTCTGTTTATGCTCCAAACTTACTTTCAGGAACATCAGATCAACCTAATGGGATTTTAAAAACACATCTGTACCAGCACCACCCTAGAGCTGCTGATTCAGTAGATCAATATGGATCTGGCACATGAATTTCAAGAAGCTGTTCCTTTAAAAACTAGTCCTGGGGTAAAGCTGGCCCAGCCAAGGGCACTGGCTGCTCTTCCATAGGTCCTGAGTACAATTTCCAGTACTCCCATGGCAGCTCTTTAATAGGATGTCATGCTCTGTTCTGGTGTACCAACATATATGCATAGAAAGTACTCATATACACCCATAAATGAACATTTAAATAAAGAGGGCACCGTTAAAAAAATAAAGCATAGATCTTCAACTTGAAATATATCGGTGCCTTATTTCCACTATGAAAATGAAGATAGACAAATGGATTGTCATGCATGATTACAGAAAAAAAAATATAATTAAAACTTAAAAAAAATAAGAGCATTTATTTTTAGAGTAATCCATTTGAAGTGTGTGTGTGTGTGTGTGTGTGTGTGTGTGTGTGTGTGTGTGTGTGTGTATTGAGATAGGGTTTCTCTACGTAGCCCTGGCTATTCTGGAACTCACCAGACAAGGCTGGCCTTCCTCATCAGCTTGTCTCTGCTTTTTTTAGTGCTGGTGTTAAAGGTGTGATGTGCTATCATGGCTGGCTTTAAATTATGTTTTTGATAATTCAGTGTTAAAGTTCTTGATCTAGCTTTGAACATGACTTTGTGTATTAGAAATTGTTTTTCCTGTGAAGTGTGAACTATGTCTATGTGCATTCAGTTTAACCTATGGCATCTTCTGTTTCCTTTGATTCAGTTTCTCTTAACCATCTTTAATGTCATTCTCTTTGTTGGTAGGAGTATTTGGTCACAAGTTCTTTTAAGAACTTACTTGTGTTAGGATTCTCCAAAGGAAGAGAAGTGATAGCATAAGTATCAAGGGGGATTTATTAGAGTGGTTTACAGGCTATGGTTCAGATACTTCAGTCTCCCTGTGGAAGGCCAAGAATTCATTAGCGTTAGGTCCATGAGACTGGGTTCCTCAGCTGATCTTCCAACTAAATTGGAGTCTTGAAGAAATAGGTTCTAATACCAGCAAAGCCATGCCTCAGCATCGGGCTAGATGAATGTGCCAGCAAGAGCGAGGACAAGCAGGCAGAAGCATCCTTCCTCCTTGTCATTTTATGTGGCCTGGCAACCAGAAGGTATGGTCCAGATTTAGGAGGAGCCTTTCTATCTCAAATGATCCAGTCAAGAAAATTCTCTCACAAGTGTGCTCATCTGCTTGGCTTTTAGCTGATTTCAGATGTACTCAGGATGAGATTCATTAAAATCATTAAATGTTCTAGAATTCTTATTCCCAGAGAAATGTCTTTATATATAAATCTTCTTGAAGTGGTAGGTAACTTTAAGGGAATCTGCATTTCCTGAAGCTATTTCTTGTAATTCGGAGACATGGCATGCCGTGCCCTTTATTGAAATGAGAATAAGCTACAAAAGGTTTTAGAGAGATTTAAAAATAAATGTTTACTAGTTAAACTTTCTTGATGTATCCTAGTTTGCAACTTACAAAACATTTTTGAAGTATAAAACCATTATGTTGAAACATTATCAATAAGATAATTTCAGTGGCAAGTAACTACTAAGAAAAGCACAAGAAGACAGAAAAACTGGAGGACCAGCAAGCTTTATAAACATTCTCAACTTGCCATAGCTTATGATGCTGTTGGTGTCTGTGTCATTTGTGGACTTGGTCCTCACTGCCTGGCCCCTAATAGGAATGTTTTAGTACTTAGCACTTTTCACAATTAGGAACATTATCCATTGGTGTGTAAGCTAAGAGAGCAGAGACTCCAAATTCTTGTTCTTCATTGAGACAATGTTGACTTTTCTTTTCTTGAAACAGCCCAGGGATGGTGAAGTACTCTGCCACTTACTACATGCACACTTAAACAACAAAATGTCAGGATGTTTCAGTAACTATGACAATTGGCACACTCAGGCCCTAGACATTTTGTTTGTCTTTACATCAAATAAATACTTTTGTTACAAATAATTGACACTCTACATTATTGGAATGAGTCAAATATACAATAGGAATATCTTTAGGATAGATGTAGCTAATGAAAAATTCTGGAGACGTAATGGTGTATGCCTTTAATCTCAGCATTGAGAGGCAGAGGCCAGCTTGGTCCATATAGTAAGTTCCAGGACAGCCAGGGCAATATAAAGAAATCCTGTCCCAGAGAGGAGGGGGGGGAGGGGAAAAGAGACAGAGACAGACAGAGAGACAAACAAACAGGGGAGAAGAAAAGGAGAAAAATTTAATTCTTTCTCCTTTATCATATTTCCACTCACAATTATTGTCTTCCAAAGTTAGGCATTGTTTGTGGATTTAATTGTATGCCCCTAAGATATGTTGATCTCCTAACTTTTCAGTACTTAGATTGTAAATATACAAAGAGGTCAGTAAAGATGAGATTAGGACTGGTGTCCTAATAAAGAGAACTTTGGAAAAAGAAGGGAGTAAGGGAAGAAGTAAGGGAGGGAGACGTAAGAGAAGAAAGGGGTAGTAAAGAAAGAAGGAAGAGAAATGAGAGAGGCCAGGTGGGGGGTAGGGAACAACAGGCACATGAAAGCAGATCCAAGCTGGGCTACCAAAAGCTGAGAAGACAGCACCCCCAGACTCACTGGGCCCCACAATACATTTTTAAATTATTTATAGGATCCAGAATATGAAACAAATTTGTGCTAATAAGTCACCCAATTTATGGTACTTTGTTTTGGTATTGATAAGCTGTGTTTATTTAAAACATTAAGCATTGGAATTCAATTCATTTTTCATTAATCTTAATTACATTAAAGTTTTATTAGAAAATTTTAAGAGGAAATTCAGCTTTCCTAAGGAAATTAGATATACAGGTGGTCCATGTGGTCCTTGCAAGATGACTACTCTTCAGTAGTGAAGAGCTCCATCCTCTCAGCTGATATTAGGTGCTAGTGAATGAAATCAAATGAACTTTGCATTTTCCTTCAAAATGTACTCCTAAACCTTGTCTTTCTGTTTTAAAGACCTCCCACTTCTCCAAATCTGAAATTACTAATTTTTTAATATTGGAATACAAATATAAATGCACCTTTGTGATTGTGCATAGGACTCTTTAAAGGGAATCACTAAACTTCCTTTACAGTATATGACCAATGACAAAAGCAGGTTATAATCCGCAGCACTAAGAGGATAGGAACAAACCAGGAGATTGCTACGCACAAGATCACTTCTCAGAGAGTGGTACGTAGTAAAATTAAAATGGTAAAATAGTCGAATCATAGTTTAGATAAATAATTAGACCTCTCTGGTCTCTGGTTTACTTACCTATATAATATAGTATTTAGTCATATGGTCCTTTTCTGTATGGATTATTTTTGTGTATTTTAGAATTTGGGGAACAAAAGAACCATTGGGAAGCTAACGCTTTCACAAACGGTATCACTGATACATACTGTCCCACCACCAGCCTATGGAATCATGATGCTGGCACACATTTGCAGACTGGCTCTGCTCCTCAACAGCCTGATATGCAGAAAGAGAATATCTGACTTATGAGTAGTGTGTGAGAACAATGAATCTCAACCCCAAGCTTATATTTAAAACACCAGGGGTAAATCAGAATACTGGGCATAAAATTTAGGTATCTGAAGTTTGAAAGAGGAAATGAGAGAAAGTCTGTATGATTTAGCAATAGGCTTCTTAGGTTTCTTAGCCATGACTCAAACAATCACCATAAAAGGTAACATTGAATAAATCAGACTGAATCAAAATTAAAAACTTCAGCTTGCTGAAATAAGTCACTTGATAAATGAATAGGCAGGCTGAAATCCAAAGAAATCAGAAGTATAGCCAGAATAGGCCGTTTGAGAAAGTCTTCCCCCAGTTTGTTAGGAAGCTATGACCCTACCCTATTGCCAACAGTTACTCTATTTATCTCAAAAAGTGAGAATATATCCACAAATTACTTTACAGGAATGGCCCATTTAGATGTCATTCCCCACTTGCGTCTGGCGGCACCCATCACTGGATGTTTCTCTACTTTTAGAATTGCAGATGAAAAGATCCACCAGACCAGACACTGATGCCGTCTTAGTCTTCGTGCTGACCATAGGAGTCATCATCTGCATATTTGTGATCTTTGTATTGATTTTCATAATCATAAATTGGTAGGTGAATGGTTGGGATGTGTCCTCTTTGGTTGACATCTTCCTCATTCCCCACGTATTTGCACTGTAGCTCAGGCCATTGCCCCACGGGGTCTCCTGTTTGTACCCTGATCTCTCCTCCCAGGCTACTCCAGCTTGTGTATGGATGCTTTTCAAAACAAGGCACGGGAGAGCTTTCAGATGAGGATTTTATAACTTTACAAAGCAGCTGTTTAAAATTAAAAAAAGAATGGATACTTTTGCTGCTTAACTGTAGCTCTCCCTGCCTTAAAACTTGGCTATTGTAACCTCCTGATTCCCTTAAAAACAAACCCTGACAATATGTATATTAGACCTGACACATCTGAGGTTCATCAGTGATGGCGTGACTGGCTTATCTGAGTTAAAACTTGAGTAAAAGGCACTTCTACAGAATGGAAATATTAACATTGTTTCTATTTCCTATGTTTTTATCCCACCAGGGCGGCAGTGAAATCCTTCTGGGGGGCAAAAGCCTCAACAACTGAGATACAGTCCGAGATGAGCTCTATGAGGTACAAAGATTCGACATCACTTGACCAGTCACCAACAGATATACCTGTACATGAAGACGATGCTTTAAGTGAATGGAATGAATGATGTATGGATGACATATGAGAAACTAGAGACCATTAGAACATATCAGATTCATTATTATGAAAATAAAATATATACTGAAAATTTTTCAACGACCTTGGATTGGATCTACCTCGGTGGTGGTAATGCAATGTGGAGACGGCCCTGTTCAGTCTGGCTTATGGCACAATTGTCTTACTCCCTTTCAATTAGTTCTTTGTACTTACTCTTCAGGTAATGTCTTAGGGACATGCATATCAATGTATATACACGTAGTTTTTGATCTCTTTGGTCACTTGTGAAGTCATGTACCTTTTCTGTCCTAAATAAGAAAAATAATAATACAGAGGTTTCCTTGGATGTAAGCTTTCTCTCTCCTGGGAGAACTAGGTTGAACTACTAAAGTATCATACTTTATAATCTGCAGGGCATGTAACATATAAAGCATCCTTTGTAAAACAGGAAGTGGTGAGAGTAATAGTAGTTGGTGACTGTGTGCCAAGCACTGCTTAGAGCAGTTTACATACATTAGATCATACATTAGATAACTGAACTGTATTGGTGTAAAAGAGATAACACATAAAGGACTGGACGAGCATTTGGAGGTAGTTGAAGAAGGACATAAGTTTGATAACTTGTAATAACTTTTACTTCTCACAGAAACTATAAGTTAGGGACTCTAGAGTTACCATTAACAAGTACCTGTAAGACTGAACCCCCAGTGAAGGTGATTGTTGGGGGGAGGGCGGCAATGGGGGGAGGATGGGGATGGAAACACCCATAAAGAAGGGGAGGGGGAGGGGTTACGGTGATGTTGGCCCGGAAACCGGGAAAGGGAATAACACTCGAAATGTAAATAAGAAATACTCAAGTTAATAAAAAAACAAAAACAAAAAAAAAACAAAAAAAAAAACCACAACAACAAGTACCTGCTGTGCTTAGTATGATGCAGGTGATAATAGAACACCATCATTTTGTGTTGCAGCACAGTTCAGCCAGCCAGCAAACAGGATGGGAAAGCATTAGGAATTATATTCAGTAGGCTTTTCTAGCAATTTTTTTAAAAGAATACATTCAGTTTATTTTGTTTAGATGGATTCTATAGCAAGTTCATATCGCTATTATTTTAGAATTTATGATATACACTGGGCAGAAGATATTGTAAGTGGGTATTTATGGTAAACCTTGTCCTAACAAATAGAACAAATATATTATAAAGCTAAGCTATTTTGTTTCTGTTACACAGCAGTTTTATCTGAAAGAAGTAAGCATCAACTGGTTAGAAAATTATTTTTATCTGTTGTGGGAATTCCATTGGAGAACTCAAGTAAAAAGAGATTGCTTGTACATAATCTTTTAAAAGAAAATTCTGCCTCAGACAAATGTTTAACACTCAGCCTTCCAGTTCTATATCTGACGTATATGATCATATATCTTTAGTAAAGAGTCTAAAAACTACTACTTGTGAACAGTAATTAGGTCAATCCTGGTTTTTAAAGCCAGAATGGCAGTAGGTCTCCTGTGTCTTTCAGTGAACTTTAGAGTTCTGCTATTGAACAAGGCCAGTGCTACAGTACTTACTTCAGTTTTTGGGTTTTTGTTGTTGTTGTTTTGTTTTGTTTGTTTTGTTTTGTTTTTGGCTGAATGGGGCAATGTTCCTAGTTATGACCAATAAGTCATCAGCCTAAATTCTGAAGTTCTGGGTTATCCTGAGACAAGAACACTGATCTGGAAAACATTGAGAACTCTGCTGATAAGGGTCTCAGTGAGAGGAGGGCTATGTGACAAATGATCGTTAACCAGCCCAGAGTAGATACCATACATTACACCTCACTATTCTAAGTCAAAGAGGTTTACATGTTATTTGATACAGTAGCTAAGTGACTCTTCTAATTGACATATGTCTTCTTTAAAATAAGTTGAGGGACCTTCTTTACTCAGGACTTGCAAAGCTCTCCAATGAGGGCATTGGTGAACTATTTCCCCAATACTGGAACAAAAATGAAACCATGTGACGATGCAGGGTCACAAAACTGAGAATCAGGTATAGGCCTGCAAGAGTTAAGAGGAAACACACACTCGGGTCATTCATGTTAAAAGAATGCCGTCCATGCTTTACTGAGATCTCCTTATATACCAGAGGCAAAGGCCATGGAAAAACAATAATGCAGGTGAAAATCCCAAACAGGAAAACAGGAAAAATCTGTGTCATGGAAAGTCCCAGCCCCCAAACAGAGGCATAAACAACTTCTTAAAAAGCTGAGAGGCTAAGCGAGGGGGAAGGATGTCATGTAAAGTCCGGCCCCAAAACAGGGGCCGAGAGCAGCTGCCAAGGGTGTAAACAACCTCTTGCCATAGCAGGCTGAAAGGCTCAGTGAGGGGGAAGGGAAACACCCCAAGGTAGGGCCCAACAATTCCCCCTCTTTAATTTCTTTTTTTTTTTTTTTTTTTTGGTTCTTTTTTTTCGGAGCTAGGGACCGAACCCAGGGCCTTGCGCTTCCTAGGCAAGCACTCTACCACTGAGCTAAACCCCCAACCCCTTTAATTTCTTTTTAAGTAGTGCTGTCTTAGGATCAATCTTGGGTTCCAAAACTCTTTCCCATCTCTGAATACCCTGACAGTCCTCAGGGTTTCTGTCTTAGGCAAGTATGGTCTCAGAAGGTTGCCTGTATTTGGCTAACTAATTGTCATACAAACTGAGCCTAATTTGGGTGGATGGATTATTTCTGGCCAATGAAAATCAATCCTGTTTGGTTTCAGCCTGAGACTGGATCTGTTGGTACTTAAAACAGCCCAAGGGCAGCTGCTAAGAGCGAGTAATCAAGATAAGCATTTAAATCCCCAACAGCCTTGCTGCTATTAAGGACCTTAATAGGGGTTACACACACAGAATGATAAAAGGTAGAACAAGATGTAATATGGATTTCCCAGAGAAAGTCCAATTGTTCCTGCAGGAGAGCAGTTTGTTGGCTGAGATTAAGAATGCCCAACTCAATCTGAGTATTAACACTATTCTGCACAGTCAGTGCCGTGGTGACCTCTCCATAATTCCAAAGATAGCTGTCGATTGAGATATGGCCACACCAGGCACTGCAGCAGCAGTGGCTGAAATGGCGATGGCAGCAATGACTGTCGCAGTAATGCCAAAATCTCTTTTATGCCTGTAGAGTTCCACTGGAAATTAGCCTTCATCCAGAGGCATGGGGATCACACCAGGAACTCGAACAATCAATGCAAAAATCTTCCTGTTCCCAGCAATTGGTTAGTAGACAGGACCTGGAAGAACAATTGAGAATCTCCTCCCTTGTCACTGCCTCAGTTCCATTCCAAACCAAAAAAGAAAAAAGGGTGCCAACACGCATGGTGCAGATTTCAGAAGATTTTTATTCTAAACATGTGATCCAATTACATGCGTTGCCTTCTCATTAGATAACCTATTTGATTGCTGTTTGGAATAAGGCGTGTTTCATCAGGTTCCTTTTCTAAAATACTTCCATGACTCAATCTTACAATTCTGTACATCTAGCTCTCTTCACTTTCTGTAAAGCTATTCAGCCACTCCTCAGTTAATTGTCTAGGGGAATAGAATTTGCATCTCTCTTGGGGATATCAAACAAAGGCTTAAAGGTGAGATCTTAGCCAATTAACATATCTTAGAAGCTTTTAAAAATAATTTAAAGTAAACTATCTTAAATTTTCTGTGCCACAGTCTGTTTAGGATATAACCAATGTCTCAAATATTGAAAAGGAATATTGAATCTTTTCTGGAGCAGCAGCTACTCCCCCAAATTTAAAGCACATTGTAAGAGTAAAGGCTTGTAGTAAAATTAAAATGTCTATATAATGAATAATATACACTGAAAGATTCAAAGTCTTAACTTCTTGTATTGAAGCAGTGACAAAAATGTTTTACATAATGTAAGGCCACAAGTGATTCCTTGAGGCAAAACTTTCCAATGGTATCACTTCATGGGCTCTCCAAAATTATAAGCAAGCTCACTAAATGAAAATCTTCCACAATCGCCAGTATGTAAAGAAACATCATAAAAACAATCTTTTAAATCTATAATAATTCTATATGTATTTCTTAAAATAGCAGTTGGAGAAAGCAAACAGGCTGTAGTGCTCTTATAAGTTAACAATCTCCCCCTGTTTGACTTTTTTCTTAATTACAAATATGTGTGAGTTAGAATCCTGAGCCTGTCTATGATCGAACTGTAAACGGTAGCCAATGTAACACTGGCAATCTTTAACCACAATCTTTAAGTTTCCTTTGTAATACCAGAGCACAGTGATAACTTTGGAGAGCAAAACTCAACCTCCAACAAACCATCTATTCTCTAAAATCCAGTCTCTCCAAAACACCAAGTCCATTTCTCGTGCTTTAATCTTTTTTTTTTTTTTTTGGTTCTTTTTTTCGGAGCTGGGGACCGAACCCAGCGCCTTGCGCTTCCTAGGTAAGCGCTCTACCACTGAGCTAAATCCCCAGCCCCCCATTTCTCGTGCTTTAAAGTTTGACTGCCAATTCTTGCAATGGTGCAGACTCTAATACCTCAACAAAGAGACATTGCCCTAAATTCTTTTATAAGTCTGGTTTCTATGATAAGAATTATATTAAAATATTATCCCAATTTAGACATGTTTCCATGGGTTATCTCATACCACATGTTGTCTAAAATGACTCCATCTGAATTATCAGTTTTAAACCAACTTTATGTTAACCAATGTTACAATTTTTAACCATACCCAATAACTTAAAAGCCAGTAACCTATAACCAAGACATGTAGAGCATATTATACATTTAAAACCAATCAGAAACAAAAAATGAAGTGGCTACACATATATTTAATATTTAGATCAAACAACATTTCTACTTTTTCTAGCTGTAATTTTAAGAGAAGTACCTTGTCAACTGTTGAATCCAATAATCACAGTCAGATTTTTCTAAGAGAAACAGCCATTAGCTCCATTACCATAGAAGCTGTGAAGTTCCTGGTGCACTTAGGATGGGCTAGTGTAAACATTTAGCCAGCCCCCTGGGGAGCTTCCCCAGTGGACCTAGGCTCCTAGCTACAGATGCAGGACTCCAAAAGCCAATTGAAACTGCTTTTTATTAATTTTCCTTTCTTGAAAGGAGATAAAACTAAATCAAGGGGTGAATCAACCAGCATTTAAAGTTTAACCATTTTTTTTCTTTTAAACATGAAACACAAGACATTC
The DNA here is from genome assembly GCF_021556685.1 of Rattus norvegicus. Classification (NCBI taxonomy): domain Eukaryota; kingdom Metazoa; phylum Chordata; class Mammalia; order Rodentia; family Muridae; genus Rattus; species Rattus norvegicus. Next base: position 53,767,171 of record NC_141538.1, on the reverse strand, counting down.
AAGCAATGAGAAGCAAAACCCAGACATAAACTGACATACATGGACAGCTTGGTGCACCAAGGACAGACAATAGACAGAGGGAAAAAATTAGGACTAGATGGTGTCCCACCAAACGGACCCAGATATCCTACCTAAAGGACCCAGAACCAGAAATAAGCACTTCTCCAATGTGATCCAGCAAGGAGGCAGTACTTCTCCCGCCCTCTTCCTGTCCCTAGGAGAGTTCTTAAAAAGCTTAAGCTCATTTTCCTTCTCTCGGCAAAGCATCTGTGGAGAGTCCAGGAGGACTGTTTTTCTCAAACCCATTCTCTCTCTTGTCTAGGGTATAACTGTCTCTAGTCAGGGTCCAAAGACTAAAATCATCTATGAAAATTGACTTCGCTTCTCTAGATTTTAGCATAACTCTAAAAGAACACACACAAAAAAACAGTTTGCCATTATTACCTTGTCCCTTTTTGCAAGGTTTACTCACCACTAGCCCAAATGTTTATTTTTCTTTGCACGTGCTTTCAATTCCTGTGTTCCTTCTGAATCCTGCTTTCTGAGGCCTTTCCTGGCCAGTTTTCCCCAATTCGCCCCTCCTCCTTTGTCGGCTGGCTTCCTGGGACGATCTAGTCAGGTTGTCCTCTCTTTCCCAATCTCGGTGGGACCGCCATTTGATGACGCCTGCATAGTCACAACACTGAGAACCAGGCGTAGGCCTGCGAGATTTAAGAAGAAACATACACTCGGGTCATTCATGTTAGAAGAATGCGGTCCTTGCTTTACTGAGATCTCCTTATATACCAGAGACAAAAGCCATGGAAAAACAATAATGCAGGTGAAAATCCCCAAACAGGAAAAATCTGTGTCATGGAAAGTCCCAGCCCCAAACAACTTCTCAACAACAAGAAGCTGAAAGGCTCAGCGAGGGGGAAGGGTGTCATAGAAAGTCCTGGCCCCAAATCAGGGGCCGAGAGCAGCTGCCAAGGGTGTAAACAACCTCTTGCCATAGCAGGCTGAAAGGCTCAGTGAGGGGGAAGGGAAACACCCCAAGGTAGGGCCCAACAACCATGAACATATTAGACACTGTGCACTTTCCAACAAAGCTATCCTGATTGTCCTGCAGGTGAGGAGCCAGGAGTCAGTGAGTGAGTCATTCATAATGTATTACACATAGCCATTCAGCAATGGGCATTGACAATGGTAGCCCTTCATATACATCTGCAATATTTAGGTCTACTCTGGTGTTTGGAATGAAAAATGTCCCCAATAGATTTGTGGTGGTAGCACTGGGGAGGCTGGGCTTCAAGGTTATGTAGACTTGCCCTACTTCCTCCTTGATGAAGTATGAAGCTGAGATATGCTCAGCCAGCCAGCTTCCTGCTCCAACCACCTGATACAATGCCTTCCCCACCATTGTGGACTAACCCTCTGGAGCTGAAAGCCCAAATAAACCCTTTTGTAGTCTGTTTTTGGTCAGAGTGACTTTTCACATTATAAAGGTAACAAATACAATGGGCTGTCTTGAAATCACCCTACTCCCATAATTTTAATTTTGATACTGTCATCTTATAGTAAGTTAATGCATAGATTGCCATGATGTAATGATTAAGTCCAAGTCACCAATAATGCACTGATGTCTCTTAAGGAAAGAAATAAAAGTGCTTCCCCTGGGAGTTGTGTAACCAAGAATGAGTCCAGATTTGAATTTTCTACTTCATGCTACCTCTCTTCCGTTCTCTGTTGCATATTCCTCAAGGCAGTCTTGTGAATGCTTTTCCCTATTTCTCTGTGTATCTATTTCTGTGTCTGTCTGTCTGTTGGGTTTTCTATTTGACTTAAAGTGTGAGTGGTGTCTGTCTATCTGTAAGTGGCTTGAACAGTGTAGGTAATATCCCATGGGGAAAGGAATGCGATACTTTACAGAAATTTACGGAGTTTAACAAAGGGTTAAGTCACTGGGTTCCAGTTGACCCAGATAGCAAACATCCTTGTTTATCAACCAATTACCATAAGTGGTTGCTTCTGACCTTTATAGTAGGTTTGGGGGAGATGCTTTCAACATCTGTATCTGCCACTTTCAGCAAAAGGAAATTAAGGTTGGTTTTTTTTCCCCATTTTTCTCTTAAAGGCAGGTTAAACAAAGTTTGAATACACACTAAGCTAGCCCAGTCCTGTCTTAAATGACTTCAACGTGTATTATCAGCTTTGTTGTGAGATCCAGCAAAAGTGCCAGTCAGACCAACAGATTGGGAAAAGATCTTTACCAATCCTACAACAGATAGAGGGCTTATATCCAAAATATACAAAGAACTCAAGAAGTTAGACCGCAGGGAGACAAATAACCCTATTAAAAGATGGGGTTCAGAACTAAACAAAGAATTCACAGCTGAGGAATGCCGAATGGCTGAGAAACACCTAAAGAAATGTTCAACATCTTTAGTCATAAAGGAAATGCAAATCAAAACAACCCAGAGATTTCACCTCACACCAGTGAGAATGGCTAAGATCAAAAACTCAGGTGACAGCAAATGCTGGCGAGGATGTGGAGAAAGAGGAACACTCCTCCATTGTTGTTGGGATTGCAGACTGGTACAACTATTCTGGAAATCAGTCTGGAGGCTCCTCAGAAAATTGGATACCTGAGGACCCAGCTATACCTCTCTTGGGCATATACCCAAAAAATGCCCCAACATATAACAAAGACACACGCTCCAGTATGTTCATAGCAGCCTTATTATAATAGCCAGAAGCTGGAAAGAACCCAGATGCCCTTCAACAGAGGAATGGATACAGAAAATGTGGTACATCTACACAATGAAATATTACTCAGCTATCAAAAACAATGACTTTATGAAATTCATAGGCAAATGGATGGAACTGGAAAATATCATCCTGAGTGAGGTAACCCAATCACAGAAAAACACACATGGTATGCACTCATTGATAAGTGGATATTAGCCCAAATGCTTGTATTACCCTAGATACACAGAACACACCAAACTCAAGAAGGATGACCAAAACACGAATGCTTCACTCCTCCTTTAAAAGGGCAACAAGAATACCCTTGGGAGGGAATAGGGAGGCAAAGTTTAGAACAGAGGCAGAAGGAACACCCATTCAGAGCCTGCCCCACATGTGGCCCATACATATACAGCCACCCAATTAGATAAGATGGATGAAGCAAAGAAGTGCAGGCTGACAGGAACTGGATGTAGATCTCTCTTGAGGGACACAGCCAGAATACAGCAAATACATAGACGAATGCCATCATTAAACCATTGAACTGAGAATAGGACCGCCGTTGAAGGAATCTTAGAAGGGATTGAAAGAGCCTGACGGGGCTTGAGACCCCATATGTACAACAATGCCAACCAACCAGACCTTCCAGGGACTTAGCCACTACCCAAAGACTATATATACATGGACTGACCCTGGGCTCCAACCTCATAGGTAGCAATGAATAGCCTAGTAAGAGCACCAGTGGAAGGGGAAGCCCTTGGTCCTGCCAAGACTGAACCCCCAGTGAATGTGATTGTTGGGAAGGGGGGTGGCAATGGGGGAAGGATGGGGAGGGGAACAGCCATACAAAAGGGGAGGGGGAGCAGTTAGGGGGATGTTGGCCTGGAAACCAGGAAGGGGAATAACAATCGAAATGTAAATAAGAAATACTCAAGTTAATAAAGATGGAAAAAAATAAAAAATAAAAATAAGTGCCAGTCAGTCTCTTAGAATGCAAGAGATATTTTCATAGTACATCGTCCCAGGTTAAAATAATTAGCACAGCTTACATGAAGTTGGTAGTGCATCAAAGAGCTCTCTCTCTTACATGACAGGTCATCGGTTGCTGCCATGTAACAGGATTTTAAATAGTGTTCAAAATAGCACCCTATTCCCAGAGAGATTTCTGTTTTGATTCAACAAACATTGAGTGAAATATATCCCCTTCACGTTAAAAATTATAGGATCACTCTTCTCTTGGACTTCATCATTTACCTAAGTCCTTTATATACTGCCAGGAGTGAATATATTGTACTAGAGACTATAATGTAGTCAATTCATTTAAGGAAGCCTCAAGATTTTTATGAAGCAATAGCAGGTGAAAAACCATTTAAAAGTCTTCATGAAGTCAGTTTTACCTTGAGAGAGAGAGAGAGAGAGAGAGAGAGAGAGAGAGAGAGAGAGAGAGAGAGAGAGAGAGAGAGCCTAGGCAGAGTAAAGAGCGGGTCTGAATGAATACTTTTGAGCAGGAAGATGCATACTGAGTCTGGAGAGAAGGCTAATGGAGCCAGAATAGAGAAAGGAGAACAGGTTAGTGGAGGATGTGGCAAAGGCAGGTGAGATCACACATGTATGTGACATTTAGTATGTATACATAATGAAAACACCATGTAGTGCAAAATTATATATTTCAGTGGCTAAGAGTGCATGCCAATGATTAAATCTCCAGAATATCTGCTATAACACAATTAGCCCTGCCATTTTGGAATTTATTTCTACTGATCTTTAAAAAACCCCTGATCCTTACCTCAACATGGTAGTGTATGCCTTGACCGTTTAACCTGGATCCTTTAAAATCCTTCTGGAAGTGCAAAATCCTTACCAATGGGAACTTTGTTTTCTTCCATAATGATTCCTAGTTCATCCTCTAGTTGTAGGTAAGAGCAAGACAGATAGAGATTCTCAAACTAGCCATGCTTGACGCAGATGCCTCTAGGTCAGCCTTCAGTGATAGTGTTTGGGAGGCACAGGATAAGATTTTTCTATAATATGGGCCATACGTGGAAAGAAGCAGATAATGGTGCTCATTCTGTAATGTACAGCTTTCTCCGGTTCACAAAATAATGATTTCTTTTTTTCTTTTACATTCTTTCTTTTATTGGATATTTTTATTTACATCAAATGTTACCCCCTTTCCTGGTTTCACCACAAGAAACCTGGTATCTTGCTTTGCTTCTATGAGGGTGCTCCCTAATCCCCACCCACTTCCTCCCACCTCCACACCCTGACATCCCCCTACACTGGGATATCAAGCCTTGACAGGACCAAGGGCATCTCCTACCATTGATGCCCAAGAAGGCCATCCTCTGCTACATATGCAGCTGGGGCCATAGGTCCATCCCTGTGTACTCTTGGGATGGTGGTTTAGTCCCTGGGAGCTCTAGGGGGTCTGGTTGGTTGATATTGTCTTCTTCTTATGGGGGTTCAGACCCCTTAAACTCCATCAGTACTATCTCTACTTCTCTATTGGGGACCCCATTCTCAGTTTAATGATTGGCTGTGAGCATTCGCCTCTGTATGTGTTAGGCTCTGGCACAACCTCTCAGGAGACAGCTATATCAGACTCCTGTTAGCATGCATTTCTTGGCATCAGCAATATTGTCTGGGTTTGGTGACTGTATGTATATGGGTTGAATCCCCAGGTGGGGCAGTCTCTTAATGGCCATTCCTTCAGGCTCTGCTCCATAATTTTTCTCCATGTATGTTGTTCATAAGGGGTCTCGAGCCCCTTCAAGCTCTTCCAGTTCTTTCTCTGATTCCTTCAACGGGGGTCCTAGTCTCAGTTCAGTGGTTTGCTGCTGGCATTCGCCTCTGTATTTGCTTCTATACCCCATTTTTAATAGGATTATTTGTTGCTCTGGAGTCTGACTTCATGAGTTCATTGTATATATTAGATAATTAGCCCTCTGTCAGATGTAGGATTGGTAAAGATCTTTTCCTAATCTGTTTGTTGCTGTTTTGTCCTATTGACGGTGTCCTTTGCCTTACAGAAGCTGTGCAATTTTATGAGGTCTCTTCTGTCAATTCTTGATCTTAGAGCATAAGCCATTGGTGTTCTGTTCAGGAAATTTTCCCCAGCACCCATGTGTTGGAGGCTCTTCCCCACATTCTTTTCTATTAGTTTGAGTGTGTCTGGTTTTATGTGGAGATCCTTGATCCACTTGGACTTGAGCTTTGTACAAGGAGATAAGAATGGGTCAATTTGCATTTGACATGCTGATCACCATTTGAACCAGCACCATTTGTTGAAAATGCTGTCTTCTTTCTATTGGATGGTTTTACTTCCTTTGTCAAAGAAAAGTGACTATAGGTGTGTGGGCTATAGTTTTAAGATTTCTGGATCTTCAGTTGTATTCCATTGATCTACCTGCCTGTCTCTGTACTAATAAAATACAGTTATTATCACTATTGCACTACAATACTGCTGGACATCAGGGATGGTGATTCCCACAGAAGTTCTTTTATTCTTCAGAGTAGTTCTTGCTATCCTGAGTTTTTGTTATTCCAAATAATTTTGCAAATTGTTCTTTCTAACTCTATGAAGAATTGAGTTGGAATGTTGATGGGACTTGCATTGAATCCGTAAATGGCTTTTGGCAAGATGTCATTTTTGCTATATTAATTCTGCCAATCCATTAACATGGGAGATCTTTCCAGCTTCTGAGATCCTCTTTGATTTCTTTCGTCAGAGACTTAAAGTTAATGTCATACAGATCTTTAACTTACTTGTTCAGAGTCACACTGAGGTATTTTGTATTATTTGGGACTATTATGAAGAGTGTCATTTCCCTAATTTCTTTCTCAGCCTTTTTATCCTTTGAGTAGAGGAAGGCTATTGATTTGTTTGAGGTAATGTTATGTATCCAGTCACTTTGCTGAAGTTGTTTATCAGGCTTAGTAGTTCTCTGATGAAACTTTTGGGGTCACTTAAGTATACTATTATTTCATCTGCAAATAGTGACATTTTGACTTATTCCTTTCCAATGTGTATACCTTTGATTTCCTTTTGTTGTCTAGTTGCTCTGGTTAGTACTATATTGAATAAGTATGGAGAGAGTAGTCCCTGATTTTACTGGGATTGCTTCAAGTTTCTCTCCATTGGCTACTGGTTTGCTGTATATTGCTTTTACTATGTTTAGGTATGGGCCTTGAATTTCTGATCTTTTCAGGACTTTTATCATGAAGGGGTGTTGAATTTTGTCAAATGCTTTCTCAGCGTCTAATGAAATGATCATGTGGGTTTTTTTTTCTTTGAGCTTGTTTATACAGTGGATTAGTTGATCGATTTCCAAATATTGAACCATCCCTGCATCCCTGGGATGAAGCCTACTTGATCATAATGGATCATCATTTTGGTGTGTTCTACGATTTGGTTTGCAAGAATTGTATTGAGTATTTTTGCATCGATATTCAAAAGGGAAATTTGTCTGAAGTTCACTTTCTTTGTAGGGTCTTTGTACAGTTTATGTATAAGCCTAATTGTGGCTTTAAAGAACGAATTGGGTAGTATTCCTTCTGTTTTAGATTTTTAGAGAGTATTCATTCTGTATCAGATATTTTAGTATTGGTATTAGGTCTTTTATGAAGGGCTGATGGAATTCTCCACTAAATTCATTTATTTGGTCCTGGGCTTTTAGGGGGGGGGGGCGGGTTGGGAGACTTTTAATGACTATTTCTATTTCTTTAAGAGTTATGGAACTCTTTAGATGATTTATCTCATTCTGATTTAACTTTGGTACCTGGTATCTGTATAGAAAATTGTCCATTTCAACACGAATTTTCAGTTTCCTTGAGTATAGGCTTTTGTAGTAGAATCTGATGATTTTTTTTTAATTTCCTCAGTTTTTGTTGTTATGTCTCCCTTTTTATTTCTGATTTTGTTAATTTGGATACTGGCTTTATGCCCTTTGGTTTGTCTGTCTAAAGGTTTATCTATCTTGTTGATTTTCTCAAAGAACAAGCTCCTGGTTTTCTTGAATCTTTGTATAGTTCTTTTTGTTTCTACTTGGTTGATTTCAGCCCTGAGTTTGATTATTTCCTGCAATCTAATCTTCTTGGGTGTATTTGCTTCTTTTTGTTCTAGAGCTTTCCGGTGTTCTGTCAAGCTGCTAGTTTATGTTCTCTCCAGTCTCTTTTTAGAGGCACTCAGATCTATGAGTTTAGCTCTTTGCATTTCTTTCATTCCCTTAAGTTTGGGTACATTGTGCCTTGATTTTCATTAAATTCTAAAATGTCTTTAATTTTTTTCTTTATTTCTTCCTCGTCCAAGTTTATAGAGCATTGTTCAGCTTCCGTGTGTATTTGGGCTTTTTGTTGTTTTTATTGTTATTGAAGACCAGCTTTAGTCCCTGGTGATCTGATCGGATGTATGGAATTATTTCTATTATCTTGTATCTGTTTTGTGATTGATTATATGGTTGATTTTAGAAGAGGTACCATGAGGAGCTGAGAAGAAGGTATATTTTGTTTTAGAATGAAATGTTCTATAGATATCTGTTACATACACTTGGTTCATAATTTTTATCAGTTTTACTGTATCTCTGTTTAGTTTCTGTTTTCATGATCTGTACATTGAAGTCTTCCACTATCATTGTGTGAGGTGTAATGTGTGCTTTGAGCTGTAGTAAAGTTTCTTTTGTGAATGTGAGTGCCCTTGCATTTGGAGCATAGATATTCAGAATTGAGAGTTTACCTTGGTGGATTTTTCCTTTGATGAGTATGAAGTGTCCCTCCTTAGCTTTTTTGATAACTTTTGTTTGAAAGTCTATTTTATTCTATATTAGAATGACTACTCCGGCTTGTTTCTTGGGACCATTTGCTTGGAAAAAGTTTTTCCCAGTCTTTTACTCTGAGGTAGTATCTGTCTTTGTCACTGGGGTGTGTTTCCTGTATGCAGCAAAATGCTGGGTCCTCTTTAAGTATCCAGTTTGTTAGTCTATGCCTTTTTATTGGGGAATTGCATCCTGATGTTGAGAGATATTAGGGACCAGTGGTTGTTGTTTCCTGTAATTTTTGTTGTTAAATGTGGAATTATGTTTGTGTGGCTATCTGGCTATCCTCTTTTGAGTTAGTTGAAAGAATATTAGTTTCTTTTTCTAGGGTTTATTTTCCCTCCTTGTGTTGAAGTTTTCCATCTATTTTCCTTTCTAGGATTGCATTTGTGGAAATATATTATATATATTTGGGTTTTTCATAAAATATGTTGGTTTCTCCATATGTGGTAATTGAGATTTTTGCTGGATATAGTAGCCTGGGCTAGCATCTGTGTTCTCTTAGGGTCTGTATGACATCTGCTAAGGATCTTCTAAGTTTCATAGTCTGTTGAGAAGTCTGGTGTAATTCTGATTGGTCTGCCTTTATATGTTACTTGACCTTTTCCCCTTACTGCTTTTAATAGTCTTTCCTTGTTTCATGCAATTGGTATTTTGACTATTATGTGATGGGAGGAATTTCTTTTCTGGTCCAATCTATTTGGAGTTCTGTAGCCTTCTTGTATGTTCATAGGCATCTCTTTCTTTAGGTTAGGGAAGTATTCTCCTATAATTTTGTTGAAGATATTTACTGACCCTTTAAGTTGGGAGTCTTCACTCTCTTCTATACCTAGTATCCTTAGGTTTGATCTTCTCATTGTGTCCTTGATTTCCTGTATGTTTTGGGTTAGAAACTTTTTTGCATTTTACATTATCATTGACTGTTGTGTCAATGTTTTCTATGGTATGTTCTGCCCCTGAGATTCTATCTTCTATCCCTTGTATTCTGTTGGTGATGCTTGTGTCTGTGGACTCCCAATCTCTTTCCTAGGTTTTCTATTTTCAGGGTTGTCTCCCTGTGTGATTTCTTTATTTTTTTATTTCCATTTTTACTAGAAAGCCATACTGGTGGTTTTGTTCAATTCCATCACCTGTTTGGTTGTGTTTTCCTGTAATTCTTTAAGGGCTATTTGTGTTTCCCCTTTAAGGGCTTCTACCTATTTATCTGTGTTGTCTTGTGTTTCTTATGTCATTCTTAATGTCCTCTAATATAATCATGAGATGTAATTTTAAATCAGAATCTTAGTTTTCCAGGGTGCTGGGGTAACCAGTACTTGCTGTGGTGGGAGAACTGGGTTCTGATGATGCCAATTGGCCTGTGTTTCTGTTGCTTAGGTTCTTGCCCTTGCCTTCTGCCATTTGGTTATCTCTGGTGTTAGCTGGTTTTGCTGTCTCTGGCAGTGGCTTGACCCTCCTGTAAGCCTGTATGTCAGCACTCTTAGGAGACCAGCTGTCTCCTGGTGATATGGGTACAGAGAGTTGTGGCACAGATTCAGCTCTGGGCGCAGACGGAAATCTGTCCCAGATTGCTCCTCAGCTCCTGCATCTCAAGGGCTGCAGGCAGGTCCCTCTGAGCAGTAGAGGTAGTCTCACCTCTGCTCTCAGGTGTGTCAGCGCTCCTGGGAGAAAAGCTTTTTCCTGGCAGGATCTGGGTACAAAGAACTGTGGCACAGGGTCAGCTCAGGCACAGACAGAAACTGGAATGATCAAAAATAATGCTTTCAAATCCATCAAGTGAATCTTACATAATTTTTGTTTCATGTGTTTTAAAATTAAGGTGAGTTTTCTATGTTGGATCTGTTTCATATGGATCTGTTTCGTACTTTAACATGTATCCTCAGGTAGTTTTCCTTGTTTTATGATGGACTGCCATTTTGGAATTTTTCACCCTTCAGTGAAGTGATTCATCAGCTCTTTCAAAATAATAGAACCAATTATGGAGTTATTAGGCTGTAAGGTTTATGCCATTTTATTATCACTTATTACTTATGTGATGACTTGCAGGAGAGAAAACTGTTTTTGACTGTTTCTGACTCTTCTTGAGAGCAAAGTTAGATTTTAGAGTATTGCATGAGAGAAAGCTGTTTTTGACAGTTTCTCTTGTTGTAGAATGAAGTTAGATTTTTGACCATCTAAATCACCATAGCCTGCTTCGATTTCCATTCTCTTCACTGGTTTCTCTCTCCAGTTCTGTACTTCAAGTGTGCCAAATGTTACCACCAACTCTGATGCTCTTTCCTGCTATTCAGATTGTTTATCCCTTTAGCTTGTCTTCTCCACAAACCTCCGCATGACTTTGCAACTGCTTACCACTCTTCTGTGTCCTCCTGAAGCTCCCATCCTCACTCCTTCCTTGGAATCTTTAACCATCAGCCTCAGGCTCTCAGAACTTCAGGATAGCATCCTACATGATCCTGTTCTCCAGACTGTCCCACACAAACACATCAGCACAGCCCCTATTCCAGCTGCACAAACACCCAGCATGTGTACTTCTTGGTTTCCTAACTCAATAACTGTATGCTGCACAGCTCTTTCCCCAGAGTATTCAAAAGAATGTGTCCTGCACCATGTTCTTTCCTGTCTGTCTCTAGGGCTTTATACTGTTTGTTATGGAAGGACATGATTTCATTACTCTGAGTGATTTCTCTTCCTTAGAGAACACAAATTGGTGCTACCTTGGGGTACTGCATACTAATACAGATGTTGCAATCGTTCTCTGATGGCTTAAACCTAACCCATTTGTCTGAAAAACTTTTGAGTTTTGTCTCGGTAATTCTTGGAAGGAAGAAAGCCATATTTATTTTTGAAGGTTAAGGGGATATTGATATACAGAAGTAAAGTTGTAGTGTTTCTATTGCCCTCCACATACAATTTTCATGGAGAAAACATATATATGAGTGACTGAAAAATTCTGTAAGCATATATTTAGGTCAGCATAAACTTTTAAAAACTGCATTCTTCTAGAAAGAATCCTACTGTCATTGTAGAAAGTAACAGCCGGCACTGCTGCCTATGAACTTTTCTCCTGCCAGCTTTGCTCTCGGATTGCTGCATGAGTGCTTCATTCTGGGTGAAAACAGACACTATTAATTAAAGGTAAATGACAGGTAAGTATATAGGGAGAAATATATGGACAGCTATGAAGAATAATAGGCTAGCATATATGTCTATAAAAGTATGATTTACATAATTTAAATAATTGCCCAATTTTCTTCATAATAGAAAACTTTAATATCTATTATTTATTCTACAAAGTGTAGAATTTGAATATCCTTTTCAGCATTTCTTTTAAATGGCAAGGAAAAAATATTCAACACCTAACTTTGCTTTCAGTAAGAGTCAGAAACAGTCAAAAGACAAGTTATTGTCTATAATGTGAACAACTTTATCACAGTTAATAAAAAGGCACATGAACCCTGGGGCCAAATTTTATCTACCTCTCTAGTTGCTTTTTCTCTCATCTGTTTCCATGTTAGCTGGTTCCTATTTGTCCAAATCCCCCCTTGTATTTCAGTAGCTCTGTTCCCATCCCCCTCTCTGTCATCCCTTTCCTATGGTCTAACTCTTCCAGATGCCTTGATTATCTCCAACTCACATTGATCTCTAGAGCCTCAGTTCTGCATTCCTGATGTTATGCAGTGATGGAACACTATCAACATTTCAGGGTGTTGAACACCGGAGGAACTTTCCTGGTGGTGGTGTCATTCCTTACAGCAACAAGGCTAACAACCTCATCCCAGCTTTCTCATTGCCCCGAAGGTCAAGTGGAAGGCGGACTTCTATCTGATACCTGTGCTATAGCTGTCCCTATAAGAAAGAGAGCAATGATGAGATGAGGAATTCCCAAATAGCCACTTGGACAAGAGTGGATGCCCTTCCCAGACCACCTTCTTCTACCTCCTCCTAAGCTATTATGTCAAAGAGGAATTGAAGGATTTTATTTGAGTCACGACATGACTTGATCCCTTTTTACAATCTCTTTTACTCTGAAAATGGTAAAGGCAGCTTCACAATTAAAACCTGTGAATGATGCTAAGAGTTAAGTAGCAAGTGAAGACTGAAAGATAGAAGGAGAAAGAAAATGATACTTCCCTTTATGTTCAAGGCTGTCTTTGTCAGCCTTGGTCACAGAAGCTTTTAATTCAGAGGCTCCTAGTTGTTCAAAGGGCTGAAAGCTAGGCAGCAGTGATTGTTCAGCCATATGTGGAACATCTAAATCAACCCTCACCCTCCCAAGGTTCAGGAAACATCACAGAAAAGTGTGGATGAAGAATGTAATAACTGGAGGATGGAGAGCAGTGCTGGGAAAGACTCTCTGCTGCCTGGCTGATGCACACATGGAATGATGGCAGCTGTGGAAACAGTTCCCTCCTTATGCTACGGCACAACGAACATTGCAAACTCCAGCAGAGCTGAAGAGTTGGTACACTGTTACTCTTAAATATACTGCTTGCCTAAAATCATTTCAACAAGCTTTTCCAATGCTATGTGAGATTCCCTTGGGTATAACCGTAAACAAAAGACCTTAGAAGTTTATTCACTCATAAACTCTAACATCATCTGTACAAGGTTAACTTTAGACTCCTTTTCAACATGAAGAAATGAACTCAGTTTGAAGGTCATTTCATGATGTAATAGAATTTAACTCTTGTTTTCTGACTTCACGTTTAGTTTCTTCCCATGTACTATCGCTTTATAATGCCTAAATGATTATATGACAGTAATATAAGAGGAAATTTTTGGACAAAACTAAGGCCATTTTCAATTTTAAGACAAACATTTGCAACCCAATACTCTATGCATCTAACTATATAGGGTAGATGTTGAATGTGATCAAATAGAAACTGTGTTGAGGCATTTAATGAAATGAAATAAAAGCTCTGTGTTGCATCAGAAGCCTGAAGGTCATAACTCAAGAAACTATATTGCTAGTTAAAAAAAAAGAGTCAGGTCCCCATGTTGACTACCTGAAAAAAAAAAAGAAAAAAGGAAAAAGGAAAAGGAGGAGAGCAAGAAGTTCCAGAAACAAAGGATTCTGTGTAAATAGTCAGGAGTGTGGGAACCTTGTTTTGAAGCTGAGACTAAAATGAAAAACCCCGTTTAGAAAGGTGAGAGATTACATAAACAGAGTCATGTGAAAACAAAGAAATGGCCTTCTCAAGCAGGGACATGGAACGTGGGTGCCATAGGCAATAACTTGGAGCAGACAGTTAAGGAGTAATTTACATCGCTAATAGATAAAGACACATTAGATGAAATTGGCAAAACCCAGCTATATAAGCCGGCCACAGAGAAGGTAAAAGAAGCACAAGGCACAGATCTCATTGCTTATAATATAAAATCTAATAAAATGGAAGAGTAAGATGAGAGCGGGTGACAAAAGAGGGTTTCTAGCTAGCAATTTTAAGCAAGGAGCCACAGCTTCAAGTGGTGCTAATTTCACTGAGAAAACAGCTGGATTGTCTGTGGTGTTGGTCAGAACATCAAGAATCTCCCACTGGGTAAAGTAGGATGTTTTAAACATGCCAAAGTGTTTTCACTAACAAAAATTGTCTCTGAGTTATTAAGCTGATTAGTAATATTGATTTAACTATAATAATGTCACAAATGACTTTGTTATGGTCTAAGGGACCTCCCACAGAGATTTTCTTTCCAAAGAAGGAGATACTAGAAACCACCATTAAAAAAAATAATGATTGACAATATCAACTATTTTTGCCTTACCTGGATAATGGAGATGATTACATCCGTGTGACGTTGACCTCACCCACCTCTCTGTCCCAGTGAGTAGAGGTTTGTAAGCTGTATCAGCGCTATGCTTTCAAATAACATTGGGACATGAATCAAAACAAAATGGTATTTTGGTGGTAAGACAGGGTCATATAGCCTTTAGCCCAATTATAAATTGTTCCACAAAGAGATGAAATGAACTCCTACAGAAACAGGGGTATGTGTTGGGGGAGCTATGAGGGGCATGGGTTTTGTCTGGGTCATGGGAACATGGCCCAGCCTGCAGTGTGACCTATGAAGAAAGCCATTTCTATAGAGACACCAGTCAGGCATCATCCAATAACTGTGAACACCAGCTAACACTAAAATTCAACTTTCCTAGGATTGGCTAGAGATGGCTCAGCTAGTGTTTGAATGGCTAATCTCTCTCTAGCCCAGTTGTTTCTCCCTTCCAATCCTGAGGACTACTTTAACACTTTTGTCTTTTCCTGATGCTTCCACATCCTAGAAGGCAATGCAAAAATTTAGAACCCAGGGCAATTAATGTAGGAAAAGATTCTCACCTTAAGGACTAAACCCTTCCTTTAGTACTTGTGATCCTTTTGGATAACCCGAGATAAAATTTATAAAATACTACCCTGGCTCTTGGGAAATGTTACTGTCCAGGTGGCATCTTCTATGAACTGTTCTCCCTAAGGGTAACATGAAAAGGAAACCTAAAAGAACTGTCATTCGAAGCAGCCACCATTTCTCCCTGGGATCCCTGGTGATCATTCTATATACCAGGAGAGGAGAACTGTGTGCTGTCTTGGTGAGTGACTTTATTATCTGATCGTTAGTTTACAACATCACAGGTGGGGTCCTTGCTGTGTTTTGGAGAAACTTGTTACATAAGTTTTACTCATCAGCTGTACTAGAAATCTATGGAAAAGCAAGTTAGTTTGGGCAGCTCAAAGAACAGCAAAGTAGGAAGAACATTATGTAAATATACAGAAATTCTTAAATCTGAGACAAGGAAAACTTTATAGTACCTTAAATGCTTTCTTATAAAATTTTACTTTCTATATTATTACTGCTGTTTCTATGCTGTGACTTTTAAAATACCTGTTTTACATTTATAGTAAAAAATAGCAGGTGCTTGATACGGTATCAGCATTTGTCAGTAAATACAGAATTTATGATGAGAGGGATGAGGGATAAAATGTGTCTCTGGCACATAGCTTATATGTGAACTTTGCAAGGGTACTCACCATCGGGATTTTTTTCATTACTTATAATTACACCTAATTCATTGTGTTTGAATAGAACTAAAAATAATTTTATAACCACTGCACAACAAAAAAGCATAATGAATTTCTCAAACCTTAGTTTACCATTCTGGCAACTTTTGTACCTTAACCTTTTTTTAAAGTTCAAGTTCAAAATGAGTGCCAAAATTTTAAAATTTGGTATGTGAGTTTCTATATTAATGATATAACTTTCTCTTGGAAATTGAGGTAGAGATTTGATAATCAACAGCTCACCTGACATTCACCATCAGACTGTTCTTGTGCTAAACATAAGTAACTTCATAAGAATCCATTTCAGCCAAAGCATAGTTCTGCCTAATATAAACCACCACTGATTCTACCTCATGCTTAGTTCTTGGCACTTTCAAGATGAGACATACTAGGGGCAACCCATCCCAAAATCACAGCTGCTTCTGTACAGTATTCAACTCAAATAAATTTGCTTCCTTAAGATCCCCTGAATTCATCAATACAAACTTTGTTATGGAATCAGTTCTTATAGAAGGAATATCATAAGGCTGGAATGAGTGTTTCTTTTTCTGAGTCAACCTAATAATATTCATTCTTTGTTTTCAGAACTTCCATTCAGAAACCCTACAGTGTGACTCTTCACCCACATTAAATCACTTGGCTGTGTGTGTGTGTGTGTGTGTGTGTGTGTGTGTGTGTGTGTGTGTGTGTGTTCCCACTAATAGTATGCTTAGACAGCCACATCTTGCTTTTCTTATTACAGCATCCTCAAAGAGTAAGTTGAGAAAGCGAACTTAGTAGAACTCATCTCTGCTTTACCAGTCCAGGAAATCATATGTTAGTCTCTTGATGTCCTTTATCTAGATACCAACTATATCATGTTTGGCAATTGCCTTACTATAAGATTCAAAGTTGTTTTCTCTTTTTTGCTATTTTTTCTATTGTTGCAATTATTTTCAATAATTTCAAGATCAAGACGCTTCAGTTCAGCTAAAAATATTACAGTTTTGTTTGAGAGTTTTATATGCAGTCTTGGCACAATGATGGTGTGGTTTGATATAATGATGTCCTCTCTGACCACTGTTTCATGACCCTACATTGTATAGCAGTTCAGTGATTGGGGAATGGTATGGCATAGCCAATAGATACGATTGGTTCAGATGTGGCCGTATGACATTTGAAAAGTCTCTGGGAAGTATTTCCCCATCTCAAAGAGACTACTGGGGAAAAAACAGCTTTCTGTTGTGGTTCTTACTGTTCCTGTCTTGCTGGGGGTTTTGGATATGTGGCTCAGAAGTACTGCAGTCATGTTATTCCCTCTCAAGAAGAAGGCTAACATATGGCATATGCAGAGAATAGAAACTGCCTTTGTTTCTTTTCAATTTCTGGGACAAAACACCATTACCAAGGCAGCTTTAAAGGACAGCATTTAATTTGGAGCTCCTGGCTCCAGGGAGTTAGCATCCATGACCGTCATGGAAGGAAGCAGCCAGGCAAGGCTCTGGAGCAGGAGCCAAGAACTCACATCCTGACAGAAAACTAGGAAGCAGTTTGAGAGCGAAACTAGAGACAGCTGGAGTCTTTTGAAACCCCAAAGCCCAACCCCTAGTGACATGATTCCCCCACAGGCCACACCTACTTCCTAATCCTTCCCTAATAGTCCTACCTCACCTGAGGTATCTGAATATACGAGCCAATGGGAACCATTCATATTCAAACCACCACAGGAACCAATGGTAAAGAAAAGAGATGTACTTCCCTATGCTAACCTTTAAGCTGGCCTACCTCTGGACTTTTAGTTATTCTGACAGTGCCAGTACAATCCCCTAGTGCTTTAAGTGTATTAGGTTCTCTGATACGTCTAAAAAAACCATTCTATTTAACATTTATTTTGGTCCTTCAGCCTCTGGCTGCCATGTCCGTTACCTGCTGCAATCACCATTACAGACCTCTGAAACCAAAACTCCCTATACCCTTTCTCCTGTAAGATGCTTTGGTGGTAGTAGTTTTGGTAACGGACATGGCAGCCAGAGGCTGAAGGACCACAACACAAACCACAAGCATCAAGCCCAGTGGGCACACCTCAAACAGCTCCCGGCTTCCAAAACCTCAGAGTCTCCCCCCACACCACCCCAGTGACATACTTCTTCCACCAAGGCCATATCCCTTAGTCCTGCCCAAATTGTCACCAACAGGGACCAAGTGTTCACATGCCTGAGGATATGGGACCTGTCTTATTCAAACCACAACACTGTACTCCTTGGCCCGATAGTCTCGTGTCCATATACAAAACAAGATTCATTTAGTCCAACTTTGACATCTTCAAAGTCTATCCCTCAAATGGAAACCTAATACAGCAGAAGCTTTCTAAAATATGCATATATGAAGGGGGTCTAGATGAAAGGGATCGAGATGAACTTGCCAAACAGTGGGAAAGACAGAGCCCCAAATGGACATCTCTTGTTAACAGATGAAGATTCCAATACCAGGAATGGGTTACACTGAGTTTAGCTGTTGTCCAAAGGAGTCCGATAGGAACCCCTAAACAGCCCAGGCTCTTGCCAAGACTATATATAGAGTGCTCTCCACAAACTTATGACAAGGACCTGTTGCTGAAGACAGCACCTATACAATTCATTGAACACCGAGACATCCAGCTGTTAACTACTCAGCACTTTCAGCCAGGGGTTACTGTCTTGGATATAAGAAGATACTCTGCACATAACCAAAGAAGGAACATGAACACAAAACCCTGCTCGAAAATCGTCTGACTCCAAAGATGTCTGGGCTACAAGACAATCTAGAGCACTGGTGGCCCAAAGTCTGTGGGAGTAACCAACCAATATCTGATTCCACTGAAGGCCAACTTCAAAAAATGGAGCCCGTACTAAATGCTGCTTTGAGTGATCAAGAACCTAAGACTAGGTAGCCCAGGGTCCTAGGGTAAAACCAATGCTACTCTTGTTCTACTAAAGAGACGTTGCAATAAAATGACTGCTGATAACATCCTACGATACTCATAGATCAGAATGGTGCTCAGCCATTACCAGAGAAGCCTCCTTCAGCAACAGAGAGAACAGTTACAGAAACTCACAGACAGTATGTAGCGAGTATAAGACTCAAAACACTTGGCCCTAAACAGTGTGTCTCCTGTCTTCCTGTCTTCAGGTTTCAGTGAACCCTGTGAAAGAGGAGGCAGAAAGAGTGTAAGAGTTGGTGGAGATGGAGGGCAGCGAGAAAGCAAAGCCCTCTAAATCAATGGGACCAACACACACACGAGATCACAGAGACTTAGGCCTATGGGGCCTACCTGTGTCTGTACCAGACGGGGTCCTAAAGGAGGTTCCCTGCCTTATAATGTCAGACCAAGACTTCTGGTTGTCTGCCTTGTTTGTTTGTTTGTTTGTTTATATTTTTTGCCTATATATTATAGATTCCAGCTTTGGTGCTGTTATGGGATTCGTGAGTGAGTGTATCTGCATTTCTTAGGCCTTTTCTTGGGCTTTTTTCATTCTGTTTGTTTTGTCCTATTTCTGTGTGTTTGGTATTACTGTTGTTTGTTTTCTAATGAGAGACAGAAAGGGGGTAAATCTGGGTGGGCGGGAAAGTGTGGAAGAATTGGATGGGGGGGACCTTAATCAGGATATTTTATATGAGAAATCTATTTTTGATAAAAGAAAAAAGTGTGAACTGTATAAATTACTGGACAAATAGAAATGAACAGATTCATAGCTCATGTCAAATTAAACGAAGACCCAATGGCTCAGGATATGAGAAGAGTACTGGTAAGAAGTCACCATGCCCAAAGTTATTTGTCTTATTTATAAACTCTGTTGCTGTCTATAATTTTACAGTTTCAAGTATGTGATCTTCAAGGCTCTAACTGTTTAAATAATTCAATAAATGCCATTTTAGTATTGAAAAATAAATAATAAAAAATAAAAATTTAAATAATCCCTAAAGTCTTTCACAGTCTTGACTGTTTAAAAGTCAAAAGTCCAGTCCCTCTTCTGAGACTCAAGACAATTTCTTAACTGTAACCACTTGTAAAATAAAGGAGTAAATTCCATTCTTTCAAGGCACAAGGGCACAGAATGTGCATTCCCACTCCAAATGGGAGGAAGGCAACACGATGAGCAAATATTTGACCCTAGCACCAAGGCTAACTCCGTCCTATAGCTCCATGTCTGATTTCAAAGGTTCCAGCGTTGATGCCTGCAAGATATATCTCTTAGGGTTGACCCACTCCCTTTGTGTAGCTCTGCTTAGAAGAACTCTCAGTTCTGGCACCTTTAACATCTTAGAGTCTCCAATACAACTCAAGCTTCACCTTCACAGCTGCTTGCAATAGCTTTCGTGCATAGTCTCCTCCCAGCTCAGACCTTTATGCTAGGGACTACCCTACATGATAGTTTCTGCTGTTGGGAATGGGTCTGTTCCAGATGTGGTCCTAGAGCTGAAAGGAGAAATGGCTTTCCATAATGTGGAGGAACATTTTGGGACCCTTTTGTTCATGTATCCTGTCATGAGTCTAAGGTCCCACTTCGTGGATGACTCTGGCATATTCTGCTGCCAGCTTGGTATAGAACATTGGGCCCTTGATTGACATGTTCAGATGTTTTAGTTTGTTGTTTATTTCTGGGAGCAGAAGATCCCTCAGACACTTTGTCTTCACAAGCCGAAAGATTAATTGCCTGTGGTCTTTGCCTGGGAGCATCCTTCCCTTTATTTCAATAGCTCCTCCTTGGTGGCATTAATCTCCCTAACAGTCCCTTTCAGCACAATCCTTGACTGTCTAAATGTTCCACTTGTCCTTTTACTTTCCAAACTGGGTATGCTGTATTTTTTTCTTTCTGCTCCACTTGTTTTATGTGTATGATTTTTTTTATTGTAAGCTTGCAACAGAGTGATTATGAATAACCATGCAAGAGTCAGTTTTAGATGTTTTGAAATCTCCTCTACCAGAAATTTATTTAGTCTCTTACTTTAAAATGTATCCCCAGACAAGTTTTTGGTATATGTACAGAAAGCAACTACCAATGAAAATATTGCAAGAATGGTCCATTTGCTAATATTTTCCTTCCCTAAACTTCTTGAGCTGGTTGTCCCTGGTCGATGTTGTCCTCACCTCTGTTTTCTGAGCTCCTAGGACATCCCCTTAAATTCAGCTAACAGTTTTTATTGTTTTTCTACTCCAAAGTCCAAAGGTCTACCACATTTCTCAAAAACAAAACAAAACACCTTACCTCACAGTAAGCTGCCTTCTAAATACCTCTGCTCGTGCTCATAGATACAAGCCTTCGTCAGAGAAGGCTGTCTTTACAACAAACAGTGGTGAATGCACAACCTCTTAACTGCCCTGGGTTCACAGAATAAACACCAAATATGCAACCAGCCCTGAACAAGACACTTATACTACCATCTCCAAGCTCAGAGAACACTGCAGAAGAGGAGGCATTCTCTAGTCACAGAGTGGACATTCTGATTAATAATTCGCAATAACTATGGTTAAATTAGGCCCATACAAGATAAGCTCTCCCAGCTACTGATCAAGGGAGGGTAAAGGGCAAACGGGACCTTTCCCTTCATCTCTGAATTTTTGGAAATTGGTTCTGGAAGAGGGGAATTCCGTCTTCAGTTGTGTGTCCACCAGTGACCCCTCTAGGCTCCAACATGTGGCTCCAAACTCATGGCCACAAGATGCCCCTCATTGGTACCAGTAAGTCATAGGCAATACAATCAGCATGAACACACAGAGAGAGGTGTGGAGACGGGGATGGGTGAATAGGGATGATAGGGAAGTGGGAGGTAAGCAGGTCAGTGCATTACATACATGTGTGAAAATATCTAAAAACAAATTTACTTAAAAAAGAGAACACTCGGATTCAAAAAGAAATCCCTGAACATGGTGTAATTATTTTATGAAACAAGTTATATAAAAGCCAAAGATTAACCCTAGGACAATGGTAGTGAATAACTTTACTGTCCAGTTCTCACGAACTGACAGGTATTCCTGACAAAAAAGAAACATATGAATTAAATGACAACCTAATCAAATAGTCTTATCAGACATCTACAGAAGATTTCATCTAAATGTTTCATTACACAAAACATTCTCAGGAACCCAGAGAACATTTTCAAAAATAGATAATATGTTAGTACATAACAAGTCTCAACAGATAGAGCAATTTGAACTAGTTTTTGTATTCTGTCTGATCCCGATGGGAAAAGACTGTAAACAAGCAACTGAGAAACCCCAGAACATAGGAGAGCTCATGGAGGTTAGACAACACTGTACCAGTGATAAATCAGGCTTTAGAGAAACCAAGAAGGAGCTTTTAAAAATTCTAGAATAAAATGAAAATGAAAACACAATGTTCCCAAACCTATAGGACATAATGAAAGCATTCTTAAGAGGGAAGTTTGCAGTTCTGTTCATAAGAAATCGGAGATCTCAAACAGTTTAACGACACACCTGGGGGCCCTAGAAGAAGAGGAACAAGCAAACATTAAATCAGTAAATAGAAATAAATTGAGATCAAGCATTAATTAATGAAATGGAAGCAAGCAATACAAAAAATTGATGGATGGAATAAAGAGTTAGCTCTTTAAAAACATGAACAAAATTTACAAACCCTCAGTCAAACCAAATGAGAGAGAGAAAAGAACAAATTAGTAAAATTTAAAAGGAATGGGGAGCCATTAAAACAGTTACCAATACAATTTTAAAAAGTCATTAGGTCTTACCTTAAAAGCCTACATAATATTAAGCTGGGAAAACATAAAAGAAGTGAATAATCTTTATATATATGAAATTAAAAATTTAAATATATCAATAAATCACTGAGATTTAAGCAGCAATTAAACACCTCCTGAATTAAACAGCCCAGACCTAAATGGATTAACTTCAAAATTTACTAAACCCTCAAAGAAAAACTAACCCTATGAAATAGAAAAGGAAGGAAACTAAAAGAATTTTTATGAAGTTACAATCACTTTAATACACACACACACACACACACACACACACACACACACACAGAGAGAGAGAGAGAGAGAGAGAGAGAGAGAGAGAGAGGAAGATGCAGCAGCCAAAGAAAATTACATCAAGTTTGCTTGATGAAACCTATACAAGAAAAATTCTTTTTTTAATATGCTGTATAACATTTTTTTTATTAGATATATTTCATTACTTACGTTTCAAATGGTATTCCCTTTCCCGGTTTCCTGTCCATAAGTCCCCATTCTCACCTCCTCCCCCATATGGGTGTTCCCCCATCCTTACCCCCCCGACATTCCCCTGCACTGGGGGTCCAACCTTGGCAGAACCAAGGGCTCCCCCTCCTACTGATGCCCCAACAAGGCTATTCTCTGCTACATATGCAGTTGGAGCCCTGGGTCAGTCCATGATTTGTAAATTGATCTAAATAAAATATCAAAAAAAAATCATTCACTATAATCAAGCTGTCTATATTACAGAGATGCAAAGATAGTTTAGTATACATAAATGAAAGATGTTTGTATATTTTGTAAGTAGACACAAAAAGAGAAATCACACTGTCCTCTGTTTAGATGAAGAAAGGTCTTTTGAAAATAAAAAAAAAAATCCTTTAATGTTGAAAATCCTGAATAAACTTGGAAAAGATGAAACATTTTTCAACATAATAAAGTTTATATATGATAAACCTAGAACCCACATTATAATAAAATTATGATAGGATTCAAAACACTTGCACTTAAGTCAGGAAAAGGACAAGGATATTTTTTCTCAACTCTTATTTACTATACTACTGGAAATTTTAGCTAAAACAATAAAATTAAAATAAATAAATAAATAAATAAATGGGATGTAATAGAAAATGAACTCAAAGCATGTCTATTTGCAGTTATTAAGATTCTACAGATGACACCTAGAAGTTTCCAAAATCCAAATAAACAAACTAAAACAAAAAACAAACAAAAAACCCTCTTACAGCTAATGGACAGCTTCAGCAAAGTAGCAGGATACAAATTTTAAAAATTAGGAAAACAATTCTTTTCACGATAGCCTAAAAAATACCTTTTAATAAACCAAACATGGATATGAAAAATATCTCTACAATTAAAACTTTGAAAAGATGCTCCAACATATAACAAGGACACATGCTCCACTATGTTCATAGAAGTCTTATTTATAATAGCCAGAAGCTAGAAAGAACCCAGATGTCCCTAAACAGGGGAATGGATACAGAAAATGTGGTACATTTACACAGTGGAGTACTACTCAGCTATCAAAAACAATGACTTCATGAAATTCATAGGCAAATGGATGGAACTGGAAAATATCATCCTGAGTGAGGTAACCCAATCACAGAAAAACACACATGGTATGCACCTGGAGATAAGTGGATTTTAGCCCAAAAGCTCAAATTACCCAAGATATAATCCACAGACTACATGAAGCTCAAGAAGAAAGATGGCCAAATATTCATAGGAGATACAGAGACAAAGTTTGGAGCAGAGACTGAAGGAAAGTCCATCCAGAGACTGCCCTACCTAGGGATCCAGCCCATACACATACAGCCACCAAACACAATTTTGCTGATGCCAAGAAATGCATGCTGACAGGAGTCTGACATAGCTGTCTCCTGAGAGGCTCTGCCAGAGCATGACAAATACAGAGGCAAATGCTCACAGCCAACCATTGAACTGAGAATAGGGTCCCCTTTGGAGGACTTAGAGAAAGGATTGAAGGAGCTGAAGGGGTTTGCAACCTCATAGGAACAACAACACCAACCAACCAGAACTCCCAGGGACTAAACCACCATCCAAATAGTTCACATGGACTGACCCATGGCTCCAGCTGGATATGTAGCAAAGAAAGGCCTGGTTGGGCACCATTGGTAGGAGAAGCCCTTGGTCCTGCCAAGGCTTGACCCCCTCGCCCCCCCAGTATAAGGGTGTATCAGGGCGGGGAGGCAGGGAGGCAGGAACGTGTGGGTGAATGGGTGGGGGGAAAACCTCATATAAGAAGGGGGAGGGGTAAGGGATGGGGATTTATGGACGGGAAACTGGGAAAGGGGATAACGTTTGAAATGTAAATTTTTAAAAAATCCAATAAAAAAGAAAACAATAAATAAAAGTCTTTGAAACTAAAAAAAAAATAAATAAATTCAAGAAGACACTGGAAGATAGAAAGTTCCCCCATGCTCGTGGTTAGGAAGAATCAATATTATAAAGAACATGTCCTACCAATCGTAAGCTACAGACTCAATGCAATCCCAATAAAAGTTCCAGCAACATTCTTTACAGAAATGGAAGAAAAATAATATTAAATGGAAGCAGTGGCTTGAGTGAGAACGTTCCCCATAGGCTCAGATGTTTGAATATTTAGTCCCCAGTTGGTTGTGCTGTTTTAGTAGGTTTAGGTGCTGTGCCTTATTGGAGAAAGTATATCGCTTAGGGAAAGTTTTGAGGTTTAAAAAATTCCCACCTCACACTCTTCTTTTGCCTTCTTCAAGATGTGAGCTCCCGGATATTCCAGCTACCATGATGGCCCTTTGCTACTATGATTCCCTGCCATTATGAACTCATCCCTCTGGAGCCTCAATTCCAAATAAACTCTTATATTTTTATAACTTGCCTTGGTCATGATGCCTTATCCCAGCAACAGAAAAGCAACTAATTCAACCCTGCCCCAAAGCCATCCTTAGCAAAACAGAGCGGGGCTGGAAGTGTCACCTACCTTGATCTCAAGTTATTCTGAAGAGCACAGTAATAAACATGGCGTGCTTGATACTGATACAAAAAGAGGCCCAGATTGATCGTGTAGAATGAAGAAGATCCACAGTTCCTTGACCAAAAACACACAAAGGGCAGAATTGTACTGGAAAAACTGGATATTTACATGAAGAAAAATGAAAGTTGATCCTTATCCCTGGCCCTGCACAGATCAAGTTCAGTTGGTTCAAGTATCACAACGTAAGATCTGAAACCGTTAGAGAAAACTAAGTAGTAAACATCTAGATATAATCACAGCCCAAAACTTCCAGAATAAGATTCTAGTCACTCAGGAAATAAGAACGGCGGCAAATGGAATATCATGCAAGTAAAAAGCTTCTGTACAGCAAGAAACTGTCTGTAAAGCAAACTTCTACAAAGCAAAGAACCTGTCAATCAAATAATGAGACAGCCTACACAGAGATAAAAATTTTGGGTATAGAAACAACAGAGAATTGGTATCTAGGTTATACAGAGAATGTAAGAAACCAAGTGTCAAGAACACAAGCTACTTAGTCAAATGTCGGGTATGAAACTAAATGAAGAATTTCCAAAAGAAGGAATTAGTCAAGATGTGCTAACTAGTGAAACAGTTCCTCAACTTTTATGCAGTTAACGTCCTGTCCCTGATTGGATTTTGCTCCACAGGAGGAAAAAACATGCCTGCTGCCGTAAACCAGTCTAAAGTCCCTGGCTAGGGAGGTCATAGGATCTCGTATGGTGAACTTATTGCTGATATTTTATTAGAGGGACATCTTGCTAAACTGCTTTCTAAATATTTATTTACCTACCTATATATTAGTGCTTCTCTCAACTTTGGTCAGAGAAGCTTCTTCTTGGATTGGACAGCAGTCAATGCCAAGACATAACTGGTCAAAGTACTGAGAATAAATGACCACTGAGGACTCCATTCTAAGTGAGACATTTAGGTCACACCCCCTGAACCATGAGGTTTGGGAACATCGTGGAAGAGGAACAAAAGGAGCTAAGGGCCAGGGGAGTGCGAGATGCTTTCTCTGGACATGCATGCCATTACAGTTGTGAACTCAAAGCAGCTGTTTTTGTCTGCACGAGACTTTCGTGAGATTTGGCATGCCAATATTCTACCACAGATCAGAGACGGAATTATGAGACACCCCACTACCACCCCTGATTGAGGAGCTACTGGCAACTGATGGATCCTAGAGGAGGCTCCCATTTCTCTTGAGGAGTGGGGCTGCTGGTGGTCTACCCATGTTCCTTTGCAGGCAGACAGGTTTAACTGGACTGAATGGCTTATAAAAAGAGTGAGGAGGAGGAAAAGGGAGGAGGAGGGAGGAGGGAGGAAGAGGGAGGAGGAGGACAAAGAAGAAGAAAATCTGGTAAGTCTAGGAGAGTGGGTTGGATATGATCTAGATACATTGTCTGCACATATAAAATTGTCAGCTAACAATTTTCCTAAAGTAAGAAAGCAGGTACTTCTCAGAAAATTGGAAAATAAAAATGCATTTTTTTTCCTTAGCAACTTCGTAGGTTTAGACAATGTCAAAGCAGTCATAAACCAAAGGGGTCAAAGGCAGGGATGGCACTGCTTTGCAGGGATACCGTTTGCCTGCTGCGGCCAAGAGCAGGGATTTCCAGCTTCTTTTCTACCTACATTTCCATTCCAAGTTCTCATCTCTGAACAGTGTTTCAGCACTTAGTCTGTTCAGTCTGGATCTGGAGGTGATCTCCCATCGGGCCCGTTGCCTGAGAAGGTGGTTGTATCAGCCTTCATTTCTGATGGATTTGTGGTTTCCTGGGACACTTGGTTGTGACTTATCTCTCATGGCTCTGCTGTGTGGTCTCTATTTCTACCATCTCTCACATGTCTCTGGGAAGAGAAGAACTTCTTTCCCAGACAGCTGCTGAGTTTCTCGTCAGAGAAACCAACCAGCCTCTTTGTCTGCCACTGAGAAGACCTAGAAATCCGCCTCTGTCCTTTCGTCTCTCATTCCTTTGTGCACAAATCAAACTAAGTGAGCTATGTCTGAAATCCTCCTAGATGTGAAAGCCTAAACAGCACTTATCCCAAAACAAGTGCGTGGCTCATTTTTGCTATTGTTGCTGTTGTTAAGTTTCCCCTGTGTATTAGTTACTTTCTCTTACTGTGATAAAATGCCAGCCTTCAAAGCAACGAAAGGAAGAAAGACTTTACTTTGGCATACAGCTACAGAAGAATAGAGGCTATTGTGGTGAGAAAGGTACAACATGGCAGGAGAAGGAGGAAGCTGGCAAATCGCACACTCATTGCTGCACCCAGTGCAGGAAGTGGGAAAAGCCTTTAAACCCTCGTGTCCCATACTTACCCAACAGGGCTTTACCGCGATGCTGTCAACTGAAGATGAAGCTTAAATGCATGAGTCTGTGGAGAACGCTTTTCATTTCGATTTCACACTGGGCCACCTGAATCAGTAAAAAAAATGTTCAAAAATTTTATATGTGGAGGAGTTGAGGGAGCAAAAGGAACAGGATCAAAATATACGGAAAAGTTAAATATATTTCCCTCAATTAAATTCGTATTAGGACTACTTGTTCTCCGTGGAAGACCAGCAGCAAGAATTTTCCAAGCCTATAGAAAGTTTGATTCTAGGCTAAGGAATTATGCCCAGTCCTGAGCTGAGAGCACTTCTGACACCCCACTCACACAGCAACACAAAGTGATCTCTTAACACTAACACTAAACATCATTCGGCTAGTCCACAAACGGCACGTTGAGGTAACAGCAAACAAAGATCCAAACACCCACTTAAAGATGAGAGTAGAGGTCCGTACCAAGGGACAAATGGCCCAATTCCAGGCCTCTGTTTCATCAGAAAACTATAAACAACATTAAATCAAGGTGAAGTAAATGATTTGAATAGATTGATAACTATTAGATGGATAAAAGCAGTTATTAAAAATCACCCAACTTTTAAAAGTCCAGTATCAGAAAAATATATCACAGAAGTCTATCAAACCTTCAAAAAACATACAACACTGTGGCAGGTTTGTGTGTACACACAAGGACACTCACCCACCAAAATGACTCTTTTCTGCTTTACTTCCTCTTAGCATATGGGGGTTTCCTATCACAGTATCCCTTTTATGGAAAAAAGTCTGTGTGGGTGTTAAAAAGCACCATCTCAGTTTAGAGATTTATGTTTCTATAACATCATAATGTGCGTAGCCATTCTTTTTTTTTTGACCATGCATCTATGAGACCAGAAACAAACTTACATTTCATAGGTTGTCTGTGCAAGCTAAAGTCTAGCAGGCTCCTAGAATCAAATGCATAACTGTGAGGGCCTTGACTCTCCCCCAAGTTGAAAACCATATTCCAGATAAGTTATCTGGGTTTTGAACTTTCCAGATCTGAACCAGGATACAGCAATGTTTTCATCTTGTCTATGTGGGGTTTTGTGTGTGTGTGTGTGTATTTGTGTTTGTTCTTTCTCTGTGACCTTTCTGTCATCAACTATTTGTAAACAGTAGTTGCTAAGACTAAATTCCACAGAATCCCCCTTCAAAGGTGAGAAGACACTCCAAAGCTAAGCAGATTACATAATATTGTGCATCTCGATAGATATGCTAAAATGTTAAGGGCCTTGGTGGTTTTATTGGTCATGATTATAACTGTTGCTTGTAACCAGATGATACAATTTCAGATATATACAAGAGCGTGCTAATCCCAGGACCACTCTTCTGCCCATGTGGTTGGACCACATAATAGATTAAACACCTAAGGAGGTATTCATGATCTTTCCAGTACCAATTTACATGGCCCGTTGTTTCATTCAGGTTCCCTAGTCCTCACATACCTGTGTTCCCAACTGTACCCCTCTGGCAAGAGAGAACAGGAAGGTCCCAACACATAGAATCATGACCCAGCTTGGGAAAAGCAGAGTATAAACTGTTCACCAACACACCCATCACAGCTTGCCATATGGCATGAGTATGTGCCATACCTGTCAAAGATGAAAAACGTTAGACAGGGCTGTAGAACTGGCTCTGAATGGTTTGGGAATCATTGCCATCAGGTCTTTGGGGCAGGTATGTTATAAAATCTTTGACCTTGATAGATCACAATCCCAATAGAAATATTGATTTATTTTTCTCATTGAGCAATGAAATTTTTCCCAGTGTTTGAGGTTTTTGAGCAACCAAACACATTTCATCAGAAGGTTGAAGGGACAGCTCTGAACCTCCCAAGGATCTTAGTCTCCCATGTTAGTTTCTCCAAATACAAAACAAGAGGCAACCTTTTAGCATTCGAGCTATCCCTGCCAGGTATAAAAGCAGGTTTCTTGGTGTGGTGGATGGTGAGAAGAAGGTTTTATTTCTCCATAACAGGAATGAAGGATCTTCTTGAGATGAAACCTGAATTGGAACTGTGACCTTCTTGAAGCTATACTATGGTTCTTAGGGGTATGTGTGTGTGTGTGTGTGTGTGTGTGTGTGTGTGTGTGTGTGTGTGGTGTTTGCACTCACTCAATTTTGTGGACATTCTTTATTTCAAGTCTTCTAGTTTAATGGCTGTAAATTTGAGGGGGCCACAGGCTTTAAATTTACAGCTGGAAGTGATAACACACTTTTGGAGAAGCACTATTTTCTCTTTGTCCTTCCATGTGGCCCAACAAACACAGCTCCAAGTGGGACAGTGAGCCCAGTGATCACTGGAGCACAAGGCTCAAGCTGAGGCCTATGACACTTATATTTATCATTGAGCCTATATTCCACGCTCATGAAAGGCTTCCATAACTGATGATCAGCAAACAGTTATTGCTAACAGCCACACACCTATCAGAAGTACTGACACTGGCAGGTGGGGATCTGGGCTCAGCTAATAAATGTTACCCATCTCAGGAGTGCCGGACCATAAACTATTCTCCACTAGGGAAGTACTGTGGGTCCAAACAGTGTGTTGGTTTTTCTACTGGCAGATAGAATACTTAGTCTTGTTGTTCAGACAGCCCCTAACATTCTCCGTTGGCAAGAGAAATCATGTGGTAGGCTAAGGATTGGACTATGCCGAGGCCATACTGTATGGAATGGATGCAACAACCTTAAGAGGAAGGTGTAACAGTAAACAGTAGCTACAAATCCTACCCCAAAGAAGAAAAAAGGGTGTTAAAAGGAACCGTTCTTGGTTATGTTTTCTGTTGCTGTGATAAAACAGTCACCAAAAGCAACTGAGAGGAAAGGGGTTACTTCATCTCACATTTCCAGGTAACAGTCTATCACTGAGGTAGTCAGGACAGTAACTGAAGTAGAGCAGGGATCTGGAGGCAGGAGTTGATGTAGAGGCCATCGTGGAGTACCACTTACTGGGTTATTAATCATGGCTTGCTCAGTCTACCATATTATAACCATCCAGGACCATCTACCCTGGATTTCCACCACCTCAAGTGAGCTGGGACAGAACAATCACCTGGTCAATAAAACACACCAGAGGCTTGCCCACACGTCATTCTGGTAAGAGCATTTTTTCAACTGAGGTTCCCTTTTCCCAAATGACTCTAGCTTGTGTCAAGTTGACATAAAACTAGCCAGCACAGAACCATTCGTCATAAGTTCAGTTGGCTGGGCCCACTTCTGCCAAACTACTGTGCAAGCTGAAGTGATGATCAGAGCAATAGATAATGCCAAAGGGTAGCCAAGCACCACAGTGAGTCAAATACATTCACTATGCACCTGGTGGTTGACGTGGTGACTCTTTAAGCATCTGCTGTGTGAAGACTGGTCAACTTCTCGAGTAACTTGGACAAAGATGTAATCCTTGGGTATTGTCATCTTCTGGTTCATCAGATCCTTTGAAATATCCAATTGGCCTCTCTGTAGAGTGAGATGACACAGTGTTAATAGGTCAGGAACATATAAATACTTTCCATAAGCTGTGTTTACTGTACCATGATATAACTATGTAATCACCCCGGCCACCTTTATACAGTAAAAATGGATAAGGCAACAGTGAGCAGAAATTTCCAGAGCTATTTCAGGCTACTTCAATTCTCTAACCCATACTGCGTCTCCTGGTTTAAAGAGGTGGGTATCCATGGTCAAGTTCACAGACTTGTGGACACACAGTGATGTACAAGATGAGCCAGGAACCTGCATCTCTTGTCTTAAAGTGCTATTACCTAATTCTTTTCCCACATATATCTAATAATGGGAGAAGAATATCTGTGAAGAATTTCATAAGGAGGAACACCTATCTGCTTGGTAAGGATAGAGCTAATTCTAAACAAATCAATTGGCAACAGCTGGCGTAAGTGAGTCACTTTGACATCGTTTGCTTAACTGCAGCTAATGTTCAGTTCATGCACTCTACCTTCCCAGAGCTCTGAGGGTGGAATGACACAAGCAATTTCTAGAACAGTTTAGCTACCTTGACCACAAACACAGGCCCATCGCCTGGTGATAGGAATTGAAGGGAAGACCTTCTTTAAGGGAGGTTGGATTGCCTCTTACACCTTTTCCATGTGGGTAGATCCGTATTACAGGTTGTTCTGGACACAGTCTTCACAGTGTTCATGCACCAGTTGGAGATGCCAGGGGCAGAAGAATATAAGAGTGTTGACCCAGAGTAGTCTTGAAAGCTACTGGAACCAGTACCAGTTGAAAGCTGATGGAACTCCTGAGAGGAACAAGGAGGGAGGTCTTGGGGATTGCTAATCGCCCATCCTCAAACTTCCACCACCACCGGGGAGAAAGTTTCCACTTCAGCCTCAAAAATAATCCTATGCTGTGAGTTGCTGCAGTCCCATTTAGCTAACAGTCTGGGGAGCAGAGTGGCAGTTCAAGCTGTTGACTCTTCCCATCCATCCATTCCTCTATAGGTGGCCAGATTTGTTTCCTGATCTACTTCACAACATCCACAGCGCAACTGTGTCATTTCCCTTCTTGTATCCCCAGCAATGCATGATGACTACTCTTTTAGGGTCCAGCAGAGCCTCTAGAAGTTCCAAATTTCCTTGCCGAGTTCTTTGATATGCTTTATGTCTTTTGCTCTAGAGTCTGTTTAACTCTAGAGATTTTGCTTAAATCCATGGATTTTTTCCTTGTAGAAAGTCCTTGAACATAGAGTGGTCAAGGCATTCTTAGATTCTATATACACATTGACACTTATCCTTGTTTCCAGTTGGAAGACTTAGACTTTAAGTTCTGCCAGGTTTCTGACCATCCTGGCATTTGGTGAGCCAGTACTCTTGTGTTCCATTAAAGTCATTGCTACTGAGTCACCCAGATTCTAAAGCAGTTAGCTACCTGAGGAATTTCTGAACCTGACATGATGTTCTTGGGATTGGAAGAAAGCAAATATTCTCTGGCCCAAGCTGATGCTACCCTGGGACAAATAGAACCCAAGATGCTTGACTTTTTGCTAACACAGTTGAACCCACTTTTAAGCAACCATTTTCCCTCATTCCAATCCTCTTCTGTTCTTCTGGCCAGCACTAAATCAATTCTTTATTGAAGGAGTATAAAATTATGTTTGTCTTCTGGGAAAGTTTTAAATTCGAGGCTAATATGGTGTCAAAAATAGAGAGTTTCTTTCTTTCTTTTTTTTTTTATTACCTTGAGAATTTATTATTTACATTTCGATTGTTATTCCCCTTCTCGGTTTCATGGCCAACATCCACCTAACCCCTCCCTCTCCCTTCTATATAGGTGTTCCCCTCCCCACCCTCCCCCCATTACCACCCTCCCCCCAACAATCACATTCACTGGGGGTTCAGTCTTGGCAGGACCAAGGGCTTCCTCTTCCACTGGTGCTCTTACTAGGCTATTCATTGCTACCTATGAGTTTGGAGCCCAGGGTCAGTCCATGTATAGTCTTTGGATAGTGGCTTAGTCCCTGGAAGCTCTGGTTGCTTGGCATTGTTGTTCATATGGGGTCTCAAGCCCCTTCAAGCTCTTTCAGTCCTTTCTAAGATTCCTTCAATGGGGGTCCCGTTCTCAGTTCAGTGGTTTGCTGCTGGCATTCGACTATGTATTTGCTATATTCTGGCTGTGTCTCTCAGGAGTGATCTACATCCAGTTCCTGTCAGCCTGCACTTCTTTGCTTCATCCATCTTATCTAATTGGGTGGCTGTATATGTATGGGCCACATGTGGGGCAGGCTCTGAATGGGTGTTCCTTCTGCCTCTGTTCTAAACTTTGCCTCCCTAATCCCTCCCAAGGGTATTCTTGTTCCCCTTTTAAAGGAGTGAGGCGTTCGCATTTTGGTCATCCGTCTTGAGTTTCATGTGTTCTGTGCATCTAGGGTAATTCAAGCATTTGGACTAATAGCCACTTATCAATGAGTGCATTGTGTGTTTTTCTGTGATTGGGTTACCTCACTCAGGATGATATTTTCCAGTTCCATCCATTTGCCTATGAATTTCATAAAGTCATTGTTTTTGATAGCTAAATAATATTACATTGTGTAGATGTACCACATTTTCTGTATCCACTCCTCTGTTGAAGGGCATCTGGGTTCTTTCCAGTTTCTGGCTATTATAAATAAGGCTGCTATGAATATAGTGGAGCATGTGTCTTTGTTATATGTTGGGGCATCTTTTGGGTATATGCCCAAGAGAGGTATAGCTGGGTCCTCAGGTAGTTCAATGTCCAATTTTCTGAGGAACCTCCAGACTGATTTCCAGAATGGTTGTACCAGTCTGCGATCCCACCAACAATGGAGGAGTGTTCCTCTTTCTCCACATCCTCGCCAGCATTTGCTGTCACCTGAATTTTTTTTATTTTTTTTATATTTTTTTTATTAACTTGAGTATTTCTTATATACATTTCGAGTGTTATTCCCTTTCCCGGTTTCCGGGCAAACATCCCCCTCCCCCCTCCCTTTCCTTATGGGTGTTCCCCTCCCAACCCTCCCCCCATTGCCGCCCTCCCCCCATAGACTAGTTCACTGGGGGTTCAGTCTTAGCAGGACCCAGGGCTTCCCCTTCCACTGGTGCTCTTACTAGGATATTCATTGCTACCTATGGGGTCAGAGTCCAGGGTCAGTCCATGTATAGTCTTTAGGTAGTGGCTTAGTCCCTGGAAGCTCTGGTTGCTTGGCATTGTTGTACTTTTGGGGTCTCGAGCCCCTTCAAGCTCTTCCAGTTCTTTCTCTGATTCCTTCAATAGGGGACCTATTCTCAGTTCAGTGGTTTGCTGCTGGCATTCGCCTCTGTATTTGCTGTATTCTGGCTGTGTCTCTCAGGAGAGATCTACATCCGGCTCCTGTCCGTCTGCACTTCTTTGCTTCATCCATCTTGTCTAATTGGGTGGCTGTATATGTATGGGCCACATGTGGGGCAGGCTCTGAATGGGTGTTCCTTCAGTCTCTGTTTTAATCTTTGCCTCTCCCTTCCCTGCCAAGGGTATTCTTTTTCCTCATTTAAAGAAGGAGTGAAGCATTCACATTTTGATCATCCGTCTTGAGTTTCGTTTGTTCTAGGGATCTAGGGTAATTCAAGCATTTGGGCTAATAGCCACTTATCAATGAGTGCATACCATGTATGTCTTTCTGTGATTGGGTTAGCTCACTCAGGATGATATTTTCCAGTTCCAACCATTTGCCTACGAATTTCATAAACTCGTTGTTTTTGATAGCTGAGTAATATTCCATTGTGTAGATGTACCACATTTTCTGTATCCATTCCTCTGTTGAAGGGCATCTGGGTTCTTTCCAGCTTCTGGCTATTATAAATAAGGCTGCGATGAACATAGTGGAGCACGTGTCTTTTTTATATGTTGGGGCATCTTTTGGGTATATGCCCAAGAGAGGTATAGCTGGATCCTCAGGCAGTTCAATGTCCAATTTTCTGAAGAACCTCCAGACTGATTTCCAGAATGGTTGTACCAGTATGCAATCCCACCAACAATGGAGGAGTGTTCCTCTTTCTCCACAGCCTCGCCAGCATCTGCTGTCACCTGAATTTTTGATCTTAGCCATTCTCACTGGTGTGAGGTGAAATCTCAGGGTTGTTTTGATTTGCATTTCCCTAATGACTAAAGATATTGAACATTTCTTTAGGTGTTTCTCAGCCATTCGGCATTCCTCAGCTGTGAATTCTTTGTTTAGCTCTGTCAGAGAGCTTCTAAATCCCTGGCGTGGCCAAGTTGAAGTTCCCACTGTCTAGATTTTTCCCGTTAAATGGCAAAATTCGGCTGGCTCTGAGGAGCAAAGTAGATACAAAAATGGAATCTTTAAACACATGAAAACAACTTTATTTTCAATAAAAGGAATAAATTGTAAAGAAAGAAAGAAAAATATAGCTTTCATAGGGATTAGAACCCAAAATTATGTAAAGACTTGGGACAACCAGCTCATGGTCCAAGTTGTCCAGTTTGCTCTATAAGCTCTGGACTGGCCTTCTCTGAACACTCCAAGCATTCATACCAACAAAGCTCTGTCATTCTTGCCACATGCACCTGATATCCCCTTGGGTCTGGCCTGCCACTGGTTCTCAGCTGCTCTGGGCGAGGGGGGGGGTGACAAAAGGCCTCTCAGATTCTTATGTAAAAGTGACCTGTAATGTCCCTGGGTCCCCAAAATACCTGTGAGATCTTTATCATATCTATGCCCCTCCTACCCTCTTCTTTTATGCTGTCTAAAAGAGCCTCCCAGTCACATTTCAGTCTCTATGAACCCACCTCATCATGAGGGTCCCAGGAGGTCCTCATCCTGAAGATGACTCTGAGCATTCCCTGAGGCATTGGCAGAGGTTCTCCTACCCATTTTAAACTGCCTGAATAAAATGTCTCTCCTTGATGTTAAACAGCATTAAGAATCTGGCAGTAGTCCACTCATATGAGAATGAAGATTTAGAAAATGGGCTACATCAGGTCTACTAGAACCTAAGGCATTTCTGCAAAAGAAGTCATGATACTTCAGTGGTGGAGAAGGGTTGATTAAGGAAGGTCCTCTGTCCCCCTTGCACCTGCCTTTCCTCATCATAATAGATAGGTCCCAGGGTTCCCTCAATGGAATTTATAAAGTACTTTGGAGGCCCCTATAGACAGGTGGCTGATGACTCAGCTCTCTCTGTCCTCCCTTTCATAGTAGAAGGTGTTAAAACTGGAAATTCCAAGGAGACAGGCTCAAGGGAGAAAGAAAGCAGTTCAGCTGCCAGAGAGACAGGCATTGGTGTGGTAGAGGGATTTCCTCTGGTTCCTCAGACAAAATGAGCTTCTGAGGTTCCAATCTGCTTTACAGGATTACATCATAATTACATCATAATTTTGCAGTTCTTCTGCAGACATGTTTCTAACCATTGTGAACAAGAAAGGACTACATCCTGTTAGCAATCAATGTAAGGAAACTAGCTGGGGTGCCTTAGATTCACCATGACAACCTCTGTGTAATGAGAAAAATGGAAAAGAAGCATATTTTCCTCAGCAAAATAATACATGTTGAACAGTAAGTAGAAATGACACCCTAACCAAAATTATGCATGATTTAATAAATGTGTGAGCATGTAATTCTGAATTCTTTATAAACCTTGGCAAAAGTCTCACAAGAATAAGAGAATGAGAGAGAATTGTAAAAATGTGATCATAAATGATTCAGCCTCTTCTTGCCTTGTGCTTAATGTGTTAAAATTTACTGCAGTGCGTTCATATCATGGCAAAACAAACAAGCTTAATGCATTTTATTGTGATTATTCATTATTTCTCTTTAAATGAGTCTCACATCAATACTTGGTGATCTACTTACAAGATGCCATGGAAGGACTCTGTAATCACTGGAAAAATGAAACCTACTCTACAGATTAGGTAACAGTTAAATTATTAGACACATAATAGGTTAATGTGTTTCATCTTTCCCCCGTTCCATTAAAACATTTCCCTTGATGAGAAAATATTGAAATAATGAGATAATAATTTATAGACCCATTCAAACAAGAGTTTACAACTAGGGACCAGAATGTTAAACAAGCCCACAAGGAATTCTGACTCAATTTCTTTCTATGCAACCCAAGCTAGAATCTTACAAAATTTCAACCACCCTAATATCCTACTTCCAGCCCTCATCTCTTAGGACTTACTTTCCTCCAATTGCATGACCACCATCCTGGCTGCCGTAAGACACTTGTATTGAGCACTGTGATTTTGTGGTTTCCTAGGAACATGGTTTGTAGCACATGAAAGAATTTGTGATATAAAACCAGGGAAGTTTCTCAGTCAATACAGTGCTTATCATATAAACCCAAGGATCTGAGTTTAGATGGCTAGCACCCATATGAATCTCAGCTGTGCTGGTGCAGTTGAGACTGGGATGCCTAAGGCCATCTACTTTTGCAGAATTGATGAGTTTTAGGTTCAATGAGAAACACTGTCTCAAAAAATAAGGTGAAAGATTACCAAGGAATACCCCCTCCCAATAGTGTTGTGATTTCAGGCACAATTCAATTCATTAAAAAGATAAAAATTCAGTTTTCACTGTCTCAACAATAGAGATCTATCTACCATGACTCAGCTTCTGTTGGCTCCTGCACCTACCAGCCTAAGGCAGGCTAGAATCTTACATCAGACACAAAACCAACAAAAGAAATTCATATGCCCAGGTCACATCACAAAAATAAGCAATATGTATGATAAAGATAATATCCCTGTCTCAAAAACAAAACAAAACAAAGCAAAGAAAACCTTACTGGTCGTGTTCTCCAGTGATAATCACCTAGCTGAACCCCAGGACTAAGAATTGAAAAGAACAGCCATGAATCTAATCAAAGGTCTCAAGGAGTTTAAAGAAGATGCAAACACCTTGTGAACTTGAAACAGATGGGAATAAATTCCTGAGCAAAGTTCAGTGGAACAGAAATGTATACAGGAATTAAATGATGGAAATAATTCAGAAGTTGAAAACTGAATTGAAAAACGAGGTAGAAATAGAACATTCAAGTTAAGATGGAAGAAAAAATTTAATAATCCATTGAAAAAATTTAATAATCCATTGAAAAAAATTGCTGGGAAAGCCTAATCAGTAGAACGGATCAAATAGAAAACAGACTATTGGGGCTCAAAGACAAAGTAGAGGAATTTGAGTACTTAGTCCAAGGATAAAAAAATGATTTTTATTAAAAAAATGTAAAAAGAATGTAAAGACACTTTGAAACACCTAGAAAGGACCAAATCTACAAATCTTAGGTCTACAAGAAGAATCCCAGCTCAATGGCATAGACCAGATCTTCAACCTTGATCATAGAAGAAAACTTTCCCAAACTAAGGAAAAGCATACCCATACAGATATAAGAACACCGAACATCAAATAAAAGGGTCCAATATCACAGATGCCAAAGCAGACTACTGAATCCAGTAAAACTAACCAATTTAATTCTATAAAGAAGACCAGAGACAATACTTCAGAATGAAGAGGACTAAGAACAGAAACAGAAAAAAAAAGGAGAGCAAATAACATATGCCTTTCAATAATAAATTTAAATATTACTAGCCTCAACTCTCCAATCTATTACACATAAGCTAATTAGATAAATCAAGGAACAAAATCCACCTTGAGGTCTATAAGAAATTCATTTTACCTTCAAAGCATAGCACCTTAAAGTTTAAAGGATGGGAAAAAAAACATATTCCAAACAAATGAGACCAGAAAAAGCTTGTTGATAATATAGACTTCAAGTTTAAAGTAATCAAAAAGATAAGAATGCTTCATTAGGATCAAGTGAACAATTAACCAAAAAGATATTATAATCCTAAACATATTCCAAACTCTAGACCACCCAAGTTCATACTAAGCATACTATTAGATAGCAAGAGACAAAAAAAAATGCCAACTTAGTAAGATGCCTTCAGTGCCCGACATTCTGCAATAGGTCATCTAAATCATGCTCATTTCAGATGCTCACAGTCCCAAGATACTCATATTCTCAGTTCAGTCTCACAAACCCTCTCTGTGTCCTTGTGCTACATTTTGGCCAGCATCTCAGCCGCCTTCCTATTTGTCATTTGGTGATGCCACCATTTGCTTATTAGGCAAATGTATTTTACTGCCTCAAATACCTAGCGTCTAATCCTCAACTATCCTTGTAACACTTAAGAAGAGAGGACTAAAGATTGTCAGTTCATGGATGAGAGAATTAATGGTATTGGTTAGAGGAAAAAGACAGGGCCCTATATCTATATACAAAGATGATAGCAACAGGACCCATCATCATCATCATCATCATCATCATCATCATCATCATCATCATCATCATCACCACTACCAACACTATCACCATCACCATCACCAACACTATCCTCCTCCTCATCATCATCGTCATCACCTTAAAATGGGAATATCAATGTATAAAACTAAGGCAAGGTAAGTGAAAAACAAGACATAAAAAGAATAAATTTAAAGAACTATAATGATCATATAAAAGTAAAAGAAAACTCAGCTATCTGGAGTCCTTAATCAAAATAAAAACTAAGTAGTGAACAAGTGCTAATGTGGTAGGCATTTCACTGCCTTAAAGATAGTGGACACATAAATGCTACTACTTCTATCTAATGTACCACCTCCCCTTCTGCCAATGCACTTGCAATGGGAGAGACACTAACCGTAATTGTTGTCCTCTAAATTATCATTGTTGAGGAAAGCACCATGGATCATCTTCATCCCAGCACTCCTATGATCACCCAGCTTCACTGATGATGAAACAGGAGTTGAGAGATGTTTCATAGCTTATCCAACAATGCATGACTAAGCGAGGGCAGCAGGCTTGCTCCCAAAGCTTGATCTCAAGTTCTGTTTGATTGCAAAGACCATAGTGCATTGCCTCAAATGGTCACACATTGTACAACAAGCAGCAGGGTCATGTGCTTATGAAAGGATTGAAAAAACAGGTTACCAGGGATGGAAATGGTAGCTGTGGTATTGGAATTTCTGATTTGAAACTTTGGTCCAAGATAAGAGTTTGCAATTATGACAAATACTGATTCCAGACTTACTAGCTTTTGAGTCATATGTTTAAAAAGTAGCTCTCTTTATTTAATTTAAAAAGGTCACATTAAAATTTCACTTGTATCTTTTGAAATTGCATTAGTTTCTTGAGAATTTCATGCAATGTATTTTGATAATATTTGGACACTTTCCCTCAGTTCCTCCCAGATTCACATCCTACTTCTTGTCTACATAACATTGTATAATACTATTTTAAAAAGAAATACACACACACACACACACACACACACACACACACACACACAACTTCAGCAAAGTGGCTGAATATAAAATTAACTCAAACAATTCAGTATCTTCCTCAACTCAAAGTTAAAATGGGCTGAGAAAGAAATTGGGGAAATGACACACTTCACAATAGTCACAAATGATATAAAATATTTTTGCGTGATTCTACTCAAGCAAGTGAAAGATCTATAAGACAAGAACTTTAAGTCTCTGAAGAAAGAATTAAAGAAGACGGAAAGATCCCCCATGCTCATGGATTGGCAGGATTAACATAGTAAAAATGACCATCTTATCAAAAGCAATCTACAGATTCAATGCAATCTCCATCAAAATTCCAACTCAGTTCTTTACAGAGATAGAGTAATTCTCAAAATCATTTGTAACAACAAAAAACCTAGGATAGCAAAAACTATTCTCAACAATAAGAGAATTTCTGGGGTAATCACCATCCCTGACCTCAAGTTCTATTACAGAGCAATAGTAATAAAAACTACCTGGTATTGGTACAGAGACAGGCAGGTAGATCAAGGAAATAGAATTGAAGACCCAGAATTAAATCTACAGACCTATGGTCACCTGACTTTTGACAAAGGAGCCAAAACCATTCAGTCGAAAAAAGACAACATTTTCAACAAGTTATGCTGGCTCAATTGGCTGTCAGCACGTAGAAGAATGCAAATCTATCTATTCCTATCGCCTTGTACAAAGCTCAACTCCAAGTAGATCAAGGACTTTCATATAAAGCCAGATACACTGAAACTAATAGAAGAGAAAGGGGAACAAGAATACCCTTGGGAGGAAATAGGGAGGCAAAGTTTAGAACAGAGGCAGAAGGAACACCCATTAAGAGCCTGCCCCACATGTGGCCCATACATATACAGCCACCCAATTAGATAAGAGGGATGAAGCAAAGAAGTGCAGGCTGACAGAAACCGGATGTAGATCGCTCCTGAGAGACACAGCCAGAATATAGCAAATACAGAGGCAAATGCCATCAGCAAACCACTGAACTGAGAACGGGACCTCTGTTGAAGGAATCAGAGAAAGGACTGAAAGAGCTTGAAGGGGCTTGAGACCTCATATGAACAACCATGCCAACCAACCAGAGCTTCCAGGGACTTAGCCACTACCTAAAGACTATACATGGACTGACCCTGGACTCTGACCTCATAGGTAGCAATGAATATCCTAGTAAGGGCACCAGTGGAAGGGGAAGCCCTTGGTCCTGCCAAGACTGAACCCCCAGTGAATGTGATTGTTTGGGGGAGGGCAGTAATGGGGGGAGGGTGGGGAGGGGAACACCCATAAAGAAGGAGAGGGGGAGGAGCTAGGGGGATGTTGGCCTGGAAACTGGGAAAGGGAATAACAATCAAAATGTAAATAAGAAATACCCAAGTTAATAAAGATGAAGGGAAAAAAAGGAGAAAGTGTGGAAGAGCCTTGAACACTTTGGCATAGGGGGAAATTTCATAACAGAACACAAATGGCCCAGGGTCTTAGATCAACTATAGACAAATGGGATTTCGTAAAATTGAAAAGCTTCTGTAAGGCAAAGGATGTGGCAAGGACCTTCCCCTAATGAATAAAGATTTCAGGGGACCAATTACTGGGCAAGGAGTAGGCGGGATTTCCAGGTCAGATGGGGAAAGAAAGAAGGAGAAAAGGGACTTACTGGGGTTGTTTTGGGGGGCAACTGGGGTAGGGGATATAAAGAATTAGAGGCCAGTATCTGCTACCTGTGAATTTAATTTAGTATGGCTTACTAATAGGATATTAGTAGTTGTGCCCAGTGAGATTGAGTTACCTCTGGATTCTAAACTAAGTTT
Source organism: Rattus norvegicus (assembly GCF_021556685.1). NCBI lineage: Eukaryota > Metazoa > Chordata > Mammalia > Rodentia > Muridae > Rattus > Rattus norvegicus. The sequence goes on along the minus strand of NC_141538.1, from coordinate 53,724,849 downwards.
GTGTGGTGTTTTCCTTTACATGACAACTCAACTGAGTTCCAGAGAAAGTGGCCAGGCACTCCAGCAAGCCTCAGCTTTTGGATGCGTGGGACTGGCATGATAGTGTCCCACGTGAGAACTTAGCTAATTGGGTTGGAGAGTTTTTTGGGAGCTCCAGGCCAAAAAGTCCACCGAGATCATAACAGCCCACCGGTGACATGTGGCCCAACAGTGCCCTGCATAGTGTGGGACGGTGCCCCCATTTTTATTATTTAATGAAACAAAAGGACACTGTCATTGGGACAAAATGGCAACCCATAGATTGGGTAAAGATCTTTACCTATCTTACATCTGATAGAGGTCTAATATCTTAAATATACAAAGAAATTAAGAAGTTAGACTCCAGAGAATCAAATAACCCTATTAAAAAACGGGATACAGAGTTAAAGAATTCTCAACTGAGGAATCTCGAATGGTTGAGAAATACCTAAAGAAATGTTCAACAACCTTAGTCATCAGGGAAATGCAAATCAAAATGAGCCTGAGATCATACCCTACACCAGTCAGAATGGCTAAGATCAAAAACTCAGGTGACAACTGATGCTGGCAAGAATGTGGAGAAAGAGCAATACTCCTCCACTGTTGGTGGGATTGCAGACTGGTACAACCATTCTGGAAATCAGTCTGGAGGCTCCTCAGAAAATTGGACATTGAACTACCTGAGAATCCAGCTATACCTCTCTTGGGCATATACCCAAAAGATGCCCCAACATATAACAAGGACACATGCTCCACTATGTTCATAGCAGCCTTATTAATAATAGCCAGAAGCTGGAAAGAACCCAGATGTCTTTCAACAGAGTAATAGATACAGAAAATGTGGTACATTTACACAATGGAGTATACTATTAAATACAATGACTTCATGAAATTCGCAGGCAAATGGTTGGAACTAGAAAATATCATCCTGAGTGAGATAACCCAGTTACAAAAGAACACACATGGCATGCATTCACTGATAAGTGGGTATTAAGAAAAAAGCTTGGAATACCCATGATACAATCCACAGACCATATGAAGCTTAAGAAAAAGGAAGACCAAAGTGTGGGTGCCTCAGTCCTGCTTAGAAGGGGGAACAAAATAATCATGGGAGGTATAGGGTAGGAGGGACTTGGGAGGAAGAAAGGAGGGGGAGAGGAAAAAGGGAGGCAGGATTAGGTATGGGAGGAAACAGGCAAGAAGTACAGAGGGTCAGGAAATTGAGCAGAGGTGTGTAGCAATGGAGGAATGGGGAATTAGGGGTAGCCACCAGAAAGTTCCAGCTGCCAGAAAAGCAAGAGGTTCCCAGGACCCAATGGGGATGAAATTAGCTGAAATACTCAACAAAGGGGAGAGAGAACTTTACAGAGACCATATCCAGAAATTAGGCACAGGCTCCAGTTGAGGGATGGTGCCACCCACCCTTCATAAAATTTTAACCCAGAATTACTCCTATCTAAAGGAAATACAGGGACAAAGAGTAGAGCAGAGACTGAAGGAAAGGCCATCCAGAGACTGCCACATTTGGGATCTATCCAATATACAGACACCAAACCCAGACACTTGCTGATGCCCAGAAGGGCTTGCTGACAGAAGCCTGATATGGATGTCTCCTGAGAGGTTCTGTCAGAGCCTTACAGATATAGATGCATATACTTGCAGTCCACCATTGGACTGAGCACAGGAACCCCAATGGAGGAGTTAGGGGAAGAACTGAAGGAACTGAAGGGGTTTGCAACCCCATAGGAAAAACAACAATATCAACCAACCAGATCCCCCCAGAGCTCCCAGGGACTAAAGCACCAACTAAAGAATGCACATGGAGGGACCCATGGCTCCAGCTGCATGTGTTGCAGAGGATGACATTGTCTGTCATCAATGGGAGAAGTCCTCGGTCCTATGAAGGCTTGATGCTCCAGCATAGGGGAATGCTACAGTGGTGAGGCAGGGGTGGATGGGTGGGTGGGCAAGCACCCTCGTGGAGGTAGGGAGAGGGGAGTTAGAATGCAGAATTTTTGAATAGGAACCAGGAAGGGGGATAACATTTGAATTGTAAATAAAATAACCAATAAAAATTAAATATATATATTTAAGTATATATTTGTATACATATATATACACATATACATACACAGACACACACACATACATCAAATCTAACTTATGCTGTCCATACATGGTTTGATTCCTGGCCCTCCACTAAAGCATGGTCAACCTACCCAGGCTAAACCCTTAAGGAGAACCAACTCTTATTTTCATAACAGTTGTCAGTTGCAATAGTTCCTCAGCTAGCAATTAACTCTATGCCCCTTTTATACTGGGGTTTTGAATGCTTGGGTATGCACAGGCCCTGTGCATGCTGTCACACTGGCTGTGAGTACAGATGTGCAGCTGTCCTGCTGTGTACAGAGGTCGCTGTTTTCCTGTAGCCTCTGCCTCCTACAGTCTTTCTGCCTCCTCTTCTGCAATGATACTTGCATTGAGCTTTGGGAGGAGGAGTTGTGGTACAGATGTTGGCCTGTTTAGAACTAATCATTCCAGTTCTTATTCTTTGTACCTTGGCTAGTTGTATGGTAATCATCAACCATGAAAGGAAGAAGTATCAACGATGAGGTTTGAGAGATGCACTAGTCTACGTATAATGATGTCATTAGGGTTTGTTTAATACTATGCTAATTTAGCAGAACAATAGTAGTAGGTGCTCTTTTAGGGCCTGTGATCTGTTTAGTCACAGGTTCTTGACACCAGCAACAGTGCCAAGTGTGGGCTTCATCTTGCAGAGTAGGCCGTAAAGCTAATCAAAAAGTGGTTAATTTTTCCAAGACATTCATATTACGGTTGCTCCATTGGGCATGTACTCTAGATTTTGGGGTTTACAGACTAGTGAGAATGGTGGTTACTTTTCTGGGATTGTGCATAGAATCTTCTAGCACTATGAAAGCTAGCCATCAGGAATAAAGCCCCCACTTGATTTTTTCCATGTCCTATGACTCGAGTATACTAAGTTCCAGAAGGTAAGCAAAAATCTGGGTAACTATTCCCCTATGGTATCACTAGCCATCACCTCCAAAAGAGGTAACTCGCTCCTTGCAGTGTATATGTTATTCAATAGCCTCTGCTGTCTAGTAGAATCTTTGTTGTCCTGTTTTAAAGTAACCCCATTTAAACTCTTTCCATCTGTGTATAAGTATATTTTATGAAGATTCTACAGTAATGTTTCCATATGACTTTTTGTTAGTTATCTCTCCTCTTATTTCCTACTGGGTTGTTTTAACTGAGAACGGTCACAGTTGACTCATACATTTGAGTTCATGGTTCACAATTGGTGGAACTATTTGGAAAGGTGTCAAAAGCCCATGCCATTCAATATTCATTCTCTCTGTCTGTCTCTGTCTCTGTCTCTGTCTCTGTCTCTGTCTCTCTCTTTCTCTTTCTCCCCCTCCCCTTCCTTCCTTTTCCCTCTCCCTCCTTAGCTTTCTCTCTCATTCTTTCTCTCATTCTTGCTCACTCTCTTTTTCTTTTTCCCTCTCCCCCTCTCCCCCTCTCCTTCCTTCCCCTTCTCCCTTCTCCTCTCCCTCCCCTCTCTCTTCTACCCCTACCTTTAGGTCAAATGAGAGTTATCAGCTAATTATCCAGCACCATGCCTGCCTGCCAGCTGCCATGCTCCCCACAAAGATTGTCATGACTTCAACCTCTGGAACTGTAAGCCACTATTAAATACTTTCTTCTTGAAGTTGCCTTGAAAGTAAAGACAAGTGTATCATTGGACATTGGGGATGTAATGAGATAGATAAATTCTGTGGATATAATGTGATAGTAAATTCTGGTGCTTTAGGGAATGAAAGGTACATAATATACTAGCCTAGGGGAGCCAGAGGCTTTAAGAAAGGAATGGTTTCCAAAGAGGAAGGCAGCCAATTGGATGATTTTAAGCAAACGGTGGAAACAGAAAAGCCCAGGAAAGATAGCATGTGTTTGAGGATGCTGTCCATTCTGGAACATGGAAGATGTAAGGTGTGAGATATGAGGATATGGAGATAGGCAGTTCATTGATTTTTAAAAAGATTTAAATTTAATCCAAAAAGCTTTACCTTACTCTAAAGTCCCTAGAGGAGCCATCAGGATGTCATGATAGCAACAAGCAGTATTTTGCTAATAAAAGTTGGTTTCATAAGTGTTATGAAGATAAACTAGAGAAGAGTAGAACCAAGAAATATAGTCTTGGTCTTTTGTAGGAATCCAGGTGAGAAATGAACTCGGGAGACAGAAACAGACACTGAAATGGGCAGGGTGTGAGTGCCATTAGAGAAGCAAACTTAGAGATCTGATTGGAGGAAACATGGAAAATGTTGATGATCCAAGCTTCTCCCTGAAGTTATTGTAGATGATATTTGCTGAGTGACTCAAAGGCTGGTAGGTAACCTATAGGAGCAAGTGATAGGGATGCTAAGCCAATTTTAGGTGCTGGGGCCCTGAAAGCAAACAGCTCTAATCCCTGTTCTTGATCAGAAGCTAGAAATGTCTGTTTCTGTCCTGGCCAGATGCAGGCATCCCAGAAGGTAGCTCCAGCTTTTTATAATGTCCCTCCTCTCCTGGGTGAGCACTACCACAGGTAAGGGTCTTCCTGAAACTCCTGTCCCCTCCCATACTGAGCTTTGGAACTGGCCCTTGGCTTTTCTTGGTGGAAAAAAGCCTAGATTACACTCTAGGCTTTCTCAGTCTTTCTCTTAAGATAACCCTTCAGCTATGCAGCTTCTTGCTTACCTCAATTGGGGAACTAAGCTTTCTTGGACCCTAACTCAGAAGGCATGGCTTTCATCTCTCTCTCCTTCCCCATAGCAGCTACCAAGATTGACAGATTGCCTTCTCTGTTGGTTTTATCCAACATCTAATAAAATGGTTGTGAACATTCTTTCAGAGTCCATTTTTTAATGTTTTATCAATGAGACTACGAACTCAAAGAAGGAGCAAATATTTTCCTGGTAATATAAATAACAGATATTAATGGTGATCATCAACTTTGCGTGTTAGACTTGAACTATTTGTGGCATAACTAGGCAGGGCTGTGCCGTTGGCTGAGGAGAAAGGCCTTGGCAGGGCAAGCAACATTGCCACTCAGATAAGAGTGGTAGGTGAAGCCATGTGACTACAAATCGTCCTTTGCATCAGGGATAATGAACTATATTATAAACACTATTGCCTTAGATTATAGATGACATAAACTGCTGTTCATATTTATACTCTTAAATTCATATTTAATAAAAGATGATATCTGTGTAAAAATACTTCTACAGGAGTAAAACTAATAAACTATCAACATGCAGTTTTACACTGATCAAAAGGCATTATAACATAATGTTAGACCATGAGCCTCACTAATCAATTGATCTGGGGACGATGTGAGATGTGTGTGTGTGTGTGTGTGTGTGTGTGTGTGTGTGTGTGTGTGTGTTTACATTTCTAAAGTAATTACATTATGCAGCTAGAAATGAGCAATTAGTTCCCTCCACAATTCCTTTTAATTCTTGGGCTTAAATGAGTTTTGTATAAGAACTCAAAAGCAAGTAATTCAAGATTAGGTGATTCATATGTTTCAGACTCCAGGCATCTTGTTAACAGATATTTTTAAGTAAAAACTGGATAGCCTACCATAAGTGTTGGCTAAGCCAACTGGAAATTATCCCCTTTCATCATAGATGTTCTGGAGTGCATGGAGAAAAAACAAGAACTTTCCTCCTTGAGACCTACTCACCTGGTCGTAGAGCAGAAGTGCTTCCTCATAGATGTACCACCTGAGGCAGATGAGAGACAAGCCCATAGGAATATTTGAAAGCTAATTCTCATAAATACTAGTCACAGATTACCTGTGTGATGAGTTGAAACTGATAAAATGTGTGTAACACTGAAGTTATTCATTTAATCTTGCGTGACTCAGAAGACAGCAGAATCAGAATGTCCAATGTTAGCATGAGGGACTTAGCAATCATATTGAAAGTGTGTACCAGTGCTAGCTAAAACACATGTTAACAAAATGTGCTGTGCAAAATACCACTGAGACACAAGGAGCCAACTCAAAACATGTCAGTTCTTCTAACAAGAACAAGTAGAAATTTCTTTAATTTTAAATTTACTACAGTATCTAAGATGTATCCTCATGCTTTTGGAGGAAAAAGAAATTAAATATTTCAAGCACTCTGCCATTAAACTAAATTCCCAAACCCTACCATTGTTTTGAATAAGCAAATAATTGTAAACAAAAATCTTCCAATCACAGAGGAACTAATTGACCAATTACATAAACTAATTAAAGATAAACTTATCAAGAGATATCATTGAGATTGTAAAAGGAAAAGCCACTAAGGTGAAGATGTTTGTGTCTGACATGGCTGGGGAAACATAATATCCAGAAAACAAGAAATAGTTTCAACTCAACAAGACAGGTTCATCATCCTCACATGAGAAGCTCCTATTCTTTCTAGTCATCATCACAAAACCACAGAACAAAGGCACAGTAGTACATGACTCACTACCACTCACTAGCATATCTTAAATAAAAGGTGGGGAGCATACTAATTGATGGAAAAAATAGGATGTGAGGGGGAAATGATCCGGCTTGTCTGGAAAGCAAAGTATTCAGTAGTGTAAGAGACAGATCTGGTGCTCTCCTTGTGCCTGCTCAGCAACCCCTGCTCCCTTACATTCAGGCCTGTCAGTTTCTACAGAGATCTCCCACAGCTCCCTGTTTGAAGGCTACGTCAGGTGCCATGCCTTGCTTTACATGGACATTGGGCAGACAGAAAAACTTGAGGAATTAGCATCACCTAGCATATTGCGTCTAGTAATGATTGATGGAGCTCATCAGGAACTCTCCCAACAGTCCACCCCTCAGCTGGGATCACTTGGCCTATGTCCACTTCCAATGTTTGCTGCTGGCATTGAGTTTCAGATGCCAGTAATAAGAATCTGCTTAGTAACATGAGAGTGATTTCAGACTCACTTCTATCGGAGACCCAAGAAGTACTATTGATCCTGTACCAATTTCTGATGCTAATGCTTTGAATTAGAGTATTGATCCAGCCTCATCTACACGGAGGCACAGGCTAGTACAGTTGACAGGTGATAAGTGCCCCACTCCTTGCTCTCCTGGACAAACATCAAGCTGTCTTTCTCCCTATTTTCCTGCCCCATGCTGGTGGACAAAGGTTTATAAACCTTGTTTGATACGGGGATTCATTTCCAGCCTCACATGGGCCAAGCCCCTGTGTTTGATTCTCAGCTCCTAGAGCCTATGTCTAATCGCAAACACATGTGGGCAGAAGTTTAACCTCCTCGTGATTGTCTCAGCTTTAATGTACCTCCTACTTTTACAATGGAGGGCTTCTTTCTTTGTTTCTTGATCTCAGCTGTCATAGCTGATGCAGTTAGGCATTGTCTCCTTGGCATTTAACTTTAACCTGTTCTCCTCACTGCTACGCCTTTAACCAAGTATGTTTAGCTAGGTCAGTAGTGAAGCTCTCGGCACACAGGCAAGCCAGAGATTTAGCATCTTCCACTCCTGTCCCCACAATTTGTGTTGAACCAAAGTACTCCTCAAGAAATATCAGATATGGTAGGAAAATACCCAAATCCACCCTTGATTGGCTAACTCAGAATATGCTATTAAGCTCTGGTTACCACAGTGACAGTTTGTTTGAAAAGGCATTAAAGCATCATTTTGTAGTCTCTATCTTTACAGCCACTGCTTCCTGGAATCACTACCTAAGTAAACAGCTCAATGCTTGCTCGACTCAAGGGTTGCTTCAGATGCACAGGTATCATCAAATAAAACAAATCATAATTATAACTATGACCTAGAAATTTAGTTCTCAAGTATGCACAGAGTAAAATGCAAACAAATATATGCCAAACAAGATAATACAAATATCTACAGGACTATATTTAAAGTGCTCCATGTTAAAAATAACTACATGCCTATCAGAGATAAATGAATAATGATATGTTCATACTGTGGGTGCTAACAGCAAACTAGATGAACTGCCATTAAACACTACAGCATGAGTAAACCTTGCAAAGCTGTCTTGAGGGGAAAATAAGATTTGGAAGTCCACACAACTTTTAACGTAATGATTTTTCTTTTTAGCAGTGTTAGTGTTATATTTTAGAAAGGACAATAAAATGTAACTCAGAGTGTAAAGTATATAATAAGAGGAAAATTAAATATATTGTTCTATAATCTGAGTAGAATAAAAAAAAAACCCCAGTTATCTGGATTTCCTATCTCTTACATGTTCCTAAATGACTATATGACTATGTTTGTGAACACATCTGCTATTTTATGATATTAAATGAAGCTTAAAACTCACAATATTCTCTTATTTGTTCATGTGCTTTATGTTAATATTAGTGGCTTTTTCTAGACACTTGCTTAATTAGAAACATACAGTGCTATTCATGTTATGTATGGGTGTCTCATTTTAATTCACACAATTAAAATTAATATGCCATTTTCTTTTCAAATCTAACAAGCTGAAATTAATAAATGAAAGGTTTGCATCTTTAAGCCATCAACATATCAAAAAGAAACCAGGGCACTAGCAAATAACTTTGAGTTGAGATAATAGGTTTGCCTCTCCAAATTGAATGCTTTGGGGGTCAACAATTTCTACAGTAACCGCATTAGCATATTTTAATACCTGTTGAACCTAGAGACTCACTAATATGCTTAGTAAATGGAATTTCTATTTACAGTTATTAGCATATTCATCCCTCGTCATAGTTTCAGACTCTGAAAGCATTACTAAAATCACTTTGTAGTAGCAAGATCTGAGAGCATCTAGATTATCCTGCAATAGAGCAAGCGAGAAATACTCTTCCCCTTTCAAGAGTGTTGTCCCTTTAGACTTGGGCTTCCATTGGGGCCATATAGGAGGGAATATAATATGGAGTCACAAAACACAGATTTGCATTCTGGGTCCACTCCTTAGTAGTGAAGTTCTCTTGATCTGTGATGTTAACTTCAGCCTTAATTTCAACTGGAAAATGAGAATAGTACAATCTGCTGTCCAGTGACACATTTAAATCAGTGCCATGTTCTTTGAAATGTGCCCAACACAAAGCTAGGTACCTTGACTTATTTCGGTAATATTTACTGTACACCTATTACATGCCACAAACTACCTATGCACAGGCTACATCATCCAATAAAAAAAGACTTCTGCTTTAATGGGCCTTACACAGAGACAGTCAACAAAGATAACAAGCAATTAACTTATGCGGTAAATTAGATAATAATTATGGGGAAAAGGTACATTCAGACTAGATGAAGGTTACCAGAAGTGTTAGCAGAGAACAGGCAGTTTTGTAGCAAATAAAATGGTCAGGTTGACATGAGGAGGTGAAGTCTGAACAGACTGAAGAAGACCAGGCAAGGGGAGCTTCAGGCATGAAACTACAGGGTCAAGCATGTCTACTGACTTCACAGAACAGAGAGATGTCAGAGTGATGGGGCAGATTGTGTGAAGGTGCTGGGCCTTGTTCAGATTGCTGGGGACCAAGGGCATGAGCAGGTTTTCCCTGACTAAGGTATTCTACCCTCAGTAGAGGCAGTATAGGTATAAGCCTGAATGTATGACCCAGGACAGAGCCAGCACTGTTACTTAGTGATTAAAAACAATGGTGGGTGATGTTGGTTGAACTTCTCTCTCCATACTTACGGTATGAGAGTATGTAAACCAGCCATCAAGATCAGGCACCAGTCTTATACAGAGCAATAGATCAAGAAAGAAAACCTAGATGGCCCACATCTCACCAAGGTCACTGAAGATAGGGAAATCACGAGTAGCAAAGTAGTATGGTGTGGGAAAAGGAAAAAGAGTTTCTGTTTTGCTTTTATTCTGTGTGTGCTCGGCATGCCTCTCCAGTCTTGCAAAATCAGAGTACTGGTATACCTACGGTATGCAGTGTTCATGGACTATGTCTGCACGTGCAATCTGCTACAGGCCCTTCTGCCCGTGAATATGTGTGAGTTTTAGGCAATACCATCTCTGGGAGTGATGATGTATATGGTCAGTTATAAATGAAGCATATGAACAATCGTCTCAGCAAATTATAGGAATACATTAGCCAAAGGCTTTGCTGAGATCTCCAGAGGGCAGAGAAAAATTTATTTGCCTCTCTCCTTGCCTGCACTTGGCTTCTGGAGAATAACATCAGCTGCCATTTGAATAAGAAACAGTCTTTACTTCCCCATTCTCCAGGTAACTGGCCAGTCTCCACTGCTGAATTGATTTTGTTCCAAGTTTTCTATGCATACTAAATAGGCTGTGGTGACTCATTGTCTCCCAGGTTCCTTGAGGTTCACAGACAAGCTAGATGTTTTAGTGCAGGTCTACTCAAAGCAATTCAGCTCCCTGTCTCATCGTGCCTAAGGCTCAATTCTTTCTGGTTCTGTGCCTTTGAGACCACAGATCTAGAAACTCCCCATCCTCTTTCGCTTTGCCTAGCTATGCCTGCCCTTCTACAGGAAGTTGAGGAAATGCCACACGGGTTTGAATGCAAGCACCAAGGTGATTTTGTTGTTTCAGTCACTTAGAAATAAGTTACAGCTGGTAAATTATTTAAAAGCATTCTAAGCTTCAGTTCTCAGATTCTCCAACCAAATTTTTGTAATGCAGCTGTAAACATCCTGGATCATAATTTTCCACTCCTCTGTCAACTCCGCTTCTGTGATAAATGCCTGAAACAATCAATTTGTAACGAGGAGCTGTTTATTTAGCGTATGGTTTCAGAAATGTTAGTCTATGATCATGTGACTGCAATTGCTTTGGGGCTTTGGGGGTTGGGGGGAAGCATGGCATTACAACTTAAGCACATGATAATGAGCAAAAACTCATTCTCAGTATGGCAGCCAGGGTCAGAGTGGGGACCTAACATTCCCATTAAGAGTATGCTCTGCAATGGCCTAACTTCCTTCCTCCCACCTCCCAGTAGTGCCATAGACTGGTGCCCAAACTATTATCACATTGGTCTTAAGGGGATTCACCTAGTTAACTTGAACTGACAACTTAACACAGCCTAGACTCATCTAAGAAGAGAGGTGTTAATTGAAGAATTGCCTGGAGCATAATGGCCTATGGTTGTGTCTGTGGGAGACTGTCTTGATTGCTAATTGGTAAAGGAGGGCCTAGGCCATTGTGGATGGCACCATTTTCCTGGGCAGGTAGTCTTGGACTGTCTAAGAAAGCCAACAAAAGCCTGTGACTAAGCCAGCAGGAAGTTGTCCTTCATAGTTTCTGCTTGTGTTCTTGCCATGGCCCCTCAGTGATACCTACTATTTACACCTAGAAGTATAAGCTAAATAAATCCTTTCCTCCTGCAAGTTGCCTTGATCATGGGATTTTTTTTTTACAGCAACAACATACTAAAATTGAAACAGTGATATGTAAGAATCAAACCAGCACACCTTCTATGTGAAATTCATTTTTACCAACTAGCAGAGATCCACTGAGGGCTACCTATCATCATTTCTTTTGATTTCTCCTCAGGGGAAATTACTGAGTAGCAAATGAGTCCTAGGGATTCTTCTGTCCAGTCCTATGAACAACTTCTTTAAGGTAGTCACAATGTTCAAGGTAGACAGAATGGACTGAGCTGAGGGAGCCATTGGCCAAAAGAAATACGAGTATCAGGATGAAAGACCAAGATTCGAATCTATATTTTCTGTCCTAGAATACTATTCTATTCTTTCCTTTGGTATTCATGCCAGAGTTCCTTATTTTCAGAGTATCCTATATCTAATCTCTAATTGCTTTCTCAAGATCTTTAGATTTCATTAAAATACCTTTTCCTATCTCAAATGCCTAGTTGTTTACCACAAGCAATTCAAATTTAATGATCAAAAATGAGTAAATTGGGTAAATATAAATGACATAAACATTTATAAATGAACATTTCACATTTCAGCAATCTTTGTGATAACTTGAGGCCTTGACACAAAGTAAAGTAATAAATGTCCATTTGGTGTTTATTCACACTAAATTATGATGTTAATTATTACTTACTATTACTTATATAAATATTAATTATATTATATGATATACTGTACAATGCATATAAAAAGTATTCAATATATTATTAATTATATTATATTACCATTAGCACCTTAAATCAATTATATTTCATTATAATTATGTTTTATAATTATAACATTTTAATTAATGATAATTAAGGCTGATTATATTGTATGATTATGTTAATAATTAACATTAATTATATTGGATAATATATTAATATTAAATACATATTATTTTCCCCCAAGATCCATAGATAGGTACATAGGTAGGTAGATAGATAGATAGATAGATAGATAGATAGATAGATAGATAGATAGATACATAGATACATAGATACATAGATAGATACATAGATAGATACATAGATAGATAGATACATAGATAGATACATAGATAGATACATAGATAGATAGATAGATAGATAGATAGATAGATAGATAGATAGATAGATAGATACATAGATAGATACATAGATAGATACATAGATAGATACATAGATAGATACATAGATAGATACATAGATAGATACATAGATAGATACATAGATAGATAGAATGTTCCACTTACCTTGGGCCTGTGGAATACAGCACGCCATGGTGTAAGTATGTGTAGAGCATAGCCACTCATCCCATTGATGAATTATGCAAGTGAAGGAAGAAGGGGTAGGAACTGCCTCACTGACCAGAAAACCTCTCATTCGTCTCTTATTTTCATCATCTTCTAACAGCGCCAAACTAGAAACTAAGCCTTAATACACAGGCCTTTGAGGGGTGACCTGTAAGAGGGAGAGAAAATAGAAGATAGGAGAGAAGGAAGCTCCTCTCAGAAAATAAAATTTGTGCAAATTTGGAAAATTTGGGCGAAATCTAATTAGTGCTTCATTCCCAGTATTTTACAAAACTTTATGATGTTGTATTTCCATAAGCCCAGTACTCAGCAGCTGATGCAAGAGGAGTTCTGTGCGCTCAGCGCCAGTCTGAACATTCTAGCTCCAGACTGCTCTTGTTTCAGAGAAACTAATCTAATTTCAAATCAATCGATCGATCGGTCATCGATTGGTCAATCCTATAAGGCCTATTGAATTTTGGAGGAGAACGAACATTCACCCAGTGATTTCCCCTCCTCAGCTATGTGTTTTCCATGGCTATAGAAAGTGCAAACTGAGCGTCAGCCACATTTTAATTTCTGACTTGTCTTTTACTCTTTGCTTTTCTCACACTCTGTGGTATTTTTTCTCCCCATTCCTGTAAAGAACATGGAAATGGAAGTCCCAGAGCAGAGGGCTGAGGAAGGCAGCCATGTTTTGCTGCCGATCTGTACCATTAGCTGCCTTGCCAGCGCCCTTCACGTTCAGTTACCTTATTTCTCTACAGACTTTCTTTTTTTATGGTCTCCATTTTCAGTTTGAGGATCAGCCTGCAGCAGGGTTAAATTTCTAATTCTAATTTAATCTTTATCCATCCTAGAGGGCACCTAAAGGCCAGCCTACTGTACAAAGATGCCAAGCCTAAAAAATAATCTTTTGCAAACCGGCTGCTGGCTACCTGCGTCTACTACCATATATGGTGGATTATGATTCCATCAGTGTGAACCCAGAAGCCATTCTCTATCACAACAACTACAGATCCCGATGCAGAAACGAGCAGGGCTTAGCCATAAATGAGCTTTTCACTCAAATGTGAAGGTTAGGGGGCAACGTGTGAGCCGACATATGTAACCCTGTATCCCTGCAGCAATTGGTGTAATCCTTTTGTAAATCCAGATTATCTGTGTCTTATCTGAGCCGCTGACAGTTGTCAGAGTCCTGGCTCTACAAATGCCAGTTTGTTTTCTTATCCATATTCGGTGTCAAGTGCTCATTTCTTTGCTTCCCTTTCTTTTAAAAATGAAATGAATATGTCAAATTTTGTTTTTCTTAGGCCAATTCCTTAGGCCAAGGAAGGTAGATAGAGTAGTTCCTATCCAAACCCTACTGCTCACATTGAACACTCACACCGGAATAAACACACACACACACACACACACACACACACACACACACACACACAAAATATACACACATTCTCTCTTCACAGACACACACTCACACATGCTCTCTCTTATCCCCCAACCCCCTAACACTTACTTATACCTATGTCAAGAGAAGAGAGGCAGAATATTATGTAAACATCCATTTCCTAAGAGACAAATTTTCCTTGTGCACATGTCACATTCTGGGGTGGCTATGGTTTCTTTCCAGGGTCTTTCAAAGTCCAGATTGCAGGAGTCCATAGATGTTTTTCTTTGGAGCCTTCCCTAGTGACCAGCAGCCCAGGGACACTAAACAGATTTCTTGTCCTTCTGGTACATTGATTAGAATTCTAACCACTTCCGCTCAGGTTGCCAGCAGGAGGCAGACAAAATTCCAACTTGAAGAACAGCTGTTAGCCAGTCCTCTGACCTTCATTGGCCCTGACTGGTCCTATAATAGCAGCCATAAAAATACATTATACAGAACTAATGTGTACGTTTGCTATTCTCCCAGCGGCGACCAGCATACTCTTTTGAACCAAGAAACGATCAATTTTTCCCATATTAATAAATACACATAGTGACTTTCTCACACACACACACACATTCCTGAATAGAATTTATGTCTTCTTCATTTGTGATCATCTGACCTGCAATCAGAATTTCAATACTGGGTGGTTCTATACCATTCTTCATCCAAGAATCTCTCTGTGCTTCATAATAGCAACTGACAGAGAGAAAGTGCTACGTTCAATAATACAGTCGTATCGTTTGCTGTAGCAAACTGGCCAGTTCTTTACTACTTATTGCCGGTATAATTTGCTTTATATAATACAAACTAACGAGGAAGAAATTCCAATTTTTTCCATAAGTCACCAATTGAGGAACTTCCAGGTTTACTGATCATGGCTCTCACAAACCTGTTCCCCAGCAACCACACACCCCACTGACCAATCATCCTAGCCACATCATTAGGATTTCAAGATTTGTTTTGATTCCTTGCCTACCCATTTCCATTTTCACAGTTTCCTACGTGCTGCTCTCCGCCCCACGAAGCCACATGTTGCCAAGCAGCTCCCTTCTGATTCTCATCTAGTCCCTTAAAATTATGCTGGTCAGTTACTTCCTTTCCAACCTTTAAATTTAACTCTGTGGCCTCAAGGGAGATCCCTTTCGATGTGAAGTTATCTGCAAGCATACGCAGACAGAGAAACGGTAGCTGCGGCTGCTCGGAGATGATTAACTGCTCATGTAACTTCATTACATGCTTTTTGGTATGCTCTGACAGCTGCGTGTAACATTCATATTTTAAGTCAAGTTCTCCAACAGAATTTTCGGCATATCACAGGTCTTCTCCTTTATGGACCCCACAGGCAGAACCCAATTATCAATTGTAAAATAGCCAGCTCTCCAACAGAAACAGACTTTTTTTTTAATGAAGACTTCGAGTAAGGTAGGGCTTACAGGAACATGGCCTCTGCAGGCTCATGGGCTCTGTTTATAAAGACTAGACGCTTGAGTTAATACTCTGTTGTCATGATTCCAGTTTTTTTAAATAGTTACTTCCTTCTATGTGCATGAATGTTTGCCTTCAGATATGTATATGCTCAGTGAGAATGCCTGGTGAGATCAGATGTCCTGGAAAATGGACTTCCAGACAGTTGGGAGCCACCATGTGAGTGCTGAGAATCAACCTCTGTAAGAGTGGCAATGCTTTTAACCACTGAGGCATTGCTCCAACCTCTGGTGTTAGGATTCTTTAAATGAGGGATCCTAGTTTTTCATTTGACACCAAGTGTTGTACATACGACAATCAGCTTGGGGAGTCCAACTGTCTGCCCTTGAAAAAGGATTACCCCAGCTGGACTTTTTGACTATTAATGTCCGCTAATGGATTATGGAGGGTCGAAAGGCCCTCACTTGCATATCTAACTGCTCCATACTACCTACTGTATGCAACTCCCCCTAAATGGTACATGGCATCAGAGAAGGGATGGAGTCTATGCTGGGAAAGACTAGGGGATGGGCTCCAACTGCGGTAACTTCTTGTAGGAAATCCATCATCTATGCTCTATAAGGAAGCCCAATAAACTGATTGGTTCTCCAGAGTGTCTCTGTTTGCCATTGGGACCTTCAGAGGAGGGGTAGAAGTTGTTGTAGCTCCTCCTGGGAAGAAATAATAGCAACACTAAACTTCACAAGTTATATAAGTCAGTTTTTCTGCAGAAGGAATACACTCTGAGAGTTGGGTACAGCACTGATGTATTAATATACAAGCCCTGAACACAATGGACCCCAAAGGAGTTGCTGGACCCTGGCTATGTCTGATATTACCAAGAGCTGAATTCTCTCTCAGTAAAGACTTCTACCATAATGCCACCCCATTAAGAAAAATCTCTTTGAAGTCTCCTAGGCCTCTTGGTGCTGTTTACCCAAATACATTGTTCTCCTCAGACTTAGATTTCAATGTTTCTTCTCTTAGGATTCCTCATTTGGGTCTAGTCTTACCAATTTCTACCTTCAGATAATTTATTCTCATCAAGTAAATGGCAGAGGTACTAAGCCAGGGTCACTGGACATGAATCTGAGCTTAAATACTTAGCCTAGCCTAATTGTGAGGAGAACTACCAAAAAAAATAGGCTCAGAGGGTAAATAAACATGATTCTAAGGAAAGTGTTAAAGGATGAGAAGACACTCACAAGAGCAAAATAAATGAATAAATAAATAAATAAATAAATAAATAAATAAATAAATAAATAAAAAAAATTGGTTCCAAGGAGGAGGCACATACTCATTCTTTATAAATATACATGCAAGAAAGTTTGTACAGCCTGAAGAAAGCATACAGAAAAGAGCTCCCAGCAAATATAAGGTGGTTTGACATGTCAATTGTTATTTTTTGCTTATAGGACTTTGTATCTTCTTTTAAATTATTTTTTAATTTGAGGAAACCCAAACACACACACACACACACACACACACACACACACACACACACACACACACACCTGTAGAGTAGCCATTCAGAATTGAAGATGTAGCAGTTTTATTTTTCACTATCAAATATATTTTATGACAGTTTTAGGTCTATTATAAAGGAGAAGCTGAAGCTGTAGAGAAATAAATCTGGGGAGAAAATAGACCATATCTTTCTCATTCATACACACATAAATACCAACACCACCCCCACCACCAAGACAACCCAGTGTCACTCAACTTGTTCTGACATATATCAGCTCTTATAGGTCAAAGTCATTGTCTTTTTCTGTCAATCATTGTTGTTTGTTATAGAATCTAGGACCTGGTCTATGTTTCCAAATGCTAGAACAATTTATGATCTTCATTTTTAATGTTCCTATGTTCTGCCTTGATGACATTAGTCAATGTGTATTCAATAAAATTTAGAGAGTAATAAGCTTAGGGCAGACTGTGTGGACCCAAAGTCCCATTTTACTATAATTTTGGACATGTGTTTATACTTACTGATGTCTCCGTTGCTCATCTATGGTCAAAGTGGTTGTCAATGCAAAACTCCAGCTCTCGCCTCAAAAACAATAAGAGATTGTTGATAATGGAGCCAATACAAGTGGCCATGGCCCAGGACAGAGAATTAGGGTACTCCAAACCCTGCGTTCCATTGTAGTAGCAGTTCTATGAGGCTTCTAGAGTAACAACAATGAGAACCATAATTAAAGAAGACATAGAAATGATATGCCTTCCTAGTGAGAAATCATTCCACAGACTGAACAAAGTCTCAAAGACTGAGGAAACGTCAAGTCTCTGCTAAGATAGCATGCGGTCAGCTGTAGCTAACGTCAGAGGAAGAGCCAGCTTGAAATAGATGATTTTGTTAACTTACAAACACCTTAGGCTTATGCATTTTACATATGCTGTCATCCTTAACGCTTTCTAGGTCCTGACTCAAGGTTGCAATTTGGACAATATAAACAGAGCAAAGATGGGAGACTGTAATTTTAACTTTTTCAAATCCTATTTTTAATGATGGTTCTTAAATGATTTAACCTCCCTTGTAGCTGACCACCCACCAGAGGTAGTAGAAAAAAAGGGATATGGGGGAAGTGGACCTGTTTAGAAAGGTTCTTTGGAGCAACTCCCATCTATGTTGCCTGGAAATCGTCAGTTCAGCTCACAGGTGAGCAGGCAGTGGCAGTTCAATCCATTCCGAAGCACTTCATGGATACACCAGCAGACCAATTCGGTAGAGTCAGGTTAGTGACTGGACCTAGCTGAGACAGCCAGGCCTCAGCCAGGCTGAGCCAGCAGTAGGGACCAAGAGGGACACCAGCAGAAGTTCTCAGCTTTGTCTCTCTCAGGGTAGCGAAGATCAGCAAAGACTCGAGACACACAAGTGTTGCACAGCTAGCTTTGTCTCTGTCACTCCGTGGAGTCCTATCTATACCCTCCAAACATCATGTGTCCTCCATGTGCCTTGCCCCAGTACTAGCATCCAATCAGCTCAAGTCGTTGGAAGCAGCAACAAAGTGCAGTGTACCACCAGAAGTTTTCTTGGTGCATTTCTCTCTACGGCATCCCAACACATGCAGCTCAGCTACCCAGTGGAAGGCAGACCACCACATGCTTGTCATTAACAAAGTATCTTTTATCACGTGACCTTACATGTGCTTGCTTTAGCAGAACATCCTCTCTCCTGTGTCTGCTTCAGCAAAACGTTCCTTCATGAGTCTGCCTTAGCCTTTCACATCCATGTCCACTTTAAAGAAATGTTCCTTCATGTGTTTGCCCCAGCAAAACACCATCCAACTGACTTTCCACAGAACCCTTAAGTTTCTGCTTCAGGACACCGCAAGTCTGGCCACTTATGCAGATGACAGACACACAAAGACATAACCAAACTTCTTGTAAGTGTGCATGTGGGTTTTTTTTCTTTCTTTTCATCTAGTTGTTACCTGGTGTCTTCTTGCCCATCTAGCAGGATTATGTTTTTCTCAAGAAGAGAACTGAGGACTCTATAGCAGCCCGGGCTTAACATTAGTTGTGACCTGTGCCACCCCTTGAGCAGCTGGTTAGAGGCTCGTTCATTGGAGATGGGCCTAGTTGGGGATAGGGGTGGTGAATCCTGGCGAACAGACATTTACATGATAGCAGAGTAATTTCGTCCATCACTCACAGGTCAGGTTAGCATTCTACTTAGCCTTGAGGGTATTTTGGATTAATGTCTCCTGAGCAAATCTACTAGTAAACCCTTTATATGATCAGTTTTATTACTTTGAGTTCTGCTACATCAAAAAGACCTTCAACTTGGCAGTGGAAACTTCAGATAGACAAGCGAAAGCAAAACAAGGAAGTCTGGGCTATAGACCTCAGATGTTTTCTGATGTCATTCCTAGTCTTTGGAGTGGTAGGAATCAGGGGACCATTTGTATATTCTAAAGAGGAATGGAAGTCACAAGGATGTTAGGTCAAACACTGAGGTAGACAGTAAATGGTAATGAGTTGGCAGCAGTTAAGAGACTAGGATAACCTAAGATAATTGGGCTCTCAACGTGTAACATCCCAACTCTCTCCAGTCAGTCTATCAGCCTTTTAGAATATTTGATGGTTATTTTTTTTTAATTTTTTTCTTAAATCTAGGAACTTCATACACAGGATTGAATGGGTTTCTTTGCACACAGAACACACAGACACCAGTACCATGAAAGCTTCTGCTGCTTTCTGAAGCTCTAACTGTGGTGGATCCTGCTGGAGGGAGTGTTCTCTAACACCACGGCAGAAGTAACCTTGAGCAGAACATTCCATTTAGGACCCAGTCAGTGTCACTTTGCCAACAAAGATGACGCTTTCATGCTCATTGCCTGAGAAGAATCATCGGGAAGACTGATTCGGACCTCATCTCCAGAACAGGCTACAGAAAAATGGCTGTGTTTTAGCAAACACTATTTTCTCATGTTGATAAAGCTGGAACATAAGAAATGGGGCAGCTAGGTCGGGCTGACATAGTCAATGCACAGGGAAGAATAAAGCACATGATTTGGGGGGACCTCTCCAGGAGGTCAGTGGGACCAAATAATGAAAATCCTAACATAATTTCTAGGACTACAGACTCTGGTGCTCCAAAACTCCTCTCTCCATCTTTTCAGTACCTACAAACCACAAAATAAAACTAACCACACTGTAAAATATTTAGAATCTGTTGCAGTTTGGTTTTGTCTGCTAGCACAATGCTAGACCTTGGCATTTTCCATTGCTTGTAGTTTCTTTGTGGAAGGAATTAATCCCATTAGGTGACAGCTGTCCTTGATCTAAAATAACATTCACTCTCTCTTCTTTGTTTCAGATGCAAACCAGGAACATTTGTGACTTGCTTTCATAGTATCCAAAGCACTTGAGTTTTTAATTGATTATTTTTTTTAGAACAGCTAAGCTTGCCATTGGAGAATTCTTTGCATTTTCAAACAAAGCCCAATGCCACAGAAATCCTGCAGCGTCCCAGAATAAAGCAATATTATATCCTGAAGAAAGCATTGATTTCAGGAGCAGGCATGCTAACATTCATCAACAATGTCCTCCACTGCCCCCAATAGACACATATAAATGACCTCCTGCTAGACAAGATTGTCATGGTCTGTAGCCTCCTTGCTCTCTCCCCACACATCTCGGATTCTCTGGCTATACTTACTGACCAGAGCTACAGAGTCTCCAAGGAAGCATCCAAATTACCAGAAAGCCACGGCTCTATGGAGGGAAGCTGAGGAAGAAGGAAAACAACCTTTGCGTCCCAAGCTGGTTTCCATAACAGCAAATGTCTAAAAGACATATGGGAGAACATAATCGAGATGACGATGCAGTATAGAGCCCTCAGAGTCATCTCTGCTCCTTCAACAATTCGAATTGTCTACAGCCAGATTATCCATTGCTTAATCGACATTTCCTGAATGTTTTTCTTTGGTTAAACAGACAAAACAAAAGTAGGTTAAAAGGAATAATGTCTAGTCCTCACATTTCCTAGGACCACAGCTAGGTGACTCTCTTTTCATCTTTTCGTCATGGCAGCCTAGAAGGAAAAACGGACAACAGACATATACTCTAATAAGAGGGTATGTTTAACTCAGCTTTCTATGACGATAATGAAATACATTGCAGACATTAGACTATATGCACCAATTCTCCCTTGTTACTAGCAATCAACTGTGACAAGTGTCATCTTCAGCCAGGAGATCATTTTAAATGTCCCATTTTGATGCAAATGTCTTCTACTACTGATAAAAAAAATCCCAGAAAAACAAATGCTTCTACCTCACAGACACAGACCTAAGCAAGAAGAGGACAAAAGCTTACCATCAGCAAGACACGCTAAAGCTGATGCCTGAGAGTGTCTATGCCTCTGGTGGTCTTTGTACATATTTTAAACTTTTTCATTTTTCTATTATTCACATCTGAGGCCAGTGCTATTCCTGATTGGCTTTAGAATGAGCTTTTTCGGTTGTGTGGGGTGGATTTTTTTTTCAGCTTCAGTATTTGTTGTAGGATTTATATGTAGCTTCATGATCTCTGTTCTACCTACATCTCATGGGTAAAGAGAGAAGGCTGGATCTCCCTTCATGTGTGAAGGGCTAAAGATGAGACTCTTCTGGTTCTATCATCTAACAGTGGGTTTCTTTGTCTCACAGCTACAAGATGATGAAAATTTCCAGAGCTTATATCCAAAGCCAAGAAAACTTACCTAATCAAGAAAAGAGGGCAGTTTTTAAGAATGGCAAATCCAAGAGCCCAGGGAATTCAGCAAGGGGGACGTTTTAAAGAGAACGAGACAAAGCTCCCTGAGATGACTCCGATTCTGTGTTATGTTTTGTAGTTTCCATCCATGGTTTGCGATGACTCACTCCTCCCCAAGGCAGACTATAGAAAACAGAATTTTCTTCCTCTAAACAGTTTATAAGAAACTGGATCTCTCTGTGCTGCTGCCTCAGAGCTGATCATAAACCTGTCTTTCATTCCCCTTGTCTGATGGTAGAGGACTGACCTCTACTTTGGAAGATATCCCTAAAAGGCAAGAACAATACACAGTAAGGCTAGGAAAGCCAAGAAAAATGTAGAAAGACCTAACTGGGTTCACCTGCCCAGTCTACGGGCACATTATGAACTTTTTTGTCATCTTGCATTTTGATCTGTTTGCCCATGCTTAAGTCAGGCCCACAAAATGAAGTTTGCATTTAAAAAAAGGGACCCATGTAGCCATCTTCAGCTATCACAAGGGGGTACATGGAAGACAGTACAGTCATGCTGGGCAGGGAGGCTCTGTACTCTTTGTCATATTCCTCAGCCTGTGCAATTGTCACCTGTATTTCTCTGTAACCTCCTTTAAAGCCAACAAAGTTGTGTTTCCCTGGGTTTTGTTCTGTGTGAGAAAATCAGTCAAATCCAAGGGGGAGCTTAGTGGGAGCTTCAGTTTATAGATATCGGATCAGAAATCCATGTAAACAGCGGATACCCAAAGTGAGTACAGGCCGTCTTGAGACTGGATCCTCAAACTGAAGGATCTCGCATCATCTCCAAGTATACAATGCCAGAATCCAATTAAGTTAAGGGACATCCAGATGGTTTCCACTACAGGACTGATGGCTTGCTTGGTGTGTGAGGAAAACTACCACCACATACACACATTTAGCATCAGAGTTTTATGGTGTGTGAGTAGAAGAAAAACAGTTTGCTTTCCAAATCAGACTCTGCTTCTCAGCTTTTCTATTTAGGGGTACCTGTAGCCTTTGATGGATCGAGTGTGTTGGAAGAGGTTGATTCAAAGCAATTAATGTAATTCCCTTCTATATGCGGATTCTGATAATGGCGCTCAGATCAATTTGAAAGCACACTACATATGTAGACAGTTTTATCCTGAGGAATAAAAATATAGGTCATAGGCAAAAGCATGTTTTTATGCAGAAAAGAAGCATAATTTTATGAAGGGCCTAGACCCATGGGTTAGACGATTAGGTTATTTTACTGTAATTTACATTGCTGTGAACAAACTCCTGTGTGTTGTAGCCATGTTGGAGGCAAGACCTCTATGAAAGTGTTTAGGTCACAAAGGAGAAGTGTGCTATCTTCTTCACGTCCACCACATGAGGACCAAAAGCATGGCTCTTGTTGGCCCCTTTAAGATGAGTCAAAGCAGATGGTGGTGCTTTGATTTTGGACTTTCCATAGCCTAAAACATCAAGAAAATAGATATCTGTCCCTCATAGATTACTCAGAATGTGGCATTCTGTTCAAGTGGTATAACTTTAATTTTTTTTAATATTATTTTCAATGATGGTTCATAAACACTCCCTTTAAGCCTACCACCAAACAGAGGTAGTAGGAAAGAAAGGATATGGGGGAAGTGGACCTTTTTAGAAAGGTTCCCTGGAGCAACTCCCAACTGTATTGTCTGGAAATTGGCAGTTCACAGGTTAGCAGGCAGCAGTAGCTCGGTCCACTCCCAAACACTTCATGGATACACCAGCAATCCAGTTCTGTAGAGTTGGGTTAGCAACAGTGGTGGCGTGACCTAACAGAGACAGCTAGGCCTCAGCCTCAGCTTGAGTCAGCAAGAACGACCAAGAGAAACACCAGCAAGTTCTTGGTTGTGCCTCCCTCAGGGAAGTGAAGATCAGCGAAGACTCGAGACACACAAGTGTTGCACAGCTAGCTGTACCAGCAAGCCAAGCTCTGTCTGCATCACTCCGTGGAGTCCTAGTTATACCCTCCAGACATCACATGTCCTCCATGTGTCTTGCCTCAGCACAAGTCTTGCCTCAGCATGTGCATGCAATCAGCCAGAATCTGAGGAGTCCTGACAACTATGCAATGTAGGCTCAACTATGCAATGTAAGGTGAACCAATACAGCAGTTGTCAGCAAAATATCTTTTTTCATGTGTCTTTCCATGTGTTTGCTTTAGCAGAACATCCTCTCCCCTGTGTCTGCCTCAGTGAAATGTTCCTTCATGGGTCTGCCTTAGTCTTTCACCTGTGTCCAATTCAGGAAAACACTCCTTCATGTGTTTACCCCAGCAAAACACCATCCAATAGGACTGACTCTCCAAAAGACCTAAAGTTTCCACTTCAGAGTGGTACAAAGTGGACCAAGTTATTTATCTTCCTAATCTCATCTAGTGAGCAGGATGAAAGATAAGTGCATTAGAAAGGAGTGGAGTGGAAGCACTGGGATGGCAGTGAAGAGGAATGTCTTCACTGCCATTAAGACAATGGAAATGACTCCTATGGACAGTAAAGGCTTGGGATAAACTCATGACATTTGAGAGAAAGAAGGAAGCTGCGTAGAAAGGACCATATTAATCAACTTGGGAACTGCAGATATTCATACAAGATGTAGGGTGAACAGTGGAGGTTTGTGGAGCAACCAACTACGAGATACAAGAGAATCTCCTAGATCCGGGACAAGATCACAGCAAAGCGAATTAATGGTCTTACTTTGAGAAGCTACTCCCCGATGTTAACCTTTACCCTATGTGCACAGTCATAGGCTCAATAAGAAGAGTCATGTTTCAAAACAGTCAGGGGAACATTATCAGACATCACTTAAGTAAGAACCCTAAGCTGCAGCCACATGGACAACGTTCAGGTAAATCTTTCACGTCAACCATTAAGTGGATCATCTGAGAAGGCATGAGAAAGTATTCTTGAAATCTTAAGCAAGACTTCCAGCAACACGGCAGATTGAGAAGACCGAGATGCTCCCCACTTCCTTACAGATACAGGCACAAGAGAAAACGTTTCTCTACAAATTGCTTGGTACTGCATTTGGTTTGGAAGTGCTCCTCTGTGGTTCGCTTTCCAGTATGGGGAGCTACTGGCAGGAGATGAAACTGTTAAAGGAGCCCAGTCCCCACGTGTGGTGGTGCACACCTTTAATCTCGGCATGTAGTAGACAAGTGGATCTCTGTGAGTTTGACTTCAGCCACTTCAAATAGGAGGTTCCAGGACATCCCAGAGCTACACAGTGTGACCTTGTCTTAAAAGGAGGGGTTCCAATCTAAAGGTATTTTAAGCTTGAGTATGCTATTGGGACCCCCTACCCTACCCTTTTCTTTTGGCTCCCTAATTACACAATGAGGTGAACAAGCCTCTCACTCACATGCTTCTTCCATGATTACCTAAAGATCCAAGGTAACAGAGCCAACCATGGGTAGAAACCTTTATAAGCCATGAAGAAAAATACATTTTTCTTATATATAGTTCATCTTAGATATTTTGTTATAGAAACAAAATCCCAATACAATAACTTTGTCCAGAGGCCCAAAGGGAAAGCCTGAGAGTCAACTTGATATAAATCAGAGCCAGAACAAAACCCAGCACTGATGGCATTTGCCAAATGAGATTTGAACATAATTTGAAGTGTATTGAGCATCTAGGAGCTCAGGGTTGGAGAGGTAAGGAAGCCTTGGGTATGTATGAAGTTGGGAGAGTGAGAAGTAACTGTACAGTGCACAACTAAAACCCTATCCTATTAGGGGAAAGACATCTATTAGAACTCTGCTAGTCAACTCAGAAAAAAAGAAAAAGAAAGGCTTACTATTCACCGAAGCAAATGGGAGAGCAAGTTATGATAAATTCTAAGCCACATGCATGCCACGCCACATGTAGGCATGGAAGATGAATGTATTTAAGTCAGCAATATGAAAAAGTTAAGTCATGAAATTTGCATGAGAAGCTGTTTTAGTACCATTAAAGTCCTTAAAATCTGTAATGAAAACACATTTGAAACAACTCGAAAACAGTTTTGGTTGTCTGTCTTTCTTTCTCCTTTCTTCCTTCCACATCCAGCTCTCCAGGGAAAAATAGGCCCTGCAGAAGATGAGTTCACAAATTACAAAATTACAAACCACATGGGGATATGAATCACCATGAAGGAGAGTCAAGGCATTAAAAACAAGTGAAAATTAGCTATCCAAATCTTGAACATGATGAATTTGAGGTCGTGTAGATTTTAAAAGAATTAAATAGAACTTCTGGAAATGAAAACAGCAACAACTAACATAAAAAAAACACTCAAGAATATGTTTTAGTGTGATAAGAATTTACCTGCTTTATTTTGAATAGTGATGATAAATATTCTCAGAATAAGGGAGTCTGTGCAATATTTCATAATGTCCTTTCTGAGAATCCATACTAGGCTCTGAAGATAGCAAAGTCAGTTAAGACCTATCCAGCTCCTGACCTTATGGTACTTTTATTCTAAAGAACAAAAGTCCTGAAGTCTTACCAAGTGTCACAGCTAAATTGGGGTGTGATGATCATTTAAACAGGGAAGTGGCTAAGCCCATCTACTGGGCTTGAATGAGCAGAAGCTAATCAGCAAATGCTTTATGGAAATTCTTGAGATGAGTTTTGAAGGAAGGATGTCATTTTTATATCCATAAATGTGAGATAGACATTAGGGAGAAGGTTCATAGTAAGCAAAACTTTACAAAGCTGAACAGAGGGATGTAGGAGTGAAGGAAAAGAAACTGGGTTAGAGGGGTTGGGGATTTGGCTCAGTGGTAGAGCGCTTGCCTAGCAACCGCAAGACCCTGGGTTCGGTCCCCAGCTCCGGGAAAAAAAAAAAAAAAAAAAAAGAAACTGGGTTAGACCACAAGCATCCTGTGAGGTTCAAAGGATGTAAGAAGGCCATGTTATGAAACAGACTTGGGACCCTGGAGGGGAGGCTGCCTGATTTACATCTTTGGTCTGTAACCCATTAATAATGAAACCTTTTCCAAGTCAGTTTATCTCCCTGAATTTTAGTTTCTTCTATAGTAAAAGAAATAGAAAAACTATAAAATTTTAAGCATGGTGTGAGTCTATGAATATGAACACTTGTCAAGTTCCTAGAGCATTTGATAATCATGGCACTGAGCTCTTACCTCTTGATGTTTAATGAAAGATCTTCCTTGAAGTAAAAAAAAAAAAAACCTACCTGGCAGATCTGAATGGAGCCATTGAAATACTTGGCTTCAGGTACATTCATTAAACCTTAAGTTTCTCATGTATTTTTTCCTGGAGACTAATTTAGGTTTAAAAGACTTGTTCCTTAAATTGCATCTTGGTAAAATCTTAAGAAAGAAATCAATAGCTAATTATAGTATGTTTGATTTCCCCTCTTTGTTACCCTCAGGGAAATAAAATATGTTCCTGCTGTAGCTAGCAAGGAACTCTACAATCATCCAAAGGACATAGAAAGGGTCTCAAAAAAGAACAGGAGCGAGGGTCAGTCATGCACATAGACTGGCTTTGCCAACAACACATCCCGTAGATGGTGGCCCTTGCCCTGCTGTTCTTAAAAGCATGGAATTTGTGAGTCAGTGTGTACCTCAGGGGCTTTTGTTCTTTAGCTGGACACGAAAATTAGGACAATACAACCTGTGGTTTTCTATTTTGAGTCTCCTCCAAGAAATACTCAACTATATATTGAAGACATCATTTAATGACAATCCTTTCTAACATGTCCCAAATGATCTATCTGCCTGTCCATAAATTCAGAACATACCAGGGCACAGGGACAGTTCTGTTTCACAACTTGATCCGAGATGACTTGGAGACACCCATTTCTTTAGGACCACATTCAAATTTTTCCTAACAGTGTACACGCTAGAATTGCTCACCTCAAGAGGTAAAAGGTAAAGTTGTTGACCTAACCAAAACTCACAAATGCTCTAGATAAATGCAACATCTTTGAGGCTGAGGTTGCTCTGGAGGCAATTACATATGCACAACTTGTTTGTAAGATGGCTTGAGGGGAAATTTACCTATAGTTATCTTGTTATCAGGGGAAAATTTCCAGGCCACCACATACTGTATTTGTAGAATGTTATTAACCATTCTACTTTAATTAGTCGCAGTCACTAGCTAGAAGGAATGGGGAGAGATACACTTGGAGTATTTCTTCCTTAGTGACTCTTTATCCATTCTAAGAAGGACAGCAATGTAAAATGAAGATTCATTCCTTCAGCAAAGGTGGAATACTTTTACATTTCCACATTGGGTAAGGTAAGAAAACACTTGTCGTAAAATATTGGCACTCTGTACCAAAGTTACTAATATGTAGAGAAGGGCCATCTATTTGGAAAAACTGTAATGTGGTCCTAAAAAAATGGGGGTACTGGTCTCTTCATTAAAAGGACTCCTGGAAAGCATGTAGCCAGAATATTGCAACTAATGCAAGATATGGATATTCTAATATAAATTATAAGCACACCTGGAGTCTCTTTTAGAAACAAACCCCAAGAAAATGCCCCTTGTAAAATTTTCCCTCAGGAGCAGGGATTCCCATACGTCTAGGATTGGTTGCATCAGAGCCAAGAGATGCCTCATGACAAAAGATGATATCACTAAAGTTTAAAGCTTCTAAGCACAGGACTCTGGTGTTTAGGAAAACGGGATAAAAAGGAAGACATGAAAAAGTTGGTGTGTGTGTGTGTGTGTGTGTGTGTGTGTGTGTGTGTGCGCACGCGTGTGTATGTGTGTGAGTGTGTGTATGTGTGTGTGAGTGTGTGTGTATGTGAGTGTGTGTGTATGTGTGTGTGTGAGTGTGTGTGTGTGAGTGTGTGTGGTGTGTGTGTGAGTGCGTGTGTATATGAGTGTGTGTGAGTGTGTGTGTGAGTGTGTGTGTGTATGTGAGTGTGTGTGTATGTGTGTGAGTGTGTGTGTGTGTGAGTGCGTGTGTATATGAGTGTGTGTGTGTGTGTGTGTGTGTGTGTGTGTGTGTGTGTAGGTGCATTCATACCACATTGTGTGTATGGAAGTCAAAGGACAAACTTGGGTGTCAAATTCTTACCTTCCACATTACGTCACAGTTTTCTTCTGTGTGTTGGCCCTTAATATTCCAGAGATTCTCTCATCTTTGCCTCCCAAACTGCCAGAAGCACCCAGCCTGTAGATACTACCATGTCTGGTTTTTATATGAATCATGGGGATTTGAACCCAGGTCTTCATGCTTTCACAGTAAATATTTTAGCACATTAAACCATCTCTCTAGCCCCAATGAATGAATAATTAGTTTTTATCCCTCAAATGATTGACTCATATTGTTGTCTATGTGCATTTTCTTAATGAGTACAGTATCAAATAAGTACAAACCAAAACAAGACTATAGGTAAAGAGAAGGAATTGAGTCAAGGTCACAAAGTGGTTGAACTGAGTTTTGAACCTAGAAACTATGACACTCACAAAGGACAGGGATCTACCACTGGGATATACTGTTGCCCTACTGCATGAACTATTAATTAGCCACATCCCTGACTAACCACCCCTAAGTCACTTTGGACTTACAGACTAAAAGATGCTCCAGGCTTTTGTGTCTCCCTTCTGTGGTGGTTTAAATGAGAATAGCACTCGTGGGCTCAGATGTTTGAATACTTAGAGCCCAGCTGTTAGGCCCTGTTGGAGAAAGTATGTCACAGAGAGTTGGCTTTGAGGTTTCAAAAGATTTGAGCCACTTCCATTGCTTTTGCCTCTGTCTCATTTTTGTGTCTCAAGATGGGAGCTCTCAGCTACTGTTCCAGTTCTATGCCTGTCTGCCTGTCGCCATGTTCCCTACAGCGATGGTTGTGAACGCTAACCCTTTGAGACTGTAAGCCCAAATAAACTCCTTACTCTGTAAGCTGCTTTAATCATGGTGTCTTATCCCAGCAAAAGAAAAAATAACTAAGACAGCGTCACTATTCTACAAACTCGCTACAATGGAGTGAAACTCTGAGACATGTTGATTTAATGTGAAAGAATTTCATTGAAATGTTTTTCTTCTCAACAGTCGATTCATTGCCAAGGTGTATTAGAGTGCCCAGAATCTTTTAATTTCTGCATCTATGGTATATTTATACTTGACTATAAAGCTAAGGAATTCCTGAGTGAATTGGTGAATGGAAGCAGATACATCAGGAAGGTGATGGCTGCTTCATGATGAAGTTTTAAAAATCAATTTGTTTGTGAATGATTTTTGGCTTCCTGGGTCAAAAAGCTGTATCAGTGAAAACAGAAATGAAAGGTTCTGGCAGTGGGCCATGAAGTCCTGAAAAGGGACAGATCATGTCAACAATCAGAATCACGGAGAGCCAAGAGAAAATGCACTTAAATTACTGAAACTCATACATTGTTAGAAAATAATTTTCAAATAGGGAAAAAAACACAATTAAACATGACAAAAAGTAACATAGAATTTCTTTCACTGAAACACATTGAAATCACCTTTAATACTTCTATTTTGAAAAATGCCTTGCAGAAAATTATACTTAGAATCTAAGTGTCAACGTGCGGAAGACACACAATTCCATTGATGTCACCAGACACTTACAGAGATTGAACTGAGGTGGTGAAGGCAGCACAGAGATTCTTACAGATATGACTAAGATGTGAATGCGGGGTTAACTGATCCTACGTCTATTCCGATGCAGAAACTCCATACTGTACAGCACATCGCCTAAACATACACGGTTCAGTCAGAAATGATAACATTCTTCCTGTACAGTCTAGAGCCATCCTATTTTTAAATCTGTCCAACGATACCCTAACAACTGAAAAAATAAAGATTCATATTTCATATTCAGACAGGCTAAAAGCCTGTGAGGATCTCTTACTCTCCTTTCATTGACCAAAGCCTTCCAGCTGCTTCCAAAATAAGCTTCATCCTCCAAATCCCCTATTCCACACTGATATCTGTTAACTCCTGTCTGCCCCACTGTCACATGCTTTCTGTCTGATGAGCGTCAACTTCCTAAGTTAGATGGATCCACGAGCCAAAATGGATTGTGAGTGATCAGTTGTTTTTTTTCCTCTTCTTGGTGACAGAAAGGGGTAGTGCTTTTCAGCCAGGCACAAGGGGCTCCAGCCTTCCTCTACTCTAACACACAAACGAGGTTTCTATGCACAGAACGGCATGTTTGAAGTTGGGGAAGAGTTCTCCTGAGTATACCCCGTGGTTACTCCGATTGGTTAACCATGACTGAAGAAATGGTTTTTTGAAGTAAGCGTATGTCACACGAAGCAAAAGTATCTGTCAGACGTATTAATTTAGGGCCAGAGTATGAATTAGCAGTTAAGAAGACCTAACTACTCAATCACGAGGATCAGAGTTTGAATCCCAACACACACATTAAGTGGCTCACAATTACTTACATCTCTAGCTCTAAGGTACCTGACATCATCTGGCATATTCTCCGACACAGGCACACACTTTCATATGGTTATTTTTAAAAGGTTTTAAAATGTATATTATATATATGTATATATATATGGTATGTGAATATGTATGTATATAGGTGTGTGTGTGTGTGTGAGTGTGTGTGTATGTATAACTGAAGTCACGCCTAAAGAAATGCTAAGGTAGAAATGACTGATAATGACTGATATGTTCAATGTGCCAGAGTTTACCATCTGCTGCAGGATCTTGGTGACATGAATGACTCTCTAGCTGAATAAATCTTCATTTCCTCTTTCGTAATCAATTCATGTTATCCAGATCCTTTAGTAGATGTATAAATCAACAATCAAATTCTGGTTGACTTGTGCCAAGGATGCAAATCAAGCATTCTGCTCTTTGCATGGTGCCTTGGCCTCACTGGAACTTGAATTAAAAATCGGAAGATGTAAGAGTTGACATCGTTACACAGCCCTCTTCTCTTTGAACAGTCGTATGTTTCAGTTCTTCAGTCTATGTTATACTGATTGTCAAAGTCAGATCCAAAAGTAATTCTGAGACAGAAACACGAGCTACTCCAACTTTCCAGCAAAACTTTAAATCTACCAGGAATCAATTGTATTTAGTCCCCCATTTTCAGTGTTTTCAATTATTTACCTACGTGTGGTGTTTGTGGGAAATATACGTTTTGCATGGAATGTGGCATTGTCTATGAGCTCTCCGTGTTGCTTGCCTGCTGCTGAGTAACTAGGAGCCTCCAGGGGGAACTGGATGGCACTGAATTTGATCACAGAAGATAGATCATATTTTAAAAGAATTCTCCTAACAGTGCAGCTACACAACAGAAATCTGCTGGTTTTCTGCTTTCAAGATTTTCAGTTGCTGTGCTCTTTGAGGGTTTAGGGATGGATTAAAAACTCAGAGAATGGGCTTACATGAAAGGACTGTGGGAGGGCAGACTCATGGGAAGACAGTCTATCCAGCATTATTTGACCGCTCTCTCCTTTTCTAAACTCCCCAGAATAAATTCCATCCAGTTCCTTACACTGAACACCACATATGTTCACACAATAGCAAGCCTATTTCATCATGCCAACTAGAAGGACTATTTCAGTGTCATATGTGGGGAAGGGGGGAAAAGTAGAGTCCACATGAAAGCCAACTGTAAAGTCAGGCCATGAACTTAGGCTTCCCCTGCACCATGGTAGCCTTGTGGACTCCCTGCTACCTCAGAGGAGCCACTGTCTAAAGATGTGGCTGGTGATGGCAGCCATCAACATACTATGCTGAGCTAAGGGGTTCTGTGGTTTGGCATTCCACAGATATGAAGAAACCCTTGTTAACAGGAGGTAAAACCCCTCCACCTTGCTCCTGTTTCATTGAAGGTCTTGTTATTTAGGAGCTAATTGTGTAGTCTCCGGGATGTCTCTACTCCAGGAATGGGCTATCCACCCTCTGACAATATGTCCACCTTTATTTCTTTGTTTCTTTTTGTTTGTTTGTTTTGTTTGTTTTGGGTTTTTTTATTTTATATTTAATTTAATGTATCATTTTACACTTATTTTTTTCATTATTAATTTGAGTATTTCTTATTTACATTTCTTTTTTTTTATTAACTTGAGTATTTCTTATTTACATTTCAAGTGTTATTCCCTTTCCCGGTTTCCAGGCAAACATCCCCCTAATCCCTCCCCCTCCCCTCCACTATGGGTGTTCCCCTCCCCATCCTCCCCCCATTGCCGCCCTCCCCCCCACAGTCTAGTTCACAGGGGGTTCAGTCTTAGCAGGACCCAGGGCTTCCCCTTACACTGGTGATCTTACTAGGATATTCATTGCTACCTATGAGGTCAGGGTCCAGGGTCAGTCCATGTATAGTCTTTAGGTAGTGGCTTAGTCCCTGGAAGCTCTGGTTGCTTGGCATCAGCAAATGGAGAACAATGAGTGAACTCAGAGAATGGTAGGTCACCTTTCTATCTGCTTGTTAGCACCAGTAAGTGAGATCACTGATCAGGATAGAGCCTTTTGCATTTGGCTACCTGGTAATCTGGGGACTTTTCAAAAATTTCATGACTCACTCCTTCTTACCCACTATTACTGTAATAACTGAGTTGCTTGTGGCCCAAGTATAATCACACATTTGTAGATGAGCCCTATGCCCTGAAGAGATGAGCATACTCAGCACATCATATATTGACAGCAAAGAATAATGGGCTTTAGCATACATACATACATACATACATACATACATACATACATACATACATACCACACATATATTACATATATACCATACATACACACATGCATGCATACATACATGCATATATACCTAAAATAGAGACTCCTGTATAGGGTCAGGTGGGATGAGTAGGAAGTTTAAGGCTGTAGGAATGTCTCACTCTGAATAATAAGGATGCTTCTTAAAGGTTTCTGTATATTAGCTTTATAAACACTTGGTTACATTTGAATCAGTCAGGGGAGTATCTGCTTCTTAAAGCATGCCATACCATTAGCTTTTATTCAGGGCAGTGTGTTTAAATGAAGAAATAATTTCCTCATCATCCATCTACTCATAATTTCAATTTTAATACATCCAGTTGTCTAAAGCACCTATCTAGACACTCCTACTAAGATGGTTTTTATGGAGTAGATGAGGGCTCATTCTCCCAGGAGAACATTATAAGCTTTAGTGCTGTGTCTAACTTCAAAGCTGAGAATTGCTTATAATAAATTGTATTCAATGAGGTTTTCAATGAGACACACCTGATTAAGTTCTACAATTCTATAGGAGTACATATATAGAAGAAAATTAAGTGAACTAACTTAAAGCCAGGTTTAGAAGTATCTGCTTAAAGTCACATTCAAATCCATTCATTTATTTACATTTGTATAAAGAGGTCTGTCTGCTTTGTTTAAAACTTCTAAATCTGGTATCTTTTCAACTATTTAAATCCCTGGCCTGTCGAATTTTTATCTTGATTCAAAAAGTTGAAATGACCGTGTCAATTTGTGTCATATTCTCTTTTGTTCATGTCTCCATTTGCTCCTGAACAAAAGCTCATATTTTTATTTTCCGAAGATTTTCTACTTTGCTGTCACTTGTGTAGATGACTTCGGCGTCCTAGTACAAGCATACCAGAGCTTGAAAACTAAACTAGATTTAAAAAACCAAATTACAGTAAATGGCTTTTGCCTACGTTTGAGTTTCTCTTGGCTGCCTGCTTGGCATGCTTTAGGTTCATTCAAAGTATTTGAGCCCTTGATAGAAAGGTAGAGCTAAATTTTTCAGATTCGTTTGTACCACTTCCTGTTAGAAATGACAGTTGCCAAAACAAGACCTTTGTTTGACAGCTCTTCTCTTCACTAACCCTTCTTTACACCTAATAAAAAAGGCATGGTTTGATTAGTGACAACTTCCCTCTGTCCTTCAGATAAAACGCAGAAGCTCTTTTTAATTCCTTTTTAGTTTTGAAAAGCTTAAGTGTGGGCCTCTATGTTTAAGAATCAATATTTCTACCCAGCCACTTGGCTTAATTTATCAGATGGAGAAGTTCTCTGGTAGAATTTTTAGGGTTGCTTACCTATCATATCATCTGCAAATAGTGATATCTTGATCTCTCCTTTGCCATCCCTTAATCTCCTTTCGTTGCCTTGTTGCTCTAGAATTTTGAGCACTATATTGAATAGATATAGTGAGAGTGGGCAGCCTTGTCTTGTCCCTGATTTTAGTGGGATTGCTTTAAGTATCTCTCCATTTAATTTAATATTGGCTGTTGGTTTGCTGTATTTTTCTTTTATTATGTTTAGGTATGGACCTTCAGTTCCTGATTGTTTCAATACTTTTAACACAAAGAGGTGTTATATTTTGTGAAATGCTTTTTCAGCATATAGTGGATTATGTCAATGGATTTCTGTATATTGAACCAACTTTGGATCCCTGCAGTGAAGTCTACTTGAAAATGGTGAATGATGATATTGATGTGTTCTTGGATTGAGTTTGTGAGAATATTATTATTTTTCCATCGATATACATAAGTGAAATAGGTCTGAAGTTCTCTTTTTCTGTTGAGTCCTTGTGTAGTTTTAGTATCAGAGTAATTGTGGCTTCATAGAATGAATTAGGTAGTTTTCCTTCTGTTTCCATTTTATAGAATAGTTTGAGAAATATTGGTACTAGCTCTTCTTTGAAGGTCTGGTAGAATTCTGCACTAAAGCCATCTGGCCCTGGGCTGTTTTTGGTTGGGAGATTTTTAATGACTTCTTCTATTTCCTAGGGACTGTTTAGATGGTTTATCTGATCCTGATTTAACTTTTATCTATCTAGAAAAAATAATCCATTTCATCATTTTGTTGGAAGTACAGGCTTTTGTAGTGGGCTCTGATGATTTTTTGAATTTCCTCAGTTTCTGTTGTTATGTCTCCCTTTTCATTTCTGATGTTGTTGATTTGGATGCTGTCTCAGGGCCCTTTAGTTACGTAAACTAGATGTTTATGTATCTTGTTGATTTTTCTCAAAAAACAGCAATAACAACAACAAAACATCTTTTGGTTTTGTTTGTTCTTTGTGTTGTTCTCCTTGTCTCCCTTTGGTTGATTTCGGCTGTAGTTTTCCTTTATACATAAAATAAACAGGCTGAGAAAGAAATTAGAGAATTAACACCCTTCACAATAGTTACAAATTATATAAAATATCTTGGAGTAACTCTAATCAAACAAGTGAAAGATCTGTATGACAAGAACTTCAAATCTCTCAACAAAGAAATAGAAGAAGACCTCAGAAAATGGAGAGATCTCCCATGCTCATTGATTTGTAGAATTAACATAGTAAAAATGACCATCCCACTAAAAGCACTCTGCAGATTCAATGTAATCCCCATCAAAATCCCAACACAAGTCTTCAAAAACATGGAAAGAACAATTCTCAAATTCGTTTGGAAAAACAAAAAACTCAGAACAGTGAAACAATTCTTTTTTAATATTTATTTATTTTTATTAGAAAATTTATGTATTTACATTTCAAATGTTACCTTCTTTCCCCCTCTCCCATTACCTCCCACCACTGCTTCTATGAATATGCTCCTCCTCCCACCCTCCCACTCTGACCTCAACACCTGGCATTCCCTTACATTGGGGAAATGAGCCTTCACAGGACCAAGAGCTTCTCCTCCTATTGTTGCCAGATTCTGCTACATATGCAGCTAGAGACATTGGTTCCTCCATGTTTACTCTTTGTTTGGTGGTTTAGTCCCCGGGAACTCTGGGGGTTCTGGTTGGTTAATATTATTGTTTTTTTCTATCGGGTTGCAAACCCCTCAGCTCCTTCAGTTCTTTCTCTGATTCCTCCATTGTGGGGAAATCACCATATCTGACCTCAAGCTATATTACATAGCAATAGTGATAAAAAAAAAAACCAGCATGGTATTAGTACAGAGACAGACAGGTTGATCAATGGAATAGAATTGAAGACCCATAAATAAAACCGCACACTTATGCACACTTTCTTTCACAAAGAAACCAAACATATACAATGGAAAAAAGAAAGCATCTTCAATAAATGGTGTTGATCTAACTGGCTGTCTGTATGTAGAAAAATGAAAATAGATACATATTTGCTACCTTGCACAAAACTCAAGTCCAAGTGGATCAAGAACTTCCACATAAAATCAGATACAGTGAATCTAATAGAATAGAAAGTAGGAAAGAGCATCAAGCTCATTGGAATAGGGGGAAATTTCCTAAACAGAACTGAATGGCTAAGGCTCTAAGATCAAGAATTGATAAATGGGACTTCATGAAACCGGAAAGCTTCTGTAAGGCAAAGGACATAGCCAATAAGACAAACCAACAACCTATAGATTGGGAAAAAATTCTTCACTAACCCCATATCCAATAGAGAGCTAATATCTAGAGTATATAAAGAACTCAAGAAGCTCCAAAAAACCGAACAGCCCAATCAAAAAATGAGGTTCAGAACCAGAGAATTCACAATAGAGAAATCTCAAATGTCTGAGAAACACATAAAGAAATGTTCAAAGTCCTTAGCGATCAGGGAAAAGCAAATCAAAACAACCCTGAGATTCCACCTTCTACCAGTCAGAATGGCTAAGACTCAAGTGACAGCTGATTCTGGCAGGATGTGGAGAAAGAGCATCCCTCCTCCATTGTTGGTGGGATTGCAAACTGGTACAACCACTCTGAAAATCAATCTGGAGGTTCCTCAGAAAATTGGAAGTAGATCTACCTGAGGACTCAGCTATACCACTCTTGGAAATATACCCAAAGATGCTCCAATATACAACAAGGACACATGCTTCACTATGTTCGTAGAAGCCTTATTCATGATAGCCAGAAGCTGGAAAGTACCCAGATGTCCCATGATGGAAGAATGGATACAGAAAATATAGTTCATTTACACAATGGAATACTACATAGCTATTAAAAAGGAGGACATCATGAATTTTGCAGGCAAATGGATGGAACTAGAAAATATCATCCTAAGTGAGGTAACTCAGATCCAAAAGGACATGCATGGTATGTGCTCACTAATAAGTGGATATTAGCTAATAAATACAGAATAACCAGGACACAATCCACAGAACTCAGGAAGGTTAACAAGCTGAAGGGCCCAAGTGAGGATGCCTCAATCCCACTTGGGAGGGGAAAGAAAGCAATCACTGGGGGGCAGAGGGAAGAAGGGACCTGGGTGGGAGAAAGGACAAGGAGAAGAAGGGAACACATCGGGTATTGAGGGGAGATAGGACTGAAGCCCTGAGGGCCAGCAGAAAGTATGAAAACAGGCAACACCAGGAGGTAGGAAGTGTGTGGGGGAGGGAACCCTCTAGAATGTACCAGAGACCCGGAGGTGAGAGACTCTCAGGACTCAAAAGGAGAGAAATGCTCTAGAGTGGGGAGGGGGAACATCCAGGGGAGGGACAGGACACAGTCAAAAGCTCTGACCCAGAATTGTTCCTGTCTGAAGGAACTGCAGGGACAAAAAATGGAGAAGAGCCTGAGGAAAAGGAGGTCCAGTGACCAGCCCAAACTGGGATCCAGCTCAAGGCGAGGCCTCAGGACCTGACCATGTTACTGATGCTGTGGTGTGCTTGCAGGGAGGAGACTAGCATGGCTGCCCTCTGAGAGGCCCAACGAGCAGATGAAAGAGTCAGATACAGATGCTAGCACTCAACTAACGGACAGAAGCCAGGGACCTCCAGGATTGAATTGGGGAACAGCTGGAGGAAGCCGAGGAGGAGGGAGGCTGCATGGGAAGACCAGCAGTCTTAACTGACATGGGCTCCTGAGATCTCAGACACTGAGCCACCAGCCAGACAGCGTGCACCAGCTGGTGTGAGCTCCCCACCCCCACCCCAGGAACATATA
Organism: Rattus norvegicus; assembly: GCF_021556685.1. NCBI lineage: Eukaryota > Metazoa > Chordata > Mammalia > Rodentia > Muridae > Rattus > Rattus norvegicus. The sequence continues at coordinate 53,686,219 of NC_141538.1, read as the reverse complement.
TAGCAGAGCCTGGTCTGGCCTCAGTGAGAGAAGACACACGTAACCCTTGAAAGATTTGAGGCCACAGGGAGTGGGGAGGTTTGGTGGGTGGGGCTGGGTTGGGGACATTGTCTTGAAGACAGGGGAGGGAGGAGGTATGGGATGAGAAGCAGTCTGGGGGCAGACCAGGAGTGGAATGAAGACTGACTGGACTATAAAAAAAGATTAAAGAACAAAAAATAAATAAAGATTATGGTATATACTCACTGATACATGGATATTAGGGAAAAAACTGGGAATACCCATGACACAACTCACAGACCATATGAAGTTCAAGAAGAAGGAAGACCAAAGTGTGGACATTTCAGTTCTACTTAGAAGGAACAAAATTATCACAGCAGGTAGAAGGAGGGAGGGATCTGGGAGGGAGAGGGAAGGGGAGGGAAAAAGGAGGACAGGGTCAGGTGTGGGAGGAGACTGGGGGGAGTATAGGGAATTGGAAATTGAATGGAGGTGTGTAGCAGTGGAGAGTGGGGAACTGGGGGTAGCCACTAGGAAGTCCCAGATGCCAAGAAAGCAAGAAGCTCCCAGCACCCATGACATAAGCTGAAATACCCAACAAAGGGGAAATGGAACCTGTACAGACCATGTCCAGCAGTTAGGCACAGACCTGGTTGAGGGATGGGGCCACCCACCCATCTCAAAATATTAACATAGAATTGTTCCTATCTAAAGGACATGCAGGGACAAAGGATGGGGCAGAGACTGAAGGAAAGGCCATCCAGAGACTGTCCCACCTTATGATCCATCCCATCTGCAGACACTAAACCCAGACACTATTGCCTATGTCAAGAAGTGCTTGCTGACAGGAGTCTGGTATGGCTGTCCCCTGAGAGGCTCTGCTAGAGCCTGACCAATACAGATGCCGATGCTGGCAGCCAATTATCAGATCGAACATGGGGACCCTAATGGAGGAGGTAGAGAAAGGACCGAAGGAGCTATAACCCCATAGGAAGAACAACAATATCAACCAATCAGACGCCCTCAAAGCTCCCAGGGACTAAACCTCCAACCAAACAGTTCACATGAAGGGAACCATGGCATCCAGCAGTAGCAGAGGATGGCCTTATCTGGTGTCAATGGGAGAGGAGCCCCTTGGTCCTGTGGAAACTTGATGCCCCAAGGTAGAGGAATGCTAAGAAAGTGAGATGGGAGTGGATGGGTGGGGGGGGAGCACCCTCATAGAAACAAGGGGAGGGGGGGATGGGATATGGGGTTTGTGGAGGGGAAACCAGAAAGGGTGAATAACATTTGAAATGTAAATAAAATAGCCAATAAAAACAAAAAATAAAACAAGCACAAAAAAGAATAAGTATTCCTTTTCCTATTCCCTCTGCTTAGGCATAGTATAATTTGAACCAAGAGTTCTTATGCTTTGGTAAAACATACAGTCACCCTTCCTCCACACTGAACACTATTTTCTCTTCCACAGGACGTAGTAATGGTTGGCATTCTGAGAGAAGAAAATTCTCATGTGTCCCATCTTCAGGGACAGCAACTTAGCTGTGATCTTTGTTGAACACTATTTGCTACAATAGACAGATGTCCCAATTACTCTCATCTCTCTCAGAAGGTTATTCTAGGGAGATGGTAGGATTCTGCAGTTAAATGAGACCTACTCCAAATATTTCTACCCACTATTTAAGGAAATACCGCTAAAATACAAAGAAGAAAAAAGAAAGAAAGGAAGAAGGAAGGAAGGAAGGAAGGAAAGAAGGAAAGAAAGAAAGAAAGAAAGAAAGAAAGAAAGAAAGAAAGAAAGGAAAAGAAACTAAGAAACAATGAAAGAGAGGTATTTCTTTTTTAAAAAAATTGGATTCTTTATTAATATTTCAAATGTGAACCCCTTTCCCAGGTTTTCCTCCACAAATCCCCATCCCATATCCTTCCCCACTTCTTCTATGAAGGTATTCCCCCACCCATCCACCCATCCCTTCTGGCCTCCCCACCCTGACATTTCCCTACACTGGGGGATCGAGTCTTGACAGGACCAATGGCTTCTCCTCTCATTGGTGGCTAACAAAGCCATTAGGAGAGGTATTTCTTATAAAGTATTCTTGCTCCAGTTCCTCCTCGGGAGAGGGAATGTACACTTGAAAGTATCCATATTCGGTGGCCAGGTGACAGTAGCTCATAGTCGCCCATGTTAAATGGGCTGAGATTTAATAAAGCAGGCAATCAGAGATGAGATTGTATGGCTAAGGTGGTTGTGTCTGTCTGGAATAATCAATGATTCTGAATAAGGCACAAGCCAGAAAAGAAATTTCGGCTTTATAAATTCAAATAATGAAATCTGTTACAATAAAAAGATATACTTCTCATCTCTTAAAATGACACAAGATTTTCATAAAGAAATTCTCGTGAATGTATGTATCCACAAAGGGATTAAAAACGTAAGATAGGTGATTAACTTGGAAACAAGCCAGACTCACATCTGAAAGCAGTATGTTATGAAATCATTTGTGTTTGGGTCAGGAATAGGGTTGCTTTAGACAGTTCAAAAAGATTTTCCCCCTTAGTCCTTATCTATTTGTTTCCTGAAGGATTTCCCTCAGGCAATCAAGACAGAAGCAACAACAATAATCTTATTTACAAGGAGGTCAGAAGGGCAGAGGGTTGGAGCCCCCAGGGGCTGGAGCTCAATAAGGCCCCTGTCATTCTGAGACCAAATGGTTGCCCCAGCCCAGGTGAATAATGACCAAGAACACTTTGGGACTGGGGACTATACTGTTTGGGGAGCTAATTGATGTCCTTCTGTTCCAAATGAATAATGTTCTTTTCTCAGTGATGATAATGTCAGAAGGAAAAATTATGTGGCTAGCTAGTAAGAAATACAGAGAGGGAGGCCCCACTTCCACCACTGAGTTCTCTGCTTTGCCTTGCAGGAAGGGAAATTTCTTTATGTGTATGTGATGTTTTGTAAGAGTGCCTTTGAATCGTCATGATTACCAAAAGGCTGGGTAGGCTCTGGTATCGTGGACTGTTTCCGCCAATCTGCTGGGGCAAAGTAAGCTGCAGCATGCCTCACCAAGAACAAGGATTGCGCCCAGCACTGGTTCCATTCGCTGGACATTTTATACTAGCTTGCATCTCTTGCTGTTGTGCCCATCCTACCATTATTTCTCACTCTACCGTTTCCCAGCATGCTCGTATACACTTTTCTTTTTCAAGGCTACTTCCTGTCTGCACTCTGCTCCAGTGTCCTTCCCTCCTACTTCCGGTTGCTCTCTGCATTTTATTATTGGTTGTACTACATACAGATGGTTTGGTGGGTCACCTTTTGACCAGATATTAAGTAATTTGATGATCTAGCATGGTAGATAATACACGGGCTCGAAATATACAGGATAAATGCACTAGTCATTTGCTGTAAACCCACCGGTCTTCACTCAGTAATCCGGTAAGCCATGAGTACGTTCAAGCGGGGCCACTTTCAAGCCGGGCCACTTACTAGTCGCTTGACCTTAGGCAGGTGACTGTCAAATAGGAATAATACTATTTCACAGGGTGAGTGAGAGGATTAAATGAGATAATGCCTCTTATTTTAATGAGCTCAATTCTAACCACTATTATCAGTGGCAGGTACAAGACAGGTTCATAAACTGCTTATGTGGTTGTCACAATCCCATCAAGCTATATTCCATTGACTAGTATAGAATATGTTTTCTAGATGCCTTATGTACAAGCTAAAGGATGGGAGGTAGATTTGTTTCCTTAAGTGAATTGAAGTTAGATGTTCCTGTAAGTAAGAAAGCAAAGGTTGGAGGTGTAGCATGCACGGGTGGGATCAGGCTGTACTTGTCGTGAAGTATATTTAACTTCCCCCAATTACCTCATCACCTAACCAAGGTGAGTCATGCTCCTGTTCCGTAAGCAGTGAAGAGCACAAATTTATTTGACAACCAAGATAGATATAATGAAGTTTATTAATTGTCATTTGAATAACTGAATAGAGTCATTCGCCACTCTTATTTCTCCTATTCCTTTGCAAGTTCCAGGGAGGGATCCAAAATCTAGAGCCCAAAACCATAAGTTTCCATGAAAGAAATGCAACTTCCTACTCTCTATGCACGGTATTGGACCTGTTAGAGACTACACATGTGCTGAAGATACAGAGGCAGAACGCTGATTGTTGACTGTGAACTTGGCAGGATTTAGAGTCAGGGTGAAAATAAACCTCCGGGCATTTATGTGTGGAGATTTCTAGACTGAGTTCCTCAGGGTGGGAAGAGCTATCCTAAATGTGGCCAGCACCATTCTACTGCCTCCGGTATAGACTGAAAAGCAAGCTGAAGGTGAGCCTTCATAACTCTGCCTTCTGACTGTGGAGGCAATGTGGCCTGCCAACGCTCTTGCCGCCATAACTTCCCCTCAGTGACGGACTACACCCCCCAAGCTGTGAGGCAAAGGAAAGCTCTCCTTTCTTCAGTGGCTTGTAGAATACTTGGTTACAGAAACGAGAAAAGAGCCCTTAATGCACTCCTTTTTTTTTTTTGGCATGCGTAAGTGTTCTTCTTCTTTAACTTTGCTAGCATGTGAGAATTATCAAGAAATGCATATATATACAAAATGAATACGTTTGTAGGTGGAAGTACTGTTATAAACAAAGTAATATGGACCCTGTGATCAGAGAAGCCTTGGTCCTAGTCTTAGCTCTGTAATCTCACTAGCCTTTCTTCTTACCTATACACAAACAGTGTCATACACATCACAGAACTGACACAGCACAGAGCATGAAGATAAGGTGCTATGTGGAGAGATGGCACAACATCTGGCGATGCTAGATACAATGTTGTAGTGGTGCTAGATACAGTGTTGCATAGATGTTTCATTTCCGATCATTACCTAAAAACCTGGTGTAAACTTGTGTGCCTGTATGTGTCTGCATGTGCCTGTAATCCCAGCACTTTGGAAGCTGAGATGGGAGGGCTGTAAGTGTGAATCCAACGTGGACTGTGTAGCAAGAGTCTGTTTCAAAAACAGTGAAGGGAGTGAGGAAGAGGAAGACAGGAGGGAAAGGCAGAGAGGGGCAAGATGTATAGAAGTTAAACTGAATAAAATAGCACAAAGAAATCCAACATAGATTAATTCTAGTGGATTACATTGGCATTTCTAATCTGACATCATTTAAAATATATATTTCTATATAGGGAGAAACATATGTGGATGGAGGGCCAGATTGGGGTTTTAAAATTCACTATAACAATACTAAAATATGTATTCTTTTCCTTTGATGTACTAACATAAAATTTAATATCTAAGAATAGATATAATTTATTTTTTGTCAGCACATTACGCTTTTGCATTATGAAAGAGGCAGAATAATTAATTTAGGTTGCTTATTAAAAACAAAAATAACCTAGTTTTAAATATTCACTAATTCATTATTTCAAAATCTTTAATGCTTTCTTCAAAATTGATTACATGCTTTTGTTTCAAAAAGTTAAACTTTTTCCTAGTGCTTCTTTTTATTAGTTGAATAGAAATCCTAGTTTTGCAAACTATTGAAAAAGACATGTATCTTTTATGCGGCTCAAGGTATACGTTCATGCCCTGTTTAAGATTTATGTTTCAGTGTGTATGTTAAATTTTAACTTATGTATTGCAGCTGTTTGCTTTAATAAATTACAAGGTCATTAGAATCATTAGTTAAACAATTGTTTAAGAAAGCACGGTGGCGAGATGAACAAGAAACCTAGGACAAGAGAAACTCCCAGGAGCCTATGAAGTCACCTGAACTAAGACTCCTTGCAGTAGGGGATATGGAACTTGAAATGGCCACCTCCTATAATTAGGTAAGACTTCCAGCGGAAGGATAGGGATTCCAGCCTACTCACATCCAACCCACAGTTTTCCCTGCCTATAGGATGTGCTGGGATAAACATGGAGCAGATATTGAGGGTATTTCTGGACCCAGGACTTGCTCAACTTGAGACCCAGGCCGTTAGAAAGAGCCTACCTATGACCCTATTAATGATATCTGACTACACTTGTAGACAGAAGCCAAGCAAAACTGTCATCTGAGAGGCTTCACCCAGCAGCTGATGGAAACAGATGCAGAAACCCATAGCCAAACATTAGGTGGAGCTTAGAAATCCTGTAGAAGACAGGGAGGAAGGAGTGAGGAAACCAGAGGGGTCAATGACACCACAAGAAAACCCACAGAGTCAACTAACCTGAACCCATAGGGACCCACAGAGACGGAACCACCATGCATGCTACAAACCTGGGCCCTCTACACATATGTAAGATGTGTATATCTTGGTCTTCATGTGGGACCCCTAACAACTGAATCAGGGACTGTTTCTGACTCTGTTGCCTGTCTTTGGATCCCTTACCTCTAACTGGGCTGCCTCACCTAACCACAATAGTGGAAAATGCACCTACTCAAACCTCCAATGTTTTACTATTAGACTTTGATACAAGGCAGAATTCAATGGCCTTTTATGGTTTTTCGTGATAATCTAGAACTTTTATTTGATTCCAGGTAATTTTAGACAATAGACATGATGAACTGCTTTCTCTTGAATAAATAACAATAAAATTACATCAATGAAATAAAATATACTGTAGGCTTAATACATTGTAAATATTACAGAAGTACTACTTTGCTATAGTAATTTAATGACTGGAGCTACACTTAATAACAATCTTACCAGTACTTGTATACAAAATATTATACAGATTACTGACAAAGACATCACAGCAGTCTCAATGATGCTACCAGTTCAACAAACATCTAACAGTACAATATTCTTTAAGAGGAAAATTAAGGATGTTCCATTTACAGAGACAACAAGGAAATACGTTTTCCACTTGAAACACTGGAAGTGAGAATCAAGATAGTCTGGTATCTTGCTTCATATTAATAAAAGGAAAGGTTTCCTCTCTAGGCGACTCTGATCACCAGGACCCCTAGAGTTCAGTAAGTTCACACTAAGAGTGCTTTTGAAAGATTCCACGGCAACTGAAAGAAACTCTATCTGAAAATCACTGATCTGTAAACCACTGCTTCGACGTCTGACTTTTTTGTAAAGCCTATGTACATACATTCAGTCCAAATCAGTAGATAGAATGTTTTTTGTATATTACAATAGGTGTGTTAACATTTTATCAGAAGGCCAGTGCAAAGCAACTGTGAATGGCCATTTAGGAGGTTTTAAAATATCATACAAATATACAGTCAAGAATATTAGGAATCTAATCTTGTGCATGATGTTAGTGGTGCTGTTTATGGATATGGAATGGCAGAAATGAATGAAATGAATGGTAACTAGAGACCTAGTTCTCATCTGGTAGTTGGGCCTATTTCCTGCAGATGGGTTTAGGTAGCAAAAATTCCTTGGCATTTGATACCAGCTAAGCCTGAAAGTTAAGTATCAGACAGCTTTGGAGACATCTGGCACAGACTTATGTCTAAGCTGCCCAGATGCACATTTATTTTTACATATATTTAATACATAGGGGTAAATCTAGGAGCTCTTAGAGACTGCTTTCTTTGTTTAAATGATACTGATAGTCTAGGACTCAGTCTTTATTTGGACAAAGTTAAGTAGTTTGGGAATTAGCCCCCTTTAAAGATGAGCAATGGCCGAAGAATGCATGTTAAGGACAAACGTCAGAGGGAAGTAGATAACCCTGATGCCAGAGTGTATAAATGATTAAATTAAAATCATTTAAATTAATGAATCTAATTAAGGGGCTGGTTAATGAATGATACTAATGAATGTAATTCTAATGACTAATACTCACTGGGGAAAAGGTTTTGGTCAATATGGTTAGGAAATGATATGGGAAAAGCCAAAGTGGATCCACCTAATTTTAAGTCCCTTTAAATGAAGGTAGCTTAACGCACACATGATGATATTTCACAGATATTTCTTAGAGTATCAATAAGCACCAAGTTTAGTGCTATCAGCCCCATTGTCCCTTAGCTTATTAAATATGAGTTAGGTCTTGAAAGTTCAATACACTATAAAATCTTATCACTAAAATGGCATTTACACAAATACAGTTCTAAAAGTGAATCTTGGATTTTTTTTTTAATAACTATACCTAGAATGTCCTACCAGGTCTTTGTAGCTGTGAGAAGAGGTGGTACAGCCTGGTAGCTAGAGACATGATTGATATTCAGGTGGATGTAGGATGAGGCTGGCAATTCCTAGCCCCTGGTGGTATTCTATCAATACCCTTCTCTATGGAGTTACTAATCCTCCAGCATCTTGAGTCCTCCTCTGTGCACAGAGAAGAAAAGCAAGAGACTCAGCTGGAAAAAAAATCTAGATATATCCTAGCTTGGCCCTCAGGTCACATTGATTGCAAGAAGGGGCACTGCCCCATCAGACTGGGAACCCCAAACACTAGAAATCACAGGCATATACTAGCTCTCCACTTCATGCTATGCAGTCCTCAGGACGGGGGAGAACCTGTATGAGGAGAGACTCTACATAGAATTTATCAGGAGTGAGTGGCTTCTTAAAAGCAATACTTCTCTTTATCGGAAAAAGGGCCCAAATTTTGAGCACCATGGCAGAGATGTCGAACCGAAGCTAGCCACCCTTGTCCTTATGTTTTGGCACATCTTGGTACCAGCAGGCAGAGGCACTGCCTTTTGCTTTGCCCAAACATCTAAACAGAGCCAGGTACTGGGCCGTCACCAGGTTTTCACTGCCCATTTGTTATATATATCCTCTGTCCTACTCATCCTCTGTCATGAAATGGCCTGGCCCTGGTAACTGGCATGGTGCTCCTTAACCTGAGATTGCACTGCTGATGTGCACCATTGAAACTTGCTACTGTGGGGGTGGGGGTGGGGTTGAAGAAGGCCGTAGAACCATCCCCCTTTACTGATTTCCATTTGCAAGGACTTTGATTAATAGTAGGCGCCCACCATCCCCCACACTCTCCTCTCCCTGGGAGACTCCTCTACTTTCCAGCACCTCTTACTGATTACTTCTTGCTGAACGCTGCTGGCCTTACAGAACACCTAAACGTCACGAGAATTCTCAACCCAATCTCCTAGGTGGGAAGACTCCTGAGAAGTTTCAGTCAGAATTTTTATAAACAGGATTTCACAAAGAGCTCAATTGCAGCAACTAAATCCATGTGCAAGGGTGCAGCAAGGGGTACGTCTCACACTTGGTCGGTTTTTCTCCTGTGGGGACATGGCTGTAACAGTTGCAAGATAGAATACACACACATGCACACACACACATACACACACATACACACACATACACATTTACAATCACACTCACAATTTTACTAAGCCAGACAATGTCTCTTCTCAATTAAGGAGAAGACAAACTGTCTTTTGGCCATCCGGGCCTGAAATCTATTTAAATCCAGAACATAACGATGCGATACACGGCAGGTGAACAGCAACTCCACAGTGATAACAGTATACACTAAGGTTGACACATGCTGTCTTAAGAGGTCCAGTTATAGCTAACGACTGCAGAAAGTCAGGGCGTCAGCTTTGAAAGTCAGTGTTACTTTCTCTTTTCCATTCTGATCACAATCCATTACCCAACTGAACAGCTGTGGTCCAGAAGATATTGAAATGTCCTCCTACGAAAATGCAGGCCTAACACAGTTTTAAGTGTCCATGAATTCTGCTCAATACTTTGAACAGTCTTCAAATTCTTCTTGTTGTTTTAACAGAAAAATAAACCTTTATGCTTATGTCAATATTAACTTTAGATACGGATATTGGAAGAAATACTAAGGTTTCTAAAATCGTATCATGGACAGTAATACTATCTAAACAGGGGTCGCCCTGCTACACAATCACTCTTGTATGCCATCGCTCTTATGAGGGCTACATTCTGGTTTTGCTAAGCTAGACAAAAATAAATAAATAAATAAACTGACATATTAAACACTGACACAACACACAACTAACAGGGGACAGAAAACAGGTTACAAAGTTTCTCTACTTTAGCACTATACTTATGGTAAAAATGTACCTCTTTAATACTGTGGACAGACACAGCATCATGAAAGTTGTGGTTACAAAGGTTATTACTCATTTCATGGTGATTTTCTATGGATAGTTAGGCTTCGGATTTGGAAGCCAAAGTTTTCCCTTCTATTTCAGAGACTTTGAAGGACCACCGAGTAACTGAAGCAATAGGCTTTCTACACTGTAAACCCCTGGGAAATGGAGTTTAAGTACCTAAGCTATTGAGATGTCAGCAAACTCAGTAAGCACGGTGACAGTCACTATTTTACTAAACACGGTAAACTTAAAAATATATATGTAACCGATGAGACAACAGACTTCTAAGTTTTAAGCTAAAGAAAAACTTTTTTTCTTTTTCTGTGCAGCCACAAAAGCAGCAGGCTCACAGAGCCTCGGCGGACGTGTCTGTGGACACAGACATGGTCACCTTCGCGATCTTAACGGTGCTCTTGATGCAGCTCTCCGCGGCCCTGTGCATGCTGGCTGTGTTGTTGGCGTGCTTGTGCAGGCAGTCTGAGTCCCCCATGCTGTTGTCTAGAGGCTGTGCGGTGCCTTCGCACGAAGGGAACATGCTTCGGAAAGCATGTCTCAGGTCCTTGCTCCTCAGAGCATAGATGATGGGGTTCACGGTGGAGTTCAGCAGGCAGAGCATACTGCAGAAGGCAAACACCGTCTTGATAAGCTTGTTCATCTTCCCGAAGACGTCATACACCATGATCGCAAGCAGAGGGCCCCAACAGATGATCAACACCACCAGGATCAGAACCAGGGTTTTGGCCAGCCTAATGTCCATGCGGGCTTGGTCAGGCCGGGTCACCTGCACCTTGCCGTCTTCTGACGTGTGGATGATGATGCTCTTCTGGGTCCCACGCTGAATCATGCGGACCGCGTGGCTGTGAGCCTTCCAGAGAATGTACATGTACGCGTACACAATGAACAGCAGCAGCACACTGGTCACCCCAATCCAGAACATCAGGTAGGTCTCGTCAATGAGTGGGAAAATGTCCGAGCAAACAGATTGCAGCTTCTTGCAGTTCCAGCCCAGGAGAGGCAACACAGCGATTACTATTGCGATAGTCCACATCAGGCAAAAGGCCACAACGGCCTTGGGCCTGGTGACGATCCTCTTATAGGCCAGAGGCCTGTGAATGGATATGTACCTGTCGATGGCTGTGAGGAACAGGCTGCCCACAGAAGCTGTGAAGGAGGCTGTAACCCCACCCAGTTTGAACAGAAACACATTGGGGCTGTCTTTACGGTGGAATACATGGAAGTCAACAAAGCTGTACACAAAAATGACACTTCCCAGGAGGTCGGCCACTGCCAGGCTGCCGATGAAGTGGTAGGAAGGCCTGCATCGGAGACTGCGGGAGTGCAGGATGACACACAGCACCAGTAGGTTCTCCAGAACCGTGAAGGTGCCCAGTGTGAGGGACAGTACAGCGATGGCCAGCTGCTGGCTGGGATTCAGAATCATAAAGCACTCCATGTCCATAAAGTTCTCCCCACACTGGATGTTCTCCTCATTCTCCTTGAACGACGAGAGAGACTTGTTATAGAACTCTGTAATGTTTGTTGTGTCTCCTGCTGGGACCAACGGGGAGTTGTCTCCTGCGGTCATCTTTTCTTGGAAGGGACTACCCCTGAAGGAAGTTAGAGGGAATTTCTGTGGGAAGTATCCTAATTTGGATGCCATGTCTCCTTTGATATCTTCATACTGAATGTCATTCGAGCCCACGTAGAGGAGGTCTGTGGTGATGGTACGGAAGGTGGTGTCTGCAAGGCCATCTAGGATCGACTTCATAACCTCAGTCTTTGATTAGGCCAGACTCAAGGTGACTGAGAAAGAGATGCCGGGAGGGAACCCTAACAGGAGGGAAAACAAAACATAAAAATATTGAGAGGTAAGAGAGTCAGGAGGGTAATAAACAGAAACACTAGGCACCACAAATTCGTGTCACCTCTGAACACAGAGGTTCAGTCAACAAAATAGGTTAATTTAGATGAGAGCCCCAACTCCCCCGCTAAAAAATATTAGGGCATGGAGTGCCATGCATGAGACACATGGTTCTCATTTCTTGATGTCTTTGAACCAAAGTCAGTGGGTCTTGTACAGATCTGTACAGTCAAATGTGCCAAGCCCAATGAAATGAAAATCACTGTGCACCTCATGGGAAGAGTTGCCCCCCCAAGCTTCTACTATCAAGTATATAGCAATCTGTGGTGATGATAATCTCTGTCCTGTGAGATCCCTTAAAGAGAAATGAGACTGGACAGACGGGACAATCACTGAAAGGACAGAATAGAACCAAGAGATGAGCAGTGCAGTTTAATCGCAAAGGAAGCCATTTAAGAGAACCAGAGACAGCTCCAGACTGTGGCGGGAAGATGCTCCCCACCAGGCATGCTTCCTCACCCAGAGGAAGGGAGTTTTGGATCGTGGCATGGCTGATAAGAACTTATAAAAATGTCTACGGTGGGGGTTTGGGGATTTAGCTCAGTGGTAGAGCGCTTGCCTAGCGAGTGCAAAGCCCTGGGTTTGGTCCCCAGCTCCGGAAAAAAGAAAAAGAAGAAGAAGAAAAAAAAAGAAAAAAATGTCTACGGTGATCAGGGGGAAATAGGAGGAAGGTTCGCACAGAGGATTCCAAGGTTACCAAGAGGAAGGTGGTAGTGGTAGAGGGGTAGATACTTCAGGAGCTCCTGCCTGGGTGCGCTGGCACAGGGGCAGGAGATAGCTCTCCCTGGTGCTGTCCAGTGCTTTCCATGGACACAGTGCTAGAAATACCAATGGCTAATATAATGGGACCTTCAACTCTAAGTTAAGCAATTTAATGTTATTTTCAACATATACAGCAAGAGAACCAATTTCAGCATTTATAAATGTTTAAAAGATGGCTATTATCGCTTCTCAGCCTTTTGGCTAAGATCAAGTGTAAAAGATGGTTATTTTTCTCTTTAGTGTATAAAGACTGTTACAAATGCAGGGTGATACACGTGACAGTTGAATAATCATGCATTTCAATAATTTTGTCACCCATTGATTCTATGTAAAACACATAGGAGAAAGCTATTATCTTTTGAAACAAAATTTGAAATTCTAGGCCTTTCTGCTAAAATACAGAGAGCCTAGCCATCAATATAATTCACTTATTAATATACTATCAATTCAGCAAACGACAGAGCACCCATTGCACACCATACACTGCACCAGACACTTAACAGCATCGAGCTCACAGGGGTCTGACATCTGGCAGAGGAGAGGACCAGCTATCCCAGCACCTGTAGGCAAGGCTACACCAACAGGTGAAAGGTACTGTGGAGCGTAGTCTGTAGACCGTAAAGCGGACTTCAAGGAAGGATACATATGCCTAGTAGGTAGGAGGAGTGTGGGATGGGATAGGACGCAAAGATAAAGATTTTTAAATTAATACCTCAAGTTTCACAACCTTTGTAAAAGCAAACGTAATTTGGGGCAGGCGTAAAGTGATAGATATGGCCCTCCTTCTGTACTCTGCTGCCTCTAAGGCTGAACCTCCACACGGCTCACCAGGATCAGATCACAAGCCTCCCAAGAAGCTTTTCTGGTCCCAGCATTGAACATTGCCGCACATCCGCTGGGGGGGGGGGGGAGGCTTTGCAAACACATGAAGATTTTGTGTCTCTCATTTCAACCTCTCTGACTGAAGACAAAACGCAGACTCAATGCGAGCTCCCTTTCAGAGCTAATACAGCCCAGATGAGCTTCTGGCCAACACGCTCACCCTCTCATTGTCTGCTTGCCCTGAGAGCCTTTCACAGACAGGCTTCCTGGGAGAAGTTCAGTACAAAAACCTTCCGAGATCCAACCCTAGTCTCTCCAGTCCTGCCCTCCCCAGCCTGGCTTGACTGTACTACATAGGGTTTTGTTACACAAACACAGGCTCATGCTGTGACTCCTCTCCTGCCTCTGCCTGCCTGACAACCCTTATCTATTTGTTATTCCCATTAGCTCATTGCTTCCCATGCTCAGACGGAGTCCCACCTTTGGTGCTTTGGAATCACAGCATTTTCCTGGTCTGCTTCTTGCTCACAAGTTCCAGAGAAAGTCCAACGAGGACCTCGTTAGAGACCTTATTCCCACCACCATGCAGGGCACATAGAAAGAAGCTTAAGATTGAGTTGTCTAACCAATAATATTGTCTTCAAGTAGGGCCAGAACATCTCTTTTCTACCTAAGGGAAGGGATCTCACCATGAAAATGGGAAAGGCACACACCTGTCCCTGGGGTCAAAAAGTCAATACACATGTACTCAAATTAGAGCTCGATTTGGGTGGGAGTTATTGGTGTTCTAGGTGAGGTGGCCTGCTTACAGCCCTCTGGTCTGCAGTCCGGAGCTGTGCCATGGGCAGTAACAGCCACCTGGCCTGTACTCCCCAGCTGTGACATAGGCAGCTGTGCTTAGAGAAACAAGGCAGGCAGTGATCGTGGGTGCCCTCAGTACTCTGCGGCAGGTGAGTTGAAGGCCAGGCTCGCCCACTCACTTACCCTGTCTGGTCAACAGGATAGCTGCTCCGGTGACAACAGAGGCACTATCGAAAAGACGGTTACTTTCCCCATCATTCAGGAAAGTGAGCTTTCTCCCTTCATCTGAGCAGTTCTGCACACTATCCCTGGTCTGTCATGAAGCAAGGCCCACGTGAGAATCGGTGACTGCCTGGCCAGAAGCAGAAGTTGTGAGACATAAAGCTCATGGTGATACTGAATACAGTTTGTCTGCTAAGTCCAACAGACTCTGGATAGTGGCCGGGGGCAACGGCCAGTTGCTGAAGCTGCAGGCAGGAAGGATACAGGAATGAGACTAAAGCCCAGGATCTGAGCTTGATGCCTGATGCTTCTCGAGTTCTCTACAAAAAGAATGCTTCTCCTAGGTTCCCAGCCTCAGCCAGGTTGCAAGTTACTCTCAGGCATCCTTAAGTTCCCTGTTTCTGTCTATTATATCTTCCTCGCACAATTATTTCTTCAATAACAATGTATCCTACCTTAGGAGTCAACTAGCATTCTTTGCAAACTTGTTTGCAGAACAAGTCAATTTACATATGAAAACCTTTATCCCTGATCAAAGAGACATTGTGACATTTTCTCAAGTAGGTGCTTAGTCCCCAACTCTGGAAGGTGACTCACTGACCTGAACATATACAAACATATTGGCACACCTACCTCCTGACCCTCTCCCCATCAAACTGCTCGCATCCTAGTCTTCTGTGGGCTAGAGAGATTTTCCTAGACTGGAGCCAATGCTACTTCTGTGCCTGAAGGCTTAAAAAGCTACCCTACCTGATTCCTCTGTCACCAGCCTCATGACATCCTTGAAGCACAGATTTGCATATCTACTTCCATAACCACAGTGTAGTTTTCTAAACAGAGAGCTAAATTTTATAGCCTTCTTTAGTTCTGGACAGCTCTGGGAAATGCTCACCTGGACCTGCTCAGATGGCCATGGAATTTCATTATCTGGGATATTTTTTTAAAATATGACTTAGTATCTATTTCCTTTTCTCAAAATTAAAGCAAATAAAAGTAGCTCAGTAGTCGTTTGTCTGAGAAGCCTAATCTTGAGCATCCCGTGACCACACCCCTCAGGCATCTCCTCTCGGGCACCTAGTTCTTCACATCTCCCCTTTGGAGGCTAACTTTGAAACTTTGTAGCTAATGCTGCAATGAATTAATGCCAACAACTTTATTTTTCTCCTTGCTTACGGTACTGTGAGCCGTCTTTCTTAGCTTGGACTTACGGCGACCGCACCTCCTTCTTGGCCTCTATAATCAGGAGAACCTCTTCAGTGTCACTAGTCCTCCTGCACCCCACAACACACACACACACACACACACTCTCTCTCTCTCTCTCTCTCTCTTTGGGCCCTTTGCATGCACCACCACATTTTATATGTGTTATGTATTTAGATTTACAAGCTTCAAATTCAAACAGTACTGGAAGATCCACCATAATGCTCCTCTCACCTGGGTCTCAGAAGTGCATCTCTCAGAGCCGTAGAGATTCTTGTTACTTTTTTCTAGAGGAAGTCCATATGCATCCGAGTGCATGTGCATCTGTGCGTGTGCATGTGTGTGTTTACCACCTCTGTACTTCTTTAGAAAATGTTTGCATGTACTATATAGCTTTCCATTTAGCAGCACACACCAAAGGCAGCTTTATGCTACTTCAATACACACCTCATTCTCTGGCTGCCCTAAGGGTCTGGTAGATGAATGTGATCAGCCTTCTATTGATGGGAGGCTTGGGGCTTTTAACCATCTTTTGTTACTGCAGATAATGCCGCAATGAATTAATGCCAACCACCTTGTTTTCCTCGTTGCTTATGCTATTGTGAGTAATCTTTCTCACCGTCTTAACCCTGAGCTTGGACTTACTGTGACAGCACCTCCTTCTTGGCCTCTATAATCAGGTGTACCTCTTAAGTGTCATTAGCCCTCCCGCCCCAATTCGCACACTCCAAGGCATACAGAAAGCTTATTACACACAGGAGACTCTTTGAGCCTTTTCCATGCATCAGCACATTGTATTCCTACAATTGCATATGAGGTAATTTCTGTATGCAAGGCACAGAGAAGGTAAATGATATACCATTAACACATCTAGTAGGTGGGAGAGCTGAGAGAGCTGGGGCTGAGCCTGGTGTGTGGACCTCATTTCATGCGCTGAAAGTAACTATCAACTGCCTACTAGACAGTGTGGGTCCCAACTTCCTGCTTTGAAGCCTCACGATTCATTCTCTAAGCTCAGAGAGGGACCTATTTCCCCCAGTTTCCCTACTCACTCTAATCAGCAAAGCCCTGAGAAAACTATTCCAGAAACTGGATGACCAGGGCTGTCAGGTCACATCCACTCAAGCAGTGTTTCATCTATAAGCTCAGGCTAATAATGATGCCTAAATCACACAACTGTTAGGGAAATTGACTCGATATAAATCATACTTGGACCTGGCACAAACGCCAAGTTTGCAGTAAGCATTGCTGTCCTCCCTCTGGGTACTGCTGATGGCTCGTCACCATATTCTACATCCTAACTACATTGCAAGAATACATAACACAGACTGACTACTATATTATATGCTAATCACATTTCAAGAAGACACATCATCTTAATTCGCTTACAGGCTGCTTGCTTGGTTGTGTCCTTGTATCAGCACAGAGGTATAAGGCATAGAGGAGACACAAACATGGCGAGGAGAGTCTCAGCCTGGCAGCTGGGCTTAGGCACTGGAGGAACTTTACCTACATTCTCTCAGGAAACTAACACAGTGACTTTCAGGCACTTATTTCTACCCCGACTTCCCAGGAGGCCAGTAGGTAGTTAGTAAATTATCCAGAACACCAATGGGAATCCATGTTTGAAGGACTCCAGGAGCTCTGCTGGAACATTCTGTTTTGAGGTTTGATGGTAACCACATTAAAGCTATTGGGCATCGTATATTCAAATCTTATCTGCCCTTTAAAACCTAAGTGAAGGCAGCACGCTCCAGAGTGAGGGCGATACGATAGTCGTTCGTGATAATCCCAAATCCTCCAGGTAAATCTGCCTCCCGGCATGGAAGCCAAGGATTGAAACTGCAGCCAGCACTGGAGGGAATTATGATTTGTTAGGGATGGACAGAGATCAGAACTCAAAAGGGCTCTGCAATTTGCTGAATTTATTTATGATCACCACATATGACCAGACTACCTATGGCAAAGCAACCGAACACTTTCCTTAACAACAACATGTTAAATCTAAGCCAGAGCCTGACAGCCAGTAGCTGCCATGTCTGTCCAATATGAGTCAGGGGAAGAGTATAAAATAAATGTGAATTTCAGAATGTCAGATTGCGTGCAGGGCGTTGGGGAAGCTAATGGGAGGCAAAAACGTCCTGCGTCTTGGAAAGCCTTTGCCTTATTTCCACATTTGGATTATTGCACTCATTTCCACCTTATTTTTTTTTTTTTTTGCATGGAGAATTTTCTTTGAGAGTTCATTAGTGATATGGCTTAGGCTTTGGGGGGCGGGGCTGCCATTAATTTTCGGTTTTGTTTGCTAATGGGAAAATCGTAATTGGAAATTCTAACAGGATGTGTAGATGTGCCTGTTAAAGAAGCCACTGGGGCTTATTACAGTCGTAGCGGAAGAACGACTGAATGGCAGCTAAAACCTCCTCACAACTTAATATAGAAACCGGGCCTTTATAGTAACAACAACAAAAATGTTTACACGTGTTGAAGCTATTATTTTAGAGAACCCTCCTTCGGTTCTGAGGTCGGCACCATCTGTTCTTGTCTCCTCTCTCTGCGCATACACCTGCACCTCTACTCTTCCTCCCCGGGGGGCGGGGGAACGCACGTTATTAACAAGCTGACTATGGTATCGGCAAAAGGAATTTGGTGAGGATGGCAACACATAATCTTTTAAAAATATACACCCAAGGGCCATGTCCTTAATTCTATAGCATATAAAACAGTCGTGTGTACAATTGAATGTGGGAGTCCACGCATATAATCCTGGCACTTAGGTGGATGAAATGGGTAGATCGTGAGCCCGACATAGGCTCCCACAGCAGGACCCTGTCACTAAATTAAAAGAGCAAAATCGCAAACAATATCTGAAGTCAGCCATGGTTCCAATTAGGCAAAGTGTGGAAGAAGCCTGAAGCCAAGGCCTCAAGTGCTGACAAGACTGTCTGTACAATTTAACAGCAGTTGCTCTGAGGACCTGTTTGGTTTTTGTTGTTATTTTGTTTGTTTGCTTTAAGAGGGGCATTTCGGTAACTTGGGTGCCTATCACTGCTGCATCTGTATTAAAACTCTTGCAAGTCTAACCGGAGTAGCATCTCTGGGATGACAGGTAATAGGCTGCTGTTTGCTCACTGTAGGCCATGTGTCCATAAATACAGCTCTAAAAGCATCAGAATGGTGGGTATGCCCTGGTATGGTTATAGACTATATTGCCACCCTACCAATATGCCCCAGTATTCCAAGCTTATAAATACTAAAATGAGACAGTAACAAGCTCCTGTTATACAAACTGACAGGGTCAAGGCCAAATATGGGAGTTTGGAGCCGTGGGTGTCCTGCTTGGGTAGCCATGTGGAAGTGTCAGGCCAAGTGTTCAACCGAACCAAGGTCCTGATGGATGTATTCACTATCTTTTTCCCATTTACTTCTGATAATAAGCTGCCTTCTACTGATTTGCTCAAGAGAAGGGCCTTGATCATCTACGTCTTCAAAGTTATCAGGGAAACATTTTAGTTGGCTACTGTTACTACCGTACGTCTTAAGTCACCGCCTCAATGGACAGAGCAGCAGCATAGTCCGGGGAATGATGTTTTGCTGCAGAGCTGAGCAAACAACTAAGCTTACCTATGGCTTCCTCACTATGGTCATCCTCTCCACCTTCAGCTACAGAAATAAAGAATTAGCTTAATTATCCTGATAAATCAGTCAAAAGTAGATGATATTTCTTCCTTGTATTATTGTCAGTTCCTTTCCATATGCACACACACATATGTAAATATATACTCATATATATGTATATACATACATATATATGAATTCCATTCTATTGGTAATGCTTGATTGGCTCTCGAAGCTTTTCATCTATTTTGTAAAAGAAAAATTGAGCTTATGAAACACACTATTTTCCTTGGTCTACTCTTGACTAACAAAGGTATGAGGGGGGGTTGTTCCCCCTTCTTTAAAAATATCAATTAGTATGAACTAGTGACATTAGATATTTCCAAGGTTATATTTTCTTAATGTGAAATGTACCCTATTGTTTAACACTTAAAGGCTTGTTAAAATTTAATTGCAGGGCTCAAGAAAGAGAGACCTTGGAATCACATGGGCCTAAGCACCGTGAGGTGGCAGTGCTCCAGGAAGAGTCTTCCACACAGGTGAACCAGCGATGCTGTGAATTAACTTGGCTTGGGAGCTAATTTCCATTTACCATTTAATTCTGCTTTGTGGCCTAGATGTTTGCGCCTACTAAGGTCTTTGACCTTTTCGGTCAAAGAGATATATTTTCCAGAGTTCGGAAAGAATGTGGTTTGGGAAGCAGCCTTCTCCTAGAAAAGAATATACAGTTTTTGAGTCAATAAAAGCTTCCTAGAGTGGTCTTTATGTTGTACATGAGGTTTTCTCATTAAAAGTAGAAAAGCAATATATTATTTTAGACCATAAACTATGAAGAACCTAGCTAATGGGCTCTTATCTTTACCATTCATTATCAAGGTCTTCGCAGCGATGGTTTAAAATACGCTACCCGATGTCAATGGTGTAGCGTAGCTTTAAGGTTTTCCTCCTTTCATCTGCAGATGAAGTGGTGTTTTCACTTTGAATCCATGAGCATATAAATTAAGTCTAAAGAAAAGCCAAATATGTTCTTTGGCTTTGAATCTTAGATTCGGATGAATAAATGCATATTAAAGAAAATCCGACTTTCCCTAAATTCTTGCCTAAGAATAATCTGAGTGACACACTATTTTCCTTTAGTATTTATGTGCCACAAATAGTATTATAATCCCCATTCTGCACAAGGACAATTGAGGTTCAGAAGGCCAAGGCTTTGCCTAAAATATTCCAGAGCAAATGCTCCGGGGAAGGTAATGTGGAACTTCAACCCACATTCCTCACTCCGTGGCCCACAAAATGTATCTCTCTCTCTCTCTCTCTCTCTCTCTCTCTCTCTCTCTCTCTCTCTCTCTCTCTCTGAAATAGAAGAGTTGATGATCTGGGCAAGCAACATAATTGATAAGCAGTACCTCATAAAAGTTACTCAACAAATGATTAAAATCTGAAGGGACAGAAGATTCAAGGACAGCAGAAAGGTTGCCCAAACCACCTACCAAGCATCCCTGCCCCACATTCTTCAGAGACAAGCATAACAAACCAGGACATGGTAGAGTGAGCTCCCGACTCTGGAGTAGCACCTTGGTGGTTGAAATACGATGAACTAAGTGCAGTCTAAGTCACCACCGTTTTTAATTAGGTATGAGTGGATTTTTTTTTTTTTTGTGCTTCATTAGTCAATTTACAGGGTTGTTGATTGTAACGACACTTCTATGGCACAGCTGTGATATGAAACGGCCACCTTCATGTCTGACACCTTTCTCATCCCCTCTCACTTTACAACAAGACATGGTGGCAGTTAGTAGAGCAAAGCTCGGAGCAGCCACTCCCTACAGGCAAACATCAGTGGAGTTTTCTTTAACACAGAGGAAATCCCTGAGGCCGATTCCCAAGTTCTGAGCTCAATCGACACGGACAAATTATGTAAACTTTATGCTCCAGCAAAATGAAGGATTGTTAGACTCTTTGCCTGTGTCAGTCTCAGCTGTGTGACTGCAGAATGTGGCTGATGGATGTGTGCCTTCACATGGTTCAGTCGCCACACTTCTATTAGGCATGTACTCTATGCCTGGCACAGGCATTACACACAAAGTCATGAACATTTCCCACAACACATCACTCTGAAATGTTTCTGAGACGTGATCGCTATGGGTTGAGTAAAGGACTCAAAGAACACAATACTCTATCCTGGGCCGCACATCGCAAAGCCTATGCATGTGTCTACCCCTTCACATGCTTAAAATAATGGAATGAGAGTTCTAAAGAGCATGAATTGTGCCTTGAGAAGTCCTCCCAGAAGCAACTGTGGGCAGCGCTGAGCCATCTCTCCCAGCAATCTTCCCCTGCAAGAAGACCTCTGCCTGCCTCGGGATCTGGTACAGAGCAAGTTAGTCAATGGATGTTACCATGCGTTGGCAACAGTGCAAATCTAACTTGGCAAAATGGCTACATAGTTGCCCCCATTATAAAGCCAATTGGCCACTAGGACACTAAACATTAGTCTTGATCTCCTACAAATGTCCCCCTGAAAGGATGTAAAATGTCAACATAAAATGTGCCGATAACGATCTCTCTGAGTGAGTCTTCTCAGAATCAGACTTACACTGCGGTCTGCAGAAGTCATCTGCAATGATCAGGTGCCCACTTTTGCCTCTGGTTCTTGTGGACTCTGAAGCAAGATAAACTAAAACAATTACCCTGTGAAAGAGATCCCTGCAATGCATCCAGCCTTGAGTGGATCCCAGTACATGCTACTGATATACCTTTAAAGACGTATAGAAGTGTTCTTATATTAGACTTTTTTCCTTTCCCAAGTGAGTGCTAAGCACTGATCTTTCCCAAATGGCCTGTCAAGAGAAGTTATGTGAAAACTAAACTCAGCCACTAGATAGAGTGGCCTTGATAAGCCCATGGGAATCAACTTGTTATTCCATTCACTGGACACAGCTCTCACTTCGGTTGAGTAACTTTCCCTGCTGCAATATTTCATAAATTTACAGCTGAATTAATTATAATATAAAGAAAATATGTTATGAGGGTTAAAGTTGGCTATTACTACTGCCTACAAAAATTAAATTTCTAATTATTTTTCTAAGGTAGAGGCATTGAGAAAATTCAATATATTAATAAAAATTAATTGTGAATATTTGGAATTTTGCCTCAAGAAAGTAATTAAGAATTAGTAAAGAAAAATTCTACTGAAAACAAATATGTGTACGCCAAGAGATACTGAAAGTGAAATGGGAGGTCTCAGGAGCTCAGCCTCAATTCTAGCAAGAAGCTCATTTCTGTTTTATGAAATATTTATCTAACTTGCAAACATGAAATTATCAACACAGATCATAACTAACTCTGAGATAAAAATTAATGGAAACTAATGTTTTTATTATCAGGACTAATATGAAATATTTCACAAGAGAAGCAAATATTAGTTCCAATAATCGTATTTATTGGGAACAGGGAAAGTTTCTAAATAATCCAATTCCCTTCCTATTATTCTCTCGTTGGCATAATTTTAAATGAATTACATTGTCATTTAAGTCCAGGATTTCCTTTTTAAAATATATTTAAAACTACAAATGGAAGTATTAGTTACTTTAGTTGGAATGTTCGGAAAATTTTTTCAGTGCATACTAGCAGCACAAGACATAAGCCAAAGTGAGCTCACAAGACGTAAACGGTTAGCTACACGGGAATGTAGAAGTACTAGGCAGGAGACAATGCAAAAGCAACACCATGATAGGATTTGGAAGCGTGCAAGTGCAGGAAAGGGCAGAACCTCCATGCCATTGTGCATACACAAGGTCAAACTGATTCTGGGAGTCGTGTGGCACAGTTACGACATTCTGAACTGAGCTGGAACTGACAGTGTTTGGGAGGAATGACTTGAAGAAAAAGGACAGGTGAGCTTGAGCAGGTAGCTCGTCGCCTGCACACCTCGAGACCAGTCTGAAGGTCAGCAGTGGTTTCCACGTGCAACACGCTTCACGCACGGGCCAGTGGTGTTCTCCAAGACAGCAGCAGGGCAGCCTCTGGGAACTAATGAGTGCAAATTCAGTTTGGATCGATGGAGTTAGAAATGCTAGGGTTAGTTGGCCACATCTGTGCTGTTAACAAGGCCTCCAGGAAATATTTCTGAAATTTAAGAACCGCTGGTTAAAGTGATGAAACCCATGAAAAAAGCCCAAAAGGGGGTGGAGGTTGTGCTTTAAGACGACTGGAGTCTGCGTGAGAGGACAGATTGTTCGTGAGTATGGGTGACGAGTACAAGAAACATTCTCTCACATTCTAAGATAGCTCTCTGAGGCAGAGGGCAGGGGCCAGGATACTCCTGTCCAACTGCAACACAGGAGCAGCAGTCGAGCCAGCAAGTCAGAGTAGGATTGGAGGGCTCCTCTAGACTTTTTCTGGAAACATCCTGTAACATTTTATCCAGTAAAGTAACTCAAAGATGCAAACCACACCAACCCAGTAGGCAAAGGTAAGCAAAGAAACTCATTTTTCCCTAGTTCTATTTACAAACCTCGCAATTCAGTTTTACAGGACTGCAACACATTTTTTTTTTTTTTTTTTTTTTTTTTGGAGCTGGGGACCGAACCCAGGGCCTTGTGCTTCCTAGGCAAGCGCTCTACCACTGAGCTAAATCCCCAACCCCCTGCAACACATTTCTTAAACAACACTGAGAAGAAAACTTTAGCTGCTGAGCATAAAGGAGTTTTTAGGGAGTCAAAGAAATTAACGCCTCAGCTCATTTGCTTATGTGGGAAACATTTGTGTCTCTTCTTTACTCCCTAACCATAAAGTAATGTGTCAGAGGAAAGGAACATGGAGACTTTGCAGAGGCAGGGACTCACTGTAGACTTTTGCTGCTAGGATCTGAGACCAGTACAACCACAACTGGTATCTTTTTATAAGTACCTAGGAGCTATAAGCATGTAGAAATATATCCAAAAATATCCAAATGTATAAACTCTGAGCAACCATTTCCAGATTATTTCAATGAAGATGAATCCCAGGTTACTCTATCATTATTCCCTCTTAGTTTTATGAGAAGTTAAATGTTACTTCTCAAGGTAGTTAAATATTCTCAAAGCCAAATTCCCACAGAGTCAGGACTACAGAATTCTTGGAAAAAACTTTCCCCTCCCCATTTCAGTTATATGTTAAACTACCCAGTTTTCCTTTTTATCCCTTCACGTGTCCTTGCTCACTTCTTGTGGGAGGGGTAAGGAAAATGTACAAATTCTGGCTAGTGACATATTGAAGTTAGTTGATATTTTAACCAGCCAAAATAGTCACACAGCATTCAGCTGAGTGTCCCTTAAAGAATCCATGGATTGGATTCTTAAAGAATGCTGAATGAAAAGCAAATATGAATGGAAAGACAGGGGATCTCAAACTTTGGAATGTTGATTTACTTGCTATAGAAATCAGTGTTGTAAAATTGCCAAATACAAATGTCCAAAAAGGCAGGGACTTAAGACACAATTTCAAATTATTTCTAAGCATACTACGATTCCTCAGCAGTCTGAATGCAGCTCTCCTTCCAACTCAATTATCATATTGACTACAATTTTCTTGTCTCAAAATATGGCTCCAAGTAATGGCTAAAGAAATGGTAAAGGGTAGAGAGGGACCTTCCCATCGAAGCACAAACTGAAAAACTAAAAAATCCTGATTATGTTGTATTTTAATTATATTTAAATATGCATATACAGTTTGTGAGAGCGTTTGTCAGTGTATTAAACCACCACAACAGATTGCCTGGCACAGCTCTGAAAGATGCTTCTGCTTTTCTTTAAAAAGCAATGGCATGGAATTTGCTAGTTGGAAAAAAATAGATATTACATTATTAAATATGGGAAATTAGACTGCACCTTCTCTCCCAAAGTTAAAAAATGTTTTTAAATGCTATTTAAGATTAATAAAAATAGTAAGGAATCAAGTCAAAAGTATCATATCTGTTCAGTTTTCATAACTAAGAATGCAAACAAGAGTAGGAAGGTAACATTAAATAATAAATTACTCTACTGTTAAGGGGAAAAACTCTCCTTTGAGTTCCCCTCCAAAAATTGCAAAATCACGTTTATGAAATTTATTCAAAAGTACAAAATACATGGCAGTGATGCAACCAACACAATGAAACACAAACACTTGTTCAAACAAGGGTTCTCATAGGAAGAGTTCCAACACATTTATTCAAAAACGAATGACAACAAAACAAAGAAAACAAGACTTCAAAAGTATTCCTAAAGTACAGGTGTAAAAAAAATCTCTCCAGTTGAGGCCGGAGCAGGACTCGGGTCACTGCCAAGACAAACATCAGGCCCATTAACGCATGTTTGGGGAACAAATGGTTCTTCCTTAAAAAGGAAAAAAAAAACACTTTAAAAACTCAACTCCTGTGGTCCTCGAGAATTTCATGGTCACTTTCCAATTAAAGTCCCAATATTGCTCAACACTCATGTGTGAGGAGAAGTCCTCAAACACTGGGAAAGTATCAGCGGGGGATGGAGAACTCTTCTGGTACTTGCCAACTAGATGTCCTAGAGAAAATTCTATATTGGAATGTGCTCTCTTCTGCCAAGATACCCTGCTTGGGGAAGAACCATAGCTCAGGAACACTTTTACTAGGTATTTTCTGCTCCAAATTACAGGTCACCACACTGGTTTCTTTCAAGGAATGACTTTGACCTGTCATTGACCATCTGTCATAAGCACACCCAGTATCCATGTGCCAAGTTCAAGGAAAACATTCCTATAAGATTAAGCAATTGAATCATGGTAAGAGGTCATGGTCGGTACTAAAGTTAACCCACCTCTTTTGCTCTCCCACACTTCCTACTATTTTGACATCCTTGTAATAACATGATAATGTTTGAAATATGAAGCAAATAGGGCTACTTTAACACGTGTTTTGTGATTTTTTTTCCTGCCAATTGGTATAGATCTGATATCCAAAACTATGAATTATCAAGACTAGCAAAAAGCTGTCTTTAACCCATCACAAACAATGGTGTTTATGATAAAATTGTAATCAAATGTGTTGATGCTCATCCTCGTCCTAGACTATGTATAAGATTCTTAGAGCACACAAGACTAGAGCAGATCTCCACCTACCCTGGAAAACATAACCGTCTTGCTTTAATTCAATGTGAACACTTTCCATTGCTTGGAGTCTTCTGGGTCCATCTGTATACTTGCTTTGAACTTGGACATTTTCCCAAAATTGCAGTATTCATTTAAAAATCAGAATGGTGTTTTTGCCTATCTAAAAAGTCAATGTACCTACATTTTTTATTTTATCTATAATACACATCAATGAAAAAGTTTGCTCGTGCATAGGTACAAAAGTGTGCCTACCCATTCAGTTTTGTAACTTTTGCAGTATAGAGTTTGAAAGCATTGATATTCTGGATGACATCACTTCTTTTAGTCCAAGAAATACTTTAGAATCTGAAGTGAACTTTATAAGACGAATCTAATCTAATCTAAGAACATACAGCTAAGTGAATTAAATAGTTATTAAGGAATTAGCAATTCAGTGGGGAAGTGTTGAAGTCCCAACCCACACAAAACAGAATCTGTGCATTTATAACATAAAGTTAACATTTTTATACGAACGAGATTGGGAAAGAACTGGAGATCTGGGAAAGAAGATACAAAATCCAGAGTTCAAATACATAAATGATGTTTTTAATTCCCCTGTGCTCTTTTCATTATCCACCACCCAGTAAGAGAAACATAAGCACGACTGTGTGTCTCTGAAAATATGCAGGTATGCAGTCTGTGACTCAGCCCTGGTAGTGTTTCAAGCACTGTGCAGTCTTGGTTTACAGTAAAAAAAAAACAAAAAAAAAACAGAATTATAAATAATTTAAATCCAGAGGCTGGGTTCACTCTACCAGATCAGTCAGAAATGATGACTACCAAAACAGGATAGAAGAGTCTTCAACTGGGAAGACCCAACATCCTTTAAAAATGCTGGGAACCCAAGCTCTGAACTGTGTTCCTTATGCAACTAACCAAACGTGATTACCCCCAAGAATAACGGGCAGTATCCTAGAGGAGAGACTGCATTGCACTGACCAAATTCAAGAAGCTATGACCAAATTGCTCTTTACCAATTGTGTGTTCTTAGGTATAAATGTGTTATCAGTATCTAAATTCAATTTGTTACTTTTTTCCTTGTAAATTCCTGAATAGCTAGTTAGAGGAGATTATGTATCAGGCCAACTGCTTTCTGGGAAGAAGCATTTGGTGAGTGCCATGAACTCTAAACTGTCAGATAAGCTCTATTTAATAAAGCTTTTTCTCATATAGTAAATCCAAGTCTAATTTCAAAGACCAATATACAAGACAACCAAAGAACCTGTCTACACATCCTGGCAGCTAATGTTCATCCTAAGTCAAAACGCAGGAGAATGCCATAGATTGTTTTGGAGAGTTTCACGGGCTTGGCTTTCGTAATTCATAAGCTGACAGAGCATACTAAACACTTATCAACACAATCAACTGGGGCTGCTTCCTTCTTGAGAAAATAGATAAAACGATTCGTGGAGTTTTCCTTCAGGATGGTCTGTAACCCATAGCATGTCACAAATACCATGGTTCTTTTGGAGAATATAATTCTGAGCAGTTTCATCTGGATAACATTTAACAATTTCACTATTTTAACATTTTCAAATGCCAAAAAGAACACACTGATCCTGCAGTTAGGCTTATTAGAGAGGAGCAGTCTCCCAGGCAAGACAGAAAGGAACACAGTCCGCTGGGAGATGGGTAACAGGGAAAGGAAAAAGAAGCAGAAAACACTGGAGAGCAAACAAAGCCAAGCCCAGCTCCACTCCACCATGAGGTCTTATTTTCAGCAGAATTAAAACTTTACATACACGATTCACAAACACCACCTATGGCTTAATTAAGGTTCTAGTCACAACATGCATTTCTATACACAGCCACTGATGCCATTAAATCGGGGGGCAGGGGGGGGTATCAGATTTGTCTTCTTAACAATGAGCACACAAGCAAAGTCATTTTGAAAGGTCAGAAGTAAGCCATGTGGCATTATCGCGCCCCCTCCTCACATAGGATCTGGAACACAATGAAATCTCCCCCCAGTAGACACTTGATACATACATACCTCAGCCATGGGTGCTCCTTGCTTGAAATGGGAGACATCTTTTGAAGAAATAAAAGAGCCTGTTCACAGTAAGTTCTCCTAACGACCTAAAATGATTAGGTTTTTTCTTTTTTCTTTTTTTAAACCATGTCAACATGAAGCCTCTTTCCCAGCCACAGCAACTGCTCGTGTGCCTAAACCAACAGCCTGCAGTGTGTGCTGCTTAGCATGCTAGAGGTGCACGCATTCTGTTCCTCTGTGGACGTAATCAGAAAAAAATATTTCTCTCAGTTAAGAAAGTATTCGCGGCCTTTCATTTTGATAGAATTGCTCCTAACTGAGTTAGAGAAGGTGGGGTAGGGAGGGGAAGGGAGGGAGGAGGGGACAGAGAAAAATCGATCAGTAGATCTATCTCCCTTTCAAATTGTCAAAAGCTGGGATTAGAAGACCAGCACTTTAAATCAGACAGTCCTGTGGGGACCTCGGAGGTCGGCTACTCCTAGTTTCTCAATTTTCTGCCAAACAGACTGATGTCAGGAGCGACCCCACAGATAATCAGTACCCGCTGAGTCTCCCCTGAGCATGTGCATCTCCCCATTGTTCAAAGGAATTAAGTTGGCAATAAAAATGAGAAGTTATGGGACCGGGAGAGGTATCTTTCAACATCCTTAAAGCCAGTAAATCTGCTCTAATCTCTTATTGGATTAAATGTCCAAGGAGGTTTAATATGCCAAGAAATAAACAAAGGCAGGAAGAGCTAATAGCTCCTATTTGGAAGAAAATTAAAAAGATAGGAATAGGATGTTTCATAAATAGGTTATTAAATTTTTTCTAACCTCTTTGAAACCTTTGAGAGATGACCCATGTACTACAATTAGAAACACGCATGTTGCTTTAAACTTTGAGATGGCCAGACAACAGTTCTCATCCATCACAGCAAACATTTGCATTTAGGAGACGCTCCATTTATGACTTGTAAATCTTACCAAGAAACGTCTTTTGAAAATAAAGCATCAACTTTATTCGCCTGGCGCCAGCTCTTAGTCTCGTGTTCCTATAACATTCAATCACAGGTATCAATACTATGCAGATTTGTTTTTTTCCTTAAAGAGAGATGGCTACTGTAGCTATCGCTCTGCATCAGAAGTTCGTCGTTTGGCACAGATTTTTTACATTACACTTAATATTTTAGTTGAGTCGTTTTCTAGATTCGGCGCAGAGACATGTATTCCCCCGGAAGACTTAGTTTCTGAAACGGTTAAAAGATAGCAAGCATTGACTCCAGCGCCTGTTTTTCAAACATGCACAATTACACATTTTCTAAAAGCAGACATCAGTGTATGCAGAGCTAGGGGCACATTCAGTAAATTGTAAATGGTAGAAGCCTCCAGAAGTAGCTTAGACCACAGGTAACAAGCTGGGACTATACAGCTAAGTAAACACCACATTAGCACGATTTGCTCTTCTGGAACACGGAACACGAACTCCGCGTAGGACACCTGGGGACCACTGGCCAGTATCGAGGGGGCGGGAGGCGGAAAAGCTATTCCCAAACGCCACTGTGCCAGGTCTTACCCTTCTCATCCCCCGGTCCACGGGCCAGAAGCTCCCTCGGCACCTGTCGCCCAGCCAAGGGGCTGGCTCTCTGCTACAAGGAAATTTGCCCCCAGACTCTACGAGAGCTCTGCAGACAGCCCAGGCTCCCGCCTGAGCCAGGGGAAGGCTCTGGCGCCAGGGGAGCCAGAAGGAGGCGGAGGCGGAAAAGAAGTGGAGAAGGTAGAGGCAGAGAGCGAGCAGGGGAGGCGGCGCGGGGCGCGGCGGGGCGGGGTGGAGCGGGGCGTGCCCGCGGCGATCGGTCAGTAAGTCAGTCGGTCTGCGCGCCCGCGTCCCTGGCCTCTAGCACCCGTGCGCCACAGCCCCCGGGACTGGCGTCCCTGGGCTCGGACAGGCCCGCCTGGTTCCCTGGCTCTCCCCGGAGTCCTGCTGACCGCGCTGGCCGGCCTGGGGCCGCCCGCTTGGGCCAGCCCGAGCGCCCGTCGCCGCGCCCTGCTGGCGGTCCCTTGCCTCTCCCTCTGCTCGCGCGCTGTCTCTGGCTCGCTCGCTCTCCAGTCCCATTTATGAAGCGTGGTCCCATCACGTGTTAATGAGCCTTTGTCCTGCCCTGGCAGCGGCGGCAGCAGAGACTCCGCCAAGGGATCTGCGCGGGGAGGGACCGGCGCGCGGCGCCCGCGGCTCCAAACTTTGCTGAGCCGTACCCGCCGCGGCGCTGGCCCGGGGGCTAGGAGGGCCAGCCCTGTCGCTCGGCGTCCACTGTGTCATCCTCACTCTCTGCCACCGCTGGGTCCCGACGACCCCGCGGCCTCACCCTGATCTGCTCCCCGACGCCCTCCCACCCTGGCGGGGCCAAAGGGGACGCGTGCCTCACTGCCCGCGACCTCGGGGCCGTTAATCATGCGCGCTGCTCACTGCCAGGACCTCGCGGGAGGTCACGCGCCGGGCGGTCGGGACCCGGAACCACGGCGGCAGGAAGGCCAGCCAAGTGCGGTCTCCCCCCGACCATCCCCTCCGCACTGCCGCCAGCCCACAGCTACCTGGCTGTGGCCACCAGCCCTCCGCCCTCGGGGCGCACGGCGTCGCCTGGGCGCTGGCCCGCGCGACCACTCGGGCGCGCCCAGCCTCCAGCCGTGGCCGCAGGAGCTCGGCTCCGTGGGCGCCCGGCGCCCCCTCCCCAGCCCTGGCGCTCCCCGCACCTCCTGCTCCCGGGGAGAAGCCGCCGCGCCGGGCGGGGGCTCTTCTGGAGCGGGAGCCTGGGGACCGGCGGTGCGCCCGGCCGCCGCCGCAGGAATTAGGGGACATGCTCGTTAATTGGTTCCACTCTCCGCCGCCGTCTGCCTCCTGTGTGCACGGATCAAACCTTAATTGGTCTTTACATTTATCACGGCGAATTGCAACCCTAAACACGAGCGTCAGCCCGCAGCTTCAGCCGAGGGGGCCATTCTCCGCCCGGGCCCCCGGGGACCGGGCGGTTGTGGCTACAGCTGAATTGCGTTTTAGACCTCGTTCTCCTTAGAGAGTTGGGTCCAGTCGGCCCGCAAGGTTTCCACCTGACGGAGCCACGTCACGTCGGCTCCAGGGACCCAGCTGTAGGCACAGCGTTCAGTTCCTAGGCCCGCAAGGTAGCAGCTTGGCGTTCATTTTAAGACGCCTTGCTCAGATTCGAGGACGTCTAGCCCAAACAGCATCCTACAAGGCCTCTTTTTTACCAGTCCTCCCTAATGTCCTACCCCCACCCAAAGCCAAAAGCTAAGTGTATCCGGCCCCTATTTTGAATCTGGTGACAAGAATCCCAGAAGGTGAGCCTCAAGGAAGAAGGAACGTAGAGGGTAGAGGAAGCTGCAGAATTCAGGGAGGAGAGTCCGGCTCTGAGAAGGAAAGTCTGAAATCTTCCTACCTACAGATCGGGCTGATGAAAGGCTTCCTGCAGAGCGCTAGCTGTCTGAATATCCCTGAGACTGTTTTCCACTAGAGAGAGTAGTTTCCATTTCCATGTCGGGAGATGGCCTTTTGAGATAGTCTACAGCTGAAGCAATCGAGTCGTAGGTAAACATAAACAAATATCTGACAGACCAATCCATAGAGGGAGAAATGCACAGGATTGGATGGATGTGGGAAACCTTTAGAGCCTTAAACCTGCCGCCTAGTCTGCAGGCTCAGCTTCCCCTCCAACACATCTCCAGCATTAGGAGAGCTCTTTCTAAAGATTTAGAGGAGAAAGAGGCTTCATCATATGCCACTTTCTTTTGGAGGTTGCTCACCTCAGGTTCCTAGCAGAAGCAAACATTTGGGGGGGACACTGCCTTTCTTGGGATCCCCCTCCCCCTCCCCAGACTCTGGAGAAGTCTCAGCACTGCCTGCTAGCCAGGAAGCAGGTAGTTCTTGCTCTGTGTGGTCAAGTCAGGGAGCTGGGGTCCTCGGTGATTCCAGACAGCAAGCGCTCATATGGATGTTGCTGTGTTTTGTCCACTGGGGTGGCTCCGCACTGTTGTTCCGCGTCATTGAGATGTACAACACACAGAGGTCCTGGTAGTATGTAGAGGACCTTCTCCATATTGACCCACCATCTTGGTGGCCCCTATCACATATGGAGGAAGTAGTCATTTACAACCTGTGGGAGGTACTGTACATAAGTCTTCATCAACACCAGCTTTTATTTTCTCCAAGACGGAACTCAATTTCCTAATAAAGATGTTAATGGTTATCCGTGTCTCAAAATCATCGCAAATCTCTAACTGATGATGTATGCTGAACTTTTTCACTGTATGTATGTCTATGTCTCGAATGGATATATATATATATATATATATATATATATATATATATATATATATATAACGACTGGGAGTCTGTTGGTTGGCTGGCTGAAGTGATCTGTAGATGGGAACCATTAGTATTAATCTAATCAGAGAGAGATTACAGAAGCTATTACTGTTTAGTTAGTTATTCTTCTGTTCAGAATGAGAGGCCTAGAGTCTGACAGCTGGTAAATTGTACCAACTGTATTCAGAGTTTAAAGATAACATTCGATAATGGAATCAAACGTTGACTTGTGACCTGGTGTTTTATTACCACAAAGGGATGCTCTGTTAAAATGGAGAGAATCACGGTGTTTGGAAAGTGCTCTTCTTGGGGGGGGGGGAGTATGCATATGTGTTTTTCAAGTTCTGTCTGCCCCAAGCTCATCAGCCAGGCAGTAGTGAGCTGTTCTGTTTCCTTCTGAGTTGGGAAGCCAAAAGAGAGGCAAGCATCTGACCAGGGAAAGGCCAGGTATTCTCTGATGCCTCGGACTTCAGTTTGCAGAGATCCCTTTTATATGGGAGGAAATGATTTACAGCCCACGCGCCCTGAGTGTGTCCTGTGCTCCCAGAGGAGACAGCAGGGACGGCAAAGGCAAAGCTGTCAGCATTCCTATTAGGGACACTACGCTAAGGACACGTGTAAACATGACGCGAAATGTAAATGGTCCTTGATCTCTACAAACCAAGGTTGAATGTAGAACCCATGTCCTTCTGAGGAAAGACCTGTCAACTCCTTAGCAGGCGTCACTACTTCCTTCAGGCTTTCTGGCTTTTCAGATCTTTTATTCTTTTAAAATTATAACAGGGCTATGATGAGCCAATTTGCCGCTGTTCTGTGTAATTTGGGTTATTCATTCAGTGGGATGTAGAAGATGAGAACACAGTTAAAGTGGCATATTTAAACTTCAAAGAAAGATCTCAATTTGCAACAGTCCATGTGCTCCTACTTACACTAGGCACAGAGCATTCAAGAAGCAATGGCTGTCTCTGACACAACCGTGGATCCCAAAGAGGACACACATGGAGGTTTCTCCTTCAACTTGCTGTGGCTCACCAGACGCCTCCCCTCCACTTCCAAGGTGATGGACAGCGGTCCCCTTATTCGGGGACTGCAAAGCAAAAGCACCACCATCTTTTAGAGTTTGGGGTTTGGGGCCCAAGTTTGGCCCCCACGTCAATTCGGTGTGTGCGGGGTGATAATCGTTCACATAGGGCTGGAATGCTGGATGATTAAAGATATTTAGGGAATGATCTGGTGACAGGATTTCATTTTAATTCAGAGGGTAGCTTTAGAATTCCACCAGCTGTTGCTGTCTCTCCTCGGAAGTGTTAAAGCGTTTTGTATCGCAGCAGTGGCTCTGCCTTGCGTGGAGGCCTGCAGCCCTGCAGTCCAGGCTCTAGCAGCTGCAGTGTGCGGTCTGAAATGCCTGCTGGTGTGTCATGTTCTGCCAGTGATGTGGCAGGCTAAAGAACCACCCACATCGACTCTGCCTGCGCCTCAGAACCACGAACTGCTGCTGAAACAGGAGGCTCTTGGTCGTGCCACCATCAGAAGGTGTTTGCATCCTGAGGCTGCCTTCAATGGGGAAGCTGGTCGTCAGGCTGAGACAGGAAAGAAAAGAAGGAATGGAGAAGGAAGGATGAGGACCTCCTTCACCTCAGGATACTCTATTAGATGCGGAGACTGTAGCTGTGGCTTCTTGGTGATCTTTCCATACAACTAAACCCGTGTTACTTAGGGAAAATTTTTTTTCTTTCCTTTTCGCCTTCTCACCTTCTTTCATTAACACACCAGATGAGCAGTGGCAAGGAAAGCCAAGAAATGACAGGAAGGCATTTTCTTTTGCTAATGTGTTCTGTTGTGGTTTTGTTGCCAGGCAGAAGATCAGTAATGAGGAGATGGAGCATCCGTACCTTCGAACCGTGTGAGAAGCATGTTCTAACAGAATAAACAAGCAAAGGGTGTAAAAATATAGCAGCAAGGAACCAGGTAAATACAGCCTTTATTCCCCTTGATAAAATGAGTACAAACCTGTCAGCAAAACTCTATAATTAAAAAGACTAAAAAAATATATCTAAATATTTATAGTCTAAAATCTTGGGATAAGCAGCAGGATAGCACTGTCAAAACAGCAAACTATAGCCGGTAGTGAAGACAGACACTTCTTAGTCATGCATAGTCCTCCTTGAATAGACTGTCTTAGTTACTTTTCTATTGTTGTAGTAAGACACCAAGGCAACGCGTTAAAAAGGAAGAGTTTATTTGGGGCTTTAGATTTCCAAGGCACGGTGGACATGGCAGGAAGCATGGTGTCAGGCAACCAGGTGGCGCACCGAGCAATGGTGGAGAGTTTACCACCTGAAACACAGTCATGAGGCAGAAGAAGAGACAGCAGGACTGCTGTGAGCTTCTGAAACCTCAATTCCAGCTGCCAGTGACGCACCTCCTCCAACAAGGCCATGCCTCCTAGTCCTCCCCAAACAGTTCCACCAAATGAGGAATGAGTCTTCAAACCTAAGCACCTATGGAGGCTGATCTCATTCAAACCACCACACTCGTGTTCTTTGTGATTTCTTTGTTTCTTCATTTTGTTTTTACAATTTTGAGTAGAAACCTAAAAAAGAGAAGACAACGACTGTCTTGAGCAAAAAGGAGTACATGCAGTAACAGATCTAGCACCCCCCCTCCCCAATCTGGTATCTGGAACTTGGGCTCTCAGTAAAAATTGAGAATTTGCAAAAGCCAATGGTGTGTGTGATTACATTGCTTTGTCTAGTTTATCTGTCATTAAAGAAAACAGTTCTAGTTCAGGCCTTATGAAGGACTAGATATAAAAATGGTTGCCTTAAGTTTTTGTTTAAAAAACTATAAATTTAGGCAGAGGTAGGTGAAATTCAGGATATTCTACACCTTCTCTGTGCTGATGATGGCCCAGACTTTTGCTCACCATGTACAGACCTATCTTTTCGAAGAGGTAGAGCTCACACTAATCTTCCCTGCTTCCCTTATTGTCACTGACAGTGTTGAGTAATATAATAAACACAGGAATCATTGGGAAAGAACTCTGGGGAAATTCTTAACTGTCGAGTGATTTCTTCTTGGAAAAGAAATCACACAGGCTATTTTAATTATTGTGCTTACTTCAAGAAAGAACAAAAAATAAATTGTGACTCTTTGAGCTGGGGTGACTTTTATGAAGACCAAAGAAGAGGTTGTGATGTATGAATAATCAACTCTTCGGCAACAATATGGGCTGTATTTAACAGTTGGCTAAATATATGGAAAGGAGTATCAGTTTATGGCCCAAGGGGTATCACTCCTCAGGGTGGGGAAAACGATTATTATGGTGTCATTGATAATGTCTCTCAAAGTCCACGTCTTAAGAGCTAACGCTCAAGGTAGGACATTAAAAAGCAAGAATGTCTGTGGAGTCGGTCTTGGTGGCCCTGCTTTTGTAGAACAGATTGAGAAATATTGCCTTGCCCCTCTACCTTGTGAGGCTATGGCATCCTCCCCTTTCTCTGAGTGCCCATCCGTCTATGGTTATTGCTATTATGTGCTATGCTACAGACTATTGCCTACTGAATGCTAAGTTTTCAACTCAAGGGGACGTAGCTTGCTCATAAAAATCAAGAAGGCATGTGATCGATTACTTCTTAAAATACATTTCTCAAAGCTGAATACTTAGTATTTAAGACTGCACAACTTATATGTCTGTATGAGAATTGAGTTAAATGATGGCAACTTCCTTTCTGTATTGTATATGGTTCCCAGGTATTGGAAAGATGGCTTAAATATAAAAGTTCAGTGCCTAAATCAATTTAGAAGATAGTCATAATTTCTCCAATAAGATCTCATGTAGAAAAAATTGAGGTGACAGTTTCTTAGTGTGAAAGTTATAAGAGAGCACATGGGGAAAATGGACCATTGCCAAATGTCATTTTAGAAAATCTTTGAGTCTCAGATTTTCTGTCGTACAGTGTTACAACTATGCCCTCAATGCTCTGATTTCTACCCTACTCTGCATTCTCCAGAGAAAGTCCTCTTCCCTTTCCCAGTACCTTTTACTTCTATGGAGAGGGGGAAGGAAAAAGAGAAGAAAAAAAGAAAAAAGAAGAAACAGGAGGAAAACAAGAAGGTAGGATTTCCAGAATATTTATCTCATGTGCCTCTCAAATGCTGAAAAAGAGCTTAGGTTGGTGTGTGAAATCTTTGACCTGACGCCTTGCATGATATGAAGCAATGGTGGTGTGGACTCTTGCAGACAGTCATGAAGGTCTGACTTTAAATAATTCCCCGCACATTTAGAGAGGGAAAACCTCTGGTTAATTCATTTCTGCCCAAAAATATTTCAAAGATATGGATGAGTGTAGGAAATGGCCTGAAAGCTTGAATATGCTGACACAGACAGAATATTTAACATTTTCCTTTCTAAAGTGGTTCACAGATAATATGATGTCAAGATAGCAAGTTCAGTGTCATGGCAACAATACACCGAGCTTAAAATTCAAGTCATCGATGTCATCTTTAAGGCTTTTATTAGTTTTTTTTCTTTTTTTTTTTTATTAACTTGAGTATTTCTTATATACATTTCGAGTGTTATTCCCTTTCCCGGTTTCCGGGCAACATCCCCCTCCCCCCTCCCCTTCCTTATGGGTGTTCCCCTCCCAACCCTCCCCCCATTGCCGCCCTCCCCCCATAGACTAGTTCACTGGGGGTTCAGTCTTAGCAGGACCCAGGGCTTCCCCTTCCACTGGTGCTCTTACTAGGATATTCATTGCTACCTATGGGGTCAGAGTCCAGGGTCAGTCCATGTATAGTCTTTAGGTAGTGGCTTAGTCCCTGGAAGCTCTGGTTGCTTGGCATTGTTGTACTTTTGGGGTCTCGAGCCCCTTCAAGCTCTTCCAGATCTTTCTCTGATTCCTTCAACGGGGGACCTATTCTCAGTTCAGTGGTTTGCTGCTGGCATTCGCCTCTGTATTTGCTGTATTCTGGCTGTGTCTCTCAGGAGCGATCTACATCCGGCTCCTGTCGGTCTGCACTTCTTTGCTTCATCCATCTTGTCTAATTGGGTGGCTGTATATGTATGGGCCACATGTGGGGCAGGCTCTGAATGGGTGTTCCTTCAGTCTCTGTTTTAATCTTTGCCTCTCCCTTCCCTGCCAAGGGTATTCTTTTTCCTCATTTAAAGAAGGAGTGAAGCATTCACATTTTGATCATCCGTCTTGAGTTTCGTTTGTTCTAGGGATCTAGGGTAATTCAAGCATTTGGGCTAATAGCCACTTATCAATGAGTGCATACCATGTATGTCTTTCTGTGATTGGGTTAGCTCACTCAGGATGATATTTTCCAGTTCCAACCATTTGCCTACGAATTTCATAAAGTCGTTGTTTTTGATAGCTGAGTAATATTCCATTGTGTAGATGTACCACATTTTCTGTATCCATTCCTCTGTTGAAGGGCATCTGGGTTCTTTCCAGCTTCTGGCTATTATAAATAAGGCTGCGATGAACATAGTGGAGCACGTGTCTCTTTTATATGTTGAGGCATCTTTTGGGTATATGCCCAAGAGAGGTATAGCTGGATCCTCAGGCAGTTCAATGTCCAATTTTCTGAGGAACCTCCAGACTGATTTCCAGAATGGTTTTACCAGTCTGCAATCCCACCAACAATGGAGGAGTGTTCCTCTTTCTCCACATCCTCGCCAGCATCTGCTGTCACCTGAGTTTTTGATCTTAGCCATTCTCACTGGTGTGAGGTGAAATCTCAGGGTTGTTTTGATTTGCATTTCCCTTATGACTAAAGATGTTGAACATTTCTTTAGGTGTTTCTCAGCCATTCGGCATTCCTCAGCTGTGAATTCTTTGTTTAGCTCTGAACCCCATTTTTTAATAGGGTTATTTGTTTCCCTGCGGTCTAACTTCTTGAGTTCTTTGTATATTTTGGATATAAGGCCTCTATCTGTTGTAGGATTGGTAAAGATCTTTTCCCAATCTGTTGGTTGCCGTTTTGTCCTAACCACAGTGTCCTTTGCCTTACAGAAGCTTTGCAGTTTTATGAGATCCCATTTGTCGATTCTTGATCTTAGAGCATAAGCCATTGGTGTTTTGTTCAGGAAATTTTTTCCAGTGCCTATGTTTTCCAGATGCTTCCCTAGTTTTTCTTCTATTAGTTTGAGTGTGTCTGGTTTGATGTGGAGGTCCTTGATCCACTTGGACTTAAGCTTTGTACAGGGTGATAAGCATGGATCTTCTACATGTTGCCCTCCAGTTGAACCAGCACCATTTGCTGAAAATGCTATCTTTTTTCCATTGGATGGTTTTGGCTCCTTTGTCAAAAATCAAGTGACCATAGGTGTGTGGGTTCATTTCTGGGTCTTCAATTCTATTCCATTGGTCTATCTGTCTGTCTCTGTACCAATACCATGCAGTTTTTATCACTATTGCTCTGTAATACTGCTTGAGTTCAGGGATAGTGATTCCCCCTGAAGTCCTTTTATTGTTGAGGATAGCTTTAGCTATCCTGGGTTTTTTGTTATTCCAGATGAATTTGCAAATTGTTCTGTCTAACTCTTTGAAGAATTGGATTGGTATTTTGATGGGGATTGCATTGAATCTGTAGATTGCTTTTGGTAAAATGGCCATTTTTACTATATTAATCCTGCCAATCCATGAGCATGGGAGATCTTTCCATCGTCTGAGGTCTTCTTCAATTTCTTTCCTCAGTGTCTTGAAGTTCTTATTGTACAGATCTTTTACTTGCTTGGTTAAAGTCACACCGAGGTACTTTATATTATTTGGGTCTATTATGAAGGGTGTCGTTTCCCTAATTTCTTTCTCGGCTTGTTTCTCTTTTGTATAGAGGAAGGCAACTGATTTATTTGAGTTAATTTTATACCCAGCCACTTTGATGAAGTTGTTTATCAGCTTTAGTAGTTCTCTGGTGGAACTTTTGGGATCACTTAAATATACTATCATGTCATCTGCAAATAGTGATATTTTGACCTCTTCTTTTCCGATTTGTATCCCCTTGATCTCCTTTTGTTGTCTGATTGCTCTGGCTAGAACTTCAAGAACTATATTGAATAAGTAGGGAGAGAGTGGGCAGCCTTGTCTAGTCCCTGATTTTAGTGGGATTGCTTCAAGTTTCTCTCCATTTAGTTTAATGTTAGCAACTGGTTTGCTGTATATGGCTTTTACTATGTTTAGGTATGGGCCTTGAAATCCTATTCTTTCCAGGACTTTTATCATGAAGGGGTGTTGAATTTTGTCAAATGCTTTCTCAGCATCTAATGAAATGATCATGTGGTTTTGTTCTTTCAGTTTGTTTATATAATGGATCACGTTGATGGTTTTCCGTATATTAAACCATCCCTGCATGCCTGGGATGAAGCCTACTTGATCATGGTGGATGATTGTTTTGATGTGCTCTTGAATTCGGTTTGCCAGAATTTTATTGAGTATTTTTGCGTCGATATTTATAAGGGAAATTGGTCTGAAGTTCTCTTTCTTTGTTGTGTCTTTGTGTGGTTTAGGTATAAGAGTAATTGTGGCTTCGTAGAAGGAATTCGGTAGTGCTCCATCTGTTTCAATTTTGTGGAATAGTTTGGATAATATTGGTATGAGGTCTTCTATGAAGGTTTGATAGAATTCTGCATTAAACCCGTCTGGACCTGGGCTCTTTTTGGTTGGGAGACCTTTAATGACTGCTTCTATTTCCTTAGGAGTTATGGGGTTGTTTAACTGGTTTATCTGTTCCTGATTTAACTTCGATACCTGGTATCTGTCTAGGAAATTGTCCATTTCCTGAAGATTTTCAAATTTTGTTGAATATAGGTTTTTATAGTAAGATCTGATGATTTTTTGAATTTCCTCTGAATCTGTAGTTATGTCTCCCTTTTCATTTCTGATTTTGTTAATTTGGACGCACTCTCTGTGTCCTCTCGTTAGTCTGGCTAAGGGTTTATCTATCTTGTTGATTTTCTCAAAGAACCAACTTTTGGTTCTGTTGATTCTTTCTATGGTCCTCTTTGTTTCTACTTGGTTGATTTCAGCTCTGAGTTTGATTATTTCCTGCCTTCTACTCCTCCTGGGTGTATTTGCTTCTTTTTGTTCTAGAGCTTTTAGGTGTGCTGTCAAGCTGCTGACATATGCTCTTTCCTGTTTCTTTCTGCAGGCACTCAGCGCTATGAGTTTTCCTCTTAGCACAGCTTTCATTGTGTCCCATAAGTTTGGGTATGTTGTATCTTCATTTTCATTAAATTCTAAAACGTTTTTAATTTCTTTCTTTATTTCTTCCTTGACCAGGTTATCATTGAGTAGAGCATTGTTCAATTTCCACGTATATGTGGGCATTCTTCCCTTATTGTTATTGAAGACCAGTTTTAGGCCGTGGTGGTCCGATAGCACGCATGGGATTATTTCTATCTTTCTGTACCTGTTGAGGCCCGTTTTTTGACCAATTATATGGTCAATTTTGGAGAAAGTACCATGAGGAGCTGAGAAGAAGGTATATCCTTTTGCTTTAGGATAGAATGTTCTATAAATATCCGTTAAGTCCATTTGGCTCATGACTTCTCTTAGTCTGTCGACATCACTGTTTAATTTCTGTTTCCATGATCTGTCCATTGATGAGAGTGGTGTGTTGAAATCTCTCACTATTATTGTGTGAGGTGCAATGTGTGTTTTGAGCTTTAGTAAGGTTTCTTTTACGTATGTAGGTGCCCTTGTATTTGGGGCATAGATATTTAGGATTGAGAGTTCATCTTGGTGGATTTTTCCTTTGATGAATATGAAGTGTCCTTCCTTATCTTTTTTGATGACTTTTAGTTGGAAATTGATTTTATTTGATATTAGAATGGCTACTCCAGCTTGCTTCTTCTGACCATTTGCTTGGAAAGTTGTTTTCCAGCCTTTCACTCTGAGGTAGTGTCTGTCTTTGTCTCTGAGGTGTGTTTCCTGTAGGCAGCAGAATGCAGGGTCCTCGTTGCGTATCCAGTTTGTTAATCTATGTCTTTTTATTGGGGAGTTGAGGCCATTGATATTGAGAGATATTAAGGAATAGTGATTATTGCTTCCCTTTATATTCATATTTGGATGTGAGGTTATGTTTGTGTGCTTTCATTCTCTTTGTTTTGTTGCCAAGACGATTAGTTTCTTGCTTCTTCTAGGGTATAGCTTGCCTCCTTATGTTGGGATTTACCATTTATTATCCTTTGTAGTGCTGGATTTGTAGAAAGATATTGTGTAAATTTGGTTTTGTCATGGAATATCTTGGTTTCTCCATCAATGTTAATTGAGAGTTTTGCTGGATACAGTAACCTGGGCTGGCATTTGTGTTCTCTTAGGGTCTGTATGACATCAGTCCAGGATCTTCTGGTCTTCATAGGTTCTGGCGAGAAGTCTGGTGTGATTCTGATAGGTCTCCCTTTATATGGTACTTGACCTTTTTCCCTTACTGCTTTTAATATTCTTTCTTTATTTTGTGCGTTTGGTGTTTTGACTATTATGTGACGGGAGGTGTTTCTTTTCTGGTCCAATCTATTTGGAGTTCTGTAGGCTTCTTGTATGTCTATGGGTATCTCTTTTTTTAGGTTAGGGAAGTTTTCTTCTATGATTTTGTTGAAGATATTTACTGGTCCTTTGAGCTGGGAGTCTTCACTCTCTTCTATACCTATTATCCTTAGGTTTGATCTTCTCATTGAGTCCTGGATTTCCTGTATGTTTTGGACCAGTAGCTTTTTCTGCTTTACATTATCTTTGACAGTTGAGTCAATGATTTCTATGGAATCTTCTGCTCCTGAGATTCTCTCTTCCATCTCTTGTATTCTGTTGGTGAAGCTTGTATCTACAGCTCCTTGTCTCTTCTTTTGGTTTTCTACATCCAGGGTTGTTTCCATGTGTTCTTTCTTGATTGCTTCTATTTCCATTTTTAATTCCTTCAACTGTTTGATTGTGTTTTCCTGGAATTCTTTCAGGGATTTTTGTGTCTCCTCTCTATGGGCTTCTACTTGTTTATTTATGTTTTCCTGGAATTCTTTCATGGATTTTTGCGATTCTTTCAGGCATTTTTGCGATTCCTCTCTGTAGGCTTCTACTTGTTCTCTAAGGGAGTTCTTCATGTCTTTCTTGAAGTCCTCCAGCATCATGATCAAATATGATTTTGAAAATAGATCTTGCTTTTCTGGTGTGTTTGGATATTCCATGTTTGTTTTGATGGGAGAATTGGGCTCCGATGGTGCCATGTAGTCTTGGTTTCTGTTGCTTGGGTTCCTGCGCTTGCCTCTCGCCATCAGATTATCTCTAGTGTTACTTTGTTCTGCTATTTCTGACAGTGGCTAGACTGTCCTATAAGCCTGTGTGTCAGGAGTGCTGTAGACCTGTTTTCCTCTCTTTCAGTCAGTTCTGGGGACAGAGTGTTCTGCTTTCGGGCGTGTAGTTTTTCCTCTCTACAGGTCTTCAGCTGTTCCTGTGGGCCTGTGTCTTGAGTTCACCAGGCAGCTTTCTTGCAGCAGAAAATTTGGTCTTACCTGTGGTCCTGAGGCTCAAGTTCGCTCGTGGGGTGCTGCCCACGGGCTCTCTGCAGAGGCAGCAACCAGGAAGACCTGTGCCGCCCCTTCCAGGAGCTTCAGTGCACCAGGGTTCCAGATGGTCTTTGGCTTTTTCCTCTGGCATCCGAGATGTGTGTGCAGGGAGCAGTCTCTTCTGGTTTCCCAGGCTTGTCTGCCTCTGTGAAGGTTTAGCTCTCCCTCCCACGGGATTTGGGTGCAGAGAACTGTTTCCGGTCTGTTTCATTCAGGTTCCCGCGGTGTCTCAGGCAGGGGTCCTGCCGCTCCTGGGCCCTCCCCCACGGGAGCCCAGAGGCCTTATACAGTTTCCTCGTGGGCCAGGGATGTGGGCAGGGGTGAGCAGAGTTGGTGGTCTCTTCCGCTCTGCAGCCTCAGGAGTGCCCACCTGACCAGGCGGTTGGGTCTCTCTCTCACCGGGTCTGGGAGCAGAGAGCTGCTGCGGGCCGGGATCCGCGGGTGTCGCTTTTATTAGTTTTTATTGAGTAAGTGTAACATTTAGAACAAGAAACATTAAAACATGCTTGTTATAAAGAAAAGCAACTGTAGACATTTAAATCAAAGTTCTACCCTATTCTCCTATCATGCAACTGTTTATAGAATATGTGCAGACATAATCAGTGGAATGCATTCCTGGAAGTGGAAGTCTTTAGTCAAACTTCTCTTCCTTACAGATATTGACGGAAAATACCTATTGCAAACCCAGTGCTTTAAATAGATCTGATTGACTAAGCACACATCTGGATTTAAATGAAATCCTGAGCTGGTCCCATCTCCAGGACAGTGTTCAGCTAGCTTAAAAATGGTAGACCATGGACAAGTGCCATCTGCCACAGACTTTGCAAGTGTGAGGGACCAGGAGAAAAGCTTTGCTATTGTAATGGGGTGAGTGAAATTAGGAGCTAAAATAGAATGTATTACAGCAGGCAGGGCAGTTCCACTCAATTAAAACATGTCCTGCATCTCACAGAACTTTCAGATGTCTTGACATTCATGTTTCTGAGAGACTGCTCGTCATCATCTAATCTGAGAACCTGACTACATTTTGCCTATAGGTATAATTGTGTTTTGGTTGGTTGGTTGGTTGTAGATTTAATATACATTGTAATTCCAGGCATATAACCAGAATGCAATTATGATTTAAACACTTTGGAAAGCTGAATTGTTGTGATATGTAACCATGATACATCTTCAATCTATTTTTATTCCTAGTGGAT
Organism: Rattus norvegicus; assembly: GCF_021556685.1. Lineage (NCBI taxonomy): Eukaryota > Metazoa > Chordata > Mammalia > Rodentia > Muridae > Rattus > Rattus norvegicus. The sequence continues at coordinate 53,641,582 of NC_141538.1, read as the reverse complement.
GTACTATGCATGATTCTATGTATACGTTGGCCAGGCCACCATCATATATGTAATTTTATACATAGTGATACAGGTAGTATATAGAAACTTTCTTCTTTACCAATTTGTATATTATTATTATTTGGAGTATTACAGAAAATCTGTTACAGAAAAACTATGCATGAAGTGAATTGTGTTATCTATCCATTTTATCACACTCAGAATTACACTACAATGAACTTGTTGGAGAAAGAGGGATTAGAGTGTGGTAGGCTTGAGACCTGCTGTTGTAGAGTGTGCTCTTCTCATCAGGATACCAACTAATTTGCGTGACCCTTGGTTCTCTGGCTCCTCTTGCTCTTGACAAGAGCAAGAACCCAGAGGATTTTTCCAGTCTTACACAACATCAGCAGAGAACACAATTCAAATGGGCAGTTGGTGATCTGAAGAGCTTCTCTACCTAGCATTTTTTTCAGTTCAGTCAGTGTAGTGACTGTGAAGCCCAATGATGAGAAGTAAGAAGCACGTACCTACCCTCTGCCTATGCTCTTTAGCTGATATTTTGTGGAAGATTTAGATTCAGAAGTAGAAAGTATATTTGCAAATTCTCTCTCTCTCTCTCTCTCTCTCTCTCTCTCTCTCTCTCTGTGTGTGTGTGTGTAAGTGTGTGTGTGTGTCTTATTGTACATTGTGATAACAAGAGTTGGACTTCCATATTTTCAGGACAAACTTAATTTCATAACTAAAATATCCATTACATTTTAGACTATTTTTCAGTATCTCTTCTCCTCCTAAGGTGACTTAACATTTTTTTCTGACTTTAAGTTTACAGTACATGAAAATCCTTTCTCCGCAGTGTGGTCTGCATTACAAGACCGGCACTCAGAGAGGATTGGAGTCTGAAGTCATCGCTAAGACATCAGCCCCACCCCTTCCTGAGCTCTCTGCTTTGTCCTTTTTAGGCTGAGCACTTAGAACAGTGCCTAATTCACTCTTCAAATCACCGACTGCATTAATGAATCCTGGAAAAACAAAAATACACTCCCTTTATATTTTCGGGTTATAGAAGTTACCCCAATGCTTATCATGTAACTTTACTCAGATCTCAAAGACCAGAAATCTTTGTTCCAACTCCACTGAACTCAGCCACTAATCTACTCAATTGATCACTAAGAACTAGCATTGTACTGGATCTTGTCAGCTAGGAATTCTGCCCATATTTGATGATCGAGAAATGAGGAAATTCTTCCAAAGGCAGCTCATTTTCCTTAGTTTTTTAAAAATTATATCCATTATCCATATGTGTAAGTGAGAGGTGTGTGTGTGTGTGTGTGTGTGTGTGTGTGTGTGTGTGTGTGTGTGTGTGTTTGGGCACACATTTGTAGAGGTCAGAGTTTTCTCCTTCTGCCATGTGCTTTGTTTTCATGTCTGTTTTTCATTCTTTATGTTTTGCAAAATAAAATTTATTATTTTGTTTCTTTCTAACAGCACTGAAAGGTGAGGTGCCGGTCCTGCTTGATGACATGGATAAGGCTGCCACACAGTGTATGGAGAGAAGGTTTCATCAGACAGCGCTCACTCGTGGGATGCCGCAGAGTGTTTCAGCCATTTCCCTGCACCATGTGCTGCAAGTGGTACGTGTTGGCAGTTTTATATAGGGAAGGAGACCACAGGCAGCAACAGATGACTTGGCACCATTCCCAGCCTTTTCTGCCTTTCCCAAGGCACATGCTTGAAATGCTGGTTGTCCGGCTCCAGAGCTAGTAACATATCCCATAAAATCACCGCTTAATCAGAAAGATGAACACAAGAAGACCGATTGAGACTAAAGAAACGGGGAATCATGGATGCTCTTTGTGTGTTTCTCTACTTACCCACTTTTGGCAAATATCCCCTGAAATTGTATATCTTTCAAGCCTTGCCCAGTTGCATCATGATAGAGCAATTCGTGTTGAGGAATGAGGTTGATACAAAAACAAAAAGATGAGGTCCCTGGGCTTAAGATGAGGTCACTGGGCTTGGGGATTTTACAGTGTGGTAGGGAGATAGACAGCAGTGCTGATCTATGCACGTAGCAGATGCCATTGAAGTACAGAATGCTGTGGAAACAGAAGAGGGGGAGTAACTCATTCTTCCTAGAATAAGAGTTAACATTCTCGGAGACCATTAGGGAAGGATGCACTGGAATGAGACTTGCTATTGCCTAAAAGAATAAAAGACAATTTAACAAACATTCTAGGCATAGGTACGCAACATGTGCTCCTCAGAAGTTTAAAGAATGGCAAACAGCAATCGAGGATCTTAGAATACTTAACAGGTGGAAGGCTAGAAAATGTAACCGTTGAAACCAAACAAGGACATTTGGAAACTCATTAGAAACTTGGATTTAAAGAAGTGACAAAATCGTTATAGTAGAGGATAGATTGCAGAAAGGACAGGCTGAAGACAGAGATCATTTGCACACTTCTAGCAAAGTGTTAGGGAGAGATGGCCAGTGCCTCATCTTTCAACAATGGCCTTCGGTTGCTGGGAAAACCCCCATGACCTAGGAGACAACAGTGCTTGAACATACTGCACAGACGGTGCATTGAATGAAGTGAAGGGACAGCAGACCACAGAAAGTTATTAGACAGCAATCACTAGAAAACTGTTCTTAATGCAATTCAACATTTAAAACATGGCTTCTCCATTGTAGAAATAAAGTTTATCCATATAGCAAATTCACTCCATGAATCTGCTTGCCTCACTTCAATCAGCAGAGAAATTCTCATTTGAGAGTTTCCTGACTTCAAAGGTGACACAGGTTCAGGTGTTAGTCATTCTGAAGGTGATTTCTCTTAACTTCCGAGTCTTCCATTAAACTTACTTTTTTTGTCCTATGTTTAGTATGCAGATCAATTGGGGGTTCCATTTGTTTGTCTGTTTGATTTATTCTCCCTCCATTTTTAGTCAGTCCTATTCTTTATCTTTTAACTGGAACATTGTGCTTACAAATCAACTCATGAAGTTATAATAAAAGCCACAATTAAGATTGCATGGTGCTTCCTAGTTAATATGCACACCAGTCCTCTTCTTTTGAAGTAGGTAGAGCAGATTTTCGCATAGGAAATTAGAGACTTTCTTCCAATGGCATGTGCACGTCGTACAGCAAAAACGGTGAACTGGGACTTTGGTCCTCACTAAGTGGTCTGCTCTTTCCTTGACACTCTATGCTTCCCATGGACCATTTGCAATTCAGATGACTCATCTGCATATTTTTTCAGTCCACATCTGCAGAGAGAAAGAGTATTGGTTCAGAACTTTTTAAAAAAAAATTGGCATTTTAATATAAATGGTACTTTGTTACTTAAAAAAAATTAAATTGATCTCACGTTTACAATTGTGTTGAGTTGACAGTGTGTTTTAAAAAAAGGAATATTTTAAAAATTGACCTTCGCCTTAATGGAAATTTTCTTTTGAAGATGACTTTAAAGACTCGAACTTTGAACTAATTCATTCCTTTATCTGCCCATCCAACAACCTCTTCTTCAACTTTAAAGATACAGGGTGATCTGCCCCAGAACATCCATTTTCAGTAGACTTTGGAAAACTAACTTGTTTTCCAGTGACAATTCAAGAGAGACTTATTTATTTATTTTTGAAACAACATTATATTGTGAATACAAGGAAAAGAATAAAATATAGTTTCTGTCAACAACTCAGACTCAAGATCGCCTGGCTCCTCCACGGTGGATCCAGCATCTCATATCTTCTGAATTGTTCTCTCATTTCCTTTTTTACCAAGACCCCCAACCCTTTCTAAAAGGAAGGCTTTGTACAGACACACCAATCCTTGTCAAGTTTTACTTAATTATAAGCAAACACTGGAAAGTAAATAGCATCCTATGAATGATAGGTAAACAGAAACATAACAAAGGGGAGGGGGGAGGGGGATGTTTGCCCGGATACCGGGAAAGGGAATAACACTTGAAATGTATATAAGAAATACTCAAGTTAATAAAAAAAAGAAAAGAAAAATCACATCATGTACAAATATAGCTTTAAACCAAAGCAAATAAAAGAAAAAAGACAACAGAAAAAAAAGTAAAAAAGAACAACCCTATGGGTAAAGGGTGATCTGGCCCAGAACAGCCATTTTGAGTAGACTTTGAAAAACTAACTTGTTTTCTAGTGACAATTCAAGAGGCATTCAAGGATTGTATAACTTGAATAAATAATTAAGTAAGTAGTGGAAGATGGCTTAATTTAAAAAACATGAACACCAAGTTTAAAAAATAGAATTGGGAACAGCCAAGCAGACAATAGATGTTGAAAAAAAAAGACTCTGTTACAAATGATCAAAATTCCTAGGACATTGAAAAAATCGTTAAAATAATGGAAGTACTCGGGGACATGTACATGCGGAGTGTTACAGATATCCAATAAAAAAGCCTACGTCTCCTAAGGGGTCAGAAACAAAGAGCCAAGTGTTAATCAGAAGAAAACTTTTGCTGGTCCAAAGAAATTCAGCCTAACATTCAAAAGTTAAAAGAATAGTTACAATTCCCAGGCAAACGGGGTAAGGAAATAACAATGAGAATACAGTGATCCTAGATGCTCCCGGCCCCATTCTGTCCTGCCTCATACACGGCAAACCAGAAACAGCCCTTTGGCTCTTCCAGAAACAGGAAGTGAGAAATAGGAGAATATTGTGGCTTTTAAGCCTTTCTTGGGGAGCTAGGGTCCTGGGAACTCGCTGGCTATCGAAAAGAAAGAGATGTGAACCCGTAACAATTCTTGTTAGCTACAGCTGTCCCTAATGACTGTCACAAAGCCCCGATCAAGGTTACTCTGCAGATGGTAATCTCTGATGGTTCAATGAGTCTAGTACTTAATGAAAGGATTAGAAGTACAAACAAGGAGAGTAAGGAAGCCAGAGGTTATCAACAATGGGAACCAGTTGGTGTTGTTGCTGGAGCTGAAAAAGCAAGGGAGAGCAGAGAAGGCGGGCCTGGAAGGGTGCTGGGCCTGGAGCTGCACTTCTCTGGCACTGCCAGAGATGCTGTTGCTCAGGGAACCAGTGAGGATAGGCATCATGGGTCCCTCCCCCTCCTGCTGTACCTCCCATAGGCTAATTAAACCAGGAGGCATCCAGCAATGGAGCCACCAAAGACAGAGATTAGTCCTCAGTCCTCTAGAGGATCTGAGGGGTGGGGGGAGGATCTGAAACAGATCAGGAAGGTAGGCCAGGGACTTATATAAAGAGAATAATTGGTAACACACCAATAATCAAAGAAGTACAACTGAGAAATATCCAGCTAGCCTTGGGAGGGAAAATGTTTTGGTATAGGAATTCTATATTCAATTAAACTGGTGTATGTGCAAATGAAATGAAAACAGTCACACCGTCAAGGCCAGGCCTAAGCTAGCAGACTTCTGGAGAGTTAGGGAGTACAAGACGGAGACCTTTACTCGGCTCCCTGACTTACAATCATGCTTTTAAAAAAATCAATTTGTAATAAACAGTGCTGAGATTTCTCTAGCAATTTAGACTCTACTGGTTGCAGGGCTGTGAAGCTGTAAGTTAATTGACAAGGGACAGGCTAATAGAAAAAAATGATGCAGGAATACCCAGAAGAGTTTTGGGTAAGGTTTGTATAGCAGCCTGCAGGAGGGACAGAGGAAAGGGCCACACAAGGAAGTCTCTGGTGAGGGTTCTTCACACACTGCTTTTTGTTATTGTTCAGTTGCCTGTGGTCAGCATCCCGGAAGTGTTTTGTGGCATCTGGCTCTTCATTCTTGTCTGATAAAGGAAGCTGAGGCAGGATTTATTTTTCTCCATTCCAGGCGTCTTCACTTTGAAGTCATCTGGTTTGCTAGAGCCTTGAAATGGCTGTGGAAGCAGAAGCACAAAGTGGCATAGGGAGGCCTCACAAGAGAACAAAGTGGGCTATCCTGAGGGACAAGTGACTATATATCTGGCAAAAATGCTCAAGAGGTATCCTGGGGATAATGTTGGACAAGCTAATGCAGAGTTCATGGATGTGTGGTTTGCCTGGAAATCTCAATGTTAGAGTCTAGTGAACCTATTCTGAAAAGACACTGGTGTCTCTTAATCTGCTAGATAGACTATTGAAACAAGAATTTCTCTAGGAATCTCATGCTGGGAGAAGGAGAAAGTCCCATCCAGAGAACAATTTGTCTCTCAGAAAGAGATCTCACTCAGGTCTAATTTGTCAGAGCCCCTCACAGATTGAAATCGAAGCCCAGGCAATGATGGGACAATAGTGGGCAGGACCATACCTTGACTAGGAAGGCTTACATTTACACCACATTAGTCTTCTATTCAAACTGTGATCCTAACTCAGGACCCCTTACTTTGGATGACTGTATCTTTTGTCCCTCTTCCAAATCACATCAAATAAATCTCCTCTTCTGATTTCCACTACTAATTTTGACTTTTTGAGGTAGACAGTCACACCAAGTTGAGTAACAAAGATCGCACATCTCAAAGGCCTACAAAAAACTTCACAGGGCATCATACCTGAATTAATTACATTTGTCATCTAGTACCAGGGAAACAAAAACCAACAAAACATGCGATTTCATGCAACCTACATGCAGGGAGGTTACAAGTGAGCAGATTTAAGGCAGCTTTTGCTAGAGCTGTGCACGGAGGTAAGAGGGGCCGGCCTTACCTGACCAATACAGGAGTGGGCTGATACCCACTCATGGGCTAGGATAGAGTTGAGTCGCTGTGCTGATCACAACATTTAGGGTGTCTTACCCTCAGAACTTTGCTGTTACCATGAGATGGACTCTAAATGATGTGTCACTACTAGATTTCACAGAAGCAACCTTGCTAATGAAAAAGTAGAAGAACTGATTTCTCAGTGGGGTTTGTGGGGGAAGCCTCTACAACAGAGCACACTAATCACACACACTTATTTAATTAGTATTTAGTGGCACAGGAGGCTTTAGAAGTGAAACAGGAAACAGGCTGTGCTTTTCTGCTAAGTCTGATGAAGCAGTTGCACAGAGGCTATCATTAAACAAAGAGGAACTCAGAAGGCTTGCAAGTGTATCCTGAGGTCAAAGAGGTTTATAATTCCCAGAGAAGACCAGAAATTTCCTCTTCATGTTTTAGAGTGGGGCAGAAGGGCAGGAGAAAACTGAAGATACCCAGTATCTCCTCAACGCCAAAGTGTTAGACAGTAGGGTTCGCTATCTGAAAGCTATCAGATTCCTACCCACAAAGCTCTGCTGTTGAAAGCTGCCTTGGCGGCCATTTTCATCCGTGTTCATCTGTGCTAGATCACAGCAAGAGAAATAGTGTGGGAACACTCATTTTCCCAGGGACGTAGCGAGCTACAGATTAAATGTTTTATCAAAAAAATCTAACTTTAAAATTACCTAATCAAATAAAGATACACAGTCTCCTCCGAGTCATTCTGTGTAAAAAGCCTATGCATTGACTGACCAAGATCCTCTCCTTTGATCAGGTCTCTCAGCCCTCAGCTCTCCGAGACCCAACTCGGGCTTCTACCTCTGTTCTTGAAGAACCCAGCTCTATGGGGATCCTACCTATGCAGTTTAGTCAGAGTTCACAGCCCACCCCAATACTGAATCATGCTGGGCACTCCCCGCTGCCAGCTTCCTGGATAAGATCATTCCGGTCCACCTTCATTGTAAGGTCTGGTTAGTGAAGAATTCGTCCAGCCTCTTAGTCATTTTCCCACCGCTGACTCCCATCTTTGCTCTTCTGTGCTGAGTTACACCCCATCTACTTCTTTGCTGCAAAGACTTCATTAGAAATAACTCCCAAACTTAGCAAAAATAGGTCCGATAAAGCATGCCACACTACTCTAATGTGCCAGGGTGATTTTGCTTTTTTTTTTTTTTTTTTTTTTTTTGGTTCTTTTTTTCGGAGCTGGGGACCGAACCCAGGGCCTTGCGCTTCCTAGGTAAGCGCTCTACCACTGAGCTAAATCCCCAGCCCGATTTTGTTTTTTAAAGAGGACACATTTTAGTAGACATTCTTAATAATCCTATGGGGCCGCAGACCGTGCCCCAAGCCAGAGTCAGTCACTCATCCTAAATCAAAGGAGCCAAACTATTGTGGAAAGCAGAAAGAGGAGATTCATTCAATGTAGCCATGTTGGAAAGAGACCCAATGAATCCCCTAGGTCAGTCTTTGGGGTTCGGGAGTGATGGTAAAGTTTAAACAGAGGACCAAAGATATATGTGTTTAAGCAGTGCCAGGGAAAGTGTGGTCCTACCTACACTGACCCATCCTTGTCTGGGCTTTAGGTTCAACCGTAAGGTGGTCTGACTCATTGTTAGAGCTGTGTGACTTCTCTTTCTAGGAGACAACTTGCCCTTCTGGCTGATGCCTGTTCTTTCTCCTACCAAGAGATTCTTGGGAGAATTTTTCCATGTCTTTGGGTCTATTGTTTCAAGAGTCTGCTAGTCAGAATGAGATGGTGAAGTGTCTACTTAGAATTGTCTTCGTTTCTGTCAAGCCTGTTACAGTTCCCCACATTCTGTTTTCACACCATAACCTTGAAGTGAAGCATGCTGGTGTCTGAAACAAGTATAATAAACAGGATGGAAGTTGGGGCCAAGGTGAAAACACCTTTTAGTTAATGCCAGGCAGCCATGCATAAGAACCATATATATATATATATATATATATATATATATATATATATATATATATATATATATATGTATATATGTATATATGTATATATATATATATGCATTCATGTTTTTGTTTGTTTGTTTAATGAGAGTTGACTCTACCTCATGCCAGCTTCAGTACTTGGGAGCACACTACCCAGAAAGCACAGTAGAGCTGGCCCTGGGTGCAGGAACTGAGGGTGAGCCAGCCAGATGGTGTGTGTGGGAGAGCTGGCCCAGCCACTCATGTGGAAGCAAGGATGAGGAAAATGCCTACCTACCTCACCCCTCACGACCTGCAGCAGGTGGAAGAGCTGGCCCTGGGGTCATGAGAGCAGGAGAACTGTCCCTGTCCCTCCGTGTCTACAGGACTCGGGAGAGTAGGCCCTGTACCTCACCTGGGCAGTAAAGTAGACCTGGCCCTGGTTGTAGAGGTTAGCAGTGAATCAGCTCAGAGAGCATGACAGCAGAGGAGCCTGCCAGCCTCACCCATGGCCTCTGCCCCTTGCTAGCTGCAGCAGTGGATGACCTAGCTGAGGTAGGTCTGAGCTCACTCTGCTGATATGAGTATAAGAGGACTGAAAGGCTGGGCAGCTCAAATGCCTCTCGGGCCCAGATCCAGGATCTGAGTTGGCCCCCAACCCAACATCTATCCCTTCAATGAACTGCATTGAAGGGGTTGGCCCTACAGATCCAAAACTATAAGACCTCCATGATGCAGGACAACAGGATATCTAAGAGAAGTCCCAATGAGTTTCCAAAACTGATAGTGTAGCAGAAGCCTGAGGTCTTCAAACCAATGACTCATTGAGATTGACATTTGCAAGCCAAGAAGTGTGGATAAAGGGTAGACTGTGGGACACACAACAAGCTCCACAATAATATTTCCTTCTTTATTTATTTATTTGTAAGAGTGGAGGGCAGGTGTGTGGATCTGGGGAGATGAGTGGGATTGGGGTACATGATATGGAAATTCACAAAGAACCAATAAAAAGCAAGGTGAAATAAAATGCTGCTTACTGCCTATAGGAAGTCATCATAATTTGTTGGGCTGAGATTTCCCTACCATTGCCATTCATAAAATAATGGTGTATCTATTACTAGCGATGTCTTAAAACCAGCAAAATATAGCATTTAAAATTTTGAGTCTAGGCTTTTCCAGGATTGATATACTGAGATGAAAAGAAAAAAAGAAAAAGAACCATTTTTAATAAACTCGCGGCTTTGCTTTGGGAAGAGCTGGCACAGTAAATGCCCCTTGATGTTTCAAGACAGCATCTCATCATGAAACCGAAGTTGTCCTCGAACTTACGACTCTCCTGCTTTGGCTTCCCTGGGATTAAAGGCGAACACTACCATGCCCAGTGTGACTTTGCATCAATTCTGACAGCTTCCCCCCTTGCCTCTGAACAACATTCTCTAAAGACATCAGTGATTTACTATCTGGTGATGTGTTCTCCATTGCCCCATTATGCTAGGAAAAGGTATTGATCCTGATTGGTCTGATTCAATCCCATATTATGGCTGGGCAGGAGACAAGTGTCAAAAGTTCATGCCAACAAGCCACTTAGGCCCAGTTTTAAGCAGCTAGGGTATAGAAGGAGTAGCACTTAAGTCAGACACACTTGAAATATATTCTGTTTTTCCTGTGGGTGATGTTCTAGCATTTCAGAAACAGTGTTCAGGTTTCTTTGTCAGAAGCTATGTTTCTGTGAACATTGCTATTTAGTATAGAGTATTTACAAGAATATGTATATATTATGTATATATTAGCAAAATACCTATTTTGTCAGAGTGAATTGATATATACCTAGGTTTTAAATAGTAAGATTGTATGGATGGCAAAAGTTTTAGATACCTTTTCACACCTGTTAAGACACTAAGAGATCAACTGTACATCTCTGAAGGTCCATCACTGTCCATTTTAAGCAGGTAGCACTGGTTTCAGGAGATAGAATCCAGGGGAACCAAAGGCAACTGTAGGCAAGGTCCAATACAGGACAAGCAGAGTCCAGCATTTGTACCAGCTTTTCCTTCAAACGTGCAAAGTTAGCTATGTGGATAGGAAGACCATTGCTGTTACCTCTCCAAATTCACAGTCACCAGTCACCGTGAGTTATCTTTTTCTTACTCCTCAGGGTGCTATCATGTTTTTTTAGGGTTTTTTTTATTTCTTATACTGAGTGGTGTTACTTAAACTCATCAACCTGGCCCAGGGCTAGATCTGTTCTGCCCATTCTCAGACTGGCTCTGGCTGCAACTATGGACTCCTAATGCCATTATCCTGTTTCTTTCCTGGAGTACCTCAGACTGCGAAGAATACACAGCACTGAGTAATACCACCTGTTGATAACTTTGTATGTATGAACCTAACACGCTTTCAAATCTGTGACTTTTGCATAATACAACCTTTAGATACATGGTTATACATGTTTTTAGCCACAGATATACAGAGCATTAAATGTATTAAAATCAGCTTAAAATTGTTACTTACTGTCATAGTTAGGGTTTTACTGCTGTGAACAGACACCATGACCAAGGCAGCTCTTACAAGGAGCAACATTTAACTGGGGCTGGCTTACAGGTTCAGAGGTTCAGTCCAGTATCATCAAGGTGGGAGCATTGCAGCATCCAGGTAGGCGTGGTGCGGAAGGAGCTGAGTTCTACATCTTTACCAGAAGAAAGCCAGGAGCAGATTGAGCATCCTCAGGCAGCTAGGAGGAGGGTCTCCAAGCCCACCCCCACAGTGACACACTTCCTCCAAGAAGGCCACACCTTCTAATAGTGCCACTCCCTGGGCCAAGCATATGCAAACCCTCACACTTACAAAACAGTTATGTACAGGAATATGTCAACACAGACTGATTCCTAACTGACTTCTGATTTTGTTAAGACAGTCTCCCGAGTAGCCAAAACTGGAAAACACAAACAGCAGAAAACATAAAACAATCTTTCTGACAAAACATAAATCTTGTCTCAAGTAAATGTTATTCAGAGTAAACAATCTCTTTAAGAACATCATGCTGCTTTAGACATAGGATTAGCTCCTAGTTTTCATTGGTATCTTTATATTAGGACATTAACAATTTTGAAATGGGTATATTTTATTTGTTCTTAAACTGTAGATTTTTATAGTTAGGGTAAGTTACTAATTTCTTTATTTTTAGCTTTGCTCAAAATGTGTGTTAAAGACAGAATAAACTTTATAAATAAAGTTCCTACTATATGAATTATATTAATTAAGTTTTAAACTGTCAGAAGATCATAATAGTCATATTTATGTCACACATATATATATGTTTGGGGCACCCTTTCCCTCTCTTCCTCTCCCTTCTTTTCCCTCCCTCTCTCCCTCCATCATTACTATTATTTTTTTAAAAAGCAGAAGGAACCGTACTGTGCTCCTGTGTCTCTGAGACCTTTAAACAACCAGAGACCCATCTCACATGAGGACTCACATCCACTAATCATAATTTTCAGTACACAATATTAGGTACTAACCTCAGCTCATGAGGAACTGAGTGAGATAGTAAGCCCCAGCCATACATGGCTTAGCCCCAGCCTGACAGGACAGCTCCACCCGCAGAAACAATATCATTGTGTATCAAAACCACCTAGGCTGCTTCCAGTCAAACCACAAAACATGGATATAACTTCGTAGTGTGTGTGTGTGTGTCTGTGTGTGTTGTGTGTAGTATGTGTGTGTGTGGTGTGTATGTGGTGTGATATGTGGTATGTGTGTGGGTGGGTATGATATGTGGTTTGTGTTTGTGTTGTGTGTAGTGTGTGTATGTGTTATGTGTAGAGTGTGTGTGTGTATGTGGTGTGTGTTTGGTGTGTGATGTGTGGTGTGTATGGGTGATGTGTGGTATGTGTGTGGTGTGTGATGTGTGGTGAGTGATGTGTGGTATGTGTGTATATGTGGCTGTGTTGTATGTAGTGGGTGTGTGTGTGTATGTGTGTGTGGTATGTGTGTGTGTTGTATATAGTGTGTGTGTTGTGTGATGTGTGGTGTGGTGTGTGTGTGGTGTGATATGTGGTATGTGTATTGGGGAAGGTGTTTTGTGTGTAGTTTGTGTGTATGTGTGGTGTGATGTGTGGTGTGTGGTGTGTTTGTGGTGTGTATGTGTGTGTGATATGTGTATGGTGTGTGTAAAATGTGGTGTGTGTGTGATGTGTGTGTGATTTGTGTGTGGTGTGTATGATATGTATGGTGTGTGTGTGTGTTTGTGTGTGTGTGTGTGTGTGTGATATGTGTGTGGTGTGTATGATATGTATGGGGTGTGTGTGTGTGTGTGTGTGTGTGTGTGTGTGTGTGTGTGTGTATATCCCCAGCCCCTCTAAACATGCTCAATCTTCATCCCATTGAGACCTCTTGCTGTTCCAGTAAGGCAGTCTCATCCTGTTGTGACAGTCTGCCTTCCTCTCTTCCTCTGTTTGCCTTTTAAGGTCTTCTGGGCAGAGATCCCTCCTCCCCCTTCCCTGAAGTCATGCATCTGGGAGCATGGACACCCTCTAAGTTATACAGGTGAAAGAGCCAACAGTCTGACTAAGACCTCTGTTCTTTTGTGACCTCTGTCTCCCTGAGCAGTGCAAGGCTCATGGTCGGAGGACCCTGTTGTTGAGACTTTATTGGTGCTCTGTGTAAACGCAATTTGACACCAATTCCTTTTGCTCTCCTCCAAGTCTTCCTCATCCATCTTCCTCTGACTCCTTCTCTAATCTTTTCCTCCCAGACTTTCTGATCTAAGAGGCCCTTGGCCTTTTAGATTGCTGCCATCCACATCCAAGTCCTGCCGGGGGAGGTGACCTTCTAGCTGCCTCTGAATTAGAAGTGCCCAAAACAGACACAGAAGCTCCAGGACCCTCACTCCTCCAGATCATAAAATCCTGGAGTTCCCAGGAACCTCCCAAGTTTCTACTGAGTGTATGGCTCCCCCAAGCTTTAGGAGCCTGGAGACACTCACCCCTATCTCTCATTTTCTTCTTCCCCAAAACCTAGTGTACTCCTCAAGTGAATTTTGGCAGAAATCCCATCTCTTTTGGGCCTATTTCAATCCTCTGATAGTCAGATTGAGAGACACAGTGTCTATTTAGAATAGACACGTCATTACTTCTGGGCCAAATATATTTTAAGGAACATGCAGAGGAAAAGGAAGAACAAAAAAAGGAACAATCACAAAATATAAACACAATAAACTGAAAATCAGCTCAGTCATTAATTTAAATTGTTCTAATTTATCTTGTCTTTAAGGAGGGTTTTATTTTCAATTAAATATATAACTATTTGTAGTTACATTTATAACTAAATTTAATTGCCATAAATATAAGGCATGTTTGTGCAATGTAACTTCAATCAATTTTTAATTATTTCTCCACAAAGCTTTAAGAAAAAAGGCAAATGGGCTTTGGAGTTTCATATACAGATCTTGGCTTTTGTGAATTGGTAAGATAAGGAAATATGCTTATTTGAATAATTTTCAAGTTATTAAAATAATATATGAAGGTTTTTTCTTCTGAAAAGAGAATAGTTTCTGGTGAAACACATATGTAGGCAGAGCCATTAAGCCATACTTTGTCTCCTCTGTCTAAGATTCTGATGAGATGTTCCCTGCTGCTAAAAAATCAGAGTGTGCACTGAACAGCAAAGCTTTCTCCATCCATGAACTAAAGACTCTTGTGTTACAATGTAAATGCACTAGCTTGCAGCGCTTAGAAACACTGTGAGCCAAGACTGGGAGACTTTACCACCGTGTCTTTGGCTTTCCCACAGGAGCATTGAAAGGTGGGGAACTAAACTCCCAAGTGTGGTCCAGATCCACTTCCTGCAGAGGGGAGCAAGAACCCAGTCCTCCACTTCAGCACCACCTCAGAATGGGGAGCCAGAGAAGCAAGAGCTGAGGCAGTGCTTTGGAAGGTCATGGTAGAGAGAAAAAAATGCAGCAGGTGACCAGATCCAGTTTGACTAGGAGTTTGTTTGAAATTAGACTGGATCAGTCTGGAGTTAGGATCGGTTTGGAGAAGGGCTTTCATCTTCCAAAAGCTGGAAGTGTCTCAAAGGAAAGAAATGATTCTTGGACTGAGAAGTGGGAATAAAACGAAACAAAGGCATACTTGACTCTCTATGTATGTTTCTGTCTGTCCATCTTCCTCTCTCCCCTTCCCCTTCCTCCTCCTCCTCCTCCTCCTCTCTCTCTCTCTCTCTCTCTCTCTCTCTCGTGTGTGTGTGTGTGTGTGTGTGTGTGTGTTTGTGTGTGTGTGTGTGTGTGTGTGTGTGTGTGTGTGTGAGAGAGAGAGAGAGAGAGAGAGAGAGAGAGAGAGAGAGAGAGAGAGAGAAGACTTTACCTGGAGTGATACAACACACTTGTCTATTTGCCTTCACCCCAGATAGGAATCCCATGATAGAGCAAACTATGAACACAACCAAAGTCCAGCTTGGTAGACCATGAGTTTTACTGGGGTTACTTACAGGAATATGAGTAAGGGGTTACTCAGAGGAACAGAAGTGTCCCAACAACAGCTGTGCCACCAAAGTCAACCCCAGCATAGGTGACAGCTCACAAAACCTGGGAATCTGGATTATATTGGGTCTGCAGGGAGCTCAACATGTTGGAGGCCTGCGGTCCTTTTCAGGTACCTAAGCTCGTCTGAACCTCTTCCGGCAGCTAAGCTGGTTTCTGTTTCTTCCAGGCAGGTAGTCTGTTCTGAGAGTCTTTTTTCCCCAGCGTGGCTTGTCTGAGAGTAACTGCTCAGCAGCTTTAATGCTTACTCTGGAAGGGAGTGAAGGGCTAGTGAATTTGGTCAGTTTCTGGGATTTCCTGAAGCTATTTTGAGATGCTTAAGGAGCTTCCCTGTGTGATAGTATGTTTCAATCTTAGAGGAAACTGTTACACAGGAACTTTAGCTGGCCTCAGATCCTCAACTAGGTAAACAAATCCTATCCACCTTTTCCAAAAGGAAATAACCCCAAGAGAAAACTGGAAATAAAATTTTAGGTTGAGAAGGTTCTTAATCATCTATAAATAAAAGACCAACAAAGCCACTGGAAATGGTATACTGTTTGGACTGTAGTGAAAAAAAATTTATTAGCCCACAATTATAACTTTTTTCCTCTTAGTTTTGTTTATTACTAAATTCCTTCATACTTAATGAAATTGGTCGTGCATTTGAAGTGATTTTGAGTTAAATGAGCAGGTTAAATGGAATGGTGGTATATCTTCTGGGAAGAAAGGAAAACAGAAACTCTAAAGAGCTGATCTTCGTTTTGTTTTACCAGCCTCTCTCTACCACCAGAATTCCTTTCATCTTTACTTACAAAACACATCTTCGATTTTGATAGACCTGCATTGTGAGTCTTCCCACTCTGTTCACAGCCTATCAAATAGACAGTGCCAATACCTGGCCACCACACAGGAGTGAGGTGACATTCTCACTGTGGCATCTGCGGCTTGTACCAGGTGGAGTTTGTTAGGTAGCTTGACATCTAAGTCATTGACAGATGCTCTCTCAGCATGCTTTAGTCCTTTGCAGTCCTCAGCGGCCTTCCTGTGAGGCAGGAAGGGTCAGAAGCACACAAAACAGCAGTGGTTGGGGTAAACTCTGAGCCTGGACTCCTGTGAGAGTCAAGGATAAGTTCACCAACTCACTCCCTAACTCTGAGTCTAATCTAATGCCAAAATGTGTCCTTTTAATGACAGGATGAAAAGCCGTCAGAGATGTGAAGGCACTGGTGGGGAGGAAGAAACCGTGACAAAAATAGGGACTTTTATAATTTGTCTCTCCTCCACATTCCTGAATTAGCACGGATGGGAAAGTTGACTTTAGGGCAAAGCTATTTCAGATCCTCTCTGCTCTCGTCCATTTAGTGCAAATAAAAATGCCAGCGAAGTTTGAACCTAGTCACCTAGTGCGCATGATGCAACAGAATAGTTTTTAAAAGCAGGAATGTATACAATTATTTCACTCGACGCCAAACAGAAATAGCCAGTAACATTAATACTGATGGAAGATAATCTGCCTATTTTATTATGAAGCAAACAAGTCAAATACAGTTGTGATATATGATATAGAAAATAATCATTTTCCCTTTCTGATAACAGCTTCTCAAATACACATTCAAATTATAAGATAAAAACTGATTTGGGATTTTATGTATACATATCTTCTGTAATAAGACTTATAAAGCAAAACAACCTCAATGGGCTAGCATTCAGTGCTGTAAGTTGGCAGGCAGTGGTGGTGCACACTTTTAATTACGATGCTTAGGAATTTGAAGCCAGCCTGGTCTACAGAACAAGGTCCAGGACACCCAGAGGTACACAGAGAAACCCTGTCTTGAACGCCTCCCCCACCCCCCCCCACGCCAAATCCAACAGAGTGTTAAAAAGTATACTGTGATATCATACTTAGCCAAAATTTATTTTGTGGCATATGTACTTTTCTACTTTGCTTTTAGAAAGAGCGATTGGATTTAATCTTAAACATAATTTTAAACCATGAATATTTCTATACTTTACAATTTTGTTTCTAAAATTTTAAACATGCTTTTGCTTTAAACTTCGTATCAGAAAACTGTCCAGAGGCATCTGCTCAAAACTGTCTCCTACCAATACAGTTTGAATTCTGAAAGATTTCAATGTTGTCCCAATAGAATACAGGAAGTAGTTTGTTCTTTAAATCAAATTACCAGGGTGAAACAAATAAAAACGTCTACCATGACAGTTACACATGCAAATAGAACATTTATTTATTTTTGAGTGTGTGTGTGTGTGTGTGTGTGTGTGTGTGTATGCATGTGCGCATCTGCGTGTGCCTTTGTGTGGAGGTCAGAGCACAGTTTGTAGGAATTGGGTCTCCCTTTCCACTATGTAAGGGTTCCAGGGATTGGTTGTCAGGCTTAACAGTGAATACCTCTGCCCACTGAGCCACTCCACAGTCTATATTCACTTACATGCGTTTTTATGTAAATATAGTTTATATACTTTCTCTCAATAGAAAACCCCTAGGAATAGTATCTGAGCTATAGCAGTGAATACCTCTGCCAATCAGATTGTAGCTTCAGAATAATCTTGTTCCATAAAAAAAAAAAAAAAAGAAAAACAGAGTTTTTGAGGAAATGACTGGTTTCAGGTGAGGGACAAGATAAGTTGGCATGACATTCAAGAAAACTAGGAGCCTATTAAACTCCTGTCAGAGATCTCAGAAGTCATCTTGGAATAGAACCAAACAGTTGGTGCTTAAATTGGAGAACATCAGATATGTTCAAAATCTTAAATTGATAATGATACTGGGAAGAAAATTTACTGGAAAAATAAAAAGTCACTGGTCAATTGTGGAAGATGTGTCTTAGTTAGGTTTCCATTACTGCTAATGAAACACCATGACCAAAGAGTAAGTTGGGACAAAGGGGTTTATTCTGCTTATGTTTCTACATCTCTTCATCACCAAAGGAAATCAGGACAAGAACTGAAGCAGGGTAGGAACTGGGAAGCAGGAACTGATGCAGAGGCCATGGAGGGATGCTGCTTACTGGCTTGCTCCCCAAGGCTTACACAGCCTGCTCTTTTATAGACGCAGGACCACTGGCCCAGGGATGACCGCATACACAATGGGTTGGATGTCCTCCACCACTGATCACTAATTGGGGAAAATGCCTTACTACTGGATCTTATGGAGGCATTTCCCCAAATGAGGCTCCTTCCTCTCTGATGACTATGTCATCAGCTTCTGTCTATCAAGCTGACACACAAAAATAGCCAACACAATGTGAAAATGTACTATTTTGAAAGTTTATAAGTAAAGGGAGTCAAGCAGTTGTTCTGATATGAGGAAAACAGACACATATAAAAAATTCACCTTATAGAATCCCAACCAATAAAAGGAGTATCAGAATTGGAATGTTCGCTACTGTGTTTGTTGGAACATGATCAAAAGAATGATGCATGGTGAACAAGGCCTTGGGGAACTGTGAGAGAGGCTCCAGGAGAAAAAGCAGAGGGCCTTTTACCTCAGGTGCATTTTGTTCCCTGGATTGTTCTTGGACCTGAATTCTGTGTCTCCTTTGTTAAACGTTTACATTCAATTTATAAGGCATGTTTGTTCCTGTTGGATGCCAGAACACAGCTATAGAACCCTATCTGGTCAGTGTACCCTGGAGTCTGGGTATGGCCCTCTGCCTCGCTCTCATACTTTCTCAGGTACAATCTATGGTGCTTGCCAGACAATTGTGTTTAAATTGGTCTGTCCTTACAAAAGTTCTGGGAAAGGGCTGCCCTGTCAATATTTAGTATGTGCTTATGGGTGCTCATTTACATGATTTTCTGACTATGCTTTTCTGAACTCAAACACTACTCCTTGGGTCATTGCTTTCTTTGTTACATTCAAGTATAAAAGTGCATCAAAACTGAAGTCAGGTTGTCTACAACATTAGACTCTAATCCACCCGTTCTTTTGGATCCTCAATCCCAGGACAAGATCTACACAGGTTGATGGAAGTCTGGCAGTATTGATCAACTTTCCATCACTATGATAAAATACTGGAAATAGCTTAAAAAGAGGAAGGGTTTGATTTTGGCTCACGGTGTGGAAGTTCTAGCCCATGATTAGTTGGTTCTGTTGCTGTGGGTCTGTTGCAAGGTACCTTAGTAGGTTAAAGATGAAGAGACAGAGCAATTTGGTCTGGAGGAGGATAAGAATAAGGAGGGAGAGGAAATGTTCTTTCAAGTACATATCAGGTTCCAAAATAGGGATTCCAAATTTTTTTAAACAAAAATGGACGTCAGAATTTTATGTGCCTAACAACAGCAACAACTTCGGAGCGTTCACTCAATTTTGTATTTCTTTCAAAAGATACTAAACTACTTAGGGCATTACAAATATATTTATTTCATATGGTGTCATACCTAGCCAAAACTCCTTTTGTGATGCAAGCACTTTCTAAGTTGTTTTTAAAAAAACATGTATCCTGACTTCCTTGATGAGGCTCCACTTTCAGTTTGGGATCAAGGCAGCAACACGTGTGCCAACACAATTTTTACTGAACGATAGCTTGGTAGTGATTACTATGAGATATGAACATCACGGAGACAACCATGTACTGTGTGCCTCCCAGTGGTAGCATACACTGCTAAACACCAACTGTTGCTCATAAACCTTCAGCTCGATCCAACTGGCCTCTATAGCCTCAGGTCACAAACTACACCTCATGCATCGAATATAGGAACATAATAAAGTACCGTGTAGAATAAGTCAACAAAACCTAGATCTCTCTAGGGCAAAGAGGAAGTTCTTTGTGCTGCTCTGTGCACTGAAGTTCTTTTGCACAAATAAGATACAAGGGGAACAGAAAAGGGGAACGGTATAAAATGAGTGAGATTTGAGACCACAGTTAAGCACAGTCATGAACCCTTTTGGATGATGATTCCGTGTCTATTTTAAAATGATCAACAAAAAAGAAGTCCAAGTGTCGATAAGATATTTGAAAACAGTAAAAAGCATGAATTTTTAAATGTGATCATAGCATTGTGGTTAAAATTTTAATGTGTGTATATGTGTTCATGTGTGTTTACACATGTGTATATGGATGCATAAGTACACATTGACATGTATGTTTTTGCCTTTTTCTGTTTTCCTTGCAGTTTTTTATTTGTGCAAAGGAACTTCAGCGTACACAACAGAGCAAAAGAACTTCCTCTTTGCCCTAGATACAAGGAGGAAATATATAGTGTCATCCCCAGGACTGGCGTTTCTCCTTTGAAGTAGTACCTTTCATTGTCCTGGAGCTCTCCACTTAGGCTAGACTGTTGGCCAGTGAACCCCAGAGATCCTCCTGTCTCTGCCTCTCCAGCACTGAGATCACAAACATACGCCACCATAGCCAGAAATTTGATATGTGCTTAAACACCAAACTCAGAGCCTCATGCTCATAAGACAAAACATTTTACTGACTGATCTATCTTCGCAGATCCATGCCTATCTTTTAAAAGAGTTCCTTAGTCGTTCTATATTGAAATATCTGCAGATAAAATTTGTTTCAAAACCATCCAGGTGATCAGCAGAGCTGAGACAACGTGTATAGAGATGTAGATGAGACAGATTGTGTGAGAGTTGGTCACGATGCGGAATACCTCTCCTTGAAGACTCTCCATTTTTATTCCCTCTCAATTCTTGTATGTACTTGAAATTTCACATAATTTGAAGTTCAGCAAACACTTTGAAAGTCTTCTCTCATTGCATCATGTGGGTTCTGAGGGTTGATCCCAGGTCATCAGACATAACAGCGTCATCCTTACTTGGTGAGGCATCTTCCCTGCCCTGAAATGATACTTTAGGAAAGGAACTTTTAAGTAGTCTTTCATCTACTACCCTGAAAAGAAAAAATATATATCCTACCATCATCAAAGAAAACCTAACATGCCAATATTGATCACAAAGCAATTTAAGTCTTCTTCCCACATAGCCATGAATGTACTCCAAACAGAGAGCCACTGCCTTCAAAACAGAGAAGGACTTTGCTGTTTTCAGCTTTGTTTACTGAGATAAAGCATGCTATTGTAAATCATATATACATATATATGATATATATGTCAGTGATGAAACAATATGAGATTTCTGAATATCCAAAGCAAAAAAATATTAGTTTTAAAAGTAGAATAAAGGAAAACTGTGAATTCAAAATTGATGGTTGCTTATAAATTTAAATATTAAAAACGTTTCTTTCATTTAGCAAGACTGAAAGCTATAAAAATAATTACTTCCATTAAAGTCAAAATAGAATAAAATTGTTAGTATTAAAAACAACTACAAAATAAAGGATCTATTTAATAAGAGAAAAAGGTAGGCAACACCAATAAATTATTCTCTCTGCAGTACCCAAAGTTCACACTTAAAGTGGCCTTAGATGCAGCATAAATAAAGCTAGTTCATGTGAATAAACAATTATTCTTTCCTAGGACTTTATAGCAAGAGCAAAAATATTTTTATCCGTTCATTCACTCATCCCATATCTATTATGTCTCAACCACGACTAAATAAACAAGGAGACAAGGCAGCGTTGCACCCTTAAAGGGCACGCTTTCCATTGGGGGAAATAAGAATTTACCCAGTGGCTTTTAGGAAAACAGAGATCTAGAGATGAGACACAAATTATTTACTGGAAAGTTTGAAAGAGGGGGGAGAAATCTAATAGAGTAAATCAGAAATAGTTTGCAAAGACAATAGATGAACTAAACCTTATTCTGCTAAAGTAATATAGCAATGGCATGACTCCTACCGACATTTTTACCCATAGATTTGTGTATCATGCACCTGTCATCAGAGAAGCTTCCAGTCAGTGGGAATCAACGTGAGACGCACAACCTGACAGTGTACAGAGACTGAGGATCTTCGGAATAATGTGTGGTTTGTAGCAAATCCTGTCCCTCAGTGCTCAGGGATCCGGGGGGGAGAGGAGATAGAAAAGGAGGAAGGAAGACTGTGAGAGCCTGATGTGATGACTCACAGAGAGGAGACAGTGTCTTCCAAGCACAACAGAGCCGGTGCACATATGAACTCACAGAGATGGTGGCAGTAGCCAGAGAACTCTCACAGGTTCAAACCAGAAACAAATTTATAACTGAGAAGGAAAGTGGACGCAAAATCCCACCCTTAACCAAGAAGCTATTTACAAACGACACTTGCTGAGAAAGGGAAGATCGGTTTTCCTCCAGTGAACTGACACTGGGGGTATCAACCAAACTCCAGGCATCTCCATAAAGCCCGGGAATAGTTAGGTCACACAAAATAGACGCCATGTTTGTTTGTTTGTTTTTCTGGTGTGTGTGTCTGCACACATGCTTTTTGTTTGTTTTGTGTTACTGGGTTTCTTTTTTCTTTGTTTTATTTTCATTGTTTTATAGATTTGTTTTTGTTTGAGAGAGAGAATATGAAGTCATGTAGGCAGGGAGTTGGGGAGGATCTGGGAGGAGTTGGTGGAGAGAGAATATGATCAAAATGCAACACGTAACATTTTTAATAAATAACAAAAGCACTTGGGCGATCCCGGAAGCTGCCCTTTGTCTGGACCCTCTGTGCGGAGCCTCATGCTTCACAAACCTCAAGCAGCTGAAACCCCATTCTCTTTTGAACACTGTTACTCTTCCTCCCCGGAGAGCCACACCACTGCTCCCCCCAGCCCTGAGCGTCAGTCAGCAGACTCTGCTCGTGCATGCCCTTTGGTTACACCCAGCCTGAGCTCCTGGACCATCTTCCTCCTCCATGACTTCTGTCATTTTTGTTGGGTCCAGCATGCAGACGACAGCTGTATAAATCGTATAAATCGGTGTCTCCGCAAAGATGTTCCGACGGATTCTGGTAGATGACGATAAAGCCATAGGAAAAGGGGGTATCGTTTCCTAAGCCATGCAATGCCATCATATTGATTGGTAGCAGGACTCTGTACGGGCAATCACTTCAATACGCGCACTCTTCTATGCTTGACTTCTCACTATGATTACCTTCAACAGCCCACTTCAGCCATGGGATTTCAGAGTCACTCCCTGGCCCTCGTCAGCCGCAGAAATTAGGCACGCTCATCTAACACATCCAAAGACCCTATTTTCTTCCCAAAACTCCGGTTTCCTGAAGCACCTTTCCTATGGGGCGGATGCCACCCACTCAGCTGCTCCTGTTTCTTCCTTCTATCAGTCCCGGTCATCTTTTCTCCTGTCCTGATTCACTTGGGTTGCGCGGACTTTCTATAGAACCACGCTCTTACACATGTTCTCAACGTCTTTGCCCTCTGTCCTTTCACATTCTCCAGGGGGAAAGCAACTCTGAAGGAACCCAGCATCTGCCTTCTCTGGGCTGGCGCTCACGCAGCCACCATATGGTGCCCACCCACACCATCCTCCAGTGTGTTCTCCCTCACTTGCACAGTTCTAGCGACACTGGCCTTTCCACAGATCCCAGGAGCTCCCGCGGCTTTGAATATACACTGTTCTCTCTTCTTGGAATGCTTTTCCTCACAACTCTAAGCATGGCTGGCCCCACCTGGCCTTCACACCTCAGCCTAATAAATAATAATTAGCAGCTCCTGTTTACAGAGCACTTGCTCTGTACTGGGTGATTTATATAAATCTGATCAAACCCAGGGCTTTTAGAGGTAGCTGGCGTTATCATCTTTATTTCTCTGCTAAAGAAATTAGGAATTAGAGGTCATGTAAATTATTCAAGCTCACATTGGTTTTAGTACCATGCTAGCTAACTGTGAGTTTGTATAATATGTTTCTCTGTCTTTCTATTTTGTCTCCATTCTTTCATACTTCAGCCCCCACAGATGCAGCTTCCCAGAGACACCATAAAGTAATTTATAACGATTTCCCAGTTTTCAATTATACATATATTTATTGCCATGCCCCTTTGTGCTTTTATTTTTCTATTTTTTCTTTGTGTGCGTGCATGTGTGTGTGTGTGTGTGTGTGTGTGTGTGTGTGTGTGTGTTAGAAGACAGTTTTGTGGTGTTGGTTCTCTCCTACATTTACATGGGTTCCAGGAATCAAATTCAGATTTCCAAGCTTCTGACCCCCTCACTCTCGGGATTCTTCCTCATACAATCATTCACTGTTTCTCTCCTTTTCTTAGATGTAAGCTACAAAGGCATCCTCTGTCTGAACCACATTCTGTTGTGCCCCAAGGCTTAGCAATGTGTTCATCCAGAACAAATATCAGCCCCGTACTTGTTAAATGGACAGAGAAAATTGAATACGAGGCCAGAGCTGACAGAATAGGGCATTTATTTTTTACCAGAAATCATCTTCAACAATCCCTAGCATGATTATGGCATGATGATTCCCCCCACCCCGTGTGCGTTGCTGGGGACATAACAGAGTAAAAATGTGAGGAATGGGTTTGTAAACCCAACACATAGAAGACAGACCTTGGAAGACAGCAAGTTCTAAACAGGCTACAGGGCTCAGTGAGACCCTGTCTCTAGACACCAAGGGCCAGGAATGCAGTTATCGGTAGAACATTTGCATGCCATGTGCAAAGCAAAGCTCTGGGCTCAGTCCCTAACTCCATGCTCACACGTACACACAGGAGGGGACCGCTGTGTACAACGGAAAGGTAGAGGGCCAATCCTGAAGTCACTGTTAGGGCTGCTGGGGAGGGTGGACTAAAGTAATAGAGTACTGTCCTCCTACAGCCCTTATGCTGGGACCTGTTGAAGCTCAATAGCCCTTTCTAAACAACTAAGACCGATACTAATAGGGCATAAAATGCCACTGTAGAAATATCTGCCGACAGGCAATTCTTCCAGATAGGTAAGAGGGATGAGATAAGCAAGCTGCAGCAGAGAATTTTATTACATTTGATCAAAAGTCATTTCAAGCTACTTAGCACAGTCACCTACCTGTCATATTTAAGGTAACTCACAAAGATCAAAATGGATCAGAGCTAAAGTGAGGTTTTAAGTGTGCAGTAACATTGCAGCTCGGTTTTATGGGGTGAATCTTTCAGAAGTAATATATCACAGAGTCACATTAACCACAGTGTCTAATACAGGTTCAACACTAAGTTTAAAACTGTCAAAGGCGGGCCTCTAAACTGATGTATTTGTTTACACGCCAACTTTGCTCACTCCCTTTTTCTGATATTTTTAAATTACTATAATTTTACGATGCCACCAAGAAATCTTCAGTTTTGTGCCACATACACAGGACAGAATAAAAAATTCTTAGGGGTTGCCAACTTCACAGAACCTGGGAGCAGAATTGAGTGAACTGAGGCATTAATAGAAGTAAAGGCATGGAAGAAACATCAGATATTTCTTAGTCAGTTAAGTCATAGCTCTCAGATCACCACACAAACCCCATGTTGAGCACTAGTTCTACCGCAGAACCTGGAACTTTTGTTGGTTACCAAGGATGCCTTCTGTGATAAAAACAAGAAAGTCCACAGGATTTCAATTTGCTTCAGGTTTCAGGAAGAATCTACGTGGAGAACAAGAGCCAAAGTTGGAGAAAACCTCAAACCACAGCCACTTACTTGTCCACCTGAACTGATGGCTCAGGGCACAGAGGAGTGGACCAGCTAGTTCATGGAGGAGTTGAGGTCTTGGCACTGCTGTGTGATTAGAGTCCATTCCTGGGTGTGGGGATGCACTGGTACTTGAACACAGGTCCACAAAGGCTTTTCATTCAGCAGGAGCACAGGCTCTCAGTTTTGGGGCTACAGTTAGCTGAGAGTGACACAGTTGAGTACTGCTGGATTAGTCCATCTATCTGTGGCATGGCTTCGGTGAGCTCTACCTTACAGGCTCGACCACAGATTCCCATAACTGCCTCTGTTGACGCTCCTCTGTGGCAGATTCTTATTTGCTCACTGTCATTCCTGAGCTAGGATCAGCCCCCCAAATAAGCAAGCTAGCAAGATTTTTACAGGGATAAATTCTGGTAAGTTAGGTAAAGTTAGGCATTGGCAAAAATGTGGAGATCCCAGGAATCTTCTGACTTCTACCAAAAAGCCTGAGCTAACTTTCCAACTCTTTTCCAAAGCAAAAGGTAAGTAGTCCTTACGGATGTATGGGACTTTTTCCCTGTGGACATAGCCACTTACAGTCCAAGTAGATGATGGCTTCAAGAGGGAGATTTGTTTTTCTTGGAAGTGCAATATGACTAGCCTAGCCTCTGCTGGCTAGTCTTGTGTCGACTTGATGTACAAACTAGAGTTGTCTGAAAGGAACCTTAACTGAGAAGATGCCTCCTTATGATCCAGCTGTAAGGCATTTTCTTAATTAGTGATTGATGGAGGAGGAGCCAGTCCACTGTGAATGGTGCCATCCCTTGGCTCGTGGTCCTAACTTTTATAAGGAAGCAGGCTGAGCAAGCCATGGGGAGCGAGCATTCCTCCATGGTGTCTGCATCAGCTCCTGCTTCCTGACCTGCTTGAGTGCCTGCCCTGACTTCCTTTGGTGATGAATAGCAATGTGGAAATGAAATTACAGTAAATCCCTTCCTCCCCAGCTTTCTTTTTATTCACAGTGTTTCACTGCAGCAGTAGAAACCGTAAGACAGCAACATAGGTTTATTTGTTTAGTTGCCTGTCATAAGTTCTTAAGTAGAACTTCTTGTTGACTTTCAATATCATTCAAACTGTCATTCAAACCTTTGGTTGATACTCCTGTTTGGACTTTCCAATAAACCTGCATCTTCCCAGAAGATGTTCCCACAACAGGAACTGATGGGTCCTCGCTCTGGGTCTTAGGTTCTTGTTCAGAACGTGAATTCATACTTGTGTGTCACTAGATTTGATGTTTACAGAGGCCTTTTCTCTAAGGAACCTGTGTAGCTGTGATCTTGGTTATGCCAATACAAAATAGGAAAAAAAATTATTAATTGAAAGGAAGGAAACTAGAGAGGGATCCATAAGGGGTAGAGGGACAGAGACAGTGACAGAGCCATCTACATCCTGGGTAGTAGGCCTACATGCATCCTTTTGTCTTCTACTTCAAGCTGCCCTTCTCTAACGTTTGTCCACAGAGTCCCATCCACTTCAGCGACTCCCCTGGAACAGGTGCACACAAAGGTCACTGGATTCAGGGCAACAGACCAAGAGTTAGTTCAGCATAAGAAATCAGGCTCTGGAGAGCAAGGTGAGTGGGCCTAGACAAGCTCACATGGTGGAGGAGCATGTGTATTGGACAGGGGTGGGCCCTGTGGGGGCATCTCTACTAACAGAAGGCAAATATCTGACCACATGGCAGGAAGTCGTGCCAACACCACACAGTGAGGTGACAGTAGGTCTCAGCAGGAGAAGATCATTTGTCCAGAAATGAAAAATGACAATTGAGGAATTCTGTTACACGCACAGTAGGAATGAGGATTTCTGTGGACTAATATGTGATATATAACCCCATTCTTTCTCTTAAATAACATTGCCTTCTGTTAATTCACGCCAACACAATTCTACATGATTCTGTGTGAGTAGTTTTAGGGGGAGGAAACATAATCATTAGCCTGTTGGGATCCCTAATGGAAAGGTATTTGGGGAACTTGGGGTAAGAAATACAAAATAAAAAAAAATGTGACTACCTTAAAGGTTATTCAAGGCATTTTGACCAATTAATACTACTTTTTATTAAAAGATTTTACAAAATATAAGTTTATTCTCATAAATTCCAGCCCTTAAAAGGCAAGTACAGGAGGATTTCCATGAGTTTCAAGCTAGCCTGGGCTACAGAATAAAACTCTAATCAGAAAGGAAAAAAAAAAACCCTACAGTTTTCACATGTGGTCAAAATGATTACTTCTTTATTTGAGTTTCAAGGATTCTTTCAAAGGCAGGCAAAATTTACATAAGAAAGTCATCTGTATTGAATAAAATTGGCTGTTAAAGAACACCTTATTCTGGGTGCTCTTGTCAAATGCTTCTTTATTTGTTTAATGGGGGAATTATCTTTGATTTTCCCCAGAAACTCTGTGTGGAGTTGAATAACTCCTCCTCAGAAGGGAGTTCTTGTCAGTCCATTGTCACTTAAGCATCAGCAGAAGGGACACAGAATGGAGTTGAAGGGACCTCAGTGTTCACAAGTTACAAAGGAAGTAACAGAGATACTTCAAAGAGGTCAACCAGCCCAGGATCACAGGCAGACAAAATAAACTATAATAGGAAGAAATTTGCTGAAGGCATGCATATTCTTGAGAAAACTATTACTTGTGAGTTCTTTAAAATGGGAAGAGTTCTAACTCCACATCACAACCTCCTGCAAAGGAGGTCTGTATCTAATAACTTGGAAAGCTCTGGAATACATTGAGAAATGAAAAACAAAGCCTGGTGCCTGAGAAGTACCACTGTGTTAATGGGACTATAGTCAAGCTCTTTGGATGCAGTCTGAATTTCCACTTAGCAGCACCAACTGGCCCATGTTCCCTAGTGACGAAATATGGTCCAAAAGGAAGACAACAGTACTCTAGGGTCAGGGAGCAGAGTGGAAGTGTTCCCAAGAAGGAAGCCTGGAAGTAAATTCTTGATTCTCAGATAGAGAGGAAGAATGCAGATAACAAATGCAGATGAATACAGCAACATTCACTCAGGGCACAAAATGACATCAGAGGGGCTGCTCAGTCAGTCTCTGAAGAGCCACAGAAACCGTCCGTGATCTTTTTCACTTGCTAGGTCCATCTCACCTTATCTTCTGAAAACATAGTGGGGGAACTTTATTTTCCTATCTTCTTAAAATCTCTGAGATACTATTTCTATTCAGAGAGAGAGAGTGTGTGTGTGTGTGTGTGTGTGTGTGTGTGTGTGTGTGTGTGTGTGTGTTTCACCTATCTATATGTCTATGTACCACAAGCCTACCTGGGACATTAGAACCCAGATGAAGGTATTGGACCACGTAGGCATTGGATATTATAGGCAGTTAGAGTTACCACGAAGGTGCTGAGAATTGAACCTAGGTCCGCTAGAAGACCAGCCAGTGCTCTTAACTTCTGAGCCATTTCTCTAGCCCTTCTTCCACCATTAAACAAATCTTCTTACTCCCTCCACACCACATGCTGAGGGACCACACATTCTGAAGTTTCTCTGCTTCCAATGTATCTGTTTCTCTTATCTGTGGTCGTTGACCTAGGACCAGGGTGTTCATTCACCAAACAGATTGGTGACAGTCATACTTACTCTAATAAAACAACTTAGGTAAACATATCATACAAAAATAATGTGAAGGCAAATGTTATTGTTTTGAAAACTGAAATGAATGCCATGAAAAATAAAGGGGAAGGTTCCAATTCTGGAGGGGTTGATAAATATCGAAACAGGAGAGAAATGACAGTAAGGATGTTTGAGAGTCATAAGAAATACTATTAACGCTCTTTGTTCTCTTCTCTTCCCTGCTCTTCCTCTCTTCCCTGTCCTTTCTCTCTACCTCCACCTCTTCCCTCCACGTGCTCATGGCCGGCCTTTCCTCTCCTCTCCTCTTCTTCTCTCATTAAACCTCTCCACGTGGAAAAAAAAAAGAAATACTATTAACTACCTAAAACTGTCTATAATACACGTAAGTCAGTGTATAAACACACACATGTAGTTTAAAAGTAATTCTCCCATCTGGGCTGACAATGTTCCCTCCAAGAGCCAAAGACTACCTAACAAAATCCCTATATCGGGCCTGAGAAACTTTTTGAATTGTTGGCCAGGGCTGTCCAAGAGACTCCTCAAACATACAGCCTATTGCTCCTGCCCTTGGTTGTCCTCTCCTCATCAAGATGAAAGGTAGGTCTCTATTGCCAAAGACATCATGCACATCAGATACAGGGTCCAGAGACCCCTAAGCTGGAATTAGCTTGAAAGTCTCCTCCTGAGGACTAGCATGTATAGTATCAGAAAGCACCATGCAAGCTTCTGAGAGGAAAACAACCAATACTCCTACTCAGATATGACACTCATGAACCACAACCAACATTGTATGATAACAATAAGGTTACAGCAGTGGCACCTAGACCTTGTGGTGACCAAGAGCTCTCTAATCAACCTTAAGACCTATTCAACAAAGAAGATCATGGCTGGTACTGGAAACCTAGCTAAGTATCCAGGGATAGGGAAGTCATGGATCTTGGAGGGGAACCTACAACTCCCACTGTACAAAATCAGCACTATCCCTAACGATATGCTAAATATTTGTTCTTACATGCACAGATATATGTAGCATCATGGAAACATCTCTTTGCAACAGATGGAGACCATTGCAGAAAACAGAGCCAATCAAAATGCAGAATTGTGGAGACCAGTAGCAACTGATACATCTAAAACACAACTCCTGCATCTAAGATTCAAGGGTCATTACGGAAGGGAGGATAGAACGATTTTAAGAGCCAGAGGAACAGGGAGTAAGATTGTATCTCCTACTAAGTCAACCAGTATGAAACATGAGTTGAATGAGGATACCAGTAGACAAGCTAAAGTGCAAGGAAGGAACCTCAGGAGCAGAGAACTACAGGCAACTAAGGAATGCTGAGAGCAGGAGCAGAAAAGAGCACATCAAGTGGTTATTCAAATCCAAAAGTCAGCCCTGAAAACATATGTAACATGCAATGTTTTACAGAAGGAGTTGGTTACATTTAGGTATTATATATACATATAAATATGTAAAATACAGCAATTAATGGAAAAAGGCCATCAATTTGAAAGAGAAAATGGAGGAGTATATAGGAGGGTTTGGACAAAGAAAAGGAAAATGGGATGATGTAATTATATTATAATCTCAAAGTAATTTTAAATAAAACATACACACACACACAAACACACACACACACACACACACACACGCGCGCGCGCTCGAGCGCACACACACAACCCAAATTCTTAGGAAGTTTATGTCTGGTTAACAGAGTAGAGCTTCCATTTTCTTGTCTTTTAAACAACACTATGCAAAGAAACTTTGTATTCCTGTTTAATGTCAACTCAAAAAGTACTGGCAGAAAATATGCTAAGGATTTTTTTTTAATGTGGAAGCACTGTCATTGCAAACCCATTGTCTTGGCCACCAAATAGGCAAAATAACAACCTCCAAATTCTATTGCTTATGTGCCAGGAGGCCCATATGACCATCATGGGCAAGTCTTTCCACATCACCTACCACATACTTCATGTCAGTTCATTCATTCATTCAATTAATATTGACTGAGCTTCCACAGGGAGGCTGGCAGAGGGACAATGCTTCCTATTGAGAGGATCATGTGACTCATTTGAGTCCATCAGAAAATATCCACGGAGGGATCCAGAAAAAGGTTACTGTTTGTGGTGGCTTCTCTCTCCTGATAATGCATATTGTGCCAAAAGAGTTACTAGGAGTAACTTTTGAGACTTGGCACTCGTCATACGTGTTCACAGTCTGGTCAGTTCCTGTTGTGATGTAGACTCTAGTACACTCAGTGGAGTGCTGATGACAAGCAGGCTTACAGACCTGGCAGTGTACCTTGACCTGGATGGACGCACGTTCCAGGGAAGCCTTGGTACTTAGACTGTGGAGGGAGAGAACTGGTTCTCATGCACAGAGCAAATTTTATCATGGATTTCTAGCACCTGTTAATGACTACTGACTATATGAAATTTTTCTATAGTACTTAATGTCTATGAAGTACTAAAAATCCTGACAAATGTTTACAATAGAACCAGTAAGATTACAGACTTTTGAGTAACACTATGTTATCTATCATTTGAACATTGAATGTCCCCTCAAAGGCTGGCTTCAATATCTTTGAGGGTGTCCTCTCAAAGGATATGGTAGGACCTTGGCCATTTCCTTCTTGTTTACTACTCCTGATAAAGTCAGTGCTGTTCCGCCATGCACTCCTACTCTGAAATGCTTCCTTAGCATAGGCATGAAGATACACACCGATCAATGATGGGCCAAAATCAACTCAAATGAAAACTAAAGTGACTATTTTCTATTATTTGAGAATTTCATACATGCGTGTAATATATTTGCTCAAACACACCCTTTCATTCTATACCTCCTTTCCCTCCCAACTTCATGTACTAACACACACACACACACACACACACACACACACACACACTGAATTAGCTTAAGGCTATATGTGCATGGTTGTAGTAGAGCTCTACTTGAGCAGGAGTAGTTTCTCAGGGTCTGCATCCTTGAAGGCAACTGATTCTCCCTTCCCCAGCCTCCATCAACTTTCAATAGCTCTTGGCTAGAGGTGGGCTTCATGACTCCCTCTCTTGTCAAGCTGGGACTTAGACTGACTTGACCTTGTATGGTTCTTGGGCATTCAGCCTTGGCTTCTATGGGTGCATATGTACAACAGCACTCTCTTGTTCAGCAGCTTTTATCTTTCTAAGTCAATTAGCATAAATATTTCAATGAACTAATAGAAAACCAACACACAGTTTTATTTTTAATTTGATTTATATACCGTTACAAAATTGTCAAACTGTCAAAAATACTAATGAATGTCCACAATAGAAGTCTTCGAATGACAAATTTTTGACCATCCCTGAAACAGTTTGGATATTGGATTTCCCTCAAAGGTCCTTAGAAGAGTGTTATTAAAACAAACCTTATTTGCGTGTGTTGTGTAGATCTGTCATATGAGCTGAAACATTCCCTCCTAAAGGGGGGATGAGGGAGCTCGTAAGGCTCAGTGTCTTAGAGTTTCTATTGCTGTGATGAAATACCACTACCAAAAGCAACATGGGGAGAAAAGGATTTATTCCAGCTTATCATTCTCAGGTCGTACTCCATTGCTGAAGGAAGTCAGAGCAGCAATTCATGGCAGAAACCTGGAAGTCATAAATGAAGCCATGATGAAGCCACAATCATGGAGAAGTGCTGCTTACTGGTTTGCTCATCCTGCTGCCTACTTGCTTATAGCACCCAGAATTACCAGATTAGGAATAGCAACTTCTCTCAGTGAGCGGGAACTTCCATATAAATAATCGAAACAATGCCCCACAGGCTTGCCCACAGGTTAATCTGGTGAGGACATTTTCTCAATTGCAGTTCCCACCTCTCGAATGACTCTGGCTTTCATCAAGTTGACATATAAATGCATTACTATTCATCTCCATTTTTCATATTCCTCTTTCATTTAGCTCCAAGACCTCATATTAATATTAATATCAAAATAATATTAAACATTATTAAAAATAAAAATTCCAACTTTTAAAAGTCATGCAGTCTTTAAAAATCTAAACACTTTAAAAGTCCAGGCTCTTTAAAATATCCAAAGTCCCCTTCAAAGTTCAAATTTTCTCTAAAATATTCAGTCTCTCTCAATCTATCTGATGTCTTTCTAGAATACCCAGTCTCTTTAAAAATTCAGTCTCTTAACTGTGGACTCATGTAAAATCAAAAATAAAGCTACATAATGTCTTACTCCATGAGGGAAAAAGCACTGTCACATCCACATCAAATACTGAGTCCAATGGCTATAGAGCTCAGTGCCAAACCCTGTGATTCATTCACATACTTCTGGACTCTGAAGGGCCTGGTCACTTTTCTGGCTCTACCCTTCGCAGCACACACAGCTTGTCTCCTAGGGTCAGGCCAGCTCTACTTCATAGCTGCTGCAGACCTTGGTTTTTGGTGGTTGTCC
Source organism: Rattus norvegicus (assembly GCF_021556685.1). Classification (NCBI taxonomy): domain Eukaryota; kingdom Metazoa; phylum Chordata; class Mammalia; order Rodentia; family Muridae; genus Rattus; species Rattus norvegicus. The sequence continues at coordinate 53,607,854 of NC_141538.1, read as the reverse complement.
CGTGTACTGGCTTCTCCAATTTTTTGGAGTCTTCAGTGGAGATATGCTTCATCTTCAATAATAGCCTCTCCTGGGTTCTCTTTGGGAACTATAATCCTGAAACATAGTTCTAACCAAAGCTCAGTCTTTTATTTCCATATCAATTCAATCATTTACCCAGGTTTCTTTTTTTATTATCCCACAAATCAGCATTTTATGATTTTAGGCCCTTGATTCTTAGAAAAAGACAAGTACACTTTTAGTATAGCAAATGAACTCAGAGATCTGCCTGCCTTTGTAAGCACAAACAATAAGTTTAGCTGGGTAGGATCTTACCCTGAGATCACTACTCCCTAAATCTCTTTATCTCCTTCCTTAATATCTTTCTGACAAGCTAACTCATTAGTGTAGCTGCCTCTGCTGTGTTTTTAGATTCGTGAAGCCCCTCAAACAATTCACACTGCAATCTTATATTTTGCATAGTTGAGAAATCCTGTAAAGGACAGCTCTTAGATTGATCTATGTATTTTTGAACTCATGTTTTCAGAATTATTTCCTACAGCCTTTAGGGCTGTTCTGAAGGTGGTCAGAGCATTACCATTTTGCTGACAACATTAGATACATTCTCAGAATCAGGCTGTTCCAAATTATCATGGAATCATTAACATTAGCAGGGAGAATATTTCCTAAAGGAGGAACATGAAATATATATATAGATATATAGATATAGATATAGATATAGATATAGATATAGATATAGATATAGATATAGATATAGATATAGATATAGATATAGATATAGATAGATATAGATATAGATATAGATATAGATATAGATATAGATATAGATATAGATATAGATATAGATATAGATATAGATTGATAGATATACACATTATAATGCAAAGAAGCCTTACACCTATAGCAACCATCAGCACTTGTGGGGGCCCATGTCTTGCTGGCTCTGCTCCAGGGGCAGGAATTGTGTCACACCATCCCTTCCATGGGGTACAGGACATGGCAAGATTTCACTGCAATGATGCTCTTCACCATATAATTTTTCATACCCAGCTAACCAGCACCACAGATTCGTAAAACAATATATCATACCTGCCCAGGAATGCACTATCCACAGTGAGCCGGACCCTCCAATATGTATCATTAATCAAGAAAATGCCAATAAACTTACAGGATAACTAAGACAGACTTGGGTAGAATTGTTTCCTTGGTCTGCCATCAGCATCCAATCTAGGGTAAATAAATGTTTGCTCAGATATCCCCAAGAAAAGTCAACAGCATAAGACATATAACTTAAGTAAGAATTTATAAATATTCTTGATGATCAAGAGAATTTGAAAGCAATGGGTCCTGTGCACATCATAAATTTCTAAGCATATAAACTGCAGTGACTTAAATAGGCATTGGTGATACATATTATGTGAAGGGACAGGTATTCAGCACAAGACAACCAAAGACCAAGTTCTTGGCACAAAGGAGGTGTATTTGCCTCAGAGGGACAAAGGTCAAGGAATAAGAGACAAAGATAAAAGATAGAGGATGAGGGAGAAGGGAATGGGAACAAGGGAGGGGGAAAGGATATTTGTCCCAGAGGGACAAAGGTCTGCCTCTAAATAGAGAGGAGATAGACACGGCCCATAGGCAAATGATAGTTTATAAGGGTAAAAGGTGAAACTCCGTGTTAGGATGAGGTGTTTAATTTTTAATTGAGTAGATTAATTAAAGCAGTCAAAGGAGGCTTTTGATTGCTGGAGTTTCAATCTTGGATAGCTGGACCTTGGTATTCAGCCTAAGGAGGAGGAAGTGGCCAAATAAGGGAATAGACCTTGATGGCTAGCTTTAGGAATGCAATCTAAGGGTTTTTAGCAAGGCAGATGGAATGGAGGAGAAGGGCAAGGCCTGACAGAGCCATGCTTGGCCTGGACAGAGTCCCCTCACGATGCATTTTACATCTCATAACTGCAAGTTTTTAACGTTGAACAAAAAAGGTAATTAGGGTAGAAGAAATCTGAATTGATGTTATGTTGAGTGAGTGTGTTACCTCAAATTAGCTATTAGAACAGAGAAAATTACCTTAATGTTTTCTTGCTATTAACATTAATTTAACATTCCTTAGAGTTCTTTCTCAGTTTGGGAGATGCCAAGCTGTACAATAATGGATTTACTTGTAAAAATACTGAATTTTTAGTACACGCATTGCTTAAGGAACATAAATGAGTTGAAGCACCCCTGTGACACATTTTGACATCCCATAGAAGATCAAGCGTAAAGACTGTACAAATCCGAGCAGGGAAAACCAGGCATCTTTGCCCTGATCAGGCCATATCACTTGCCCTTGTTCTGTATCCTGGACATGGCTGTTTCCATGGGAAAGCCAGAGTCCATTATTCCTCCGTAGTACCTCATCTGTGTCCTTTCCTTCTCTAGAGTGAACTCAGAGGTGCTTTCCACGATGTAGAAGTGTGAGGGTGCCCCAAAGGACGTACTTGTGAGTCCACTGTCTTTAAATGGAATAGTGCATTCTACCAGAACAGGTACACCTACAGGACACACACACACACACACACAGAGAGAGAGAGAGAGAGAGAGAGAGAGAGAGAGAGAGAGAGCACCGGATAGTTTATTAGAAAAACTTGGGAAGAATGGGTAGGAAGCTGGCAGTTTTTAGCATAGCTGTGACAGCAGCTTTTGCAAGTGAGAAGAAATGCATGCAGTATTCATCACATGGTCACAGTTTTATTTTCTCCAGTTTCAGTTACTTCTTGTCAACCACAGTCAAAATGGAAAGATTCAGAAATAAATAATTTTTAAGTTCTAAAAAGTGCATCATTCTGAATACTATGATGACATTTCACACCATCTGGGTCTATTCTGTCCTGCTCTAGACACGCATCATCTTTTATCCAGTGTATCCATGCTGAAGGTGCTAGCTGCCCATCAACTGTGTGGCAGGTACCTCAGCTATCAGACCCACTCTAGTGATACCACAGTATTTACACTCAGGTAACCCCTACTCTGCCTAATAAGGACCCCACAGCACAAGAACAGTTGCAAAGGAGGCATCAGGGCACAAAACATGGAAGGACAGATTACTTTTAGAGAATGAGTTATGAACAGAACTAACACATGTTATTTCTTGACTCAGCATTCTGTTGTGGGTGTGAGACTTTGCAGAGCTCTTATTCCTCTGCCATGGCAGTTGACAACGTTTTATACAATCATGAGTTTCTATATCTGGCTCCTGAGAGGAAGAGATTTGGAGCAAAGCCCCTAGCCTGTGCATATGGATATTTGGTGCAGCACTGAAAATAACTTTATGATAGCGTGTCACTAAGATTTTGGGATTGTTTCTTCAAGAATCATATCCTTGGTTATTCTTATTGATGCAGGTGTTTTGAGGGTCACAATTAGATTATGAATTCCTACTCTGAAGTTAAAGGTTGACTGTAACTGGTTCATATATCCCTATTGGCTCTGGTGGGCAAATCAGTTACCTTGTGCACAAAGAATTCAAAGATTTTTTAAAAACACTGTGCTGAGTCAGCGGCTTCCCTCTCTAGATACTTCTGCCCCAACTGCTACTCCCAGAAACCATTTTCTTGAGAGACCTCAAGCCAGTGACGTGAAAAGGTACTTTTACAGTAACGTAATTCCTCTAGACTGACTAAAGGAAAGAGAGTCAGAACTAAGTGTGCATTACGCAGGGTGGAAACCTGCCTGGAGCTTGACTCTGCAGGGGAACACGGGCTCACATCCTGAATTAGGCCAGGAGAAGCAGCAAGAAGATGAAACTGCGTTCAGACGTCATATTCAAACGCAGTGCCCTTCCCTTCCTGATATTTAATGCCCAGTGCCAGTTAAACACACCCGTCCTGTTCTTTATGCTCTCTATTTCCTCTTTCCAGTTCCAATGTACCCAGAATGCACTTCTGGCCTCTGTAGGCACAAGACATGTGGTGCATGTACATACAAATGGACAAATACTCACAAATGTAAAATGAAAATAAATCTTAATAAAAAAAGAAGATACCTGACGGAATTTTTTTAGAGTGAAGACAAAAATAAACAAATCTATGAAGCCCCAAGAAACGTGTAATTCATGATAGAACAGTAACTTTTAAAATGAGGAATAAGAGGACACAATGCACTACAAAAACATTAAATGACTCGATTAACGTATACCTTCCTATAGTAATACTGAATATTGGTGGTATAACCAATCTAATAAGTCATAGACTAGTACAATGGATAAAAATATCCAGGACCCAAGCTGGTGAGATGTTCTCAGTGAATAAAGATACTTAGGCCTGGAGACGTGCATTTAATCTCCAAAATTTCGGATTCAATTTTCAGATCCCCAGAAAAGGTGGAAAGGGAGAACAAATTTTACAAAATTGTTCTGTGAGCTCCACATGTACTCTCTGGCTCACGTACCCTTCCATATACAACACAATCAAAATAATAAGTAAAAGTTTACTTTTTACAAACATGTTTAAAAAACAAGAACTATTTATTTGTTGCTTCCAAGAAATGTACCCATAAATCAAAGATAGATATAACATTAGAAGTAAAAGATGAAAAAATATTCCAAAGAAAGAATACCACCCCCCACTGGGACACTTTGAAAGCAGCACTGAGGGAAATGTATTGCTCTAAATGCTTATATTAAGAAATTGACAAGAATTATAGAGCAATAGTCACAAAAACTGCATGGTGTTGGTACAGAGATAGGCAGAGAGATCAATGGAATAGAATTGAAGACCCAGAAATGAACCCACACACCTATGGTCACTTGATCTTTGACAAAGGAGCTAAAATCGCCCAATGGAAGAAAGATAGCATTTTCAACAAATGGTGTTGGTTCAACTGGAGGTCAACATGTAGAGAATGCAGATCAATCCATGCTTATCACCCTGTACAAAGCTTAATTCCAAGTGGATCAAGGACCTCCACATTAAACCAGATACACTCAAACTAATAGAAGAAAAAGTGGGGAAGAGTGTCGAACACATGGGCACTGGGGAAAATTTCCTGAACAAAACACCAATGGCTTATGCTCTAAGATTAAGAATCGACAAATTGGACCTCATAAAACTGCAAAACTTCTGTAAGGCAAAAGACACTGTCATAAGGACAAAACAGTAGCCAACAGTTGGGAAAAGATCTTTACCAATTCTACATCTGATAGAGGGCTATTATCCAAAATGTATAAAGAACTCAAGAAGTTAGATTCCAGAGAGCCAAATAACCCTATTAAAAAATGGGGTAGAGATCTAAACAAAATATTCTCAGCTGAAGATTATCGAATGGCCAAAAAGCACCTAAAAAATGTTCAACATCCTTAGTCAGGGAAATGCAAATCAAAACAACCCTGAGATTCTACCTCACACCAGTCAGAATGGCTAAGATAAAAAACTCAGGTGACAACAGATGCTGGCGAGGATGCGGAGAAAGAGGAACACTCCTCCATTGTTGGTGGGATTACAAACTGGTACAACCATTCTGGAAATCAGTCTGGAGGTTCCTCAGAAAATTGGACATTCCACTACCTGAGGACCCAGCTATACCTCTCTTGGGCATAAACCCAAAAGATGCTCCAACATACAGAAAAGACACATGCAGCAGCCTTATTTATAATAGCCAGAAACAGGAAAGAACTCAGATGCCCTTCAACAGAGGAATGGATTCAAGAATTGTGGTACAACTACACAATGCTTTCAAAAATAATGTCTTCATGAAATTCATAGGCAAATGGAATGAATTAAAAAATATCATCCTGAGTGAGGTTACTCAATCACAGAAAAACACACTTGGTATGCATTCACTGATAAGTGGATGTTAGCCAAAAAGCTCAAATTACCCAAGCTGCAATCCACAGACCACAGGAAGCTCAAGAAGAAGGATGACCAAAATGAGGATGCTCCCACTCCTTCTTAAAAGGGAAAAAATATCCATAGTAGGGGATATGGAAGCAAAGTTTAGAGCAGTGACTCAAGGAATGGCCATTCAGAGCCTGACACACATGTGGTCTATATATATAAACAGCCACCAAAGCTAGATAAGATTGATGAAGCTAAAAAATGCATGCTGAAAGGGACCAGATATAGATCTCTCCTGAGAGACACATTCAGAGCATGTCCAATACAGAGGTCAATGCTAGCAGCAAACCACTGAAGTGAGAATAGGTCAGACCCCCTTGCGGGGAATTAGAGGAAGTATTAAGAGAGTTGAAGGAGCTTGCAACCCCATATGTACAACAATGCCAACCAACCAGAGCTTCCAGGGACTAAACCACTACCTAAAGACTGTACATGGACTGACCCAGGGCTCCAACTGCATATGTAGCAGAGAATTGCCTTATTGGGGCACCAGTGGAAGAGGAAGCCCTTGGTCTTGCCAAGGTTGGACCCCCAGTGCAGGGGAATATGGGGGGGGGCAATAAGGGGGATGTATAGGGGAATACCCATATGGGGGAGGGGAGGGAATGGGGGCTTATGGACAGGAAACCAGGAAGGGGAATAACATTTGAAATCCAAGTAAAGGAATATATCTAATAAAAGAAATTTTTTTTAAAAAAGCTGTAAAAACAGGGAAAAAAAGATTATTCATCATGACTAAGTTGGCTTTATCCCAAAAGTCAGAGAATGTTCAACATGTATCAGTTAATAAATGTAATAAATCATATGACTTGATGATCAAACGATCATCTCAATAGATAAAGAAAAATATGCCAATAGTGTTTTTGAATGCTATTTAATAACTCTATTAGTTGTTAACATGACCCAGTCAGCTCCCCAATAATTGAGGCAGAGCACAATTACTGGGCAGATTACCCTTAATCTGTTTTTTCTATACACTAAACTGTTAACTCCCCAATTGTACTCCCCAAGTACTTCCTGTCTGAGTCTTACCTGGCTATTTCTGCTCCACCAGACCAACCTTAAGGGGCATTTCATTCAGCCATGTGATCCTGGTACATCATGTCTAATGGAGACCTCCTGTTCTCTCTGTCTTCTTTCCCCTTCGCCTTCTTTCTCCTCCCAACTTTTTGCTCTGTCATTCTCCTCTCTCCTTCTCCAGGTGGTCCCTACCTGTGGCCCCCCCCAGCCCAGAAAACGAAGCCCTGCTACTCTCCCCAGTAACTAGCCACATTTATTTATCCAGTCAGAGAATAAGGTGAGCAAAGTTTATATAGCATCATTTGGTATATGTGAGGATCTGCTCTTTGGAGAGCAACCAGATCTTGGAGGACAGTATTTAACATTTGAATACATAGCAGCACCAGACCAACCCCCAACAAAAATCTTTGACAAAACCCAACATGTTCTCATGATAAAAAAAAAAAAAGTCCAAGAGAAAACAGAATGGGATGGAACACACCTCAACATAATAAAGGCTTTATATGACAAACCCACAGCTTTCACCCTAAATAAAGCAGAACAATTGCACTGAAATCAGGGATGAGAAAGGGCTGCCTGCCAGCGTCGCTCTTTGCAATGTAGCACACAATGCAGTAGCCTCGGCAATAAGTCAACAGTCAGAAATTACAGGGATGCAAATAAATGAAGAAGCCATACTCCTTATTTGCAGGTGATATGGTGTTATCCCTAAGAGATCCCCCAAACTCCACTAGGAAACTTCTAGAAATTATTAATAATTTCAGAGTGTGGTAGGATGCAAATCATCTTTTAAAAATCAGCAGTTTCTCTAAATTCCAAAAACATATGCTCAGAACAATCACATACCTACATTCTCTCTAGTTCACATTGGCCCGGTGGAAAATAAACACCTAGCAATACCCCTTACCGAGGAAGTTGAAGACCTCCACAATGAACACTCAGACTCTGAGAATGACACTGGAAAATGAAAAGGCATCTCATCCTCACAGACTGCTATATTAATAGTGTGAAGATTGCCATTCTGTCAAAAATTCTATTTATAGGTTTAATACGATCTTAGTCAAAATATCATCTCATTCATCACAGATATATTATTCATTTGGGATACAAAAACCCTGGGTAGCAAAGCAATCCTGAGCAAGAATAATAATGTTGGAAGAATTATCATTCCAAATGAGAAGGTTACCTCACAAAGCACCAATAATAAAACCAGAATAGTACTTTCATAAAGCAGACTTGTAGATCAATGGAATAAAATAGAAGACCCTAAAATGTGGATGTATAACTAAAATCATCTGATATGTGATTCCCCTGCAAAATCAAAAGAAAACAACAACAAAAAAAAAACCATACACTGGAGAAAGACATCTCCAATGAATTGCTCTTTGAAAAATTGAATGCCTATATGTGGAAAAATGATGGTAGGCCCACATATATCACCTTCCACAAAACCTAACTCCAGATGAATCAAAGGCCTAAACCTGAAACCTAAAAATGCTGAGAACAAAACATAAGCAGGACCCTACAAGGTATGGGTGTAGAAAAGACTTTCCGAATGGGATTCTATTTGCCCAGGACTTAAGACCAGCAATTGATAAGTGGGTCCTCATAAAAATAAAAAGTTTCTGCACAGCTAGGAATCAAGCAAGCAAAAAGGAAGCTCACATAAGGGGAGAGAATCTTTCCTAGCTGTACATCTGACAGATAATTAATATCCAGAATATATTTTAAAACTCAGAAAAAAAGTCTAAAAAGTGACCCTGTTTTTAAAAAAAATGGGTCTGGGACCTGAACAGAGACTCTCAGAAAAAATAAAAATGACTAAAGAGTATCTCAAATAGTGTTCATCACACTTAACAGTTAGGGAAATGCATTTGGACACACAGCAGCATCAGACAAAACAACTTAGAGAGTTCATCTCACCCTAGTTAGAATGGCTAACAAAATAACCAACAAATGTTACAGAGGATCTGGGCAAAGGGGAAGCCTCGCTCTTGTTGGTGGAATTGCACACATGTGCAGCCCTGTGACATCTGGAAGTCACTGATGAAAACTCTCAGGATGCTAAAAATGAATCGACCATAAGACTGGCTTTCCCACTCTCCTACACATGCAAGAAGGACTTCACATCCTACTCCATGGATCCCTGATCAGCCATGCTCCCTGTTACTCTATCCACAATAGCTAGGGGATGGAAATCACCCAAATGCCCTCCAGGGGATAAAGCGTAATAAACCGTGGCACATATATTTAATGGAATACTATTTGGCTGCAAAGAAAAATGAAATCATGGAAACCATTTGCTGGTAATTGAATGAAACTAGACAATACTATATTGAGGAAGGTAACTCAAAACCGGGAAGATGATTGCTGCATGTTCTTTCTCATGTGTGATTTATAGATTCAAATCTCTAGATCTTAATCTATAACCTGTAGGAGCCACAGGGACCAGAAACATAACAATGGACAATGGAGGGAGGGGGATTCTAGAAAGGCAAATAACAGGATATAGGTGATGCAAAGGAACAAATGAGAAAAAATGAGGGGGCGATTTTAATTAGAGAGGGTAAAAGGGGTCAATATAGGAGAGGGAGAGAAGATGGGAAAATAACAGTAAGGATGCCAGAAATAGCCACTATATATACATATACACATATACACATAATATTTAAGTGAATTTATCTTACTTGAACCAACGATGTTGCCCTCAAGAGACATAGACTATGTATTTAATGGCCAAATATTAAGCAACTCCATTTCAAGTACTTGGTCAGTGGAGTCCAGGAGACTCCCAAAACCTTGGTTCCTTCCTCCCAGGGTTGAAGCTAATTACCTGATGATGAAAACACCACAATATTGCACACAAAACTTGGTGGATCTGAGCTGGATCTGACCTAAACGCCTCTTCCCTGAGGACTAGCTCTCACATTATAGGAAGGCATATAAACAGTCAAGGAAGGGAAGCAGCCTAAGAACCACAACACAGTAAGATATCCCCAAAGATGTGACAGATGTACTAAGATCATGCAGTAAGTGATAGCTGTCTAATTAGATGTAAGGCCAACTCAACAGGAGGGAAATCACTCATGATACTGGACAACTAGCCAACTACCCAGGGATAGTCTGACCTAAAGCAAAGAACACAGGAGAAGGAACAAAAAAGACACAAGTAGGCAAGGAAGACTTCAAAGTAGTTTAATTGCAGATCATACGTTTCCACATGTAAGAGAACCTAAAAAGAGTTGGAAAAACTCTCCTTCTTCTTCTTCTTCTTCTTCTTCTTCTTCTTCTTCTTCTTCTTCTTCTTCTTCTTCTTCTTCTTCTTCTTCTTCTTTCTTCTTCTTCTTCTTCTCCCTTTCCTCTCCCTCTACCCCTCCCCCTCCCATCTCCCCCTCCTCCTCCTCCTTCTTCTTCTTCTTCTTACATGCTTCTGACACACATGTCAGGCAGGAAGAGCCTCTCCCATTCCTGGTTCCCAGGCTGTGGTCAAGACCCACCAGTTGTCAGTTTTGAGGTCTCTACAGCCTACCAGCTTTGAATCATGATAGCCACTCCCACCCCCTAGCAACTTGTTTGTAGTGATTACTACAAGGATGGCCTCGTATGTTTTTCCATCAACAGATCATACAGAAATGCTAAGTAACCCAGAGGATATCCTGCCCCAACCCCTGTGGCTCATTAAGGCCAACCCTGGCTAGCAGTATACCAGCTTCTGTTTTGGGAAATTCACTCTCCCATTCATGGCCACAGTGATGGAGTCCCTGAACATTTGGCCGTATCCCCCTGGGCATCCTATTACGGTTTCAATAGGAATGGCATCCACAGACTCATGTGGTTGAATGCTTGGTCATAGAAGTGGCATTATTAGAAAGTGTGCCCTTGTTGGAGGAAGTGTGTCACTGTGGAAGTGAGCTACGAGATCTCATATGCACAAGCCATGCCTAGTATGGCAGTCCCCTTCTGTTGCCTGTAGATCAAGATGTAGAACTCTCAGGTCCTTGCCTAGCACTGTGGCTGCCTGCATGCCACTATGTTTCTTGCCATGAGGATAATGGACTACCACTCTGAAACTGTGAATCAGCTTCAGTTAAATGCTTTTCTTTATAAGTGTTGCCATGATCATAGTGTCTTTTCATAGCAATAGAAATCCTAACTAAGACCCCTACATATTATGACCACTGGTGACCTTGCTTTGGCAACTATTCATGCAATCTGACCAGGCCAGTGCAGTTCTTATCCCTGATATGGCAGACCCATGAACCATCCCAGATCTCTGTGGTGCTAGGCAGGAGCCCTGCCTACTAGTCCCACCTGTCCCATGCCATCCACTCTGTAAATAAGGGAGACTGTAGCATGATAGATACTTGCAGGACTGGAAATAGCCCCTTCTTTTCTCACAGAACTGAGCTTCTGTGATCTGATAACTGTGCCTTGCTCCAAGCAGAAATAAAATTCCCAACTAATGTAAAAACAACAATAACAACAAAACTCTTAGATGTGGTAAACACTTCTGCAGAGTGGCAGGATACGATGTGGAGAGTCAAAGATCACCAGCCTTCCTACACAAACAGCAACAAATATACTAGGAGAGAAATCATTCCTTCCTGTTTATAATAGTCTCAGAGAGAAGGGGAAGGGAAGAGGAAGAAAGGAAGGAAGGAAGGAAGGAAGGAAGGAAGGAAGGAAGGAAGGGAGGAAGGAAGGGAGGGAGGGAGGAAGGAAGGGAGGGAGGGAGGAAGGAAGGAATATTGATGAAAAGCTCTTGAAATAAAACATCAAGACATAGATCTCTGAAATGAAAACTTTGAACACTAAAGAAAGAAGTCGAAGAAGGCATTGAAGATGGAAAGACCTCCCGTGCTCATAGATTGGAAGAATCAGTATTTCCAAATATTACCAAAAGTGACAGGAAAATGACATCCCCATCTAAATTGCAGTGTCATTCTTTCCAGAAATATTCCTTAAAAATCTTAAAATACATATGGAAGCACCCAGATAACCAAAGCCATTCCAAGTGAAAGGAATACGCCGGGGGAATCATCTTACCTGATTTTAAGATAAACCAGAATGACACAGCACAACACCAGACACATGAACAGACATTCAGATGAACAGAACAGAATAGAGGGCACAGATCTAACCACACACAGCTATGGCCACTTCACTTTAAAAAAAAAAAAAAAGCCAGACTACACATAGAGAAGAGACGGCCTCCTCAGCATATAGTGCTGGGCAAAGTGAATATCCTCACACAGAAGAATGAAAGTATATCTCTATAACTCACCTTGCACAAAAATTAAATACAGATAGAACAAAAGCCTAGATAGAAGACAGACACTGAACCATTAGTGGGGGAAAGTACAGAAAAGCACTTCAGGACACAGGCTTAAGCAAGGACTTTCTGAAGCAGACTCCAATCGCTCAGGAAATAATGACAACAGTTGTCAAATAGGATAAGCTCCTGACCAGCAAAGGAAATAGATAAGCAAGTATAAAGTTGGCTTTAAATAAGAGGGAAATCTTTGATAGGCATACACCTGACAGAGCCCTCAGAGACAAAACAAGCAGAAATCAAACAGTCTAATCAGTAACTGGTTTCTATTGCTGTGATACAATATCATGACCAAAAGCAAGTTTGGGAACAAAGGATTTATTTAAGTTTAGAACTAGTACACTATCTATGGAAATCAAGGCAGGAAGTCAGTGTAATTCCTGCAGAAATTGAAGCAGAAGCCATAGGGAAACGCTGGCTACTGCTTTACTCTTCTTGACCTAGTCAGCCTGCTTTTTTTTTTTTTTTATTAACTTGAGTATTTCTTATATACATTTCGAGTGTTATTCCCTTTCACGGTTTCCGGGCAAACATCCCCCTCCCCCCTCCCCTTCCTTATGGGTGTTCCCCTCCCAACCCTCCCCCCATTGCCGCCCTCCCCCCATAGTCTAGTTCACTGGGGGTTCAGTCTTAGCAGGACCCAGGGCTTCCCCTTCCACTGGTGCTCTTACTAGGATATTCATTGCTACCTATGGGGTCAGAGTCCAGGGTCAGTCCATGTGTAGTCTTTAGGTAGTGGCTTAGTCCCTGGAAGCTCTGGTTGCTTGACATTGTTGTACTTTTGGGGTCTCGAGCCCCTTCAAGCTCTTCCAGTTCTTTCTCTGATTCCTTCAACGGGGGACCTATTCTCAGTTCAGTGGTTTGCTGCTGGCATTCACCTCTGTATTTGCTGTATTCTGGCTGTGTCTCTCAGGAGCGATCTACATCCGGCTCCTGTTGGTCTGCACTTCTTTGCTTCATCCATCTTGTCTAATTGGGTGGCTGTATATGTATGGGCCACATGTGGGGCAGGCTCTGAATGGGTGTTCCTTCAGTCTCTGTTTTAATCTTTGCCTCTCCCTTCCCTGCCAAGGGTATTCTTTTTCCTCATTTAAAGAAGGAGTGAAGCATTCACATTTTGATCGTCCGTCTTGAGTTTCGTTTGTTCTAGGGATCTAGGGTAATTCAAGCATTTGGGCTAATAGCCACTTATCAATGAGTGCATACCATGTATGTCTTTCTGTGATTGGGTTAGCTCACTCAAGATGATATTTTCCAGTTCCAACCATTTGCCTACGAATTTCATAAACTCGTTGTTTTTGATAGCTGAGTAATATTCCATTGTGTAGATGTACCACATTTTCTGTATCCATTCCTCTGTTGAAGGGCATCTGGGTTCTTTCCATTTCATTATAAATAAGGCTGCGATGAACATAGTGGAGCATGTGTCTCTTTTGTATGTTGAGGAATCTTTTGGGTATATGCCCAAGAGAGGTATAGCTGGATCCTCAGGCAGTTCAATGTCCAATTTTCTGAGGAACCTCCAGACTGATTTCCAGAATGGTTTTACCAGTCTGCAATCCCACCAACAATGGAGGAGTGTTCCTCTTTCTCCACATCCTCGCCAGCATCTGCTGGCACCTGAGTTTTTGATCTTAGTCATTCTCACTGGTGTGAGGTGAAATCTCAGGGTTGTTTTGATTTGTATTTCCCTTATGACTAAAGATGTTGAACATTTCTTTAGGTGTTTCTCAGCCATTCGGCATTCCTCAGCTGTGAATTCTTTGTTTAGCTCTGAACCCCATTTTTTAATAGGGTTATTTGTTTCCCTGCGGTCTAACTTCTTGAGTTCTTTGTATATTTTGGATATAAGGCCTCTATCTGTTGTAGGATTGGTAAAGATCTTTTCCCAATCTGTTGGTTGCCGTTTTGTCCTAACCACAGTGTCCTTTGCCTTACAGAAGCTTTGCAGTTTTATGAGATCCCATTTGTCGATTCTTGATCTTAGAGCGTAAGCCATTGGTGTTTTGTTCAGGAAATTTTTTCCAGTGCCCATGTGTTCCAGATGCTTCCCTAGTTTTTCTTCTATTAGTTTGAGTGTGTCTGGTTTGATGTGGAGGTCCTTGATCCACTTGGACTTAAGCTTTGTACAGGGTGATAAGGATGGATCGATCTGCATTCTTCTACATGTTGCCTTCCAGTTGAACCAGCACCATTTGCTGAAAATGCTATCTTTTTTCCATTGGATGGTTTTGGCTCCTTTGTCAAAAATCAAGTGACCGTAGGTGTGTGGGTTCATTTCTGGGTCTTCAATTCTATTCCATTGGTCTATCTGTCTGTCTCTGTACCAATACCATGGAGTTTTTATCACTATTGCTCTGTAATACTGCTTGAGTTCAGGGATAGTGATTCCCCCTGAAGTCCTTTTATTGTTGAGGATAGCTTTAGCTATCCTGGGTTTTTTGTTATTCCAGATGAATTTGCAAATTGTTCTGTCTAACTCTTTGAAGAATTGGATTGGTATTTTGATGGGGATTGCATTGAATCTGTAGATTGCTTTTGGTAAAATGGCCATTTTTACTATATTAATCCTGCCAATCCATGAGCATGGGAGATCTTTCCATCGTCTGAGGTCTTCTTCAATTTCTTTCCTCAGTGTCTTGAAGTTCTTATTGTACAGATCTTTTACTTGCTTGGTTAAAGTCACACCGAGGTACTTTATATTATTTGGGTCTATTATGAAGGGTGTCGTTTCCCTAATTTCTTTCTCGGCTTGTTTCTCTTTTGTATAGAGGAAGGCAACTGATTTATTTGAGTTAATTTTATACCCAGCCACTTTGATGAAGTTGTTTATCAGCTTTAGTAGTTCTCTGGTGGAACTTTTGGGATCACTTAAATATACTATCATGTCGTCTGCAAATAGTGATATTTTGACCTCTTCTTTTCCGATCTGTATCCCCTTGATCTCCTTTTGTTGTCTGATTGCTCTGGCTAGAACTTCAAGAACTATATTGAATAAGTAGGGAGAGAGTGGGCAGCCTTGTCTAGTCCCTGATTTTAGTGGGATTGCTTCAAGTTTCTCTCCATTTAGTTTAATGTTAGCAACTGGTTTGCTGTATATGGCTTTTACTATGTTTAGGTATGGGCCTTGAATTCCTATTCTTTCCAGGACTTTTATCATGAAGGGGTGTTGAATTTTGTCAAATGCTTTCTCAGCATCTAATGAAATGATCATGTGGTTCTGTTCTTTCAGTTTGTTTATATGATGGATCACGTTGATGGTTTTCCGTATATTAAACCATCCCTGCATGCCTGGGATGAAGCCTACTTGATCATGGTGGATGATTGTTTTGATGTGCTCTTGAATTCGGTTTGCCAGAATTTTATTGAGTATTTTTGCGTCGATATTCATAAGGGAAATTGGTCTGAAGTTCTCTTTCTTTGTTGTGTCTTTGTGTGGTTTAGGTATAAGAGTAATTGTGGCTTCATAGAAGGAATTCGGTAGGGCTTCATCTGTTTCAATTTTGTGGAATAGTTTGGATAATATTGGTATGAGGTCTTCTATGAAGGTTTGATAGAATTCTGCACTAAACCCGTCTGGACCTGGGCTCTTTTTGGTTGGGAGACCTTTAATGACTGCTTCTATTTCCTTAGGAGTTATGGGGTTGTTTAACTGGTTTATCTGTTCCTGATTTAACTTCGATACCTGGTATCTGTCTAGGAAATTGTCCATTTCCTGAAGATTTTCAAATTTTGTTGAATATAGGTTTTTATAGTAAGATCTGATGATTTTTTGAATTTCCTCTGAATCTGTAGTTATGTCTCCCTTTTCATTTCTGATTTTGTTAATTTGGACGCACTCTCTGTGTCCTCTCGTTAGTCTGGCTAAGGGTTTATCTATCTTGTTGATTTTCTCAAAGAACCAACTTTTGGTTCTGTTGATTCTTTCTATGGTCCTTTTTGTTTCTACTTGGTTGATTTCAGCTCTGAGTTTGATTATTTCCTGCCTTCTACTCCTCCTGGGTGTATTTGCTTCTTTTTGTTCTAGAGCTTTTAGGTGTGCTGTCAAGCTGCTGACATATGCTCTTTCCTGTTTCTTTCTGCAGGCACTCAGCGCTATGAGTTTTCCTCTTAGCACAGCTTTCATTGTGTCCCATAAGTTTGGGTATGTTGTACCTTCATTTTCATTAAATTCTAAAAAGTTTTTAATTTCTTTCTTTATTTCTTCCTTGACCAGGTTATCATTGAGTAGAGCATTGTTCAATTTCCACGTATATGTGGGCATTCTTCCCTTATTGTTATTGAAGACCAGTTTTAGGCTGTGGTGGTCTGATAGCACGCATGGGATTATTTCTATCTTTCTGTACCTGTTGAGGCCCGTTTTTTGACCAATTATATGGTCAATTTTGGAGAAAGTACCATGAGGAGTCAGCCTGCTTTTTATGCACCCTAGGACTACCTCCCCAGGAGGGGCACCACAATGGGCTGCGCTCTCCCACATGAATCACTAATTAAGAAAATGTCCCACGTGCGTACATGCAGTCCAGTCGTACAGAATCCTTTTCCCAATTGTGCTTTCCCCTTTTCAGGTAACTCTAGCTTATGTCAAGCTTACAAAAAAAAAAGTGAGCAAACAAACAAAAATCAGGGCAGCATCTCACCCTAGTTTCAGGTATTCAGAAAATAAACAGACACTGGCAAGGATATTGGCAAAAGCAGACGTTTTATGGACCACTGGAGACAGTAGTGGCAAGGTAAACTAGTCTAGCTACTGTGGAAATGAATCCGGAAGCATCATAAAAAGACTAAAAATAGACCCTATATGACTCAGCTACACCACTTCGGTGTTGACCCAAAGGACTCCAAAGTGACATATCACAGAGACAGTTGCACGCTGATGTTTACTGCCGCTCTATAACAAGAGCTAAGCTATGGAATCATCCAAGCTGTCTAACAATCACTCACTAGATAAAGAAAGTTCAGTCTATCCACATAATGGAATTGTTTTCAGCCATAAAGAAAAATGAAGTTACGTCAAATGCAAGAAAATGAATGCAAATAGAAATAATCATATTAAGCCAGTTTTGACAAGATAACTATTTTTTCTCATTTTGATTCCAAGAATATATATAATGCATATAATTATGTATGAGTATATGACATGAATGCAGAGGAAAACTGTCTAGGGAAACAAAAAGGGCAAATGGGGCAAAGAAAGGAGGATTGTGGGGAATGTGCTCAGTGTGGAACACTGTTCTGTGGAAATACAGCTGTGTGGAAATATTCCTAGGGAACAGCACATGTGCAGTGAATATACACGATAAAAACTCAACAGACAATATTCCAGAAGAGCAATAAAGCTTCAAGTGTATGAACTCAAAGCGTAACAAATGTATTTTGTGGTTTCGGATTCATCGCAAGTGGTGTGTTGCAATGTGTGTAATGACTACCCACAGTAGAATACTTCCCATCCAATTGCTGTTTTCCAAATTAACAAATTCCCCCCATTGAAACAAAGCTTTCATGCAAGTAAGATTAGACGGTTTTATTGGAAATATTGCAGAGAAAATAAAAGATCCATCAAGTAGGACAAGCCAAGCACACAGAGACACACATATTCACTCACAGGCAGGCAGTCTCACACACACATACACACACACACACACACACACACACACACACACACACACTCACAAACACATACATACTCACAGACATACACTTACACATATGCACATTCACAAACACATACACACATTCACCCACACACAGTCACAAACACATGCACACTCACAGACATACACTTGCACATACACACACTCACAAACACATGCACACATTCACACACACTTACAATCAGACACTCACAAACACACACATACACTTACAAACACACACACACACACACACTTCTGTAGAGTCAAACTTTTCTCATTCATTCTTAGTCTGAAACCCTGTCAAAAAGATACCTAGAAAGGTTATGAACTTTCATTATAACCCATTGATCTATTCACAAGAGTTGCTTAGTAAACAAAAATCTAGAAAGCATAGGTCCCCCAGAGTTAAATGTTAATGCAAAAAGAGACCTGAATGTCCAAAGCACTCAGGGATTTGCCAGAAGAACTGACTCCATGATGTCTGTGCAAGTAACACAAGAGAAAACGGATTCTGCCAACTACACAATTTCCTCTTAGAGAAGACAGTTTTTTGTTGTTGTTGTTCTTTTTTTTTTTTTTTTTTTTCCGGAGCTGGGGACCGAACTCAGGGCCTTGCGCTTCCTAGGTAAGTGCTCTACCACTGAGCTAAATCCCCAGCCCGAGAAGACAGTTTTAACACTGTTTCCCCCTGTGAGATTTTTCTTAAGGAAAAAAAAATGTTCCTAATTAGAGCTGCCTATTAGTAATATGGTTAAAAAAATAGAAATGGGTTTCTGTGAAGATCTCCCTGAGTTTCTGTAAATAAATTTGGACCACTTAAGTATATTTGGTAAGATTTGCCTTTTTGTAGGTTGCTGATAAATAGGCAGCATTTGTTCTAAATGATAGAAAATGTCTACTGCAGCAGATAATCTATGAAGACTTTTCACACTGCAGCAAAACCACGGTCTTACTGTCATGCTCTGGTGCCCTCAGGATTCCAAGAACTGTTGTAGGTCACATGGTGCCCAGCAATCACACAAAGAATTGGAGCATATCACAGAAAACAAAATATGTTTGAAAACAACACCCATCTTGGGAAAATGTATGGGATAAAAGACGATAGCATATTTTGTTGACTAAAAAGACAAGGGAGAGCCTGGCTTACCTCCCCAGTCTCGCCCTGTCTGCTAACAGTTATCTTAGGAAGAGCTGATCCTGGCATAGGTAATTTATGCAGCTCTCGAAAGCCCGGATACTATGCAAATGTCCTACTTAATGCTGACCTTCACAGCACCAAACCAGGACCCAGTAACCAGAAATTTCCCTTCCATCTTGCTTAGAGGAGTCCCATTTTAAAGCCTGTCATTTTTCATCGGGAACTGCCACTTAACTGTCAGTAATATGGCTTTTAGAATTTAAATTGCAAAGGATGTAAAAATAATTCTTAACAGCAGGTAATTGCAGTTTATAATTTGTTTCCTCCTCTAAATGTTCCCTGGCACAATCCTGAGCCTTATCCTTGGTGGCGATTGTGAGTTCTTAGTTTGGAGGAATTGGTCAGGAAATAAATACTTTTACTAGGAGGTGGAAGTGATGGAGAAGGAGGGGAATTGGGGGGGGTGGATTACAAAAACTTTTAACTTAATATTAAAATTTAAAATGGGTATCATGCTATATTAACTACCTTACAATTATAATTTTCTATGGTCTTATTAACAAAATTACCACACATTGGATGTCTTTTTTTTTTCCGGAACTGGGGACCGAACCCAGGGCCTTGCTCTTGCTAGGCAAGCGCTCTACCACTGAGCTAAATCCCCAACCCCCCACATTGGATGTCTTAAATGGCAGAAATTAATTTTCTTATAGTCTCAAGACAAAATTTGGCTTTTACTGAGAACCCTCTCTTGTCAGTTCTTCCTTTGTCCTCCCTACAGGAAATTTCTGGTGTCTCTTAATGATCGAATTCCATCTCTTTTTAAAAGCTTGTTTCTCTTTTAGTTATCTGTATGTGTTTGTGTGGGTGTGTGGGTGTGTGCACATGAGTGCCGGAAGCCTTGGATCCCCTGAAACTGGAGTTACAGGAAGTTGTGGAATACCTGACCTCGGAGCTGGGAACAAACCTCAGGTCTTCTGAAAAGAGCAATGTGTGCTCCTTACCATGGAGCCATAACCCTAGGTCCCCCCAATTTCACCTTTTTGTAAAAAACAGCAGCAAGGTTAGGACTCTCCCTAGGGCCTCGTTTTAACCTAGCCATCTCGCATTCGCCAGTCAGGTTTAGGTTTTCAACGTATGAATAATCTGTACTAAGCAGGTTCCAGCGGCACTGCCCTGATGATCCAGTGTCTGAGTTCCGGCACTTTCGGTCAGCACCTGTAGAATGTGGCTTTGACAGAGGAGTTCCTGGGATCTTTGCGCTTGAACACTTCCACTTCCACTGTCTGATAAACAAGTCACGTGGCTGTTTACACTTACGTTCATTAAACCTCAGTGCAATTACAGTTTGGTTCTTCATCTATGCTTGTCATAGTTCCAGGTTCCCTCAGACCATGTGATTCACGATAACAACACAGCATTTCCATCATCCTTAGCAATTGCTGGTGGGCTGTCATTGCTGGACATGAGTTTGTCCTTTATATGTCCTCTGATAGCCTCAAGGGAGCACAGCAAAGCCAAGGTCCAGAGCTGTGCCATCACAGCTGCAGCCTTCTTCCCTTTTCTGTCCTCACGTTCGTTCACTCATCTCCTCATGGCCACTGTGTCTATGTCTTTTCTCTTCACATTCTCCCATAACTCTACTCCTCTATCTATTTTTTTCGGAGCTGAGGACCGAACCCAGGGCCTTGTGCTTCCTAGGCAACCGCTCTATCACTGAGCTAAATCCCCAACCCCTCCTCCATCTTTTAACTTGTGTCTTTCCTCCTGAGTGTCCTATTCTTCTACTAGTTTTCTTTTCCTTCCTTCCTCCCTCCCTCCCTTCCTTCCTTCCTTCCTTCCTGCCTGCCTGCCTGCCTGCTTGCCTTCCTTTCTCTTTTTCTTTGGAATGGAATTGTGGTGGTCTAAAAGATTTTGACAAATATTTGAGACATCTTCTTTCTAATCAGAAAACATGGTTTCTCTTTATGTATTTAGTCAGACGATAGGGTTGAGAATCACCTAAGAGGTAAACCTCTGGCAGTGTCTGCGAGGGAGCGACTAGGTTATGTTAATAGAGGTGGAAAGGCCCAACCTATGTGCGATATATACCTATACATATACATATACATATACATATACATATATATACATACACACACACACACACATATATATATATATATATATATATATAGAGAGAGAGAGAGAAAGGAGAGTGCAAAGTGAGAGCCAATGTTCTCCCCCTTTTCTTCCTGACTCAAATACTATATGACCAGCTGCCTCCGTTCTTTCTAGCATGACTTCTCTCTGACGAACTGTGTTCTCAAACTATGAGCCAAAACAACCCTCCTTTTCCTTGGTTTTTGTCTCAGCAATGACAAAACTAATACAGAGAAGTGGGGAATTCTTCTGAGATAACCCTGACCTTGTAGTTCTTGAGAATTTAGGATTGACTAATGGGAGGAGCATGGAAGTGTCTAGAACCTTGGACTTGAAAGAAGTTAAAACCTCATGCATCACTGGGCTAAATGTCCCACTGTCACGGGGGCACTTTGGCTCATGGGGTTTCAGAGAGAAACAAGGACTCTATCCAGAACTAGAGTAAAGACCATGCCTGCGGTATGTGGCAATCAATGAGTCTAGCTGCATTCTTCCCATGTCCTGAGCATCTGGGTAAGGCTCAGTTCAGGAAGTGGTAGAGGAAATTTCCAGACAGAATAGCATTCAGTCTGTCTTAGTTTTTGTTCATTGTCCTTATTCAGAACCACAGCATGAGAGTAAAAATCGGAGCAGAGAGATATGAAAAGAACATGCAGTTTGATAGAAAAGTGCTAGCATGTTTAAAGTTGCAGATGGGGCAGCTTTGGAATCAGAGGTAACCGTTGAGAAGATTAGCATCATTACATCATTACCTGGAAACATGGTACTGGGTCACAGGACGGTTTGCTGAAGGCAAGACCACACCCATCAAAGGCTCCATCTTATGAAAATGTAAATTCATCTAAATAAGCACCCAAACTGAGCGTGCTACTGAAGGGGTGGAAACCAGCTGCCTAGGAAACGCTTGCTCTAGGGTTACCACAGACAGACTGATACAACCGTGCTCCAGGGTGGGCAAGGCTGCATCGCAAGTCAGTTGCATAACTTGATAGCTGCATCACCTTGGTTCTGGTTTTTCCAGATATGAAGGGGCAAGGCGTCTTGCACCACGGTTGGCTCCAGAGAGTCTGTACTGTTTGAGGCGTCTTGGACCAACAATATGAAAGGTTTTCATGTACAATACTGAGTTCTTTATTAGATAGCCTGTGGCTCCCAGGAATATTATCACTCCAATTGGAAAAACTTATTTTAAACTATGCACATACATAAACACACGTATATTATAAATGTAATTTTAGGTCAATATAAAATATGATTTTTATAGCTTTTGCAAAATTCCTTACTGTAGTTTATCCCTCCTTCTCCTGTAATAACCTCCTTGCCTGCTCCCTAATTACCCATCTCTCACTAATTGCGTAACACCTCCCTCCTGCTATTCCCCCTCAATCCCCTGCCCCATGGTTGCTTTTTATTTCCTCGGTTTCTGTGGTTACTCCTGGTTATATGCTCACGTCTGAAGATGTGGAAGTAGGAAGCACAGAAGAACAAGTGCGTTTGCTTTTCCTGCATCCGGGTTACCCCGTTTCATGCAGCACGTCCTAGCTCCATTCATTTACCTGCACGTTTATTGATCCTCTGTTGCTCTCCAAAGAGTGTTTCACCTACACTACAAAAGTGGGTCAGGTATTTTATTATTAATTATCAGCGGAAGGGCATGTGGGTTGTCTGCATTTCCTAGTTACTGAACAGAGTGACCGTGACACAGTTGAGCTAGTGTTTGTGGAGTAGACATGTGCGGAAGAGTGCTAACGCCACGGTATAAGGTGGCTTTATTTTTAGCCTCTTGAGGATTCTTCGCACTGATTTCCAGGGTGGCTGCACAAATTTACAACTCCAACAACAGAGAGTGAGGCGTCCCCTTTACTCACATCCTCTCCTACATTTACTTTTGGCTGTTTTGATTTCCTTAGCCATTCTGACTGCAAGGAGACGAAATCTCAAAGTTGCTTTGATTTGACATCCTCAAGTGCTAAGGATGAAGAACACCTTCTGAGACGCTTATGTTTCCTCTGGAGAATTCTCTGTTCAGATCCAGAGCCTATTTTCAAAGGGGTTTTTGTTTCCTTGTTTGGATTCTTGGTTTTTGAGTTCTTCATATGTTCTGGATACTACATTCTCTTCCTCTGTGGGGCTATTCTTTTTTTTCCCCGTTTTTTCTTTATTAACTTGAGTATTTCTTATTTACACTTCGAATGTTATTCCCTTTCCCGGTTTCCGGGCCAACATCCCCCCTAACCGGTCCCCCTCCCCTTCTTTATGGGTGTTCCCCTCCCCATGCTCCCCCCATTACCGCCCTCCCCCCAACAATCACGTTCACTGGGGATTCAGTCTTGGCAGGACCAAGGGCTTCCCCTTCCACTGGTGCTCTTACTAGGATATTCATTGCTACCTATGAGGTTGGAGCCCAGGGTCAGTCCATGTATAGTCTTTGGGTAGTGGCTTAGTCCCTGGAAGCTCTGGTTGCTTGGCATTGTTGTTCATATGGGGTCTCGAGCCCCTTCAAGCTCTTCCAGTCCTTTCTCTGATTCCTTCAAGGGGTCCCGTTCTCAGTTCAGTGGTTTGCTGCTGGCATTCGCCTCTGTATTTGCTGTATTCTGGCTGTGTCTCTCAGGAGAGATCTACATCCGGTTCCTGTCGGCCTGCACTTCTTTGCTTCATCCATCTTGTCTAATTGGGTGGCTGTATATGTATGGGCCACATGTGGGGCAGGCTCTGAATGGGTGTTCCTTCTGCCTCTGTTTTAATCTTTGCCTCCCTAATCTCTGGGGCTATTCTTTACTTGATTGTTTACTTTGGTTTTATGCAGTTTCACCTGTCAGTTGCTGACCTTAAGTCCTAGGCAAATGGAATCTTATCAGAAAGTTCTTTCCTATACAATATATCTTATAGGCCACTGCCTATGTTTTTTTTTCTTCTAGCATTTCAGGACTCAAATCGAGGTTTCTGGTCCAATTGGAGTTCATTTCTGTTCAAGTGGATAGATAGAGATCTAATTTTAGAGATATCCATATAGACATCCAGTTTCTCACCACCGTTTAAGGAATGCTACCTTCTCTGATACACACACACACACACACACACACACACACACACACACACACACACACACGTACTCATGTTTGGATCTTCTTTTTTATTGGATATTTTATGTATTTACATTTCAAATGTTATCTCCTTTCCTGGTTTCCCCTCTGGAAACCTCTTATCTCATCCCCCTTCCCCTGCTCATATGAGTGTGTTCCCCTCGCACTCACCCACTTCAACTCACTGCCCTAGCATTCCCTTACACTGAGGAATCGAGCCTTGACAGGACCAAGGTCCTCTCCTCTCATTGATATTGGTGCCAGACAATGCTGTCCCCTGCTCCATATTTGTTTGGAGACCTGGGTCCAAACTCTTTGGTTGGTAGTTTAGTCCCTGGGAGCTCTGGAGGGTCTGGTTGGCTGATATTGATGTTCTTCCTATGGACATGTAAACCCCTTCAGCTCCATCAGTCCTTCTCTAAACTCCTCCACTGGGGACTGTGTGCTCAGTCCAGTGGTTGGCTGCAAACATCCTTCTCTGTATTTGTCATGCTCTGGCAGAGCCTCTCAGGACACAGCTATATCAGGCTCCTGTCAGCAAGCACTTCTTGGCATCAGCAACAGAGTATGGGTTTGATGTCTGTATATGGGATGGATCCCCAGGTGGGGCAGTCTCTGGATGGTCTTTCCTTCAGTCTCTGCTCCATACTTTGTCCCCATATTTCCTTCAGACAGGAGCCATTCTGGGTTAAAGTTTTGGAGATGTGTGGGTGGCCCCATCCTTCAGCCTGGGGCCTTGCCTAACCTCTGGATATGGTCTCTGCAGGTTCTCTCTTCCCTTTGTTGGGCATTTTAGCTATTTTCATCTCTCTTGGTTCCTGGGAGCCTCTTGCTTTCCTGGCATCTTGGGCTGGCTGGTGGCTACTGCCAGTTCCCCATTTCCCATTGCTACAAATGTCTGTTCAAATTCCTGACCCTCTATATATTATCCACATCTCCTCCCATACCTAATCCTGCCTGCTTTTTTCCCCTTCCCTTCCTCTCTTCCTGCCAAGTCCTTCCCACGCTCTACCTCTCTTGCATATTTTGTTTCCCGTTCTAAGAAGGACTGAAGCATCCACACTTTGGTGTTCCTTCTTCTTGAGCTTCATGTGATATATGGATTGTATCTTGGGTATTCTGAGCTTTTGGGCTAATATCCACTTATCAGTGAGTGCATACCATGTTTGTTCTTTTGTGACTGGGTTAACTCACTAAGGATGACATTTTCTAGTTCCACCCATTTGCCTATAGATTTCATGAAGTCATTGTTTTTAATGGCTGAGAAGTACTCTGTTGTGAAAATATACCATATTTTCTGTATCCATTCCTTTGTTGAAGAAGGACATCTGGGTTCTTTCCAGCTTCTAGTTATTATAAATAACTCTGCTATCAACATAGTGGAGCATGTGTCCTTGTTGTATGTTGGAGCATCTTTTGGATATATGCCCAAGAGAGGTATAACTGGGTCCTCAGGTAGTTCAATGTCCAATTTTCTGAGGAACCTCCAGACTGATTTCCAGAGAGGTTGTATCAGTCTGCAATCCCACCAAAAATGGATGAGTGTTTTTCTTTCTCCACATCCTCACCAGCATCTTCTGTCACCTGAGTTTTTGATCTTAGGCATTCTGACTGGTGTGAGATGAAATCTCAGGGTTGTTTTGATTTGCATCCCCCTGATGACTAAGAATGTCGAACATTTCTTTAGGTGCTTCTCAACCATTAGATATTTCTCAGTTGGGAATTCTTTGCCTAGCTCTGTACTCCATTTTAATAGGGTTATTTGGTTCTCTGGAGTCTAACTTCTTGAATTCTTTGTATATATTGGATATTAGCCCTCTATTGCGGAGTAACACCTCCATCATTGTGGGAGTCCTTTGTTTTATTGATTGATTGATTGCTCAGGATTGCATTGACCACTTGGAGTCTTTTGTGGGTCCATATGAATTTTAGAAATATTTTCATTATTTCTGTGAAGAATTCTAGGAGTGTTTTGATAGATATTGAAATTAATATGTAAGCTGCTTGTGGTAAATGATCATTTTTTGTAATATTAATTCTATCAACTCATAAGCATGAGAAGTCTTTATATTTCCTAGCATTTTTATCGCTCCTTTTCTTTAGAGATTTAAAGTTTTTACTGTAGAGCTCTTTCATCTCCTTGGTTAGGTTTGTTCCAAGATATTTTCTTTGAAGTTATATAGGAATATGGCCATCTATGTATATTTTCAGAACTGGTTATTTGACACTAGATAACCTATTGATGACTAACACCAATATTGGTGTTCTTTTCCTCAGGGAAGACTATTTCTCATATTCTAAGTGTTCCTTAGTTAACTATAATTTTTTGTGTCAGGTTGAGGTCTCAAGGGCCAAGCCATTCACTTTTGCATGCTAATGTACTTGTTCAGCTCATGTTTGATCAGTCGTACAGGTCAGACTTTATGGCTTCTGAGATTACTAGAAAACATAGTTTGCAAAGTTCCCTGATCCTCTGGCTGTTACAGTATTTTCCCTCTCTTCCGTAATGTTCCCTGAACCTTAGATACTGAAGTTGTTTTGTAGATGTAACCATTGAGACCAAGCTCTACAAGTCTAGATTTTGATTGGTTGATCTCAGTCTGTACTAAAGAGAAGTTTTGTTGATAAGCAGTGAGGACAAACATGTCGAGTGTAGTAGGAATTACATTGGTTTAATAAATCTTGTCTTTAAGCCAGGGATGATGATGATGGTGGTGATGATGATGATGATGGTAAGTGGTGGCTGAAGATTCTTCCCCAAGATCCATGATTTCACTAGACTTGGATAGTTGTCTAGGTTTCCAGTACCAGGAATGATTGCCATCTTGTTGAATAGACCTTAAGTCCAATTAGCGAGGTGTTGGTTACTGCCAAGGTATGTGTGTCGCTATTGCTCCTGGATGGCATACTTTCCTGAATACTAATTTTGTCTGCGGCATGGTTTACATATAGAAATATGTGTATGGGAAGTCTCTGTGTGGCTTTGGTATAGTTCATATATAGAATTGGGATTTGTAACCTTTAGAATATATCATTTAACTGAAGGGGTTTGTCTGTCTGTGTGTGTGTGTGTGTGTGTGTGTGTGTGGCTTAAAGATAAGATAAATCAACTAGCCAATATAAAGAAAAACACTAAGAGAGGTATTGATGTAGAAATAGGGGAGGGAGTGAAAAAGAAAATGAATTATTACAGGAGAAAAATCTTACACTGTTGAGAAATGTTGGTAGCAAGATTATTGAAACAAATGTTGCAATTTCTTCAGTGTCACCTAATTTATATAGCAAATGATCTTAAGTGCCAATATAAGTCTAGCACTGTGCAGAGCAGTTTAGAAGTTTTTATTGACCTGTTGTTGTTTTCATCACTATAATCTCTATTTTTTCATTTATTGATTGCTTTAATAGACTAGACAACTTATTATTTCTATAACTAATGACACCCCTACACATGATTATTCTCTTGGGATCTTCAGCCCTCCTATAACACATAAAAACTTAAAGACCCAGCATTCAACAGTTCGGAGCACAGAGATCACCCACTGACCCACATACATAAAGAGTCATAGGATAATGTCTTTCACTGAGTGTGGAGCTGTAACACTTTTTTTCTATCCCTTTGGCATTCAATCCTTTGGCAAGAAATTTTGACTCATTGTCCATTGGCTTCTTCACTTGTCTCACATCTAGCTCAGTTTACCACTGTGAGGTTACATAAGACTTATGTAGCTCTATATAAATTCTTAATCAATCTGAGAGATAGCTGATGCCAATGAATGAGCAGAATGGCAGAGATAAAAATAGGACAATACGTCTTCATGTTTATGTTGGGTAAGTGGTGCCGTGTAAATCTATTGCCTCTCTTCTACTATGGCCTGTACATTTGGATGGAGTTTTAAAATCTCAGAGTCAAATTGTATTTCTCTTTTAATTTATTTACTTATTCACTTTACATTCCACTACCAGCACCCCTCTCCTCCCAGTCATGTCTCTCAAACCTCCTTCCCTTATCCCTCCTCCCATTCTCCTCTGATAATGGGGAGTCCCCCTGAGTAACCTAACAGGTACCACCACTACCACAACCAACACCAACACCACCCCCAGCACATCAGTCATTGCAGGACTAGGCATATCTCTCTCACTGAGGCCAGACAAGACAGTCCAACTAGGGGAACAGGATCCACAGGCAGGCAACAAATTTGGGACTATCCCCTACTCCAGTTGTTGGAGAATCTGTATGAAGACCAAGTTACACATCTGCTACATATGTGCCAGGGTCATCCTAGATCCAGCCCATGCTCACTCTTTGGATGGTGGTTCACTTCAGTATCTTGGAGTCCTCAAGGGTCCAGGTTAGTTGACTCTGTTGGTCCTCCTGTAAGGTCCCTGTCCTATTTGGATCCCTCAGTCCCTCCCCAACTCTTCCACAAGACTCCCCAAACTTTATCTAATGTTTGGTTGTTGGTTTTTGCATCTGTTTCAGTCAGCTGTTGGGTGGAGCCTCTTTTCGTTATGCTGTAGTCCTGTCTGCAAGCATAACAGAGTATTATAAATAGTGTCAGAGACTGGTTCTTACCCGTTGGATGGGTCTCAACTCAGCCAGTCATTTAGCTAGCCATCCCCCCGACCCCATCTCTGCTCTATTTTTGTCCGCTAGAAACATTTTATAGGACAAAGGTTTTGGGGTTGGGTTGCTGTACTTATCCCTCCACTAGCTATAGGAAGTAGCCATTTCAAGATCCATATCCCCCACTGCTAGGAATTTCAGTTAGAGCCACTCCCATAGTCACCCCTGTCCCCAGGTCTCTGGCACGTCCTAGAAATACCCACTTTGCTCACTGCCAGTTTCCATTCTTTCTCCCCTGTACTCCCTGTATCTAATATCCACTACCCTTCTCCCCTTCCCATCCAGTTCCCTCCATCCATCAGCCTCTGTTATCTATTTTTTATTTCTCCTTCTGAGAAAGACTCAATGAGCCTTCCTTGGGCCCTCCTTGTAATTTGAGTCTGTGGATTGTAGCATGGTTATCTTGTATTTTGTAGCTAATATCGACTTATAAGTTGAGTGCATACATACCATCCATGTCCTTTTGGGTCTGAGTTACCTCACTCAGGATGGTATTTTCTTTCTTTTTTTATTGGTTATTTTTATTTACATTTCAAATGCTATTCCCTTTCCCAGTTTCGCATCCATAAGCCCCCTATACCACCCCCTTCTCCTTCTTCTGTGTGTTCCCCCTCCCCAACCAACCCCCTTTCCACCTCCCCACCTTGATATAACCCTACACTGGGGGAGTTCAGCCTTGGCAGGACCAAGGGCTTCTCCTCCCACTGGTGCCCAACAAGGCCAGCCTCTGCTACATATGCAGCTGGAGCCATGGGTCTGTCCATGTGTACTCTTTGGGTAGCGGTTTAGTCCCTGGGAGCTCTGGTTGGTTGGTATTGTTGTTCTTATTGGGTTGCAAGCTCCTTCAGCTCCTTTAATCCTTCCCTTAACTCCTCCAACGGAGACGCTGTTTTCAGTTCAATGGTTTGCTGCTAGCATTTGCCTCTGTATTTGTCACGCTCTGTCTGAGACAGTTATATCAGGATCCTGTCAGCATGCATTTCTTGGCTTCATCAATATTGTCTAGTTTTGGTGGCTGTATAAGTATGGGCTGGATCCCCAGGTGGGGTAGGCTCTGAATGGCCATTCCTTCAGTCTCTGCTCCAAACTTTGTCTCCATATCTCCTCCTATGAATATTTTTGTTCCCCCTTTTAAGAAGAACTGAAACACAGGATGGTATTTTCTAGTTCCATCCATTTGCCTGCAAAATTCATTCTTTTTTTTTTAAAAAATAGATGAGTAGTATTCCATTGTGTTAATGAACCACATTTCCTTTATCCACTTTTCATTCGAGGAGCATCGATATTGTTTCCAGTTTGGGGCTAATACAAGTAAAGCTGCTATGAACATAGTTGAGCAAACATCTTTGTGGGATAGTGGGGTATCTTTTGGGTATACGCCCAGGAGTGGTATACCTGGGTCTTGGGGTAGAACTCTTCCCAGTATTCTGAGAAACCATCAAATTGATTTCCAGAGTAGTTTTACAAGTTTACACTCCCTCCAACAATGTAAAAGTGTTCCCTTTGCTGCACATTCTTACCAGCATGTGCTGTTGCTTGAGGTATTATTATTATTATTATTATTATTATTATTATTATTATTATTATTTTAACCATTCTGATGGGTTTACGGTAGAATCTCAGAGTTGTTTTTAAAAAATAGTCAATGTCCTTAGTCATTATAATTAAGTTTTTTGTTATAAATAGGATAGAGAAGAGGTAATGAGGCAGTGAATGTTCTCGTGAACACTTTCCGTCTCTTAGAATAGCACATTTTGGGTATACAAATGTGCTTGTGGTTTTACGTGTATACCTGATACATGCAAGTGACGGTCATACAATTTCTACCTGTGTATTAGTAAGTGATGTTTGGGTGTCTGTTGCATGTCATGCATGAATTTATGTGTTGATCTGTGTGTTCTAGATAGACATGTATGTTTGTAAAAGGATCTGAATGCAGGTAATGTGGCATTGCCTGTGTGTGTCTGACCATGAAGCTCTAGGGTTGATATTTTGTCTATGAGTCCATTTTGTAAATACTGCTTTTAGCACTTCAGTTCTATTTGTCTTTATGTATGTTTGGGTGTTGAAAATTGCCTTGGTCCAATGCTAGTAAATGAGAAACCTGTAGGTTAAACATTAAGGTC
This sequence comes from Rattus norvegicus, assembly GCF_021556685.1. Taxonomy (NCBI): domain Eukaryota; kingdom Metazoa; phylum Chordata; class Mammalia; order Rodentia; family Muridae; genus Rattus; species Rattus norvegicus. The sequence goes on along the minus strand of NC_141538.1, from coordinate 53,576,877 downwards.
TGATCTTTCTTCTCCCATTCTATAAAGGGCATATATAAACGCTAAATGCCAAAAACTATACAGCTAGTAGCTTTTCAAGGAAGCTGTGTTAATTTTCCTCCTATTTAGTATTTCCCCAAATGTTCTTGTAAAACATCTCAAATTTTGTCATTTTCTAACCACAGGGTATTTCAGATATTTAGTTAATTCACACTGAAAGAATTTATCAGACAATTGTGTGTGCGTGTGTGTAAAGTCTCTTTTGAGGGGACAATAAAGTCGTGTGTGGCTCTAACTCTTAGGGTTGAACCACTTCAGTTTCAAAATTCTTTCTCTCTGCTTGATTTCCTGAACTAAACAACCATTGATTGATATCTTTGCAGCACGAAGTAATAAAATGATGTACTCTCCACTTCTCACATTTAAAGAAAGTGATTATAGTTGTTTTATGATCGCAGTGATTGCCCTTTCTACTTTCAAATTCTATGTCTGAAAATTATGTCGTGTTGATCTCGAGCGGCTCCCTATTCAGCTTCCATGGCACAGTGAGCATCAAATTGAGGTAGAAAGTACACGCACACAGCTTAGCTTTAATTAGAGATCTTAAAGAATACCATCAAAAGTATTCAGTGGAGACGATGATTTAGGCTGTGCATTCACTTGAAACACTAGGCAAACTAAATGGAGCGATCTTGCTGATTTAGGCATTGTATAAACTGGTGATTTATGTATTCTGTTTTTCAGGGTCTGAGACCAGGTGCTCTTTCGTAATGTCACCAGTGACTGACCCAATATCCCCCAAGTCTCTACAGATTAAAACAAGGTCATAAACATGCTGAGACTCCATCCTGAGAATAGCCAGGAAATTGTTTCTAGTTCACTTTTTTCCTTTTAGCCATTTATATATGTGACGGTTGTTGCTGATCATTGGTTTGAATTATCTAGAAGACGGCCTCTGTGGATAGATACCTCTGAGGGATTCTTTAGACTAGATCAATTTCTGGGCTTGCTTACTCAGAATAATCTTGACTAGGTTAACTGTGGCCAGAAGACCCTCCGTCATGGTGAGTAGCACCATTCTCTTGGCTTGGAGCCTGGACTTCATAAAAAGCTAAGAGTTGGCTGAGGATGAATAGTCACTGTTCTCTTGCCCCAAACTATAGAGACTGCTTCAACCTCCTGCCGCTGTCTTGGCATTCCCGCCACGGTGGACTGGGCCCTCAAACTAGGTGCCAAAGTAAACTCTTGCTTCTGTGAATTGCTTAGAATAAATCTGTGTGGGGTACATATTGTCATGTGTGTTAATGCATGTACATATGCGTGTGACAGAGCACACGCAAATTTTGTGCATTTCCAAGGTTGATGTTGGGAGTCTTTCTTGGTCACTCACTCACTGAGACATGCTCTGTCAGTGGAATACAAGCTTAGCGATGGAACAAGTATGACTACTGAACTTGCACCAGGGACTCCATCTCTTCCTTTCCAGGTCTGGACTTAAGATGGCCCAATATTACCTCTAGGAATTATATGGATTGTGGACATCCAAACTCCATTCTTCGTGCTGACATGGTATATGCTTCAATTACTGAAACAAAAAATATTTATATATTGAAATAAAATAAATTATGTACATATGTATGCATATATCTGTTTATTAAGATATGAGTTATATTCTAGCCTGGAAGGAAAGGCCAAAGCTTGTATTCCATCATGTACTGGATTGTTGATGTGTGTGTGCTTGTGTGTACGTGCACAAAAATATACACATACAAAATGCTTTGTAATATTATTTGACTTATTCCTTAATGGTTTCTAAATATTACTACTGCCAAGAATATCTGGAGATTAAATTTATTTTAAAAAATATACAATCAAAAATATTGTATCTATTCTGTTTATCTATGCATAATTATATTTGTTTTCTATTATTTATTTATATGTTTATGTATTATAAATTAATGTTTATTTATTAACTAATGAATGCACTTTGCATTTCCTTATTTAAAAACCCGATTAAAGGGTTATACCAGTGCAAAAGATCTTGATAATCTATAACGTATTCAAGAAGGCTGACATGTCGGGTGGTAAATGGCAAAACCATATAGAAGGTCTTTGGGGGAACAAAAGGAGGGCATTCATCACTTAGGCCAAGTGGGCATAGGTATAGGATATAGGCTATGGAATAACTGTTTGTTTCTCTCTTTTCCAAGCAGTCTAGTAAGTATGCCTCCTGTCTTTCCTCCTGGTTCACCCCAGCACTCCCCAGTTTTACCTTCACAATCTAAGGATAATGCTCACAAGACCATTAGGAAGCTGGTGAGTGAAAGCGATGACAGAGACTGAGACTGAGGGGTGACAAGTAAGAGGAAGAATAACTAGAGGAGGAGAGAAGGCAAGAGGAAGGAGCAAAGGATTTCCATGGCTTGGTTGCATTGCTAAGCTCTTCTTTAAGGTTATCCGGCTAAATCTGAACCAATGGGATGTGCTGAGAAGGACCAAGGAACGACTCATAAATACCTCTAATAGAATCTGTGACTGTTTCCTTCTCCATCTGCTAGGTAGATTTTGATTCCATAACCAAGAGTTCGTGTGTTGAAAATGTTAGAACACCTATCAATCCGGGTTGAGTGAGGAGTAAAACAGAAATGTTTTCTACCATGGAACAGATTTTGTGTGACTGGGGAGAGAGGTGGGAGGGTCGAACAGGAACATAGAGGTAGCGGTGGTAACTAAGGATATTCGAAGTAGCCATGCGGAAACATATTATTTTTAAACTTTGTGTGTGTGTGTGTGTGTGTGTGTGTGTGTGTGTGTGTGTGTGTGCACGTATGTATGTATATACATATTTAGAAAAGCCCTACATGGGAGATTATGTTTCTCTCAAGAACCATAGATGTCAAAACAAACAAATAAACAATCAAAAAAACAAAAAATAGTGCCAAGTATGAAATATTTCTCCTCAAGGTATTGGTTAGAGATGTCTTGGAGAGCCCCAGAGCAATACAGGACATTGTCATTGCTCTTGGCTGCCTACCAAATGGAGAGAGAGAGAGAGAGAGAGAGAGAGAGAGAGAGAGAGAGAGAGAGAGAGAGAGAGAGAGACAGAGACAGAGACACAGAGACAGAGATAGACACACAGAGAGAGACAGAGAGTCCAGTGGGCTTTAATTTCATTCCATTTCCGCTTCTTGGTCCAAAGTGTCTCTCCTTTGAGACACGTCCTGCTTCTGGAAGAAGAAAATCCTTCTCCAAACTGATCCTAACTCCAGACTGACCCAGTCTAACTTCCAAACAAACTCCTAGTCAAACTGGATCTGGTCACCTGCTGCATTTTTTTCTCTCTACCATGACCTTCCAAAGCACTGCCTCAGCTCTTGCTTCTCTGGCTCCCGATTCTGAGGTGATGCTGAAGTGGAGGACTGGGTTCTTGCTCCCCTCTGCAGGAAGTGGATCTGGACCACACTTGGGAGTTTAGTTCCCCACCTTTCAATGCTCCTGTGGGAAAGCCAAAGACAAGGTGGTAAAGTCTCCCAGTCTTGGCTCACAGCATGTAAAGTGCTGCAAGCTGGTGCATTTACATTGTAACAGAAAGGTCTTTAATTCATGGATGGAGAGAGCTTAGCTGTTCAGAGAACACTCATTTTTTAGCAGCAGGGAACATCTCATCAGAATCTTAGACAGAGGAGACAAAGTATGGCTTAATGGCTCTGTTTACATATGTGTTTCGCCAGAAACTATTCTCTTTTCAGAAGAAAATGCCCTCCCACATCATTTTAATAATTTGAAAACTATTCAAAGAAACATATTTCTTATCTTACCAGTTCACAAAAGCCAAGATCTATATATGAAACTCCAAAGCCCCCTTGCTTTATTTCATAAACCTCTGTGGAGAAATAATTGAAAATTGATTGAAGTCGCATTGCACAAACATGCCTCATTATCTATGGCAATTAAATTTAGTTATAAATGTAATTGCAAAGAGTTATATATTTAATTGAAAATAAAAGCCTCCTTAAAGGCAAGATAATTTAGGACAATTTAAATTAATGACTGAGCTGATTTTCAGGAACTATGTAGTTTATTATGTTTATATTTTATGATTGTTCCTTTTTTGTGATTTTCCTTTTTCCTCTGTGTGTCCCTTAAAATATAGCTTGGCAAAGAAGAAATAAATATATTCTAAATAGATACTGTGTCTCTCAATCTGACTATCAGAGGATTGAAACAGGCCACAAAGAAAATGGGAATTTCTGCCAAAATCCACTTGAGGCATACCCTAGGTTTTGGGGAAGAAAATGAGAGGTAGGAGGTGAGTGTCTCCAGGCTCCCAAGGCTTCGGGAGCCATACATTCAGTAGAAACTTGGGAGGTTCCCAGGAGCTCTGAGACATTTTGATCCAGAGGAGTGAGGTTCCTGGAGCTTCTGGGGTCTGGTTTGGGCACCTCTGAGTCAGAGCCAGCTGGAAGGTCGCCTGGTCCCACAGAACTTGTATGTGGATGGCAGCATCAAAAGGGCCCTCTGCCTGGAGATCAGAAAGTCTGGGAGGAGTCAGAGGAATATGAGGAAGACTTAGATGAGAGCAAAAGGCATCAGGGTCAAACTGGGCTTACACAGAGCACAAATCAAGTATCAAGAACCAAGGGGTCTTCAAACCACGAGACTGCCTTACTGGAACAGCAAGAGGCCCCAGCCTTTTCTTGAGACAATTGTGGAACACGCCCTGCGTGGCTGGGAAACAGGTGCACACGAACATGGGCAGCTGTCAGGACGTTACATCCATGTTTTGTGGTTTGACTGGAAGCAGCCTAGGTGGTTTTGATACACAATGATATTGTTTCTGCGGGTGAAGCTGAACTGTCAGGCTGGGGCTAAGCCATGTATGACTGGGGCTTACTGTCTGATACAATCTGACTCAATTCCTCATGAGCTGAAGCTAGTACCTAACATTGTACCATTGTAAATTATGATTTACATGGCCTTTTAAAACATATGTATGAGTGTATGTATGAATGAGTGCTTTGATATGCAATATGAGATTTCTGTACTATGTAATAACCATTGCTTTTGCACGCTTCTGCCTCCTTCTTCCTGAAATACAGAAAAAATATTTTTTAAAAAAAACTAAAACTAAAAACAAAATGTTGAATTTTAGACAGGTGGGTTACAGGCCTTTGCATGTTATTAGTGCAAAGATTAGTTCTGAGTCTGTTTTGGGTAGAATGCTTGAGCTTGATGCTTTCAAATATTAATTTTAGAGTGAAGGGACTAAAAAGTATACTCTCTAATTTGTCCGTTAGACTAATATTCTTGAAAGCATGGTCAATTCCTTCAAAGGAAAAAAATCTATTACAGAATTTACAAAACTAGTCAAAATTTAAAATATTTAACTATTAAAGTGGATTGATAAAAATTATCTCCAGTTATACACATTAAATAGCTGTTAGGTTCTTGTCATGATTTTATGATTATATATACAATTGTCAATGTTGTCTACCATGATAGATATATATTGTCAGATCTTTATGTTATTTTAATCATGCTTATTCGCTGTAAAACAAAGAGAGTGTTCACTGTCTGTGTTGTATAGAGCTTGTCCTAAGCTTATGATCAGATAACTGTCTTCCAGACAGTGAAGGCAGACAACACTGCTGTACCTCATGAGGGTGTTCAGAAAAGGGTTCTAAGCACATAAAACACATTTTTAGCTTAATAGCAGATATCAGTTGTTATGCTGACATTTAAATCCTATCGTAATATAATGCCCAACACATAAAATAATACACAAAGTAATAATTCAGAAAATGTCAAAATGTATAACGCTTTATTCTCTGTTGGGTATGGCATTTGTTAAAAATCAAAATACCTTTTGGCAAGGTGGTTCTTAAATCTCTAATGTAAATCCACACAGTGCATACTCGGAGTTCGTTTCCATTCTTAATGACTTGTCATATTGTGACTGTATTTGGCAGCCATGGCTGTGGAACAGCATTACCATATATTCCACCAGCGATATTAGACAATAACCTTTAAAAACAGAAATCTCAAGTTCATTAATCTCTTAGATGAGCAAAGTGATTTAAATACACCTTTCTGCCTAAAAGAATGAACGGATTAGAAAGTACACTCTCTAATTGCAGACTATTATTCCCGAATACATGGTTAATTCCTTCAAAGGAAGAGAAAGGCACAATCCCTTGACTTTCTGGCATGAAGATGGATTTCTTTCGACAGTGTAAACCTTTTTACTGACAGTGTAGCCACACAGAGGGAAGTGCACACGCCATGGATGAAATCTGTGTGGAGGTTGCCAAGCGAAAGCACAGGCGTTGCAGCTCTCCAGCCTGTGTGGGGGATGCTCATCAACATCTGAGAAAATACAACAACGCTGAACGACGCTGCTGCCCTGAGAGTCTGTGAGAGCTGAAGTCTAAAAGGGGTAGACTAGCTATCTGAGAGAGAGAATTTCATGACAACACGGCACGGTTACCTCCTGCTTTTAGCAAAAAACTTATAGCGAGATTGGTAGCAAAGAGCAACCGGATGGACAATGCATTCGAAAAATATCGTAGTTTGAACCCAGTTCATAAACCAAAACCAAACGAGCCAGTAATTAAATCTCCGAAAACTTGGAGGACAGCACAGCTTTTAGTATGGAGAAGGTGTCCTTAGTGGTGATAGATACGTAAGGAAAGAGTGGGTAATAATTCAGCCAGCACGGACTCTGCGTCAGCACTGAGGTGCGAGCGGTGGTACCATAAACAGTTGGGTGATCTCGGCTGCTCGATGGGACTAAGTAAGCTGTCTTGAGGCTTGTGTCCTTTGCCTTTTAGGAAGAAAACACTGAGCAGCTGTGATTTCTATGGGCAACTTATGTGTAAAAAAATGAGTGGTGTAGAAGAAAGGGCAACCATGGGGTATTTTATTTGACGGTAAGAAGTTGGGGAGAAGGACTGGGTGCCTGCGCTTGGTATGAACAATGTCAGCCCCAGCCCTCACTCAGACGATGAGTCTTTGGGATCCTGACATGCTTTGACCTTTGCATAGCAGGTCAAATGAGCAAGTGAGGAGATACTAGCCATTGAAGGCCATGACGTCATCATCTACTCAGTTTGGCGTGGGAGTCTGAACTGCCATGAGCTGTGGCATTCACTGTGGTACAGCATCTAAGCACACTCACTGAAGCTTGGCGTCTACTGCAGAGCCTGGCACCTCCATCTCAAGGATAACAACCCCCTTGACCTCTGTACTACAGACTCATAACATAGCCCAGGTTGACCCAGAATACTCAGTAATCAGTCTGTCTCAGCCTCCCAAGTACTGAGACGAAAGGCATTAAACCATACAACTCGCTCTAAATATTTCTTCTAAATGGCAAATTAGATGAAAGCATTATTTGGTGAAGGAATTGTATCTGTTACCTCCACATTAATAGCCTTGGATTGATAGAACCACTCACCGGCATTTTCATTATAAAATTATACATTTACCTTTCTAAATTTCGAAGTCATCTCTTCTTCCTCTAAATAGTCTCTGTCCTCTATTTAGTTCTAAGTCCACGGTGGTGCTGGAAAGGAAAAGAGAACTGGGTAGGACAGATGCTCTGGAAGAAATACATCACTAACCTCCTGACAGTATGGAGATGCCAGGATCCTCTGACCCGGCCTATGCTGTAACCTTCAGTTTGAAACCACTGTAAATGTTGGCTAGTCGGTGAGCTTCTCTTCCACTTATGACAATAAACACAAAACTCCAAAAGTGAGTTATTTTACAAATCTGTAATAACTTTACTGTTAAAATTAGTTATTAGTTTTTCAAGAATGTCCAACATCTGATGAGAACGATGATAAGAACAGAGCAGAAAAGGACTTAGAACTACTTTCTCGGTGGTTTGAAAGAAGCTGTAATAACGAGGCGAGATTCTGGTTCTACCATTCTACGTGGGCTATGCAATTATTCAGTGAATATCTGTCTCTTCAACACACCGTGTCAATTCCTCGGTTGTTTTATTGTCCCACGAGGCACATTACCGGTTCTCAAGGGTAGAAAAAAGCTAGAAGGATATTAAGTCAGAATATGAAGGATGAACGTTCGCCATGTGTTCAGCAGCCTGGAAATTATTGTTTAATATTAATTTATAGATGATGGCTGAGCCAAAGGACATAATATCCATTATGGAAATGTTCAGTCATGGACGCTGTGCCCCAACACTTATTAATTCCGAGCTGAATATCAAATGCCATGCGTCTCAAACCAAACATGTTCAAATGGACAAGAACTTGGTCCTAGAAGAGAAGGAACACCTCGTCCCTGGTGCTTTAGGTTCTGCAAATGAAAGAGTACTTCTTTCCTAAAATAATTAAAGATGAGAGAATAATGGAAGGTGGAGCCCACAGACATACAGTGCAGAGAGAGAGAGAGAGAGAGAGAGAGAGAGAGAGAGAGAGAGAGAGAGAGTGCTTCTCCAAAGCTGTGGCACAAGTGCATGTACAGCGCTGCCAGCTCGACTTCAAGATGCTTTCAAGCCCTCTGCAGAGAGGTAGCTTTTTCTGTGATGTGTGTAAGGCAGTAGATGACTCTGATTCACTGGTTCATCTGTTCACCTTAACACTTCCAAGCGCATCTGTGACTTGGGACACCCTTTTGGGCAAAGCACTGGGTTTTATAAAGTCAATCAAGCAGCTTTTTATACATAGTAACCCACAGAGCAAAGAAATTGTTTCTACCTCACGTTTTCAGGTAGCTCTGCAAGAGTGCTGGTCACATAAAAACGCCTTCGTTCTTTCAAAGACCTGTGTGTATGTGGCCAGTGTGGGCAACGGTATTTGTTCCAATTTCCCCGAGCATGGTTTATCTTTCTTTAGCACGGTGTTTAGAGCAGAGGAGACTTCCTTAAATGTTGATAAACACACGAGGAAAGACTATCAACGGCATAGATTCTGGGTCAGCACTCAAGTGCAGATGGTGAGATTAGAGACAGTTGGGTCATTGTAGTCATTTCCTGCACAGTTAAACTAGGTAAACTGCCCGAGAGGCTTGCGCTCTTTGCCCTTTAGAAAACAAAACAAAACACTTCCCAACTGTGAATCTCAGGTGGGCAAACCTATGTGTAGAAAATATGTGACCTGGAAGAGAGGGTTGTCCTTTCATTTGGGGGCAAGGAGTTGGTGAGCAGCCATAGTAAGCTTTGGGATTTAGCTCTCATATCCTCGAGGAAGGAGATTTCCATCCATGATATGCTGCTCTGAGCACCTGCTGCCTACTCTTATGTACAACTGGCTCCTTGCAGTCTCTGATCCACCTCCTAAGGCTTCTGAAGCTTTTGGCTAGACCTGCTTTTGCTATGAACAATCCCAGCACCTGTCCTAGCTCAGAAGATGAGTCTTAGAGATCCTGGCAGGTTCTGACCTGTGAATAGGAGGTAAATTGGCTAAGGTAGGAGGTACTAGCCATTTCAGGAAGAAGGCATGGTGTCACCACCTACTCAGTTTGGGCATGACGTCAGCATGAGCAAACCTCAGCATCCATTCACTGAGCACACTCTCTGGAGCCTGGTAACCACTGCTGAGCCAGCCGTCCTTCAGTCAGTGACACTTCGGGCGACCCACAGTATAAAGATGCAAACACCAGCCCCCATTGGTATCATGCCCATCACTCGGAATGGTGGGCTGTCTGGTCTTCAGATCTTGGATGTGATTACGATCCAGCCACCACTTTGTGGAGACTAAGCCCCTTCCAAACACTGCCAGGGGAGCGGAGCAAACCAAAAATGTCCCTGAATCCTCAGAAGTAAATGATATCCATGAGTCAAAAGGCCCAGGTGCTATATTTTTTAAAAAACTGCATGGCACAAAGAGATACCTACGGACTAGGAGCTAATTTCTATAAAATATGAAATCTTGCATGTGTTTTTTTTTAAAGTACACTAGAAGAGAAGCAGATGAAATGGAAATAAATCAATGGGAAGACAGTAAAGACAGCGTTGATGACAGAGACAGTGAACAGAGGGTGTCTGACCACTGCAGGGGGCAAAGTGTCTGAGGAAGAGAGACGACGAGGTCATCCACGTTGGACACCTTGGAGGAGAGAGCTGGCAAAACGTCCTTAATTAATAGAAAAAAAAGATGAAAATACATCTCTCCCTCACAGCACACAGAAAGTCGATTTCAAATGGATCAGGGACTTCACTGTAAAAGACAGAGCTTTTAAACCTTTAGGAGGAAATGCAGGATAAAGTTTTCAGGCTCATGGCTTTGCTGTGTGGAAACCCCACCACCCCTGCTCATAAGAAAGCGGTGAAGCATGAAAGACCCGGTGCTATAAGCCTCGGGATGAGATGCACCCCAGGACTAGGAGACAAAGGCCAACCTTTAGAATAACTTGTTCCCTTCATTCCCCATCCCAAATAAGCTATTTTCTGCCAATGACACGGAAGACAGATCTTTAGGATGTTAATTCACTGTCACTGACTGACACTTTCTGAACGAGGCATGATCTAAAGATTCAATTCCGGGTTTTTCTTCCTGTCCCAGGCAGTTCTGGATGCTCACCGAGCACACATTGCAATGCTTGCCAATACACCTCACCTCTTATCCAGTGCACATAGCCAACGACAAGCTTTCAAACATATAAAGAACTTCCACGAATGAATAGAAAACCGAAGCTTTAAAAATAGTAAAATGGGCAAAAGTTCTTACAGAAGGGGAACACAAAACACCAGGTCACCATCGGAACAGGTAACCATCTTCGTTAAGGATCAAGAAAATATAAATAATAAAATCTCGTTTCTCAGCTGTCAGGCTGGTTTAAAAAGTATTAGCTCTTTTCTTGAAATCTTGGGTGTGATTGAGTCCATTGCAATGCTCGCACAAATATGGAGTAATAGTAACTAGAGAGATGGTTTAGAGCGTTTGTCGCCATTCTAGACGACTCAAGTTCAGCTCCTAACATCCAGGCCAGGCAGATCACATCCCTCTGCAATTCCAGCTCTGCTGGCCTCCACGGCCACCTGTACTTATGTGCACACACAGAGGTAAATGAATGCACATGCGCGCACACAGAGAGACACAAATGCATGCACACATACACACAGACACACACACATACAATAATAAAAATAAAATTTAAACTATATTGTTCATAGTGTTACTAGGAATATGTATCCCTTTTCTATAGTTTATCACAAGTTATCATTTTATTGTATTTTTCTTACAATTTTAGGCTGGGTTTTTAAATTTTTAACCATTTGCTTCTCATGTTTTAAACAGGGAAAATGTAGTTTTTATTCTTGCATATTTGACAATTTCAATATGCAATTATGTAACTATTAAAGACAAGAATTTCTGTTTTCAAATTAATATTCATTGTTATGTGTAGAGGCTTAACATCTCTGCTCACAACCAACATTATTTTTACTTTAAATTTCTCATCTTGAACATTCCATTGATTCTATGAAATACTTCAAAGGTTAGATTATTTTTAATAATTGAGTAAACCTATTAAAAATTTATAATTAGTTTTAATACTTGATAAGTTTATTTTCCAACAAATGACACTTTCATTCTGTTTTCAAACATAGAATAAGTGGGTATGGTGAAAGACCCTCAAAATATAAACTAATTTATTAAGTACACTATAAATACAATAATTTAAATATGTAAGGCATTCACTTTTGCACTGTTATTAAGCAAGTAAAAAATTGTAGACCAATGTCTAAAAACATATTTTTGTATGATATTCCCCAATGTGTGATTCCTGGGTAAGGAACTAGTTTATTGCACAATTCTAACAAGTTATAATGTTTTAATTATTTTTATTAGGGATTTTGAGAATGTTTATAGAAAAATGTATTTACATTTCTATTTAAAAAAGAAACCACCTCTTTAACCAATATACACTTTTCAATATCTTAAAAGGAATAAAATGTTATGTTATCTGCCATTTTTAGTTCATATGTGGTGGGTTTTTTTTTTCCATTTGGGGGACATGCATGATTTGCAATGTGCTATTATTGTTGTGATTTAAATGTTACGTTTTTATTAGGAAAGGCAGTGATCTCCGTCTTCTTCATCCTTACCGGACAGGTAGTTCTGTTCCGGTGTTAGAGCATTGTGTGTCTCTCGGAAATGCTGAGAACTCTCGTGCCGCACACACATTTCATACTTACCGCATCTGAGCACACCAGGGTGTTCTGTAAGTGAGGCTATTACCAAGCGCAGACTCAATCCTCCTTAGAAAGACTGAGATACCTGGTGCAAAAGAGAAAAGAGTGACTACAGTATGGAAATTAAAACAGCCTCTGCGAAGCTCAACAATGAAAGGGCTCAAATTACACTCCCAGGCAGAAACACCACAAATGGCTCCTGCTCACAAAGAAAATCAATCCAAGAAGATGTGCTGATTTACATAGCTGATGTGGCTGAAAGATTGGCCTGGGGAGAGCATTGCTCTCGGCACACAAAAAGGCAGGTGAAGAATTAGATCTGAATTAAGAGCTGCCTCATGCACAATGAGCTTTTCTGGGTGAGGGAGATACAAAAGGGGCGTGGATCTGAAGCAAGGACAGGCTGGCCATCTGCCCGTGACCCAGCCTGAGAGCTTCTCCAAGAAACCTGTAGGGGAAATGCAATTTAAGAAGGCTTTCTTGAGGTCTGTAATAGGTACCTAGAGGTGATCATAAACTTGCAAATGAAGTCTGTCACTTAGTGCTGCCTTTTCGCAGTCTTCAGGCTAGGTGTTATGCAACTTCAACTTCCCTTCCTCCAGAACAAAAAAACAAACAAACAAACAAAAAAAAAGCAGGCATTAATGTACCTTTTATTCATTTCGCTGGCTTTTAAACTGTCTGAACTGTGGAAGTCCACGGCAATATGTTACCTGTTCATTACAGTTCTTGTCTCCTCACTGTTGCTGAAGACCACAGGAAGTAGCCTAGACATTGAAATGTTGTTAAAGATACATGGACAGCTTGTCTAGAGCAAATACCTAGGAGACTTCTGCAAAGGGCTCCAGGTTCTCAGGAGTGGTATATGACTGCCTCTCGTTCAGATTTCAAAGGTGCACATTCATCTATGTGTTTCTAGTGATCCCCAAACCCTTAAAGATGTTTGTTCCAGTCTTTAACATCACAGTCATTTCCTGTTTTCTTCCGAAGAGTACCAGACTGTCAGCATCTCTCTCTCTCTCTCTCTCTCTCTCTCTCTCTCTCTCTCTCTCTCTCTCTCTCGCTCTCTCTCTCGCTCTCTCTCGCTCTCTTGCTCTTTCTCTCTCTCCCCCCCACTTTGTCTTTCTCTGTTTCTCTCTCTGTCTCTGTCTCTCTCTGTCACACATACACACACACAAACACACACACACACACTGTACTTAGTCCACAATCCACAGTCCTTGACCTCATCTTAAAGTCTTGGGGCAAAAATTAAGAAGTGCCCACGCTTTACAACATGGGGCTGACGTTTTACAGCCACAGGTCATCTCCTTATAGCATAGTAAAGACAGCTCTACTTTTTCCAATCTGGATTGAAGTCCTCAGATCCACCTCATGCCTTAATGAATTGTTCCATTTCTCTATTATTTTCTCCATGTCCGAATTGTCAATTAGCCAATATTCACTATGGGACATATTGGCCCCGATACTCCTGACATGAAGTACAACACCTCCAGAGTGTCTTCAAGCTGGCCAAAACTTCCTCAGAATGGCAGCATCAATCAATCACCTCTCATTGAGGACCACTGCTGCTTTGTTTTGAAGAATGCCAGCTCCTTTCTAAGTTATGTGACTTGAAATTGCATATTCCAGTCTCCTACCTATAGATGTGTAGTTCACTTGTGTGAGCATTACACGTGCTGAAGCACAGAGAGTCTAATTACTTCCCTGCAGGTAACAGTGTATAGAGCCTGAGCTTGGACAGCCAAGGAGAGAGGCTACACTGCAGGACTGGACTTTTCTCTTATGTGTGTGCACTTGGATAAGATCACAGTGCCAGCGTCATGGAGCTGACATGAGCATTCGAGTGACTCGGTGACCACAGAGCCAACTGCTATTGTCACCATTGATGTAATCAGGAGCATAGCTCATTCTTTTTTTTTTTTTTTTTTTTTTTTTTTTGGCCGGCAAGACTTTAGACACTGGATTTCAGAGTCAACTGCCCTTCTTTGTGTCAGGGGCAGCCTCTCTAATGAACTCCCTTTTCTATCTGATAATAGCTGTTTGGAGCAATCTCCCATCAATGTAATATGTAAAAGTTCAGAAGAAAAAGGACTCAATGTACAACTAGCTGTCCCTGAATACATAGTAACTACCTAGTGACTTTGGCAATACCTGTCAGAACCTGACCTTTACCAGAGAATGTGTGCTTCCTGGGTCATGGCTATGCCTGAGGAACAGAATTTTAGAAGACTTCTAGGTGCTTGTAAGAAGCAGTCCAGGTTTTGAACCACTAACTAACATCAATGTTCAATACTAATTTATTAGTCCTTGTGGTTTTAATAGTCTACGTGTAAAATTAAGCTGTATTTTATGTTATGTCATCAGGATGTAAGTAAGCAAAATTTTACTATATAAAAGTAAATCGGTGACTGAAAGTATACAGAAAGATGGATACAGTACAAAAGAGTTGGAATGTAGATTCACTTGCTTCATGAATACTGCCAATCCCAGATGAAAAGCCCCTCTCCCGTAAGCAAAACCCACCAACAATGGGCAAGAGGAGCTGAGGAGGATAACACACATTAAAATACAATTTTTAATGTATAAAAATAAGAATATGACTACAAATAAAACAAAGGCTGTCTTCTTAAATTCTGTGTTTCTTTCCAAGAGGTATAACACAGGAAAGCAATCACAGTATGGTCAGTGAAAAAGAGATGGTTACCAAATACTATATATAAACCATGCCTTTAATCTCACTGTTGAGGAAGATGAGGCAAGAGAGTTGTAAGTTCAAGACCAGCCTGGATTACACAGTCAAAAGGGAAAGTGGGGAGAGGGGCGGAGGGAGCGAAGTTAAAGTTGGTGTGCATACCTACCTTCTAGCTTTGAAAATGAAAACAAATACACATGGGAAAATATTTGAAGGATATTTCTCACTGTTTATCCTTCCACTTCTTATTTTATGACTTTTGCGATGTTTATATATGACTTGTATGATAAAGATATCATTAATAGTGTTTTTAAAACTCAACTCCTATTCTAATTTTATGTTTGTGAAAGCATTATTCTGATGTGGTAAATTTACCTCAAAACAGAAAGGCTATTCCTAACAGGTTTTAAGCATATTATTTCATACCAGTTGAAAATAGTATTTATATGTAGTGCGCGCGCGCACACACACACACACACACACACACACACACACACACACTCTGTCTTTACCTTTCTGATTCTGTCTATCTCTTTCTTTAGGGGTGTGTGTGTGTGTGTGTGTGTGTGTGAGAGAGAGAGAGAGAGAGAGAGAGAGAGAGAGAGAGAGAGAGAGAGAGGGCTGAATTATGGCCACAACTAAGATCAGTCCTATGGTCAGTGGGTCAGGACCTTCTTCCCCATCTTCCATGGTGACATTTTCCTAAACTGCACCCCCCCCCGTCTCCTCACGCTCAGGAGCACACGCACGTGGCTTCATGAGTGGAGTCTCATCTGCAGTCCTTGCCTCTACCACTGTGCTTCCGGTTTGGGCCATTTGAAGAACCTGGCCACTTAATCAGAAGATCGATTTAGGGTTAGACCTAAGCTCCGTGAGCCTGTTAGAAGAAAGAGCAGAAGCAGCAGAGAAGTGTTGCCCAAATCATCTAGAGACTATCAGGCTACAACAATCGAGCTCCCCCACCTTTTTTGTCTTCCTCCAAAAGCAGATTTCTAATAAACTAGGTAAGCAATGCAAAGCTATACAAGTGACTGTGTAAATGAAGAGGAGAGCACAGTTGAACGCCTCTGTGCGGTAAGAACAACTCCTGCTCATCCTTTATCCTTTTAGATCCAGAGTCTTTCTCAGGGGAGCAAACCATGGCTCCTGTGGTGAGAAGCAATTCTCACACTCCTGCTCCGTGGCTGAAATGACAAGCCAAATGAAAATATCTCCTGCCCAAAGAGAGAAAGGAAGGCTGCCCACTACAACACTTGATTTTGTGAGATCCTGATGCAATTTTCGAAAGTAATTTTACGTTTCGGTACGTGGAATGTGCCGTGACAATGGCTTAGTCACCACATCTGAGAATTAGACACACCTTCAGTAAGCCACTCGATGCCCATCTCTCGGAAGCAAAATGACTAGCTTTAACACACGGGTGGGATTCCACTGGATCTTAAACATCTCCAAAGAAAGTCATTTGCCGTTTTCCTTCGCAACCTCTTTATTTGTGAAAGTGGAATTAGGGGATTATTAATTTGATCCCAGATATCAGAGCTGGTAAGTATCATAATATGTTATCATCCTGTTGAAAAACTCCAAAGTAATTCCCTTAATACATTCTTTCTAATCTCAGTCAAATCTAAAATTAATCATCTATAATTATAAAACCTAATTTAATTAAAACTAGCTTTTCACCATCTGGTCTTATTTGTATAAATTAAAAATATACCATTTCATAAGAAATTCCTCTATTTAACCAATTATGTTAAGCATAATTATTATGTAATTAATCTTAGTTCAAATTACATTTGTTGTCACTTGACAGAAAAGTGATTTATGTGATATAAAAAAAACCAGTTGACCAACTAATTATGCTGCCAACTGGGGTGTTTTATCTCAATGTTTCACCATTTTTTTTGAAAAAATAGAAATGTATCTTAGAGGAAAATATCGTTTACAAATAAGAGACTAGCTATTATAAGCGCAAAGCAAACGTAAGAGATAAATAACATTTGGCTGAATCATTATGCTTTGTGGTTTTGAGACCTTTGGATAAATTAGTGAGCAAGGAATAAACTCTAATGGTAGAAACAGACAGACATTATAAACCGAATGCATTAAATAATGAAAATTCACAAGGACGCAGGAACTGGGAAAGTGTATGTGCACTGCTCAGTGGCTTCCTGCATTGTTCGAGCTCCCCTTTTTGGAATGGATAAACCTAATAGAAAAGATATCTACTGATAAAAAAAGAATGCTTTTTGAGATAATCCTTATTTCTTCTCCCATTGTCTTTCAAAGGCCTACCAAAAAAATCGATAGTGAGATTCTTAAAAGTTGAGAGAGCATGTTGTTCACCTGAAATCCTACCATTTGGGAGTCTGATCAATAAAAGACTGGCGGTCTTCTTAATAAGAAGAAGCAATTTTGAAGACAAAGCCATCTCGCTTAAGTAGTGGCTGGCAAAAAAAAAAAAAAAAAAAAAAAAAAAAAAAAAAGAGGATTTGTAGTCTGGTGCCTCTCAGCCCAGGACGGATGCCTAAGACTCAAGAAGGGAGGAGAGAACGGGGTGTGTCCAAATCTGTGACATGTGAGATGGGACAAAGTCTAGCAAGCATCCCGTGTTCTCTTGCCGCTCTGTTTATTTTAGCTGGTCTAAGGCGAGTATTCAAAACTTACAGTTTCCACTGAATAGACCATATGAGAAGACGAACTGCTTTTAAAAGGTTTAGGTTTTTATTTTAATTTATTTACGTTTATTCTTTAATCCTTTCTTACAGTCCAGACTTCGTCTCCCTCCCAGCTTCTCCCCCCTCCCCCCACCCCCACCCCACCAGGCATCCCTACTCCCTGGGGTCTCAAGTCTCTCAAGGGTTCCGTGTATCTTCTCTCACAGAGGCCAGACCAGGCAATCGTCTGCTGTATATATGCCGGGGGCCTCGTATCAGCTGGTATATGCTGCCCGGTTGGTGGCTCAGGGTCTGAGAGATCTTAGGGGTCCAGGTCAGTTGAGACAGCTGGCCTTCCCATGGGACCACCCTTCTTCTCAGTTTCTTCCAGTGAAATCGTCCTTATTAAGGTCAGACACAAGATGGCAAAGTTTTGTAACTTCAGCATCAATTAAAAATATCTCATTAAATTTTTAAAAGTTGCACAGTGTTTTGATCATGCTCACCCCCATTCTCTAACTCCTAGATCCACACACCTCTTTTCTACTCACCCAACCATGTGTCCTTTTTAAAAAATAAATTAAAAAGAAAAAAGAATCAAGTCTCGCTTGTGCTGTCCATATACTCCTGGTTGCGTGAACATCGGCTAGGGAAGGATTGACCTGTGGGGAGCTCCATCATTAAATAAAACTGTCTCTCCCCCAGAAGCTACCAATTGCCAATAGCCCCTGCACAATGGGGTTTTATCTGGCTTGAGCTTGTACAAGTTCGTGCACGCTCTCACTGGCTCCGTGTACCTGCCTGTGATCTCCAGAAAACAGTTCTGCTATAGCCACCCGCCATTTTTTCTGACTCCTACAGTCTTCCCATCCGCCCTTTCTAGATGATCTCTGAGGAGAGTGACTGTGTGATGCGTCCCATTTAGGGCTAAGCATTCTGCAGTCTTTTAGTCTGCACCCTGACCAGTTGTGGGTCTCTGCTGATTGTTATCTACTGCAAAAACAAGCTTCTCTGGTGGTTTTAAGCAGTGTTTCCCAACCTTCCTAATGTTGTGCCCCTTTAATACAGCTCCTCATGCTGTGGTGAAAATAATTTTTGTGGCTACTTCATAACTGCAATTTCGTTGCTGTTGTGAATTGTAATGTAAATATCCGTGTTTTTCTAATGGCCTTAGGTGACCCTTATGAAAGGTCATTTGACGCCCCGCAAGGGGGCTGCGACCCACAGGTTGAGAACCACTGGTCTTATGTCATACATTATCTAAGATTATAGTATCATATCTGTGTTTCACCTTCTGAATGGGATAATTATGCTTGCAAATGAATGCCTTGAATTTACACATACTTGCACTTATAGGTATATGATTTTGAAAAAATAAACAAACAAAAACCCACTTCTCTCTAAGCTGTTCAGGATGAAAATTTGTAAGATACCTACAAGTGGCTGGCATAGTGGCGGAGTCCTTTGCACTGTTTTGTAAAGATTTCTGGATAGAAACCTGCGGTAAATAGAGACAATAACTTAGAAAGGCCCTGCATCTGGAAACCTAGGAGTTGGGATCTTTACAGTGGGCTAAATTTCAGGAGACGTTAGCTCCGTAGTTGAAGCCCCTTATTTCCTCATACCTACTCTCAGCCGGGCTCCAAAGCGGTGTAGCGAGGGTTCTGCGAGATGTCCTGTAAAACAGAGCCTCATCAATGAAGGTGTGAGGTAGGAGGGAACCTTACAGAAGGAGCACGACAGCTGATGCCTTGTCTCTAGTGGGAGAGAAAATGATGTTCAGGGTTTTGTTTTCTCTGTACACGTGTCTCCGCGGTGAGGCACAGACCCCCGCTCTTCCCCCGACTTGCGTGAAAACCAGATGGCACCTCTCAGATGGAGTACCCATGACTGCAAAGGTGGGACATGGGTCAGTGCCAAGATGATCGCTTACACGGCATCTGCAGATGGTGATCTACCACATCCCGAGGCAAGAATAATGAGAACAGCATCCACTTCATCATCATCTGAATATCCAAACAAACACCAGGGGAAGTTAATGAAAACAGCCCCCGGGCGCGTCCCGGGGGAGGAAGGCTTACCTGCATCTAAGAAGTTCAGCGGAACATATGCAAAATACAACGCTTAGCCATTAATTGAGAACTAAGAATGGTGGATTTTTTTAAAAAAGCGACTGGGAAGCTATAAAGCACAATACAAAAGGAAGGAATTACTTCTGTATATGAACTTAGTAATGAAAATCAGCATGCTTCCCGGACACTGCGGCGGTGGATAGATTCTCTAAAATTAATAATGAAAGGCTTTCATGAGGACAGCCAGGGTGGATTTCATGTACTTTCAGAAACCGAAATGACCATTTCCATAATTTATACTTCCAGTACGAAGGGTAAACAGAAAGTTTGATTAAACCGAGCTCAATTATTACAGCTGCTATTTCTGGTTCTGAACTGCATTGTGCTCTTGGTTAACTAGGTGACTGTTAGGTTCGTAAAAATAAGTGACATAATCACTCTCCAACTTTCCTGAAGTGACACATTTAAATGCTGGCTTGACATCCAGGGCTATTTTAGACCCGCCCACTGCTTATCAACAATCAATTAACCCTTACTACAGAAGAAGAAAACCGGAAAGATTAGGTAGATGGGTGAAGGGAGGATGAATGTCTGGATGCAGAGACAGACAGCTAAGAAGATGACTAGGAGGATGAAAGGGAAGAAAAAAGGAATAGCGAAGAAATGGGTGGAAAGATGGGGTGTCAACAGGATAGGAAGCAGTGAGGTCAGACCTACAGCAGTACCGTGGAAAATCTTTCCCATTAGCAGAGCATAGTTAGATGAGATACAGTCCTTAAATAGACTGTTTCATAGCCATAAAATCAAATGAATGGGGTGCTGGGGTGTGGCAAAGATAGTTCATCAGCTAGGAATGCTTGCTACTCTTTGAGAAGACCCAAATTCAGTACCGGCATATTGAACAGGTCATGACTGCCCTTGACTCCAGTTCCAGGGAATGAATGTTTTCTCTAGCCTCCAAGGGCTACACACACACACACACACACACACACACACACACACACACACACACACAAATAATATAAATAAATAAGTAAATATAAAACCCATATAGATAACAAGTTCAACCAAAGCAAATCACAAATTTGATAGAGGTTCTTTACAATTCAACATTTCAATTTCCCTTTCCTTGATTCTCCTTTAGTCCCACGTATGTAGCTAATTGACATATCTTTGTAGAACATTCTAAATCAGCATTTTAATTTCTTTAGCTTAGTGATCCATTAAGTCCTTTGCTTGCTGTTCTTACTCAGCAAACATTGGGTCTCTGCTCTGAGCCAGGCCAGAGAAACAGTATCAAAGATACAGGACTACTACTAACCTGGGAAGAACACTAATCAGGTCATCGAAAACAAATACTTGGTGGCAAAGTGTGGCAAGTGTCATGCCAGAGGAGCCTGTAGGAATTGAAGGTGGTAACAGGCTTCTGAGAAATCTCATTGAGACATTCCATTCAAAAGTCATCAAATGTGCGTTGAAGTGAGCCCGTCTTCGGTGGACTACATTAGTTTTTTACAAGTTGCCGAGAGATCTGCTTTCCACCAGCTTTGCTCATGCTTTTATGGGTTATGCAGAACAAGCCTGGTCTTACAGGGCTGGAAGCCTGGCTGGAATCTAGCAGGAAATCTCCTGGCAAAAGCTATTAGTCATCCACCTCCCCAACTCACGCCTCAGATGTAGAAATAGCCATCTTCACAGAGTCATGAGGCTTAAATAAAATGAAGTTGTGTTCTGGGCTGTGAGAAGCAGTAAGCTACCAGAAGTGCGTATGTAGTAGTGCTCGGAGAGGGTTGAATCCCTTTCCGGTTGCCACTACTAGGTCTGATTAAGATGATTCGGTAGTCCTTAATACTCAAACGCATTACATTCTCCTGTAAAAATTTAAAATGTCAGTTTTTTGTAGAATAAACAAAGACTAATAGAACAGTTGTACTAACTTCCTTAGAATATTCCCTGAGGTTATCTTTTTATCCTGGCTAGCGGTGAATAAATATGGCACCTAGTAACAGGGTGGTTGTTCAAATATTCTACTCAAATATTCTACACTGTAGCACAAATATCAAGGTATGTGTCCCACCCAAACCAGCCTTTATCAAAGGTGCTTACTGTATTTCACCACTAACAACAACCAGTGAGAACCTTTTATTTGCTAGAATATAATTCAAGCTCAAAATATTGACCCAGACATACTTAACCACATAAATTCTTCACGGACCCTTCGGTGCCTCTGTTATTTGAGATCGTAAGAGTCGCCAAGCTCTCTTTGAAGACAAACTCATTTATTATGTCACCTTATCCTGCTACAGCCACCAAAATGATGGTACTTTTGAATTGAGCCAGAATAACTGAGATTAATAAATGTCCCTTTCATTTGATTGTCCTATCAAAAAGCCAAAGATATTCCTCAATTTGCAATGAAGGACTCTTAGATGGATACTTCTAATTCACATGTTTCCATCAGATACTCCAGTGTGTGTGTGTGTGTGTCTCTGTGTCTGTGTCTGTGTCTGTGTCTGTGTCTGTGTCTGTGTCTGTGTCTGTCTGTCTGTCCAGTCTACTATAGAGCAAGGTTTCCTATTCTGCTGTTTATGAAGAGATATTTCATGCCCTTTCATGCCTTTCCATTGTACCTTCCCCACAGGACCTGGAGTTTCTTAGAACCACAACACTGATCCATTCTCTAAATGGCTACATCTTATGGAACAAAAGAGTGGCCATTGGCTCAGCAGGAAGAGATGGGTCCCATTGCAAGTTTTTCCCTTCCTGGTGATTTATGTTCATGGGTACACTACAACCTGAGCGGGAGGCCTGGTCATCTCTCAGTACCTACAGGAACCATTCGGACAGCTGTCCCAGGACATCAAAGTACAGAGGCTCCTTGTGTGAGATGCTGTTGTATTCACACATACTCCACACAGCCTCCCATAGTCAGTAAAGCAGTCCAGTTTCCTTATACCACCTAACGCAAGGGCAGTAGTTGTTTTGCATTGTTTGGAGACTAATTACAAAGAAACGCCCACTCGAATCCAGTATAGACATAATGCTTTTCCTATACTTGAGAGTATAGGTGAAGAGCAAACCTATGGATAAGGACAGCTGCCAGGGTAGGTTGAATGGAGGAGCTGTGAATCCCATGCTGACATGAGAGCATGGTGAGGGAGTACGGTGAGAGGTAGGTGGCTGAGCAGAGATTCCCAAGAAAGAGCAGTTCCTTCTGATAGTGTATTGGACACAGGGAGAGAGTGCAACTATTGTGGGAGCTTCCTTGTCTCCTTTCCAAGGTGCAAAGAACAGAAGCAGGAACACAACTGGCACCCAGCCATCTTCACAGAGATGCTATGGAGTGGTCAGTGTCCCACCCGACTCCGTAGATTAACACCTTCATTTCCTGTGAACAGTCTCTGCAGTTATGCTGGGAAATAGCCACCACTGATAGCATGTTTAAACTCACATATGTGTGTATACATGGACACACAGATGTGCTGGCGCCTGCAGTGGCCATACAGGGGCTTAGTATCTTCGGAAGCTGGAGTTAAGGGTAGTTATGCATCATTCCACATGGTTGCTGGGGATCAAATGTAGGTCCTCAATGAGAACAAAACACACTCTTAAATCTGAAACATCCCTTCATCCCCAAAGCCTTGTTTCTGTAGGAAAGATATCCCGTGTTTTAAAACTAGCTTATGGGTGAAATTCAAAGCACAATACTTGTTTCAAAATGATTCCCATCTACAGTGAAATTAAACAAATATTTGATACAATTGTGACCTCCGTTCCCCATGTATCATCTCTCAGAATTGTATTCAGTCACACATTTGACTACAAATGCTAACTTCTGGGCAGGCAAGATGGCTCAGCAGTTAAGTACTTGTTGGGCCTGCGTTTGACTCTGAGAACCTGGGGGGATCCTGCACACTCTCCTGCCTTTTGTATGGTGTATGGTGATATATGTTTACACACACACACACACACACACACACACACACACACACTCAATAAGAGTAACAAGAATAAATCTGAAAAAATAAAAATTTAACTTTTGAGTCTGGACATCTTTCTAAATGTTAACAGATAAATGATGTAAGGCATTTTAGATTTTAGTCACTGGGCTCGTTGTCATGACCTGAGATTTTCAAACCTCTGAGAACTGGGAACCTGTTATTATGTCTATTTTTAAATGAGGACACTGAGGGCCAGAATTTTGACTTGCCAAAAGTCATATACCCAATAAGAGAGTAGAACTGGCCAGCCACTGACTGATGACAAACCCATTAAGCTTTCTCCACAGAACCCTGTCTGTTGCAAGCTTCTGGGAGTGAGCATGTGAGAGAAATCAAGTAGGCTGTTTGATGAAAGGCAAGGCCATAATCACTTCTTCTACCCAGAAAGCTGCTAACAGGCTGTTCTCTTAAATGGCTTGGATGCCTCCTCCTTGCCCTGTGACCAACAGTCAGTTTACACTTGTGCAGTCAACAATTTGCCTTTGATGTAGAACTCGGGCATCTTCAGAAAGCACAAGTATAATCTCAATAATGAATTAATCAGAAAAACATTTGAACCAACATCTGAAGGTATTAAAACAGAATCTTAAAACCATTTACTTCCCTTTGAGCACTGTCCACAACATTTTCTGGATACCAAAAAGCAAAGAAAATAGAAACATTTGCTACCCACTACTACACAGAGATTCAGGCAGACCTGTATGCCAGGACAAAAACATAAAGAAACAGCACAGACTTGTATAACTAGGTCAGGAGGAACAAAGTCAGCACAATTTGAAGAGTACTGAATCTAATGTTTATTTCATCCGTAAATAATCATACTCTTAAAAGTGTTCAGGGGAGTAGAATCTATAAGCAATTAGAATATCTTATCATCATATCTCACTATTTAACAAATATCAGCATTAGTATTTCTACTACTTTCTTTTACAATTGTGTTTTTGCTACATTTATTTTCTACAAATAAATGATCATCTTCATTCATTATACCTATGAAATTGGTAGATTTGAGATACAGAATCCTTTGGAAAAAAATGATTCTTTTTTTAAAAAAAATCTATTTATTCATTTTTAGCATAGAGAAGGGTGAGTTGTAGTGTGAAATTTTATGCATACTTTGGAGATCCCTTACAAATTTAAAGACTTTTTATTCTGTCTCTTCCTCCTCACTGAACTCATGTCAGCACCACGCTTTGAAAACGCCACTACCTCATCCCTTTTAATATTCTGACAATTGTCTATCTACCTATCTATCTATCTACCTACCTACCTACTATCTATATACCTACCTACCTATCTATCTATCTATCTATCTATCTATCTATCTATCTACCTATCTACCTACCTACTTATCTATCTATCTATCTATCTATCTATCTATCTATCTACCTACTTACCTACCTATCTATCTACCTACCTACCTATCTATCTACCTACCTACCTATCTATATACCTACCTACCTACCTACCTACCTATCTACCTATCTATCTATCTATCTATCTATCTATCTATCTATCTATCTATCTATCTATCTACCTACCTACCTATCTATCTACCTATCTATCTATCTATCTATCTATCTATCTATCTATCTATCTATCTATCTATTTTAGGCACCAGGCAAATAGTTGTTGGCTGAATGGAAGTGGAGATTACCTTCATTAATTAGAACTACCATTTAGTCTGCCAATCTGCTCCCGTGCATTCTGGGGAGATGCTGTTGTCAGAGAGAACGAGATGAACACTGTTATCACAAAATCTTTGACAGAGTCGGTGGCAATAACAGTCAGTGCAAAGGCAGAATTGATTTGACAATTTTTGGAGAAATCCTAGGCTATCAGTCATTTCGAGCCTGGTGACTGTGGTGGGGAAGGCAGCGTAAGACTAATAGAGTTGCCGAATGAAAGATGAGAGCAGGGTGTGATAGGAAGATAATTATCTGTTAGACTGTTAAGCTTGAAGCCAGTGGAGCACCAAGTAAGGCATTCTAGCAGGTCTACGTAGGAGCGTGGGTCTGTCTTCACTAAAGCACCTGCAATTATGAGATTATGTGATGGCTACATGAAAGAAAATGGAGAGGAGAGAAGAGAAATGGTAGTCTTGGGGCAAAAGGAAGGCCAGGGGCCAGAAAAGGGGTATTTGAGCGGTAGGAGAAACCACAGAACCCAAAGGAGGCAGCCACACTCAGGAGACGCTAGACGCCCATAACCAACAGGGATGCAAGAGAAACAGTTACCAAGGGAAGAGTGGGCCTTTATGTAACAAGCCAGAGTAGAACCAAGCACGAGAGGCAAAGGACTTCAGGTCATGGAGAAGCTCTAAGAAGCCAGGCCAAGCAACCCCAGAGTCACCACCACTATTGAAAAGTTCTGCTACCTCATCCTTCCTAGTATTTGATGACAAAAGCTTACTCTTGCATTCCCTTTAAATTTTGTTCTTTTCTATGGCTCCCAGAGCTGCCAGGTTAGATGTTTTGTTTCCTGTAACACTATGCATTTATGTTCTTCTTCCCCAGCCTCATGACCAAGGCTGTCTGTTGCATCTTTATTTCTTGCCTTGTAATCTCCTATCTCCTCTCTCCTTTCACCCTAGACTTCTTCCCATGAAAATCTGCATAGCTCTTGGGGTCAGATTCTGCTTACAATCGTACATCAGTTTAGGTCTCAGCTTGGTTTGAATGTTAAAGATTATCCTTGATGCTGTATGGCTTAGCCTAAAACTCCAGAATAGTAATGACAACTACTGACCTTTCTCACCATCTCATTTTCTCTCCTGGCTTTCCAAGGGCAAGTGCAATACATATTTACCAAGGTTTAGCTAAATGCATCTGTACAGATGAATTAACGGTAAACCTTGGAACATCATCTGTTTTAGCTCTCTGAATTTAACTTTTTAAAAACTATTTGTTGACAATGACTCACCATAATGTGGTTGAGTTTTATATAATTTATTCATTTTTAATAAAGAATAAACAATGAACATATCATTTCAGCAAATAGAGAACATCAATCAGTATTAAACTTTGTACTGTAGTTTTGCTTCCTTAACTATGGAGGATTGGGCCAGCCTTTGGCAACTGGAGTAATTACCACTTTGACCTTTCTCTCCCTTAAAGAAAGAAGTTCTTAAATTTTATCTTTAAATAACTTGGTTTACTTCTTCTCTTTCATAAGCACTCATTAGCTTTCTTCGAATTTTAGTAGTTTTAGGCCAAGACATGGGTAATAATGAATGGACATGTCGTCGATGTCTTTTAGAGAGGAAATGCAAAAAAAAAAAATAATATTAAAAGAAGAGTTAGATAGAAGTTCCCAATTCTCTTGTAACATTTCTCTCTAGAGAAAATTTTACAAACTCACCCTCTGCCTACTTTGAATTTGCAGTTAACTGTTGTAAGTGTTGATATTATATTTTTTAACTTGTAAAGTGGTTTTTTTTAATAATGTCCTTACTTTTACATCCTTGGGAATAGAGGGGAAGGTTGTTGCTTTGTATTTTTTCTCCATTAGTGGTATAATTAATTCCAAGCTAATTATGGCAACAAGATTTTCTGAAGGATAACTTGCAAAGCGGTGGTCTTTAGTTCATGGTTCATGCTTAACATAAGCTTATGAATTTGAAATAAACCTGGCGAAGCATGTTAGGAGACAAAGCTCTATTATCACCCAGCTCTAAGCTATCACTTATTCACTGGGAAAAAACTCTGGAAGATGCTTGCCAACAAACCAGATGTCACCATCACTAGACAATTATGTTCCACAGCTTGGCACCTGGGGCCCACAGTCATCATCCAAGGAGGAGGAGAAAGAAAAAGTAGAACATTCTGACAGACTTCTTCAGACTAAAACACTCCTGTGGCTCATGGTAGAGGTGGAGGCTGAATAGCTGCCTGCTTAGTTCCCTGTGAGGAGATATGAACAACCAAGCCTGTTGGGTCCTACCTGCTGAGGGTGTCAGTCCTGATAAAAACACCAGAATCTAGCAGCCCTCCAGTGTACATGGGCTGGCATATAGGAACTGACACAGCTATTTTCTGCCTAGTACACAGTAGACATTACACTCTGACTCCCTCTTCTGCAGGGAGATAGTACCAAAGAGAATGCTGAAGTTCTTTGTTTTAAGAACTGAGAAGGAGAGAGTTACGATGTGGTGTTGGTTTCAGTGGTGAGCTGTCCACAATATATGGTCCTCTGTACAAAATGTCCTTGTAAAACCTCTCTCGTCTGAGGCGTGACCTGTGATTAATACACCAGGGATCTGCTTCTTTTTCCTTAGCCAAGAAAAAGGAGGATGAACTTCCTCTTTTAAAATGTGTTTCAATTTAGAACAGTCATTTTATGGTGCCAGCATCATAAGATAACCTAAGATTTACTTTTATGTGATCTAGATACAAACATTAAAGAAACAAATGAAATTCAAAATAACTCTGTCTTAAAATTTCTGGTATATTTCTATACCATCTCTATCTCTGTCTGTCTGTCTATCTAACATCTATCTACCTATCATTAGTCTTTTATCATTTATCATCAAGCTATTTGTCTATCTATTCATCATCTATCAATCTCCTACATATAAACTCATATACGCAGGCATGTATCAATTTACTTTCAAACAAACTAGCTATATTCAAATCAAAATGAAGGCTACATATTAGACTTATTAATGCAAGCTGCAATTAAATGGAAGAAACAAGTGCCTGGTTAGATAAGAAACACTATTCCCATCGTTTTCTTCCTTTGTAAGGCACAGATCTTGAATGACAGAAATTATAAAATAAATTAACAATTATGTTGATTGCCTGCAGTAAATGGTTGCCACATATTTCCACCAACAAAGCAGCTTTTTATAAAATTGAGAAAATATTTTGTTAATTTTTGAATAGCTCTTAATATTTTACTTAGATAAAGCTAATTTCTCTAATAAATAAGCCTAAAATTTTGCAAGTAGTTCTTTTCCAAAATGAGTCTTCATATTTTCTCAAATTATCCTCCATTAGGGTTGAGAGAAAAGATTTTTTTAAAAAAATATGTTATTTATTTCTATAGTGCGATCCAGTTAATTCATATACATTAGTTCATATGTTATCTATAAACTATATAACTACTTAAATAACATTATATGTTAATGTGTTTAAAAGATACAAGACTGTGTCTTTCCATCTTGAGATAATCATGACTGTTGCTTCCCAATGAAGCAACACAGTGCCTTGCTGCTGGAAATGCCTTGCTTCTAATATAGTTGCTTTCAGACGGCTTGCTTCACCCTGTTTTATCAAGAGTTAGTATCTCATTTAGATTTCTATTGCTGTGAGAAAACATTATGACCAAAAGACACTTGGGGAAGAATGAGTTTATTTCAAGCTTACCAATATATACCACAGTCCCTCATCAAAGGAAGTCAGTAAGTAACTCTAGGCAGGAACCTGGAGGCAGGAGCCATGCAGAGGCCATGGAGGAGTGCTGCTTACTGGCTTGCTCCTCATGGCTTGCTCAGCCTGCACCTAAGACCACCTGCCCAGGATGACACCTCCCACATTGAGCTGGGCCTTCTCACATGAATCCTCCCACCAGCCAGTCTGGTAGAACCATTTTCTCAATTGAGAATCCCTCTTCCAAAGTGACTCTAGTTTGTGTCAAATTGACAAAAGGCTAACCAGGACAATGACCCCTTGTTTGTTTACTCTTTTGTTCATCCCTAAGATCTCATATTCAAATCACAGTATAACAGTAAAGGTATAAGTCTTCAAGTTTTCAATATTCTAAAAGTTAAGTCTCTTTAAAATATCCAAAATATGTTTTAAAGTCCAAAGTCTTTCTAAACCATCCAGTGTCTCTAAAATATTACAGAAGAGGGAGTGGGAAGATTGTACAAGCCAGAGTACCAGAAAGTCTGCTATGAAACATCCTCTCCTAAAAATGGCCTCATAAACAAGACAGGGACAAAAGCAATATTAACTGAGGAAGAAAAATCTTCACGATCCCATTTCTAAACAAAGTACTACAGGCAACATTAACTTCTGGGAGTTAACTTCTGGGGATAAACCTCCTTATTAGTTGTTCAATGAAGAGTGGTCAATCTTGAAACCAACAGCAAAAATAGACTCAGTAGGATGTGTATGTATGTGCATGTGCATATATACACACACATCTGTGCATGTGATAAAATCAAAGAAAAAGAGCCTATCAATTTGTGAGTGGTGGTATCGGAAGGGTTTGAGGGAGAGTGGCTGGGAGGGTCTAGCAGGAAAGGGAGTGGGTTGTAATTTAATCCTATGTTAATTAAAATCATTAAAAGTGAAATAAAATATTGAAATTCTCTCTGAAATCCCCCAAAGTATCTCTAAAATCTCAATGTCTCTTAACTGTGTATTCCTGTAAAATCAGAAGTAAGTTAAATACTGTATTATTCCAGTAAGGATGATCAATATGAACCGTTCTGAATCAAGAAAAACCAAACTCCCAGTGTGCTTCAATGTGCACAAACAATATGATTCTCCGATGGTTTATAAACATGAAGGCTCCCAACTTGTATGACCTTCTCGACTGGTGGGAAATTGTGTCCCTGATGACAGGATACTAGCTAAATATCAGAAGTCTTCACCTGTTTTGCTAGATTTATACAGTCAGGTACATAGATTTTCTGTGCATATGAGTGTCCTCAATTTCCATAGATAATAATTATCCCTGTAGGTATACATGAACGCCATTCCTGGGTTTGTGGGGAGCTACAGCCCTTGCATAGATGGCGTAAACTGAGAAGGCACCAACAGCAAATGACAGAACAGTCCTGGATTTGGCTGGCGAAGCCTAGTACATGTGCACACCCACCTCTAAAATGTGTCTGTCCTTGTTCCAAAGTGTCAAGGAAACTGCTGGGAGCTTATGGCCATAAGATCCTCAGCTACAACAGAACTACTCTGGGAGGAGACGGAAAAGTAAAGAACCTGTTTCTCTCCTTTTCAGCAGTAGTAGGAACTCTGTGATGTTCTCTCAAGGTCAAGGAGAGAACTGAAGTAGGTGGAGAATTTCTGCAAAACACTTCAAGGCCTGTTGAAAGTGAGAAGGACAGACTTTGATAATAGCGTGTTCTGATTGTTGCATCTCTGATAGACAAGAAATGGAAGGGAAAAGAATAAAATAAAAAAGACAGTCTTTTTGGTTGGCTTTAGAAAACAGATACATATAATCTTTGATTTGGGAAACATCTATCCCTAGCCTGAGGATCCATAATGGCTCTCTTCATGTGGTTTATACGCAAGCACTCACAGTCCCACTCTATAGAGTCAGAAACTCAGGGAGGAGAAATGCAAAGTAAAGCTTTAGAACCCACAGACACAACAATGTATGGCACAGTGTTTGCTAGCATTAAAAAAGATTACTCTCTCAATGTTTCCATTTTCCACACCGAAGAAAGAAAGCGATGAGGACAAACAGAGGAGACTCTCCCCTGTGTGCAGGAAGCTGGTAGAAAAGAAGTCAGTGTGTCTTTAACCCCTCGGCTGCCTATAGTCTGACATTCAGGAAAGCCCTATCAGTTTCTCCAGACCCTTATTTGTTACTCTAGAAAATAAAGAGTTCATTAAATCATTCGTTTGGAAGCCAGCACTTGAGAGATGTAGGCTCATTGGGAGATGGAGACCAACTTGGGTTAGAGAAGCCATGTTTCAAAAACTTTAAAATAAATAAAACAGTTCTAAAAAGGATCATTTCAGCCAAAGGCATTTGGAATACAATGCGTTTGGATCAGAGTCTCCTTCAGTCCCTAATTATTTTTAATGTTTCCATGAAATTAATTTATAAGGAAAATTTCTCAATTCTTTTAACTATACCAACTATACACAAGATAATGCTTTAAAAAAAAGCTAATTTTTATGTAATATAAAACACTGAAATATATACATATATATATGTATGTATGTACATGTGCAAGCATTCATATATGTATAGACACAC
Organism: Rattus norvegicus; assembly: GCF_021556685.1. Lineage (NCBI taxonomy): Eukaryota > Metazoa > Chordata > Mammalia > Rodentia > Muridae > Rattus > Rattus norvegicus. The sequence goes on along the minus strand of NC_141538.1, from coordinate 53,545,363 downwards.
GCACACACACAGATATAGAGAAAGAGTGAGGGGAGCGGTCTAAATGTACAAATATGTTTCATATGTTCATTGTCTTTAGTTTGATATATGCTTAGCTATTGTGCATTCTAGAAGCAGTTAATTTCCATATAAAGTGTAGTTACTTTCAATTTCACTGTGTCTTGTCTACAGAGGGAACTTTGATTTGTGTGCCCAGGGCTAGATCAGAGCTATGCATAATCGTCTTTAAGGTCCTTTCTGTCACGCACAATCAGTGAGCTCTGGCAGTGATAATAGCATGGATATTTAGAAAGGCAACACCCCAAAGGGGAAAACATTTTAAAAAAATTGCATCAAGAGAGGTTATCAAATCAAAGAAAAATGATCAGAGGAAACCTGGTAGCAATCTTCCTGAATCACGTGCGTTCTGATATTAAGGCACAACATATGTTGGTCTGTTCTGGTGAGCTTAACAGCTATTTTTACCAAATAGCAGAAATGAAATTTTAGAATCACACAAAGATATCTGACATCCTCCAGCCCTTGTATAATAGTTGCTGTATGTGGCAATAGTCATCTTTGCAAAATTAAATACTATGTGTACAGTCATAATGGGGCTCCCATGAGGGGCGATGTGAAATAGCATCTGACCCCACCTGATTTTTCTCTTAACCTGTTTTCTGTCCTAAGATTTGCTCCTTCAAATTCCGCCTTAAAAAATATAAACTTTTCAAGGAGAAGAAGGAATTCTCCTTCCTGCAGGGATCAAATCGACTTCTTTTGTAGTATCAGCTAACTGCTTTATCTGGTCACCATTCAATGGGAAGAGAAAGACTGAGGAACAGGAGCCGTGACCTCCAGGTGTGCCTTCACACTAAATCACCTCTCCCTGGTGAAGCACCCTGAGCTGACAGACTCTCCACTGCCGTGAAGGGAACAAGATGCAGAGACTGTGAGGAGCTCTCAGGTGGCAAATTAACAGCCTGTCACACAAAACTGACCAGCCACTCTTGCAGCCATTGTTCCAGGGGCTGCTGTCTTCCTGTTAGAGTGGCGCATCTGGGAAGTAACTTGTTTCTTTTGTTGTGCATATGTGCATTACCAGAGTTGAATATACAGGCAGGCGTCTGCACATTGTTTTCCTGTGAACTCTCTGCTAACTTCCTTACCCTCTTTCTGTTGGGCTGTTGTTCAAGGTCGCTTTTTTCCAACACAAAGATGTCTCTGGAAGGTTCCTGCTTATAGCGCTTTGTGAGTACTCTTCTTGATAAGTGCTTCATTTACTCTAAAATACAACTTCGCTGTTTTCCAACTGACCAGTTTCCAGCAGTCCGTGGGGACGGTGGGAGTGGCGGATCACACACATATCACATAGCAGAGTTACTTTAGTGTTGGGAGTCAGACTTGTCAGGTAGTCTCACACATGGCTTTTGCTTAAGGATTAACACAATCCTTACAAATGCTTTCCAGAACAAAGGTCTTCTTTTCATTCTTTGTTCCTTGAAATAATGACTGCATATGCTTTTTTTTCCCTGACAGAGAAATCTATTATCTTGTCATAGTCCAACTCCATTCCTCTCTGCTTCTTGCTAAATGGCTTCTGAAAGAACACGGGGTCTTTCCTGTAACCTGCTCGTGATCTCACGATGGATCAAATAGTGCAGCTGCCGCATACAATCCTGTCCCCCGGCTACCAACCAGCCAAGGTCTTCTTGGTTCTATTCCTTGTTCAATACAACTGAGTTTTGTTTTCTTCTACTGGTTCGGTGATTGGAGTTTTGAGCCTCTTACGCTAATTGCAGCAATGTTGCAGAGTTACGTGGAGGTGGAGCCACAGGGCAACTTCAGAAGTCGTGTTTAGTTGCAGGATTGATGTAAGGCGTATCTGGAACAGAAGTTGGAAGAATATATCATAGCGAACAATTATGTCGATACTAATTAAAAGATAAGTATGGTCCCAATGACATACCTTGAGGTACGTCTTTTAAATGAAGACGACATCTCTGAATACTTTCTTTCCTTGGCTTACAGAGATTGCTTGTGACTCAGGAGCTGACCTAAACCCTGATTGTAAATACTACTGCATTTGCAAGCATGTCTAATCTGTGACCCACTATGAATGCAGCCCAATACAAAATTGTATATAGAGTAGAAACTTCTGAGTTTTTGGAGACTCAGTTGTGTCATGTGGCGTTTGTCTGGAAACTATCTTTTTTTTTTTTTTATTAACTTGAGTATTTCTTATATACATTTCGAGTGTTATTCCCTTTCCCGGTTTCCGGGCAAACATCCCCCTCCCCCCTCCCCTTCCTTATGGGTGTTCCCCTCCCAACCCTCCCCCCATTGCCGCCCTCCCCCCATAGACTAGTTCACTGGGGGTTCAGTCTTAGCAGGACCCAGGGCTTCCCCTTCCACTGGTGCTCTTACTAGGATATTCATTGCTACCTATGGGGTCAGAGTCCAGGGTCAGTCCATGTATAGTCTTTAGGTAGTGGCTTAGTCCCTGGAAGCTCTGGTTGCTTGACATTGTTATACTTTTGGGGTCTGGAGCCCCTTCAAGCTCTTTCAGTTCTTTCTCTGATTCCTTCAATAGGGGACCTATTCTCAGTTCAGTGGTTTGCTGCTGGCATTCGCCTCTGTATTTGCTGTATTCTGGCTGTGTCTCTCAGGAGCGATCTACATCCGGCTCCTGTCGGTCTGCACTTCTTTGCTTCATCCATCTTGTCTAATTGGGTGGCTGATTATGTATGGGCCACATGTGGGGCAGGCTCTGAATGGGTGTTCCTTCAGTCTCTGTTTTAATCTTTGCCTCTCCCTTCCCTGCCAAGGGTATTCTTTTTCCTCATTTAAAGAAGGAGTGAAGCATTCACATTTTGATCATCCGTCTTGAGTTTCGTTTGTTCTAGGGATCTAGGGTAATTCAAGCATTTGGGCTAATAGCCACTTATCAATGAGTGCATACCATGTATGTCTTTCTGTGATTGGGTTAGCTCACTCAGGATGATATTTTCCAGTTCCAACCATTTGCCTACGAATTTCATAAACTCGTTGTTTTTGATAGCTGAGTAATATTCCATTGTGTAGATGTACCACATTTTCTGTATCCATTCCTCTGTTGAAGGGCATCTGGGTTCTTTCCATTTTCTGGCTATTATAAATAAGGCTGCGATGAACATAGTGGAGCACGTGTCTCTTTTATATGTTGAGGCATCTTTTGGGTATATGCCCAAGAGAGGTATAGCTGGATCCTCAGGCAGTTCAATGTCCAATTTTCTGAGGAACCTCCAGACTGATTTCCAGAATGGTTTTACCAGTCTGCAATCCCACCAACAATGGAGGAGTGTTCCTCTTTCTCCACATCCTCGCCAGCTGGAAACTATCTTGTGAAAGGATGTTTGGCTAAAGCACACAGACACATAGGAGGATGTTTTGCTCAGAACAAACATGTGGTGTTTTGCTGGAAGCTGCCTGGACAAAGGACATGTGATGTTTTGCTAGAGTGGATGCTTGAGAGAATGCGTGATGCTCAGAAAGTATCTAGATATAATCCAACAAACAGAGGGTGACACTGTGTGGCATTGGCTTTCCTCGCCACTCTTTGCTGGTCTTCATTGATGATGCTGTGACATTGGTTTGCCTTGCTTTCTCTGCTGATAGCTGTTTGTCATGACTTCGTAGAGAGGAACTCACCAAAGAACTTCTGGTGGTGTTCTGGTGGCTTCTTGCCATTTCTGTGTACTTGGGCCGACTGGCAGAGCCATGCAATTTCTTCTTGATCGAATTGAGGTTGCTGATCCATGAATAGCGTTTGCGAGTATCTCAAGCTACCACTGTTGATTCCTGGGAACTGAACTGCTACTATCCCGACAACAGATACTGGGATCGCCCCAGAGAACTATTTCTAAGCAGGCCCACATCCTCGTTGCTCTATGCCCAGTTCCTTTTCCATTACCTCCGTTGGGTGGTGGTTTAGAGGGGAAGTTAAAGCATTTAAATACCCTTATAAGCTAGGTTTTTAAAAGTAAAAGTAAACATACTTACAATGCTATGAGATTGTGTGTGTGTGTGTGTGTGTGTGTGTGTGTGTGTGTGTGTGTGCAACCCATTTGCAAATGGTTCTCAGGTACAAATTTTCTATGTGCCAGCCAAAATCATGTTGCAATGTAAAAGGCTGCATACACCTAAAGTGGTAATTCGATTTTTCTTCATTAACCACTTAGGAATGAGCTTACATCCTGGTAGAACCAGCAGGATAAATAGAGATAGAGGCCTTGCAACAGGACTTCTAGAAGCATTCTGCTCTGCTCCTCTTTGGACTCTTGGCACGTTGCAGCCATCACTGGTCCACTGCCATTTAAGAAAAAGTTTATGCTAGGAATAGCATGGTTAAGACAGGGAAGGAACCTGAGGGTAAGATCTCCCTGAGTCATTAACCCCTTTCTCTGATGCCTCGTTTGCATCCGCTTTCCTGATGGAGCCCATTAAGTGCTTTCTTACAACTCAAAACATCTAACTCAACAGCTGTTTTTTACACTGGACCAGAGGGATGCAGAATTAGTCTGATGAAAGGCCCATGTACTCTTCTTCTCATAGGGTATGAAGAAACCATGTATCAGTTCTGGCACATTGGCAGTTTTATAGATAGATGACGTCCTCATATTTTTTTCTGATATAAGATCCCAAGATTCAACTCTGTTGCTTACAGACTGTGAACTTGTTCAACTTACGTAAAGTCTCTAAGCTTCAGTTTTTCAATTGCAACATAGATGATGGATATTATTATAATTTACAAATAGTTTTACATTACAAAGTTATGGATAATATGTCGTATTATAAATATGCACGTGGAGTATTTGTGTGTGCGCGCGCGCGTGTGTGTGTGTGTGTGTGTGTGTGTGTGTGCGCACATGTAAAGGCAAGAATTGACTTCTGATATCTTCCTTAGTCACTCTTCACCTTACCACTTGAGAGTTATCTCAAAGAACACAGTGTTAACCAACTGACAAGACTGGCTGCCCAGCTAGCTCCAGTAATGTGCTTGTATACATAACTCTTAATTCAGGGTTACAGCTGCATCCTCAGCATCCACACCATCCACACCATCCACACCATCCACACCATCCACACCATCCACACCATCCACACCACACCATCCACACCATCCACACCATTCACAGCATTCTAGGAATCCAAACTCAGGACTTTATGACTGTACTGTAATACCTTTACTGACTGGAGCATGTCCCCACCCCTATTATGTATTTTATACATACTGCCATTATTTCTCCATTCCCATGTGGGCACTACAACCATGAAAATTGTTAGAAGATGACAAGACAAAACTAAACAAGTGCCATACATGTGTGACAGGTTTGTTAGAGAATCAAATAAGATATTATGTGAAGAATGTATATTACTTTTACTAACTAATAACATTATTAATAATGGTTTCTTCAAGTCCACGATCCCATGGATTGTGAGACCTGCAGAAAGACAATTGTTACAACTCTGTGTATTATACAACTGCTCTGTTTGATCCTGAGGTTTTTGTTGCTGTTGTTATTGTTGTTGTTGTTGCTTTTCTTTCTCCATATGTTACAAGGGGTTCAGCAATAGGTCCTTCTTTTGCCCTGGCTGGCATGTGATAAGTCTCTGTACCTTAGAGGGGTGGGGGAGACATAACTGAGCCTCGGTTACTGGCAGGGCCTTACTTAAATTCCATAAAGCAGGTGTTTGCTGCTTTGCTGTAAGCAGAGATTTTTCTAGTAGAAGTCTAGAAGACAGTAGAGCTTCAAGTAGGACAAATAATAAAAATATGTATTGTGGGCTGGGGATTTAGCTCAGTGGTAGAGCACTTACCTAGGAAGCGCAAGGCCCTGGGTTCGGTCCCCAGCTCCAAAAAAAAAGAACCAAAAAAAAAAAATATGTATTGTGAATCTTCGGGCAGAAACACAGTTTATTAGCAACTGTACTAGAAGGCATTCGTTTGATATTTTGGCAAAGACTTTGGCTGCATTCTACCCATGTCCTAAGAACTTGCCTGGGGCTAAATTTAAAAGTAATGAACTAATTATGTTGTGGAGGTCATTTTAAGTCAGCATAACGTTAAATATGTATCATAGACATTAGAGATTGCTCTTACACATGTCTCCAGGTGAAAAACAACAAGTGAGGGCACAAACAAACAAATAATATACAGTTTGGAAAGGAAAAGACCACAGGAAGCTTTAGTGCTTTAGACAAAGCCCCTGATAAATGAGAAGTTGTTGTTTTCAAGGAAATTAGCTCCATTAAAGAAAATATTTTGCTCTCAGGGCAAGACTCCACCCACTAAGCCTCCTCTTTGTGAAAGAGAGCATAAAGGGTTTTCTGCTCCTAGAAAACAAAAGCTGCTGCAAATTTAATCCAAGGAGGCAAAAATTCAACCTAAGTCAACAGCTGAATGGTGGTAGTCCATGTGGTACTGGCCTTGGAGACATAAAAGACACATATGTGAGGAGTTCTGTGGATCCTTCCTCCATGGTTCCAGAGAGTTCTTAAGGATAGGAGATGTGTGACATGACTGAAGTCTCTGTGAGACGACTGTGAGATGTCACTGAATGACGCTATGGAGGCTAAACCTGTGCTTAACCAAAGTGTTGGAGATTCCAGAACCACAAAAGACATCTGCTAAAGAAAGCTGCATACACAGAGAGGAGCCTGCCCAAGAGATAACAAAGCTGGAGATGGGAACCTTCGCAGTTCTTCAAAACTAAAGCCCAGACGTCCTGTATAGAATTAAGGATCTCTTGTTTGTCCTGATGGGTCTTGCTTTGATCCGTATTTTCTCACCCTGCCTCCTTTACTCCCTTTGGAGGTGGTAATGTATATTTTCTGTCATTGTATGAGAGAAGAATGAGATGCACCTCACTGCTAAGGTTGTAGTTTGTCATGCACGTCCAGATAGCTCCTCTGAGAGCCATTTTTGGCACAAAATGGAGGACTCCCCTTTCTTAGTGGGGCTTCCTCTTTCCCTGCCTGATATGGGGAACCTGAGCCCCAATCTTCTACCTGAGGAAGGTCACAGAGTCCTTTGCAAACCCATGAATTCAATCCACATTGCCATAAAAACCTATCCAGGAAGTACCTGGGATTCCTGGAATGCCTCTCCATACAAATGAGGCATCCACATTACTTTAAACTCTAGCCAATGGAACTTCATCCTAAGAAGAGTGCCTTCCCACTCTCCAAGGTTCATATATAACCCTGATTGACCCCAAGTAAAGTTTACTCTTACAAGCCCACAAGCTAAGATCTTCTAAGAGCAGTCAGACCAGGATCCTGCCGACCCCACTGATTCCAGACTCTGCTTCATCCTTCCAGCCCAGTATGAAAGTGAGGACACTGACCGCAGCTGGAGCCCAACATGCATACCACATGTCATTGTTTTTTATAAGTGGTGTCACAGTTAAAAGACTGCCTTGAGTCTCAGAAGGGATTTGGCGCTTTTGATATTAAAGTAACTGTAGATACAGATAATGATAATTTACTTTTTGAAAGGGTATCAGTTTCCTTAAAAGAGTCAGAATGTGGGAAAGAGAATGCTAGAAGGATGACTCAGTGGCTGAGAGCTTGCAGCTTTTCCAGACAACCTGAGTCTGTTCTCAGCGCACACATTAAGGAGCTCAAAACCACATGCAACTCCAGTTACAGGGGACCTGATACCTTTTCTGGCCTTCATGGGTACCTGAATACATATGGTACACACACACACACACACACACACACACACACACACACTCGCACACACTCACACACACTCACACACACTCATATACACTCATACGCACATGCTAAATAATAAAGTAGATGAAAAATATTAAATTTGGTGGAAAGAAAAATAGACATTTCCTTGTGCCGTGAGTGTTCATTTTCATGGCATACAGCTCTGAAGCCTTTCGGACTTTCTTTTGTGTTTGGGTACTTGACAGAATCATTTCTTTGGCCTTAATTTTCTCCACTAATAATGAATACAGAATAATAGAGGTAATGGGGTGTAGACAATATTAGCAACTAGACCGGGATTCTCAGAGGGAAAAATGGTGTCTTAGGGTTGTTTGTGACTGCAAGCATTCCCTTCCTAATTCCAGAGCCACATGTTGCCTGGGACCATGGCTTTGGAGAAAACAGAATGTTTCTCTGAGGAAACAGAATTTTTTTTTCAAGATAGGGTCTTTCTATGTAAGCCTGGCTGTCCCAGAACTCACTTTGTAGACCAGGCTGGCCTTGACCTCACAGAGATTGGCCTGCCTCTGCCTTCCCAATGTTGGGGTTAAAAGGCGTGTACTACCACTGCCTGGAGGACAGAAACTAAGGATGGGTAAGAAAGTAGAGATGGGCAGGGGGAAGTAACTGGCTATCCAGGAAAGGACACATGTCAGGCATAACTGCTAAGTTCCAATGCTTGGGGACAGGAGTCGCCTGATCGTTGGTAAGAGGAATCTTTGCATGGTGGGGATAAGGAAGCAAGTAGTAGAAGATGAAACCAGTAGAAGATGAAACCAGAGGAAAAGGGAGGGGCCAAGGTCCTGGACTTAAGCATAGCCATCAGGTACAAAAGAATGGGTCCTGCTTACACTAGTGTATGGGCAGACAGAGTGGGGGTGTATATTTTGAAAGATAAATCGACAGTGTTTTCAGATAGATTGGATAAGACATACAAGGAAACAAAAGAATCATAACTGCTATCCAGATTAACTGCTTTAGTTGGTTTTCGTTGTTTAAAAAAAGGAATAATGTGTTAAAATTGTTAAAAGTAACGCCTGTTCTTTGTAGAAACAGAATATATAACTAGGAGTATAACACTGTGGCAAAGCATGTGTTTAACATGAGAGAGGCCCTGAACCAAACATGGAGAGTGTTGGGGGAGGGGAAATCTAAATAATGCAGAAAACTTAGAAGACCAAAACATACTACTAAATTCTCACAATCTCATTGATTATGGATACTTTACTATGCAACAGTGTGTGTGTGTGTGTGTGTGTGTGTGTGTGTGTGTGTGTGTGTGTGTGTGTGTGTACATGTGTTTGTTCTTCCTTGGAAATACATTAACAAATGTCTATTCACTCCAGGACAGGGCACATTGATAATAAGCAAACAAAATCTAATAGCATACAAGTCAGCTCAGTGAGCTAGTGAGTTTATTGGGGTTACTTACTAAAGGATAGGTGGGTGGCTGCTTACAGGAACATGGGTGATCCAAAGATAGTTTTGTAACTGAAAAGCCTGTCTTAGCATAGGTGATGACTCAGAAGAGTTGTATCTCAATCTCCCAGCACAACTTTCAGGCAGTTCAGCTGGCTAACAGCCTACTCTGCCCAACAACTGTTTACTGACTTTATCATCTTGAAGAGTGGCCTTGAGGCTATTGTAACTTCATAGCTTCTGAGCCTTATAAATTTTGTGTGCTTCCTAGGATTAGAAATTTCATGAGTTTTCTAATTGTTATGAACCTTCTCCTTAAAGAATGTTTCATTTCAAAGGAATCGCTACTCAACACTCAACTTCTCCCTCCAGCTCTACCTTTTGTCCACCCCTCCTCCCTTTGTGGCTGTGTATATTGGGTCATCATATCACAACAAACATCATTTCTTTTTGGGAGATTGACCCAAAATGAGTCTGCACAATACACTCCTCATTGCACAGAAAACTTCCCTCCATGCTCAACCTGACTGGCAACAGCATAATTTCTGGGCATAAACAGAAATGTCTAGAGGGCAATTTGATGAATACATAACAGTCACTCAACAATACAATAATTGTTGCTTCTCCACTGAGACCTCTGACCTCCTAAGCCATGGAACTTTGCCCTGAATTAGAGTATTTGACATATATTGTTTCCTGTGGAGTGGATCTTAAATACAATTGGAAAGGAATTGGTTGCACCCTTACCATTGAGGTCACTAACACACCATTTGATACATATTGCCAGACATGTTGTCACTGTAGTATGTAGAATCCATGGCAAAGAAAGTTTGCTGGTGCCATTTATTCCCCGTGAACCCACCATCTCAGTTATTGTTATGAAGAGATAGCGTGACTACTACAACTCTTATAGAGGAAAACACTTAATTGGGTCTGGCTTACCATTTCAGAGGTTTAATCTATTACCACCATGGCGGGAAACATGGAGGCATGCAGTCAGACATGGTGCTGGAGAAGTTTAGAGTTTTGCATTTGGTTTAGTTGCCACACTGGGCCTGACTTGAGCACCTGAAACCCCAAAGTCCACTGCCAGTGATACACTTCCTCCAACAAGACCACACCTACCACAACATGGCAATGCCACTCAACAGTGGCAGTCCCTATGAGCCTATGGGGCCATTTTCATTCAAACTGCCACATCCACCTTCAAACGCTTTGAAGCTGGTCGGCATTTGAAGCTTTCCAATCACAAGCTGAGCTAGTTTCTTCCCATCGTATAGCCAAAGTGCGCCTTTAGCAATAAAGACTTACAATCTAGTTCTGACATGCGACCACGAGTAGTGACAACAGATTTTGAGGAACTTCGCGATCTCCCTTGTCCAACAGCCCACATGGAAGCAGTCCAAACCTGGCTCTGCTATTTTCGTTCAATGGCTTCTGTGAGTACCCTTTGCACTCACACAAAGTACCTTCATTCAAACTCCTTAGCTGATAATGTTGCCGTGCTTCAGAACTTACAAGCCTGCAAAGATGCTCACATAAATCAACCTCTTTTAGAGAGGGTGGAAAATATTTCGGAGGATGTAGTGCTCTCTGCTCTAAGCATGTACAAATTGGTTTTAGATAGCTATGGAGAGACTGAAAAAGAAATGCTATCCCGGTCCAGTAAAGTGCTCAAAATGACCCTATCACTTGCATTAACTGTTCTGTCAAAAGTGTATGTTGGACATACGTGACAGACACTACCCCATCTAGCCTTCCATAGTCCACAGTCATTCTTCGCAGGCTCTCTATTCATCTCATCCTGGGGTGATGCTGCTGCAGGACTGTGTATCAGCCTGTCCTTGATGGCCTCAGCAGGGCTAGCTTGTACCGCCTGGCCCACCTCAGGCTCAAGGGACACTAAGGTCCACTCCAGCCTGCCGTGTCTGCTGCTGAAGCAAGCTCCCTTCTTGTGGCAGTCTGTCTGCCAGCACTTCACCTTTCCGTCAGTCTCAGCTGGCTGCCAGAGGGCACTGGGCTGGACATCTTGCAGGGTCTACATGATCACAGCATTCTAAAGAGGGCAAGAGCTAACCACCCCTAAAACAAGCTTAATTCCCTTCGCCTGGACCATTTTATCACCTGTGACTTCTGTGAACCACTGCTCGGGCTTCAAAGCCTGACAGAAGCTCACCAACGAAATGGTTGGCTTTTTATCACTCTCCCCCTAAGGACACCAGTACAGCATTAATCTTCCCAAATTTACCTTGCAGTGACCCAAACGAATCCTTTTGTCTGTTTTGCTTTTCTCTCATTCCCCTCTTAATTGCTTCAGCAATTTATGAACCTGTTTTACATGTCCCAAAATCCTTCATATCTACCAGGGCCTTCCTACCTTGCAAAAACAGCACCCTTTGGTGCTATCAGTGGGGTTCAGCAAAGCTATTAACACTTGACACTATTTCCAAGGTCTCACTGAATTAACTTTATTTATTTATTACTTACTTACTTATTTACATCCCAAACTATGCCCCGTCAGTTCTTTCCTCAGAGAGTTCTTTTCCCCATCTCCTCTCCCCTTCTCCTCCGATAGGGCAGGCCCCCACTCTGGGCATCCCCCTACACTAGTGTATCCAGTCTCTGCAAGATTAGGTGCAACCTCTACCACTAAGTCAAGACAGTCCTGTTGAGGAACGGATTCCACAGTCAGGCTACAGCTTTAGGGAGAACCTCAGATCCAGTTATTGGGTGACCCACATGGACACTGAGTTGCCCATCTGCTACATATGTGCCCGGGGCCTCCCTCCAGCCTGTGCATGTTCTCCAGTTGGTGCTCAGCCAAAAACTAGAGAATACCCATGATACAGATCCAAAGAAGTTAAACAAGAAGGAAGACCCAAGCAAGGATGCTTGAATTACACTTAGGAAGGGGAACAAAATAGTCATAGGAGGCAGAGGGAGGGAGGGACCTGTGTGGGTGAGGGGAAGGAGAGGGGAAAGAAGGGGCAGGATTAGGTGTGAGACAGGAGAGAGGCCCAGAGGACCAGGAGAACAAATGGAAACCTGCAACTTCTTAAGTCTCCTAAGAACAGAGTCCTACACATAGCTCAACAAGGTCGGCTTCACACTTCACCTTTCGAACGCCTCATTTTTTAGAATAATCCTTGTACTTCCTCTGTTACCTTCTAGTCCCTGATACTCGTGGGGCCTCAGCAGACAGAAGCCAAGCAGATGAGCCAGGCTCTCCAGGACTGATTTTCTCAGTGCTTCAGGTTTATCTAAAGGAAGAATGGGTAGCAATCTTGCTCAATGCCACAGTACTCAGACTGTGAAAGAGTCTGTCATTTCTGTTTAAAACTCTTCTTCAATTCTTGTTTGTAAGAAGGGACTCAGTAGGAGGGAGGAAGGTAAGAGAGTATAATTGGGGGCAGATGACCAAAGATTAATTGTGAAAAGGCAAACACAAAACAAACGAAAAGGAAGCTGAGGCAGGAAAGTATTAATAACGTGTTACAAATGTGTTACATACACTTTTCACCAACCACCATAAGCGTGGACACATGTCGAATCAATCAAATTAGACTAAAATAAGATAACTGAGATACAAGAGACTCACACAGGTCTCCCATGGTTTGCTCAGAAACTTCTGGTATGCCTGTGTGCTTTGGAATTGTGGGTCTGAACTAAGAGAGACTTGGAAGATCTGAGGAAGCACTCTTCATTGTTTTTGAGGAAAGACATTTAGAAGACAAATCCACTTATTCTGGATTAATTGAGCATCAAGAACTGGGGAGAGCTCAACTGTTGAGGACTTGTTAGTATATGTGAGGCCCTGGGTTTAATCATCAGTACTGATAAGTTCATTAAGTGCCAGCAAAGCTGAAAAGAAGACCAAATAAGTAAGTAAACAGACTTAGAGTCTTCTCATCTCAAGCAGTTCAAATGTAGAGTATTTCCTAATTATACTTTGCTGCATGAGCCAGTATTAAAGCCATGTGGACATGCCGAGTCAGGGAATTTATTTTTATTCCTCTAAATTAAGTCAGATCTGAGGGATATCTTCTGTCATTTCAAACTCATTATCTTCCTCCTCATTGTCCATTTCTACCCATGGGTTCTGTCTTGCTTTTTACTGCTATAATAAAACACTACGACCAAAAGCCACTTGGGGAGGAATTTATTCGGCTTACATATCTCAGCTCACAGTCCGTTTAGAGAAGGGCAAGAACTGAAGCAGCAGCCATGAAGGAATAATGATCATTGGCTTGGAGCTCATGGCTTTCTAGCCTGCTTTCTCATACATCCCAAGGCTACCTGCCCAGGCATAGCATTGCCCTCAATTGCCTGCTCCCCCACATCAAACATCAATCAAGAAAATGTCACCCTCAGACTTACTTGTCCACCAGTCTGATGGAGACAGTTCCTTTACTGATATTCCCTCTTCCCTGACGACCTTAGCTTGTGTCAAGTTGACAAAAATCTAACCAACACAGGTTTCAAGGTTTGGGGTCAAGGGAAGTTCTCGTTAGCACAGATATTACTGTATTTGCTTCCCCAGTGTCCTTCTAACTATATTTTAAAAAATGTTAAGACCACACATCTTTCATCCTGTCCCTTTTCTACCTTTCCTGCCTAGTCAATGGCTAAATGAGCAGACAGCACATCTTTTTCAGTTGTAATTCCTCCCTTATGTGGGCAAGTTATTTCTGGGAAGACAACTGAGTTTCAGCTCATGTCAACAGCAAAGGCGGGCCAACAGCCACTGCACCTTGCTTATGACCCCAACCCAGAGTGCCTCCAGGACTTACAATACATCCTCTATTAGATGCAGGTATTACAATATGTCCTCTACCCCATTAGCTGCTATGGCAGAAAGGCCATCCCTACATGTACAAGAGAGATGTTATTCATCCAGATATGTCACCTACATTGGTTAATTTCTTGCTGCTGAGACAAAAATACTTGACTGTGATAGTTTGAATTATAAATGTCCCCCAGTCTCTGGCATTTGAATATTTGCTTTTTTAGGGTCAATGGTTTTCTACGCCAATGTCCTCTCTCCAAATTAAAAGTATTCTTTCCTTAGGAACCAGGAACCCACCTTTCTTTCTTCTTACTATCATCAATAGTTTTACATAAATGAGAATTTCCCACACAAACCTGATCCTGTCGACTGATGGAGCCTGGGATTTCCAAACCCAGTGCCACTGACTGCTTGCTTATGAAAGAGTCTTGTTGTTTGTGAGTTTGTAGATAGAAGGACTAGATATACTTGTTTGTTACAGAAATATGACCAAGTAGAAGGATGCTGAGGTTGTCTGGGTTTTTTTCTTAAAAACAAAACAAAATAAAAATCACTGAATTTGTGATTGATGTTTGAAATACATGCATAAATGTTCATAAGCACAAAGTCTGCCCTTATTAAACTCTAAACAAAAGCCAAACTTATAGCCATGATTCAAAATATATAGCTGTTAATAACCAATTTTTATAGAAATATTAATTTTACCCTTTGGCTGTCCTATGAGGTAGCTGATGTAGAAATGAAAATATAAGTTTGTTATTATTTAAATATATAGTGCAATTAAAATTATATCATAACTAAGAAAATAAAGTTTTAAGGGGAATATAGAAAAAATGTTACATGGCAAATCCTGATTGTGGAGGACATGCTGGTTCCAGCATTAAAATAACCACAGATAAACTGACCAAGGAGAGCTCTGAGGGAGAGTGTGATGGGTTTCCTTTTGTGTTTTGTTTTCTGTTTAGCTTTGACTGAGTTTTTTTTCTCATAATCTCTCTCTCTCTCTCTCTCTCTCTCTCTCTCTCTCTCTCTCTTTACATCCTCATCCAGGTCTGCCTTATTTTTTTCTCTTTTAACTTTCATACATTTTATTTAAATATATCACTTCCCCTTTCCCGTTTCTTCTTTGAACCCCTCCTAGGTTCCCTCCCTCCATCCTTTTCCATGTCCCTCCCACTCTCGAATTGACTTTCCTCTCTTCCCTGATTATTGCTGTTAAATATATTTGTATGCAGATATGTGCATTTGCAAATATATAAATCTCACCTGCCCAGTCCAGGCCTTTTTTCTTGTTTGTGTATACTTTTAAAAATCAGAATACAAGAATATCTGGTCTAGTTTGCTTCCCATTGCTGGGATAAAACACTACTAAGAACAACTTGGGAAGAAAATTTCAACTTGCAGCTTACAGTCTATTATTGAAGGAAGAAAAGGCAGGAACCTGGAGTAGGAACTGAAGAACAGACCATGGAGGAAATTCGTTTACTGGCTTAATGCTGGCTTACTTGGCTACCTTTCCTAGATAGCCTAGGCCCACCGATCCAGGGATGGCACTGTCTGCAGTGATCTGGGCCCTCCTACATTAACTAGCAACCGAGGAAATGCACCACAGACATGTCCACAAGCCAATATGATGGAGGTGGTTTTGGACTGGAGTTCTCTCTTCCCAGGAGTGTGTAGATTTGGGTCACACTAACACTGAGCAACATGGTTTTGGCTGGCACGCTAGCAGTTATGAACGTGTGTTTTGGTAGCTTCTCTTCCCTCCTCTATCCTGCCCTTGCCCTTCCCCTCAGTACCTGCCCCTAGCTGCCTCCATGGTATGTTATTTTCTCAGTCTCCTGCCTAGGTTTTTGATCTTTGCATAGATAGATAGATAGATGATAGATAGATAGATAGATAGATAGATAGATAGATAGTAGATAGATAGATAGTAGATAGATGATAGATAGATAGATAGTAGATAGATAGATAATAGATAAATAGATGATAGATAGATAGATAGATAGATAGATAGATAGATAGATAGATAGTAGATAGATAGATAGTAGATAGATGATAGATAGATAGATAGATAGATAGATAGATAGTAGATAGATAGATAATAGATAAATAGATGATAGATGATAGATAAGTGATAGATAGATAGATAGATAGATAGATAGTAGATAGATGATAGATAGATAGATAGATAGATAGATAGTAGATAGATAGATAGTAGATAGTAGATAGATGATAGATAGAGATAGATAGATAGATAGATAGATAGATAGATAGATAGATAGATAGATAAATATGCATGCATATGTTACAAGCCGAATCCCAAAACTTTTGAGCTAAGTAAAGTTGTAAAATTAGGAAACTAGACTTTTCATAGTTTATCATCTGTGATATTCAGTCACACTACAATACACTGTAGTAATGAAGGACCTCTCGTTCTCTGGTATTTTTTATTTCTTGTGTGTTTGGGCAGAAGAATTTTGTGCCTGTGAAGGCCGGGAGGCAAATTAAAATGCATGTCTCAGAAATTGTCACATTTACATTTTGAGATAGGGTTTCTCATCCTCCTGGAACTTATGAAGTAAGCTAGGCTAGGAAAGGGGACAGGGGAGGGGGCAGCAAGCCCCAGAAATCCCAGTGATGGGATTAAAAGTACAAACCACACTAGTACTGGTATTATTTTTTTAAAAAAATGGTTTCTGCACATCAGTTCCTTATGTTTGCAAGGCATGCAACTCACTGACTAAGCCATCTCTTCATCCCCGACCTCCTTTGTGAGTATGTGTGGTGTATGTCAATGTGTGTGCATGTAGTATAGCAACACATGAGTGCAGAAGCACAAACATGTGTGTGCATGGAGGCCAGACATCAACATTAGATGTCCCTTGATCCTTCTGGATCTTATTCTGTGAGACGGAGTTTCCTCCCACTGAATCTACAATTCACCATGACTGGACCATGGGCTCTGAGGATTTCTTTTCTCTGATTAGAATTACAGATGTGTTTGGCCTTTCGAATGGGCAACAGGGAACTAAACCCAGGCCTTGTGCATTCTCAGCTTGTACTCTTCCACGGGAGTCAACCCCACAGCCCCACCTCCCTTCTTCCTTTCCGTCTTTGAAGGACCTTTCCCAGGCAGTGTTACAGACAGAAGCCTCATCCGAAAGGAGATTTTCCAACTCTTCAAGCAATATCCTTGTCTTCAGATATGAATTTCTAAGGCAATTTCAAGACACATATAGTTTTATCAGAAAAGTTTCAATTTCTAATGAGCACTTAGCAGCCAAACTATGCTGCTTACAGAGTCACCGGAAAGGAAAAGTCAGATGTCAGGTCATTGTTGGAGGAGGAAGGGACTTAAAGCAATAGAGTTACATTTTTCCTTGCATATTTTAAACTTTTACCCAGTAGAACATGAATAATAAAATTTAAAAGTCTGCAACAATAACCCATGATAAAAAAAAATGAAACTTTAAAAATCACTCATCCAAAAATACAGGCAAGAAGAGAAAATGACACCCTGGAAAAGCAATCATTTTTATTCAAGAGACCTGACAGCTGAGAAACAAGAACAAATCAATAAAATACAGAAGAGCGTTCATGCAAACCATAGCACTAAGAAGGCAGGAGTGGCAGTGTTAATGTTAGATGAATGCAGCTTCAGAATGAAGGAAACTAGCAGGGATAAGAAAGACACTCAAGATGAAAGGGTCTCCCCGCCATGAAGACTCGGCATCTTAAGAGTATAACAGCACTGGAGTCAGGGAAAGCAAGGGGAAAAGCACAGGTAGAATGGGAGTGCATATGGTGCCCATTTTCTTATTATTAGAGAGCTGTACAAGAGTAACAAATTACAAAGTCTTCTCTGGCCACAGAAATCTTAATACGACTTCCACCACCTCATATGCATAACCATGCCCGCAGTTATGACTTAGACTAAACACACACTATAGCCCCACCCCCAGTAATGACTTAGACTGGGCTGGCACTATAGCCCCACCCCCAGTAATGACTTAGACTGGGCTGGCACTATAGCCCCACCCCCAGTAATGACTTAGACTGGGCTGGCACTATAGCCCCACCCCCAGTAATGACTTAGACTAGGCTGGCACTATAGCCCCACCCCCCAGTAATTTTCATCTTTTCCCAGGAGCCTCAACCAGGCTTTACTTTTCATTCGTTGTCTACGCATTTATGATGTAGCTGCCTTGTCATTCTGTCAGGCAATGTCCCTAAAAACAAAGAACAAGTCATATGAACACAGCAGAAAGAAAGGGGCCTATACATGAACCATAAAATACCTAGGAAATGGCTCAAGACTACCAGACTTTTAGAACAGAACAGTTTTACAAAGGAAATGTTTACCTCAGGCAGAAAAATACCCTTATGGATAAAGAAACTCAATTCTAGGTAAGCTGTATCTGGGGAGAAGATTTTTTTTTTAATTTTGTTTGTTTGCATTGCTGATTTTTGGGTTTTTTTGTTTGTTTGTTTGTTTGATTGATTTTTGGTTTGGTTCTTTGTGTGTGTGTGTGTGTGTGTGTGTGTGTGTGTGTGTGAGTGTGTGTGTGTGTGTGCATGTGCACGCTTCCCTCTGGCCATCAAACTATTGATGCAATGTACCCCACAAGACATTGGAAGTTTTTTCAGGAATTTCACGATGAAAGAAGGAAAAGCCTGAAGCCTGCTGAAAGCCAAAAGAAAAACTTGTCTCCTAGAAAGATATTTCACACAGTAACTACGAAAGACAGTAACTTTAGTATGTAACAAATAAAACTCACAATGATAGAAATCAAAGAATAAAGAAACCTCTCACTAGTAAAAGATACAACATACAGTCTACACAGGAAGTATGGATATAAGATCTAGTTATAAAAGAAAGTGTCAAAATAAGTAGTGGATAGAGAGGGGATGGGACTATGGTGAGCATGCTTGGTCTATATAAATACAAGGCCCTTAAGAAGATGACAGAGCAGCTAAGAACATCCGGGAAAAGCTGAGCCCTGCTCCACAGCTGCTTTCTGTGACCTGGCCATCAGCTCCATGTTGCTGGCCTGGAGGGACAAAGAGGAAGAGCGGGCCTGTGGCTTCCTCAGGGGACCTCGACTGCCTGGATTGCCAGGAGCCGGAAATTGACATTGAGTCTAGGCTGACGATGGAAGTTGTGGAGTTGAAGGAAGAATGGCAGGATGAAGATTTTCCAAAACCTTTACCAGAAGATGACAGCATTGAAGCAGATATACTAGATGTAACTGGTCCAGACAGACAGCCTGGCTCATTAGAAGTTAATGGAAACAAAGTACGGAAGAAACTAATGGCCCTAGACATCAGCCTGACCCTGAATCCTGGTGAAGACTCTGTGGTCACATGACTTAGATGAAGGCAGAGAAGTTGATCTGGAAGGCTTAGACAACGCAGTGATGAGTTTGAGTGGGAAGATGATCTTCCCCAAACCAAAACTCCTGGCGTCATTAGGAAAGGCTCAATTACTGAATACACGGCCAGAAGAAAAAGAAGATAGATGCCACTGGCACATGTTCAGGATTGGAGAGGTGGACCAGTGAGTGGACATGAAGGCAATCAAACCCCACAAAAGAGTTATTAGCCATGGAGGCTGTTATGGGGATGGCTTAAATGCCATTGTTGTATTTGCTGTCGATGGACACTCTCTTTAAATATGATATTGGCACTTTAGAGCTTTTGGTAGCAGAGAACTGGATGATCATTTACTTAAACGGTGCGACAACTCAAAGGAAAATGCCCAGTCTGGGATAGCTCAGATTGACAGATAATTAAGGAAAAACTTAAACTCTTTAATCATTGTGCATCCCTCTTGGTTTATCCAATCACTTCTGGCTGTTACAAGACCATTTATCAGTTCAAAATTCAGTCAGAAAATTAGACTTTAATTTGGCAGACCTGACAGAAGCTTGTTCTCATGGAGTACGTTGGCATACCAGAGTGCATCAAACAAGTTGATCAAGAGCTTAATGGAAAACAAGAACCACCAAAAAGTGAGGAGTAAATTCCACATCCAGCCCAGATAGAGAGACAAAGAGCACCAGGAAGGCAGGGCTGTAGTGCATCCTAGTGCACTTGTGGCTCAAGTGTTTATGTAGTCTGTTACCAAGTTTACTTGACTTCTTTCCAAATGGACTCTTGTACGAGGGACTGTTCACTGCTGTCATGGTTTGCAACTCTTTAGTGACTAATTGTACTGTAATCATTTTATATCGCTAAATAGCAAAGAATGACACTTTATATAAAAACAATTTTTACATTTGTTTATTTGAATGATGCATCTTCAGTAAAGTATTTATATACATAATTGACAAAGTAAAGAAATAATACATATTTTTATGATGGAGGAAATATATTTTAGTGTGTATCTATCTTGTAGATGAATATATACAAGTAAATAAGACCCTGATTTTAAATATAAGGAGCATGTAAGACTTTGTTTTTGTAAATGGCTGGATACATTTCCTGGGTAACTTAGGCTGGGTCATCCTAAAGCAGGAACAGGTAAACTGACGCCAAGAAGTACCTAAGGTCATGCATGTGGTGTAGGCGGTAGCCTGAGCTTCCCCTCACCTAAAAGCATGGTGTTTCTTAACCTGGTGGAAGGCCAGGTGGGTGAACAACTTATTTTCCTCTCTAAAGATGTGTTGGAACCAGAACTAGAGATTTTGAAAGGCTAGTAATTAGGGTTTATATATTTGCACATAACGGACATTGCGCTTTACCCAAAGTCAGAACTGTTTTTAAAAGAAAGAAAGCAAGCTCTTAAGATGCGTTCGGCAGTGTGACATTGAGTGGTGTTGTGTGTGTGAAGCTCTGAGGTGCTGCAGAGGCTCCGATGAGCATTCATGGTCAGCAACATCTGTAGAGCACATGGAATGCTATTGCAATGCTCTCACAGTGGGACACTTTACCAGAGTTCTTCCTCCCTCATCGTCAGCTATTTGACCACAGTGGTATTTGGCCTCAGCAGATGGGTGTTCATGTTGCTGTTGGATGGTGTGACAGTGCTGTACACGGGTCATTTCTGTAAGTGTTGAGGTGCTGCTGCTGTGCAGTCAGGATGGCATTTGCTGTTTGTAAGCCTTTAGTTCATGTGGTTAAGTACCTTGGCTGAACACTGAAATAAATATTTGTGCCTCCCCAAAAAAGAAGGAGAAGAAGAAGAGGCGGAGGAGGAGGAGGAAGAGGAGGAGGAGGAAGAGGAGGAGGAGGAGGAAGAGGAGGAGGAGGAAGAGGAGGAGGAGGAAGAGGAGGAGGAGGAAGAGGAAGAGGAGGAGGAAGAGAAGAAGGAGGAATAGGAGGAGGAGGAACAGGAGGAGGAATAGGAGGAGGAGGAACAGGAGGAGGAAGAGGAATAGGAGGAGGAGGAGGAAGAGGAGGAGGAATAGGAGGAGGAAGAGGAAGAGGAGGAGGAATAGGAGGAGGAAGAGGAAGAGGAGGAGGAAGAGGAAGAGGAGGAGGAAGAGGAATAGGAGGAGGAGGAGGAGGAAGAAGGAGAAGAAGAAGAAGAAGAAGAAGAAGAAGAAGAAGAAGAAGAAGAAGAAGAAGAAGAAGAAGAAGAAGAAGAAGAAGAAGAAGAAGCTGACAGCAAGAAGAAGAAGCTGACAGAGCTTAGGACATGGGAACAAAGCTAACATGGCCCCAGGAAAAAGAGAATAAGCCATGTGCAACTATGCTTGCAGATTAAGTGGCGAAATCCTTTGTGACATCACGATAGTCTGCTACTTTTCAAATCTTATTTTTAATGATGGTTCTTAAATGCTTTAATCTCCCTTTTAGCCCACCACCCACCAGAGGTAGTAGAAAAGAAAGGATACGGGGTGGGAGTGGGTGGGGGAGTGGACATATTTAGAAAGGTTCTTTGGAGAAATTCCTGCTGTGTTGTCAGGAAATCACAGCAGCTCCATCCACTTGCAAACACTTCATGGATAGACCAGCAGTCCAGTTGTAGTTCAGCAGTGTCAGGATAGCAGCAGATGGCACAACCTAGCACGAACAGCTAGGCAGGAGGAGGAAGGGACATCAGGAGCAGTTCTCTACTGTGCCTCTCTCAGAGAAATGAAGATCAGTGAAGACACAAGACCAACAAGCATTGCCTATGCAAGCAAGCCAACCTCAGCCTCCATCACTGTCTGTGGAGTCTTTTTAACACTCCCTCCAAATATCACATGTTCTCCATGGATCTTACCTCAGCATGTGTCTTACCTCAGCATGTGAGTCAGTCTCAGCTAACACTACTAGAAGCCACAGCACACCACCAGAAGTTTTTTGGTGCATTTCTCTCTATAGAGTCCCTACAAATGAAAGTCAACTACACAATGTAAGGCAGACCAATACATGCATGTGGTTAACAAAGAAACTTTCATCATGTGTCCTTTCGTGTGCTTGCTTTAGCAGAACATCCTTTCACCTGTGTCTGCTTCAGTGAAACAAAATGTTCCTTCATAAGTCTGCTTTAGTCTTTTACCTGTGTCCACTTCAGTGAAACATTCTTTCACGTGTTTGCCCCAGCAAAACACCATCCACACAACTGACTTCCCAAAGAACCCTAAAGTTTCCACTTTAATAGTCCTCTTAAACCTCTCAACTTGGGATTTAGAGGCACACAGTGAAATCGATGTGTTGCTGTTACCTAAGAAATTATAGCTCCTTTTTGTGTTAGTCTTCCTAATAAAAATTTTAAAGTGGACATAATAGGAAGCTCAAAGATAATTTTATTGGAGTTTGGGAGGAAAAAAACAGCAGGGCAGGCAAGCTATAATCTCAGCAACTTTCACAAGGAGAGAGATGGAGAAAAAGAAGAAAAGAAACCATTCCCTTTCAAGTTAGGGTCAGAGAAAACCATCATATTCAGCAATGGAGGTCTGCAAGCATTGTTATGGCAGAGGGGAGAAGAGCTTCAGAGAAAGAGTGAGAAAGCCCAGGGTGTTGTGGAAAGCATGCTCAGCCATTTGGACACTGCCTAAAAGAAAAAGCTAGAGCAAAAGACAAAGGAAAGGTAAGCTGCTGCTGCTGCTGTTGTTGTCGCTGTTGTTGTTGTTGTTGTTGTTAGAACTCAAAAGGCAGACAAGTTTAACTCTGCCTCCATGTTGAAGGGTCTGTAAATGACTACACTGAAGAAGGGGATTCTGGGAAGGTTAAGTACATTACCTCACTAAAGAGATAATTATTCCTCCCAGCTCTATAGTATGACTTCATATGAAGGATGGTCTCCTAGACAGGTGATTGACAGGCCCAAGTAGATTAATTCTTAAGGGAGGAGACAATAGTGTACAATGTTCTAATCTTTGAAGCAGAATGCTTCATTCATGGTCAGAAGTATTTCATTCTTTTGACTGGAAGGCCTAAATGAGGCAGTTGTAATGGCTTCCTTTCTAGTGTTACAAAGATGTGGGAAACTCAATCTAAAGCTGTCCATGAAGGAGGAGTCTATCCTCAATGACCCTAAGGCCATATTAATCTCTGCCTAGCTGTCTAATTTCATTTCCTATAAACCTAGGGTATCCAAGAATGACCTCTGGCGTAGAGTCAACTCTCATATTGCGGAGGAACCACAAAAATAACCAAGTTGTATACTCTGTATCTGAAATATCTCAATAACTCAGTGGGCAGCTTTCTATACCCTATTAGTACATATTTTGATCATAACTCTGGCCTGTCTTATATATTTAATGATATGAATTTTGAATGTATAGAATTCAGTCTAAGTCAAACCATGTAAAATGTATCGTTCTGCATCCCAATCAAGTTTCTAAAAGCCCAAAGAGTTGGCTAGTCTTCGCAGACTTGGCTCTGTGTCTAACTAAGGCCCCAGAATTACCCATGCTGATTTCCCATCTCTGAAGAAAATGCCTGCTTCGGCCAGCTTCAAAGCCACCTCTATCACATCAGGAATGAAAACCATCCATTACAGAAAGTGGCCTGGTGTGTCATCACGGGGGACTTGAAAATAGAGGAAAGAAAATCTTGCTTCGTGAACCACAGTAATAGTGTGTCCATCACCACTGCACAAAAGGAAGGAAAGGACTCTGAAGGCTTGGGTCTGGGTCACCAGTTTTGAAAGAAAAAGGAGAGAAAGGGGATAGAAAGAGGAGAGAGAGAGAGAGAGAGAGAGAGAGAGAGAGAGAGAGAGAGAGAGATTTGTTTTCTTCTTGGAAAAAAAAAAACTGGTACAGCATGTTGTGCCTTGGGGAGAGAACAAAGGTTGCTATTTTTCTTTAATGACAGCTCTGGGTTCTGAAATTGAGCACAGCAGGTAGGAAGTGCATGTGCAGATTTCAAAAGATACCTAAGTGTTACGCAGGCACTTTGCTTAGGAATGAGCAACAACAAATGAGTTAATAGATGGCTTTTGCCCATGCCCTCCCATGCTTCCTCCCTCCCATTTTCCTTCCCCTTTTCTTCTTTTCTCTCTGACTTTCCAAGCCTCACTTTAAAGCCAGGAAGCAAAGCCATGCTGTGGACCTGACAGCAGCTGGGGAGCAGGAAGTGCTCACCTGTCCTTCTGTGGCTTTCCCTGTTCAATTAATTCCCAGCCTGCAGGGATGCCATTCCTTGGCTCTCTCTTTGTTTCTGTAATTGTTGCTATTGTTTGCTAAGTGTCTCTCTCTATCTTTACTTCAATGTGCATCTCAGTACCATTACCGATTCCTCTACTAGGGGCATTTCTAATTAATCATGGAGACAGGAGTTCGTTCCCTCATCTCCAGGGCCAAAGCATCTTGAGAGAGAGAGAGACAGAGACAGAGAGAGAGAGAGAGAGAGAGAGGGAGAGAGAGAGAGAGAGAGAGGGAGAGAGAGAGAAAGACTTTAAAAAATAACAAAGCATTAATCGAATGCGATAAGTATAATAATAACAAAACCTAATAAATAGGTAATATCTTTAAAAGGTGTTTGTGAGAAGGCAATCAGGCCCGCATAAATTAAAGGTTACACATAAAAGAAAAATAATACAATTTGTAAACGTGAGTGTAGCAATTTAAAGAGAACATGAAAGTCCCAATTACTGCTGGGTGGAGGGAATCAGGGGCCAGCCCCAGCAGTGCATCAAAAGACTATATTGATAGCTGATGAAAAGCTCACGATGAATATTCAATGTGATGTCCTGATTGGAAATGTAAATGCAGCTCTAAGAGGCATAACTCCAGGCATCAGACATTTAAGAAGAGAGTCTTTACTTATTTATGGCTGGATCCACAGACAGATGATGTTCTGGAGAGGACAGATGTGACTGGTGAGATCCATCGTGGATAAAGAACAAACAGTGAATCCTTTCATGCTGGGAGTACACAAACACAAGTCTCCAGGTTAGGAAGGGTTAATTCGCCTTAATAAGATGACATGAAATTGTGAGTGGCTGTGTACAGAGAGAGTGAATGAATAACTATAGAAATAGATGAAGTGAAGGCGGTCCCAGGATTACTGTGTAGGGATAAGAAGCTCCACAGATGTCTATCACTGCCGAACAGCCACGTTTATAGGATGGGATGGCATGCTGTGTCAGTAAGCTCCACTCCCTCACCAGCATCCAAGATGCTTTTGCAAGCCCACCACGTTCTCACCTTTGTGTGCACAGAACTTCTTACTTTCTACAGCAGCGAGAAACTTTAGTCATGTGAGGGGGAGACTCTAACTGAAGTCTGTGTCCTCAGATCTGTGGTGATTGTGGTTCTAGAACTGTGGTTCTTGGGCTGCATGGGCACCGGTTACTTGTGTAAACCAGATCTCAAGTAGTGGAGAAAGGAAACGGGCAGGGGACGGCTGACCTTCGCTAAATCCCTCTAGCACAATTTGGCCTCCTTTATCTTACCCTATTTTCTACTCTCTCTGAGAGCTCTCTCAGATGAAGCAGACAGATGGTGCATTGGAAGACAGGCTGAAATGAAATGGGGGGGGAAAGTGGGTGGCACTTCACTAGAAGGTAGAAGAGATGAGAGTTAAGTGGACCAGATTCCCAGCCTCCCAGAGATCATTTCGCCAGCATCTGTTTGTTTTTAAATCAATTTCCTTCCCATTTCTTCTTCAGCAAAGCTTCATTCACAGCTTTCCTTTAGTGTTTAAGTGGAAAGAAATAGCTCGTGAGTTATCTCCTCCCTTACCTAAATGAAAGAACATTGCCCTTAATGTTTTCTTCGTGTTAACTGACTGGCCGACCTCTCGGTGTGATGAAAACAGATTACCTTCAAACCCGTCCACTAAAAGCAAACCGCACCGTCCTCATCATCCATCCGAATCATCTGCTGCTCACCAGAAGTGAAACTCTCAAAGGGAAAAAAAATAATGGTAATATGATAATAATGGGTAGGAGGAGGCAATTGTGGCTCTCACCCGATGGTGAAAACTTTCATACCACAGGAAAATGGATGGCTAAGGTTACAACAATAATATCAAGACTTAGCTTGAGACTAAAAAATCACAATAATTTCTCTCTTTTCCCCCATTGCTCTGACCTAGGAAGCCAGTTAAGGAAACAGTGCCGCCTGTAAAGCAGGCATAACCTTTGGAAAGAGAAAAGCTACAAGGTGAAGAAAGAGGTAAACTGTGGAAGGCACGAAACCGGAGTTGAGGCTTCCATGGTGGAACTCCTGCACACTGTGGTCACACCTGAAAGTGACTGCGCTCGCCAACTCCTTGTCAATGTCCTGTGTGAAGACAAGCGATCTCTGTGATTATGACCTTGAGGGTGGCTTCAGATATGTTCTTCCTCACCTATCCATCAAGTGCACAATTCCACACAACAGAAATCTCACCAGGAACACGTCATTCCATGTTGAATTATTTCTCTAGGTTATTTTACCACTTGTATTAATGTCTGGGAGTTCTGCAATAAATTATTGCAAAAGACTACATTGTCTCTCTGCTCTGAAGGCTGTGGTCTGTCTGAGGTAATGGTGCCACCTGGGTTGATTTAAAAAACCACCGAGGATCTATTCTAGGGTTCACTTTGAGCTTCCAGTGGTTTGGGGAAGAGCTCTGCCAATCCTTGACTGGCTAGATGCGTTCCACTTTCAGCTTACGGAGACCTCTCATACCTGTGTTCAAATTTTAACAATACACCAATCATACTAGATCAAGTCCTAACCTAATGATAGCACTGAAAAAACATTAGTTCAAAAAAA
Organism: Rattus norvegicus; assembly: GCF_021556685.1. Classification (NCBI taxonomy): domain Eukaryota; kingdom Metazoa; phylum Chordata; class Mammalia; order Rodentia; family Muridae; genus Rattus; species Rattus norvegicus. Next base: position 53,518,273 of record NC_141538.1, on the reverse strand, counting down.
AAGAAAAAGTCATATCCTGATAATTGGGGTTAGAGCTTCGACATAACATTTTGGAGGGACACATTCAACCTGTGATACTAAGTTAGTTATAGATGCCAGCTAGTATTTTTAGCTGTTCTTAAATTAGAATTCTGTCCCTGAAAATGACAGTGTCCATTGTCTTGAAATAACATTGCCTTCTCCAATTTCTAGATCTCCCCAGAATAGAGCTGGTGCCCCTTGACCTAAGAAGCAGGGGTGACCATTACAATGGTACACAATTCCAGACCTCCTAGAGACACTACATTCCCTTCTGGAGACTAGCTATCATTGGTGATCATGATGAATGGCATGTCCCCTCATGAAACCCTCCTGTTGTTAGCATGCTTCTCCACAGCTTTGTCTTCTCTGCCCCAGGCTGCCCACTGCCCTTTCTCTCAAGGTTGAAGGAGATTTTTTTAGTGTTGAGGGTGGTTGCTCCATTGGTACCAACCCTGAAAGACTGTAAAAGAAGACCCATTTCCTTTGGTTGCAATCTCTCCTGCTGAGAATGCTGTGAATTTTCACCAGGGTTGGGTCTGGAAATGGTCTAGGACAATATTCAGTGCTTCTTCTCACATTATAAAAGTGATAAAATTCATATCAAGAAGTAGAGAGGCACCTAGTACAACTGAAAGGCACGCCATCTCTAGAGTCTTGGAATTGAAGGAAAGAGGGCAACATCATGGAGTCCCAAGGACAGGTGCAGGACAGTAGGAAGAAAGCCTGCTCCTATCTCTCATTACCTTGTCCATGATGTTACTGCCAAGCAAAGGTAAACGAGTATCAGAACAAGCCCTACAACTCATTTCTCTAGTAGTTTATTTCCAGATTCCTTTGCTTGAATCCTTGAATTTTCTACTACAGATGGCCATTTTGATATCAGGCAGTTAGTCATCCTTTCCGGTCACACAAAAACCTCCCACACTGGGGCCAACTCAGAAACCAGAATTAAAATGCATTTGAAACAAGCCTAACAAAATTGGCTCCAGTGTATGTCTGAGATGACTAAACACATTTTCCACACAGGTCCCAAGGCCAAGGATTATAGTTTTCTCTTATCTCTCTATTCATTAAGCCTCAGCCACAGCGAAACCTCACTATGGACTTCAGTTCAACAACTCAAGGATTCAAGCAAAGGGAAGTCACACTGGAGATAGACCACTGGATCCATAACTTAGGATACCTGCCTTCCTTTGCTCACAGTAATGTGTAGTAGTATTCATCCATGCTGGTGGCACTGAAGCCTCTCTGCGGGGACATGCTCAGTGGCATGGAAAGCTTAGAAATAATCAAATGGTCTTCCTTACAATTGTTGGAGAAAGAGGATATTTCCTGAGGAAAAAAAGAGATAATTTTCTATTTTTATGAATATTTTATGAGTCAGATGGCTGTAGCGTGTGAATTTTTAAAATGCATGCTTGTATGTGCAGTGAAAGAAAATGTTGCCATGCAGAGAAGCAAGTTCAGCTTTGTCTTTTTGACCCATGCTGTAACTCGTATGTTCTGTTTTTTTATTATAAATGCAAGGCCACTGTCTCTTGCAAAAGCAAAAGAAATGCTTGAGGTTTATCCTAATCAAAAGTAAACAAGAAGTGCCAGGTTACACTGTCACTCGGGGTGGATAGGTCACTTCTCTAGGTGGATATGAAGAGTTCCCTCTTGTGTCGGTTAGAACATAATTTAAATCCACAGAGGGGAGCCAGTAAAGGCTGAAAGGTTGAAAGCTGAGTTTAGTCAATGCTTGCACGTCATCTGTTTCCGTAGTACTTAGGATACAATCAAAGAATACCAAAACATGTCCTTTCCAAGTGATAAACTAAGCAGGCATAAGTCACACAGGAAGGAAAAGCTAAGCAGCAACTGGGTAACATCCAAAGGAGAAACTATGGAACCGGAGTGTCAAGGGAGTGTCCAAGGGAGGCTCTCTGGAATCGGGATTCTTGAACATGCTTGCTCTGGAACTTTACTGTCTTTGTCACTGTTCAATAAGGAGGCAGGACCATTTCTGAAAGGTGTTGTTGCTGGAAAAGAACTAGGAGCAGCTTTATTCCCTGTCACAGAAAGAGGAGTCACAATGTGGAGGCCTGCTGGCAAGAGAGAGGTAGGAGGAATAGCTACACAGAGGAGAGCCTGTCCACCAAGCACTGATCTTTTTTTAGTTTTTTGTAGTCCAGGTGTGAAGGACTGACTGACTACCTGTGCACCTGACTGAGGTGTTTGAAGTCCGCTGTGGTTACTAGACATGAGAGTGTGGCCGACGAGTGTCTCAGCCAACCACTCTAACAGAAGTATGGCTTGGTAGCACCTCCCACTTGCTGGCAGGAATGCTAAGCTGGACTTCCTGGCAAGCCCACCTTCCCACACTGACATGGATACTAACGTAAGTCCTGACTAAAGTCAGGGCTCCGTGGTCCAGGAACATGCTTGTGAATCTGTCTATTGGGCATAGAGGAAAAGCCAAGACATTCGGATGGAGAGGCACCACCTGCAGAAAGGAGAAGATACCATCTTCTCGGGTTCTTCTCTATGATGCGTAATCCCAATTTACTATTCAAATTAAGAATATTCAGATTCAGTATCAGGATATTAAATTACCTGTCCCTTTTCCTCCTTTGCCTTCCATTTGCCTTCTGTTACGAAAGAATCAGGAACGAAAGGAAGGAATAACAGAGGAAGGAAAAGAAGGAGAAAGAGAGCGAGTGAGCGCGTCCCGTGTTGAGCAGCGAAGCGGGATTTCAATACACTGAAACACAGTGTAATGGAGCACCATGCTTCTGAAGGAGAGGTGCGGTGGAGCACCACGCCTGGTGAGAGTGCATCTGTCAAGCAGTGGACGTGACATATGCAAATAGGTCAAGGGAAGCCAGCATGTCAGCGGGTGTGTCTAATAGCCACCTTCCCTGAAAGCTGCCAGAAGGGAACCAGTGCTATGGGGCACTCAAATAAAATTCCCTCTGTGCTCCAAGAAAAAGAAGATATCGTGGAAACCAATGCCGAATTGCAGGCCCCGCATGGCTGCGTGAATCAGCCAAGATTCCAGGGTCCTCCCACCTCGGCGCTTGGCTTCCTCTGTGAGAGAAGTGAGCCAAGGGCACCGGCTTCAGAAGCCCTTGTTGGCCCGGTGCAGCCTCTCTCTGACCTTCTTAGAGACCTCTGTTATGTTTTCAGTCTGAAATATCCCAACAGGCTAATATCCTGGAGCATGTGACTCCCTGCTGGTGGCATCATGTTGGGGAGTTTGCGGAACCTCCATTAAACCGTGGATGTAGGAAGCAGGTCATCAGAAGCAGGACCACGGGGTATATTATCTGGGTTCTTTCATGTGTCTGTCTCTGCTTCAGGTCTATGACTGACCAGTGACAACCACCTTATGTTCCGAATTTTGATGAACAGAAACTGAGTCAAAACAAACTTTTCCTACTTTAGGTTGTTAACATTGGGTATTTTTGTCACGGTCTTCAGAATAGCCACTGAAACTGCCTCAAGCAAGGTTTCTCTCTATCCTCACTGGTTGGGTACGGACTTTCGTGCTGCCAATCACTGGAGAGGAGGCCTGAAGATCAACGGGGCCTTGAAGTGTGGGGGATTAAAGGGACCTGAACAAAAATGAAAACCCTTAGAAAAGGGATGGGGGACTTGATTCTGGCTGACATCTTGCTCAACTTCAGTACTTATGAGGGTGAGAACTCGACTTTCTTTTGCCTCTATGAGAGGGTGTGACTAGGGCTCCTGCTCCAAAAATGAGATGGAAAACTGTATCTTTTTTTATTTATAAAAATTCCAAACATAACACATTTTATTAGTAGCAATTTACAGAGGATAAAAGAACAAGGCAGGTTTTGCTTGCCCTGTGTCTCTCTGCCTGTCCCCACCCAGCCGCTGCTCAGACACCGATCAGAGGCTGCTCAAGGCCTCCTGTTCTAGGATAGCCAGCAGCATGAGCTAGTGAAGAACTCAGGAGGGCGGAAGAAAAGGAAATGCGACTTTCTAACCTGATGTATCTCTTGGCTGAATGCCACAGATCCTCTCAAGTCCTTACCCTGCCACTTCCTTAGATCTGTGGCTAGGAACAGCCTTGTGGGCCCCTACACTGTCTGTTTCCACACAGCCTTGTGAATTATTAACCTCGCCTTGGATGATACCAACTTAAGCACATTTAACTAATGTAATTAATTTCTTTTTTAGAAAGCTCATACTGCGCCTTCAGCCACAGATCACAAATGAAGCTGCTGCCATGAACAAGAGGGGCAATATTCCTGCATTTATACACACACACACACACACACACACGTATACATGCAACACATATGTACATATGCAAGGAAGCACACACCTTTATCTCTAATAATCATGATATCACACACATTGTCCTGCTACTAGTCCCTCCACCCTATTATTTGTTAGGAGTTATTCCCCTGTCAAGGAATATTGATTTATGTCATTCTTTTTAGTGGCTGCATAATATTCCTTAAGACAGACTACCATAACTCAATAGTAAATAAACATTTAGTTTATTAATATGTTTTCATTAGCACAAACAATAACACAGTATTCTCACACATCCTTTTGCTTATATGTAAATGTTTATGGGACACTAAAATCTTTTCATAGGAAAGATTGCTACAGGTAGAGTCGTTGAGCAGAAGGGTCCTGCATTTGATTGAAGAAAGGAGTGTCTTTGCCTTTGATGTGATAACTCTTGTGACTCAGTGTGTCTTTTCAAGTGGTCTTTGTTTATGCCCTTTGAGGTTTTTATTCTAGGAACTGCCTATTTCAACCTTTCAAAACACACACACACACACACACACACACACACACACACACACACACACGGTTTGTTTGTCTCTGATATAAATGAGTTTTTAATATGCTAGGTACATTTTTCCCAGCCCGTCACTTGTCCTTCAATATTTTATGGCTTATAGAAATTATTAGATTTATAAAATCAAATCAGGCTTCCTGGTTGCTGCCGCTGCAGAGAGCCCCTGGGCAGCACCCCACGAGCGAACCTGAGCCTCGGGACCACAGGTAAGACCAAATTTTCTGCTGCAAGAAAGCTGCCTGGTGAGCTTGGGACACACGGAAGCAGAATTTCTCTAGGACCGGACACGTTCTGTGTTTACCGGAAGTCCCACACCCGCGGATCCCGGCCCGCAGCAGCTCTCTTCTCCCAGACCCGGTGAGAGAGAGACCCAACCACCTGGTCAGGTGGGCACTCCTGAGGCTGCAGAGCGGAAGAGACCACCAACACTGCTCACCCCTGCCCACATCCCTGGCCCAAGACGAAACTGTATAAGGCCTCTGGGCTCCCGTGGGGGAGGGCCCAGGAGCAGCAGGACCCCTGCCTGAGACACCACCGGAACCTGATAGAAACAGACCGGATAAACCCAAATCCCGTGGGAGGGAGAGCTAAACCTTCAGAGAGGCAGACAAGCCTGGGAAACCAGAAGAGACTGCTCCCTGCACACACATCTCGGACGCCAGAGGAAAAATCCAAAGACCATCTGGAACCCTGGTGCACTGAAGCTCCCGGAAGGGGTGGCACAGGTCTTCCTGGTTGCTGCCGCTGCAGAGAGCCCGTGGGCAGCACCCCGAGAGCGAACTTGAGCCTCGGGACCACAGGTAAGACCAACTTTTCCCCTGCAAGAAACCTGCCTGGTGAACTCAAGACACAGGCCCACAGGAACAGCTGAAGACCTGTAGAGAGGAAAAACTACACGCCCGAAAGCAGAACACTCTGTCCCCATAACTGACTGAAAGAGAGGAAAACCGGTCTACAGCACTCCTGACACACAGGCTTATAGGACAGTCTAGCCACTGTCAGAAATAGCAGAACAAAGTAACACTAGAGATAATCTGATGGCGAGAGGCAAGCGCAGGAACCCAAGCAACAGAAACCAAGGCTACATGGCACCATCGGAGCCCAATTCTCCCATCAAAACAAACATGGAATATCCAAACACACCAGAAAAGCAAGATCTAGTTCCAAAATCATTTTTGATCATGATGCTGGAGGACTTCAAGAAAGACGTGAAGAACTCCCTTAGAGAACAAGTAGAAGCCTACAGAGAGGAATCGCAAAAATGCCTGAAAGAATCGCAAAAATCCCTGAAAGAATTCCAGGAAAACATAAATAAACAAGTAGAAGCCCATAGAGAGGAGACACAAAAATCCCTGAAAGAATTCCAGGAAAACACAATCAAACAGTTGAAGGAATTAAAAATGGAAATAGAAGCAATCAAGAAAGAACACATGGAAACAACCCTGGATATAGAAAACCAAAAGAAGAGACAAGGAGCTGTAGATACAAGCTTCACCAACAGAATACAAGATATGGAAGAGAGAATCTCAGGAGCAGAAGATTCCATAGAAATCATTGACTCAACTGTCAAAGATAATGTAAAGCGGAAAAAGCTACTGGTCCAAAACATACAGGAAATCCAGGACTCAATGAGAAGATCAAACCTAAGGATAATAGGCATAGAAGAGAGTGAAGACTCCCAGCTCAAAGGACCAGTAAATATCTTCAACAAAATCATAGAAGAAAACTTCCCTAACCTAAAAAAAGAGATACCCATAGACATACAAGAAGCCTACAGAACTCCAAATAGATTGGACCAGAAAAGAAACACCTCCCGTCACATAATTGTCAAAACACCAAACGCACAAAATAAAGAAAGAATATTAAAAGCAGTAAGGGAAAAAGGTCAAGTAACATATAAAGGGAGACCTATCAGAATCACACCAGACTTCTCGCCAGAAACTATGAAGGCCAGAAGATCCTGGACTGATGTCATACAGACCCTAAGAGAACACAAATGCCAGCCCAGGTTACTGTATCCAGTAAAATTCTCAATTAACATTGATGGAAAAACCAAGATATTCCATGACAAAACCAAATTTACACAATATCTTTCTACAAATCCAGCACTACAAAGGATAATAAATGGTAAAGCCCAACATAAGGAGGCAAGCTATACCCTAGAAGAAGCAAGAAACTAATCGTCTTGGCAACAAAACAAAGAGAATGAAAGCACACAAACATAACCTCACATCCAAATATGAATATAAAGGGAAACAATAATCACTATTCCTTAATATCTCTCAATATCAATGGCCTCAACTCCCCAATAAAAAGACATAGATTAACAAACTGGATACGCAACGAGGACCCTGCATTCTGCTGCCTACAGGAAACACACCTCAGAGACAAAGACATACACTACCTCAGAGTGAAAGGCTGGAAAACAACTTTCCAAGCAAATGGTCAGAAGAAGCAAGCTGGAGTAGCCATTCTAATATCAAATAAAATCAATTTCCAACTAAAAGTCATCAAAAAAGATAAGGAAGGACACTTCATATTCATCAAAGGAAAAATCCACCAAGATGAACTCTCAATCCTAAATATCTATGCCCCAAATACAAGGGCACCTACATACGTAAAAGAAACCTTACTAAAGCTCAAAACACACAATGCACCTCACACAATAATAGTGGGAGATTTCAACACCCCACTCTCATCAATGGACAGATCATGGAAACAGAAATTAAACAGTGATGTCGACAGACTAAGAGAAGTCATGAGCCAAATGGACTTAACGGATATTTATAGAACATTCTATCCTAAAGCAAAAGGATATACCTTCTTCTCAGCTCCTCATGGTACTTTCTCCAAAATTGACCATATAATTGGTCAAAAAACGGGCCTCAACAGGTACAGAAAGATAGAAATAATCCCATGCGTGCTATCGGACCACCACGGCCTAAAACTGGTCTTCAATAACAGTAAGGGAAGAATGCCCACATATACGTGGAAATTGAACAATGCTCTACTCAATGATAACCTGGTCAAGGAAGAAATAAAGAAAGAAATTAAAAACTTTTTAGAATTTAATGAAAATGAAGATACAACATACCCAAACTTATGGGACACAATGAAAGCTGTGCTAAGAGGAAAACTCATAGCGCTGAGTGCCTGCAGAAAGAAACAGGAAAGAGCATATGTCAGCAGCTTGACAGCACACCTAAAAGCTCTAGAACAAAAAGAAGCAAATACACCCAGGAGGAGTAGAAGGCAGGAAATAATCAAACTCAGAGCTGAAATCAAACAAGTAGAAACAAAAAGGACCATAGAAAGAATCAACAGAACCAAAAGTTGGTTCTTTGAGAAAATCAACAAGATAGATAAACCCTTAGCCAGACTAACGAGAGGACACAGAGAGTGCGTCCAAATTAACAAAATCAGAAGTGAAAAGGGAGACATAACTACAGATTCAGAGGAAATTCAAAAAATCATCAGATCTTACTATAAAAACCTATATTCAACAAAATTTGAAAATCTTCAGGAAATGGACAATTTCCTAGACAGATACCAGGTATCGAAGTTAAATCTGGAACAGATAAACCAGTTAAACAACCCCATAACTCCTAAGGAAATAGAAGCAGTCATTAAAGGTCTCCCAACCAAAAAGAGCCCAGGCCCAGACGGGTTTAGTGCAGAATTCTATCAAACCTTCATAGAAGACCTCATACCAATATTATCCAAACTATTCCACAAAATTGAAACAGATGGAGCCCTACCGAATTCCTTCTACGAAGCCACAATTACTCTTATACCTAAACCACACAAAGACACAACAAAGAAAGAGAACTTCAGACCAATTTCCCTTATGAATATCGACGCAAAAATACTCAATAAAATTCTGGCAAACCGAATTCAAAAGCACATCAAAACAATCATCCACCATGATCAAGTAGGCTTCATCCCAGGCATGCAGGGATGGTTTAATATACGGAAAACCATCAACGTGATCCATTATATAAACAAACTGAAAGAACAGAACCACATGATCATTTCATTAGATGCTGAGAAAGCATTTGACAAAATTCAACACCCCTTCATGATAAAAGTCCTGGAAAGAATAGGAATTCAAGGCCCATACCTAAACATAGTAAAAGCCATATACAGCAAACCAGTTGCTAACATTAAACTAAATGGAGAGAAACTTGAAGCAATCCCACTAAAATCAGGGACTAGACAAGGCTGCCCACTCTCTCCCTACTTATTCAATATAGTTCTTGAAGTTCTAGCCAGAGCAATCAGACAACAAAAGGAGATCAAGGGGATACAGATCAGAAAAGAAGAGGTCAAAATATCACTATTTGCAGATGACATGATAGTATATTTAAGTGATCCCAAAAGTTCCACCAGAGAACTACTAAAGCTGATAAACAACTTCATCAAAGTGGCTGGGTATAAAATTAACTCAAATAAATCAGTTGCCTTCCTCTATACAAAAGAGAAACAAGCCGAGAAAGAAATTAGGGAAACGACACCCTTCATAATAGACCCAAATAATATAAAGTACCTCGGTGTGACTTTAACCAAGCAAGTAAAAGATCTGTACAATAAGAACTTCAAGACACTGAGGAAGGAAATTGAAGAAGACCTCAGAAGATGGAAAGATCTCCCATGCTCATGGATTGGCAGGATTAATATAGTAAAAATGGCCATTTTACCAAAAGCAATCTACAGATTCAATGCAATCCCTATCAAAATACCAATCCAATTCTTCAAAGAGTTAGACAGAACAATTTGCAAATTCATCTGGAATAACAAAAAACCCAGGATAGCTAAAGCTATCCTCAACAATAAAAGGACTTCAGGGGGAATCACTATCCCTGAACTCAAGCAGTATTACAGAGCAATAGTGATAAAAACTGCATGGTATTGGTACAGAGACAGACAGATAGACCAATGGAATAGAATTGAAGACCCAGAAATGAACCCACACACCTATGGTCACTTGATTTTTGACAAAGGAGCCAAAACCATCCAATGGAAAAAAGATAGCATTTTCAGCAAATGGTGCTGGTTCAACTGGAGGGCAACATGTAGAAAAATGCAGATCGATCCATGCTTATCACCCTGTACAAAGCTTAAGTCCAAGTGGATCAAGGACCTCCACATCAAACCAGACACACTCAAACTAATAGAAGAAAAACTAGGGAAGCATCTGGAACACATAGGCACTGGAAAAAATTTCCTGAACAAAACACCAATGGCTTATGCTCTAAGATCAAGAATCGACAAATGGGATCTCATAAAACTGCAAAGCTTCTATAAGGCAAAGGACACTGTGGTTAGGACAAAACGGCAACCAACAGATTGGGAAAAGATCTTTACCAATCCTACAACAGATAGAGGCCTTATATCCAAAATATACAAAGAACTCAAGAAGTTAGACCGCAGGGAAACAAATAACCCTATCAAAAAATGGGGTTCAGAGCTAAACAAAGAATTCACAGCTGAGGAATGCCGAATGGCTGAGAAACACCTAAAGAAATGTTCAACATCTTTAGTCATAAGGGAAATGCAAATCAAAACAACCCTGAGATTTCACCTTACACCAGTGAGAATGGCTAAGATCAAAAACTCAGGTGACAGCAGATGCTGGCGAGGATGTGGAGAAAGAGGAACACTCCTCCATTGTTGGTGGGATTGCAGACTGGTACAACCATTCTGGAAATCAGTCTGGAGGCTCCTCAGAAAATTGGACATTGAACTGCCTGAGGATCCAGCTATACCTCTCTTGGGCATATACCCAAAAGATGCCTCAACATATAAAAGAGACACGTGCTCCACTATGTTCATCGCAGCCTTATTTATAATAGCCAGAAACTGGAAAGAACCCAGATGCCCTTCAACAGAGGAATGGATACAGAAAATGTGGTACATCTACACAATGGAATATTACTCAGCTATCAAAAACAACGAGTTTATGAAATTCGTAGGCAAATGGTTGGAACTGGAAAATATCATCCTGAGTGATCTAACCCAATCACAGAAAGACATACAGGTATGCACTCATTGATAAGTGGCTATTAGCCCAAATGCTTGAATTACCCTAGATCCCTAGAACAAACGAAACTCAAGGCGGATGATCAAAATGTGAATGCTTCACTCCTTCTTTAAATGAGGAAAAAGAATACCCTTGGCAGGGAAGGGAGAGGCAAAGATTAAAACAGAGACTGAAGGAACACCCATTCAGAGCCTGCCCCACATGTGGCCCACACATATACAGCCACCCAATTAGACAAGATGGATGAAGCAAAGAAGTGCAGACCGACAGGAGCCGGATATAGATCGCTCCTGAGAGACACAGCCAGAATACAGCAAATACAGAGGCGAATGCCAGCAGCAAACCACTGAACTGAGAATAGGTCCCCTGTTGAAGGAATCAGAGACAGAACTGGAAGAGCTTGAAGGGGCTCGAGACCCCAAAAGTACAACAATGCCAAGCAACCAGAGCTTCCAGGGACTAAGCCACTACCTAAAGACTATACATGGACTGACCCTGGACTCTGACCCCATAGGTAGCAATGAATATCCTAGTAAGAGCACCAGTGGAAGGGGAAGCCCTGGGTCCTGCTAAGACTGAACCCCCAGTGAACTAGTCTATGGGGAGAGGGCGGCAATGGGGGGAGGGTTGGGAGGGGAACACCCATAAGGAAGGGGAGGTGGGGAGGGGGATGTTTGCCCGGAAACCGGGAAAGGGAATAACACTCGAAATGTATATAAGAAATACTCAAGTTAATAAAAAAAATAAAATAAAATAAAATAAAATCAGGACTCTTTTTGGGGTGGAAGCTTTTTCTATCTTAGGGCATTAAAACACGTGAATGATGAAGTTTTCTATTGTCATTCGCTTGTTTGTTTGTTTGTTTGTTTGTTTGTTTGTTTTTAGCGAGGTCTACCTGTATAGACCACAGTGGCCTTAAACTTGTGATCCCCCTGTCTCAGCCTTCTGAGTTATGAGACTACAGGCACATGCCAGCATCCCTGGACTTTATTTTAGTTCTTAAAGTTGCACAGTGTGGAAGTGGCAATTTACACAGGGGCATAGTCATGTGAGTTTTAACATATTTCTCCATGAAGACCACAGCCCGCGTTCCCTGCATCCCAAGTGACCCATCGCAGAACAGACCCTTCCACTGAACCCCTGGGGTTCTCTGGGCTGCTCCTCATCGCTCTATCTCTGTCTTTCCCATTATAGAGCCACACAGCGCTTGGCACCAGAAGGTCCTGTGAAGCATAGCCGGATGCAGTCCGAGTGCCGCCGGGTAATGCGGCTCAGCACTGAGGTGTTATGGAGGACACAACTGAGAATGAACTCCAATGCATCTCCTTCTGCACCGGGTGTGGTGCTCTAAGACAGTAGCATTCCCTGTCTTGGCCTTTCTTTGTCTTCTCGTTGCTGACTAATAACTCTGTATCAATGGAAGGCCACGTCGCTGTTCTGAGTCTTGAATGGCTATGGACCGATTAGACGCATTTATTGATAGGATTTTTAATGGGTGTAAGTAGAAAGTTTAAGTTTTGTTAAGACCTAATCTATCCATTTTTTTTTAAATTCTGAATCCTGCTTTTGTTATTTGTAAAAATTCTCAGTTTAATAACCAGAACTTATGAGTCAAATAAACACTCCCTCCTCTTAAAAAGAAATCCAGTTTAACCTCTGTTCATGAGGACTTTTGTGTTTTCTACCAAGGGTTTATGATTTTATCTTTACTATTAAATCATTTGAGCTTCAGAATGACTATTCTAAATGAATAGAAATGTGTTGTTATGGATAGAGTTTGGGACCAGTCAGGTGTGTGAGCAGCTACCTTAGTCTAGCTATGTGATGCTTTCACTTGTACTTTATAATAAAATAATTTAAGTTATTTTTTAAATTAAAAAGACTGTTTTGTTGAAAAGGCTGCCATTTCTCCAGTGGATTGTCTCTGACCAGTGACTAATCACTCAACCATAACTGTGTGGCCCTGGTGGTGGGCACTCCTACTTACTAATCTCCAAGATGAATTCTCATAGCACCCCCCCCACCCTCTTTTAGGGCATTGTAGCAAATCTTAAAGTTGGATGGTGTGTTTTCCTGAAGTTTATTTTGTTTCCCAAAATAGTTCGATAACTCTAAGTCCTAGACTTTATGTATGGATATTTTTTTTACCATCTCCCTCCCCCCAAAATGCTGCTGTAGAGAAATTTGAGACGCACAGTGTCTTTACTCTGTAGAGCCTTCAGACATGAGCACAGCATGGCTCACATCTGTCAGTCTTGTGATTTTCTACTTCATTCACAAGCCTCTGCAGTTTCCATCACAGAGAGGCTATGAAAGCTTTGTTAGATTCATACCTAAGTGTTTTATTTGAGGAGAACTCACTCTCTCTCTCTCTCTCTCTCTCTCTCTCTCTCTCTCTCTCTCTCTCTCTCCTTGCCCTCTCTCCCTCTTTCACAAGGTCAGGATAATTCACCCTCTCTGGGAGAAGTAGGGAAAGAAGTTAACTTCTTTCTGGGCCTAGTCATTTTCTCACTTCCACCTAGAGACCAGCAAGGGGGCATGGGGCCGGAGATAATTAAACCTGATGCCTTTCAAGGGCACCGAGACTCCAGAATCCTAGCCTCAGGACTGGGGTATTCCAGTGGCTTTTACTACACAATAAATATGAAAAGGAAATGGCTTCAGCTCCAGTCCACACTAATTATCTGTGGCCCTTTGCCTCTGTGCTCAGTGTCAGGAATTTTGAGGTCTTCAAGCTATAATCTGCCAAAAGAAAAAGAGAAATTCAGGCGAGTAGGATAATAGCATTTGTCAGTTTCATTTACAGCTCGTTTGGGTTGGCTGAATTAATGAGTACCTATAAAGGATCTCTTGCCCAGCCTTAAAGTACACCACACAATTAAACATCTCTGGCAGAGTCATAAATAGCAGAAGCATAAAAAAAAATCACTTGGTTGGCCTTTTTCATAGCACTGTTTTTTCCAGTTGAGAGAACCCTTTGTAATGGGTCAAAAATAGGCATGTTTGGGACCTTTGTGCCCGTCATCGTCCAAGCACTCCAAGTTCCTCTCTGAGACTCATCATTTCCTGCTGCCCACAGCCTCCCACAGCATTTATGGCTCTCCTGCCTGCTCTGTTGATAGTTTGGGGCCACACCTAATCCCTCCTTGGATTACAAGCTTTATCCAGCAGGCACTGCTATACGGCTTCGCATTCCCCGCAGGGCTTGGTTTAATGTTCACACACTTAAGGTAGTCAGTAAATGGCTTCGAATTAATCAACGCCAAGGAAAAAGAAAGAGAACACCGCTCCTAAAAGCTTATAGAGGCTAAATTATCACCATTATTTATATTCTTTTAAAAAGGCACTTTGTATATGAACCTGGTACCATGCTGCACTTTACATCATTTAATCATGTCCCCATAGGAAGAGGACAAGACTCAGCCCGCATAGAAATTATTAGCTCGGTATTACACAGTTCAGTTGCATATTTGAGAGTAGATCTATCATTCTAACCTTTATGCTATACATTCCAACAGTTTATATGGTTATCAGCATTTTAACGTGGCTGTGTCATTGTCACCACCATGCCAAAATTAGCTGCAATTTTAGCAGAATGCCCCAAAAGACAAAGATCAGGCAAGGGATGGGTAGGCAGAAAGGATGCACCATCCCCTAGTGGAGTGACCGGATACATTTCCGCATTGTGATTACTTCAAGATAGACTTTGATGAAGTAAAATGCTGCCCTGACTTCCTTTGCCTGGATGTAGGGGTGATTGGCACAGGGGTAGAATTTTGTAACATGAGATTACTAATCAAGAAAGTATCCCATAGCTATTTTAGTGAGACAAAGAAGCAGACAACTGGAACAGTTGGCATATTGTTACACTGAGAATATCTGAGGTATGACTGTACTCCAACTCTTGCATAATTGTAATGAAAGAGCGTACCCCAAAACGGGGAACTGCGTCTCTCGCTCCGATCGCGGGGTGGGGTGCCCCCAGGAATCACGAGAAGCCATTCTTGATGTAACAGCAAAAGGTAGCTTTTATTAACGAGATCCCGGGTCTTAGCGGGATCCCGGGTCGACACGTATCTCACACAGGAGACAGAGGAATCGACCCCGAGCTTCCAAACTCGGGGGTTTTTATAGGGGAGGTAAGGGGCATTCTCGCGGTTACACATGATTGGTCAATTCAAATGGTGCACAGTTACTTTCGGTGCGAAATTACATCAGCAAGGAGTACGTGCTCTCTAGCAGCTCGGCAGGCAGGTAGGGTGGCTCATCTCACTCAGGGGGGTGAAGGAAGGGGAGGGGGTGGCTACAGATGGTCAGTGTCCTTGGGGCTGATAGCTGGTTTGGCAAGTCCTATCTCTGGCTCTCCCTCAGGCACGTCCGGCCCTGCACATCCGGACTGTGACAATGAGTAACCTTTATGAAACTCTAGTTCTACAGTAAGTCTGCGAGGTTCAGAAGTATGCATACAGGCTTGGGGAGTTAGATGGAGTAAAGCATGTGCCCGCCTTTGACTTGCAGATAGTTGAGCTGGGGAAGCAGCTGGGCAAACAGTGATGACACAGTTGATTAAGTATGACATCGGCTGCTCATAGAAGCATTGTAGAGGAAGGCATACGAAAGGTTCTGAGTGATGGCTAAGAAAAACAAATTACATTGTCTTTAGGTGTATGCTCTGCTAGTACTGAGCTTAGGACTCATTAGTTCTCGATCCTCCTAATGCTATGACCCTTTAATTCAGTTCCTCAGGTTGTGGTGACCCCCAACCATACAGTTATTTCGTTGCTACTTTATAACTGTAATTTTCCTACAGCTGTTATAAGTCATAATGTAAATATCTGATATGCGATCCCAAGGGGGTCATGACCCACAGGTTGATAATCGCTGGGCTAACTGGCAGTAGGTAAGACAATGATATCGAGACTAGCTTCTGTGCTCTAGATGCACCTATCAGAGAAGACGGAGTCTCTGGAGAGGCACAGAAGGTGAAGACATGGTTAGTTGACATCAAGAATATGTCATAGAATGAGGTGAGCCCAAGGAGAAAGTCTTCTAGGTAAAAGGAATGTGGACAACTGGCATCAAGATCTTTAGCATACGTGTCTGGGATCAGATGCCAACACCATGCTTAGGCAGAAGGCTTTGGACCTAAAACCTACCCAAGTCCTTAATGTACAGCTCTGCCAGAGACCCTTGGGGCACAAAAGTGGACCTTAGCTTTGATATAAGGAACCAGACAAGAGTCAGAATAGTCCAGAGGCTTAAGCAGGAGCCTTGATGTTTCTCGTCTAGAGACCTCTTAGATCCCCTTTCAGTCAGAGCAAGGGTGGAATTGGCTCTGGAGTCTGAGCGTGGACTTAGGCCAAGGCAGATATTGCAGAAGCAAGTCCTCGCAATGGAGACTTGAACCACAGGACTCCAGGCATCATGGTAATCCACCAGGCTCATTCTTATCATCCTACAGCACCAACCACTGGAGGCCTGCTTCGCATTTTATTTTGAGTAATGACATGGCGGGAGGATGACAGCCCTGCAAAGTCACTGGCTGTCTTTTCTTTTGCTGTCGGAATGTGGCTTCGTTTTTAGAAAGAAGAAATCTCTGTAGTTTCTAATTAAGGTAACTGATTCCAACACCTGGAAAATAGCACTGTACCATTTAATTAATGTATATTTTTAGATAATTTGACAGAGGCTAGCCTGAAATTTATTTTGATGGATTTGCATTAACTATAATTTACCAAGCTAATTAAGTTGGGCAAAATTGCAAAGAGAATGCTTAACTTTTAAAACTGGCTTTCAAATATTCTCAAATACTTTAAAAGGTACTACATACATGCCATTATTTAGTTGATTATAATGATCATCATTATTTATTTTAAAAAAAATCAGCTTTTCAAGTGACGTTTAGTTAGCAGTTTACAGATAATCCTTTCTGAGTCACTGAGTGTTTGTGGTCACAGACTTTTTTTTAAGTGACAGAAAACCAGCTCGAACAGACTTAGGCAAAGAGAATGGCCCTGTCTCTTTCTCAGCTGCTAGAAGAACAAATGTCTTGACTCTTTTAAGTTGCTGTTGCAAAAATACCATAAACTTGGTGGATTATAAATAGCATAAATTTGCTTCCCAGAGTTCTAGAGGTTTTCTGTAATTAAGGTGCTTCACATTTGGTGTCTATGGGGCTCTGAAGTTTGGTTTACAGCAGGTCTCGAGTCATGGAAAGGATAAGACAGCTCTCTGAGTGTTTAATAAAGCCATTCATCCAATTCGTGAGAGTTCTTCTCTGATAACCCAATCACCGTCCTACAGCTCAACTTGCTAATACCTAGAAGATCAGGGATAAGGATGAGATGCAAATAAGAACAAGAAATTGCCCAATCAGGACCCAGAACCAAGAAATCCATGGTCCCTGTTCCTTTGACTCTGGCACCTTAAGCAGTCTCTTCTGCTATGTCTGTCTCAGAGGCAGGGACAGGAACATGGTGAGTTTGATATCAGCCTGGGCTGCATAGGTGAGACTCTGTCTTAAGCAAGCAATTAACTAACAGACACATAATAAAATAGTGGTCAAGTTGATGATGTATCGCAATTCTTAGTATGTATGCATACTAATCAATATGGATCTTACAAAAGCTGACATAAAAGAGAAATGATCCCACAATTCAATAAACTCAAATACTTTTCTCGGTACAGTGATGCTATTCAGAACTAAATCAAACAACGGAACCAACTAAAGTGTAATAGACCACTCAACAACAAGCGAAAACATCTTCTCAAGGAGTCATGGGCCACTGCTAGGACTTAAAAACCAGTGTCATAAGGAGAGAGAGCTCTTAGAATATTTGGATCAAGGAAAATACATATAAGTAATCTCAGGACCACAGAGAGTATTTCAAGGAGAATCAGGAAACATTCCAATGAACAAAAGCGAAAACACAGAGTCTGGAAGATGCAGCTGAATATGGAATCTGAAGTGGAAATGTTTGAACAGAAAAGGCATTGGTCTTAAATCAAGCTGAGTTTATCTTGATAAGAACAAGGAGAAAGAGAGATAAACTAAAAGGAGACAGCAATGAAATTAGAAACAGAAAATAGAGAAAAATCAATGAAACCAAAAACTGGCTCTGTGGGGAAAAAATCAATTACACTGACACTTTTCTAATAACAATGACAAAAAGAGAAAAGCGCTATTTATTAATACCAGAAATGAAAGGAGGTTATGTGGACATTCTAGCTGTTAAAAGGGTAATGAACACACACTGTCACCAACTATACAACCATACATTTGACAACTCATGTTTTTCAAGAACCACTAACTACCCAAACCTATTCAAGAAGAAATAGATAACACCCAGAGGCCTATGGCTGAAAAATAATGGAACCTGTAATTAAAAAACATCTGAAAAGTCTCCAGGTACAGATGACTTTACTGGAAAATCCTACCAAACAGTGACACCATTTCAATAAAGAAAAGAAAAAAAAGATATTGGGATTTATTTGTTACTAAACCAAGCAAATATTTCAAAATCAAAAAAAAAAAAAAATCACAGTCCATACCTTTGTGAACATGGGCAAGAAATCATCACTAAGAAGGCTGGTTCACGTGGGGGAGGGCCCAGGAGCGGCAGGACTTCTGCGCCTGAGACACCACCGGAACCTGAAAGAAACAGACCGGATAAACAGTTCTCTGCACCCAAATCCCGTGGGAGGGAGAGCTAAACCTTCAGAGAGGCAGACAAGCCTGGGAAACCAGAAGAGACTGCTCCCTGCACACACATCTCGGACGCCAGAGGAAAAAGCCAAAGACCATCTGGAACCCTGGTGCACTGAAGCTCCCGGAAGGGGCGGCACAGGTCTTCCTGGTTGCTGCCGCTGCAGAGAGCCCCTGGGCAGCACCCCACGAGCGAACCTGAGCCTCGGGACCACAGGTAAGACCAAATTTTCTGCTGCAAGAAAGCTGCCTGGTGAACTCAAGACACAGGCCCACAGGAACAGCTGAAGACCTGTAGAGAGGAAAAACTACACGCCGGAAAGCAGATCACACTGTCCCCATAACTGACTGAAAGAGAGGAAAACAGGTCTACAGCACTCCTGACACACAGGCTTATAGGTCAGTCTAGCCACTGTCAGAAATAGCAGAACAAAGTAACACTAGAGATAATCTGATGGCGAGAGGCAAGCACAGGAACCCAAGCAACAGAAACCAAGACTGCATGCCATCATCGGAGCCCAATTCTCCCGCCAAAACAAACATGGAATATCCAAACACACCAGAAAAGCAAGATCTAGTTTCAAAATCATATTTGATCATGATGCTGGAGGACTTCAAGAAAGACATGAACACACTTAGGGAAACACAGGAAATCATTAATAAACAAGTAGAGGCCTACAGAGAGGAATGGCAAAAATCCCTGAAAGAATTACAGGAAAACACAATCAAACAGATGAAGGAATTAAAAATGGAAATAGAAGCAATCAAGAAAGAACACATGGAAACAACCCTGGATATAGAAAACCAAAAGAAGAGACAAGGAGCTGTAGATACAACCTTCACCAACAGAATACAAGAGATGGAAGAGAGAATCTCAGGAGCAGAAGATTCCATAGAAATCATTGACTCAACTGTCAAAGATAATGTAAAGCGGAAAAAGCTACTGGTCCAAAACATACAGGAAATCCAGGACTCAATGAGAAGATCAAACCTAAGGATAATAGGTATAGAAGAGAGTGAAGACTCCCAGCTCAAAGGACCAGTAAATATCTTCAACAAAATCATAGAAGAAAACTTCCCTAACCTAAAAAAAGAGATACCCATAGGCATACAAGAAGCCTACAGAACTCCAAATAGATTGGACCAGAAAAGAAACACCTCCCGTCACATAATTGTCAAAACACCAAACGCACAAAATAAAGAAAGAATATTAAAAGCAGTAAGGGAAAAAGGTCAAGTAACATATAAAGGGAGACCTATCAGAATCACACCAGACTTCTCGCCAGAAACTATGAAGGCCAGAAGATCCTGGACTGATGTCATACAGACCCTAAGAGAACACAAATGCCAGCCCAGGTTACTGTATCCAGCAAAACTCTCAATTAACATAGATGGAGAAACCAAGATATTCCATGACAAAACCAAATTTACACAATATCTTTCTACAAATCCAGCACTACAAAGGATAATAAATGGTAAAGCCCAACATAAGGAGGCAAGCTATACCCTAGAAGAAGCAAGAAACTAATCGTCTTGGCAACAAAACAAAGAGAATGAAAGCACACAAACATAACCTCACATCCAAATATGAATATAAAGGGAAGCAATAATCACTATTCCTTAATATCTCTCAATATCAATGGCTTCAACTCCCCAATAAAAAGACATAGATTAACAAACTGGATACGCAACGAGGACCCTGCATTCTGCTGCCTACAGGAAACACACCTCAGAGACAAAGACATACACTACCTCAGAGTGAAAGGCTGGAAAACAACTTTCCAAGCAAATGGTCAGAAGAAGCAAGCTGGAGTAGCCATTCTAATATCAAATAAAATCAATTTCCAACTAAAAGTCATCAAAAAAGATAAGGAAGGACACTTCATATTCATCAAAGGAAAAATCCACCAAGATGAACTCTCAATCCTAAATATCTATGCCCCAAATACAAGGGCACCTACATACGTAAAAGAAACCTTACTAAAGCTCAAAACACACATTGCACCTCACACAATAATAGTGGGAGATTTCAACACCCCACTCTCATCAATGGACAGATCATGGAAACAGAAATTAAACAGTGATGTCGACAGACTAAGAGAAGTCATGAGCCAAATGGACTTAACGGATATTTATAGAACATTCTATCCTAAAGCAAAAGGATATACCTTCTTCTCAGCTCCTCATGGTACTTTCTCCAAAATTGACCATATAATTCGTCAAAAAACGGGCCTCAACAGGTACAGAAAGATAGAAATAATCCCATGCGTGCTATCGGACCACCACGGCCTAAAACTGGTCTTCAATAACAATAAGGGAAGAATGCCCACATATACGTGGAAATTGAACAATGCTCTACTCAATGATAACCTGGTCAAGGAAGAAATAAAGAAAGAAATTAAAAACTTTTTAGAATTTAATGAAAATGAAGATACAACATACTCAAATTTATGGGACACAATGAAAGCTGTGCTAAGAGGAAAACTCATAGCGCTGAGTGCCTGCAGAAAGAAACAGGAAAGAGCATATGTCAGCAGCTTGACAGCACACCTAAAAGCTCTAGAACAAAAAGAAGCAAATACACCCAGGAGGAGTAGAAGGCAGGAAATAATCAAACTCAGAGCTGAAATCAACCAAGTAGAAACAAAAAGGACCATAGAAAGAATCAACAGGACCAAAAGTTGGTTCTTTGATAAAATCAACAAGATAGATAAACCCTTAGCCAGACTAACGAGAGGACACAGAGAGTGCGTCCAAATTAACAAAATCAGAAATGAAAAGGGAGACATAACTACAGATTCAGAGGAAATTCAAAAAATCATCAGATCTTACTATAAAAACCTATATTCAACAAAATTTGAAAATCTTCAGGAAATGGACAATTTCCTAGACAGATACCAGGTATCAAAGTTAAATCAGGAACAGATAAACCAGTTAAACAACCCCATAACTCCTAAGGAAATAGAAGCAGTCATTAAAGGTCTCCCAACCAAAAAGAGCCCAGGTCCAGATGGGTTTAGTGCAGAATTCTATCAAACCTTCATAGAAGACCTCATACCAATATTATCCAAACTATTCCACAACATTGAAACAGATGGAGCCCTACCGAATTCCTTCTACGAATCTACAATTACTCTTATACCTAAACCACACAAAGACACAACAAAGAAAGAGAACTTCAGACCAATTTCCCTTATGAATATCGACGCAAAAATACTCAATAAAATTCTGGCAAACCGAATTCAAGAGCACATCAAAACAATCATCCACCATGATCAAGTAGGCTTCATCCCAGGCATGCAGGGATGGTTTAATATACGGAAAACCATCAACGTGATCCATTATATAAACAAACTGAAAGAACAGAACCACATGATCATTTCATTAGATGCTGAGAAAGCATTTGACAAAATTCAACACCCCTTCATGATAAAAGTCCTGGAAAGAATAGGAATTCAAGGCCCATACCTAAACATAGTAAAAGCCATATACAGCAAACCAGTTGCTAACATTAAACTAAATGGAGAGAAACTTGAAGCAATCCCACTAAACTCAGGGACTAGACAAGGCTGCCCACTCTCTCCCTACTTATTCAATATAGTTCTTGAAGTTCTAGCCAGAACAATCAGACAACAAAAGGAGATCAAAGGGATACAGATCGGAAAAGAAGAGGTCAAAATATCACTATTTGCAGATGATATGATAGTATATTTAAGTGATCCCAAAAGTTCCACCAGAGAACTACTAAAGCTGATAAACAACTTCAGCAAAGTGGCTGGGTATAAAATTAACTCAAATAAATCAGTTGCCTTCCTCTATACAAAAGAGAAACAAGCCGAGAAAGAAATTAGGGAAACGACACCCTTCATAATAGACCCAAATAATATAAAGTACCTCGGTGTGACTTTAACCAAGCAAGTAAAAGATCTGTACAATAAGAACTTCAAGACACTGAAGAAAGAAATTGAAGAAGACCTCAGAAGATGGAAAGATCTCTCATGCTCATGGATTGGCAGGATTAATATAGTAAAAATGGCCATTTTACCAAAAGCAATCTACAGATTCAATGCAATCCCCATCAAAATACCAATCCAATTCTTCAAAGAGTTAGACAGAACAATTTGCAAATTCATCTGGAATAACAAAAAACCCAGGATAGCTAAAGCTATCCTCAACAATAAAAGGACTTCAGGGGGAATCACTATCCCTGAACTCAAGCAGTATTACAGAGCAATAGTGATAAAAACTGCATGGTATTGGTACAGAGACAGACAGATAGACCAATGGAATAGAATTGAAGACCCAGAAATGAACCCACACACCTATGGTCACTTGATTTTTGACAAAGGAGCCAAAACCATCCAATGGAAAAAAGATAGCATTTTCAGCAAATGGTGCTGGTTCAACTGGAGGGCAACATGTAGAAGAATGCAGATCGATCCATGCTTATCACCCTGTACAAAGCTTAAGTCGAAGTGGATCAAGGACCTCCACATCAAACCAGACACACTCAAACTAATAGAAGAAAAACTAGGGAAGCATCTGGAACACATGGGCACTGGAAAAAATTTCCTGAACAAAACACCAATGGCTTATGCTCTAAGATCAAGAATTGACAAATGGGATCTCATAAAACTGCAAAGCTTCTGTAAGGCAAAGGACACTGTGGTTAGGACAAAACGGCAACCAACAGATTGGGAAAAGATCTTTACCAACCCTACAACAGATAGAGGCCTTATATCCAAAATATACAAAGAACTCAAGAAGTTAGACCGCAGGGAAACAAATAACCCTATTAAAAAATGGGGTTCAGAGCTAAACAAAGAATTCACAGCTGAGGAATGCCGAATGGCTGAGAAATACCTAAAGAAATGTTCAACATCTTTAGTCATAAGGGAAATGCAAATCAAAACAACCCTGAGATTTCACCTCACACCAGTGCGATTGGCTAAGATCAAAAACTCAGGTGACAGCAGATGCTGGCGAGGATGTGGAGAAAGAGGAACACTCCTCCATTGTTGGTGGGATTGCAGACTGGTAAAACCATTCTGGAAATCAGTCTGGAGGTTCCTCAGAAAATTGGACATTGAACTGCCTGAGGATCCAGCTATACCTCTCTTGGGCATATACCCAAAAGATGCCTCAACATATAAAAGAGACACGTGCTCCACTATGTTCATCGCAGCCTTATTTATAATAGCCAGAAAATGGAAAGAACCCAGATGCCCTTCAACAGAGGAATGGATACAGAAAATGTGGTACATCTACACAATGGAATACTACTCAGCTATCAAAAACAACGAGTTTATGAAATTCGTAGGCAAATGGTTGGAACTGGAAAATATCATCCTGAGTGAACTAACCCAATCACAGAAAGACATACATGGTATGCACTCATTGATAAGTGGCTATTAGCCCAAATGCTTGAATTACCCTAGATCCCTAGAACAAACGAAACTCAAGACGGATGATCAAAATGTGAATGCTTCACTCCTTCTTTAAATGAGGAAAAAGAATACCCTTGGCAGGGAAGGGAGAGGCAAAGATTAAAACAGAGACTGAAGGAACACCCATTCAGAGCCTGTCCCACATTTGGCCCATACATATACAGCCACCCAATTGGACTAGATGGATGAAGCAAAGAAGTGCAGACCGACAGGAGCCGGATGTAGATCGCTCCTGAGAGACACAGCCAGAATACAGCAAATACAGAGGCGAATGCCAGCAGCAAACCACTGAACTGAGAATAGGTCCCTTATTGAAGGAATCAGAGAAAGAACTGGAAGAGCTTGAAGGGGCTCGAGACCCCAAAAGTACAACAATGCCAAGCAACCAGAGCTTCCAGGGACTAAGCCACTACCTAAAGACTATACATGGACTGACCCTGGACTCTGACCCCATAGGTAGCAATGAATATCCTAGTAAGAGCACCAGTGGAAGGGGAAGCCCTGGGTCCTGCTAAGACTGAACCCCCAGTGAACTAGTCTATGGGGGGAGGGCGGCAATGGTGGGAGGGTTGGGAGGGGAACACCCATAAGGAAGGGGAGGGGGGAGGGGGATGTTTGCCCGGAAACCGGGAAAGGGAATAACACTCGAAATGTATATAAGAAATACTCAAGTTAATAAAAAAAAAAGAAAAAAAAGAAAAAAAAAAAAAAAAGAAGGCTGGTTCATCAATACGTATAAGTTCTTTATGTCAACACAAGATCAATTCAATACTTGAAATGCATGGAACAATCTAATCGTTATTAGTCAGTGGTAAAAGACTTACTATATTATTTTAATAAATAAATAATGCCTAGGCCCAGAAAGAAGTTAACTTCTTTCCCTACTTCTCCCAGAGAGGGTGAATTATCCTGATCTTGTGAAAGAGGGAGAGAGGGAGAGAAGGAGAGAGAGAGAGAGAGAGAGAGAGAGAGAGAGAGAGAGAGAGAGAGAGAGAGAGAGAGAGAATATCAAAACACCTCCCATTCTCCTGTTAATTTATCCTGTTCTTCCTGGTCTATTGTCATCCTTTTGTTGCTGTCCTCCCTGCCACACCTAACTCAGCATTCAAGAATGTGGAGTATAGATGCCCAACTTCCGTATGAGTCTGAAAAGCAATATACTCTTTCTCATAAGGCAGATTCTAAGCCAGTTGGCATCAAACAAAAAGATGTTTAGAAGACAGACATGTCCCTGATCTCTTGTGTTTGAGACTCTGTGGACTACCCTTTAGCTCAGATACAGCACACCTAGAGTAAAATGGGACTGACTGACAGCTGTGAGAAGTGCTTTGTGGTTGAGAGTGTTGAGTAGTGATTGGAGGACTGTAGTGAGCCATATTGGATTTGGGCCTGGCTGCTTTGTAACTGTATGGCCTCAGTAAAAGTCATGGGATTGTTGGACAGAGGCCTCTCCCATGTATTTATGGCACAGGAAGAAAAGACCAAGTAGTAACACCCAGTGTCTCCACTGCATGACCTCTGCTGAGCCCGGCTGATGCATGTGGGACCGACACACCTGGACCACACCTGGGTGGTGGTCAATTTACTTCTGCCTTTTACTTCCTCAGCCTTTATCCTTGAGATTTAGGCTGGTCTTCTCGGATTTCTCCCTAATTAATTCAGGTCTGGTAGTTGATCTTTTGTTACCGAAGTCACAGCCAGGTAGTCAGGAGCCAGGGTTTCCCACTGTGCTTCCCAGTTATTTTCTACCTGGAGACTTGGGTATATAAGTGGTGAATAAAGCTATAGGAGACTCTCACTCTTCTTCCTCACTCTCACTCTTCCTTCCGCTCTTCCACTCTTCCTCTCTCTCTCTCTCTCTCTCTCTCTCTCTCTCCCTCTCTCCCTCTCTCCCTCTCTTCCTCTCCTGGCTTGACACGATAACCTGTGTGTGTGTGTGTGTGTGTGTGTGTGTGTGTGTGTGTGTGTGTGTGTGTTTCTTTCATCCCGTAGGCTTTCGCCCGATTCTCGGTACTGTGTAGGTGCTGGTGCCGGCAGAGGACTAGTAACCACCGGCTACTTCTAAACTATATAGTACTTGGCAA
This sequence comes from Rattus norvegicus, assembly GCF_021556685.1. Lineage (NCBI taxonomy): Eukaryota > Metazoa > Chordata > Mammalia > Rodentia > Muridae > Rattus > Rattus norvegicus. The sequence goes on along the minus strand of NC_141538.1, from coordinate 53,492,154 downwards.
TATTTTCACTCTCCCAAAGACATATATATTTAAAGGGACGATTTAAGACATGTGCAGAATGTGAAGCAATAAATGTTGAACAGCATAATTTAAGCTAATACAGGATGGCCCTATATGCACGTCATTTACCACATGGTCATCTAAAGATTGAGGGTGTTGTAAATACAGCACCAGTGTTATAATCTTGATATCAAATGCCAAAATAGATGGCCTTGTTCTTCTACCCCTAGAAGAATCTCTCTTTCTCTCTCTTCCTCTCTCTCTTCCTCTCTCTCTCTCTCTCTCTCTCTCTCTCTCTCTCTCATTCTCTCTCATGTTTGTATGTCTTATCAAGGTACTTGATAAAGTGTAATTTCCAGCAGATACAAAGATATGAATTAGCAGACTCTTTGGGTAAGTACAGCTAGACTACCCCATCCATCCCAGAGTACCTGCTGCTCTGCGTGCGGGCTGCCTCTGCATTTGATCTGCACCTGAGTTCCTTGCCAGGTGCATCAGAAATGCCACTTGGTTTTCAGACGGTTTGGCAGAGCCCTGAGTATCTGCTTTGATTACAAATAACTTATTTCTTTACTCACCTGTTGCCACTAATGGGATTTGACATTCGAGTGCCCTTTGATGAAAATTCCCTTATGACAAGGGAACTGTTCCCTCCTTTCAAACGACCTTCCCTTCTGCCCCTTGGCAGTCCTAGCTCACTTCTCTGCTTCCCCTCCCCAGCCACCTAGCATACCGTCTTCTCACAAGTGTCTTCATAAGTACTTTACAAATACTTTTCCTGCACCTCAAAAATATTGCCAGATACTGTTGTTTTGTCTGTGTGTGTGTCTGTGTGTCTGTGTGTGTGTGTGTCTGTGTGTCTGTGTGTGTGCATCTGTGTATATGTGTGTTTCAAAAGGTTGTAGACGCTCTGGGAACCGAAAGATAGGGGCACTGGAGCTGCAAGTCCCCATGCTCCAGACACAGCCGGGACCTGAAGGGACCAGATCAACAGTTCTCTGCACCCAAATCCCGTGTGGGAGGGAGAGCTAAACCTTCAGAGAGGCAGACACACCTGAGAAGCCAGAAGAGACTACACTCTGCCCACATTTCTGACTCCAGAGGAAAACACCTAATGCCATCTGGGACACCCAGTGCACGGGGGCTCCCGGAAAAGTCGAAGCAGGCCCTCCTGGTTGCCGCCCTCACAGAGAGCTCAAAAGCAATGCCCCACGAGCAAACTTGAGCTGTGGGACCACAGGTAAGACCAACTTTTCTGCTCCAATCGACCTGCCTGGTGGACTCAGGACACAGGCCCACAGGAACAGCTGAAGACTAGTAGACAGGAAAGACTACACGCCCGAAAGCAGAACACTCTGTTCCCATAACTGGCTGAAGGAAAACAGGAAAACAGGTCTTCAGCACTCCTGACACACAGGACGGTCTAGCCACTGTCAGAAATAGCAGAACAAGGTAACACCAGAGACAACCTGATGGCGAGAGGCCAGCGCAGGAACCCAAGCAACAGAAACCAAGACTACATGGCATTATCAGAGCCCAATTCTCCCACCAAAGCAAACACTGAATATCCAAACACACCAGAAAAGCAAGATCTAGATTTAAAATCATATTGGATCATGATGCTGGAGGACTTCAAGAAAGACATGAAGAACTCCCTTAGAGAAATGCAGGAAAACATAAATAAACAAGTAGAAGCCTATAGAGAGGAATTACAAAAATCCCTGTGTCGGCGCCAGCACCGACCTGGTACCGAGAATCGGGCGAAAGCCTACGGGATGAAAGAAGCACACACACACAGGTTATTCGTGTCAAGCCAGGAGAGGAAGAGAGAGACTCCTGTAGCTTTATTCACCACTTATATACCCAAGTTCCCCAGGTGATATCTGGGAAGCACAGTGGGAAACCCTGGCTCTTGACTACCTGGCTCATGACTTCGGTAACAAAAGACCGACTTCAAGATCTGAATTAATTAGGGAGAAATCCGAGAAGACCAGCCTAAATCTCCAGGATAAGGCTGAGGAAGTAAAAGGCAGAAGTAAGTTGACCACCACCCAGGTGTGGTCCAGGTGTGTCAGTTCCACATGCATCAGGCGGGCTCAGCAGAGGTCATGCAGTGGAGATATCGGGTGTTTACTGCTTGGTCTTTTCTTCCTGTGCCGTAAATACATGGGAGAGGCCTCTCTCCAACAATCCCATGACTTCTTAACTGTGGCCATGCAGTTGCAAAGCAGCCAGGCCCAAATCCAATATGGCACTACATCCCTGAAAGAATTCCAGGAAAACACAATCAAACAGTTGAAGGAATTAAAAATGGAAATAGAAGCAATGAAGAAAGAACACAGGGAAACAACCCTGGATATAGAAAACCAAAGGAAGAGACAAGGAGCCGTAGATAAAAGCTGTTGGTACAACAGAATACAAGAGATAGAAGAGAGAATCTCAGGAGCAAAGATTCCATAGAAATCATAGACACAACTGTCAAAAATAATGTAAAGCAGAAAAAACTACTGGTCCAAAACATACAGGAAATCCAGAACTCAATGAGAGGATCAAACCTAAGGATGATAGGTATAGAAGAGAGTGAACAATACCAACTCAAAGGACCAGTAAATACCTTCAACAAAATCATGGAAGAAAACTTCCCTAACCTAAAGAAAGAGATGCCCATAAGCATACAAGAAGGCTACAGAACTCCAAATAGATTGGACCAGAAAAGAAACTCCTCCCATCACATAATATTCAAAACACCAAATGCATAAAATAAAGAAAGAGTATTAAAAGCAGTAAGGGAAAAAGGTCAAGTAACATATAAAGGCAGACCTATCAGAATCACACCAGACTTTTCGCCAGAGACTATGAAAGCCAGAAGATCCTGGACAGATGTCATACAGACCCTAAGAGAATACAAATGCCAGCCCAGGTTACTGTATCCTGCAAAACTCTCAATTAACATAGACAGAGAAACCAAGATATTCATGATAAAGCCAAATTTACACAGTATCTTTCTACAAATCCAGCGCTACAAAGGATAATAAATGGTAAAGCCCAACATAAGGGGGGCAAGCTACACCCTAGAAAAAGCAAGAGACTAATCGTCTTGGCAACAAAACAAAGAGAAGAAAAGCACACAAACATAATCTCACATCCAAATATGAATATAACAGGAAGCAATAATCACTATTCCTTAATATCTCCCAACATCAATGGTCTCAACTCCTCAATAAAAAGATATAGATTAACAAACTGGATACACAATGACGACCCTTCATTCTGCTGCCTACAGGAAACACAGGAAACCTTACTAAAGCTCAAAACACACATTGCACCTCACACAATAATAGTAGGAGATTTCAACACCCCACTCTCATCAATGGACAGATCATGGAAACAGAAATTAAACAGAGACATAGATAGACTAAAAGAAGTCATGAACCAAATGGACATAACAGATATTTATAGAACATTCTATCCTAAAGCAAAAGGGTATACATTCTTCTCAGCACGTCATGGTACTTTCCCCAAAATTGACCATATAATTGGTCATAAAACAGGCCTCAACAGATAAAGAAAGATAGAAATAATCCCATGCATCCTATCAGACCACAACGGCCTAAAGCTGGTCTTCAATAACAATAAGGAAAGAACGCCCACATATACGTGGAAGTTGAACAATGCTCTAGTCAATGATAACCTGGTCAAGGAAGAAATAAAGAATTTAAACACTTCTTAGAATTTAATGAAAATGAAGGCACAACATACCCAAACTTATGGGACACAATGAAAGCTGTGCTAAGAGGAAAACTTATAGCTCTGGGTGCCTGCAGAAAGAAACAGGAGAGAGCATATGTCAGCAGCTTGACAGCTCACCTAAAAGCTCTAGAACAAAAAGAAGCAAATACACCCAGGAGGAGTAGAAGGCAGGAAATAATCAAACTCAGAGCTGAAGTCAACCAAGGAGAAACAAAAAGGACAATAGAAAGAATCAACAAAACAAAAAGGTGGTTCTTTGAGAAAATCAACAAGACAGATAAACCCTTAGCCAGACTTACAAGAGGACACAAAGAGTATGTCCAAATTAACAAAATCAGAAATGAAAAGGGAGACATAACTACAGAATCAGAGGAAATTCGAAAAATCATCAGATCCTACTACAAAAGCCTATATTCAACAAAACTTGAAAATCTGCAGGAAATGGACAATTTCCCAGACAGACCAGGTACCAAAGTTAAATCAGGAACAGATAAAGCATTTAAACAACCCCATAACTCCTAAGGAAATAGAAGCAGTCATTAAAGGTCTCCCAACCAAAAAGAGCCCAGGTCCAGACGGGTTTAGTGCAGAATTCTGTCAGACCTTCATAGAAGACCTCATACCAATATTATCCAAACTATTCCACAAAATTGAAACAGATGGAGCACTACCGAATTCCTTCTATGAAGCCACAATTACTCTTATACCTAAACCACACAAAGACCCAACAAAGAAAGAGAACTTCAGACCAATTTCCCTTATGAATATCGATGCAAAAATACTCAATAAAATTCTGACAAACCGAATCCAAGAGCACATGATCAAATAGGCTTCATCCCAGGCATGCAGGGATGGTTTAATATACGGAAAACCATCAACGTGATCCATTATATAAACAAACTGAAAGAACAAAACCACATGATCATTTCATTAGATGCTGAGAAAGCATTTGACAAAATTCAACACCCCTTCATGATAAAAGTCCTGGAAAGAATAGGAATTCAAGGCCCATACCTAAACATAGTAAAAGCCATATACAGCAAACCAGTTGCTAACATTAAACTAAATGGAGAGAAACTTGAAGTAATCCCACTAAAATCAGGGACTAGACAAGGCTGCCCACTCTTTCCCTACTTATTCAATATAGTTCTTGAAGTTCTAGCCAGAGCAATCAGACAACAAAAGGAGATCAAGGGGATATAGATTGGAAAAGAAGAAGTCAAAATATCACTATTTGCAGATCATATAATAGTATATTTAATGGATCCCAAAAGTTCCACCAGAGAACTACTAAAGCTGATAAACAACTTCAGCAAAGTGACTGGGTATAAAATTAACTCAAATAAATCAGTAGCCTTCCTCTACACAAAAGAGAAACAAGCCGAGAAAGAAATTAGGGAAACGACACCCTTCATAATAGTCCCAAATAATATAAAATACCTCAGTGTGACTTTAACCAAGCAAGTAAAAGATCTGTACAATAAGAACTTCAAGCCTCTGAAGAACGAAATTGAAGAAGACCTCAGAAGATGGAAAGATCTCCCATGCTAATGGATTGGCAGGATTAACATAGTAAAAATGGCTATTTTACCAAAAGCAATCTACAGATTCAATGCAATCCCCATCAAAATACCAATCCAATTCTTCAAAGAGTTAGACAGAACAATTTGCAAATTCATCTGGAATAACAAAAAACCCAGGGTAGCTAAAACTATCCTCAACAATAAAAGGACTTCTGGGGGAAGTCCCTGAACTCAAGCAGTATTACAGAGAAATAGTGATTAAAAAAACTGCTTGGTATTGTTACAGAGACAGACAGATAGACCAGTGGAATAGAATTGAAGACCCAGAAATGAACCCACATACCTATGGTCCCTTGATTTTTTTTTTTTTTTTTTTTTTTTTTTGGAGCTAGGAACCGAACCCAGGGCCTTGTGCTTGCTAGGCAAGCACTCTACCACTGAACTAAATCCACAACCCCAAGGTCACTTGATTTTTGACAAAGGAGCCAAAACCATCCAATGGAAAAAAGATATTATTTTCAGCAAATGGTGCTGGTTCAACTGGGGGTCAACATGTAGAAGAATGCAGATCAAACCATGCTTATCACCCTGTACAAAGCTCAAGTCCAGGTGGATCAAGGACCTCCACATCAAACCAGATACACTCAAACTAATAGAAGAAAGACTGGGGAAGCATCTGGAACACATGGGCACTGGAGAAAATTTCCTGAACAAAACACCAATGGCTTATGCTCTAAGATCAAGAATCGACAAATGGGAGCTCATAAAACTGCAAAACTTCTGTAAGGCAAAGGATACTGTGGTTAGGACAAAACAGCAACCAACAGAATGGAAAAAGATCTTTACCAATCCTACAACAGATAGAGGCCTTACATCCAAAATATACAAAGAACTCAAGAAGTTACACTGCAGGGAGACAAATAATCCTATTACAAAAAGGGAGTTCAGAGCTAAACAAAGAATTCACAGCAGAGGAATGCCGAATGGCTGAGAAACACCTAAAGAAATGTTCAACATCTTTAGCCATAAGGGAAATGCAAATCAAAACAACCCTGAGATTTCACCTCACACCAGTGAGAATGGCTAAGATCAAAAACTCAGGTGACAGCAAATGCTGGCAAGGATGTGGAGAAAGAGGAACACTCCTCCATTGTTGGTGGGATTGCAGACTGGTATAACCATTCTGAAAATCAGTCTGGAGGTTCCTCAGAAAATTGAACATTGAACTACCTGAGGACCCAGCTATACCTCTCTTGGGCATATACCCACAAGATGCCCCAACATATAAAAAAGACACGTGCTCCACTCTGTTCACAGCAGCCTTATTTATAATAGCCAGAAGCTAGAAAGAACCCAGACGCCCTTCAACAGAGGAATGGATACAGAAAATGTGGTACATCTACACAATGGAATATTACTCAGCTATCAAAAGCAATGACTTTATGAAATTCATAGGCAAATGGATGGATCTGGAAAATATCATCCTGAGTGAGGTAACTCAATCACAGAAAAACACACAGGATATGCACTCATTGATAAGTGGCTATTAGCCCAAATGCTTGAACTGCCCTAGATGCACAGAACACATGAAACTCAAGAGGGATGACGAAAATGTGAATGCTTCCCTCCTTCTTTAAAAGGGAAAAAATAATACCCTTGGCAGGGAATAGTGAGGCAAAGCTTAAAACAGAGGCAGAAGGAACACCCATTCAGAGCCTGCCCCACATGTGGCCCATACACATACAGCCACCCAATTAGACAAGATGGATGAAGCAAAGAAGTGCAGGCCGACAGGAGCCGGAGGTAGATCTCTCCCGAGAGACACAGCCAGAATACAGCAAATACAGAGGCGAATGCCAGCAGCAAACCACTGAACTGAGAACGGGACCCCCGTTGAAGGAATCAGAGAAAGGACTGGAAGAGCTTGAAGGGGCTCGAGACCCCATATGTACAACAATGCCAAGCAACCAGAGCTTCCAGGGACTAAGCCACTACCCAAAGACTATACATGGACTGACCCTGGGCTCCAACCCCATAGGTAGCAATGTATAGCCTAGTAAGAGCATGAGTAGAAGGGGAAGCCCTTGGACCTGCCAAGACTGAACCCCAAGTGAACGTGATTGTTGGGCGGAGGGCAGTAATGGGGGTAGGATGGGGAGGGGAACACCCATAGAGCAGGGGAGGGGGATGTTGAAAGGTAATAACAATCGAAATGTAAATAAGAAATACTCAAGTTAATAAAGATTAAAAAAAAAAAAAAGGTTGTAGACAAGTTAAAACTCACTTCCCAACATCAGTGTGGTTTTTTTGTCATCAAACAATGCACTGGGACCTTGGAGTGTGTCCCCAGGATGCTCTGTTAGCAGGCTTTGCATCTCTCTAGAACACATCAAGACCCTTTCCACTCTGAGTTACTATATCCCACCATGGTCTGTAAAGTTCAGAGCACGGAAATAACACTTACTCTGTGATCAGACACATGCCTGGCACTGTGGCTGCAAACAAGCGGCAGGTAGTTTCAAAGAGAATCCAAGCCTGGCTCTGAAATCATATGCACACCAAGCTCTAAGGATTTAGACAGGAGGCTAAGCCTCTAGGTTCTCTCTCTCAAGAATGATACTGTGGGGCTCTTTCACACAGCGTTTAAAATTCAACCATATATCCACAGAGAAATTTTCCTATAGAATCTTGTTACATGCCATATTATTATAAGTATATAATATTTATAAAAGTATGTAAGCATTATAAGCATATTAAATATTTCTATAAGTATATGTAAGTACTATAAGCATATCAATATACTGCTGAAATGCTTATGTTTCAAAGGGAATGCAAACAGCGCAGGTGAGTATGTATTTTTGGAGTGTCCCCAGAGGGGATGCACATGTTGTTTGTATATCTGGGCCCAGAGGTCAGTCTCTACTGTGCATTTTCACCCCAGGGATCTGTAAAGAGCTACACACAAACACCTTCCTCCCCATTAGTCTTAGCTTTAACTTATATACAGGGCAAGCCTCTCGCTGTGTGCCCTATGAAATGGGCAGAACAGTGGCCCTAATCTGGGGCGTGTTTAATTTCATCTATACAATGAGATGGCCAGCATCAAATTTTGTATTACTCAGTTTGAATTATAAAACTGTTGTCACCTTTATTGGTTTTGGAACATCAGTCACGAAACCTATTTTTGTTTTGTGTGTCTAAAGCTATACCTTGTTTGGTTTTCCAAATGTTTAACCTGTCTCACATCCACCAGGGCCTGGGAGGCTGTTCTTAAGACTCTTGGATATTCCAAATTTGTAAGTACATTGTAGAAAAAGACAATAGCGTCTACCATCCAGCTCCTGATCTTGATCTCATAAAGTTTGCAGAAGTCTTGCACTTTTAAAGGTTTTTCTTCTTCGTGAACAAATCATTTGCCCTACGCCCCTGAATCCCAATGTGCCTTGTATTTCTGTATCCAATATATATCCACCAGCAGCTCCTGTGAGGCATGAATGCTAATTCAAACAATAATGTATCTGTGCTTAATAGATTGTCGCGTTAACTGAGCAGGAACTGTGGCCCTCAGGGAATGTGAAGAAGCGTGAGTATTTTGGAGAAGAAAGTTTAGGCGGAAGATCCAGTGTCCAGAAAGACATTAAAATGGATGGGAGCAAGGAGTGTTCCACATCGACTTTCCTAGACCTAGGAGACATCACAGGGAGCTGATTCTGCTCCAACAGTAACAGTTGGTATTTTGTTGCGACTGTGGTATACTCCAGGAATGGGACATGATTTTTGCATGTTCAAACTCACATAGTACAACAGTCTCTCTGGTATGCACTATGATCAAGTCTTATTAGAGGGGGAATACATTGGACTCATCAGGTTTAGGAACTGGGACCCACGTTGAGATGCCGATAGAGCCAATGCTGGACCCAGCAAGGCTGCCTGGCTCATACATCTGTTCTCTCCACTGGCGCCCTGTGACATCCAGGGAAGGGAAGGCTCTCTGGAGACAGCAGGTTTGCAGCCCCCACTTTCAGCTTTGCCAGGATACCCACAGGGACAATGAGCACTAAAGGAAATACAAAAACATCATCATCATCATCATCATCATCATCATCATCATCATCATCATCACCATCATCATCATCATCAAAGCCCTGCAACTTTCAGAGTTCTACAGAGGACAAAGCTTAGTCTTTGTTAGTAATCTAACAAAAAGGACATTTTCACGTCTTTTGGCTCCATTCTGCTCACTTGCTGTGGGCGCACTCCTAGATCTCCAGCACAGAACAAGAACAGAAGCATGATGGCATCAATTCAGTGTGCGTAACACAAGAGCAATCAATCCCTTAGATGGGAGTGAGGCAAAAATATGTTCAGTGTTCTCTTAAATGGAGGAGGGAAAAAAATCAAGCCACATTTGTGTTTACCAGTAAGACACGTTGCCTAGAATATAAAACATGCTAAATAAATGCCCACTTTATCATACCATCGTCCTTCTCTTGTAAAAGTTACTGTGTCTTCTGGTGTCTCTTCACCTGTGACAAAACTATCTATAAAGCAGAAGATGACAAAAGCTTCATAGCAATTGTTTAAAAAACTCAAATAGACATATAATCTACCCCATGCAACAAAATAATACAACAATTAAAGATGAGTCTTGCGAATGATGATTGAACAAAATAATTACTATTTAGTGCATGTCACATTGCCAGAAACAGAAAGACTGATGCTGGGAAAATGCAAAAGATCCATTGTCTCCTCCCAGCTAATTGTCTCTGGCTCAGAATTAGAATTTTTAGCAGCTAACAGGCTAAGCAGTCCCCCTCCTAGAGAAGAGGTCACAAACACTGCTCTCTGCGCCAAAGTACCAATGTCTCAAATCCTAGAAAACAGCAGAATAGAAAATAAAAGTCGCAGCTGGGTTAGAAACAGAATGGATTCCCAGACAGCTAACACCAGGGCCAGCAGTGAGGGAGCAGGCTCCTCAGATGTCAGAAGAGCAGCCAAGTACAGGAGGTGTGGCTGCCCATGTACCACAGCTGCTAGGCACTTGACCCAAGGCAAGGGTGACGCTGGAACAGGATTTAGCAAGAGCTACACATCTCACAGCCCAAGAGGCAGGCCCCAGAGCAAGGCTCTGTCTGCCATCCAAGTCTGAGGAGGAGAGAAACAGCTTGAAAAACGACAGAATAAAAGAAAGAAAGAAAGAAAGAAAGAAAGAAAGAAAGAAAGAAAGAAAGAGAGAGAGAAAGAGAGAGAGAGAGAGAAAGGGGCATCCACAATCACATCCTAGGAGATACGGGATTTATGGAATAATAGCAAAAAAAGTCCTCCAAAGACCAGTCCCGTTAGTCAGAATAGCAGTAGTTGGATTGTAACATTCTGTTCAATTGTGACTGTACCTATCTGTCTGTCTTAAATCACAGAGAGGGAGTAATCAATTCCACCCACTTATAAAATATACACCTAAAAGAAAACAACACTAAAAAGGCCAGCGATAGTCTGCTACAAAGATTTAAAGATAAAAACGGGTGAAATGTTCATGACTGGACAAACAACAAAACAATCACAAGCATAATGCAAAGTAATTTAAAACAAGAGAAAATAATAGTTGATATTGGTAAAAAGTAAAGCGCATAGCAAATACATTCTATGTATGTCGTATAGCTGTGTCTCTGTCAGTCCAACATAGCCTCATTATAAATTCTATCACAGCTAAGGCTCTGTCACATTCCTCATTCTCTTAGGAAAAATTTCCAGTTCTAATAAAAGAAACCAAGCTAGACGCATTGTATACCTACTGCATATCAAAACAATAAATTGATAACAAAAGTTGGTGCAACGATGAAAGCTTAAGACTTTTGATAACAGCAGACACAAACATCTCCAACCTGGCCCTCTTGAGAAATGAGTCGATAGAAACAACAGTATCTACGATGTTTGCTTGTTAAGCAAAAGTTGACAGTGGTTTCAATGTCGAGAAAACTAAATCCTTCCACTCAGTACTTTAGAGGAGAATACCAGTAAAGGACGGGGTGTTTAAGGTGTGCCCCAGCATTAGCAAGAGGAGGTAAAGAAAAGCTTCCAGGGCCACAGGTGCCAACCAAACCAACCCACGAGAAGGCCTATCAACCAGCGGCACAATGACAATGGTGGGTTGCCACTCCATTTTTATCCTGAAAATATTTTGACAAGATGGAAGCTTGCCTTTCAAAATGTAAGTTACTAAAATTGACTCAAGAAGGAGTCACGGTCAAAAGAACTCCCCACTGCAGCTGCATGGGAACAGCACTGGCTAGGAGGCCAAACCTGAGTTAATGCCTTATAAATTACTCCCAAGGCCAGAAAGATATAGATAGCAACATGATTTTATAAAGCTAAATCTGGTTCTCTAGCACTCAAACAAAAAGAAATGCCATTTCCTTTTTGATATATCCCCCAAACCTTAACTAAATTGTTAGGGAGAAAGACTTAAGGTTAGGTTAAAAATCAGCCAAGCAAGCTTGAGCTTCAGAATTCACAGAACTATTAGATTCATTAAGAAGGAAATCACATAACAAATAACAGATAGGAGCTAGATCTTTTTTTTTCTTCTATTGGATATTTTCTTTATTTACATTTCAAATGTTATCCCCTTTCCCAGTTTCTCCTCCCGCAACCCCCATCCCATCCCCCCTCCACCTGTTTCTATGAGGGTGCTCCCCGACCCACCCACTCCCTGCCTCCCTTCCTCCTCCTTCCTCCCTCCTCCCTCCTCCCTGCCCTGACATTCCCCTACCCTGGGTCATCGAGCCTTCACAGGACCAAGGGCCTCAGGGGGATAGATCTTAATATTATCCTTTTATTTTTTTCATTAGAAAACTAGAAGTTAAATTTTCTGATCATTCTTCAGTCATCAAAGAACATCCCATTTCGGTATGAAATACTAAAGACGTCTCTGTTGAAATAAAAGCAAAGCAAAAAAAATACATGCTACACATTTATTGTGCCAAGTTACCCTTTGAGTCCATAACAATAAAATAAGAAGAAAAACAAAGCTTACGGGCTCAACAGATATCTCAGCGGTCAAGGGCACTTGCTGCCCTTGCAGGGGATCTGGGTTCAGTTCCTGGAAGCCATGCTGGGTGGCTCACAACCATCCCAGTTCCGAGGATCTGTCGTCCTCTTCTGGTCTCTTACAGCACTGGCATGCCTGTGGTGCACATATCTGAATGTACATGCTCATGAGCATAAAATAAAATAAAAATATTTTTTTGAAAAGTAGCAAACATTTCCAATCGTGAACACCAGAAGACCAACCATTTAATGGCAGGGTTGTAAGTCAAACACTGAAAGAAATCCTGCCCGGTATCAATGAGAGCTCAGTCAGCTAAGTTCTTTAAAAACTAAACTTTATTATTAATGGCTCTTGTATACACATGTAATTGCCAGTCCGGAAATGAAAGGCAAACTATCAGTAACACACTGAATCCCTGCTCTTTGACATTCCTTTCACAGCCTCTGTGATCTGTGATCTACTGCAGTGCTTAGGTCCTCCTCTCAACCCCTGCGGCCGCCCACTCAGGTAGCTGTCCACTCTCCCTGCATGACACTATTTTTTTTGTAACCACACAATCCTAGTATCCCTGCTCCTAACCTGTCTCTTCCCACTGTTTTAGAAACCTGACATTGCAAATTCTTTCCTGTTGAGCTTTTCACCAGCATAACCATTTGCTTCTATTTTAGCAATATATAAGTATACACTTTAAAATCTTTCATACATTCTCATATTTCCTGGTCTTTCCCCTTAGATTCTGTTTACTTTCTCCTTCATTACTGCTGCTGCTTCTAAATTAAATAAATAAATAAACAAATAAATAAATAAACAAATAAATCTGGAGCATGAAAACATCACACAGTTGTATTTGTGATCTCCAAGCAGAAAGAATCCATGGATCCCATCATGGCTCGCCAATCTGCACCTGTGTTGAGACATATTTAACAGCAATATTTTCACTGCTTCATACTTTGGTCTTGCCAAAGACCTAACTGCTCGGTAGAACTCATTTGAAGAGCCTGTCTCTTGTGGAGGTCCCAGCTACATGACAGCCTTTTGTATCCTCAGAAGAAAAGACAGCTCACTGGAAGCAAGCCATGATGGCGATGTGGGAGCGGATTCCTTTGATGACATCAAGAGGAAGCTCAGTACTCACCTGGGGGAGAAACACTGCCAGTTTTCCGTGTCAGAGGAACTTGGTTTGAGTCTTGTCTCTAAAGCTGGTTGAAGAGTATAGTAGAATTTTCAGAGGCTTTCACAAAAGCTCCTCAGATGAGGACCTTTGTCAGGACAAAGGTAACAGGTAAGGGTTGGACAAAGGTGCAATAGTCATTCTGTTACATAGACAGAGTTTGTTTTTTAACCCTACACTCAATATTCTCTATTCTCCTGATTGCCACCATACAGAGTAAAGGAAACCCAACACTGTAAAGGAAACCCACTGCTATGCTATAAAGACAACTGACTGTATCACTTTAAACTGGTGCAGAACTTGGCTTTGTGTCTGTCTCCCTTCAGAGTAGCACAAGGCATTGTCCCTAACATACCTTTCAGTGGGCTTGCTCTTTTGGAATTGCTCTATTGCTATCAGGAAAGTCATTCTGCCTTCAGATAACCTCCTCGACTCTGGCTAGGGATTCAGAAGCAAAGAGTAACTAGTCTCGGTTCCCCAATTTTTTACACACCATTAAAGCAACAGTCTGAGTTCCTTTTGTTCAGTTCTATTTGAGAAATGCAGTGTGTTCTCTGGTGGTTAGTGACAGGAGGGCAATGCCATCGTTTTGGTCAATTTGACACAAACCTACGTGCACTTGGGAAGAAGGAATTTCTATTGAGGAACTGCTCCATTAGGTTGACCTGCATGCTTCTATGAGTCATATTTTTAATCACTAACTGGTGTAGGAGAGCCCATTCCTAGGCACGCAAGCCTGGATAGTATAAGGTGGTTGAACAAGCCACGGAGAGGAAACGAGTAAGCATCATTCCGCCATGGTCTCTGGCTCAGTTTCTGCTCCAAGTTCCTACCTCAACTTTCTCCTTGGCTTCCCTCAATAGTAGACTAAACTATAACTTAAATAATCCTTTTCTCCTCGATTGATGCTGGTTAGTGTTCAATCATAGCAATGAAAAGTGAGAATAGGCCAAGCGTGAAAAAGAAAGAATATATTGCAAAAATGGGGGAGAGAGAGAGCTGCCAGCCATTGTAGCACATTCCTGTAATCTAAGCAGTCAAAAGGCTAAAGCAGGAGGGTCACAGGTTCAAAGTCAGTCCGAGCTACACAATGAATTCCAGGCCAGTCAGCTACACGGTCAGTCCTGTTTCAAGAATATAGCTGCGTAAGAGTACACCACATGACTTTGATGTTGGTTATATATTAAAATATTGCCATTTATTATTATCTATAACCTTTTAAATAATTTCCCAGTTTCTTTTATATATGGTTAATAACAATCTTAATTGCCTCAGTGGCTTACATTATGTTCTATCAGAACATCAGTTATATCAGTTTCTATGTCTCTAAGTAAGACAGTTCTGTTTGGACTACAGATTCTAAAATCCGCATGCCCACAGCCTGCCTTCTAACATACACTAAAGCTACAAACTCCCTTCTCGGCCCCTAGCCACTTTTCTCCACTTCTCGCTGTGACATGGGGGCTCAGCTGTTCATGTCCTCCCTTCCCACCTGCTTGCCTTAGCTGTGCCAGGACAGGCCCTAAATCTCAGCATCCCCTATGAGAGCTAGTAAGTAATTCCTCACCCTGCCTGCCATGGCTGCCTTCAGTTGCCAGCTCTTTTATACACTTCCAAATACATCTCCATCCCCTTCTCCCTCTAAGACTCCAGCAGTAGCCTGGGCTCCCCAGAGGCTGGAGGTCGCACTCCCAGTTCTGTGGGACCCCCTTGCAAGCTCTAGATGCTAAAGACCCAGCCCCTTTCTGTACTTTGGAAGCTTTGTGCATAGCCTCTCTCTCTGCAGTCACCAACTGCTCTTTGCTTTATTGCCTTTCCTTTTAGTCATGAATTTTCCATACTTCTTGATTTCTGCAATTAAACTCTGTCTATCCAACCTGTGTGGTTTCTGCTTCTTGGACCCGATTAATGCAAACAGTTGTGCAAAGAGAACATGCCCAAAGATTTTTCCTTCTTTTATTCTTCTTTCATATATTACATCTTGACTGCAGGTTTTCCTCTCCCCTCCCCAAGTCTCTCCCTCCATTTACCCCAGATCCATCCACCTCCATGTCCCCTCAGAAAAGAGCAGGCCTCCCAGGGACATCAAATATGGTATATAGCAAGCAACAAAAAATATATGGTATAACAGGCACATATTCTCACATCAAGGCTGGATAAGGCAATCCAGTAGGAAGAAAAGGGTCCCAAAGGCAGGCAAACAAGTCAGAGACAACCCTTACTCCCACTGTTAGGAGTCCCACAAGAACATCAAGCTACATAGCTCTAATGTATGCAGAGGACCTAGGTCAGACCCATATAGGCTCCCTGGTCTCTGTGAGCCCACTTGAGTCCCAGTCAGTTGATTCTGTGGGCCATGTTCTTTTGGTGTCCTTGACCCCTCTGGCTGCTCCAGTCCTTGCACCCCCTCTTCCACAGGACTCCCTGAGATCTGTCTAATATTTGGTAATGGGGCTCTGCATCTGCTCCCATCGGCTGCTGGATGGAATCTCTCTGCCATCTCTGATGACGTCTATGCTAAGCTCCAATCCCAGCACATCATGCAGACATGCTGGATGGGGGTTTTGTGGCTGGGTCGGTCTCCCCACTGTAAGGCTTGTCTGCTTACAGAGAATGGCCAGTTCAGGCTCCGTGTCCCCATTACTAGGAGACTTCACTAGTGTCACCCTCACAGATTCCATAAGGTTTCTATTGCACTAGGCTTCTACCTTACACCAGAAATGCTTCCGAACTCCAACCATCTCAGTATTCTCTCCCTCCATCCCCCAAACCTTATCCCTCCTGGTCCTATCCCCCACTCACCCCCAGTGCATCCATGAAATCTATTTTATTTCCCCTTCCCAGGGAGATTCTTGTACCCCACCCCTTAAGGTCTCCTTGTTACTCTGGGTCTGTGGATTGTAGCCTGGTTATCCTTTACAGCTAATATACACGTATAAGTAAGTGCATACCATGTTTGTCTTTCTGGGTCTGGGTTATCTCAATAGGGATAATTGTTTTTTCTAGTACATCCGTTTGCCAGTAAATCTCACGATGTCATTTTTTAAAAATACTCCATTGTGTAAATGTGCCACTTTTTTTAAAAATCCATTCGTCTATTAAGAAATATCTAGGTTGTTTCCAGCTTGGGGCTGGTATGAAGAAAGCTTCTATGAGTATAGTTGAGTAAGTGTCCTTGCGGAAGGATGGGGCAAAACCTTTGGGTATCTGCCTAGAAGTAGTATAGCTGGATTTGAAATAGATCCATTCCCAGTTTTCTGGGAAACTGCCATATTGATTTTCGAAACGTTTGTACAGGTTTGCACTCCCACCAGCACTGGAGGAGTGTTCTCCTTGCTCCACATCCTTGCCAGCATGAGCTGTCACTTGCGTTTTTAATCTTCCATTTTTCTTCAACGACTTGAAGTTTTTATTATATAGATCTTTCGCTTGCTTGGTTAGAGTTACCCTAAGACATTTTATATTATCTGCAGCTAGTATATAAAAAGGGTGTTGTTTCCCTGGTTTCTTTCTCAGCTCCTTTGTCGTTTGTTATAAAAGGACTGCGGATTTATTTATTTATAATTAATCTTGAATTCAGACACGTTACTGAAGGTGTTTATCATCTGATAGCATTGTTGGAATTGTTTATATTATCTTACAAATGCAAATAATGATACTTTGACTTCTTTCTTTCTAATTTGTACCCCCCTGGTCTTCTTCAATTGTCTTATTGCGCTAGCTAGAACTTCGAGTATTGTATTGAATGGATATGGAGAGACTGGACAGCTTTGTCTTGCTCCTGATTTTAGTGAATTATTCTGAGTGTCTCTCCATTTAATTTGCTTTTTGGTTACAGGCTTTCTGTGCATTGTCTATATAATATTTAGGTATATCCCTTGTATCTCTGATCTTGTCAAGACTTTTATCGTGAAAGGCTATTGGGTTTTGTCAAAGTTTTTTTTTTCAGCATGTATTGAGATGATTTTGTGGCATTTTTTTCTTTATTTGTTTTCTGGTGAATTACATTGACATATTTTCATGTGTCGAACCATCTCTGCATCTCTGGGATGAATGCTATTTGATCATGGTGGATGATGTTTTTAATGTGCTCTTGTATTCTATTGTGTATTTTCACATCTATGATCATGAGGGAAATTAGTGTGTTATTCTCTCTTTTTTTTGTTGGATCACTGTGTGATTTAGGTAACAGGGTGATGGTGGCTTCATACAGTGAATTTGACAATGTTCTTTCTGTTTCTACTTTTTGGAATATTTTGGCCTTAGCTATTCGTTGAAAGTCTGATAGAATTCTGTCCTAAAACTGTCTGACTCTGGGCTTTTTTTGGTTGGAAAACTTTTAATGACTGCTTCCATTTCCTCAGTGTTAGAAAGTCTATTTAAATTGTTTATCTGATCTTGGTTTTAACATTGGTAAGGGGTATCTATAAGGAAAATTGTCCATTTCATTTAGATTTTGCAGTTTTGTGTAGTATAGGCTTTTGAAGTAAGACCTTTAAATTTTCCTAAGTGTCTGTCGTTATGTCCCCTTTTTTGTTTCTGATTTTGTTAATTTGGATATTCTTTATATGACTTTTATTTTGGATAAGGGTTGGTCTACCTTGTTGATTTTCTCAAAAGACATATCTCTTTGTTTCACTGATTCTTTGTATTGATGTCTTTGACTTCATTTTCTTGATTTCAGCCATCAGTTTAGTTATTCCTGCCATCTTGGGTAAGCATGTTTCTTTTTGTTCTAGAGCTTTCAAGTGTGCTATTAAGTTGCTAGTATGAGATCTCTTCAATTTCTTTATGACAGTACTTAGTACAGTGCACTTTCCTCTTAGGACAGCTCTCATTGTATCTCATAAGTTTGAGTATGTTGTGCCTTGGTTTTCATCCAATTCTAGGAAGTTTTAAATGCCTTTATTACTTCTACTCTGACTCAGCAGCCATTCCGTATAGACTTGTCAATTTTCCATGAGTTTATAGGTTTTCCGTTGCTTCTGTTGTTGCTAAAATCCAACTTTAATTCTGTAGTGGTCTACTAAGAGACAAGGGGTTATTTCAATTTTTTTGTATCTGTTGAGATTTGCTTGTGACAGAGTGTGCTGTCAATTTTGGAGAAAGTTCCATGAGGTACCTGTGGAAAGCCGGGATAGCATTCGCCATTACAAGATGGCGCTGGCTTCCGCTGCGCCACCCCGACTTCCTTTCAGGAAACTAGCTGTGTGCGCATGTGCAAGAGTGTGTTCGCGCCAAGTCTTTGCCCACCCCGGGGCGTGCCAGTGAGATCATGGAAGGATCCTGGTGTCCGCGCGTGTTCTTGCTGGCAAGACGATAGCATGGGACAGGTACCGAAAAGGCACATTCTTTCGTATTTGGGTAAAATGTTCTATAAATACCTATTAGCCCCTTTGAGTCATGATGTCTGTTAGCTCCATTATTTCTCTATTTAGTTTTTACCAGATTGACCATTAGAGAGAGTGGAATATTGAAGTTCCCACAATCAGTGCATGAGGGTCAATGTGTGACTTAAGCTTTAGTTATGTTTCTTTTACAAAATGGGTACCCTTGCATTTGGAATATAGATATTCAGAATTGAGACATCAACTTGGTGGATTTTTCCTTTTGGTGAAATGACATGTTCTTCCCCATCTCTTTTGATTAATTTTGGTTTGAAGTCTATTTTATTATATATTAGAATTGCTTCCTCGGGACATTTGCTTGGGAAAATCTTTTTCCAAACTTTTACTTAGAGTTAATATCTATCTTTGGTGTTGAGATGTGTTTCTTGTATGCAGCAGATGGATTCTTTTTTCACATCCATTCTGCTAATCAGTGTCTTTTTCATTAGAGAATTGAGTACTTTGATATTGAGAGATGTCAATGACTAATGATTGTTAATTCCTGTTATTTTGTTGTAGTTGTTATTGTTGTTGTTAGTGGTGGTGGTGGAGTTGGCAGTGGCAGCAGCAGCAGTGATGGTGTGTGTGTGTGTGTGTGTGTGTGTGTGTGTGTGTGTGTGTGTGTGTGTGTTTCCCTTCTTTGGGTTTTCTGGTGTGAGATTATTTACTGTCTGTGGAGTCTTTTGGGTCTAGTTAAACTACTGGGTTATAGGTTTTCTTCTAGTATCTTTTGTAGGTCTAGATTTGTGGATAGATATTGTTCAAATTTGACTTTATCATGGAATATCTTTTCTCCATCTGTGGTGATTGAAAGTTTTGGTAAGTATAATAATCTGGGCCAGCCTCTGTGGTTTCTTAGAGTCTGTGGCACTTCTGTACAGCCCCTTCTGGCTTTTAGTGTGCCTGTTGAGAAGTCAGTGATAATTTTAATAGCTCTTCCTTTATACATTATTTGAACTAGGTGCCAATTTCTAGGTTTGTTTTTGTTGGATGGGTCTTTTCTTCCTTCATTTCTATTTCTTTTCTGGTCTTCTGGATAAAGTGGTCTGTGGTTGAATAGAGGGTCTCTGTCTGAATTGGGGACTAAACTTCTGATGGCCTGGATGGCTCCACTCAAGTTCTGGCTATGTGCATGGCCTCTGATCTGGATAGGATCCTCTGGAGTTTAGGATGTTGGCCTGGCTTCTGATGGAGTAGAATGGGATATGATGTGGGTAAGAAGAACAGTTGTTGGGGTTAATGGTTGCTGGCAAGAGCAGGGAGGGGGGACAGCCTTACCAGGTTCTCAGGATGCTGACCTGACCTCTGGTGGGGTAGAAGGCTTCTCCTAGAGGTGTGGGCAGAATATGATCAACTATTTATTCTATAAATCATCAGAAAAGGGAATCCATTGCTAAAATCCTAGACAACATTATCACAATGGTGCCATATACATGAATTCCTAGAGTGGTAACATATTCCAGGGGCACTATGCTGTATGCCAAATACATGGAAACTTTCTAAAATAAAAGAATTATGATGTAGGTCCAATCAGGATGCACAAAAGAAAGTGTCATAGCACTGATGCTAAAACTTAATAGCACAAAATGACAAACCAATCTCACTTGCTGATGTGCAAGAAAAAATGTTTTCTACTAAATGTGTATATGTGTGTGTAGACCCACAAGTTTGTATGCAGATGTGCCTGCATGCATAGGTGCTTGTGTATGTGGAGACTAGAAGTTGAGAGCAGGAATCCTTGCTCATTCTCCATTCTATCTATTGAAGCAGTGTTTCCTACTAATGTAGAATTCACAAGTTCTGGCTAACCTAGGTAGCTAGCTCGCCTCAGATGTTCCCCTTCTCTGCCTCTCGAATGCTGAGGTTACAGGTAGGGTACCACACCTGTCCAGCTTTAGCATGACTTCTGGGATCTTGACTCTTGTCCTCACAGTAATGAGGCAAATGTTCTATCCACCAGAACTATGTCAGGTGGCTCATAGATACCTGTAATCTCCAGTTCTGGTGGATCTGATGCTGACCTCATTCTTTACACAAATACCTGTTCATAAACCTCTTTTAACACTTTCTTCTACAATGTACTTAAAATATATGAAGAACATTCATCTTAATTTTAATTCAATGAATGGTATCCTGATGTAGGTATATAATTATCATGTTCTTCCATACAAAATTATGGAAATGTAAGTGAAATTATCAATCAAGCACCACTCAGGACCTTGAATGAATTATGACAAGGAAAAATCAAGTATTAAAAATGTTTATATTTTGTGATATATTATTGAACAGTGTTTCAATCTTTGAAACTACACAAAAATCTAATATAGTAGCCAGCCATGTTGGAACTAGTAGAACTCAAGTCTACAATTTAGCATTGAGGGTGCTGAGGCAGGAGGATCACAAGTTTCAGGGTGGCCTTGCTTTCATATGAAGACTATCAGATGAAAACAAACCAAGGAGTTCCTTACTCATCCTTCAGCTGTCTTCTATTCAATATGATGTTATAATTAGAAAAGCATTAAGACATATATCTTACTGTATATTAATCTTAAAATTATCTTAATATATCTTAATACTTTTCTCATTATATATAAATATACATATACACATGTGCATAAACACACACACACACACACACACATTTCTTGGGAGCAACTTGGAAATTTCCCCCATGTCTGCTCATAGTTCTGTGGGTTCATTCCACAAGGTTGAAGCTCATTCCTCTCAGATATCCGGACTTGGTCAGCATTAGTTCATTAGAACCAGGGTCAGTGCTTGAGAATAATGGCAGCAGCATCCCTCCCAGTGACTGTTTCCATGGGAATGGATCTGTGGCAGAAAACTCTTATATTCCATTCCAAGGGTCACAGAAGGCCACTCCATTTTCAAAGGACTGTGGATGCTTGAAGCTTTTATGGTTTTTTGGGGGGGGAGGTGAAAAAAACATCAAACAGATTTATTTCATTGATGACCATTACTTAATCCTATGTATGATAACTCAGTCATTACTCAGGGAGACCTGACAAGCCACCTTCCTCTCCATGTCGGCACACTGTGGGAGGTTGCTGATACCCTCCCTTCTGCATGATTGTAGCTGTTCTCACAGTTTGCCCTTCTGCACCATTTCAAGGAAAGGTAGATTTGAGAATTTTAAAGGAGCCTGGTTTGCAGCTTTGAACACTACTGGGGATGCTCTCTATGTGCTTATCAGCATTCAGAGAACTATAGAGCCAAAAATTAGACTCTGTTCAAATCAGTCCTTAACAGGAAAGTCTGTGGAGAGATAGAAGCTTCAAAACTTCTTTTAAAAAAAAATAGATAAGCTTTGAGAGAAGCTATCTGGGGATATTTTAAATAATTTAAATAATTACGCTCAACCCAAAGGCTGTTTGTACATCTGTCTTCTTATTGTTTAGTAATACTAGACTGTAGCTCCAGAACAATATGCAGCCTCCTTTTTATGCACATGCAGCAGCACGAAGCTTGGCAATGTATCATCTGGGAAAATTGGTTTTGGGGTGATGAATTGCCAGGTTAAGAGTATCGTATTCTTGCTATCGCCTTCATTATCAGAGCAGTTTAAAAAGTGTTTTTATGTGGTGTAGCAGCACTGTTATAGTAAGAATTAATACAACATTTTAACACGTGCCTTTCAACAAGCTGGTAGGTTTACATCTGTGCCCTGCAATGTTAGGCAATTTCAACAATAGTGTGAGTAGCAACAACTTTTAAAAACTGTGCAATTAAACTCAACCTATATAAATGAAGTCCAAGCAAAGGGGTGAGGTGGAAAATGTTAGTGAATCATTAAAATGTTTGCAAAGGTGCATGCATGTGTGAGTGCATGCATACATGTATGTATGTATGTATGCATATACATATGTATGTTTGTAGAGAGAGATGACAGAAGCAAAGGTACTAAGTCTCTGTTGAAGGAGAATCATGGGA
Organism: Rattus norvegicus; assembly: GCF_021556685.1. NCBI lineage: Eukaryota > Metazoa > Chordata > Mammalia > Rodentia > Muridae > Rattus > Rattus norvegicus. Next base: position 53,469,327 of record NC_141538.1, on the reverse strand, counting down.
GTTCATCATCAGCATTACTTCCCAACGATGATTGCTCAAGTTTTGCTTTGCTCACACACCAGCACCCTCTTTGAATGAGACATGTAAGGGTAATTAGCAATTTACCAATATTGGAAAACTACCTGGTCTTAAGATATTTTGTGTGTCAAAATGGCATGAGAAGAAAGCACCATTTTTCTCTCTGTGAGATAGAAAAAAACTAACAACAAACAAGTTAATAAAAAATGACAATAGCCAACAAATCCTGAGGGCTTGTTAGAGCATTCAATGGTGGCAGTGCCGGCATTCTGCTAAAAGTAAGTGTTTCTACAAGGAAAAAGCCCAGCATGGCTACCTAGTGTGTCCTTTCTCATTGAAACATTCACATTTCTCATTGAAACAGACTACATAAACACACTTCAAAGCACACAAGCATCATGTGTCCTAATACCTATTTATACCTTTTATTTTCTCAACTACCGCCAGCTGGAATTCAAATTCTTCAAAGTGCTAAATGTAGTTCTTTTCAGACTTTGCCAGCACATTTTCATGTATTCTGGTGGTCTTCACTTTAATACTTCTAAGTTTATAAGAATCTATAAACGTAAGGTAAAAATTGAATTATCCTCTACTTGTGAATGGTTATTTTCAGTCCTTTAAAGAAAATATCCCAACCCTTGTGTGTCAAGTGCCATTGTGTTCATTCACTATCCGTCTTCATGCATAAATCTTTGAAACAAACATTTTATGAAGATATACTGTTCCCATCTGAACAAGGCCTGCTACCACATTACCAGGAGAGGTGGACCTGAGAAGGTTTTTATGGTCTGCTATAGAAATTGAGGGCAAAGAATGATCAAAGTCATTCAATATCACCTGTTTTGCTAAGAGGCCCAGTAGCAAAACTAGGACTCACAACTTAGGCTCAGTCCAAACCTATGCTTTCCTATCTATGGACCCTTCTTTTACAACATTGTTCTTGAGTCCATTTCCCATCAGAGTATCTTCAGCTCCATCCACATACCTGCAAATTTCAGCTCACTTTTCTTAGAAACCGAATAATATGCAGGTAAATGAATGGTCCTAGAAATAACCATCCTGGGCTAGAGAGATGGCTCAGCAGTTAAGAGCACCAACTGCTCTTCTAGAGGTCCTGAGTTTAATCCCTAGCAACCACATGGTGGCTTACAACCATCTTTAGTGGTATCCAATGCCCTCTCCTGTAGTGTCTGAAAACAGCTACAGCGTACTCTCTTTGAGAGAGAGAGAGAGAGAGAGAGAGAGAGAGAGAGAGAGAGAGAGAGAGATCCTGAATGTGGTAACCTAGACCCCAAAGGACAAAATTGCAAGTTTTTTTAATGTAGATGTTACCTTTTAAGATTTCAGTATGTGTGCTTCAGTCTGAATAATGGCTAATAACAAACCAAGGGAGGAGGGATCTTCCAGGAAGAGAAAATAGAATATACGTGTTATAAAGGGATAAAGGAGAAACTAAGAGGATTAAGTGGGGGAAGGGGATAGGAAAGCAGAATAAATCAGAGAATATGGGAGGGATAACAAACATGAAAGGCCTTTTTGAAAAGCCATATGAAAATCTCATACTGTAGAAGCTTTATAGTGTGTGTGTGTGTGTGTGTGTGTGTGCGTGTGTGTGTGTCTGTGTGTGTGTCTGTGTGTGTGTGTCTGTGTGTGTGTGTATCTATCTTTACCTCTATTGATATATATGAAAGGAATTTAAATGGAGTCACCATACACTTTAGGGAACAACGTCCCCCAAATATCACAAGTCATTAAGTCATTGGTCAAAGTACCCCATAGACCACCACTCAAATATCATAGGCTATTGCCCGTGTTTCATTTACTCTCTATAACCTGATAGTAAAGCCTTATTGCTAAAGACAGCATTTACTTATGTCACCAAAGACAGAAAAATCAACTAGAAGCTTCACTCCTAATGACTAGCATTCAATGCTAGTGATGGAAACAAGCTCCCAAAGGAGGAATGCAATCATCAATATCACCCAGTGACATCTGTAACCTACAACAGTTAGCTACTACAAGACATACTGTGCAGTAGTGGCACAAGCGTGATGGGAACAACCAACCACTTTTTAATTGGATTTAAGACCCACTCCATGAGATGGAATGCAACACTACTAAAGAAACCAAGACCGTGAGACTAGATAGGTAACGGGCCTAGTAGAAAACATACTACTATTTTTCTGATAAAGGAACATAGCAATAAGAAGGCATATTGTTGAACCCATTGAGAAGAGCATCACTTAGAGATCCACAATAGGCAAAGAGTTGAGAAACTTGGAGAGCATTGGAGCACTCAGTCTTGGAGGTTTTCATCAAAGTCTTCCCCTCAAGGCTCAGGGATCTATGGGGAAGCAGTGATAGAATGACTGCACAAGCCAGAAGTAGAAGATGGCTCTAAGAAAACATCTTCCAGCACAACAGGACTGACACACATACAAACTCAGAGACTGTGACAACACACACATGACCTGAAAAAATTCCAAACCAGACTAAAATCCCCACTGGGAAGGGGTACCAAACACAAAGTCCTGCTTCTAATCAAGAAGCTGTTCGCAATGATACCTGCTAGGAGAGGGAGGATCAGGTTTCTACAGTGCTGTGTCCCTGGGTGTAATAACCACATTACAGGGAAGGGTCTCTGCCCAGGAATAGTTAGTTAGCCAACACAAAGCAGACTTCATGGATTATTCTGTAGGTGAACAGTTTTTATTTTCTTTTGGTATATTTATCTTATTGTTTTTTGTTTGTTTGGGATTTTTTCTGTCTTTAGATGGGGGACATGAAGTTGAATGAGTCAGGAGGTAGAAATGATCTGGAAAAGGAAAGATCTGGAAAGTATTGAAGGAGAGTAAAAACATGAACAAAATATACTTTGGGAAAAATTTTAAAAACAAAACAAACAAAAATAAAAAGTGTCACTTGGAAAGAATTTTAAGGAAATACTACAGTAGAAAGGAATTGGGGTTTTTTGTTTGTTTTTATTTTTGTTTTGTTTTGTTTTGGGTTTTTTCTTATTTACATTTTAAATGTTATCTCCTTTCCCAGTTTCCCCGTCCATAATCCCCCATCACATCTCCTATGACCCTGCTTCTAGGAGGGTATTACCCCACCCAACCACCCACCCCTTCCTGCCTCCCTGCCCTGGCATTTCCCTACACTGGGGCGTCGAGCTTTGGCAAGACCAAGGGGCTTCTCCTCCCATCAATGTCCAACAAGGTCATCCTCTGCTACATATGCAGCTGGAGCCATGGGTCTGTCTATGTGTAGTCCTTGGATGGTGGTTTAGTCCATGGAAGCTCTGGTTGCTTGGTATTGTTGTTCTTATGGGGTTGTAAACCCCTTTAGCTTCTTCAATCCTTTCTCTAACTCCTTCATTGGGACCCCATTATCAGTTCAATGGTTGGCTGTGAACATTCGCCTCTGTATTTGTCATGCTCTGGCAAAGCCTCTCAGGAGACAGCTATATCAGGCTCCTATAAGCATGCACTTCTTGGCATCAGCAATATTGTCTGGGTTTGGTGGCTGTATGTGTATGGGATGGATCCTCACGTGGGGCAGACTCTGAATGGCCATTCCTTTGGTCTCTGTTCCAAACTTTGCTCAATATAGCCTCCTGTGAATACTTTTGTTCACTCTTTTAAGGACTAAAGCATATAGACTTTGGTCATCCTTCTTGAGCTTCATGTAGTCTGTGGATTATATCTTGAGGAATCCGAGGTTTGGGGCTAATATCCACTTCTCAATGAGTGCATAACATGTGTGGTTTGTGTGTGTGTGTGTGTGTGTGTGTGTGTGTGTGTGTGTGTGTGTGTGCGCGCGCGCGTGTGTGCGTTATGGTTACCTCACTCAGTATAATATTTTCTAGTTACATCTATTTGCCTATGAATTTCATGAAGTTATTGTTTTTAATAGCTACTTAGTACTCCATTCTGTAAAGGCACCACATTTTCTATATCCATTCCTAGGTTGAGGGACATCTGGGTTATTTCCATGTTCTGGCTATTATAAATAAGGCTGCTATGAACACAGTGGAGCATGTGTCCTTGTTATATATTGGAGCATCTTTTGGGTATATGCCCAGGAGTGGTATAGCTGGGTCCTCGGGTAATAAAATATCCAATTTTCTGAGGAACCTCCAGACTGATTGACTGAGTGATTGTACCAGCTTGCAATCCCACCAACAATGGAGGAGGGTTCCTCTTTCTCCACATCCTTGCCAGCATCTGTTGTCATCTGAGTTTTTGATCTTAGCCATTCTGACTGCTGTGAGATGGAATCTCAGGGATGTTTGATTTCTTTTTCCCCAATGATTAAAGATGTTGAACATTTCTTTAGGTGCTTCTCACCATTAGATATTCCTCAGTTGAGAACTCTTTATTTCTGTACCCCATTTTTAAAGAGGCTTATTTGGTTCTCTGGAGTTTATTCTTGAGAACCTTGTGTATATTGGATATTAACCCTCTATCAGATGTAGGATTGGTAAAGATTTCTTCGCAATCTGTTGGTTGCCTTTTTGTCCTAATGACAGTGTCATTTGCCCTACAGAAGCTTTGCAATTTTATGAAGTCTCATTTATTGATTCTTGATCTTAGAGCATTAGCCATAGGTGTTCTGTTCAGGAAATTTTCCCCAGTGTCAATATGTTCCAGGTTCTTCCCCACTTTTTCTCTTATTAGTTTGAGTGTATCTGGTTTTATGTAAAGGTCCTTGATCCACTTGGACTTGAGCTTTGTACAAGTGATAAAAATGGATCAATTGCATTCTTCTACATGTTGACCTCCACTTGAACCAGCACCACTTGTTGAAAATGCTATCCTTTTTTCCACTGGATGGCTTTAGCACATTCGTCAAAAATCAAGTGACCCTAGGTGTGGGGGTTCATTTCTAGATCGTCAATTCTATTCCACTGATCTACCTGGATGTCTCTGTACCAATACCATATAGTTTTTATCACTGTTGTTCTGTACTACATCTTGAGGACAAGGACGGTAATTGCACCAGAAGTACTCTTATTATTGAGAATATTTTTTGCTGTCCTGGGTTTTTGTTATTCCAAATGAATTTGCAAATTGTTCTTTCTAACTCTGAAGAATTGAGTTGGAATTTTGACGAGGATTGCATTGAATCTGTAGATTGCTTTTGGCAAGATGGCCATTTTTAAAATATTTATCCTGCCAATCCATGAGCATGGGAGATCTTTTCATCTTCTGAGATCTTCTTGAATTTACTTTTTTCAGAGACTTGAATTTCTTCTCATACAGATCTTTCACTTGCTTGGTTAGAGCCACACCGAGGTATTTTATATTATTTGTGACGATTGTGAAGGGTATCGTTATTCTCATTTCTTTCTTAGCCATTTATCCTTTAAGTAGAGGAAGGCTACTGATTTGTTTGAGTTAATTTTATACCTACCCACTTTGTTTAAGTTGTTTATCAGATTTAGAAATTCTCTTGTGGAATTTTGAGGTCACTTAAGTATATTCTCATATCATCTGCAAGTAGTGATATTTTGACTTCTTTTTTTTTCCAATTCGTATCCCTTTGACCTCCTTTTGTTGTCTGATTGCTCTGGCTAAGACTTTGAGTACTATATTGAATAGGTAGAGAGAGAGTAGGGAACTTTGTCTAGTCCCTGATCTTAGTGGGATTGACTCAAGCTTTTCTCCATTTAGTTTTATGTTGGGAACTGTTTTGCTGTATATTGCTTTTACTATGTTTAGGTATGGGCCTTGAATTCCTGATCTTTCCAACACTTTTAACCTGAAGGAGTGTTGAATTTTCTCAAATGATGTCTCAGCATCTAATGATATAGTCATGTGGTTTTTTTCTTTGCATTTGTTTACATAGTGGATTAAGGTAATGGATTTCTGTATATTGAACCATCCCTGCATTCCTTGGATAAAGCCTACTTGATCATGATGGATGATCATTTTGATGTATTCTTGGATTGTGTTTGTGAGAATTTTATTGAGTAATTGTGCATCGATATTCCTAAGGGAAACTGGTCTGAAGTTCTCTATCCTTGTTGGATCTTTGTGTGGTTTAGGTACAAGTGTAATTGTGGCTTCATAAAAGGAATTGAGTAGTGTTCCTTCTGTTTCCATATTGTGGAATAATTTGGACAGTATTGGTATTAGGTCTTCTATGAAGTTCTGACAGAATTCTGCACAAAACCCATCTGATCCTTGGCTTTTCTTCATTGAAAAACATTTAATGACTGCTTCTATTTCTTTAGGAGTTATGGGACTGTTTAGATGGTTTATCTGATCCTGACTTAACTTTGGTGCCTGGTATCTGTCTAGAAAACTGTCCATTTCATCCAGATTTTCCAGTTTTCTTGAGTATAACTTTTACAGTAGGATCTGATAATTTTTTAATTTCCTCAGTTTCTGTTGTTATTACTCCCTTTTCATTTCTGATTTTGTTAATTTGGATAATACCTCTGTGCCCTCTGGTTAGACTGACTAAAGGTTTATCTATCTTATTGATTTTCTCAAAGAAACAGCTCCTGATTTTGTTGATTCTCTGTATAGTTCTTTTTGTTTCTACTTGGTTGATTTCAGCCTTGAGTTTGATTATTTCCTGCCATCTATCCTGCCTCTTGGGTATATTCGCTTCTTTCTGTTCTAGAGCTTTTAGGTGTGCTGTCAAGCTGCTAATGTATGCTCTCTCCAATTTCTTTTTTAAGGCACTCAGAGCTATGAATTTTCCTCTTAGCATTGCTTTCATTGTTTCCCATACGTTTGGGTATGTTGTGCCTTCATTTTCATTAAATTCTAAGAAGTCTTTAAATTCTTTATTTCTTCCTTGACCAAGTTATTATGAAGTACTGCATTGTTCAGCTACCATGTGTATGTGGGCTTTCTCCCTTTTTTGTTTTTATTGAAGACCAGCCTTAATCCATAGTGGTCTGATAGGATGTATGGGATTATTTTTATCATCTTTTATCTGTTGAGGCCTGTTTTGAGACCAATCATATGGTCAGTTTTGAAGAAGGTACCATGAGGTGCTGAGAACAAGCTATATTCTTTTGTTTTAGGGTGAAATGTTCTATAGATATCTGTTAAAGCCATTTGGTTCATAACTTCTGTTAGTGTCTCTGTGTCTCTGTTTAGTTTCTGTTTCCATGATCTGTCAATTAATGAAAGTGGGACTTGAAATCTCCCAATACTATTGTGTGAGGTGCAATGTGTGCTTTGAGCTTTAGTAAGGTTTCTTTTACGAATGCAAAGGCCCTTGCATTTGGAGCATAGATATTCAGGATTGAGAGTTCACCTTGGTGGATTTTCCCTTTGATGAATATGAAGTATCCTTCCTTATCTTTTTTGATAACTTTTCATTGAAAGTTGATTTTATTCGATATTAGAATGGCTACTCCAGCTCACATCTTGGGACCATTTGCTTGTTAAATTGTTTTCCTGCCTTTTACTCTGAGGTAGTGTGTCTGTCTTTGTCACTGAGGTATGTTTCCTGTATGCAGTAAAATGCAAGATCTTCTTTAAGTATCCAGTCTGTTAGTCTATATCTTTTTATTGGGGAATTGAGTCCATTGATGTTGAAAGATATTAGGGACCAATGATTGTTGTTTCTTGTTATTTTTGTTTTTAGAAGTGGAATTATGTTTGTGTGGCTATCTTCTTTTGGATTACTTAAAATTAGATTACTTTCTTGCTTTGTCTAGGGTGTAGTTTCCCTCCCTGTGTTTCCCTCTCTTCTATACCTATAATCCTTAGGTCTGATCTTCTCATTGTGTCCTGAATTTCCTGGATGTTTTGTGTTAGGAGCTTTTTGCTTTTTGCATTTTCTTTGACAGTTGTGTCAATGTTTTCTATGGTATCTCCTGCTCCTGAGATTCTCCCTTCTATCTCTTGTATTCTGTTGGTAATGCTTGTGTTTGTGACTCCTGATCTCTTTCTTAGGTTTTCTATCTCCAGGACTGTCTCCCTTTGTGATTTACTTATTGTTTCTATTTCCATTTTTAGAGCCTGGATGGTTTTGTTCAATTCCTTCCCCTCCTTTGTTGATTTTTTTTTTATTTCCTCTTTAAGGGCTTCTACCTGTTTACCTGTTTTGTCCCATATTTCTTTAAGGGCATTATTTATGTGTTTCTTAAAGTCCTCTAACATCTTCATGAGTTATGATTTTAAAGCAGTCTTGCTTTTCCTTCGTGTTGGGGTATTCAGGGCTTGTCGTGGTGGGAGAACTGGGCTCTGATTATGCCATGTGACTTTGGTTTCTGTTGCTTAGGTTCTTGCCCTTGACTCTCACCATCTGCTTATCTCTGGTGTTAGTTGACTTGACCCTCCTGTAAGACTATGTGTCAGCCCTACTGGGAGACAAGCTCAGCTCTCTCCCTGATGGATTTGGGTACAAAGAGCTGTGGCACACAGTCAGTTCAGGGTGCAGACAGAAACCAAAAGGATCCTGTCCCAGACTGCTCTTTAATTCCTGTGTCCTGAGGGCTCCAGATGGGTTCCTCTTGGGCCAGGAATGTGAGCAGAAATGGTGGTCTCACCTGTGCTCTCTGGTGCGTCAACACTTCTGAGAAACCAGCTTTCTCCCCGTGGGATCTGGGTACAGAGAGCTATGACACAGAGTCAGCTCAGGGCATAGGTCAGGAAGTAGGTTCTTAATATAAAGCTCTGGTTTTCCTCTTGGTTTTTGTTGGAATTCATCAACCACAAAATGTCCTGCAAATAAAACAGAATGAAGCAGAAGATGGGAAAGACTTCAGAATCAGTTGCAGTGGTAGTAAAAATAAAGGGTAGGTATCATCATTGCTGACTTGGATGGTTCAAAATGTGGTCAGTTGCATGGGGAGGAACAAATATGGAACAAAAATGGAACAAATATAAAAAGACGGTGAGTTCTGCTTTGAACAAAGGCGTTTAAGATAGTAGTAGACATTCTGGTGGTGATAGGTAGTATGATTTTGGAATATAAAGAAGCAGTGAAGTTATAGATGTAGGAGTAAGGCCATCAGCATGTTGACAGGCAAGAAACCACCAATACGTTTCCTCTAAGAAGCCACAAAAGTACAGAGAAGTGAGTGCTGAGATCCAGGTTCTAGAGGAGCCAGCACATACATGAGATGAGAAGCCAGAAGGTGAAGCTACAAAAATTGAATCCCAGGAGAGAGGTAGCAAGGTAGAGTAGTATCACTGAAATATGAACATGAGAAACCACAGAGTGCTCTGGGAAGTGAGCAGGAGCCTTGCAAGGCTGAAGGCTGAAGAGCCTTCCTGTTCTTCCATTTTCATCTGGGCACTTTCCGGGCCAAGCCAAGCCATTCTAGGTCTTCAGTGCACATGTGTGGACATGCATTCGTTCTTTTTAAGAAGTTGCTGCTTTCTCGAAGCTAGCCAGATATTTCTATTGTGCTTTTTGTTTCCAGTCATGCTTCCAACCTTCTCCAAGATCTATGTCTGGCTTGATATGTTGAATTACCAGAGGTTAAATTGGTGGAGTCTTTTAACATTTCTTCTCTAATAACTATGTCTATTGGAATTATTATCACTCAGGTTATCATCCTAAAGAGAACAATGTTGACAAAAAAGGAAAGAACTATTTTTCATTATTTCAGTCATGTTTACTCAGGAAATGTCCTGAGTAATAGAAGTTCTGAATAGAATTATCGGAAACTCTTGAGGAACCCACCCAGCAACCACTAAGCTAGTTCACCCAAGAGCAATGTCCTCAATCTTCTCCCAGAAGGCAGAGAGATTCAAATAGTTTTTAAAAGATAAAGGAAAGCCACACACAACGGTTCTGTTAAAATAGAAACAGAAAAGCCATATTTGAATTTTAACTTTTCATTTTGAAATAATCATGATTCACTAGATGCTGCAAATACTCTTCAGAAATGAGCTGAGATTCCTTGACACTAAGGTTAATCTCAGCATAACTACAGCACCGCACTAAGGCAGGAGGTCAACACTGCCAAAGCATGTGTGGTTCTGTTATTTATGTCATGTAAACATGGCCATGACCACAGTAGTCAAGAAATGACTCTTTCACTAAAGACCTCTTTCATGTAGCTGTTCACACATCATTTCCAAAATTGTAAGGGCACCATAGAATGTCTGATCTTTTGAAATGGGCTTTCTTCATTCAGCATGAGTTGAGATTCATCTAAGTTGTTCTAAGTACAAACGGTTTGCTTCTATTTGTTGTCAAATAGTATTCTGTGGCATGGATGACACCATTGTCCTTGTATCCAGTAAATGAGAGCTGGTGGCTCTTGTAAACAATGCTGCTGGGAGTAGACTTTTCCATAGTGTTGAGTCTTTATTTCTATCTTGTAAACACACAGCAAGGGTTGCTGGACTACACAGTAAAGATACATAAACTTGCTGAGGTTTCTCTCAGAGCAGTAGGTGTCACCTGACCTACTTAGCAGTAAACAACATCCCAATTTAGTGTTGCCTCTATTTTCCATTGTTCAAATATGCCTTTCATGGTATATGGCTCGATGGTGACGACAAGGAGTTTGAGCATCTTTCTGCAGGGGGTTTGAGCATCTTTCTGCAAGGGAGTTTGAGCATCTTTCTGGAGGGAGTTTGAGCATCTTTCTGCAGGGGATTTGAGCATCTTTCTGCAGGGAGTTTGAGTATCTTTCTGCAAGGAGTTTGAGCATCTTTCTGCAGGGGATTTGAGCATTTTTCTGTAGAGGGTTTGAGCATCTTTCTGCAGGGAGTTTGAGTATCTTTCTGCAAGGAGTTTGAGTATCTTTCTGTAGGGGGTTTGAGCATTTTTCTGCAGGGAGTTTGAGCATCTTTCTGGAGGGAGTTTGAGCATCTTTCTGCAGGGGGTTTGAGCATTTTTCTGCAGGAAGTTTGAGTATCTTTCTGCAAGGAGTTTGAGTATCTTTCTGTAGGGGGTTTGAGCATTTTTCTGCAGGGAGTTTGAGTATCTTTCTGCAAGGAGTTTGAGCATCTTTCTGCAGGGAGTTTGAGTATCTTTCTGCAGAGGGTTTGAGCATCTTTCTGCAGGGAGTTTGAGTATCTTTCTGCAAGGAGTTTGAGTATCTTTCTGTAGGGGGTTTGAGCATTTTTCTGCAGGGAGTTTGAGTATCTTTCTGCAAGGAGTTTGAGCATCTTTCTGCAGGGAGTTTGAGTATCTTTCTGCAGGGGGTTTGAGCATCTTTCTGCAAGGAGTTTGAGTATCTTTCTGCAAGGAGTTTGAGTATCTTTCTGCAAGGAGTTTGAGTATCTTTCTGCAGGGGGTTTGAGCATCTTTCTGCAGGGAGTTTGAGTATCTTTCTGCAAGGAGTTTGAGCATCTTTCTGTAGGGGGTTTGAGCATCTTTCTGCAGGGAGTTTGAGTATCTTTCTGCAAGGAGTTTGAGTATCTTTCTGCAAGGAGTTTGAGTATCTTTCTGTAGGGAGTTTGAGCATCTTTCTGCAGGGAGTTTGAGCATCTTTCTGGAGGGAGTTTGAGCATCTTTCTGCAGGGGGTTTGAGCATCTTTCTGCAGGCATATTTGCATTCTGTGCATACAATAGCAATGTCTCATATTCTAATTAAATTCAAGATATTGTTTCCTTTTTGTTTTTGTTTTAAGTTTGTGGCTCTTTATACATCATGGATATTTACAAACAATAGAGATAGTTGTGTACTTCTTCTAGTAAAATATTTGTATCTTTTTCATTTTAGGAGTGTTCATCACAGAGCAGAATTCTTGACTTGATGAAGTCCAAATGTTTTTATGTTTCATTCTTTGAGCAATCATATCATGCTCAGTCATAAGATTAAAAATTCATTTGAATTTCTGCAGGTCAGTGAAATATGCAATACTAATCCCTTACGTGATCACAACTGAGGTTACAGATGTCCAAGGTTTGCTTCAAAATGATCCAGTTTGGAAGATAAGGTTAGGCTAAATCTTATACAGTTGTAAATTAACAGAAACAACTGTGAGCTTCTAATTTTAAAGATAAGAGGATAAGTACACTGAGTTTGTTATGTTATTCTATTTTTTGAATTTTTTTAATAAAGAGTTGTTTTTTAAAGAACAAGAGGAAAAGGAAGAAGAGGAGAAGGAGGAGGAAGATAAAGAAGAGGAAGAAGAAGAGGTGCACATACTTTGACTATATAATCTAATTTTGAAAACTTTACCCTAAGGAAAAGATTGAAATATTGGCAGAGGAAAACGGTCTGTCCTGGGATGTTTATAGCACCATTACTTGTGAACGTGGAAGGAAAAGTCAGAAACAATACAAATAGCTAACATTAAACAATGTTATATAATCCATGCTATATCATCCTGGGGGCCATTAAGGAGCCATTAAAGTGATAAAAAATGAAGCCTGGAGATACAGGAAGGCTGTTACAAAAATAATGCTAGACAGAAAATAAAAACAAAATATAATCCTTCAACTTTAATTTAGCCAGTCGTGGTATTGGAATAATGTGATTTTTATATTTCTCTAGCAAAAATTTTAGTTCATTTCCCTAAACAGTGTAACAGTCATTTCAACTGTGGCAATTGCAAGAATAAGGACCCATGATTAAGCCCCTTCCTGACCATCAGGGTTCCCGCAGGCAGAATGGCAGGCAGTGGGTTCTTATACCAAAGCAGGGTGAGGATAGGTGGCAGCAGTTCATACCCTACCCTCAAATACACATCCAAGTGCATCTTGATGATACGTTGGAACTCATGGCAGGAGCATGATACTCTGCTGTGACTAATAAATGCTCCAACCGGAAAAGGACTGATTTTAAAACTACCAGACCTAAGTGTTCCTGTCTTAAAACCTGGAGGCCATGTTTGTATTCTGAGAGACAGAAAATGGGTCAATCAGGATGACAGGGGAGGTAGGGAGGGGCTGAGAGGAGTGGGAGAAGAGGAAACTGTAATCAGGATAATATTGTGTAAGAAAAAAATCTACTTTCAGTAAAAGGTAAAAAATAAGCAAACAAGTCTTGAAGGCAGATTTGTCTTACAGTGTTTTGGGGCTCACAAAGGCTTCTGGGATTGCATAGGGAAATGAGAGAAGGACCCATGTTCTTAAAAGCAACAAATCTTGTTTATGTCAGAAAGCTTGACATTTCTAAAACTTGTTCACACACTCATTAATATTCCTTTCAAAAGGTGAAACCCAAATATTCCTCCCCATAACTTGTTCTTCATGCATAGAAAAACTGGGAAAAGGAGTGACCCCAAAGATCAACACAGAGTCAAGAGGCTATACCTTCACTCCTCTCAGATCTTTTGTTCTGGTCAAAACATCTACCAAATGAGGAGCCTCAGAAGCCTTTGGGGAAGCTACATAAAGAAACTGAAGCCTCCTGCCCACAGGCTGTGTGGAGAGGCTTGAAAATAAATGTTCAAGATGCAAGGCCAGCCTAGGCCTAGGCCTTTGCATCCTCTGGGGCCTGGCCTGGACTGTGGTAGTTTGACGTCCATACACGCACAGCTAAGCTGCTGCTGAATCTAGGCCCATAGGAAGTGAGGTGATAAATGGTGTTCTCTAGGAATAATTTGTTATATAAAAATATGCAATGTGGAAAATTTTAGAGTCAAAATTTTCACTTTGTAGGTTTCTAATGTAAGTTTTACTGCCTTCTCCTCATCTCTAGTAGTTTCCTATAAAACTAATTTTGGAAAGCATTCTGCCAAAAACTAAATATTTTTCAAGAACCCAATGACTATAAGAAGACTCTACCACCTAAAACCTTACTTGTACTTAAATGTTGTGGACTAGCTCAGGAAAAATAGACATTGAGTGTTTTAAATGTGTTTAAACATTAACAGTTAAAGGTTTATTTTGTGTTACTATCACCTCCAAAAATGTTTATCAATAATGTTCCATTGTTTGGTTCTTCCCTTCTCATGTATGAATTTGTTTATCTTATAAAAGATGCTGTAGGATGTCTCTCTAGGAGAAGAGAAGTGCTTCCTGTCTGAAGGCAATCCAGGGAGAAGCAGATTTGCTCCCAAACATAGTCACAGAAACTGTGGAGTGTCTCCCAGAGCAGGAAGGAGGCTATCAATCCAGTGTTGGGTGGAGAAAAGAAAGGTATGGGATCATGAGAAGGATGATCTCTCATTGGGAAAGCCAGGTTTAGCTAATTCAGGGCCAACAAAAGATTTCCTGATGCTGAGTAACAAAAAAAAAATCAGTTCTAATGATAAAACTAATACAACTGAAATGTGATAGAAAAATGAAAGGTTAGTGCCAGAAAGTAATTAAACAACCGAGTTATTATACCAAAGTGTTCCATGGGAGCAAGAATGCTTACTTTGATTCGTGGAGTTTACACAATACATTAGCAAGTAAGCTCTGCATTGTCAGTAGGGTAGGAAGTCTCCAACATTGTCCTTTAGCAAACAGTAGAACTGTACAGTACTCATATTTGTCCACTGGTTGTCTAACAAGCTCACACATAGCTGCTATGACATACAAGTCTTATTCACTGTGGAAGTCTGAATGAGAAATGTCCCCTATAGGTTCACATGTTTGAATGCTTGTGGTCTCTGGATGATGGTGCTGTTTGCAACCTTTAGAAGGTGAGTCTTGCTGAAGGATGCTCAACTCTGCAATTGGGTGTTCAGAGCTTATACCCTCACTGCAATTCCAGTTTGCTATTCCTACTTCCTGTGCATGGTTGACATAATCTCTCAGCTTCTTTCTCTGGCTGCTTGAGGATGCTTCCCCAGCCATTATGAACTTTCCCTCTAGAACTATAGACTAAACAAAATCTTTCTTTCATGAGTCATTTTGGTTATGATGTTTTAGCACAGAAACAGAAAAGTAATTAATGCATTCATTGAATTTACCAACAAGTGACCTGTCATTTAAAATATAAGACCAGAAGCCAACTCATAGATCTTCAATAAGAATAATGAAAGATTTCATGGGAAAAGAATATTTAGATGTAGAAATCTCAATAGTACAGCATGAGATGTATTGAGGAAATCATGTGACTAATAATTTATCAAGAGTTATCATTCCTTTTAAAAAGAAATGTTAAGGTACAAAATTAAGAGTGGATCATGTGATACAGGCTTCCAACTATACTATCTAAATCACAGCAATGTTTCATTTTTGTATTAAGTAGTGTATATAATACTCTATACTATCTTTAAAAAAAGCTAATGTGCACCTGGCAATCTTGAAGTTCAAGCATAGAAAACTAAGTGTTCCAGCTCACTATAATCCTAGCATTAGAGATCTAGAGGTACGAGAATGAGAAATTTAAGGCCATTTAAGCTACATAGCAAGTTTGAAGCCAATCTGAACTACATGAGATCCTAACTCAAAACAAGATTAGAGATAGAAAACCGTATTGCCAATTGATAGCTCCATAACTTCAGATACATATAATGCTTGAGTCTAAGTTCTAAAAAGTGAGAAAATGACCAAGTACAGACTCTCTTCTATGAAGATGATGCTCTTTCCTTCTGTGGGGAGGCCTCATACTCTGTGCTCCTTCCCCCAATCCTACTCCAGGAACGGTCTCAGCCACAGATTTACCCAGAATATTTGGAGCTACTCAGACTCAGTAAATGTTGTCTATTGGTTTTTGTTCTTGTGGGCTATAATTTACATAGAGGAGATAGTCTTCAAATCTCTGGCCAAAGAAACTGTTGATGCAAAATAATCAGTTAGTCTGAGGAGGGAGAACGGAACAGATGGAGTAACTTCTTAGTGGCTGGATTCTGGAGATGCCTCTTGTGGATAAAGGACAAATCTCATGTGACTCTATGATTCCCCAAAGCAGGGACAACTGCTCATAGAGTAAGATGAAATGAAAAACAGCGTCACTTGCTTTTGTACCCCAAATGTCAAGCTGCCAGGTCATTTTATGTTGCTCCTATAGATGGTCTCATTCTCACATAGTTCTTTTATGTCTGAAGAATGATTGTTACATTTTAGTAATCTGGCTATTCTTCAAAGATTGGACTTTTCTTCCCAAATGTAGCCTAGTATATCTGGATTTGCATTCATCACTTTATGATGGGGTAGAGAGTAAGTACCCATCCCAAGAAGACACCTAAAGAATATCCCTGCGGGAACATTTCACACTAGCCCTGTTTTTCCTTTCAACTTTGGGGATCCAGTGCTATGAATGGGCACACATCTGGAGATCTGATGGAGACCTGGACAAACACTAGTGACCTCAAGATGACTCAGGCAAAGACCTCAGATTATGAGGGCTGACCACTGGGTTCAAATTCTGACTATTCTAACTTCTCGAGGTCTTGATTGTTACACTAGTAAAATGTTCTAAAAACAAAATAAGGCTTATCTTATTTGTCTGGGGGGTGGGGTGGGGTGGAACTTGTGATTCTACTGCCTAAGCCTGAGTGTCTGGATCATAAGCTCGTGCTACTAGTAACATATGGAGGTTTAAATAAGCCAAAGCTAGTAAAGCCTTCAGGTCAGTGACAGCACACAGAAACTAGCAGTCAGTGGATGCTAGGCAGCAATGATACTGCCCCAAATGGATTGTGAATGCCTCACATCTGCTAGAGAAGAGAGAACGCTATCCTAAAAGTATAACCCAAGTATCTGTGGAGAGAATGTATGGCAGCTTCTCTTAGGAACTGTAAAGTCTTCTACTAAATGGAAATTAAGCAAATAATCTTTAGGGTTTTCTTGCTACCCTCTAGACTTCTGTGAAACGCAGTTGAATACAGGAACCTCTGCCCCTTTGCCAGTGTCTATAGAATGAACATTGCAAGCAAATGATGATTGTATTACTTAGCAATTTCAGCGAGACTCAGAGTTCACTGGTGAGCTTCGTGCCTCCAATTTCTTATTCCATTTGTCCTCAGCTGGCCTGATTTTCATTATCTGTGAAGATTTGAATGGAATGATTTATCAGCCTTTATAAAACTGCTACAGCATGGTCGATTGGCCTCACAGAGAAGAAAATTCCTATTTTGAATTGTCTTTTGTCTGAAAACTTGCCATAGCCATGGCTTCTTTCTGAAGTTCATAATCCTTTCCAGACTGGGCAAGAGTTACTCTGCCCATTGACCACCAGAACATGCCTTCTTGCTATCCCATCCATCAACAATAGAACTCCTTCATTTCTCTGCTTTCCCTTTCAAAGCATTTCAAAAGGCAATGCCTATCTCCTGCTCTAGCCCTGCCAAGATGGGCGCCTTCCTCTTCTCAGTGAACATGCTGTGTCAGCCATGGTTTGAGTTGTCATATAATTATCCTTTATACCTATGAGCAAAACTGACTTTTGGCCTCATCTCAATCTGAGCTTATAAAAGTAATCCATATCTACTCAATTAATTAAAAACAACTTCAAGTCCATGGAACTCTGTAGTTGAGTAACCAAAAAGTAAGAATAAAAAATTACTACTAGTAATTACTCAAGGCTTATCATTCATTGATGTTAAACAAAATAACAACGTTTCTGATGGTATAAACTCATTTTCCAGGTGCATTGTATTCAGGTCTCATCTCACTTAATCCTGTGCTATTTGAGATATAAGGAAACTGAGATTAGAAGAAATAAAGCCCCCACCAGTATATGGCTAGCTGAAAAAGCAGCTGACATATCGATCAGGCTAACTCTAAACACATCCTTTCTCCAGTGCACCACACTGCAGGAAGTCCTCCCTGCCTGTGACACAGGCCAGATGCACCCTGACTTCCTGGGAGCTTTCACAGCAGCAGCCTGATTGCTCTTGGAACTGAACTGCTCAGATACTTCTGGAACTCTATGGTTGGCAACAGTGCCAGCGGGAATTTCTGTACTGTGCTAAACTGCCATGAGCAATCTAAGCATGCAATGCTTTGAAGGTTATCATCAGTGCCCAAGTTGACTTTATCTGTCATGCAGAATAACTCAGGCTCACCACTCACACTACATAGGGACAGTTAGTGATCTGCTGCCTAAGAAATAACAAAACCCTAAGGTAAACAGAAAGAGCATACGGAACCTAGCCACGAGTGAAGGTTTTCCACAAAAGAGCCAGCCAGTGGGCCACCAGGTTGTAAAGAAAGTCTCTCTGGATATATAAGATCAAAGCTCCAAATAAAATCAGTATATTTCTCAGAAGTAGTACCTCCAAGCAATATAATAATATTGAAGCAATAACAAGGTTAGACTAGGGGTGGAAGTAAACGAGTTCTCTCAAATCTTTCACACCAGTCTCTCTCTCTCTCTCTCTCTCTCTCTCTCTCTCTCTCTCTCTCTCTCTCTCTCTCTCTCCCTCTCTCCCTCTCTCTCTGAGTCCTCTCTGCCTGTGACATAGGTCAGCCACAGCCTAACTTAAGTTTTATAGATAGACAGACAGACAAGCAGACAGACAGATAGATATGGATAGATAGATGACAGATAGATAGATAGATAGATAGATAGATAGATAGATAGATAGATAGATGATAGATAGATGACAGATAGATAGATGATAGATAGATGACAGATAGATAGATAGATAGATAGATAGATAGATAGATAGATAGATAGATAGATAGATAGATAGATAGATAGATAGATATGGAAGAGGGAATAAAAGGAAAGCCATTAGAAAGTAGCTAACTCCATTAGCACCATTTTTTAAGTTGTGGCGAGGGTGATGCATTTTGTGACATTATTTCTATTCCAATATGAAACTTTTAAAACTAGAAGGAGTAATCTTGTAAACGTATGCATGGGACTGTGCCATGGAATGATGCAGGTCCTGACTAGTGACAGCTAGGGAATGAAGATAGGACAAACAGGTGTACAAAAAGCTAGGACCAAGTAGGACCAGTGCAGCTCTAAAGAAAAGCACCTGAAACATGGTGTTTATTAATTGTAGAAGGAAATGTTAGGAATCTGTGTAGGAGGTCTCTGCAAGTGAACAGTCTCTGGATATAAACATCTGGGAGAAAGGAGCTGCAGTTTCTAGTTTTTGTATAAGTTAATCAGTCATGCACAAGCACTCATACTTGGACAGAGAAAGGCTTTTCTTTACCAAGCCTAACTCATATGGAGAACAGCTTTGCCAATTTCCCATGGTTTTAGGGCCATAGAGTCCTCAACATGGCCTTGTCAAAAATACAATACACTCAGAGACGTCACTCTCTCAGGGCTTCCTCCACTTCCTACGGACTTCCTTCTTCCCCGTATTCAACTGAACTTTGCATTAGGACCATCATTATGGTTTTCTGTTAAAAGGAGCTTCTCTGATACAGGGTGAGAGCTATACTTCTCTGTGGACATAAGAGCAAGTTTTAGAAAGCAGTTAGGAATTATGCTGGCCCAGTAAAGTGGCAACAATTGTCCCTTAAGATCCATGGCATCACTACCCCGAGGTAGTTACCCGTTTTCTAATACCAGGCACAATCGCCCTCCTGTTGAACTGGTTTTAAGGCCAGCTATTGGATAGCTATTGGTTACCACCAGGATATGAGTGCCACTATTGCAATACGACTTCTGCACCTAAGACTTGGGGAGCATTGCTGAAGAGGAAAAAGCATGATTATAAGAGCCAGATTGTTGTAAAAAGGAAAAAGGCGCAACTGGTTCTCGTGCATACAACTCCACGTTTTTCTCCCAGGCTCTCTCTCTGACCCAGGTGGTCATGCCAAAGGACTATTGCTACTTTATCTCAGTGGCCCCACACTGGCTCCATGGTACTCTCTAACCTGGGTGGTCTGGTGAGCCAATCCAGCGTGGCACCTTGCCACACTGCTTTGCTTTCAGTCATCGTTCCCTTGGCGGGTTATTACCATGCCAGGCTCACACATCCCAATCCCATGGTGGGCTTGGTGCATCCCGCCACTGCACCTTCTCTTGAACTCAATTAAGTTACCACATGGGAAAAACACACCACACAATAACCTCTGATCCAACTGGTGAGACATAATTTGCCCATCTTAACAGCACAAAATCCTATACACACCCATCCTACACACAACTTGTATCTATGCACGGAGAAGAATCTTAACATCTGCCGCCATATCCTCCCAATTCTTTCTCCTTTATCTGGCTCCTTCTCTTTCTAAAATTTTTCTCCTGCCCATCCTTCCTCCTTGTTTAATGATAGGCCTCATTCCATCCTGTACCTGCCTTCCCGCATAAAGACATCAACCTATACCAGGTGACCAAGAAGTCTGCTCTGAGATCGTGTCTCCTAGAAATGACAGGGAGGCTACACCGATGATACCTCAACAATATCTTGTTGCCTAAACAAGACCTGAACAAAAACAACCCCAAAAGATGTGCTAACTTAGAATGTGGAAGCATCATAGGTCGCACCCCTAGACAATGAACTCAAGGCAACAAATGACTCTTGGCCTTCATTTGCAACAATTGTTTATCATAACTCCAGTTCCACCAAACATAGGCCTTGTAATATACACAAGACATAATGTTTATTTCCTAATTATGAATCTCGTGCAGTTTTTGATACATTGTACATCAAAGCACTTACAGCGCTTGTAAGTACCATTTAAATTAGATAAATAGTGGTGCCTAGCATTGGTTCATCACACACAAAAGTGTGCGTTTGGCATACTTATTTGTGTTTGGACATTTTCAGGTTGCTTAGAAACGGTTCCACATAATTTAACTTTTTTATCATAATAGTCGGCCTAATGATTACCTTCTTCCAAGGTAATAATGGGGCCCAGTTTCATGTTCAAATTATTAGAAGTTCCAAACAGGTTAGCGAAGGCCGCTTGAATGTTTTACTTAGAAAAACATAAGAGTTCACTCCAAGGTATGATCTTTCTGAGAATAAAATTATTGGGACAGCATTGGAGTTTTGGCGACTTGAAATAAATGGAACCCGATTATTATTACTTGAAGCTGAATTGGATTTTGATGAGAAACACAATAGTACAGCAATGACTTTAAAGAAGAAATGGCAGTGTTGGTACATTTTCTTGAGAAAAGTGTACAGACAGCTTGAAAACAAAGAAGCAGTGGCTCAAGATCAGTTGGACACAGTTGCCTCACTCCAGCTACACCCAGCACCGCATCTGGAAGATTGCATTCTCTCCTCAGACTTATGCTTAACTCGAAAAATAAGCAAGAGTAGGCTGAGTATTCTGTTGGTAGAGTGTGCTAGCTTTGTCCCTCATTCTAAGGACTTCACTTCCTTCTAATATAAAAATCAACAAATTATAAATATAATGAGTGAACTTTTTGACTCTTTAGGGATGAAGAGCATTTGTTCTCCACCATCTTTTCTGTTTACATACTGAAACATAGCCCTAATTGTCCTTGCTGTTTGATCCCACCAGAAACAATGCCACATTTTTTAAGTCAAATCAGACTTTGAAAATTGCCTAGCTCAAACCTTCACTTTATAGATGAAGAAACTGAGATCCAACAGGATGAAATAGCTCATCCTGATTATGAAAGCAATCAGCAGTGGGTTGGGGGACTGTTGACTCCAACCCCATTGTTACTCCACCATATACAAAACTATGCTGAACAAGTCCTACAAACTGTTCACATCCATTGATTCTACTAATTGTTTGATGAGGATATTAGATTTCAGAGGGAAGCTGGGAAAGTACCTAGATATGTGGGAATGGTAAGACCCTTCCAGTAAGAGTGGCTTATAAACCAGGTAAAATGACCTTTGCTTATAATTCCAGAACTCACAAACCTGAGACAAGATGACAAGTTCAAGGCCAGTCTGAACTATAGAGTGAATTAAATCCCAGTCCAGACTAGAGAGTGAATTCAATGCCAGTCTACTTGTGCTACAAGTGAAGGAGGAAGGGGAGGAACAAGTGAATAAGGAGGAGGAGGAGGAAGAGGAAAGGATGATGATAAGGATGACGACGATAATGACGACGACGACGATGATGATGATGATGAAAGAGAAAAGAGAAAGAAGAAGAAAAAATAAAGGTAGGAAATCAGGCAGGCTTTGTGCTTCTGATGATGTTGAAGTGTTGTGGACCCCACTCAAAACTCCTTTACTTTAACCTGTAGATCAAATGCCACAACTGGCCCAGGGTAGCTTAAGATGGCCTTTGTGATCCTTTGTATTTAAGGACTTTGTTCCAGGTAAGATGTATATTGAGTAATCAGATTCCAACTTTTACTACTCTTGATATGTAGTACAGCTCTGGACAGTAGCAAGAGCATGCGACTCATTCAGAACACTCGATCTGTAAAATGTGAGCAGACACTCATTGTATCATGGTAGACTTCTGTGGCTGGCTTTGTGTAAAGGTGAGTGCAGTGAAACAGGCTGAGGTTGCCATAGGAACATTGTCCTTGTTATTTGGTAGCAGTGTTAGTGTGTGTGTGTGTGTGTGTGTGTGAGAGAGAGAGAGAGAGAGAGAGAAAGAGAGAGAGAGAGAGATGATTTGTTAACCAGAATGAAAAGAAATATCTGGTAAATAACAAACCAATGTGCTTACATGATAGCCATATATAATTTATTTGATTTAGGGAAGATTTATTAGCTTTCATGTGAAATAATTAAGTATTTAATTTGCCACCATTCGGTTTCCCTTCTCAGAGTTTAGGAAGAACTTTAAGGTATTCTTTTGAATAGCTCAAGTTCTCTTTAATATTCGGCCACCAATTTTGAACTGCTAGGATTTCGTCCCATCAGATGCATCACCACAGCAAATAGAGTCATTTAAAATAACCCTGTCAAGTCACAAGAGGTTTTTTCTCAGACTGGTGATGCTAATTTTAAAAGTTATGTAAATGGAGTCAACTAACCTGAACACCTAGGGGCTCCCTGAGACTGAACCACCATCCAAAGAGCATACATATGCTGGACCTGACACCACCTACTTATGCAGCAGTTGCACAGCCCAGAATCCACATGGGTCTCCCAAACACTGGAGCACAGGCTGTCCCTGAAGCTTCATGTCTGTAGAATCTGTTTCCCCAAGTGGACTGCCTGGTATGGCCTCAGTAGAAGGGCATATGCCTAGGCCTGCACAGAAACAATATCCCAGGGTAGGTGGAAACCCAGGGGGTCTACAGCCTCCCAAAGGAGAAGGCAAGGGAGATGGGGGAGGGAATTTGTGAAGAGGATGGTAAAAGAGAAGGGGGGGCAGCAATCAGTATGTAAAGTGAATAAATAAATAAATGAATTAAAAGCACCAAAAACGTTATGTAAGCGTAGGCTGATCTTACAACAGTCCCTACAGTCTTTTTGCCTGCCTTCTTTCTGTTGAGAACATCAGCTGACCTCTATTTCAATAAGTATCATGGTTGCAAAAGAATGAGAGCTGCTCATCCTCCACCACCATAGCACTTGCCTGACACTTCCAACAAAGGAGTCTTCTGAGTGCTTTGCACAGCACTGGAAGCATTAACAGTCACCATTAATGGGGGTTGCATGAAGTTGTGAAGAAAATCATTAAAATACACATAAGTAAGAGCCTGGCTACATTGGCGCTTTCTCTCTCTCTCTCTCTCTCTCTCTCTCTCTCTCTCTCTCTCTCTCTCTCTCTCAATGGTACATCATCATTGTAAGCACTGAATAAAGGGGAGCGAGTGGGAAGAATTAATTATGGGTGTTGATTAGGCAGCTGGGTAATCGGGGCTGACAATAATGTTTGCATAGCACAAAATGTAAGTGACCTTGGCTGATGCAAGATCAGTAAAATTCGCTGGCTCGCTTCTTCTCTGAAGTTATGAATTTTCACTAAAGTAGCTAATATTCACCCAGTTGCATGATCCATCTATAAATGTATTTGGAGGGGAAGATTTTTATCCAGGGACCTTATGAACATCCAAATTATTGTTATACCTAAAGAGGAATTGGTGTGGCAGCTAAGGAAAATGACAATACTAAGCTTTTGTCTGTTATGCAGCCAAACTGTGACAAGAGGGCTTCCCAAGGACAAGTGTAAAGAAGAGGGCCCTCTGTAACAATGAGACAAATGGAACTTTTTAGGTAACATTCAGACTTTCATGGACACCACTACCAGTTCACAACAACCTTCAATTTCAGTTTTCTATGTTATGACTCAGGAATGCAGTGTTTCAAACAGTGCTGTGAACGCAGCTCCTTGAAAGTGCTTAGTGTGTCGAAGCCTTGGGTTCAATCCCAGCACTAAAAACAACAGCCTCAAAGATAACGATTAAAAGCAGAACCTCTTGACATAGATCTCACAAAATTTTGTCTTGTCCATTTGCCTAACCCTCGCTCAAAGTATGTTCTAAATGATGATAAGCATAAGTCAGTCTCAGTGTGGCTTCATGACGTACTTTTGATGCATTAAAACGGTAAGAAATCTTGTGATGAAAACAGATTCCTGTCCCGGAAGGGGCGGCACAGGTCTTCCTGGTTGCTGCCGCCACAGAGAGCCCTTGGGCAGCACCCCGCGAGCAAACTTGAGCCTCGGGACCACAGGTAAGACCAACTTGTCTGCTGCAAGAGAGCTGCTTGGTGAGATCGGGACACACAGAGGCAGAGTTCATCTAGGACCGGGCACGTCCTGTGTTTGCCGGAGGTCCCACGGCCGCGGATCCCGGGCCTGCAGCAGCTCTCTACCCCCAGACCCTGTGGGAAAGAGACCTCACCGCCTGGTCAGGTGGGCACTCCTGAGGCTGCAGAGCGGAAGAGACCACCAACACTGCCCACCCCTGCCCACATCCCTGGCCCAAGAGGAAACTGTATAAGGCCTCTGGGCTCCCGTGGGGGAGGGCCCAGGAGCGGCAGGACCCCTGCCTGAGACACCGCCAGAACCTGAAGGAAACAGACCGGATAAACAGTTCTCTGCACCCAAATCCCGTGGGAGGGAGAGCTAAACCTTCAGAGAGGCAGACAAGCCTGGGAAACCAGAAGAGACTGCTCTCTGTACATACATCTCGGACGCCAGAGGAAAACACCAAAGGCCATCTGGAACCCTGGTGCACTGAAGCTCCCGGAAGGGGCGGCACAGGTCTTCCTGGTTGCTGCCGCTGCAGAGAGCCCGTGGGCAGCACCCCACGAGCGAACTTGAGCCTCGGGACCACAGGTAAGACCAACTTTTCTGCTGCAAGAAAGCTGCCTGGTGAACTCAAGACACAGGCCCACAGGAACAGCTGAAGACCTGTAGAGAGGAAAAACTACACGCCCGAAAGCAGAACACTCTGTCCCCATAACTGACTGAAAGAGAGGAAAACAGGTCTACAGCACTCCTGACACACAGGCTTATAGGACAGTCTAGCCACTGTCAGAAATAGCAGAACAAAGTAACACTAGAGATAATCTGATGGCGAGAGGCAAGCGCAGGAACCCAAGCAACAGAAACCAAGACTACATGGCATCATCAGAGCCCAATTCTTCCACCAAAACAAACATGGAATATCCAAACACACCAGAAAAGCAAGATCTAGTTTCAAAATCATATTTGATCACGATGCTGGAGGACTTAAAGAAAGACGTGAAGAACTCCCTTAGAGAACAAGTAGAAGCCTACAGAGAGGAATCGCAAAAATCCCTGAAAGAATTCCAGGAAAACACAATCAAACAGTTGAAGGAATTAAAAATGGAAATAGAAGCAATCAAGAAAGAACACATGGAAACAACCCTGGATATAGAAAACCAAAGGAAGAGACAAGGAGCCGTAGATACAAGCATCACCAACAGAATACAAGAGATGGAAGAGAGAATCTCAGGAGCAGAAGATTCCATAGAAATCATTGACTCAACTGTCAAAGATAATGTAAAGCGGAAAAAGCAACTGGTCCAAAACATACAGGAAATCCAAGACTCAATGAGAAGATCAAACCTAAGGATAATAGGTATAGAAGAGAGTGAAGACTCCCAGCTCAAAGGACCAGTAAATATCTTCAACAAAATCATAGAAGAAAACTTCCCTAACCTAAAAAAAGAGATACCCATAGGCATACAAGAAGCCTACAGAACTCCAAATAGATTGGACCAGAAAAGAAACACCTCCCGTCACATAATAGTCAAAACACCAAACGCACAAAATAAAGAAAGAATATTAAAAGCAGTAAGGGAAAAAGGTCAAGTAACATATAAAGGCAGACCTATCAGAATCACACCAGACTTCTCGCCAGACACTATGAAGGCCAGAAGATCCTGGACTGATGTCATACAGACCCTAAGAGAACACAAATGCCAGCCCAGGTTACTGTATCCTGCAAAACTCTCAATTAACATAGATGGAGAAACCAAGATATTCCATGACAAAACCAAATTTACACAATATCTTTCTACAAATCCAGCACTACAAAGGATAAGAAATGGTAAAGCCCAACATAAGGAGGCAAGCTATACCCTAGAAGAAGCAAGAAACTAATCGTCTTGGCAACAAAACAAAGAGAATGAAAGCACACAAACATAACCTCACATCCAAATATGAATATAATGGGAAGCAATAATCACTATTCCTTAATATCTCTCAACATCAATGGCCTCAACTCCCCAATAAAAAGACATAGATTAACAAACTGGATACGCAACGAGGACCCTGCATTCTGCTGCCTACAGGAAACACACCTCAGAGACAAAGACAGACATTACCTCAGAGTGAAAGGCTGGAAAACAATTTTCCAAGCAAATGGTCAGAAGAAGCAAGCTGGAGTAGACATTCTAATATCAAATAAAATCAATTTCCAACTAAAAGTCATCAAAAAAGATAAGGAAGGACACTTCATATTCATCAAAGGAAAAATCCACCAAGATGAACTCTCAATCCTAAATATCTATGCCCCAAATACAAGGGCACCTACATATGTAAAAGAAACCTTACTAAAGCTCAAAACACACATTGCACCTCACACAATAATAGTGGGAGATTTCAACACCCCACTCTCATCAATGGACAGATCATGGAAACAGAAATTAAACAGAGATGTAGACAGACTAAGAGAAGTCATGAGCCAAATGGACTTAACGGATATTTATAGAACATTCTATCCTAAAGCAAAAGGATATACCTTCTTCTCAGCTCCTCATGGTACTTTCTCCAAAATTGACCATATAATGGGTCAAAAAACAGGCCTCAACAGGTACAGAAAGATAGAAATAATCCCATGCGTGCTATCGGACCACCACGGCCTAAAACTGGTCTTCAATAACAATCAAGGAAGAATGCCCACATATACTTGGAAATTGAACAATGCTCTACTCAATGATAACCTGGTCAAGGAAGAAATAAAAAAAGAAATTAAAAACTTTTTAGAATGTAATGAAAATGAAGGTACAACATACCCAAACTTATGGGACACAATGAAAGCTGTGTTAAGAGGAAAACTCATAGCGCTGACTGCCTGCAGAAAGAAACAGGAAAGAGCATATGTCAGCAGCTTGACAGCACACCTAAAAGCTCTAGAACAAAAAGAAGCAAATACACCCAGGAGGAGTAGAAGGCAGGAAATAATAAAACTCAGAGCTGAAATCAACCAAGTAGAAACAAAAAGGACCATAGAAAGAATCAACAGAACCAAAAGTTGGTTCTTTGAGAAAATCAACAAGATAGATAAACCCTTAGCCAGACTAACGAGAGGACACAGAGAGTGTGTCCAAATTAACAAAATCAGAAATGAAAAGGGAGACATAACAACAGATTCAGAGGAAATTCAAAAAAGCATCAGATCTTACTATAAAAACCTATATTCAACAAAATTTGAAAATCTTCAGGAAATGGACAATTTCCTAGACAGATACCAGGTACCGAAGTTAAATCAGGAACAGATAAACCAGTTAAACAACCCCATAACTCCTAAGGAAATAGAAGCAGTCATTAAAGGTCTCCCAACCAAAAAGAGCCCAGGTCCAGACGGGTTTAGTGCAGAATTCTATCAAACCTTCATAGAAGACCTCATACCAATATTATCCAAACTATTCCACAAAATTGAAACAGATGGATCACTACCGAATACCTTCTACGAAGCCACAATTACTCTTATACCTAAACCACACAAAGACACAACAAAGAAAGAGAACTTCAGACCAATTTCCCTTATGAATATCGACGCAAAAATACTCAACAAAATTCTGACAAACCGAATCCAAGAGCACATCAAAACAATCATCCACCATGACCAAGTAGGCTTCATCCCAGGCATGCAGGGATGGTTTAATATACGGAAAACCATCAACGTGATCCATTATATAAACAAACTGCAAGAACAAAACCACATGATCATTTCATTAGACGCTGAGAAAGCATTTGACAAAATTCAACACCCCTTCATGATAAAAGTCCTGGAAAGAATAGGAATTCAAGGCCCATATCTGAACATAGTAAAAGCCATATACAGCAAACCAGTTGCTAACATTAAACTAAATGGAGAGAAACTTGAAACAATCCCACTAAAATCAGGGACTAGACAAGGCTGCCCACTCTCTCCCTACTTATTCAATATAGTTCTTGAAGTTCTAGCCAGAGCAATCAGACAACAAAAGGATGTCAAGGGGATACAGATCAGAAAAGAAGAAGTCAAAATATCACTCTTTGCAGATGATATGATAGTATATTTAAGGGATCCCAAACGTTCCACCAGAGAACTACTAAAGCTGATAGACAACTTCAGCAAAGTGGCTGGGTATAAAATTAACTCAAATAAATCAGTTGCCTTCCTCTATACAAAACAGAAACAAGCCGAGAAAGAAATTAGGGAAACGACACCCTTCATAATAGACCCAAATAATATAAAGTACCTTGGTGTGACTTTAACAAAGCAAGTAAAAGATCTGTACAATAAGAACTTCAAGACACTGAAGAAAGAAATTGGAGAGGACCTCAGAAGATGGAAAGATCTCCCATGCTCATGGATTGGCAGGATTAATATAGTAAAAATGGCCATTTTACCAAAAGCAATCTACAGATTCAATGCAATCCCCATCAAAATACCAATCCAATTCTTCAAAGAGTTAGACAGAACAATTTGCAAATTCATCTGGAATAACAAAAAACCCAGGATAGCTAAAGCTATCCTCAACAATAAAAGGACTTCAGGGGGAATCACTATCCCTGAACTCAAGCAGTATTACAGAGCAATAGTGATAAAAACGGCATGGTATTGGTACAGAGACAGACAGATAGACCAATGGAATAGAATTGAAGACCCAGAAATGAACCCACACACCTATGGTCACTTGATTTTTGACAAAGGAACCAAAACCATCAAATGGAAAAAAGATAGCATTTTCAGCAAATGGTGCTGGTTCAACTGGAGGGCAACATGTAGAAGAATGCAGATCGATCCATCCTTATCACCCTGTACAAAGCTTAAGTCCAAGTGGATCAAGGACCTCCACATCAAACCAGACACACTCAAACTAATAGAAGAAAAACTAGGGAAGCATCTGGAACACATGGGCACTGGAAAAAATTTCCTGAACAAAACACCAATGGCTTATGCTCTAAGATCAAGAATCGACAAATGGGATCTCATAAAACTACAAAGCTTCTGTAAGGCAAAGGACACGGAGGTTAGGACAAAACGGCAACCAACAGATTGGGAAAAGATCTTTACCAATCCTACAACAGATAGAGGCCTTATATCCAAAATATACAAAGAACTCAAGATGTTAGACCGCAGGGAAACAAATAACCCTATTAAAAATGGGGTTCAGAGCTAAACAAAGAATTCACAGCTGAGGAATGCCAAATGGCTGAGAAACACCTAAAGAAATGTTCAACATCGTTAGTCATAAGGGAAATGCAAATCAAAACAACCCTGAGATTTCACCTCACACCAGTGAGAATGGCTATGATCAAAAACTCAGGGGACAACAGATGCTGGCGAGGATGTGGAGAAAGAGGAACACTCCTCCATTGTTGGTGGGATTGCAAACTGGTACAACCATTCTGGAAATCAGTCTGGAGGATCCTCAGAAAATTGGACATTGAACTGCCTGAGGATCCAGCTATACCTCTCTTGGGCATATACCCAAAAGATGCCCCAACATATAAAAAAGACACGTGCTCCACTATGTTCATTGCAGCCTTATTTATAATAGCCAGAAGCTGGAAAGAACCCAGATGCCCTTCAACAGAGTAATGGATACAGAAAATGTGGTACATCTACACAATGGAATATTACTCAGCTACCAAAAACGACTTTATGAAATTCGTAGGCAAATGGTTGGAACTGGAAAATATCATCCTGAGTGAGCTAACCCAATCACAGAAAGACATACATGGTATGCACTCATTGATAAGTGGCTATTAGCCCAAATGCTTGAATTACCCTAGATGCCTAGAACAAATGAAACTCAAGACGGATGATCAAAATGTGAATGCTTCACTCCTTCTTTAAAAGGGGAACAAGAATACCCTTGGCAGGGAAGAGAGAGGCAAAGATTAAAACAGAGACTGAAGGAACACCCATTCAGAGCCTGCCCCACATGTGGCCCATACATATACAGCCACCCAATTAGACAAGATGGATGAAGCAAAGAAGTGCAGACCGACAGGAGCCGGATGTAGATCGCTCCTGAGAGACACAGCCAGAATACAGCAAATACAGAGGCGAATGCCAGCAGCAAACCACTGAACTGAGAATAGGTCCCCCGTTGAAGGAATCGGAGAAAGAACTGGAAGATCTTGAAGGGGCTCGAGACCCCATATGTACAACAATGCTAAGCAACCAGAGCTTCCAGGGACTAAGCCACTACCTAAAGACTATACATGGACTGACCCTGGACTCTGACCTCATAGGTAGCAATGAATATCCTAGTAAAAGCACCAGTGGAAGGAGAAGCCCTGGGTCCTGCTAAGACTGAACCCCCAGTGAACTAGACTGGTGGGGGGAGGGCGGCAATGGGGGGAGGGTTGGGAGGGGAACCCCCATAAGGAAGGGGAGGGGGGAGGGGGATGTTTGCCGGGATACCTGGAAAGGGAATAACACTCGAAATGTATATAAGAAATACTCAAGTTAATAAAAAAAAAAGAAAGAAAACAGATTCCTAACACAGCTGCTCCTTCTGCCAAATTCACTTGGCTATGAGATCCATTTGTCAGAACACAACTATCAGAGTTGTCAGGTATTTTGTGAAGCTGTGTTCTAGGCAGGAAGCAATAGAGCATTGTCAAAGATGTTAGTCATCTAGTCAGTGAGTCCTCCAGGTCAGGGCCTCCTGCTTTTTTGCGTTTGGGATGAGGTCATACAAGTCTCATAAAGTGAATGTTCATAAAGTGGGAAGCTTCATCCTTTCCTTGACCCCAAACATGTATCCCATGGGTATTAATCCCAGTCCCTGGAGAACAATAAGATGAAGTACTTGACAACACTAAAAAAAAAAAAATCTGAAGGTACTGACTGTGTGTTTGTTGAGTAAACACTACTCCTGTTAAGCAGATCTCTTACCTGTCACTGTCTTATGATGTGACTATATAGCCCTCGACATCAGAAGTACCCTCAGTCATCCTCTATCGATCTGCAGGTATGACAGTATTTCAGATATAATCTAAGCATCAATGACAGTGGAATCATTATCTACCTTGACCATGATGCCTCAATCATAGATTCCAACCATTGTATTTCCACAAAACTGGGCAAGGTGGAGACTAGTGTAGGGAATGGTTTGTAAAGAAATGAAGCCAACATCCAAAGAGTGGGAGAGAGGAAGCAGAAGAGAGCGAAGAGACAAGTTGCTTTGCAGTGCTCTATTGGTATAGGTTGACCCTTCGAGTTAAATAAGTTGGTGTTGATCCATTTGAATGGAAAGTCAGACTTCTATGTTACAAAAATCATCAGTCAGTCTTTCCATAAAGGCTACCTCAGAAGGAGAACTGTTATGCTGAGAAACATAAGCTGTTGGGGGGAACTTCCAGCTGAGCACTGGCAGTTAGCCATATCCTGGCAGTTGACAGACTAAGTCCTTTATCTCTGAACAGCCATGATAGCAGACCCACACAGCAGTTTCAGGGCTTTGTAGACTTTGGTTTTGATTTTAGAATACTGCAATGAAAGTTAAGAAGTCTCATGGTTGAGTCTGAGGATTTAATGTCCACCCCAACTCTGATTAAAAGTAGAAGAGAGAGTGAAGTAGAAGAAACAGGAAGCTACTTCTGAAACCCATGGGAGTGGTGATCATAATTCAGACAAGAATGATGGCCATGAGCCCAGGGGAAAGAGCGCCTGTATGATACATTTGGTAGGCGGGCGGGCTGAGCTTCAAAAATGGATTGAAGTTGATTATGAAAGGAAGACATGATTCAGGGAAACTCGTGGAAGAACAACCAACGAGGGAAGAGTAAGTATATTTACAAGGGTAAGAGACACTAGATGAGGGGCCACGGGGTAAGAGTAGGGAGGGGACATGCTAAGTTTGACAAGTATGAGACATCCAAGTGAAAATATAAAGCAAGCAGCTGTAAATATAGATCTGAGGCTTAAAAAAGAAATCTGAGCTGGCAGTATAAATTTGGGAGCCCATGGCTTCATACTGAGCCAATGGAAATAGACAGATATTTCAAAGTCTACAGAGCAACAAGAGAAGGGAAAATGAGAAGAGGGCACAGGAACTGAGCCCTGCCGGGGCCCTGGTGCTAATGAGCTGGTTAGTAGAGGATAAAACACCAGGATACTGAGAAGGAAAAAAAAAGGGAGGCCAGAAAGTGCAGGACCACATATTACAGCTTTGAATAAGGACAGTCCCCCAAAGACTGGTGTGTTAAAGACTTGGTCTTTGACTTGGTCCTACTCAGAGATTAATGGATCATGAGGGTGATAACTTCATCGGTGGATTATCCCATTGATGAGTTAACAAGTGAATGGATATTAGAAGCCAGAGGGTGATTAGAAGAAGGCTACTAGGGGTGTACCCCAACCCCTCCTCCACATCTCTCTTCCTGCTCCTCTGTCCCGCCTTCCTGCCTGCACAAGGTGAAAAGCTTCCTTTTGCTGTGTCCTTCCTTACTGTGTCCTTCTGTCATGATGTTTCTTCCTTGCTTAAAATCAACGGAGTCACACAATGGATAGTAACCTCCAAGACCATGAGCCAGAGGGAAGTTCTCTTCCTTTAAGTTGATTCTTGTCTTTCCCGTAGCTATCTGGAAGATGGGCATAGATGCATCCAAGGTGCTGAGAGCAAAGATGGACGAGGTGGCCACCAATGACCTCGACAGGCACTGACTCTGACAGACAGAAGGTGTGGAGAAGGAACAGAAAGTATTTGAGATTTCTCTTTGGAGGACAAATGCTTACTACTGAGTTTTCTTGCTGGCTCTGGGGAAGTCATGATTCGTCTACTCTCCTGTGGCTGACACTGGAAATGAAAGCAAAGAAACAGTGTTGTTTAAAGCAACAGAATTGATTCTCTTCCAGTGTTAGAGGCCAGAAATCAAAGCGTTAGTAAGGCTTATCCCTCTGGAGGCTCTCAGGGAAATCCATCCCTTCCCTCTTCCAGTTTCTAGAGGCTGCTTCGGCTGTGTCTATACAGTCACCAAGATCTCTGCCTCTGTAATCATATTGCTTCCCCCTTTTCTGTAGATGAAATCCTCTTCTATGCTTTATATGTGACAGAACTTACAGACCAGTTTTCTTTGATGCCTCCTGAGCTAGAGATTCAAATTCACTGTCTGATATCCGCTCTCTTCTCTCTGCTCTCTTGTAGAAAACAGCTGGGTGAATTTCGGTAACGTATACCAAATACCTACTTACTCTCCCCCCGTTTCCAATAAAAGTATTTGGGTGGTCATCCTTCTACCACTGTTTTGATCAAAGAAATCTAGAGAGCTTTTCGGTAGTCATACACTTTAAAACTCTTCCAACTACTTAATCCAGTCCAGTATGTGTTAAACTGCACCAACCACTTCTTCATATGAAAATCTGATTCTCTTCTTATGGCTGCTCACAAGAGTCTCCCTGGGGTTCTAAAAATGTTTCTCCAGAACAGAAAAGGAATGTTTGGCTTCTCATTAGTGCCATTAGGCTGTGGCTTTCGGGTTCTAAACACTAAAAGTATACAGAAGGTCTGACTCAGAGTGTGCCAGTTCATTCGGAATCAGTTTTTGTATCCTTTTGCTGCTGAGGTTAGGCACATTTAAAAGTTGAACCATTTCCCAGAGCCAGCCAAAGAGAGCGAAAAGTACTGAGCAAGAGAGTCAGGAGGCTCTACAGAGCATGTGCTTTCCCAGGAGCTGAGAGTGGCTTGGGAGGGGTCTCCTGAGCTACAAAGAGATCCAGTAGGGAGTGGGGCAAAGGCTCGCTGGGATCACTTTTGGGATGAATATTTGAAACTTAGAAAGCTCCATTCTGGGGGATGGAGGAGGACTAAGAATGATTAGAAATGGCTGAAGAGTCAGCAGGGTCAAGAAAGTACAGAAAAGTCTGAGAGCGTGTGTGGAAAGAAAAGAGCTGGCTAAGAATATTAAGGAAATGGAGTAGATAAGACAAGGTTAGCTGGCTTGTTAGCAAGAGGCATGGACTTCTGTTTTCCACACAAAATAGAAGGGCCAGTGTGCAATGGATAAAAAGGAGAAAGGTTTGTTGAAACGAGCTGGGGGCGACCATACAGGACGGAGATGAGAGTGCTGACGTTACCGAGGAAAGCAGAAATGTGCCTTACTCAGAACATCCCAAATGCTCTTGCAATTTTGAGGAACTGGTCGAAGAGTCCTGTGAGCTATGTCACACTGCAGACATTCAATTTCAGCTGTACAATCTCAAGTCTCAAAAAAGGGTCATTAGCCCAGATATCCCCGAGACAAAGCTCTTAGGGCTGGAGGAGTTAGGACTTAGTGTTTTGGGCTCCCCTTTCCCCTAACTAACAGTAATCAGGGGCAATATTAAGGTCCTGAACCCTTGGAAGGGAAGGAGCCCAGTGAAGAGAGGACAGAAAAAATGGCTTGATACTGAAGGCACCCTTCAACAGAAAAACAACCAGAAAAAGGGGGGAGAAGGGGGATTCAGTATCTTTGGTTCTGGGAGCCTGCTCACTGAAGAAAATTGTCC
Source organism: Rattus norvegicus (assembly GCF_021556685.1). Classification (NCBI taxonomy): domain Eukaryota; kingdom Metazoa; phylum Chordata; class Mammalia; order Rodentia; family Muridae; genus Rattus; species Rattus norvegicus. The sequence continues at coordinate 53,434,499 of NC_141538.1, read as the reverse complement.
AGGCATGCTAGCACATACTTGCAATATTAGTCCCCAGGAAGCTGAGAAAGAAGAACCACAAATGTGAGGCCACTCTGAGCTACATAAAGAGAACTTCTCCGAAATAAACTAACATTTGTTTGAAAGCTCTAAGAGGAGCGTCGTACCCATCTAGTTCCCCTGCTTGTGGTACTAAAGATGGGGTGGGAGGAGGTGGGCCTGGGAGTGAAAATGGGTAGTGCGTTAGTATTGGAATTTGTTCTTGAGATAAAAAGAAAGAAGAAAAAACTCAAGTATGTGTTGCTTCTAACAGACAGGGATTGGATCTGGGAGCTGAGAGTAAGCTGAAGAGAGTAAGGGAGGGGTGTGCAAAGCGTTCGAGTGTGAATGAGGCATTTGGAGAGCACTTTCACTTCAGTATGAGTTTACAGGGAACGCCTGCTCCAGACACTTTACATGAGCCGTCACATTTTTGCATCATCTGTAGATGTTTCGGGATGTGGAAGAAAGAAGTTGAGCATCCCTCCAGAGCACTGGACACACTCAAGCAGCCCAGATAATAAAGATGTCCGATCCCTAAGCTTAGGTTCCTCTCCAGTAGCACAGATCTGCTATGTACAACCTTGGTCTGGCCCTCTTGCTGGCTCTGTATGGGAGTCAAAATGTGGGGGGCTAGAGCAAAAATGCTGTTCCTCTGGCCTTGGTTACCGCTGTGAGTGATAAACTGTCTCTAGCCCTCGCACGCAGAACGTTCATCCTTCTCCCTAGCATATTGTTAGATATAAAACCTCAGCCCTTTCCCAGTTCCGAATGCCATTCCATTCTTCCACTGCCAAACTCTTATACTAGCACCCTATAAATCTGAATTCCTTAAGCCACGTGCTTCCATGGGCATCGTGAAGACCTGTGTTAGCAGAGCCCACGGGGCCTCACCGTTGCCCAGGTGACAGCTTGCCTGCTTCCTTTACTGTTCTCTGCTGGCTCATAGTAGCTGGTTAGTTCCACAACATGGTTTCCATTTCTTAATTTCTATCTGCTATGACCCAAAAGAGGACTGGAAGACCTTTGGACATTCATAAAAACAAGACTCTTCAAAGGGAGGAAAACAACCTGAAAGAGAAAAAGCTAGAGACACTGGGAACAAAATTAAAGTTGCCTCTGTGTCTGGAAACAGGGAGAGTATACATGTCTCCATGTCATGGAAATGGAGCCAGAATCTTACATCCTGGGGATGACACCAGGTTCATAGGATGCCGTGCCCTGGGGAGCAGCCATGGAAATTTCTGGAGCTCCCTTACAGAGATGAAAAGGGAGCTTGCACACTTGCACTTGTGCATTTTATTACATCCATTAGTAGCTCTCCCCACACAGGTTTTGTATTTATATAAATACAACTTAAATGTGAGTTACTAAATACAAAGACTACTCCCATTTTTTCCACATCGGTGCTATGAAAATTAGGAAGACTAGCTTGAGGCATAATCCTGCCACTCACTGGTTGGTGTGAACTTAGTAGAGTCCCTCGGTCTTTCTGACACTTTGACATCTGTATGAGTGGAGTAGGACAGACAAACAAGACTCACTCATGCATTTCATACTCAGTCAAATATATGCTGGGCGCATACAGCAAACCAAGCAAGCTCTGCCCAGACGGCTGAGCTAGGAACAAAACAAGCACCCTTGCCCTTGGAGTTGACATTCAGCACAATAAGTAAACAGAAGAAAGGTAATGGGTGCAGATTCTATACGGTATCTATAGAAAACACTTATCAGGGAGGAGCATATGGATGCTGGGTTAGAGCATAAGGTTTGAGATTTTAAATAGGGGAGTTGTGTCTCAGTTAGGGTTAGTGTAGCTGTGATGAAACATCATAACCAAAGCAGCTTGCAGAGGAGGGTTTATTTGGCTTACACTTTCACATCACTTCCTTCCATATCATTGAGGAAAGTCGGAACAGGAATTCAAACAGGGAAGGAACCTGGAGGCAGGAGCTGATGCAGAAGCCATAGAGGAGTCCTGCTAACTGGTTTGCTCTTCATGACTTGCTCAACCTGTTTTCTTATAGCACCCAGAAACTAGCAGCTCAGGGTTTGCACCATGACCCACAATGGGCCGGATCCTCACCCATCAATCACTAATTATGAAAATGCCCTACAAGCTTATCTACAGACAGATTATAAGGAGAAATTTTCACAGTTGAGGTTCCCTCTTCTCAAGTAACTTTAGCTTGTATCAAGTTGACATAAAACTATCCAACATGGCTCTCCAGCTGGATCCTATGGAGCCATTTTCTCAGTTGAGATTCCCTCCTTTCAGATAACTCCAGCTTGTGTCGAGTTGACACAAAACTAGTCAGCCAGTTGGTTAACACCTATTAAAGTGCTTCACCCAAATAGAGATCTGAAGAGTTTGAGGGAATACATGACCCAGAGTACCTAAAGCAGGTGAAACTGAGTGCAAAGACCCAACCGGGGACATTTCTTCTTCGCTTGAAGAACAAGGAAACCAATGTGGCCAAATGGAGCAATGAACTTAAGCCATGGAAGAGAGTAAGGGCAGAACCTGACCAGACCAGCCTCTCCAGTCAGCAGAAGGGGTTTAGCGAAGCTTCTGTGTTAGGGATAGAACAGTGTGGGTGCAGCTCAGAAGGGAGTAGAGAAAGCAGTGAGGTCATTGTTGAAGCCAATGCAGTGATCAGGCTGAGACGAATTGGTAACTTGAATCATCTCTTAAGGAATGGAGAGGGGAAGAAGGGTGGCAAAGCATTGATGAAAAAAATCAAAATGAGGTGATTTATCAGAGGCATAGTTTGAGACTATTGATTCCAACATGAACAGTAAGAACTGTTCTTAGGCTCTATTTGGAAGGAAATTTCTCAACATGGTAATTTCAAGTAGGTGACCTTATTGATTAGAAGGTCTTCAGAGGCACATATTTAACTATGAACCAACTAACTAACTGAGAAGTAAAGCAGAAAAGACAAAATTTAATCTAAGACACGTTACTAAGCTAACTCACTGAATTTGGGTCTTTATGTTTTTCTCTTATTTTTTTTTAGCATAAATGTATACTACTTTCTTAAAAGTAATGTTATCGCCCCCCAAAAAATATACAGCTCCAGTGGGGACTTTCTGCAGATCCATTTAAAACATGGCTCAGAATTATTCAGCAAAAAGAGAATGGGGGCATACTGGTCCATGTGCTTCTACCCCTGGTTGTCCATGGGGTGTCCATCAGTAACAATATCCCCATCCCCTTGAGCACATTGAAGGGACTGAAGGGATCCCTGCTCCAACTCCAGGAAATGTGGCACAAAGTGAGGGAGGAGGAAAGTGAAGGGATGAGGAGGAGCAGACAGATAGGCACAGCAAGGAGCAGACAGACAGTGACTTTCACCCCAGGAACACAAAGCTAGGGCACTCTGCCTGCAGAGCAGGGAGCACAGCTCATCCATACGGGGGTGATTTCTTAACAAATGCATCTATGCTTTGGAAACCATTCCCTGGACCTGGAGAACAGATTTATTTTCCCAGAATTAGAATAAGACATGCATGCTTTCACCGACTTGAGACATCTCCAAGGTCTGATTCCTTACGTGGTAATGGAAAATAATATTTCATCAGGTGACATAAATGCTAACCGACATGATAAACAGAGACATGTGCACACACATCCATCCCTAATCTAATGTGTATTCCACGATGAGCATAGTGTTAATAGACGGGATATTCTGAGAAGTGGATCCCTGTGGGAAACGCTCGTGGCACCGCAGCGCTCTTAAGCCAAGAGTGTCCTGGCCTCTGGAATCCCACACAGCCTGCACAAGCAGCTTCTTCTTTCCCAAAACACAAGAGAGCCAGAATCTGGGTCCCTATTCCCCCACGCCTTTCTCTTCCCTCCCTGCTGGTATCGCCCATTGTCACTCACTGTTACCAGTAGGCGTGCCCATCAGAGAGTCCCAGTGTGACCACTGAGATGCTTCTTTGCTGTAATATGCAGTGAGGGCACTGCCAAAGATACACAGCTACACATATTTTGTCAGAGTAAACCAATGTCAGTGCCTATCCACCCCACTCTGTGGTAGCTTTATTAAGAGTAGCAAGTGAGACTAGTACATTCCTAACTGTCCTTTGAAAACTTTCTTCTTTTTTTATGGTTAACTCACTGTACTTTTAAGGGGATCAAACAACCTGTAATTCTAAATTCTAAGTAATGAGTCCACTTCCTTAGTTTAGCGTTGCTGTGTTTCAAGCTACATTATTCACACAGGATGTGACATGGCAAAGTTACATTCTAGTTATAACATAGTAAGTGTTCATCATTTTAAAAATGGAAACTAGTTTTAAACAAAGAATAAGGTTCAAAATACTCACTCACTCCAATTCCCAATATACACAAATGCACAAAATGTATTTTCTTCCAGTATAGTTATTTTTCCCATTTATGGGGAAGCCCTTGGTCCTGCCAGGGTTGGACCCCCAGTGCAGGGGAATATGGGGGGGGATAAGGGGGATGTATAGGGGGAATACCCGTATTGGGGAGGGGGAAGGGAGAGAATGGGGGTTTATGGACAGGAAACCAGAAAGGGGAATAAGGTTTGAAAGGTAAGTAAAGAAATATATCTAATAAAAATTTTTTTAAAAATAGAAAAAAGAAAAGCGATGACCCTCAGACATTGCTGGGGGTGTCAAATGGGTAGCCCTGTGAAAAGCCATGTACAACTTTTCTGAAAGTTCAACCTTTTGATGCAGAGATTCCAGAACAAGGAGTAGGTGTCAGCAGAGAAACTGTGGCACATTAGTGATGTAGCGGTTCACCTCAGAGCAGCCCTGAAGTAGAATTATCCAGATGCCCATCAGTCAGAAGGTGAAAAGGTACCATGTTGTCCAGCCCTTCTATGGACTGTTGCTGAGTTTGATTATCCATCCAAGCATTTGGCATTGAATTAGTCAGCCTTATCTTACTGGAATTATATCTGACAGTATCCCATTACAAGTCAGAGTTTTACCTTGGATTGTGGTTGTGGAGATTTCCTAGTTGTCTGTGCTGATAGTTTTGGTTCCCAAGGCAAGTAGGGTATGGTAAAGGGAGCTCCTATTGCAAAATGCTGCTCACTTTGCATCCAGTGGGAAACAGTGAGCCAGAGGGCAGAAGAGGCTCATCTGCCACCACCCAGTGGTCTTTGCCTGATATTAAGCCTACTGTGCACAACCTGTGAACTTGCTAAGCAGGGTGGCTAACAGGCCAAGATGCCATAGTTCTAACTTCTGATTTTCAGGGGAATGCACTTTATTGACTGAGCTGTCTTTAGGCTATGCTCACTATGTACTTATCCCATTCCAGGTTTTTTTCTTTTCTTTTCTTTTTTTCCTTTTTTTCGGAGCTGAGGACCAAACCCAGGGCCTTGCACTTACTAGATAAGCGCTCTACCACTGAGCTAAATCCCCAAGCCCCCATTCCAGTTTTTTATCTTATGCCACAATAGTAGCCTGGGTGATCTCTTATATTACTATTAACTGGGAAACTAACCACATTCTACAAAGTATTCTGCTTGTATGTGTGAACAAATGTATTTGAGTGTGTTCAAAAGTGTGTATGTCTGGGTGTCTGTCTGTCTGGATGTCTGTATACATGCATGCCTCCATGAACAATATAATCTTCTAATGACCAGAATGAGGAGAGAACATAAGAAAGGCCGCAGGACCCAAGGCCTTGGCTGAGAAGATGCAGCATCATTTCGGTGTCACTGAGATGAGTTAAAAGCACAGGATGGGAGGACCCACGTAGATTACCTGTACTTGCAAGCTGTCTTTTTGTGTGTCTGACTTTCTACATAGTTCTCAGGATCTGTCAGCTAGGAGCAGCTCAGAATATTGCTCTGGTCCATTTTAAAAGAAATTCTGTCCATGAAATATATGTGATCCATAGAGATTCTGGCTATTATGTACTCATTCCTCCAGTCTGAGCTCTCTAGTATTATCTGAGCCCATTGCCTTTAAGTCTCCCCACAAATAGTTTTATGATACCCATAAACAAAGGAGGGATGTAGTTTCTTTTCTGCATGAGTATCTCTTTAGAGTTCAATGTCTCCCCTTGGGAAGATTTCCATGCAGCATATTCTTGCTGATTACAATATCACTTCAGTGTGCATGTACTTCTTGAGACTTTCTTTCTCTGGGTCTTTTCAGATATTGAGGTTGTCAAGTGGAACCCAGGCAGATTTCTGCACTGGAGGAATAATAATAGCCTTCCTTTCAGTGATGGCCAGGCTTCCAATGCCTTCCTATTGTTTTCTAGGTTGTTCACATTTCTCCTCAACTGACACTGAGACATTGCAACATGATATTAAAATAAAATATATATGGACGATTGGAATAATGTGCTGTTCACAGTTCAATTTCTAGCAGTTTTTAAAGCTGAGAAAATGTGCAGGCCTGTGGGATCTCTTACCCTTCTCTCTTGGGCATGAGAGAATGACCTCAGATGAAAGATCATACTGGATTATCCTGCTGAATTGTGCTGCTGTGTATGGGATAAGTGGAATGGCAGGTCCTCACCAGACCTTTTCCACCCCTAGGTCTGAAATACTCCAGCAGAAGCTTGCACAGGGCCCAGACCAGGACTACAGCTCTCAGAGACAGAACTCTCCACCAGGAGCACTGAGTGTGCAGAAAATGACCTCATCTCAGTCCTCATAACCATAGCAATCTTGGGCTGCATTTGAAAGACCTTGAGATGTGGCATGGAACATGCCTCATGCTTAACCTTTTGAGGACTTGTCCATCAACACCCAACCACCCTGAATGACGCAGGTCTACATTCATCTTGAAGAGATTTTTTACCATCTTGCCTGCCCTTCTGCTATGTTTGCAAGGCCAGCAACGGGCTGTAGGTGTATGTTGCAAAATCTGCAGCAATTGAATGCTGCCTAACTTACCTGCTGTATTTGGTTTTTGTTTTGAAGTTTGATTGTTTTATATGTTTGGTTTTCTTTGTTTACATTTGAAATTTTGTTATTTATTTGTTAACTTTTTGTTTTTTAATTAATATGCTATATTCCTAAGGCTATATACATTGAACTCATTGACTCCCCCACTTTAAGATGTTGAATAAATTAATGTGTGCCTATAAATAAAAATGTGACCTCTAACTCATAAGAAAAAAAAGTATAACTTTGTGTCTTGTTCTTCAATATAATTTTATAATGACATCATTTCCTATGCAGGAGTTAAAAATCAGAATTCAAAGGTAGGAAAAGTGAACAAAGGGGGAGTTTTTCCTGCCTAAAGTTAGCACCTAGCAGTGGACAGATGGGTCCTGGTTAATTTTTTGTCAACTTGACACAAGTTAGAATCATTTGGGAATCGAGAACTTCAACTGAGAACATGTAGCCTATGGAAATGCCTGTGTGGGCATTTTCTTGGTTCATAATCAATGTCAGGTCATCCCTGCATGCTCCTGACCATGGAGGGCAATGCCATTCTAGGCAGGTGGTCCTGAGTTGTATAAAAATGCAGGCTGAGCAAGACATAAGGAGCAAGTCGGTAGGCAGCATTTTTCTGTGACTTCTGCTTCTGTTCCTGAATCCCAGTATCTGCCTGGTTTCCCTCAGTGAGGGAGTATGACCTGAGAACTGTGAGCTGAAATAAACCCTTTTCTCCCACACTGCTGTTGGTCATGGTGCTTATCACATCAACGCAAAAGCATCAAATACGGACCCTTTTGCATGTGACCACACTATCATAGTGAAGTCCGTGGGTCTGACATGTCCATAAAGATGAACCATGATGGACAGAAGGCCTGAGAATATTTTCCAAGTATCCATCCCACACTCCTCCCTCCTAGTCATCCACATGAAAACCCCACATGGCTACTTGGGCATTTGATTTTCTTTCTAAATGAATTTGCTGTTCAGCCTTGTTCTGCCGGCTGTCCAGGTAAGGTTTATTGTGTGTTGCTATAAAACCCTCCAGAAGTCAGATGTATATTTTTAGCTTCCCACAGTCCCTCATGTGAAACTGAAGGGAAATGAAGAGATAGAAGACGCAGGATGGGAGGGCAGCAGGGTCAGGCCTTCTCCACACACTTTCGTAGGTCAGGACACTGGGCTTTAACATTAAGACTTCAAGGAAATTTGCACTTAAAAATTAATAAAATGTGTGAGTCATCCTAAGTTGTTCTTGATCCAAGATTCAGTTATCACGCTGCCTCTGCCCCAAACTAAGGGTCCTTCCTGGACGCCAGCCAGTCTCGGGGTTAACTACAGAACCTTTATCGCTGTCCATTAATGCTCAATTACTTAAAGTGATTGACTCTTGTCAGATGGGGGCGCATGCATGGTTCATAAGGCAGGGGTCCCCGAAGGATCACATAAACAGCTTTTGAAAATGAACTTTGGGAAACAACTTTGACCCTTGCATTCCAAATACATATTAGCAGGATGCGAAGCGTGCTAATCTATGGCTGCAGCTTTTGGAAACACCTGAATCCATTGGGAAATACGGTGTTCAATAGGGAAAAGCCCAGAAAAGCCAGATTATTTGGTAGTAGAAGTTACGTAAAGATGGACTCCATTAAATCAGCAGGAACTTTCTTTTGGTGTCAAATAACCACAGGCTGTCGAGGTTACAAGGTAGAATTCAAGGGATAAGACCACAAAGAAAAGGGAAAAGGGTCTTAAAGAGGTCTTTGCCTTACACAGATCTTAGGCAGTGAAGCAAATTCCCAGATAATTTCACTTATTAATGGCCCCACAGAGTATTTGGTCATCAGATCAAGCAGAATGGTGGAAGACTGTGAGTTCTGTGCTACAGTGTGGGTTATGCATTTACAGATGTCTCTGCTGGGTGCAAAGGAGCAGCACCAAGGTTCCTAGAGGTGGGACCATTTCCCAGCTTTTCATCTCAAACTGACACAATGTTGACACTAAGAAAATCAGGGTGTCCTAGTAAATGTGAATCTGAACAGTGGGCCCTTTGGGGCCCAAGGTTGCTTTTCGATATTAGGGTGTGCAGCAGGAAGGAGATGAGGACCTTGCATCAAGATTGACAGTTTCGTGCAATCAATATTGTTTATGGATTGCTCAGAGATGGCTTTATCCATTTGAATAGTGGGGGAGAAAGGCACTACAGACACATGCACTTGAGAATTTCAGGAACTTACCCAAATGCTCAAATCCTTCCCAGGGGCAATGGTTTTCAATAGGAGTTTACATGATAAACCCTCGCGGTGAATGCATTCAAAAAATAATAATAATCCAGCAGCCGCATGGAACAATAGCACACCCACATCGGCTGCTCATTTTAAAAAGGGTCCTTAGTCAGAATGTGTGTGAAATCAGGCCATCCAAAAAGAAATGAGACAAAGACGACTCGGAATGGATGAGACAGGGCAGGCGGCTCATCCAGGAGTCCCCTAGCAATGTCCTACATGCTGCAGAAACTACTCAGAGCCCAGCTTACACACATGCACCACACACACACACACACACACACGACAAAGCCAGAGTGGAAACAACTGATAAGCAGAGATCTGTGGCTGTGGAAAGCTGCAGAGGAAGCAGCAGCAGCAAAGCCAGGAGGCTGAACATGCTAGAGTCAGACTGTGAATAAGCGTCCTGCTAGTAACAACCCATGTCGGCTAGGAAGCACTGCTAGGCATCACTCCCATCCCCCTGGACTTCGTCATCTCGATGGCTTACCACCAGTGACAAGAAGGCTGATTCCTATAGCCAAGGTGGCGTTCTCGTTTTGAGAAGGAAAGATCTTACAGATTCCCAGTTTGGTTTTGAAAAAAAAAAACAAAACAAAATATTTCGTGTCTGAAATTTGAGTAAACAAGCTGAAATTTCAAAATAATAAACTAGGGCCAGGATTTGTGAGGAAGCCCGTTCACACCCACATTCTGGCTGGCACAGGAGGTGTGGGCATCTCTAGCAGAAAAGTAGCTTCCTAAGAGAAAGCACTCTGACAGCCATCACAGTGCCCCCCCCGCAGAACCTTCAGACCCCTCCTTCCAAGATGCAAGGTGCAAGATCACCACTTTTTCCAGAACTTAAAAAAAATGCCTCAATCATTTCTTTCCCACAAGGACAAGTGTTCCCCTTAGAAAAGTGACACTCCAGGCATAAGCTAAGAGAAGCTGTTGAAAAATAAATTAGGTGCAAGAATCATGCTTCGAAATGTTCTTTCCGTATGAAATTCTCCACCAGATGCCTAGAGTTTTCTAGGCTATGTGTGGATGATCCATTGCTGGTTTTAAAGACGGGTCCAGCTAATCGGTATTGTAGTGTTTTGTTTTCCCTGCTTGGATTGTATATAGAGGAATAGGAACGCAAGTATAAATGGATGACTTAAAAAAAAAAGATGCAGAAACACCAGCATCCCTGCGGATGCTGCCCAGGACAAAAATCACCAAACATTATAAGCCCTTTTGTGTGCGAACTCAGTTGGGCATGACCTTTGGAGATGACCACGTGGTGTCACGAAGTCTAAAGGTTGGACCCACTTCGGAAGCCCCTGGTCTGGATTCTTACACTGAGGATATGTGAGGTCACTCTCTGTTTTTCTATTCTGGGATGATTCCACACAGCAGTACAGTTGACTAGCTACTCAAAGGGTTAAATGACAGGAGCGCTCAGAGCTGGTCTTTATGCTAAGTCTCCCTTTTGCCGGCTGCATAGATCACTCATGGCCCTGGAGCAAAGGGATGAGAGGAAAGGAAGTCACATTTTCTTTCCCTCCTCCTTATGTCTCACTCCTGACTGACTGCACAGTTCCTGGAGAAAGATTTAAGTCTTGTAGCTGTACTTTGAGTCAGGCTACAGAATAGAAGAGTGGTCGACTGGGGTTATCTTGGCTCAAAAGACCGAAAACATTGCCGAAGGTCCACAACCCCCCATCCAGGAAGGCAGAAGACTGGGTGAGAGCAGAAGATTTGGGCGTTGTTGCTTCCTGTGTTCGGAAAATTGCTTTTTGAAAAACGCCCCTCTTTTCAAAGTGGAAGTCTCTAGAAAAATCTCTATAGCCGGTAGCCTCCTAATAACGGTGGGGAATTATTTCCACAGCATTGTGGACTCCAACGACCCGGATGACACCTCCTCCCAGTTCAGCAGGCTCCATTTCTTGCTTGGATTACAAGAAGGTGATAGCATGCTTGGGCCTCATTATAACAAGACTCCAGGGGGTGGGGGAAATCTCGCCTTCAGTCTCTAATAACAGTGTCAGCCGAGTAAACTACGACTGATCCCCTCTCATCAAGGCTGTGTTGTGAGAAGACTTTTCTTTTTTCTTTCTTCATCCTCATATTATCCCCGATGATGAAAGAAGAGTTCCCCACATTATTCGTTACCTTAAGGGGATGAGAACTGTTAATAACAAGTCCATCGAGGCAAGATTCTAAATGTTAATAGACTACCAGGGCCTGGAGGAGAGGGCATTTTCGGCTGGGGAAGTGGTTGGCAGCAACCCATCTCCAGGCATTGACTCACGCCTGAATCACAGCCAGGCTGGCAGGATGTTGTTTTGGGGAAGTTCGCAGGCCTGTCAAAAACCTGCTGTTGCCATTGGCTGATATTATGCAAGATTCCAAATGATATATTTATAATCTCCTTTTGGGTTTGTTGTGTGGTTCTCCCCCCATCCCCCCCTCAATTCTCCAACAAGCTTCAAATGGCCAAAATGGAAATAAATAAATAAATAAATAAATAAATAAATAAATAAATAAATAAAAAAGTAGGCTCATCACAAATAGAAGGCACTTTGCTCTAAGCTCCCTTAGGCAACCAGGTCAGAACAGTGCAGGTAATTTGCTGCAATCGTTAAAGCCTCTGGCTCCTGGAGCCTGAAGCCTCCATGCATGGTTTCATCCAAGTGTCTTTCCTCCCTGTATAAATCTCTGAAGCTTGCACAGGGCTAGCAGATTAAGCAAGGCCCCTAGTGGAGTGGGGCCAGGGCCTGGGTGTTGAGGGCTGACTGGTGACTGGGGGAGGGGATGTGGTGGCAAAGGCAGATCTTGTGAGATTCAAGGAGACTCTGCTTTCCCAGCTGAGTTTCTCTGACCCAAGCCTGTAAAGGGTTTAACCAGGGAAGCTGAGGAAAGTCTCCCAACTGTGTCACAGAGTGCTGAGAGGTTCCTCACAGGAACTTGGTAGGCAGAGAGAGTGTGAGTGAATTCATTTGTATGCCTAATTTAAGACACAATTGAGAGGCACAGTGTTCTAATAGATAGAGTTCTGGCTGAGGAATTAAGAAACCCCGAGTTCCATTCTTAGCTCAGCACAGTGAAACTGAGGCTTGGCATTTTCCAGAAGAATTTGAACTCTGGAGACAGTCAATTCGGGACAAAAATTATAGTGTGATCCAACCTCGACCCCCATTATCTACGGCTTCCATTGTGCTGATAGAAAGCAAATTTCGATCTTCTTAAAGTCTTAGAAAAGTCCTAACGAAAGTGTCCTTTGAATAATCCTCTAGAGGAAAAGATGGGACTGGTTAGCATTCACTCTTCAAGGGGAGCTGTCTTTGGACCTTGTTCAAAGCAGACCTGTGGGGTGGAGGAGGGGCTCCCCACTCCCTACACTGGCGATAGGGAGGCACCAGCACTCTTTCAAGTCCTGCCCAGGGCACTGGACACAGCTGCACTGCAGACTGCCTGGGAAAATGACCTTGGCCATTAGCCTGAGTGCTTAGTGGTTGTTTCCGTCCCAACTGCACACTCTGGGGCATTTTACATTCAGGAAGCAGAGCCATCCATGCTCGCAGTTTCCCGGTGACCATTCACTCGCTGACCAGACTTGGCTAACAGCAGACGGAAGCTCAGTCTTGGAAATGTTCTCAGGCCACCACAGTTACACGAAACGAAATCCAAAGCACAGTCAGAGTGGTGTCAGATGTGTCCCTTAAAATAATCATCGCCTAATGAATTAACAGAGTAGCCTGTGAATGATTCTGTAATAATCATATGCCTCATGCGAAGTAACTTCCTCTGACTCTCTTTGTGCATATTGTTTAGATTTCTGAATATCACCAGCCTGGATCTATCCTCTTTACTATACGCTTAATAAACATTCAACTTTGATTGAGTTTTATTGATTTGATCTTTCAACAAATATCCCTTCATACCAACTGTGTATTTAAGAACATAAAGTGTCTGTCCCTGGCCTTAAGACGTTGGCTCTCCAGAAAGAAGAGAAAAGCATTCAGGACAGGGCTAGCTCATGGGTGCTCTGAGATGAGCCTTAGAGTTCAGTGTGGAAACAAAGACAGCTGAGAAGCAGACCCAGACCAGTGAGCTACTCATGCTATTTAGACTTCAAGGTGTTAGAAAGTGAGAGAGCTTACCTAAGGATGCTGTGGTTCAGTATGCAGACCACTCAGGTCCGTGGGCTGAGCTCAAATCCGCTTTCTCCGTCCTGTTAATAAAATCTACCCAGCTGACAGTGTTTACCTAGAACACCTTGACTTGACTCAGTTAGGCACAGAGTGTGATAATAGACAAGCAGAGCCTACGCTAAGATTTTTGAAGCAGTTAAAGCATAGGCTCTCTTTTAGCTGAAAATAGGAACTTTCTAGAAGCCTAGAAGTAAGCTGCCATTACCCTGTTCATTGAGAGAAGCTGCCAAGAAAGGGGACACCCAGAGGAATGTGCGTGAGGATGAAGCAGAGGAGATCTCCAATTGTGCCATGCCCTATTCCAGACTGACCTGTCCTTAAACCTTCAGACTGCTATGTTACACGTCTCTGCTTAATTGAGTTTTATTTCACTAGCAATCGATCCTCATACGGTAAGATAGGAGGACCAACCAGAAAACCACTAGAATAGGCCAGGTGCAAGGTCCGATGTAGTGAGCCAGGGCAGTAGGAGAAGGAACAAAAGAATAGTAACAAAATCGAAAGACACGAGACATGGAAGGAAGTAGAGACCTGGGATTTTGTGATTGATGAATAAGACTAAGGAGAGGATAGTTCATAGAATTAGCCCTGGGGGTTTTGCCTTAATTGCCACAACGGTGCCACTCACCAATACAGAAGATTAATAAGAAAGCTTGAAAATGAGGAGGATGAGTTTGACTGTGGACATGTTGTTGACTGTGGACATGTTGTTGACTGTGGTCATGTTGTTGACTGTGGACATGTTGTTGACTGTGGACATGTTGTTGACTGTGGTCATGTTGTTGACTGTGGACATGTTGTTGACTGTGGTCATGTTGTTGACTGTGGTCATGTTGTTGACTGTGGTCATGTTGTTGACTGTGGACATGTTGTTGACTGTGGACATGTTGTTGACTGTGGTCATGTTGTTGACTGTGGTCATGTTGTTGACTGTGGACATGTTGTTGACTGTGGTCATGTTGTTGACTGTGGACATGTTGTTGACTGTGGACATGTTGACTGTGGTCATGTTGTTGACTGTGGTCATGTTGTTGACTGTGGTCATGTTGTTGACTGTGGACATGTTGTTGACTGTGGACATGTTGTTGACTGTGGACATGTTGTTGACTGTGGTCATGTTGTTGACTGTGGTCATGTTGTTGACTGTGGACATGTTGTTGACTGTGGTCATGTTGTTGACTGTGGACATGTTGTTGACTGTGGACATGTTGTTGACTGTGGTCATGTTGTTGACTGTGGTCATGTTGTTGACTGTGGTTATGTTGTTGACTGTGGTCATGTTGTTGACTGTGGACATGTTGTTGACTGTGGACATGTTGTTGACTGTGGACATGTTGTTGACTGTGGACATGTTGACTGTGGTCATGTTGTTGACTGTGGTCATGTTGTTGACTGTGGTCATGTTGTTGACTGTGGTCATGTTGTTGACTGTGGTCATGTTGTTGACTGTGGACATGTTGTTGACTGTGGACATGTTGTTGACTGTGGTCATGTTGTTGACTGTGGACATGTTGTTGACTGTGGACATGTTGTTGACTGTGGTCATGTTGTTGACTGTGGACATGTTGTTGACTGTGGTCATGTTGTTGACTGTGGACATGTTGTTGACTGTGGTCATGTTGTTGACTGTGGACATGTTGTTGACTGTGGTCATGTTGTTGACTGGGGACATGTTGTTGACTGTGGTCATGTTGTTGACTGTGGACATGTTGAACTGAGTCCTGTAGGCTATCCAGATAGAGATGTGCAGTGGGCAATTAGATAATGATTTTAGGAGTCAGAAGAAAAATCGAAGTGAACCTGTGATTAGAGGTGACAAATGTGGCTTAGAGATTCCTCTAGCTCATCAGACTAATGAATGTTAGAGAACTGAACACCCAAATTGGAATAGCCCCAAATACCTGCTTTCTTGCAGAAGTTGTAATCTGTACTTTGAGTATCACGATTCTTGTTTCTGTAAAACTGTTAGGTTGTTGCTGAATTCTTAACATCTTCAGATTCTAGGTACTGAGTGATACCTGTCACCCATTGGTCAGTGGGACAACTGGAAATGCCCAAGCATAGCTTCAAACATTCCCTTAAGGGACCATGTCACTTTCCGCATAGGATGTGAGCCCCTGGCTGGTGTCTGGATCCATGTGCTAGCATATGCATAGCCTTCTACTACTGTTATATTTACACAAATACAGATAAAATAAATAGCTTTCTGAAACATACAATGAACGTATGTTCTCTGGAGAAGCCTAAATGCTTCCACATGGTGCTACCCACGCAGCCTGACTGACTAGACTCTCCTCCTCATCTCTCTAGCTTCATCGTCAGGAGTGTTAGAGTTCTAAGTGTAAGCCACCATGGTCAACTATACCCATCTGCTCAGCTATTCTCAGAAACTCCCATCTACTTAGACCAGTGCTTGGGAGGTCTTTCTACATTGGCCACCCTCTCACTATCTACCACTTGGAATGCACCGTTTTTTTTTTTTTTTTTTTTGAGATCATACATGACGATGTGTAACTGACAACATACATCTAACTACCCATTTTAAAAAAAGAGTCTGCTTTTGTGCCCTTTCTAAGCTTCTTAAACAATTGAATATCAAAGTTAACTAACACAACAGTGTGCTTGGAAAGTAAACTTCTAGAAACAAAATCACACTTACCTGCAAACAATCAGGTTTCCATGCCCCACGAATGGGAATTACATGCAATGTGAGACGAGTAGCCTCTGATTATGATGAAGAAATAAAAGATGTGCCTAAATTGTTCTGTGATTGGCTCCTTAATTCAATGAGTAATGGGTACCTCTCAGACTAATTTGAAAGCTTTCCATTTTTTGTTGGGTTTTTTTTTTTTTTTGACAAGCTCATTAATTTGCACAGTACCATGAATTAACTTGTGTGTAAACATAGCAATGTGATGAATTAAATGTATTAAACAAAGTGTATTGAGTGTTCGCTACCTTACATACTTGCCATCAAGTGAAAAGTCTCTGGAAATTAGGTTGTCTTTATCTCTTAGGCAGAAACTGCGGGAGGCTAATTTTTCCTCTCATTTCCACGGTGGTAGTAAAAGCTTAGCTGCTGTAGAGAGTGGAAAAAGAAAAAGCAGCGAGGGGCTGAGGGTGGAGACAATGCCCCTGGAATTAACCTATCTACAGCAGCTAAACGATATTTTTCAAACCTTTGTGCAAGCATAGGGAGGACCATGAGAATCCTGTTGTCTAAAACTGCTTGTTAGCAGCCTGACACCTAGTCAGCGTTGCATTTGTGATATAAGTAGTTTCCGTGCTGCTTCATTACCACAGAAACAGATGACGGGATACCTCCTATTATCACCTTCACAACACTACAAGCCTTCCTTCTGCCCTTCACCTGTGCCAGCATGCACTCTTACGGTATGGCAGGAGACACTGCACTTGGATGCAGTTGTTCTGTTGTTGTAAAGAGATGAGAGGAAGAGCTGGCACATCCTCTAGACTTTGTTTCCAGGTAGGCGGAGAATTTAAAAAAGAGAGTGGTTTGCAGCTGACCATGGGGCAATTTGCCAGCTCTGCAGTCCATATGTCTATGAAAAATTGCAAGAGGATACCAACATAGGTACAAAAATGTTTCTGATGACAGATCAACAGTCCTCAAAGAACTGCATTTGCTTTTTACCCCAGCAGTATCCTCACCAGTCTCTGGATGTGCTGTTTGCCCATCAATTCAACTCTATTTGGAACATGCTACCTCACCAAAGAGGTAAGAAAAAGAAAAAGCTTCCTCTGACTATAAAATAAATCTAAGCAAATAAAGTATACAAAAGTTTATCACATGGCTTAATGGTAATTCTCTTCCTTTTCTGGTGAAAGTCTCTATTTCTAATTCTTATTTACAAAATATTTAATAAAAGCTGATTATAAAAGTGCCACTGTTATGACTGCTGTTACCATTACTACCAATATTATCAGCATTACATTTTAAAAATCTTCTTATTCTTGCACAATTTTAACTGGACTAACTACAAAGCTATTCCTTTTTTTCTGCCACAGCACTGCTGTGTGTCAGTGGTTTTCAAGCTTCCATACCCATCAGAAATACATGGAGGCTCTAGGAGATCACCAACTACAGAGCCCAGCTCAGTACTTTCTGTCTCAGTATATCTGTCATTGTTATGATAAAAGGGGGAGTTATTTTGGCTCATGGCCTCCAAGAGTTTTTCAGAGCCTATTGTTTCTGGCCCATGTGTAGAGCGTTGTGGAAGCAGGAACACGGGAAGGAATCAAGCTGTTCACACCTCTCAAGAGACATGAGTCAGGGAGAAAGAGAGCAAGAGAAGGGCTAGAACAAGACATGTTCCTCAGGGACATGCCCCCAATAACCTACTCCTCCAAGAAGGCCTACCACTCCCAGCAATGATGTTCTTTATGAGTCTGTCAAGAAAATAATCTATCTGTTGCATTGGAGGCCTCTTGATCTTTATAAATCTCCTCAGCGCTCTTAACTCAGTCAGATTAAGCATCATGGTACAAGTGGGAGGGGTTCAAGAATTTGCACCTTAAATGGGGGGAGCTACTGATATTCTGGTGCAGAGTGTTGCTCTCAGGTTACCTAAGTGTGTGCTTTGTCAGTTTTCTGTTCTTGGAAGGTTGATGTCCTCTACTTTTAAAATACAAATAAAATAAACCAGAATACTAATTATTACCTAGCTCCTTGCAAAAGTCCCTGAAGGAATACATGTGTGCTCAATAAGAAAGTATTACTTCATTCCTTTATCATGATAAATCTATGTCTTCTGAGTAAACAATCCACTACGTCATCCAACTCCATAGGAATAGGTAAATAACCAAAGCAGGATATGTCATTATAGACTTTTTAAAATGATATATGTATGCATTTGTGTGTCTTTTAGGCTCACCATGAATAAACTTCTGAAGATATCAATGTTTCATAGAGTATGGTGGTTGGGTTCATTTTTTAAATATAACTGTTTAGGAAAGAAGAAAAATGCAAATGAGACCACTGTAAGTCTTCATCAGACTCCAAAATGTCACTTGACAACATGTTAAATCAAAACACTCTTACTTGTTCTTCTTTGTATTAGCAATTACAGAACCTGCAAATTATACAGAAAACTAGTTATAGGGAATATTTGAAGGTATTGACAAACCATAAAAGCATGCAAATGGAATTGTAAGACACTTGTAAGCGCCCAACTTAAAGCATTTCAGAATGAATGTCCCATGAATTCATCCTAAGTTAAGAAATAGAAAAGGCACACAAGTGTTTGCAAAGCCTTCCATAAGTCTCCACCCTCACATCCACTCCCAGCCACCACATCTCTTGTGGTAATCTCTCTTCTGGCTTCCACCACACTTGGTTTATTTTACTCATTTTGGTTTTATGTGTTTTTGATGGTGGAAATCAAACCGGGAGCCTCTCATAAACCAGGCAAGCTCCCTCCCACTGGCATGCATTGTAAGCCCTCATTTTACACACAGACTTACAGGAGGGTCAAGTCACTGTCAAAAACAGGAAGACCAGCTAACACCAGAGATAACCAGATGGCAAGAGACAAGGGCAAGAACTAAGCAACAGAAACCAAGGCACCTTGGCATCATCAAAACCCAGTTCTCCCAACACAGCAAGCCCTGGATACCGCAACACAACAGAAAAGAAAAATGTCAATTTAAAATCACAACTTATGATGATGTTAGAGGACATTAAGAAAGACATAAATAATTCCATTAAAGAAATACAGGGCAACACAGTTAAATAGGTAGAAACCCTTAAAGAGGGAACACAAAAATCAACCAAGCAGGTGAAGGAATTGAACAAACAATCCAAGATCTAAAAATGGAAATAGAAACAATAAAAAAATCACAAAGGAAGACAGCCCTGGAAATAGAAAACCTAGGAAAGAGATCAGGAGTCATACACCCAAGCATCACCAATAGAATACAAGACATAGAAGAAAGAATCTCAGGAACAGAAGATTTCATAGAAAACATTGGCAAAATTATCAAAGAAAATGCAAAACTCAAAGAGCTCCTAACCCAAAACATTTAGGAAGTCCAGGACACAATGAGAAGATCAAACCTAAGGATAATAGGTATAGACGAGACCAAAGATTCCCAACTTAAAGGGCCAGTAAATATCTTCAACAAACTTATAGAGCAAAACCTCCCTAACCTA
Organism: Rattus norvegicus; assembly: GCF_021556685.1. Lineage (NCBI taxonomy): Eukaryota > Metazoa > Chordata > Mammalia > Rodentia > Muridae > Rattus > Rattus norvegicus. The sequence continues at coordinate 53,414,956 of NC_141538.1, read as the reverse complement.
AAGAAACAGATGCCCATAAACATACAAAAAGCCTACAAAACTACAAATATATTGGACCAGAAAAGAAATTCCATCCCTTACATAATAGTCAAAAGCAGTAAAAAAGTAAAACAGTAAGGGTAAAGGGTCAAGTAAGATATAAAGGCAGGCCTATCAAAATAGCAACAGACTTCTCACCAGAGACTATGAAAGCTGGAAGATCCTGGACAGATGTCATACAGACCCTAAGAGAACACAAATGCCATCCCAGGCTACTATATCCAGCAAAATGCTCAATTAAAATAGAAGGAGAAAACAAGGTATTCCATCACAAAACCAAATTTACACATCTTTCCACAAATCCAGACCTATAAAAGATAATAGATGGAAAACACCAAAACAAGGGAAGAAACTACACCCATAAAAAAGCAAGAAAGTAATCTTCTTGCAACTAACCCAAAAGAACATAGCTACACAAACGTAATCCCACCTCTAACAACAAAATAACAGGGACAACATCATCGGTGCCTAATATCTCTCAACATCAATTAACTCAATTCCCTAATAAAAAGACATAGACTAACAGACTATGTAGACTATGTAGACATAGACTAACAGACTAAATATGTAAAGAGGACCCAGCATTTTGCTGCATACAGGAAACACACCTCAGAAACATAGACAGACACTTCCTCAGAGTAAAAGACAGGAAAACAATTTAACAAGCAAATGGTCCCAAGAAACAAGCTAGGGAAGCCATTCCAATATCCAATAAAATAGACTTTCAACCAAAAGTTATCAAAATAGATAAGGAAGGACATTTCATATAATCAAAGGAAAAATCCACCAAGATGAACTCTCAATCCTGAATATCTATGCTCCAAATGCAAGGGCACCTACATTCATAAAAGAACCTTACTAAAGCTCAAAACACACATTGCACCTCACACAATAATAGTGGGAGACTTCAATACTCCACACTCATCAATGGACAGAACATGGAAACAGGAACTAAACAGAGACACAGAGAAACTAAAAGAAGTTATGAACCAAATGGATTTAACAGATATCTATAGAACTTTTCATCCTAAAACAAAAGAATATACCTTCTTCTTAGCACCTAATGGTACCTTCTCCAAAACTGACCATATAATCGGTCACAAAACAGGCCTCAACAGAAACAAGAAGATCAAAATAATCCTATGCATCCTATCAAATCTCCACAGATTAAGGCTGGTCTTCAATAACAACAAAAACAACAGAAAGCCCACATACACATGAAAGCTGAACAACGCTCTACTCAATAATAAATTAGTCAAGAAAAAAATAAAGAAATTAAAGACTTATTAGATGTTAATGAAAATGAAAGCACAACATAACCAAACTTATGGGATACAATGAAAGCAGTGCTAATAGGAAAACTCAGAACTCTGAGTCACTTGTGGGGGGGAGGGGAATGGAGAGAGCATACTCTAGCAGCTTGACAGCACACCTAAAAGCTCTAGAACAAAAAGATGCAAATACAACCAAAAGGAGTAGATGTCAGGAAGTAAACAAATTCAGGGCTGAAATCAACCAAGGAAAAACAAAAAGAACTATACAAACAGTCAACAAAAACAGGAGCTGGTTCTTTGACAAAATCCACAAGATAGATAAACCCTTAGCCAGACTAACCAGAGGGCAAAGAGACAGAATCCAAATTAACAAAATCAGAAATGAAAAGGGAGACATAACAACAGAAGCCGAGGAAATTCAAGAAATCATCAGATTCTACTACAAAAGCCAATACTCAACAAAACTAGAAAATCTGGACAATTGTCTAGACAGGTACCAGGTACTAAAGTTAAATCATGCAGATAAAACATCTAAACAGTCCCACAACTCCTAAAGAAATAGAAGCAGTTATTAAAAGTCTCCAACCAAAAATTGCCCAGGACTAGATGGGTTTAGTGGAGAAATCTATCAGACTTTCATAGAAGACCTCATATCAATACAGTCCAAACTATGCCACAAAACAGAAACAAATGGAGCACTACCCAATTCCTTTTATGAAGTCACAATTAAACTTATACCTAAACCAGACAAAGGCCCAACAAAGAAAGAAAACTTCAGACCAATTTCCCTTATGAATACCGATGCAAAGTTTCTGAGTAAAATTTTACCAAAAGGAATCCAAGAGCACATCCAAACAATCATCCATCATGATCAAGTAGGCTTCATCCCAGGGATATAGGGATGGTTCACTATTCAGAAACCCATCAACATAATCCATGAAATAAATGAACTCGAAGAGAAAAAAAGCCACATGACCGTCTCATTAGATGCTGAGAAAGCATTTGACAAAATTCAACACCCCTTTATGATAAAAGTCCTGGAAAGAATAGGAATTCAAGGCCCATACCTGAACATAGTAAAAGCCATATACAGCAGACCAGTAGCTAACATTAAACTAAATGGAGAGAAACTTGAAGCAATCCCACTAAAATCAGGGACTAGACAAGGCTGCCCACTCTCTCCCTACTTATTCAATATAGTTCTTGAAGTTCTAGCCAGAGCAATCAGACAACAAAAGGAGGTCAAGGGGATACAGATCGGAAAAGAAGAAGTCAAAATATCACTATTTGCAGATGATATGAGCATATACTTAAGTGACCCCACAAATTCCACCAGAGAACGACTAAATCTGATAAACAACTTCAGCAAAGTGGCTGGATATAAAATTAACTCAAACAAATCACTAACCTTCCTCTGCTCAAAGAATAAACAAGCTGAGAAAGAAATTATGGAAATGATACCCTTCACAATAGTCCCAAATAACATAAAATACCTCGCTGTGACTCTAACCACACAAGTGAAAGATCCGAATGACAAGAACTTTAAGTCTCTGAAGAAAGAAATTGAAGATCTCAGAAAATGGAAAGACCTTCCATGCTCATGGATTGGCAGGATTAATATAGTAAAAATGGCCATTTTGCCAAAAGCAATCTACAGATTCAATGCATCCCCACCAAAATTCCAACTCAATTCTTCATAGAGTTAGACAGAACAATTTGCAAATTCATTTGGAATAATAAAAAACCCAAGATAGGGAAAACTATTCTCAACAATAAAAGGACTTCTGGGGGAATTACCATCTCTGACCTCAAGGAGTATTACAGAGCAATTGATAAAAACTGCATGGTATTGGTACAGAGACAGGCAGGTAGGTCAATGGAATAGAATTGAAGACCCAGAAATGAACCCACATACCTATCATCACTTGATCTTTGACAAAGGAGCCAAAACCATCCAATGGAAAAAAGATTTCATTTTCAAGAAATCGTCCTGGCTCAACTGGCTGTCAGCATGTAGCAGACTGCATATCTATCCATTCTTATTGCCCTGCACAAGTCCAAGTGGATCAAGGACCTCCACGTAAAACCAGATACACTCAAGCTAATAGAAGAAAAAGTGCATAAGAGCCTTGAACACATGGGCCCTGGGGAAATTTTCTGAACAGAATACCAACGGCTTATGCTCTAAGATCAAGAATCAACAAATGGGACATCATAAAATCGCAAAGCTTCTGTCAAAGGACACTGTCATTAGGACAAATCGGCAACCAACAGATTGGGAAAAGATCTTTACCAATCCAACATCCAATAGAGGGCTAATATCCAATATATTCTAAGAACTCAAGAAGTTAAACTCCAGAGAATCAAATAAGCCTATTAAAAAATGGGGTACAGATCTAAACAAAGAATTCTCAACTGAGGAATATCAAATGGCTGAGAACATCCTTAGTCATCAGGGAAATGCATATCAAAACAACCCTGAGATTCCATCTCACACCAGTCAGAATGGCTAAGATTAAAAAAAACTCAGGTGACAACAGATTCTGGCGAGGATGTGGAGAAAGAGGAACACTCCTCCATTGTTGGTAGGATTGCAAACTGGTACAACCACTCAGGAAATCAGTCTGGAGATTCCTCAGAAAATTGGACATAGTACTGAGGACCCAGCTATACCACTGCTGGAAGTGTACCCAAAAGATGCTCCAACATATAACAAAGACACATGCTCCACTATGTTCATAGCAGCCTCATTTATAATAGCCAGAAGCTGAAAAGAACATTCCTTCAACAGAGGAATGGATACAGAAAATGTGGTACGTTTACACAATGGAGTGCTACTCAGCTATTAGAAACAATGACTTCATGAAATTCATAGGCAAATGGATAGAACTAAAAAATATCATTCTGAGCGAGGTAATCCAAACATACAAAAACACACATGTTATGCACTCACTGATAAGTGGCTATTAGCCCAAAAGCTCAGGTTACCCAAGATACAATCCACAGACCACATGAAGCTCAAGAAGAAGGAAGACCAAAGTGTGGATGCTTCAGTCCTTCTTAGAAGGGAGAAAGAAATATTCACAGGAGGAAATATGGACACAAAGTTTGGAGCAAAGACTGAAGGAATGGTCATTCAGAGACTCCCCCCCCCCTGGGGATCCAGCCCATACACATACAGATACCAAACCCAGACAATATTGCTGATTTCAAGAAGTACATGCTGACAGGAGCCTGATATAGCTGTCTCCCGAGAGGCTCTACCAGAGCATGACAAATACAGAGGTGGATGCTCACAGCCAACCACTGAACTGAGAACGGGGTCCTCAATGGAGCAGTTAGAGAAAGGATTGAAGGAGCTGAAGGGGTTTGCAACCCCATAAGAACAACAACAATGCCAATCAACTAGAGCTCGCAGGGACTAAAGAGTACACCTAGACAGACCCATGGCTCCAACTGCATTTGTAGCAGAAGATGGCCTTTTTGGGCATCAGTGGGAGGAGAAGTCCTTGGTCCTGCCATGCCAGGATGCCCCAGTGTAGGGGAATGTCAGGTTGGGAGGCAGGAAGGGGTGAGTGGGTGGGTGGGGGAACACCCTCATAGAAGCAGTAGGTGGAGGGATGGGATATGGGGGTTATGGATGGAAAACTAGTAAAGGAGATAACATTTCAAATGTAAATAAAAAATATCCAAGAAAAAAAAAAGAGCACCATCGGCTCCGTGAGAAGTTTAGTAAAACTATACATGCATGTTTATATGATGGATTACATGTGTTTAATTATTTTTTAAGGTAAATAGTTAAAACTGACCCACTGTAGCATTATATTTCCTTCCTTCTCCCTTGTTTGTGACACTCCCCTTCCCTCAGGAGTCCCTCCTTTTCCATTTCCCTGTAATAATTGTGCCCTGCTAATCCCCTTTACCCTCCTCCGCCTTCTTCATTTACCTCCCGGCCCCTCTTTGTAGAGCCACCTCTTGATAATCATGCTACAATCCACAGACGGAGGAAGGCTAAGTAACAAGGAAGGCTTGAGGAGGGGGAACACCTCAATCTCCCTGGGAATGGAAAATAAATAGATATTGTTCTATTGTGGGAACTGCATGGGTCTGACCTAGGCCTTCTACATACATGCTATGGTTGTATAGTTTGGTGTTCTTTGGGACTCCTAATAGCGAGAGTAGGGTTTGTCTCTGACTCTGGCTTTTGGGATCCTTTCCCCTCTACTGAGTTGCCTCATCTGAGGAGAGGTGCCTATTTTACAGTAACTTGATATGCCATGTGTGGTTGATATCCCTGGGAGGCCTACCCTTTTTCTGAAGGGAAATGGATGAGGAGAGTATCTGGGGAAAGGGAGAGTTAAAGGGGGAAGGGGTGGGACTTGGAGGAATGGAGGGAGGTGAAACTGCAGTCAGGATATAACAATAATATAATAATTGTTTATCAGCATTTGAGATTTCATGCTGAAATCTTTAGGGTCTCTTATGGATAAAATAGTATCATCTGCACATAAGGATACGTTTACTCCCTCCTTTTCTGTGTTTATCCCTTCCCTTGATTTCCTTTAGTTATTGCTCCAGCTAAGATTTCAAGCACTATACTGAATAGGTTTGGAGAGAGTAGACATCCTTGTCTTTTCCCTGATTTTAGTGATAAATGATTGTCATTTCTCTGTTTAGGATGATGTTGATTGTGCACTTGCTGTAAATTGCCTTTATTATGTTGAGGTACATCCCTTGTATCCTAATCTCTCTAGGACTTTTATCATGAAGTTTTTATCAATGCCCTTCTTGTATCTAATGAGAGATCATGTTGGTTTTGTCTTTCAGTCTGTTTATGTGGTGAATTGTAGTTATTGATATAAATGTTTCAAACCATCCCTGAATCTCTGAGATAAAACCAACTTGATTTTGATGTGTTCTTCAATTTAGTTTTAGTACCTTATTGAGATTTTTGCAGCTATATTCATAAGGGATATTGGTTTGTAATTTTCTGATCTTTATGAGAGGAGAAAGGGAGTCTTCATGGGGATTTGGTATCAGGTAAAAGGAGTTTCATATTAAAAAAAACTGTGGGAAACATGTCTTTGTTTCTATTTTGCAGGATATTTTGAGGAGTATTGGTGTTAATTCTTTGAAGGTCTGGTAGAATTCTCCACTGAGTCCATCTGACTCTGGGTTTTTAAGGGGAGGGATTTTTTTTTATTAACTTGAGTATTTCTTATTTACATTTCGAATGTTATTCCCTTTCCCGGTTTCCGGGCCAACATCCCCCTAACCCCTCCCCCTCCTCTTCTTTATGGGCTTCCCCTCCCTATCCTCCCCCCATTACCACCCTGCCCCCAACAATCACATTCACTGGGGAAGGGGAGGGATTTTAATTACTGCTTTGTTTCACTAAGATTAGTGTAACTGTTTATTTCATCTTGATTTAAGAAATTCATCCATTGCTGCTAGGTTTCAAGTTTAGTGGAATACAGATTTTTAAAGTGTGCCCATACTCTTCTCTGAATTTAGTTGGGGTCTGTTGTAGCTTCCCCCTTTTCATCTCTAATTTTATTAACTTGAATCTTCTCTGTGTGTATTTTGGTTTATTTAGATGAAGGTATGTCAATCTTGTTGATTTTTCTCTAAGAAATTTTTCTTTCATTGATTATTTGCATTTATTTTCTATTTCATTGATATCATCCCAATGATTTGATATCATTTCATTGATATCAAACCCCTGAGTTTGATTATTGTTTCCTCTCTACCCTTTTTGAATATCACTTATTTATGTTTTTCTAGAACTTCCATTAAGGATGTGAAAGATGTCTGCCATTAATATGAGATTTCTCCATTTTTTTTCATGTAGGTTCTTAGTGCTATAAATTTGTCTCTTAGAAGTGCCTTTATTGTGTCCCATAGGTTTGTATATGTTACATTTTAATTTTTATCCAACCCTAAAAAAGTTTTAACTTCCTTATTGATTTGTCTTAGCCCAATTATCATTCAGTAGTGAGTTGCTCAGACTCCAGGATTTCATACACATTCTGCCATTTCTGTTGTTGTTGACATTCAGATTTAATCCATAGTTGTCAGATAGGGTGCAGAATGTTATTTTAATATTTTTGTGTCTTTATTTGTGTCCTAATAAGTACTCAATTTTGGAAAATGTTCCATGAGTTTCTGAGAAGAAAGTATATTTGTTAATATTTGGGTAGAATGGTATGTAGATGTCTGTAGGTCCATCTGATTTATCATGGTATTTAACTCCAATGCTTCTTTATTTAGTTTTGTCTGGATAACCTCTCTATTGGCAAGAGTGGAGTATTCAAGCCATCTAACACCATCACTATGTTAGGGTCAATATGTAATTTTGTAGTGTATTTGTAATATGTAGTAGTATTTCTTTCATGAACTTGGGTCCCCTTGTGTTTGGTGCATAAATGTTAGAATTATATCCCCTTGGCTGATCTCTTTTCTTTTTAAGGAGTTTGTAGTATTCTTCCCTATCTCTTATGATGGTTTTCATCTGGTCTCTTTTGTCAGATATTAAAATACCTATGCACCTGCTTACTTCTTGGTTCCATTTACTTTAAATACTTTTTCCCATCCTTCGGTGATGTCTATTTATGGTAAGGTGTGTTTCTTGCATGCAACAGAGATATCAATCCTGTTTTCTAATCTAGTCTGTAGGTCTAAGTCTTTTTACTAGGGAATTGAGATTATTAATATTAAGAGTTATGAATGAGCACTGTTTATTAATCCCTGTTACTTGTTTTGTGGTGCGATTTTTCCCCTTTGTTTGACTAAATGTTCTGACATTTTTTCTTCTTGGGTAGAGATAATCTCTTCAGACTGAAGTTTTCCTTCTAATGCCTTCTATAATTCTGGGTTAGCAGACAGAAACTAGTTACATTTGTCTTTACCATGAAATGGTTTTCTATTTCTACTGAACATGAGTGATAGTTTTTCTGGGTATAATAGTTTATGCTGGCAGCTGTAGTCTCTTGGAGGTTGTAGTACATCCATCGGGCCCTTCTGACTTTCAGAGTCTCCATTGGATGTGCCAGACTTTATATGTGAGTTGGCCTCATGTAGTTGACAGACATCTTTTTGTTTTGTTTGAAGAAATTTTTTCTGATTTTGTTGAAAATATTTTCTGTGCTTTTTTTTTTTTTTTTTTGGTTCTTTTTTTCGGAGCTGGGAACCGAACCCAGGGCCTTGCGCTTCCTAGGTAAGCGCTCTACCACTGAGCTAAATCCCCAGCCCCTTTTCTGTGCTTTTAACCTAGATTTTTTTTTCCTCCTTCCTCTGTACCTCTTATTCATAGATTTTTGTCTTTCCACAGTGTCCCAAACTTCCTGGATGTTTTGTTCCTGCTTTTGGTTTTTTGTTTGTTTGGTTTTAGAATGAACATTTTCTATGACTTATCCATTTCTTTTACTTTGTCTTCGAGACCTGACATCTCTCTTTCCTGTCCTTTAATGTTTCAGTGAAGCTTAGTGTCTTTTTTATTTTGTTTGACATTTTATTTTCATTTCCAGCTTTATTTCAATTTGAGTTCTCTTTAGTGATTCTTTTCTTTGTTAAATTCTGCTTTAATATCTTGAATTTCCTTATTTCATTCAGCTTTATGCTTTCTTGGTCCTCATTAAGGCAGCTATTGATACCCTCTTTAAGATATTTTAACATGGGGTTGGGGATTTAGCTCAGCGGTAGAGCGCTTGCCTAGCAAGTGCAAGGCCCTGGGTTCGGTCCCCAGCTCTGAAAAAAAGAAAAGAAAAAAAAAGATATTTTAACATATTAACTGATATTTTGAAGTCCTTGTCTTGTGGTTTGGTAAAATTGATTTCTTTGAGGCCTAACATAGCAGGGGTCCTGGTTTCTGGAGTAGGCATATTGCCCTGGTTGTTTCATATTATGGATTCTAGGCATCTGGAGGTAAAATGTTTGAGGTGTTTCTGGGTTAAGATATCTGGTCTCATTTATTAGGTAAGTGTCTGTTCTTTGGTTGTTGTTGCCCACCTGGATCCTATTCAAGTGTAATAGGTGTGTGGTCTCTGGCAGAGACTTGTCTGTAGGTCTGTGGGGAATCACAAAGGAATGAAGATGAGCTAGAAGAAAATGCTGAAATGGATATAGGAGAACAAGTTGAGAGACCTTGGGTCCAAACCAAGAGACTAAACCCTTAAAGAATAGAGGTAGGTTAGGAGAAGGGGCTCTGGTGGGCAGGCTGCAGTAGAACTAAGGGTAAGTCTGGGAAGACCAGAGAAGGCAACAAGAAGAAGGATGAATGTCCCCTACCTGAGCCCCAGCCTACTGTGGTGGCTGTGAGTCCCTGTTGGAGAGAGGTGCTATGAATCACCAAAGTCATGAAGAAATGGAGAAGGGCTAAAAGGAAGGCTTGGAAAGGGGCCATCATAAGAAACTTTGATTTACTGGGACAATTTATGTTGGTTGGTTTAGATATTAGCAGTAATTAAGAATAGATCAGCAATTACTGAGGTGAAAATCTTCAGAGAAGTGTTTTCTCAGGATCAGCACACAATGTTCCAGAGATGATCATGGTTGACATACTGAGAGTCAGACTTTGGACCATGTAAGAGTTTCCCACATGGTACCAGTTTTGAAATAATGAAGGAGTCATGGAGAGCAGCTGAGGCTTGTCACTATGAGAGGCCAGGAGAGGCCACTGGTGAAGATACAGCCTTAATACCAGTGAAAGCTCCAAGATTGCAGGGGTCAGGGAGAAAGGTTGAGGTTTGGCACCATGCGGCAGGGTTAAGAGTCCTTGAAAAGAGGGCAGGAGAGGCTATTGGTGAAGGTGCAGTACAGTTGCAGTGAAGATTCCAGCACATGGGAGATGCCAGCAGCATGGGATAATTGCCAGAGCTTGGAGTAGCCTTGTAGTGCAGCTGACCTGAACTGGTGGTCCAAGCTCTCTAGAGGAGCACAGGACCCCAGGAGTCTAACACTGAGCTCTTTACAGTGGTTTTGCTTTGCTATGAATGTGTCTCTTCTTTCCTCTTAAAATGAAAAAAAATAGCATTTAACTTGGTTTTGTTTTAATTATTTTTCTTTACAGAAACTCACAGCTATGGCTGACTATCTCTTAGAGAAATTTTGGAATTTTAGAGTGGATTTGGAGTTTTAAGGAGACTTTAGAATTTTTTAGTGAGACTTTGTATTTTAAAGAGGCTTCAGCATTTAAAGAAACTGGACCTTTAACATGTTTCAATTTTTAAAGACTGAAGGGCTTTTAAAAATTGGAATGTTTTAGATTGTGATATTAATATTAATATGAGGAGGTCTAAGGGATGAGAGAGAGGAAATGTTACGATTAATAGAAGTGTGTTTGTGTGTCAATTTGACAAGAAATCAACTGGGCTAGTTAGTTATACATCAACTTGACCTAAGCAGAAAGAGAGAAACTCAACTGAGAAAATGCCCCCACCAGACTGGCCAAGCCGGTGGTGCGTTTTCTTGATTGATGATAGCTCACTGTGGGATGTTACCGCCTCTCCAGGGCTGGTGGTCCCGTGTGCTATCAGAAAGTACGATGAGCAGGCAAGCATCATTCCTCTGTGGTCTCTGCTTCAATTCCTGCCTCTGGGTTCCTGCCTGACTTGCCTCAGTGATGGAGTGTAAGAAATTGTAAGCGAAAATAAACCCTTTCCTCCTCAGATTGCTTTTGGCTATGGCGTTTTGCCACAGAAATAAAAACCCCAACTAAGACATCTATACTCTACCTCATCCATTCTACTTATACAGCTATCCATTCTACTTATACAGCTATCCATTCTACTTATACAGCTCACCCCTGAACAGTTTATTTAACAGTCTATTTAGATTACTGAGCTTTCAAATTCCGTCTTCACTTCAGTGTATGTTCTCCTTAACATTTCTATCGCTTTACTATTTAATTGAACTTGGCAATGATGACTTCCAAACCATGGGGCTGGAGCTAAGTCTGTGGTTCAGAAGATGGCAGCGGAGGATACTTTGCAGGCAAAAGTTGTTCCCAATCAAAGCAGGTTTTCAAGACCTAGGCCTGTAGGGGTGGAGATTCATCTCTTTCTTCTTTGGTTTAATAAGAAAATATGATTCAGCCATTACCCGAATACGCTGTGTTATATAGCATATGAATAGCACATATTGTCACAGAGCTGTTCTGGATTTGCTTTTCTGGAGAAGCTTACCACTCTAAAATGAAAGGACAAAGGCTTGCTAATCAGCAGATCATTCTCAGTCTTAGTTTGGTGCCTCTCTTGCCCAGCAGACTGGAGATTCACCCACTCTTCTCCAGGCATGCTCCAGTCTGCCACCCTGTGAGTCTAATGCACGAGCAAGCCTACCCACTCAGTATTTATGGTCCAAGCGTAGCCACGATTCTGAGCAAACACTTAGTAACTGCCAGTTAGGCTATGTCACTGACTTGGAACATTGGAACACTGTTTTTCCTGGTCTTTTAAATATCTGGCCTGATCAGTTTTTAGTTTGTTTGTTTTTTGTTTTGTTCCGTCTTGTTTTTCTATTTGTGCAATAGAGAATGTAATAAGACAGTAGCTCAAAGTGGCTCAAAGGAAGGCCATGGAACAAAGGCATGGAAACAAAGACCATCTGAAGAGAAAAAGAAGAGGAATAAAAGAAAAGTCACCAGGAATCAGCTAGAAGAGGAGACACGGGCAGCTCTCACAAGGCTGATCATTTCCTGGTGACTGGCATCAGTGAGAAAGCCCTTGATGGCCCATGGGAAGCTTATAATGACTTCCTGGCTCCCTTCCATTAGCCATCTAAAATAACTCACATTTGAGGACACTGTTCTCAGCCATTCTCCTAAAATCCGTGGAAACCAGGCTAGATGGTTTCATTCTCATTATGTGACTGAAAGAAAAAGATGGGTTTCTGACTAACATCCCTACTCTAAGGCAGCCATCACACAAATGGGTCTGGGACTGGACAGGGATGACAAGATTCTCACATACTGTGCCTCTCCACCCCCGTCCATCCGTCCTGTGGCTCATGACCAGTGTGCCCTGTTGAATAATTTTTTTTAAACTATCTGAGTCTTGACAGCTCGGCTGAGATGAGCTTTCACACACTTGAAGTCTAACAACAGGGTACCATTCAGATTGGCTTACATGGATCAGTAATTTCTTCTCTTCTTGACAGGAAGTCCACAGAAGTCTACTAAATTGGATGTGGTGAGAGCGTGCAGTAAAATACAGGTATAATGCAATCAAGAAAGACGAGAGGAAGTATGGCTGGTAAGCCGAAGAATCTCCAGATAAGACACGGAAATAGCACAGAGATGAAGCTTCCAGTAGGGCTGCGCTCAGAAGAGCGGCACGGCGCATAGCTGGCAGTCTCCCCAGAACTCAGAAATACTTGAAGCAGCAAAGGTGTGAAGATACTGAAGCAAACTTTTTAAACTTAATTACAGCTAACATTTTCCTTTTGCTTTATACCCTCTGGGAGTGAGTCAGTGCACCTTTTTAACTTCAGGAGGAAATTCATGATGAAGACCTGTAAGAGAAATGTGCAGGGTTTGTATGCTCCAGTTTACCACAGAGGGGACAGTGTGCACCAGGGACAGTGTGAACGGTGTTGCAGCACTCCCTCTCCCCCATCATGAGCCTATCACTCCCCCAGAGCTCTTCCTATTGAGGTACCACAAGGTTCCGGTTTAGGGTACCTGTCCTGTGAGCTCTTAGCACCCTTCCCCTTGATCATCCTTGACCTACTAAGGTGTTCATTCTCTCAAGCAGTCAACACAGAGCACAAGACCTTGGCCTCAGAATCTTGGCTTAACTTCTTTGCCTGGAATTTCCATCCCCTCCTTCTCCATCCATTCGATTTCTTAGACATTGTGCAGTTCAGCTCTTCTCAACTTTGCCAACAAAGAGGTTCTTCTGCCTTTCCTTCAGTCAAAATTTAAAATCCCATAGAAGGACACTGAGTGACTCAGATACATCTGTGCCCACAGGACAGATTGGTAGCTTTGTCGATCTTACCAGGATGGTGAACTTGAAGTATACTGCAAAAAGAATCTTTCAGCAGAACTTTTCCAGAAGAGAGATGTGATTTGCCTAAAACCAGGTGAATTCCTATATCTGTTTAGGTTCCCTTTTGCTTAAAGTACAACCTTCATGAACATGCAAAGGTCATATACATTCACAGATTGAATGTATAGACACAGGTCATGTATATGCACAAATCATATATGCACACAGGTTCTATACATGCACAGGTCATGTTGACTTTCTTAACCTCTATGTCATCTATAAAGTAAAAGGTTGAGTTGAATAGTCTTTGAAGACCCTTTGATGTCTAGAATTTAATGTTTCTCAGTTCTTCCCCCTAAAGTCTTTCTTGAGTGCCATATATTATCTTTCCTTTCTTTGAATCCACTCAGTATTGCTATGACAGCTTTTATGGATGCTATGAAGAGCAGTATTTCTGTGTGCTTTGTAATTATCTAGAGTTGACCACAGCATTAGCATAGTCTACTGAGGGTCACAAATTTGTGTGATTGCTAAAATAGCACAACAACTTGTGGTGGAGCTGACAAAGTGTTCACTTGGAAAAGCAATGGCGGCAGTAACAATTAAATAAAATGACTAAGATGTACTTATGTCATAAAACTGCCACTATAAAAAGGAAGAAAGAAAAGAAACTTTTGCAGTCACCACCTAAGAAGCAATTTGAGTGTGTGAATCTTTCTCAAACTATTACTATAGTAGAGCCTAAGAGAAATTTCATCTCAACCATGAAAAAGTAAAGTTGGACCATCTATGAGCTGAACAGGTGTACTGCAGATGAAGCAGAATTGTGAAAGCTACGAACCTTTCCTGGGAAGCTCACAGCAGATTGTCAAAAGAAGAAATGATATCCCCAAAAAAAAGCCATTACAAATGTGTTACAATAAGTTTTGTCTGAAGCCTGTGCAAAAAATAAAAAGGTTACATAGAAGTGAATTCTTTTGACTTCATTTCAACAGTTTCTGCTAATAATATTCTAGCTACAGAGTAACTCAGATGCTGTTGAACAAATCTGATAGGACTCCATTTCAGAAAAGAATAAAACTTCTTAATGCAGTAAGGTTGCCCTGCCGGGAGCAGATCCTGGAGCAGGTGCAGCCTTTTCTGAATGGAGCATCTGAAATGGAGACTCACCAAGCTGGGTCCAGGAACCAACACCACTAACAGGCGTACGCAAAGAAAACTGACGAGGAGTGGATGTAGAAAACAGACGGTGGGTACTGCAGGCACCAGATGAATTTGGGACCCGGGTGACAAGTGCTCTAGAGAATTCACCAGAAGAACAGAGCAAAAGAGCCACCCAATACACAATAAAACCAAACCTGACCGAAATGCTGGAACATGAAGTGCAAGGCAAAAAGAACTCGTTGAGTAAGATCAAGTGAAAGAAAGGCGTACTCCGGAGGCTCATTGAGCAACATTGTACAGTGTGTCTAAATGTTTAAATTCTATGGGAAAACGTTCTATTGGTTACCAGCCTAGCTATTGAAAGGAAAGGCTTTACCCCGGCAGCTTGAGAAAGGAGAGGTTTATTATTGCCCTCAGTTTGGTGGTACTTCATGGCAGAAATATCAGGGTGCTAGGAATAGGAGGCGGCTGATTCTATAACATCTGCAGCTAGGAAGCAGAGACATGAATGCTACTGCTCATTTTGGTTTTGTCCTTTTATTTAACCTGAGATGCCAGCCCACCTTAGTCCCCACAGTCAGGATGGGTTTTACCACATCAAATAATGCTGCTGCTGCTGCTGCTGCTGCTGCTGCTGCTGCTGCTGCTGCTGCTGCTGCTGCTACTGATGGTGATGGTGATGGTGATGGTGATGGTGATGGTGATGGTGATGTGCTGGTGATGGTGATTGTGATGGTGATGGTGATGTGATGGTGATGGTGATGGACATGGTGATAATGATGATGTCACTGTTGTTATAAAAGTTTGTTGTTGGTGCTAATTTTTTTGTTGTGATTTTAGAAGTTTTTCTGAAAAGAAAAAATTTAAAACTATCTCAAGATTAGCAGGAATACAAATCATGAAACAAGATGACCTGAGTAAGAACAAGAACTCAGTTTAGACAAATGTCAATCACTTAAACCTCAAATTAATAATAATTAAAAAACTGACTGAATTTTAAAATTAATTCTAACCAGATGAATTTCACACAAGAAAACCACTGAAGGGGTTGGGGATTTAGCTCAGCGGTAGAGCGCTTGCCTAGCGAGCGCAAGGCCCTGGGTTCGGTCCCCAGCTCCGGAAAAAAAAAAAAAAAAAAGAAAACCACTGAAAAATAATACTGAAGTATCATTTATATCATATATATATATGATATGTATATATAAAGGTTAAGGTGGGCTAAGGTGATTCCTAGACAATCACAACAAAAGAATGAGATGGTTCAGAATTACTGAAAGTAAAGACTTTAACACAGCACACACACACACACACACACACACACAAAACAATATATATATATATATATATATATATATATATATATATATATATATAGCTTTATATTAGGCTTACCCAAACTAAAGATAGAGCCAGTGTATGGTGAAAGGAACCCTGTAACAATGAGTCAGAACTTATAAAACAAGACATTTTTTAAAACAAGAATATCGCAGAAACAATGTGCTGGAAGCTTAAGTGGGCCGCCTCTGTCTCTGCTGGGTGAAGCAGGGACAAGGTAAAGATGATAAGGGCTGAGTTATTTACATGCCTGACTCAGGCACATAGTATCTGGTCTATGCAATATACCTCCTTACTTTCTGATTTTTAATTGACAATCAATCATATATCTCATACAGCTGTATGTACATTATGATGAGTCTTTAATAGATTAGCATTATCTGATGACTAAATCAAGATAATTAACAATTTACCACCTCACTTTCTTGTGTGTGTGTGTGTGTGTGTGTGTGTGTGTGTGTGATGTTAAAGTCTTCGCATTCAGTAACTCTGAAACATCTCATTCTTTTCTTGTGATTGTGAATGAATCACTTGACCCCAAAACAACTAAAACACAACTTCTGATTCAAAAAGTACCCTGGGAGCTCTGAATGTCAGATTGGGCACTGAGTGTGGGTTAGAGGCCCCAGCCCCTCAGAGTAAGCAGAGAGAACGGCAGACGGAACATCTCTACCTTATTACCAAGCTGTGCTCTTCAACTGGACGAGTGACTCATCGCTGGTATTAAACATCTTAGGACGCTCTTACTTTGCCGCTCTGCCCTTCAGCTGAGTGACTACCCCTCGCCTTAATAAACCTCTTCCCCATCACACCACTGGACTTGCTGCCTCTCAACCCCTCTGACTCCCCCATAAAGCCTCATACTGTGTATCCAGTGACTAAGGCCGGAGCCACAACTCTCCATGAACCTGGGTTTGTATCTTGAATGTCTAAAGTACCCGCCAAGCCAAAATTGAGACGCCGCCTTTCAGAACTTGGGGACCAGGCTGTTCTCGGCACACCGAATGTTAAAGAGATTTTCTCTGCTTTATTTTCCTTTTAAATCTGGGTATTTTAATGGCACACACTTTAATAGCGTGATCTGGCCTCAGTCTAACACCTGTCAACACTGGCTCTGCCTCAGCCATATGCCTTAAGAAGCAATCGGATCTTTGCAGTGGGCTACACAGATGACCCGGTTCCCCCTGGGACTGAGTCCTCTCTCACTGCATCTCTCTCTCCTGATCCTACCCCTCCGCAGATGGATTTTTTTTTATCTGCTTGTACCGCTGAGCTAACAATATCCAAGGATGGCAGGTCAGACAGCAGGAGGTACTGTCCAGCTGTGGCTTCCTGAGTTAGGGGCTGTGTGAGCCAAAGAACCCCTTTCTGACTGGACACGTGGGGCACAGGGGAAGAGGCACTCGGGGCTGGACGAGTCTGATAACTGAGGAAGTCGGCTGTGGGCTGTGGCCACCCGTTGACAAGCATAACAGGCCTGTAATGGAAGTCAGTGGGTACGACGATAAGCAAGTTTCAAATGAGGAGTTTCAAAATCGAAATCCGACTGACTCTCTACACTCCATCGACGGCAATAATCTCAGCAGCAGACCGGACCAGATTTCCCCCGTGCACTTTAGAATGAGAAAATGTTTCTGCCTTTGTGATATCTGGTGTCTCCACGCTTCCCTAGAGTCTGCTGAACCCGGCCAGGCTGCTGGTCCGATTACCATGGTGATCACAGCAAGGGGCCTCTGAATCCCCAAAGCTCCCTACACAGAAGGAGTTCAGATGGCTTCAGCTGAGTTCCGTTTTAGCTCCACACTGCTGAGTTACTACTACCTGAATGGAAATCAGGCTTTGGTGTGACCGTGAGATCATAGAACCAGAAAATCTGACAGCAGTCTTAAACTACAATCTGCCACAGAAGTCCTGTGCAAAAGACTGAAGCAAAATGAGGTTGTAGTACCTACCGTTACCTCTGTAACTACAGTTTACGTTTACGTGAGGACTCAGTGGCCTCGACCCCATAGGAAGAACAACAATATCAACCAATCAGAACCTCCAGAACTTCCAGGAACTAAATCACCAACCAAAGAGTACACATAGATGGACCCATGGCTCCAGCCACATACATAGCAAAGAATCAGTGGGAGGGAAGCCCTTGGTCCTGTGGAGGCTTGATGCCCCAGTGTAGGGTAATGCTAGGGCACTGAGGCAGGAGCGAGTAGGTGAGTGGGGAAGCACCCTCCTAGAAGCAGAGGGAAGGGGAAATGGGATAGGTGGTTTGCAGAAGGGAAACCGGAAGGGGGAATAACATTTGAAATACAAATAAATAAAATAATCAATAAAAAATAAAGTACACTATTTTGTAAAGGGAACAAAAGAAAGAAAGAAAAACCTATCCTCCAAATGTGTTGCCCAGATTCTATGCTCCCAAAGGCTGGTGCTCGCTGAGCCCTGCTGTGTGATATCATCTCCTCTTTGCAAATGCACTTAGTAATTCAACAGTCCTCACGGGGAGGCATGGTGTTTTTGTGCCTTGGTTTCTTTCTTTTACCTGGTGCCTCTGGTCCTATGAATTGTGAAGTGTGCCATCCCACATCTCCCTGAAAGGCGGACCTTCACAACCATCCCATCATTCTGCTGAAGCCACCGCGCTACAAGCCCCTGTATTTCAGGAGATGGCGGGGTTCAGGGCTTTGACACTGGAGCATGTTTGTTTTCTCCAACAGTCAGTTGGCCATGACAAGAACTCACTGCACACCCGAGGCTGTGGGTGTCTGTGTTTGTTTGCTCTCCATAGCTTTTCTTCCTTAGTCTTGGGATGGTAGAAACTGGTTTATAGTTGTTCAGTTAAAACTTATAAGCATGTTACAAAGTAACTATTACGGAGTTAATTTTTACTGTGTCTTCACATAGTCTCGTGTCATTGAAATAAAATTAACCTGAAAAGTGTGGCATTCACATACAGTCAGGCTGTACCTCCCAGTGGCTTTGACCCCTCAACTTGTATGTGAACAGTACTGGGTGAGAGCAAGCAGCTTGACTCTTGTCCTGTGCTGTCCCTACAAGGCTGCTCTGTGGGAGAATATTTCTTTGTCTTTACCCACTATGGAAACAGCAGCAAGTGCCACGATTTTCTAGTTCCCTTTATAGACGGCTCCGTTAAAGTTGAATTTACACCATCCATTGTAAAGGTACAATTTTGATGCTGTTTTCAGCTTATTACTGAGTGGTGTAATCATCATGTCAGTCCAATGTTACTTTCTTTGTGTGTGTGTGTGTGTGTGTGTGTGTGTGTGTGTGTGTGTGTGTGTGTGTGTGTGTGTATGTGTATGTGTGTGTGTGCGCGCACCTGTACACACCCGTGAGTTGCAATGCACACAGGGAGTAATTTTGGACTTGGTGGCAAGCACCTTTACCCACTGAGCCATTTTACCAGTCCATGACAACCCGGTTTTAGAACATTTCCGTGTCTTCCCCAACATTTCTCCGTCTTACTTAGAAAGCCTCCTGCTCCATCCTCTGCAGGAACTCCTGGCTCACTCTGTTCTGTCATGTGCCTTGATGGACACGTTATTTAAGTAGAACTCAACAGCTGTCTTCCGTGTCTGCTACAAAGTCTTAATAAAGCTAATTTTTGGTTTTTTTCTTTTTCCATTAATTATTTTATTTATTCCCTGCATATCCCAATTGCAGCCCTCTATTGTTGTAAAAATATAAAAATTAAAAAAAAAAAAAGTATTGGTGTCTTTTACCTCGATAGGTCTGCACCACGGTGCCCCAAGATATCTGCTAGATATCTTAGGGGAAACACATCCCAGCTGCACACTTTCCTACACTCAAACCGTCACATAAAAGAACACACAACACAATAACCTTTGACCTAAATGGTAAGATATAATTGCCCACTTAAACATACAAAGCCCGGTACCATCCATCCCTTAGGAACATTAATAACAACCTGTAAACACACAGAGCAGAATCTGTGCTGTCATGGCTTCTCACCCTCTCCTCTCTACTGTCTCTCCTTTCTGTTCTAGTCTCCTCCTCTTCCTTCAAACTTCTCTCCCGACTGTCCTTCCTTCTCTTCCAATGGCAGGCCTCCTTCTATCCTGTACCTGCCCCTCTCCTGTATTTTACAAATTCAATGGGGAGAAGGTTCTGGTGAAGTCACCTGATTCCTGAGTATGAGACTAAACAGCTGTCCTTGGGGTAGTGGAATTAGCATCAAAATACAGATAACTTCAGGGCAAACCACAACAGCCCTCCTCTTCCCAGTCTCTCCCTCACACTGCCTTTCCCCCACCACCCTTCCCCTTCACCTCTGAGAAGAGATATGCATCCCCTGTATAGCAGCTACCCCGGCACCTCAGGTCCCTGCAGGACTAGGCACATCCTCTCCTACTGAGGTCAGACAAGGCAGCCCAGTGAGGGGAACAGGATCCACCGGCAGGCAGCAGAGTAAGTCCTGGCTCCAGTTGTTGGGGGGCCCACATAAAAACAGAACTGCACATCTGCTACATTATGTGGGGCGGGGAGAGAGAGGTCCAGCCTTTGCATGATTTTGACTGGTGATTCAGCCTCTGGAACCCCCCAAGGGTGCAGGTTAGTTGACTCTGTTGGTCTTTTCAGGTAAACTAAAAAAATTCATGGGGATTGCTCTCATCAAAAGAAAAGAAAAAAAATTAATCCCCACAGAGTATGCTTGAATTGAGGACACAACATAAAAATAAAGTTATTTGCTCACAAAAGTGGTTCGTCCTCATTGTAGCCTGTATCTATATTTTGTTCCTTTTGTTGCAAAATAGTATCTAATTCTATGGCTATAGCAGTTTTCCTGTGCATTTGCCAATCAGTGAAAGTTTAGGTTCTTTTCAGTTTGGGCTGTTATAATGAGGCTATGAATATTCATTTACAAGTTTTTTTATGTAGACGGCTCTTTTGATTGTCAATTGACCACAAATCTATGTCTTGGTTTTTAGAGTATCAGTTTTCTTTAACGACTCTCAAATTTTCAACTTAATATTTGTGGAACAGAGTGGATCACAAGGAACTGCACGCTCGAAAGGCCCCACAGGTGATGGGTCTCCACCGAGCAACCAGAGAAGCAGAACCAGCAGTGCACAGGAAAACACTTAGCAGGGGAACGTGCCTCAGGCAATTGGAGAGGTCGTGAGCAGGGCAGGAACCCAGAGCCTGGGGTCCTGAATGAGCCATGGCTGCAAGCCAAAACAAAGACCTCTTCTGCTTACAACCAAAGTCCTGGGCCTAACTATATGGCCTCCCAACACTGTCTCCAAGAATCTCTCTATACTCTTAAATCTGACTCAGAAATGTTTTACCTTCCCACGTGAGAAGGTTTCCAGTCTCTCCGTTTATCTTCCCTTCTCCTTCTTGTGGCCATTTTTGTCTTCTGGGTTCTCCAGTAATTTCCATCGCACCTGCCTTCTCCAGGTGGTTGGCACACAGGGCTTAAAATATAAACCTAGGATCACTTGACTGCCAAGGGCAGCAGTCCTCCCTGTCAGTCACACACGTGATCAGTTCTGCTCATCTTTTGAAGACTCAGCTTGTGGTTTTGTTGGTGTCCCTTACTCTTTGTGGTTTTCTCTGCGAGTTGGTACCAGGCTGTTTTCTTCTGGAGTTTGAGGTTGGGAGCACAGGCTCTGGCCTCTGAGGACTCTCTCATTTCCCTCCTGTGATGCCTCAAGTTTTCCCCTAAACTTTTACACTCAGGCCTTGATCTCTCCTAATCAATTCAGCATAGCTTTTTCTACATGAGGGTTTTTTAGAATTGTGCTCAGTTTTAAGTAGCCTGATCTTCCATTGTGGCTCTTTAACTCTCTAATTCTAGTTCAGCGCACAACCTAACTCGGAGGATGTGACGTGTGCAGGTGAAAAGCCCAAGCATTCTGCAGTCTTTGGATGCAGTCTCTTTGGATGCAGTCTCTGAGTCTCTGGCTCAGAGATGTTTTGAAATCTTATATATTCCTGTTGACTTGTCTGGCTCCTCTGTTGTTTAATGGGAGCCGACTATTGGTCACCAAGTGACACTGTTCAATGGCCTATTTCTTCCTGCTTTGTGTACTTCGAGGTCCAGGCATGAAATATACAATCATTTTGTTTACTATATCTTCTTGAACTTCTTGGGATGGTGAGGTAATCCTTCATCCTTTAGTAACCTTTCTGGTGTAATGTTGTAGCCGATGAGCTCTCAGGACCTTTTCTTACAGCCTGTTTTCAATCCTTAACTCACTTGTAACGAATTGCATCTTGGAGCACAGTGAACCCACACATACCATATAATTGTCCTTCGTTTCCTCAACTTGACAGACTCTGCCTTCTAAGAAGGGTGCTCGGTTTGCTCGGGTGGCTTTAACTACTGATACCGTCATATTGAGCAGATAATTTTGCTATTTAGTTTCTACTTTTATTAGTTATTGCTGTCCCTTGCCTCTTTCTTTCTACCACTTTTGTGATCAACGAGTGTTTAAACGCCTGTCCAAGACGATAGTCTGCTTGATCCACAGCTAGACAAAGAGAGTTAAATGTGACTTTCAAAAGGTTTAGTTTATAAAAGAAAAAAAACTGATAAAGTATACCTCAACAAAACAAATCTTTTGCTTTGCAAAATTATTTTTAAGGAAATAATAAACATGAATTACAAACTCCTCCCAGTCTGTGTTCTCTCCCAAACAGTTTCAAGCAACACATTTAAAAGTTAAGTTGTGTCTGGCATATGTAAAGATTATATATATATATATTTATATTATATATATTATATATTATATATATATTTGATATATATTTTATATATATATATCAAAGCTTATAGTAACTTTATTTATAATCACCCCAAACTGGAAATGACCCACAGCACATAGGTAATCGAAGAAACTCTATAACAGCACAGTCAGGTTTCTATGCCAAGACCAAAGCAGGTTGGGAAGGAGAGGGTTTGTTTCAGCGTACATTACATTCCACCACCCGGGGAGGTTGGGGCAGGAACTCAAAACAGGAACCTGGAGGCAGGAACGGAAGCGGAAACCATGGGGGAATGCTGCTCGCTGGTTTGCTCCTCGTGGCTTGCTCAGCCTGCTTTTTGATAGCACCTAGAACCACCTGCCCAGGGCTCACACAGTGCAGTGAGCAGGGCCTTACTACAACCATTATCAATCAAGAAAATACCCCACAGATTTGGGCAAATCTGATGTAGTAGTGCTTCTCAATTGAGGTTCATTCTTCCTGGGTGACTCTAGCTTGTTTCAAATTGGGGAAAACAGACAAACAAAAAGAAAAGAAAAGAGAGGAGAGGAGAGGAGAGGAGAGGAGGGGAGGGGAGGGGAGGGGAGGGGAGGGGAGGGGAGGGGAGGGGAGGGGAGGGGAGGAGAGAAAGGACAGGGAAAAGAAAATCAAGGACCAGCCAGCACAATTATCAAGGAGCCACTACAATGCCAACAAAGCTATGATAAGTTCATTCTACTTTGTGGAGGAAAGAAAAGCAATTTCAAACAGTAACCTATGATGTGCTTCTGCTGCTCATGGGCCTGGTCTCCAATGTGGGGCAGCATCCTTACAAATCATAAGCAAAACGGCAGGCAGCATCTACTCTAGCCCTGCCACATCCTAGAGCACTGCTGGCTGGACAGCAACTGCTTTGTTTTCTCTCATTCTTCCCCCTTATTCTGTCAACTTCTGACTCTAACTCTGACTCACCGAGAGACACAGCTTAGCCACTGAGAAGAAAAAGACAAACCTTGGGAAGAAAAGCCACCTTCAGATGAAAATTGAACTGCAGATGAGTAAATAGTCTTAGTACATGCCATGAATGTCTCAGTTTTAGCCTATTGTTTTGAATAGATTATATACCACAGGAAGGTTCTTTAAAATCGTGTGTAGGGCCCCTTGCATCATGCAGGGAGATTCCCTCCATAGTAACACCTTACATAACTCAAGTATAATATTATTTTAAAAAAGCCATCAAGCCGGTACTGTGGTGATATTGTTAACTAGTCTGTCAATTTTATTTGGTCGTCACTGGTCCTTATACATAGGTGTGTGTGTGTGTGTGTGTGTGTGTGTGTGTGTGTGTGTGTGTGTGTGTCTACGAACAGGTATGTGGTTCTACTCACTTTATATAACTTTGCACAAGCCAAATGCAAGAGTATTCTGACCCAGTGTGCTCCTGTGTTCTACCTGTGTGGCCTTGTCCTGACTCCAGCCCCCCTTGGGGACCACTGATCTCTCTGCTCTCTCTGCGGTTCTATTATCTTGATAATGACATGTAAATGGGAGTGTATTATATATGATTGCTACAAAGAGCCTTTTTCTCTTTCTCTGTTCCTGCTGTGCATGCCACCAGCCTGACAAGTCACCCTTTGGGCAGAATCTCTTTTTGCAATCTGAGGCCAGCATCCTCTGTGGTTTCTGTGCTAGGTCGTGGTGCTACTAAAGATCTGATCTGCTCCAGCCCCATTTAGAAAGGCCTTTCTAGAATATCGATGCTCACAGAATACATCACATCACACACTACAGTAGCTCAGTAAAGTCGCAAACCTCCACTGGTTACCACTGTATTTGCTTTTAAAAAATTAAAACCTCCCCAAACATCTGAGTCCCTTCTCATACCTGACAGACATACCAGGCAGTACCCTGGATTCAGCCTCAGTGGTCCATTCTATTCAGACCGTAAGAACGCACCACCTATCCTAAAATGTTTTCCTGGGTTACTACATCAACACAGTTTAGCAACCAATTAAGTACATGCGCACCACTATCTCAACTAGACAAGCTTCCCATTAAACAGGAGTGCTTTAAGAGCTCGAAGACTTCCACGGATGTCTGCAGCTTGAGCAACTCCCTGGAAAATGACACATTAACAAGCAAAGAGGGGAAAACACTTCAGCAATGATGCAGCAGGAGACTAACTGACAGAATCCTAAATTGAATATGTCACATTTGGACAACGGCAGCCACTTGTGATTTAGTGTGAGGCAAGACAGTAACAGGCTAAAGAGCCCACGTGAAGCTAAAGTCCACAGAGGACGGACGAAGCCCAGCCAAGAAGAAAATGAAGACAGCTCAATCAGCATAGGCTTCTGTGTGGTCAGGGCTCACGGTTCTGGAACATACACTTGGACTCCTTATTCCTCTACCCTCAGCTTTTGCCCCGTGCACTTTCTATCCCCTATACTTACCTGCTGCAGCCTCCACCAAGCCCTATACTGGGGCTCACCTTCTTGTGTCTGGCTTGTAGCATCCCTCCTGTGGCTTTGAACTCCATCTGCTCTCTCCAATCCCTCCTACCTGAAACACCAGATGGAACTGCCCCGTGTGTGTTGATGGCACCTTGTCACTCGCAGTCCGAGAACATTCTGTGTCTGCATTACCTACCTACCTCTTAAGGACTCTCTGAAGGGGCTGGAGAGATGGCTCAGTGGGTTAAAGCACTTGCTGCTCTTGCGGGCGACTGTAACTGGTTACCACCGTATACAGAGTGGCTCGCAACCATCTGCCATTTAATTTCAGGGTATCTAGTAACCTTGTCAGGCCTCTTTGGACACTGCACACACGTGGTGCATATTCATACGTTCAAAAGTCGACTTTGTGATCAAAATCGGAATCGATTCTCTCATAAGGATTTCCTTGGTAGACTCAAGTAGACACAAGAAACTCAAGTACATTCCAATGCTTGCTGGTATTTCCAACAAAACCATGAAGAAAAGAAAGATATCTTCCCTGAAAAGAAAAGGGGTCTCCAAGTCTCCCTCCTCCTGGCAAGGTGTAATAGCATCTGCTGACAGCACAGAAGAACACAGTTATGGTCCCCAGCAGGGTGGCTCAACCATTGCCTGGGCTAAGATCACCTGTGCCAGGGTGTCAGTTCCTGCAGATCCACAACAAGAGCCCAAGCAACTGCTGCCCAAAGCATCCTTGAAAAGATGGCTCTAATGCCCTCCTTCGATGGCTTGAGGAGCTCTGAGGACATAATGATACCCAATGACAAATGCCTAACGTCAGCATTCATGCATCCTGAGGGCAAAGTGTCAATGCATGGCTGAATTGTGTCACCCAAATGGTTCAAGCTCTAACTTCTCATGTCTGTGGATGTAACTTTATTTGAAATAGACTCTTCACAGGGTAATTAAGTGAAGAATATCCAGGATGTATGATGGGTCCCAGGCAAGTGACTGGTACCTTAAAGGAAAGGGGACTCTGGGGCGTTAAAAGGCCATGTCAAGACAAGATCAGAAAATGAAGGATGTAGCCACAAGCTAAGATCATACAGGGTGGCCAAAGAAGAGACCAGCCACCCCTCCCTGAGAGTCTCATAAGGAGCCAATGCTGCCAGCACTTAGTTGAGCATCTGATCCTAAAACTGTGGAAAAATGAGAGCCTATCTTTTTAAGTTGTCAAGTTTGTCGTCCCTTGTTGTAGCAACCATAGGACATTAGTCACTGCTAATAGAATAAGCTTTTGGAAACAAGACTAATTGTGAGATTATATTCGAGAAATATAACTGTTATGTTAGTTGTATTATTAATTTTTATAGTCAAATATAAAGGTTTACCATTACAGTCCGGGGTGTGGGGGCATTTCCTAACTGTTCTGTTTCACTTCTTACTACAACAGGTATCTGTGATCTGAATAGATAAACGCTCACTACCTCCTTAGTCAGAGTTCTCCCTGACAAATGTCATACCTGAAAACTAAGATATCTGACACTGGGTCCTTGACTTTCACTGACAAGGGGAGGGGCAAAATGGCAATTGTTCTGTCCATAAGACTGGGTGCCTCAGCAGTTCTTATCTGCTGACACAATCCTGGAAGGTTCCTGGAGAGCCACTGGTCCCGAGACTACAGCGAAAACCTGGAAGTGTGGGTTCTGATAGAAGGGAAGAAAATGGCAGCAGCAACAGAGCAAATTAGCTCAAGGGCAAGAAGGAAGCCCATGACGGTGAGGTGGGATGATCTTCCCTCAGCCACGCCCAGCAGAAGGTGCCACCCACAGTCAGGGTGGGTCTTCCCACTTCAATGAGGACTCTTTCTCAGGTCAGGCTGCACACTCAGATGAATCTTGATGCTCCTGAATGGTGCTCTCAAAACAGCAAAATCTGTTGTACATGTTTTACCATCAAAAATAGAAAAGAAAATCCCATCTTCCCTTTAGCCCCTTTTACCTAAACATTGACAGTCACCCAACTTGTATACACAACACCTCCCTCTGCTTTTCTGAGTAGCTTCACAATGTAGCATAAACTTTATTTCATATTGTGCCTACAGCCTTATTACATGAAGAGTTTTGATCATTTCAGAAACTGGCAGCCTGTACGATATCACCATTACTCTCTTGTCGGCTGGGTGAGCAATATGGCGGTGAATCAAAAGTCAGACGTCCCCCAAAACAGTGGGAACATGAAGAACACTCAGACTGATTGAGCTGACCAAAAAAACAGACAGAGTTAATTTCTGCATGTTGACTTTATTTTAATTGGACATATTTTACATAGTCTCTGACAATTTTGTACATGTATACAGTGTATCTTGATCTTATCAACCAGCAACTCCTCTCTCTACCCTATTCCCACCTAACAGGCCCCTTTCCCACCTTCACACCCTACTGAGTCCGACTACTGCTCCCTGTAAGAATGTTAACTCGTTTTGTTGGCGTGGTGGTACATAGACGTTATTCGGGTAACCATGGATGCAATGAATGTATGACTATGATGGCCACCGCATGTCCAGAAGACATTTCTCAGCCCTCCTCCCCATCCTCAGTCTCTTCATTCATTCCACCCCTTTCTGAGTCTTCCTCTGAGCCTGCCAGAGGGCGAGGGGATATAGATATTCCACAGGGCTGAGGACTCGATGGCCAAAATTCTTGGAATTTTGACTAGTTACAAGTCTGTATTAACTATTGCCCACTACAGAAAGATGCTTCTCTGGGCAAGGTTGGGAGACATACAAATCCTAAACTTAAATGGAGATGAGGCAGTCCGACAGCACGCAATAGCAGAACAGTAATAGGGTCCCACCCTAGGGCCCAGTACTTCTTGGTCCATGAGCTTTTGACCAGGTTTGCAGTGCCAGGCATGGATTTCTTTCTTTACTGCTGACCTCACATTTGATCAGAAATCTGTTAGCTATTCCATAACTTCCGTGCCACTCTAGCACTAATGCACGCATCCCGCCTCTCGGATGCTTCTAACATTCAGGGTTTGCAGACGACTGATATCATTGACAGCTTTTCTCCCTGGCAGGCCTGACCAGCACCTTTCAGTACTGTGATAACTACCCAGCCAGGAGGAAGTCTTCAAGTCAGGTACAGCCTTATTACTCTCAGCCCTGCCACCAAAGGGTTGTGTCTTCATATAGAGTCTTACCATCTAGTTATGATGAGCATCCAAAAGCAATGGGAATAGCTTGTGCTGGTTTGGATTTCCCTGGGGCTTCCTCTAACCAATAATTTATGATGATGCCTTCTGGTTTCTTTCTACTGGTGCGATAAAAAGAGTTCTGAAAATGAACATAGCAGAAGAAAGAATTTTTATTTGACTTACGATTTCAGGTTAGAGCCCATCATTGAGGTAAAGCCCAAGGAGGAATTTAGGCAGTTAGTCACATGACATCCATAGTCAAGGACAGAGAACAAATGCACCCATGCGCGCGAGCGCGCGCGCGCGCACACACACACACACACA
Organism: Rattus norvegicus; assembly: GCF_021556685.1. NCBI lineage: Eukaryota > Metazoa > Chordata > Mammalia > Rodentia > Muridae > Rattus > Rattus norvegicus. The sequence goes on along the minus strand of NC_141538.1, from coordinate 53,386,471 downwards.
CACACACACACACACACACACACACACAGCCTACTTGCTTGCTCACCTAGGTTTCTTTACTCATACAGCCCGGAGCTCAGCCTAGAGATGGTGCTGCCCACAGTGGGCTAGGGCTGGGTCAATTAACCAACAGGACAAAGCCCCACAGCCAGGCCTACAATCCAATAGATGTAAGTCATCTCTCAGTTGACATTGTTTTCATGGTGATTCTAGGTTGAGTCAGGTTGACAGTTAAAGCTATCCTTACAAGGAAGTACCCCACCATTGGCACTGAGATTTTTATTTAATAACCCGTGTCGTTTGGGGAAAGCAATGGATACTGGAATCTTCTGTACTTTCCAATAAGGCCCTGGCATGGTAAACTGTCATGGCTGGGTACCTGTCATGACAGCGCTCGGCAGACCACAGCTCTGTCTACCGAATTGTAAATGTGTTGTGGGGGGATGCGTTTCCATGTGAGCGTCACTGACACAATCTAAGTTCTTGGAGCAGAGCTTCTTCCCCAGTGTATCTGAGGACATGGTCAGAACACATGGCCACACAGAATAAGGATCCCAGGTCTCCCAACATCATGTGCTCGATGTGGTTTTTCTCCTCTTTGGCCTCTACCCAGCCATGGGCCTGGCTTTGGCCCTGGCTCTATCCTGGCTCTACTAAGGCTCCTACATAAGGTGCATAAAGTCAGATTTCTCCCACATGAACAGAAATGTATGTTTTAGGGTAGGAAACAAAAGGCCTAGGGGTTATAGACCTCCTGCATCAGGAAGCCTGAAAGAGGAGAAAGACAATGGGGAAGAACAGTGCAGTAATGGCTGTGCTAGTCAAAAGGGGGAAGGAAGGAAAGAAAGCACAGTGGCCATCCCACTTGCAAATGGTAGATGTACTATTAGGGGTGTGTACTGTCTGGTTTTGTGTGTCAACTTGACACAAGCTGGAGTTATCACAGAGAAAGGAGCCTCCCTTGAGGAAATGCCTCCATGAGATCCAGCTGTAAGGCATTTTCTCAACTAGTGATCAAGAGGGGGAGGACCCAGCCCACTGTGGGTGGTACCATCCCTGGGCTGGTAGTCCTGGGTTCTATAAGAAAGCTAGCTGAGTACGCCAGGGGAAGCAAACCAGTAAGTAACATCTCTCCAAGGCCTCGACATCAGCTCCTGCTTCCCATCCTGCTTGAGTTCCAGTCCTGACTTCCTTTGGTGATGAACAGCACTGTGGAAGTGTAAGCTGAATAAACCCTTTCCTCCCCAACTTGCTTCTTGGTCATGATGCTTTGTGCAGGAATGGAAACCTGACTAAGACAGGGGGTCTTGTTTATCTTGTTTTGTTTTTAGACAGTATGTTTCTATGTAACCTGTGCTGGTCACCAATCCACAAACCTCCAGCCTCAGCCTTCCCAGCACTAGAATTACAGACCAGCCTAGCCAAAGCGAGGTGCTTTGTAAAAGTCCTGTCTTCCTGTGGTTTCAGTCTGTAATGTCTCCCACAGGTTCGTGGCTTGAACACTTGCTCTCAAGCTTGTGGTGCTAGCTTGTAGGCTGTACGAGGCTGACTTTGTCTAGCAGAAGGGGGTTGCAAGAGATGGGTCTTTAAAGATTGTACATGCTCTGGTCCTGACCCTGATCTGAGCTTCCTGATCTTAGCTAGCATGTGAAGCATCACCCCATGTTCTTCCTGCCGTGAACTGTGCCATGACTTCCTGCTGAGATAGACTGCAAGCTTCTCAAGTCATGAGCCAAAACAATCTCCCATCCCATAAGTCATTCTGCCAGATATTGTCATATCAGCTTTATTGGCTTAAAGGAGAGAAAGGATCTTTTTAAAAAAAAAAAACAAGTCTTTTAAAAGTAAAATAAAAAGTTTTCTTGGCCTGCAGAGATGACTTAGGGGTGAAGACCTTGCTGTTCTTTAAGAGGACCCAGGTTCAATTCCCAGCATCCACGTGGTGACTCACAACCATCTATAACTCCAGTTCAAGAGCAACTGTCACACTCTTCTGGCCTCTATAGGAACTGCATACATGTAATGCACAGACACATATACAAAGCACTCACACTTAAAATATTTATTAAATGTAAATACAAGTCAAAACCCCCAAGATGCTAAGCCCATGACTCTGTGTTCAGACCCTGGGGGAGTATAGCTCTCTCTGATTGAGCACAGGTAAAGACCTATTTCCAACTGTTTGCTTTTATTAAAACCTCGTATTTTACACATTACAATATTTAGAAGAAATCAAAAGGTGCATAGTCATAATCAGACCACCCAAATGTGAGGTTGATGTTGCCCACTTGATGGGATTTAGGGTCACCTAGGAGACGTATGGGCATTTCCATGAGGGTGTTTCCAGAGAGAATCAACTGAGAAGAGGGAAGAGCTGTCCTCAAAGCGGGCATCGTCATCAGCAGAGGGTCAAATATAGAACGGCTCAGGAAAAGCAGTGCTGCCGACCTCCCTGAGCTGGTGTGCCCATCTCTGCTGCCCCTTCTGCTGCTTACATTACCCTCCAACTCCCTCACCCTATAAGCAGCAACTCTCTGGGGAACTTCCAGACACCCGGCACTGGACCGGACTGAGCACTGCGGTCTTCTCTGCCTCACCAGCATACAGACACATTATTGCAGCCTGGTTGTGCGAGTCAGTAATAAGTCTCCTTGATCCTGATCTTTGAGATAACAAATAACTGTGGTCAAGTGGCACAATATTGTTCACTAAGCAGAGACACCGGCACTCAATCTAGTCTTATCTGTCTTATCTTTCCAATATTTCAAATTGAAATACATCTTGTATATAAAGCATATCAGTTATCTACTGCCAAAATTTTACAGCTTTAAAAGAAAAGGTGTGGTTTTTTTTTCTTTCCAAAACACAGTTCCTGGGGCCAAGACTCGGGACATAGTTTAGCTGAACAGCTCCAGAAGTTCCTTCAGGAACTGCGTGAAGGTGTGAGAGCCACCAGTCATTGAAGACTAGAATACCCACACCCCAGCTCCCTGCTGGAGTGGTTGGGAGGCCCCAGCTCCTCACTGGTTGTTGAAGTGCATGTTTAGCTTCTATGGCTAGACTCCATGACGTGCAGAAGACAGGGCAGTCAACTTCTCCAGAACAAGCAACCCAAACAAGATCACGGAAACGAGACCAAAGCAGAAGCCACAACATGGTTCAAAGCCAGCACCAAGGTCACAACACCACTTCTGCCGTTAATGTAGGGTCACATGGAGCAAATCTGGGACAGCTATGGGGGTGTGAAAACCTAGAGGCAGATATAACGAGGGCCTCCTTGGACAGATTTCTACAAACACAAGGCACAGATTTTACGTTTAATGAGGTCTGGCAAGTGCACACACTAGTGCACATTGCCAATCTCAGAGTGTTTCTGTAAACTAGTGAGTTTTCTCCTACCCTTTCCTAGCTAGAGCCTGCTCACCTCCCCAGAGGCAACCACTGTTTTAATTTTATTTTATTCTTTAAAATCCTAGAACTGTTTTTGTTTGTTCATTTTTCACACAAGTAGAACCAGACAGTATGTACTCTTTTCTGTCTGGCATTTCCCCTCCATGCTGCCCGTGTTGTTAAATACAGCAGTAGCAAAGATTGATATTCATTTACCTAGAGTCAGAGTTGGGTTGTCTCCAGTTGGAAACAAATGTGAATAAAGCTGGCCTGGGCAGCCTTGTAAAGGTCTGTGTGCAGACATGTGTTTTCATCTAGCTACAAATGGGCTTTAATTGCAAGGTCAAGAAGTAAACATATTTTTTAACTCCACCAAATAAACTTGCACAGGGATAGTGGCATTCTCAGCTTGTCCCAGCAGTAGAATGGGAGCCTCAGTTACCTCAACGGCCAACAGTTTGGCTTTGTGTATACCGCCCTGCCTCATTGTGGCTTTGGCGTGCATTTCTCAGTCAGTTGTTCACCACTTTTTCATGTGCTTACCAGCAACTGACATCCCTTTCTTCTTCTTCTTCTTCTTCTTCTTCTTCTTCTTCTTCTTCTTCTTCTTCTTCTTCTTCTTCTTCTTCTTCTTCTTCTTCTTCTTCTTCTTCTTTTCTTCTTCTTCTTCTTCTTCTTCTTCTTCTTCTTCTTCTTCTTCTCCTTCTCCTTCTCCTTCTCCTTCTCCTTCTCCTTCTCCTCCTCCTCCTCCTCCTCCTCCTCCTCCTCCTCCTCCTCCTTCTCCTTCTCCTTCTCCTCCTCCTCCTCCTCTTCTTCCTCCTCCTCTTCCTCTTCCTCCCCTTCCTTCTCCTCCTCCTCTTCCTCTCCCCTTCTTTCTCCTCCTCTTCATCCTTATCCTAATCCTCCCCTTCCTCCTCTTCCTCCTTCTTTCTTCTTCCTCCTCCTCCTTCCTCTTCTTGTGAAGGATCAAGTCTTTGCTCACTCTTTAAACTCAGACATTTATGTTTGGTGGAATTATTGATTTACTCTGGATACAAGTATTTCAATAGATAGATGGACTGGAAAGATTTAATCCCTATCTGTGATATGATTTTTGATTTCTTAGTGATGTCTTTTTACGAATGAATTTTCAATAAAATTGAATTTACCTATTCTATGTTCTATGGTTAACATGTTACGATCTTTATCGCTCCTAAAATTGCGATGGTTTTATTTCCTGTTCTTCTCTTAGAAGCTTTGTGGTTTAGGTTAGTGCTTCTGTTTAAACACGAGCTTCACCTTGTATTATCTTCAAAGTGCATGTATGACACCACAATAAAACACAATTCTTCTCTCATAAAAATACCCGTTTTTAAAAAGTATCTGTAGAAAGATTTATTTCATTTCTTCTCAAATACTTCATTTTTGTTTAAAACTTAATTGACTATATAACTCCATCTACTTCTAGTCTCTTTTTGACTGTATTTATCTATATCTAAACTTACATCTGAACCAGTATCACCCATACCTAAAATATCACCCTCTACTAAGCCAGTATCGCACCATCTTGACTACTATGGTTTCCAGTATTTGTTAATGAAACCTGCTCTCAAGATGAAATCAGATGTCAAGAGCACCTCTGCAGGCCAACAACTCCACTGTGACATCTTCAGTTCTGTGGATGCACAGAACAGTATTACAGTGCATAAAAAAAAAATCTATACTGTTGTTCGTTTAGTTTTTACGTTTGTAAAAATAATTTTTAAATTGCAATGAAAATCTTTAGCCTTGTCCTAAATGATTACCTAAGAAGAATAAGTTCCAAGAAGTGGAATTTCTAAATGAAAGGCTACACTGACTCATGAGGACTTTTATACATTGTTGCAGTGTAGACCCTATGGTCTAGTCTCTCAGTACTTGCCACTGGCATTTAGTAAGAAAAATTACTCTATTTTCATTTAAATACATAATTGCCACAGGCTGGAGAGTGGCTCTGCAATTAATAACACTTACTGCTCTGACAGAAGGCCAGAGTTTGTTCCCAGCACCCTCACTGGGTAGCCCACAGCCACCTGTAACTCCAATCCTAGGGCCTCTTCTGACCTCTGAAGGCATAGCATGCACATGGTACACATACAGACAAACAGGCAAACACACATTCGCAAATAAAAGATTTTAAATATAAAAGTAAAAATAGTAATTTTAACTGATGAACAGCACTCGCGTATCATTACTATTTTAAGGTACATTAGTAATTCCAGTCAAACTGAATGAATATTTTGTGCACATCGTTAACCATACAAACCAATGCCCTCTTTACTGAACTGGATATTCATGTCTTTCCATGTTTTCAGCTGACTCTATTTTCTTCAACGGGGGCCAATAGTTAAAGCTATGGGTACAAATCCTCCCATTCCAATTATAGAATAATTAAATTTTTTCTAAAAATAGTGTATATGAAATGGAAACACGGACGAGATGTTACTGTTGTGCTGATAAAATATTATTCATTGTAATTACATTATCGCCTTATCCCAAGTTTAGTTCCTTTTCCTTAACTTCATGTAAAATGCATGCTGTGCCACTTAGGCCTTGGGCCCCCTACTCCATGACATGGATGGCACCTGCTATTTTAACCTTGCTTCCCTTTAAAATGTGTCATTTCTGTCTCATGGCCTGGTCCTTCTGCTCCTCAACACTTCTTAGTTGTCCCTGTCAAATCCTATCTCTCTCTGCCCCACAAATGACTAATATACTTCTATCGCCAGTTCTGTCCTGTTGAACACGAGAATGCAGAAAATCATAAAACAAAAATGCTTGAAGAACATTGTGATGGTTTGTATGTGTTCGGCCCAGGGAGTGGCACTATTAGAAGGTGTGGCCCTGTTGGAGTAGCTGTGTCATTGTGGGCCTGGGCTTTAAGACCCTCATCCTAGCTGCCTGGAAGCCAGTATTCTCCTAGCAGCCTTCAGATGAAGACATAGAACTCTAAGCTCCTCCTGCACCATGCCTACCTGGATGCTGCCATGTTCCCACTCTGATGATAATGGACTGAACCTCTGAACCTGTAAGCCAGCCCTAATTGAATGTTGTCCTTGTAAGAGTTGCCTTGGTCACGGTGTCCGTTCACAGCAGTAAAACCCTAAGACAAATATCAAGGGGAAAAAGAAAAGTGTAATGTTTCATCGCACTTGCCCATCTGCAAACTTGTCTCTTAGCTGGTGGGCATGAACTTAGAGCAGGGGATGTCCTCCCTGTCACATCAATAGGAACAGCCATGCTCCCAGAGCCGTGTGACTTGTCCTTGTGGTGGTGCGTGAATCGTGTATCTAAGTTGGCTACTGTCCATCTGCAGCAGGCGAACAGCATTGGGTCATGCTGTCCACGCTTTCATTCCACACTCACTTTTCTCAGTTACGTTCGTACCGTCCACCCTGACTCTTCTCAATCAAGAAGTAAAGTCTTTGGGTTAGGGATAGTTTTTAATGTCAGGACACTTGCCTAACACAAAATGTCGCAATTTAAGATTCATTTATCGAACACATGGGCACTGGAGAAAATTTCCTGAACAAAACACCAATGGCTTATGCTCTAAGATCAAGAATCGACAAATGGGATCTCATAAAACTGCAAAGCTTCTGTAAGGCAAAGGACACTGTGGTTAGGACAAAACGGCAACCAACAGATTGGGAAAAGATCTTTACCAATCCTACAACAGATAGAGGCCTTATATCCAAAATATACAAAGAGCTCAAGATGTTAGACTGCAGGGAGTCAAATAACCCTATTAAAAAATGGAGTTCAGAGCTAAACAAAGAATTCACAGCTGAGGAATGTCGAATGGCTGAGAAACACCTAAAGAAATGTTCAACATCTTTAGTCATAAGGGAAATGCAAATCAAAACAACCCTGAGATTTCACCTCACACCAGTGAGAATGGCTAAGATCAAAAACTCAGGTGACAGCAAATGCTGGCGAGGATGCAGAGAAAGAGGAACACTCCTCCATTGTTGGTGGGATTGCAGACTGGTACAACCATTCTGGAAATCAGTCTGGAGGTTCCTCAGAAAATTGGACATTGAACTGCCTGAGGATCCAGCTGTACCTCTCTTGGGCATATACCCAAAAGATGCCCCAACATATAAAAAAGACACGTGCTCCACTATGTTCACGGCAGCCTTATTTATAATAGCCAGAAGCTGGAAAGAACCCAGATGCCCTTCAACAGAGGAATAGATACAGAAAATGTGGTATATCTACACAATGGAATATTACTCGGCTATCAAAAACAATGACTTTATGAAATTCATAGGCAAATGGATGGATCTGGAAAATATCATCCTGAGTGAGGTAACCCAATCACAGAAAGACATACATCGTATGCACTCATTGATAAGTGGCTATTAGCCCAAATGCTTGAATTGCCCTAGATGCACAGAACACATGAAACTCAAGACGGATGATCAAAATGTGAATGCTTCACTCCTTCTTTAAAAGGGGAACAAGAATACCCTTGGCAGGGAATAGGGAGGCAAAATTTAAAACAGAGGCAGAAGGAACACCCATTCAGAGCCTGCCCCACATGTGGCCCATACATATACAGCCATCCAATTAGACAAGATGGATGAAGCAAAGAAGTGCAGACCGACAGGAGCCGGATGTAGATCGCTCCTGAGAGACACAGCCAGAATACAGCAAATACAGAGGCGAATGCCAGCAGCAAACCACTGAACTGAGAATAGGTCCCCCGTTGAAGGAATCAGAGAAAGAACTGGAAGAGCTTGAAGGGGCTCGAGACCCCATATGAACAACAATGCCAACCAACCAGAGCTTCCAGGGACTAAGCCACTACCCAAAGACTATACATGGACTGACCCTGGACTCTGACCTCATAGGTAGCAATGAATGGCCTAGTAAGAGCAACAGTGGAAGGGGAAGCCCTTGGTCCTGCCAAGACTGAACCCCAAGTGAACGTAATTGTTGGGGGGAGGGCGGTAATGAGGGGGAATGTGGGGAGGGGAACACCCACATAGAGGGGGAGGGGGAGGGGCTAGGGGGATGTTTGCCCGGAAACCGGGAAAGGGAATAACATTCAAAATGTAAATAAGAAATACTCAAGTTAATAAAAAAAAAAAGATTCATTTATCAAGGACTAAAGGTTTCGAGAAGTAGTAACTCTTAAATGCAACCATGCCTCCATTTAAAAATAAGAGTTACTAAAAGAATTAAGTGAATTAACGAAGAACACAAACCAAGTCCAAGGCAGGGTCACTGGGGACCACAGCTTCTCTTACCACGAGACTTACGAGGTCACACTACCCTGTGGCAGCCAGCTTGTTTTGTGGAAATTTGTCCTATTGCTATTATAAAATTATTTCTCTGTTTTTGAGGTGATCTTATTTTATTTTTAAGAGGCCATAGGCAAAAGATTATTACTTCTTGACTTTTCCCAAATTGGTAGTTCAGAATCCAGAAAAACTGCTGGGATTTTGCTTCTGCTCAGTGCTCAAGGAAAACTACAAAATAACACACCAGCGAGAAAATGGAAGGGCCAAAGAATTCACGGGGTGGAAAATACAAGACAGGCTTAGAGAGACCCAACGTCCCGTCAAAGCCGACTCTGGTTCAAGGACTATGATGAGCAGCATACTTGAGTTAGGACTGAGGAGAGGAGGAAGCCCTGCATTAGTTAACCCAGGGAGAAAATCCTCCAGGACATAGCGACAGCCCAGAAGCAGAGGTGAAGCGGTGATGTTGGGCATGAATGGACTCTGTTGTCTGCTAAACAGAGAGACCAGGGGGAAAAAAGCCAATGGAAGGCGTCAGTTTCCTGAGCATAATTATGGCCACCCTTTGCCTGTTCAAACCTACAGCTGAGTACAGAATGGGAAGGGGAATCAGTACAGACAGTCCAGAGACCTGTAAATGGAAAGGAAATGTTAGATTTATTGCTCACTGGGTGATCTATTTCAAAGGAAGCAGAGGAAAGGTTTAAAGGTTTAGGAATGCTTTTTACCACAGACAGCATGAATGTCTGAGGATAGATAATGCTTATTCTCACTTAAGCAATGAGCAACTTTGTACATGTGTTGAAACACAGAGTACCAAGTAAATATATATAATTTTATTTATAAATTAAAAAGATACTTCTTAAGATAGAAAAATCATTTGGACGTGAGCTTTTTTGTGTAGGAAGTTTCCAATAAGTGTGAAATTTACTTTAGTGCCCATAGATAGATATCCTAATTCTTACTCTTATTAGTAGTTTTTTTAAAGGGGTTAGTTTTGCTTTTGGTTTTGCGAAACAGCTTTCTGGTATAGAGCCTAGTTTATCTTTGAATTCACTATGCAGCCATGGTCCAGGCTGGGCTCAAACTCACAATCCTGCTGCCTCAGCCCTCTCAGTGTTGGGATTGTAGATATGTACAACTGTGACTAGTTCTTGCCTTGTTTGTTTGAGAAGGTGGCTTTTCCAATAAATTTTACCTCTTTATCTTAGAGGTCCAAAGAGGTGGCATAAAGCTATTCCTAAGAAGCTGTGAGCACAGGGTAAGACACACAGGCACAAGAGGTCCCTGCGGCAGGAGCTGGGGACCTAGAAAGGAGGGCTAAGCTGTCCTGTTGTGTGCCCCACAGGCAGATGGAATCCTGTAACTCAAAACACAACCTGGAGACCCTGGCAAGAGGCTCATGCTGACCTAGGACAGACACTGCCTAATCCTCATAGGGAGATTTGGGATAGAACTTGTGCCCCAAATACAAATCCCACAGAGAAAAGTGGTGCTTTAACCACAGTACGATTTAACCTTCTGATGACCGTTAGAAATACCTCTCTGGGAGAAGGAGATTTATGTTCATATAAAAGGAAAAAGGAAGAGATACTCAGCCAACAAACTAACTCCAGATGCATAAGCCCCGTTACAGAAATAAAAACATTAGAAACCCCAAGAAATCTCTTCCAATATTACCTATCCCATATTAGTGACTCCCAGTGAGAAAGATTTTTTTTTTATTAACTTGAGTATTTCTTATATACATTTCGAGTGTTATTCCCTTTCCCGGTTTCCAGGCAAACATCCCCCTCCCCCTCCCCTTCCTTATGGGTGTTCCCCTCCCCCCATTGCCGCCCTCTCCCCAACAGTCTAGTTCACTGGGGGTTCAGTCTTAGCAGGACCCAGGGCTTCCCCTTCCACCGGTGCTCTTACTAGGATATTCATTGCTACCTATGGGGTCAGAGTCCAGGGTCAGTCCATGTATAGTCTTTAGGTAGTGGCTTAGTCCCTGGAAGCTCTGGTTGCTTGGCATTGTTGTACATATGGGGTCTCGAGCCCCTTCAAGCTCTTCCAGTTCTTTCTCTGATTCCTTCAACGGGGGACCTATTCTCAGTTCAGTGGTTTGCTGCTGGCATTCACCTCTGTATTTGCTGTATTCTGGCTGTGTCTCTCAGGAGCAATCTACATCCGGCTCCTGTCAGTCTGCACTTCTTTGCTTCATCCATCTTGTCTAATTGGGTGGCTGTATATGTATGGGCCACCTGTGGGGCAGGCTCTGAATGGGAGTTCCTTCAGTCTCTGTTTTAATCTTTGCCCCGGTGAGAAAGATTTTGAATGATTTCTAGACAAATGACTTTAAGAATGATCATAACTATGTCCAAACCGCATAACTGCACTCACTCTAAGGGGACAAAAACAAAAAGCTAAAAGGAAATAAGATCATCAATAAGATCATCAATCCAAGACATAAACACAGTACACAGCAATGAGATAAAATACAAAAAAAAAAAAAAAAACAAAAACAAAAAAAAAAACACAGAGATGAGAAACACAGAAAGCCAAATTAAGCCCTTACCAATAGAATGGACTCCACAGAAAACAGCATCACACAGATAAAGAACTGGATTATTCAGTAATGGCCAGTAGGATTCTTCAATGGAACACAGGAGAGCTTGGGGCTCTCCATGAAAAAACTAAATCTCTAACTGTGAGCTTCGAAAGAGGAGAATGCTGCCAAAGGCATAGAGAATATTTTCAGCAAAATCACAGAAGAAAATTCCCCAAACCTAGAGAAAGCAATGCCTAGCCAGAGGTAAGAATCCCACAGAATGCTAAGTAGATAGAACAAGGAGAAAAACTCTTCACAACATTAGAGTTAAAATATCAAAAACACAGACAAAAGGAAGTGTATTGAAAGCTGCAAGAAAGGACAGGCTCCTCAGAACAAGACCTGACTAGTCAGTACAGGCTCTTAAAGCCAAAAGGGCCTGGAGAAATGCCATCTAAGATCCGAAAGACCACAACTGCCAGGTAAACTGTGTGTAGTAGTAGATATAGTAAATATGTACATAGTATGATATACTAGTAATAGAGAGTAAAACTATTAAGAATTGAAGGATAAAAACTCTTTATTATAAAAGAAATTTATGATCACTAAGGTTTACAGAAGATACTGGAAGGAATGTTAGTATTAAGAAAGAAAGGTAGGCATGCAAGGATACCACCTAAGATAATAATTATATAATTATAAATAAATATACATACTTATTTATATTTATATGTGTTGTGTGTATGTATATGTGTATATATATACACATTTGAATATAATTATATTAAAAAGTTAATCAAAAGATAAGTCAATCAAAAAAGGTCTAAGTAAAGAACACAAAACCAACAAAATGACAGAAGTCAAAATACAACTTTCTCTTCTTTAAGGTTAATTTTAATTATATGAATGTATGTGTACTGCCTTGTCTGTATGTGTACCATGATAATGCAGTCTCCACGCAGGCCAGTAGGGGATATTAGATTCCCCCAGGTCTGAGTCACACATGCTTGTGAACAGTGTAAGTGCTAGCAAACTTCTCCTGACGGATGTCTTCCACAGTGCCAAAAGGAGATTTGCAGCTGCTATGGGAGAAAATACATCAGCGGCCATAGCTAACATACCACAATACAGGCCTACTAGGGCTGTGTTTGTGTGTGTGCATGCGTGTGTGTGTGTGTGTGTGTAGTGAACATTTAAAACGGTCACACTGTTTTCATTGAAACAGTATCAATAGACAAACAGATTAGAAAGTGATGTGTAAATAAATATAGCTTTTATTCCATAACAAACCAGACTTTATAAAGAAGAAAACTCCATTGTTTTACATTAGTTAGGTGAAACAAACATGTAAGTGTGTGTGCGCGCGCGCACACACACACACACACACACACACACACACACACACACTCTACATATAGTTTATGCTGCTAACTATTACTGAGCCTTGTCCATTAGGATGGACAGCAATTGGGATGCACCGGAAAAGGGAGGAGAGGATACAGACCCCGGCACCATGCAGGCTGAGACAACGTGTCACAGGTACCAAAAGCAGCACAGTGTGAGTCATGCGGCCAGGAAGCAGGGGAATTATTGCAGTTCTGATAGAGCAGTTCCACATTCATGGCTTGATTCAACCCACAGATATCTACTGGGCTCCAAGTATGGGCAGGCGCTATTCTAGCCCTCAGCAGACACCCGTAAGCATATGCCAGCTAGTCCTGAGTACCATGAAGAAAGACATAAGTAATCCAAGAAGCGGGGGTGGGGGTACTTTTAGTTTTTTTTTTTAATCAAAGGACATTTATGACTTGTGAAGACAAGGAAAGAAACCTGAGGTGGAGGGGCGCAGGAGGAGAGCCTCAAACAGGGTACTGTCAGCCCTGAAAGCAGTGAGGAGGCCAGCAAGCCCAGAACAGTTGAAGGAAGAAGCCTGAGAGATGCAAAGTATGCTCGGATGCTCTGAGGGGCAGCACAGTGGCTATGGCTGTGGAGGAAGGGAAAGGGGAGGGAGGGTATGAAGCGCACAGTGGTTTGCTAGCGAAATACAGGAATGATTTAACAACCTGTGGTTAATGGCTCATTGGTACTAAAGAAGTTTTTTTGTTTTTTTTTTTAATGAAAAGTGATATGTAAATATTTGGGGGGGGGGGGAGAGAGAGAGAGAAAGAGAGAGAGAGAGAGAAAGAGGAGAGAACAGAGAGAACTGTTGTCAGAGAAAAAGCCCTTTGAAAGGATCAAAGATGAGACCCAAAGCAGAGTTCATGGTGTTGGATTAGAGAGAAATGCAAGAATAAACCTGAAGCCAACGACAGCTGCTTTCAGCTCGGTGGCTGTACAGCGTGAAGTCAGACAGCATAGATTCAATTCAAATAGAAGACAGATGGTCCTGGAAGTCTGTAGGCATAGAGAGAAGCTTGACGTGATTCATTACAGCCAAGTAAAGCAAGCTTTTAGTTACCAACTTAATAAATTACTATAGCATCTTCCACAGAAACTGAGGCTTGGCAAGATAGCGCCCTAATAAGTCTAGTAATTACCACGACAAAGTAAGTGGTTTCATCTTCGTCTTCTTCAAGCTTTCGAAAAATGTTGAAATCATCATAAAAGGAATATATGATAAAACCTTACAATAATTCAGAAAGTACATATGCACGTTAGGACACACAACGTGACTTACAAGGGAAATCAGACTAGACAGAACTATACAGCTCTAAAAGGCACAACCTGACGTTTTTTAAGTTGAGAGACTTAACTGATGTTAGGCTATAGTACTCAAACTAAGGCTTGTTAGATCAAAGAGTCTGGGGTTCTTGGTCCCTCCATCTTAGGAAGAACGCCAAAAGATGACAGAAACATTTTACCTAAGAAGAGTCAAGGTGACATTTTCTGTGTAGCTGATACAAGCCCTTGTCTTCATAGACATTGCTTTCAGCGTGAAATATAACACCCGTATGAAAATGCACACAGATACACCCTGCCCCTCCCTTCACTTCCTACCCATAAACAACTACCATGCAGAATTTTGTTAATCCTCACTTCTTAAAACTATTTCCTCAAATAGCATATCTTTTAGGAAAAGCTGTATATGAGGGATCTTCTATGACCTATATCCTGGCATTGCTATTGACTGACATGTAGACTTTCTCCCTTCTAGTGAGTGTGAAATTATATCTTTTTGTGGTTTGAATGTACATTTTTCCAATTGCTACTTGAAATTCAGTAGCACCTATAATAACTCTTCCAATAACGTGTTAACTACTTTCATGTGGCTATGACAAAGTATGCGGTAGACGTAGCTTAAAGAAGAAAAGATTTATTTTGGCTCACGGTTTCAGGGTGTTCAGCCCACCACAGTGGAAGAAGCATGCTATAGAAGCTCACAGTAAAGGAAGCAGTGAGAGTGGAATGTCACGTCCTGACACCTTCTCCTGCCCCCTCCTTTGATTCCATCTCAGCCAGCAGCCATCAGGACAATGGTGTTTGCACTGAAGGAGGGCTGCATTTCCTCTGTCAATCCTCCCAGTGTGCCTTACACATCTGTGTGGATCCTAATGCAGCCAAGTTGACAATGTACTGAGAGTAAGCACCACCGACAGCAGCTTTGCCTGTTTTAATATTGTCTTTTTGATTATTTCCAGGAATTCTTTACCAGTACTCGTCAGTTGTGTAGAGTAAGGACTATCATTTCGATATTTTCATACATCCATGCAGCAAACTCTGATCATATCGGTCCCTGTTACCCTACCTCACTCTTCCTTTCCCCCGTCTCCTCCCTCTTCTCAAATAACCCTCCGCACCCATACAATTTTTTTTATCATTTCTCTCATTATGTTCCCCAAGATACAATACTGTCTTTCTGGATCTGGTTTGTTTGGGTTAATATAATGATCACCACCTCTGTCTTTGCAAATGCCATGGTCTCCTTTGTGGCTAATTGGTAGGAATTAGTCAAATGACTGAGTCCATCTTGGGCTTTTGCCATAGGTGATCGCCCTTTCCTGTTGTTGCTGTTTGGGTTGTTGGGGACTCCTCTAGGTTTTATTTGTTGATTGCTTGCTGTGGCTGCTGCTATTTGAGACAAGGTGCGAGCATACAGGCTGAGTAGACTGGTGCAGAACTTGCTATCGCCCAGGTTACTCTCAAATGACTGCTTCTCATTCTTCTACCTTCTGAGTGAAATTCAGTCATCCTACACCACACCTAACTTCATATTGATTTAGCCAAATTTTATCCATTTCCTCCTATTACAATTTGAATCTGGAATAGTCACTAATGATTCACATGTTAAAGCCTCGAATGCCAACCCTTTGGGGCATGGCCGGTCTTAGGCTCTTACCTAATTGATGGGTTAATCATCTGATGGCTTCATAGTGTGGTCAGATTATTAGGAGATGGTAGGTAAGAATTAAGGGAGTGAGA
This sequence comes from Rattus norvegicus, assembly GCF_021556685.1. NCBI lineage: Eukaryota > Metazoa > Chordata > Mammalia > Rodentia > Muridae > Rattus > Rattus norvegicus. Next base: position 53,370,862 of record NC_141538.1, on the reverse strand, counting down.
TCTAGCTAGGGAAGGTGACAGGAGACACAGTTTGTCCCTGGCCCTTGCTTCCAATTCTCTTACAATCTGTTTCTCATTATTTCTTCCTCCTGATCACCATGACCACTGTGCCACTAGCTCCATGACATTCTACCTCTGCCCAGGCCAGAAACTTATTAAATTTGAAGGCTCAACATATCAAGCTGTTATTCAATTAAAATCTTCTATAGTCTCACTACTTTTTTAATAGCTGATCCATTACTATGATAAAGAATTATCATTTTCTTGGGCATATACCCAAAAGATGCCCCAACATATAAAAAAGACACGTGCTCCACTATGTTCACGGCAGCCTTATTTATAATAGCCAGAAGCTGGAAAGAACCCAGATGCCCTTCAACAGAGGAATGGATACAGAAAATGTGGTACATCTACACCATGGAATATTATTCAGCTATCAAAAACAATGACTTTATGAAATTCATAGGCAAATGGTTGGAACTGGAAAATATCATCCTGAGTGAGGTAACCCAATCACAGAAAAACACACACGGTATGCACTCATTGATAAGTGGCTATTAGCCCAAATGCTTGAATTACCCTAGATGCACAGAACACATGAAACTCAAGACAGATGATCAAAATGTGAATGCTTCACTCCTTCTTTAAAAGGGGAACAAGAATACCCTTGGCAGGGAAGAGAGAGGCAAAGATTAAAACAGAGACAGAAGGAACACCCATTCAGAGCCTGCCCCACATGTGGCCCATGCATATACAGCCACCCAATTAGATAAGATGGATGAAGCAAAGACGTGCAGGCTGACAGGAACCAGATGTAGATCTCTCCTGAGAGACACAGCAAGAATACAGCAAATACAGAGGCGAATGCCAGCAGCAAACCACTGAACTGAGAACAGGACCCCCATTGAAGGAATCAGAGAAAGGACTGGAAGAGCTTGAAGGGGCTCAAGACCCCATATGAACAACAATGCCAACCAACCAGAGCTTCCAGGGACTAAGCCACTACCCAAAGACTATACATGGACTGACCTTGGGCTCCAACCTCATAGGTAGCAATAAATAGCCTAGTAAGATCACCAGTGGAAGGGGAAGCCCTTGGTCCTGCCAAGACTGAACCCCCAGTGAAAGTGATTGTTGCGGGGGAGGGTGGTACTGGGGGGAGGATGGGGAGGGGAGGCCAATATAGGAGGGGAGGGGGAGGGGTTAGGGAGATGTTTGCCCGGAAACCGGGAAAGGGAATAACAATTGAAATGAAAATAAGAAATACTCAAGTTAATAAAGATTAAAAAAATTATCATTTTTCCTTCATATTCATTTATTTAATTACTTCCCTTTATTTACATATTTTAAATTACATTATTTTGTGTATAAAGTTTAGATTTGCTATATCTTTAGTATAGATTAAAAATGATGTGGTTCACTTTCTTATAGATTTATAATCTTTTTACCTCCTTTTGACATAACTAACCCAAGTTTTTTTTGGTTATTTAGTCTAATACATCTTTTTTATATACCTTGGTTTTAAATATTTAGACACATTTGTGATTTATGTGGTCTATTATAGGAAGCATATGACTGGGATCTGGCTTATTAGTACCCCTGCCATCTCTGTATTTCACTCACAGCATTTAATCCCTGTACATTTACTTGATTAATGTTATAAAACATACAGGCTTGGTATCAGTAGTTCCTTCCTAAAACATCAGCTATTTTGCCTGAAAAAGAATAATAAGTGGAAGACTATGTTTAGCTATTTTTAAGTAAGATAATATATTACATGCTTATGTTAAGCCTATTTCTTAACCAATTTTTAAATTAAACACTTTATATTACAAACAAAATATTGTTAAAATATAAAATGTTTACATTATTTCCTAATTACCAAACAAAGTCTGTGCATACACTATGAATATTACTTTATAATATGACAAGACAAATAACAAGAATAAACACACTTATTAGAAAGAAAACACTGAAGTTAGGCATGACATGACACTGTAGCCCAGGACATGAGAGATTGACTATGAATCAAAGCTAGTTTGAGTAAGACTCTGTCATAGGAGAGAGAAAAAAAAGAGTAAAATACAAGGAAATTTTTCTAATAAATATAATACACTTGCCAGCAAAAATGTGTCAATCACAAAGTTAGAAAAAAAGTTGATATTTGGCAGGAAGCAAGATAGGCGCAGGACTAATAATTGTCACTGGCTGCAAAATGTACTAATGTGGATGAGTGAGACTGAAAATGGTGGCTTCAAGCAGACCATCCACTCGGAAGCTGGTAAGAGTCTCCATCACACCATTGCTGAGGGTGCTGCTGAACTGGAGATGGCAAGGAAGGTGACAGGAGACAAAAAGCATAAAAAGATGAAAATCATCACATAGTCATGTTTAAACTCATATACTTTAAATTGCTTCACTTCTCTACTTACTTTCACAATTTCCTTTGAGTTTAAAAGTGTGTGTGTCATGTGAGAGCAGAGGTAAGACCAACACTTCTGCTATGAGGGGCACACCTGGAGCCTTCAGGACACAGGAGCCCAGGTCAGTCTGGAGCAGGATTCTTCCGGTTTCTACCTGAGCTCAGAGCTGACACAGTGCCACAGTTCACTGTACTCAGATCCCACTGGGAGAAAGCTAGTCTCCAGAAGTGCTGACATACAACCTTACAGGAGTGTCAAGCACTGTCAGAGACAGCAAAACCAGCTAACACCAGAGACAAGAAGATAGTGAGAGGCAAGCACAGGAAACTAAATAACATAAACCAAGACTACTTGGCATCATCAGAGCATAGGTCTCCTACCAAAGCAAATACTGGATATTTCAACACTCCAGAAAAGCAAGAATTGGAGTGAAAAAAAAATCACATCTCATGATGATGATAGAGAACTTTAAGAAGGACATAAATAACTCACTTAAAGAAAGACAGGACAACACAGGTAAACAAGTAGAAGCCCTTAAAGAGGAAACACAAAAATCCCTTAAAGAATTACAAGAAAACACAACCATACAGGTAAAGGAATTGAACAAAACCACCCAGAATCTAAAACTGGAAACAAAAACAATTAAAACACACACACACACACACACACACACACACACACACACACACACACACACGGAGACAACCCTGGAGATAGAAAACCTAGGAAAGATCAGGAGTCATAGATGCAAGCATCACCAACAGTATACAAGAGATAGAAGAGAGAACCTCAAGGGCAGAAGATACCACAGAAAACATCAACACAACTGTCAAAGATAATGTAAAATGCAAAAAGCTCCTAACCCAAAACATCCAGGAAATCCAGGACAGAGTGAGAATATCAAATGTAAGGATAATATGTATAGAAGAGAGCGAAGATTCCAAAAAAAAGGCCAGTAAATATCGTCAACAAAATTATAGAAGAAAACTTCCCTAACCTAAAGAAAGAGATACCCATAAACATACAAGAAGCCTACAGAACTCCAAATAGAGTGGACCAGAAAAGAAATTCCTCCCATCACATAATAGTCAAAACACCAAGTGCACAAAACAAAGAAGGAATATTAAAGCAGTAAAGGGAAAATGTCACGTAAAATATGAAGACTGACCTCTAATAATTATACCAGATCTGTCACCAGAGGCTATGAAAGTCAGAAGATCCTGGGCAGACATCATACAGACCCTAAGAGAGCACAAACACCATCCCAGGCTACTATTCCCAGCAAAACTCTCAATTAACATAGATGGAGAAACCAAGATATTCCATGACAAAAACAAATTTGCACAGTATCTTTACACAAATCCAGGCCTACAAAGGATAATAGATGGAAAACTCCCACACAAAGGAGGAAACTACACCCTAGAAAAAGCAAGAAAGTAATCTAATTTCAACTAAGCCAAAAGAAGAGAGCCACACAAACATAATTCCACCTCTAATAATGAAAAAAAAAGGTAAGAGCAATCACTTTTCCTTAATCTCTATATTAATGGACTCAATTTCCCAATAAAAAGACATAGACAAAAACAATGGATATGTAAAGAGGACCCAGCATTTTGATGCATACAGGAAACACACCTCAGTGACAAAGACAGGCACTACTTCAGAGTAAAAGGCTGGAAAAAAATTTTCAAGCAATCCTAATGTCCAATAAAATCAACCTGAAACCAAAAATTATCAAAAAGGATAAGGAAGGACACATCATATTCATCAAAGTAAAATTCCACCAAGATGAACTCTCAATTCTGAATTTCTATGCTTCAAATGCAAGGGCACCAACATTCATAAAACAAACCTTACTAAGGGTCAAAACACACATTGTACCTCACAAAATTATAGTGGGATTCCTCAACATTGCACTCTCATCAAAGAACAGATCATGGAAACAGAAACTAAACAGAGACATAGAGAAACTAACAGAAGTTATGAACCAAATGGATTTAACAGATATCTATAGAACATTTAATCCTAAAACAAAAGAATATACCTTCTTCTCAGCACCTCCAAAATTGACCATATTATTAGTCACAAAACAGGCCTCAACAGATACAAGAAGATTTGAAATAATACCATGCATACTGTCAGATCACCACAGACTAAGGCTGGTCTTCAGTAACAACAAAAACAACAGAAAGCCCACATACACTCGGAAGTTGAACAACTCAATGATAACTTGGTCAAGGAAGAAATAAAGAAATTAGAGGCTTTTTAGAATTTAATGAAAGTGAAGGCACAACATACCCAAACTTATGGGACACAATGAAAGCAATGCTAAGAGGGAAACTCATAGCTCTGAGTGCCTCCATAAAAGAAACTGGAGAGAGCATACACTAGCAGCTTGACAGCACACCTAAAAGTTCTAGAACAAACAGAAGCAAATACACCCAAGAGAGGTAGAAGGCAGGAAATAATTCAACACAGGGCTGAAATCAGCCAAAGAGAAACAAAAAGAATCAACAAAACCAGGAGCTGGTTCTTTGAAAAAATCAACAGGACAGATAAACCCTTAGCCAGACTAACCAGCGGGCACAAATAGAGTATCCAAAATTATCAGATCCTACTACAAAAGCTTATACTCAAGAAAACTGGAAAATCTGGATGAAATGGATAGTTTTCTAGACAGATACCAGGCACCAAAGTTAAATCAGGATCAGATAAACAATCTAAACAGTCCCAAATAACTCCTAAAGAAATAGAAGCAGCGGAAGGGGCGGCACAGGTCTTCCTGGTTGCTGCCGCTGCAGAGAGCCCCTGGGCAGCACCCCACGAGCGAACCTGAGCCTCGGGACCACAGGTAAGACCAAATTTTCTGCTGCAAGAAAGCTGCCTGGTGAGCTTGGGACACACGGAAGCAGAATTTCTCTAGGACCGGGCACGTTCTGTGTTTACCGGAAGTCCCACACCCGCGGATCCCGGCCCGCAGCAGCTCTCTGCTCCCAGACCCGGTGAGAGAGAGACCCAACCGCCTGGTCAGGTGGGCACTCCTGAGGCTGCAGAGCGGAAGAGACCACCAACACTGCTCACCCCTGCCAACATCCCTGGCCCAAGAGGAAACTGTATAAGGCCTCTGGGCTCCCGTGGAGGAGGGCCCAGGAGCAGCAGGACACCTGCCTGAGACACCACCGGAACCGGAAAGAAACAGACCGGATAAACAGTTCTCTGCACCCAAATCCCGTGGGAGGGAAAGCTAAACCTTCAGAGAGGCAGACAAGCCTGGGAAACCAGAAGAGACTGCTCCCTGCACACACATCTCGGATGCCAGAGGAAAAAGCCAAAGACCATCTGGAACCCTGGTGCACTGAAGCTCCCGGAAGGGGCGGCACAGGTCTTCCTGGTTGCTGCCGCTGCAGAGAGCCCCTGGGCAGCACCCCACAAGCGAACCTGAGCCTCGGGACCACAGGTAAGACCAAATTTTCTGCTGCAAGAAAGCTGCCTGGTGAACTCAAGACACAGGCCCACAGGAACAGCTGAAGACCTGTAGAGAGGAAAAACTACACGCCCGAAAGCAGAACACTCTGTCCCCATAACTGACTGAAAGAGAGGAAAACAGGTATACAGCACTCCTGACAAACAGGCTTATAGGACAGTCTAGCCACTGTCAGAAACAGCAGAACAAAGTAACACTAGAGATAATCTGATGGCGAGAGGCAAGCGCAGGAACACAAGCAACAGAAACCAAGACTACATGCCATCATCGGAGCCCAATTCTCCCACCAAAACAAACATGGAATATTCAAACACACCAGAAAAGCAAGATCTAGTTTCAAAATCATATTTGATCATGATGCTGGAGGACTTCAAGAAAGACATGAACACACTTAGGGAAACACAGGAAAACATTAATAAACAAGTAGAAGCCTACAGAGAGGAATCGCAAAAATCCCTGAAAGAATTCCAGGAAAACACAATCAAACAGTTGAAGGAATTAAAAATGGAAATAGAAGCAATCAAGAAAGAACACATGGAAACAACCCTGGATATAGAAAACCAAAAGAAGAGACAAGGAGCTGTAGATACAAGCTTCACCAACAGAATACAAGAGATGGAAGAGAGAATCTCAGGAGCAGAAGATTCCATAGAAATCATTGACTCAACTGTCAAAGATAATGTAAAGCGGAAAAAGCTACTGGTCCAAAACATACAGGAAATCCAGGACTCAATGAGAAGATCAAACCTAAGGATAATAGGTATAGAAGAGAGTGAAGACTCCCAGCTCAAAGGACCAGTAAATATCTTCAACAAAATCATAGAAGAAAACTTCCCTAACCTAAAAAAAGAGATACCCATAGACATACAAGAAGCCTACAGAACTCCAAAGAGACTGGACCAGAAAAGAAACACCTCCCGTCACATAATTGTCAAAACACCAAACGCACAAAATAAAGAAAGAATATTAAAAGCAGTAAGGGAAAAAGGTCAAGTAACATATAAAGGGAGACCTATCAGAATCACACCAGACTTCTCGCCAGAAACTATGAAGGCCAGAAGATCCTGGACTGATGTCATACAGACCCTAAGAGAACACAAATGCCAGCCCAGGTTACTGTATCCAGCAAAACTCTCAATTAACATTGATGGAGAAACCAAGATATTCCATGATAAAACCAAATTTACACAATATCTTTCTACAAATCCAGCACTACAAAGGATAATAAATGGTAAAGCCCAACATAAGGAGGCAAGCTATACCCTAGAAGAAGCAAGAAACTAATCGTCTTGGCAACAAAACAAAGAGAATGAAAGCACACAAACATAACCTCACATCCAAATATGAATATAACGGGAAGCAATAATCACTATTCCTTAATATCTCTCAACATCAATGGCCTCAACTCCCCAATAAAAAGACATAGATTAACAAACTGGATACGCAACGAGGACCCTGCATTCTGCTGCCTACAGGAAACACACCTCAGAGACAAAGACAGACATTACCTCAGAGTGAAAGGCTGGAAAACAATTTTCCAAGCAAATGGTCAGAAGAAGCAAGCTGGAGTAGCCATTCTAATATCAAATAAAATCAATTTTCAATTAAAAGTCATCAAAAAAGATAAGGAAGGACACTTCATATTCATCAAAGGAAAAATCCACCAAGATGAACTCTCAATCCTAAATATCTATGCCCCAAATACAAGGGCACCTACATACATAAAAGAAACCTTACTAAAGCTCAAAACACACATTGCACCTCACACAATAATAGTGGTAGATTTCAACACCCCACTCTCATCAATGGACAGATCATGGAAACAGAAATTAAACAGAGATGTACACAGACTAAGAGAAGACATGAGCCAAATGGACTTAACGGATATTTATAGAACATTCTATCCTAAAGCGAAAGGATATACCTTCTTCTCAGCTCCTCATGGTACTTTCTCCAAAATTGACCATATAATTGGTCAAAAAACGGGCCTCAACAGGTACAGAAAGATAGAAATAATCCCATGCTTGCTATCGGACCACCACGGCCTAAAACTGGTCTTCAATAACAATCAAGGAAGAATGCCCACATATACTTGGAAATTGAACAATGCTCTACTCAATGATAACCTGGTCAAGGAAGAAATAAAGAAAGAAATTAAAAACTTTTTAGAATTTAATGAAAATGAAGGTACAACATACCCAAACTTATGGGACACAATGAAAGCTGTGCTAAGAGGAAAACTCATAGCACTGAGTGCCTGCAGAAAGAAACAGGAAAGAGCATATGTCAGCAGCTTGACAGCACACCTAAAAGCTCTAGAACAAAAAGAAGCAAATACACCCAGGAGGAGTAGAAGGCAGGAAATAATCAAACTCAGAGCTGAAATCAACCAAGTAGAAACAAAAAGGACCATAGAAAGAATCAACAGAACCAAAAGTTGGTTCTTTGAGAAAATCAACAAGATAGATAAACCCTTAGCCAGACTAACGAGAGGACACAGAGAGTGTGTCCAAATTAACAAAATCAGAAATGAAAAGGGAGACATAACAACAGATTCAGAGGAAATTCAAAAAATCATCAGATCTTACTATAAAAACCTATATTCAACAAAACTTGAAAATCTTCAGGAAATGGACAATTTCCTAGACAGATACCAGGTACCGAAGTTAAATCAGGAACAGATAAACCAGTTAAACAACCCCATAACTCCTAAGGAAATAGAAGCAGTCATTAAAGGTTTCCCAACCAAAAAGAGCCCAGGTCCAGACGGGTTTAGTGCAGAATTCTATCAAACCTTCATAGAAGACCTCATACCAATATTATCCAAACTATTCCACAAAATTGAAACAGATGGAGCCCTACCGAATTCCTTCTACGAAGCCACAATTACTCTTATACCTAAACCACACAAAGACACAACAAAGAAAGAGAACTTCAGACCAATTTCCCTTATGAATATCGACGCAAAAATACTCAACAAAATTCTGGCAAACCGAATCCAAGAGCACATCAAAACAATCATCCACCATGACCAAGTAGGCTTCATCCCAGGCATGCAGGGATGGTTTAATATACGGAAAACCATCAACGTGATCCATTATATAAACAAACTGGAAGAACAAAACCACATGATCATTTCATTAGACGCTGAGAAAGCATTTGACAAAATTCAACACCCCTTCATGATAAAAGTCCTGGAAAGAATAGGAATTCAAGGCCCATACCTGAACATAGTAAAAGCCATATACAGCAAACCAGTTGCTAACATTAAACTAAATGGAGAGAAACTTGAAGCAATCCCACTAAAATCAGGGACTAGACAAGGCTGCCCACTCTCTCCCTACTTATTCAATATAGTTCTTGAAGTTCTAGCCAGAGCAATCAGACAACAAAAGGATGTCAAGGGGATACAGATCAGAAAAGAAGAAGTCAAAATATCACTCTTTGCAGATGATATGATAGTATATTTAAGTGATCCCAAACGTTCCACCAAAGAACTACTAAAGCTGATAGGCAACTTCACCAAAGTGGCTGGGTATAAAATTAACTCAAATAAATCAGTTGCCTTCCTCTATACAAAACAGAAAGAAGACGAGAAAGAAATTAGGGAAACGACACCCTTCGTAATAGACCCAAATAATATAAAGTACCTCGGTGTGACTTTAACAAAGCAAGTAAAAGGTCTGTACAATAAGAACTTCAAGACACTGAAGAAGGAAATTGAAGAAGACCTCAGAAGATGGAAAGATCTCCCATGCTCATGGATTGGCAGGATTAATATAGTAAAAATGGCCATTTTACCAAAAGCAATCTACAGATTCAATGCAATCCCCATCAAAATACCAATCCAATTCTTCAAAGAGTTAGACAGAACAATTTGCAAATTCATCTGGAATAACAAAAAACCCAGGATAGCTAAAGCTATCCTCAACAATAAAAGGACTTCAGGGGGAATCACTATCCCTGAACTCAAGCAGTATTACAGAGCAATAGTGATAAAAACTGCATGGTATTGGTACAGAGACAGACGGATAGACCCATGGAATAGAATTGAAGACCCAGAAATGAACCCACACACCTATGGTCACTTGATTTTTGACAAAGGAGCCAAAACCATCCAATGGAAAAAAGATAGCATTTTCAGCAAATGGTGCTGGTTCAACTGGAGGGCAACATGTAGAAGAATGCAGATCGATCCATGCTTATCACCCTGTACAAAGCTTAAGTCCAAGTGGATCAAGGACCTCCACATCAAACCAGACACACTCAAACTAATAGAAGAAAAACTAGGGAAACATCTGGAACACATGGGCACTGGAAAAAATTTCCTGAACAAAACACCAATGGCTTATGCTCTAAGATCAAGAATCGACAAATGGGATCTCATAAAACTGCAAAGCTTCTGTAAGGCAAAGGACACTGTGGTTAGGACAAAACGGCAACCAACAGATTGGGAAAAGATCTTTACCAATCCTACAACAGATAGAGGCCTTATATCCAAAATATACAAAGAACTCAAGAAGTTAGACCGCAGGGAAACAAATAACCCTATTAAAAAATGGGGTTCAGAGCTAAACAAAGAATTCACAGCTGAGGAATGCCGAATGGCTGAGAAACACCTAAAGAAATGTTCAACATCTTTAGTCATAAGGGAAATGCAAATCAAAACAACCCTGAGATTTCACCTCACACCAGTGCGATTGGCTAAGATCAAAAACTCAGGTGACAGCAGATGCTGGCGAGGATGTGGAGAAAGAGGAACACTCCTCCATTGTTGGTGGGATTGCAGACTGGTAAAACCATTCTGGAAATCAGTCTGGAGGTTCCTCAGAAAATTGGACATTGAACTGCCTGAGGATCCAGCTATACCTCTCTTGGGCATATACCCAAAAGATGCCTCAACATATAAAAGAGACACGTGCTCCACTATGTTCATCGCAGCCTTATTTATAATAGCCAGAAAATGGAAAGAACCCAGATGCCCTTCAACAGAGGAATGGATACAGAGAATGTGGTACATCTATACAATGGAATATTACTCAGCTATCAAAAACAACGAGTTTATGAAATTCGTAAGCAAATGGTTGGAACTGGAAAATATCATCCTGAGTGAGCTAACCCAATCACAGAAAGACATACATGGTATGCACTCATTGATAAGTGACTATTAGCCCAAATGCTTGAATTACCCTAGATCCCTAGAACAAACGAAACTCAAGACGGATGATCAAAATGTGAATGCTTCACTCCTTCTTTAAATGAGGAAAAAGAATACCCTTGGCAGGGAAGGGAGAGGCAAAGATTAAAACAGAGACTGAAGGAACACCCATTCAGAGCCTGCCCCACATGTGGCCCATACATATACAGCCACCCAATTAGACAAGATGGATGAAGCAAAGAAGTGCAGACCGACAGGAGCCAGATGTAGATCGCTCCTGAGAGACACAGCCAGAATACAGCAAATACAGAGGCGAATGCCAGCAGCAAACCACTGAACTGAGAATAGGTCCCCTATTGAAGGAATCAGAGAAAAAACTGGAAGAGCTTGAAGGGGCTCGAGACCCCAAAAGTACAACAATGCCAAGCAACCAGAGCTTCCAGGGACTAAGCCACTACCTAAAGACTATACATGGACTGACCCTGGACTCTGACCCCATAGGTAGCAATGAATATCCTAGTAAGAGCACCAGTGGAAGGGGAAGCCCTGGGTCCTGCTAAGACTGAACCCCCAGTGAACTAGTCTATGGGGGGAGGGCGGCAATGGGGGGAGGGTTGGGAGGGGAACACCCATAATGAAGGGGAGGGGGAAGGGGGATGTTTGCCCAGAAACCGGGAAAGGGAATAACACTCGAAATGTATATAAGAAATACTCAAGTTAATAAAAAAAAAAAAAAGAAATAGAAGCAGTCATTAAAGATCTCCCAATGAAATAAAGCCCAGAACCAGATGGGTTTAGTGCAGAATTCTATCAGACTTCATAGAAGACCTAATACCAATACTGTCCAAACTATTCCACAAAATAGAAACAGAAAGAACACAACCCAATTCCTTCCATGCAGCCACAAGTACACTTATACCTAAACCACACAAAGATCCAACAAAGAAAGAGAACTTCAGACGAAATTCCATTATGAATATCAACGCAAAATTACTCAAAGAATTATCACAAACTAAATCCAAGAACACATCAAAACAATCATCCATCATGATCAAGTAGACTCCATCTCAGGGATTCAGGGATTGTTCAATACACAGAAATCCATTGACATAATCTACTATATAAACAAACTTAAAGGAAAAAACCACATGATCACCTCATTAGATGCTGAAAAAAATTTGACAAAATTCAATACACCTTCATGGTAAAAGTCTTGGAAAGATCAGGAATTCAGGGCCCGTACCTAAACATAGTAAAAGCAATATACAGCAGACCGGTAGCCAACATCAAACTAAATGGAGAGAAACTTAAGCAATTCAACTAAAATCAGGAACTAGAAAAGGCTGCTCATTCTCTCCCTACCTATTCAATATAGTACTTAAAGTCCTAGCCAGAGCAATCAGACAACAAAAGGAGGTCAAAGGGATACAAATTGGAAAGGAAGAAGTCAAAATATCACTATTTGCAGATGATATGATAGTATATTTAAGTGACCCCAAAAGTTCCACCAGAAAACTACTAAGCCTGATAAACAATTGTGCAAAGTACCTGGATTTAAAATTAACTCAAACGTATCAGTAGCCTTTCTCTATTCAAAAATTAACAGGCTGAGAAAGAAATTAGAGAAACAACACCCTTCACAATAGTCACAAGTAACATAAAATACCTCAGTGTGACTCTAACTAAGCAAGTAAAAGACCCATATGACAAGAACTTCAAGTCTCTGAAGAAAGAAATTGAAGAAGATCTCAGAATATGGAAAGATCTCACAGATTGGCAGGATTAATATTATAAAATTGGTCAGCTCTCCAAAAGCAATCTACAGATTCAATGCAATCCCAATCAAAATTCCAACTCAATTCTTCATAGAGTTAGAAAGAGTAATTCACAAATTCATTTGGAATAACAAAAATCCCAGGATAACAAAAACTATCCTCAACAATGAGCTTCTGGGGCAATCACCATCCCTTACCTCAAGCTGTATTACAAGGCGATAGTGATTAAAAGTATATGATATTGGTACAGAGACAGGCAAGAAGTTCAATGGAATAGAATTGAAGACCCAGAAATGAACCCACATACCTATGGTCACTTGATCTTTGATAAAGGAATTAAAACCATCCAGTAGAAAAAGATAGCATTTTCAATAAATGGTGCTGGTTCAACTGGAGGTCAGCATGTAGAAGAATGCAAATTGATTCATTCTTATGTACAAAGTTTAAGTCCAAGTGGATCAAGGACCTCCACATAAAACCAGATACATTCAAACTAGTAGAAGAAAAAGTGAGGAAGAGCCTCAAACACATGGGCACTGGGGGAAATTTCCTGAACAGAATTTATGCTCTAATAAGATCAAGAATAGACAAATGGAACCTCATAAAGTTGCAAAGCTTCTGTAAGGCAAAGGACACTGTGAATAGGACAATATGGCAGCCAATAGATTAGAAAAAGATCTTTACCAAGTCTACATCTAATAGAGGGCTAATATCCAATATATACAAAGAACTCAAGAAGTTAAACTCCAGAGAATCAAATAACCCTATTAAAAAATGGGCTACAGAGCTAAACAAAAAATTCTCAACTGAGGAATATCAAATGGCTGAGAACATCCTTAGTCATCTGGGAAATGCAAATCAAAACAACCCTGAGATTTCACCTCACACCAGTCAGAATGGCTAAGATCAAAACTCAGGTGACAACAGATGCTGGTGAGGATGTGGAAAAAGATACTCCTCCATTGTTGGTGGGATTGCAAGTTGGTACAACCACTCTGGAAACCAATCTGGCAGTTCCTCGGAAAATTGGACATACTACTACCAGCTATACCACTCCTGAGCATATACCCAAATGATGCTCCAACATATAACAAGAACACATGCTCCACTATGTTCATAGCAGCCTTACTTATTATAGCCAGCAGTTGGAAAGAACCCAGATGTTCTTAAACAGAGTAATGGATACAGAAAATGTGATACATTTACACAATGGAGTATTATTCAGCTATTAAAAACATTGACTTCGTGAAATTCATAGGCAAATAGATAGAACTAGAAAATATCCTTCTGAGTGAGGTATCCCAAACACCACACACACACACACACACACACACACACACACACACACACACACAATATGCACTCACTGATAAGTGGCTATTAGCCCAAAAGCTGGGATTACCCAAGATACAATCCACAGTCCACATGAAGCTCAAGAAGAAGGAAAACCAGCTTCAGTCCTTCTTAAAGCGGGTACAAAAATATTCACAGGATGAACTAGGCAGACAAAGTTTGGAGCAGAGACTGAAGGAATGGCCATTCAGAGCCTGCCCCACCCAGCCCATATATATAGTCAGCAAATCCAGACAATATTGCTGATGTCATCAATTGCAAGCTGACGGGATCCTGATATAGCTGCCTCTTGAGAGGGTCTGCCAGACCATGACAAATATAGAGGCAGATGCTCACATCCAACCATTGAACTGAGAACGGGGTCCCCAATGGAGGAATTAAACAAAGTATTGAAGGAGCTGAAGGGGATCTCAACCCCATAAGAACAACAATACCAACCAACCAGAGCTCTCAGGGACTAAACCACCATCCAAAGAGTACACATGAACAAACCCATGGCTCCAACTGCTTATGTAGCAGAGGGTGGCCTAGTTGGGCATCAATGGGAGAAGAAGCCCTTGGTCCTGCCAAGGTTCGATGCCCCAGTGTGGAGGATTGTCAGGACAGGTTGTTGGGAAGGGGTGGGTGGGTTGGTGGTGGAACACCTCATAAAAGAAGGGGGAGGGGGACTTCATAGAGGGTTTATGGACAGGAAACCAGGAAAGGGTATAACACTTGAAATGTAAATAAAATATATCTAATAAAAAATGAAAGAAAAGGGTGTGTGTGTGTGTGTGTGTGTGTGTGTGTGTGTGTGTGTGTGTGTGTGTGTTTCATCATTATTCAGAAATAAGGACTAAATAGTAAATGTGTCCAGGGAAAGAACATAAGGTTAAAGGGTCATTCTCAGGATGAACCATGCCTTGGTGGGACCAGAATACTGCTTGAATACTGCTTTTCAAAACACATCCCTGTAATTTTTACAGTTTACCCATTGTATTTGGAATATAGCCTGGTATCTTTTCAGTGCATTGTTCTGATTTATAAAAAAATTCATTAAACATTTGGAACATAATTATGTGCGTATCTATTGTCTGCTAAAATTCAGTAATATTCAATAGTATGTAAGTTATATTTGTTAAATATAGATGATACAGTACAAAGAAATACTGTATAATATGAGCTACTTTTACATCTTTTAAAAATCTACTCTACAGGCTTATCGGTCATTTTCAAATTCATATTCTTTGACAAGGTAGTGGCATTGAATCATCAGGGGAAACCCAGAAAGGTAGCTCACTCCTGTGAGCACCGCGGAGACCAAGATAGGAGGCCCACCAAGAGTTTAAGGCCAGCCTGGGCTACATAAAACATTCCAGGTCAGCCTGGGTTACAGAACAAGGCCTTGCCTTTTAAAGAAAGAAAACTCAGGGGAGGGCATGGTAGTTTGGTTTGGTTTAATATTTTGTTTTGTTTTTGTCTTGTCTTGTCTTGTCTTTGTCATCGTTGGTTTTGTTTCCTCAGTTCAATTGCCCTGACTTATGGAGGTTACATTGGCAAAGGAGCCAAGCTTCAGCACCCATTCCCTGTGGTAAACCTCTGCCAAAGCTGGAGCATGAAGTCAGTGCCTGCTTCCCTAGGGCTTCCATAACATCTGGGACGTCATAACTTTCCATCTCACCTCTGAGAGGTCCTGAATTCAGTACCAATTTGACAATGAATCTTGATTCTAGCAAAGTGACTCGGTGCTTTATATATTTCCATTAAGAAGGCTGCTTGGGGAACTTAATGTCCTGGCTTCTGCCTACACCCTTTGCCTTGGGAGGTAATTCCTGTGCCTGGGGAGCCAAAGAAATGTCAACTAACTTTCCTATTTATGCTACAGGAATACAGAAAACGAACCAACCATTCCAGTTACCTAATAGTGTGATAAATACAGTGGAGAGAGCAACTTGGGGAGGAAGGATTTGGTTACACAGTACAGTTCAACCCTGAGAAGCCAGGGCAGGAACTCAAGCAGGAACCAGGAGGCAGGAACTGAAACAGGTATCATGGAGGAGTCCTGCTTACTGGCTTGCTTCCTGTAGCTTTGCTCAGCCTGCTTCCCCTAGGGCCATTTGCCCAGGGTGACACCCCCGACATTAGGCTGTCAATCATTAATTAATAAAATGCCCTGATCATGCCAAGCTGGTGGAAGCAACCCCTCATCAGGATTCCTGCCTTCCTCCAGGCAACCCTAGTTTGTGCAAATTGACAAAAACTACCAACATACCCACAGACCAAAGAGCACCGTAATATCTTCATGTGGCAAAATAAAGCCTACATTTTTAATCAGCAAAATTATAGAGAAAATTAAGGAGAAATATGTACCAAACTGCCACAAAAGATCTGTGAGTCAGAAGCAACTCTCAAAATTCAACAGAAGGGGAGTTAGAACAGGGCAATAATTTTTGTAGATAAAGGTAAAGCAATAATTTTTTTTCTAAAAACTATTTTAATGGACAGGGGAGGGGGGAGATGGGAGAAAGTAGTTATATCTTAGTGATGGAAACTGTAACACATTAGTATCTTATTTCTGCTTTTGCCCCCTTAAAAACATATACAATTTTTAAAAAAATAGCAATATGGTCTTTTCAAGGCAAAGGTCTGAAAGGGAGTATAGCTTCTAGGGCTTGGAGACAGAGTCCTCTGAGGGCGCCGTTACAGCCACTGCAGAGTAGACCTTGCTCCAAACAGAAAGAAAAGGAAAGGTCGTGTGCCATGTGGAAAAGTTTAAGTGGAACAATCATGCCAGAAAATGGTTATAGGTCTAAATACTCAGAGAAGAGTGTCCCTTTAACTCACAGAGCAATGTAACCAGAGGTAAAATAAAAGCAATTCCTTTGAAGTCTGACAACGAGACAAAACACTTCCTGAATATGCCTAAGATTAGAAAATACATTTAAATTTTAATTAGAATGATGAATGGGCTCAATATTCCACACACAGGAAGGAATAAGGAGGAAAGCAGGTTCTTCCTGAGGGTGTCTGTGCAAGGTCCTCAGGGAAATTTACATCTCCAGTCCACTCACACGGTAGGTATTACTGAGTACCTACTGTGTGACAGCATGTTGCTTGGTTTTTTGTTTTTTTTTTTTTTTTCACTTCTATGACAACAACTTAAAATAGGCAAGGTTTCTCTTGGCTCACAGTTCAAAGGTGCAGACGGCTGTGGTATGGATCTCATGGTGACAGTCGTGTGGGTCAGTTGGTCACATTGCACCCACAACCATGAAGCAGACGACTATGAGTACTGGTGCTTGGCTGTCCTGAATAAAAACTAGCTTTTATTGAGGCTGGGACACCAGCCCACGGAATGGTGTCATCCATATCTAGGATGGGTCTTTCCCCTCCACTAATCTAGAAACTCCATCGTAGGCAAGACCATAGGCTTATCTCCGAGTGATTCTAAATCTTGTCAATCACCACAGCCGGGTACTGTGGCAGATTCTGAGATCCACCTTAATAGCCTATTGTTAGTGCCTGTCCTTGAGGATCTTAAACCCTTAGGAAGACTTGGCGCATGTGAGGAGGAATGTTAAGTAGGTCAGGAGTAATGTAGACGTATGTATAGAAGTGTGTTTACAGCTCCCCATAGCATAGCACAGCATCCTCCCCTCTCTCTCTCTTCACCAGACTGCTTAAAGGACTAGTTTCCAGTCTTGGTATCTGACAAGTGCGGACCCAAACTTCATTTTTTTTCTTCATATATATTCACTGAAATCAGGGCAATCGTATCAAGTACCCATTTCTGCAGCAAAAGCCTTAACTCAGTTACATCAGGGAAGATAGACTTTCAGTTTGCAGTGGGAAGCCTTACCTGAGCCCTGACCTCCTGGCACACTGTGTAACTATTACTGTTTGAGACACATGGCCTGGAAGGTGGCCAAGCAAAGGAACTCGGATGCCTGTGTTTTAAAGCAGAGCAAACAGACTGAGGACCTCTGACCCAGGCACTTCTTTATTATACAGCATTTACAGGACAGAAATGTTATGATGCGAATGGTGAGACAGCAGTATACCATTGCTCCCATCAAAGCAGCCTGAGGACACGGAAAAGAGCACAGCAGGCCAAAGTATGACAAGACAAGCCTTCTGCCTGTTCACAGCCTGAATTCTAGGGCCTCCCCTGCCCCATCCATAAGTGTTGAAAGAATATCTTAAAGATGATAATCTCTAGAGAAGATCAGCCAATCATATTCTCAAGAAAGGAATTGACCCTAGTAATAGAAACTACAGGAAAGTAGAGGTCAAGACTCGGGAGAACTGCAGCCCTCGTGGGTCAGGATAGCAAACAGAGCAGAACAGACATATAAAAGAAAATGGGAGGGAAGGGGAGGGAAGGGGAGGGGAGGGGAGGGGAAGGAAAGGAAAGGAAAGGGAAGGGAGCACCAGCTCTTCTCTTTAGCTCAGAATCCATTCCTATCCATGAAATGACTGAGGCAGCTACAAAGGAGTTCCTCTCAGAGATCAGATGGCTCTGTGGGTATAGGAGCTCGCCACCAAAGCCAGGCAATTCAGTCCATCCTGGAATCCACATAAAGAAGAAGGAGAAAACTAGTTCCACAAACTTGTCCTCTGACCTCCACAGGACACACACAGACACCACTCCATGGTGCTTACACCTCAGCCACACCACACAAGTTGTGTATGTGGACACTAGGGACTTAAGGCACTTGGCAGACCTCCTCATTCCTTACCTAGAGTACCATCCAAATGCTTCAGTTAGTAAACAGATTCGGTCAGTGGAAATCACCAGAATGCTACAGAACAGACTGTAAAAACCACACTGCTGCCTCCCAGAGCGCACAGCCTGAGAGGGCAGAGTGGACGGCATGTAAGTTGGTTTCTCAGAGAGCCAAGGTACCTAGCCCAGGAGAAACTTCAAACACCCTTCATTAATGGAAGTAACAACTTGAGCTCCTTGGTCAACCAGTGGTTCCAAAAATATTACAGTATCAGCTGTTCCTAACAGCAGCACTAGCAGTATTAATCTAGGAGCGATTTAATAGCTCATGGCAACATGATAAGGTCCCGGGACGGACCCAAGATTTCCCAAATCATGATGTGGTCTGATGAACCAAACACACAAGCTCTCATCTCCCATGAGACAACGCCAGGGCGGCGTTTTTGCATCTGAAGCCTGAATGCATTCACACTGTCTTCTCTGATACAACGCATCCATTAAACGCCAATTACACTTTCCCACCAATAAAGACAGATGAGCTTTTCGCCCAGGAGATTAACCTATAAACCGCTCTTGTGTTCATCCATTACAGGTTCTGCGCCTCCTGAAAGATGAATAATTATGGTTCCTGAGGATGCTTGTGCATATATGGTGGTAGTCATCAAATTGGAAGGGGTGTGAGCAACAATGATAAAAAACGAACAGCCCTCTCGATGTCAGGCAGTAAAGTAAATTGGTAAGAACAGCCCTCATTACCGCAAGTTGAGCAGGTATGTGTGGCGTCCAATTTCTGACCATGTATTCATTCTCTCTGTGACAAAATAAATATGATGCCGTAAAAACCTACTTATAAGTCAATTCATCTGATGAGCAAATAAAAGAAAGATTATATGTGAATATGTGATTTGCAGACGAGTTCATTTGAGGCCCTGCTTTATTTTTATTTATTTATTTATTTTGCTATTGCTGTTGTTCTTACAAAAACAGTGTGTCCTTTAAAATAAAATGGCCATATTATTTTCACCACATCAGAAGTCTGCATTCCTTAGGGACAATGGCAGATCAGAAATCAGAATTTAACAAGCGGTGCATAATAACGTGGAGCGTATGTTACAGCTGAGTTCATTCCTGCTGTTTGCAGGACACCTATCTACCTAGAATTGCAGGAGTGCTTGTTATCTTGACGGTGCCAGGAAGGGGTGACGATGATGTGAGGGATCTGTATATAGCACAAGATGCTGCCTCCTGGGACCATGTCAAGATTCCCGGCATTAAGTCGATGGGACTAAATGCAGGAACCACTAGGATTTAAAATTACCACATCCCAATTATAGATTATTCCTAGCAGCTCCAGAGGTCCTACAGATTAGTTTTATAAATTGTGTTGATCTCATTATAATTCACATCCTTCATAAAGTACAGGCTAGAAAGAGCGTGGGCCTCCTGCTAATTCGGCATATTCTTCGGTTGATTCTGCCCTAACAATTCCCCCTGCCATAGAAAACCCTTCTCCTCTCTATTTCAAAAACTCCAATCTCTTCTCCTTAAATTTTCTGCATGATTTATTGCCTTATCCTTCATTCAGCAAATATTTATTGACCGCCGACTATGTTTATAGCATCACATTGGACACTAGGCGAGATGTAAAGATGTACAATACACACCCTGACTCTTCGGAATATTAATCTTTCCCAGGATGTAAAGACATGCACACATGAGAAGCAAAATGTCAAAAAAAATTAAAATAACGAAAGGATGTAAGAAAGATTTCTCGGGGAAGCACATTTGAAAGACCCCCCCCCCATAACTGACAGCAGCAGAATAGAAAATAGGAAACTAGAGGACGCTGTCATTTTTCAGGGTTCACTGGTCATAAAAGCTTTGTAGGAAGTGGGCACAGGAGGTTCAGACAGTTTTAAAGGAGACAGTCTAGGCGTGGGCAAGGCCACATGTTAATATGCAGAGGTGAGCAGGCATGTCATGCCGGGAGACAATGCACACCCTGCAGGCTGAGGTCTGGTGAAATGAGCTGTGAAGGGCAAGCGGGAGAGTAACTTGGAGTGACGTGCCAAACATCTGTGAGCCAGGCTTTACCTTAGCAGTGGTGAGCATCTGGGGAGAGCGCTCCCATCAACACCCCCACTGAAGTCTAACATCTGAAGGCGGACACGCTGCGCCGTGCCTTTCTTGATTTAATCTCTGTTTGACAATCGTTCCGTGTCTATCGTAATTTTGTAATAGGGAATGGCCATATTGATATCATCAACACCTCTGTCACCGACACCCCTGTCATTGTTGTGGGAGGAGACTCAGAATCTGCCCTGCGGCGGGTTTTAGGTGTTGCCATCTGTGGTTACCAGAACCAACTTCTGTCCTGTCCATGTACATTGTGACACCTCTACAGTCACACTCATGGCCACCTTCTCGGAACCAGCGCTCTTTCTGCGCACTCCACTTCTTATTCCCACACAGGCCAAAGGCACACATTTAGAATGTGCCTCCAGACAAACTTTAGCAAACAGGGATGATTATGCAACGGTCATTGTAGTCCAAATATAGACGATCCCCACCATCAGAGATATTTCTTGTGACCACTTCTAGGAAATCCCTACACGCCCTTCCTGCTGTCAGACAGCGGCACTTGGTGTTTTGAACAGTTCCATATTTACTGTACAACGTTTTCAGGTTCTCTATTATATTTGGCGGTCCTTGCTTTCATGAAGCAAATCTCGCTTCATGAAATCTCATCTGTATATGGAGATTCTTAGAAACATTTAGCTGTTTTCATTAGAATAATCTTCCTTTTATTAGAAATGACAGGCAGGTCAGGGTCACTGTCGTATTAGGAAAGCCTCCAACATGAAGGGACAAACTAAAAACAAAGGACAAAGGCCAGGGAGACGACTCAGAGGGTAGAGGAGCTTGCCACACAATCTGAGCACCTACATTCAGTTCCCAGAGTCCACAAAAAAATATGGAAAGTAAGAGTCGACTCCCCAAAGTTGTCTCCTGGCAGCTGCACACATGTCATGGCACATGTGCATGTGCACACACACTAACAACAACAACAACAACAACAACAATAATAATAATAATAATAATAATAATAATAATAAATGATTTGTTTTACATGTAATATTTTGTTACAATATACATATCTTTTTATGATTTATTTATTTTATGTATGTGAGTACACTGTAGCTGTCTTCAGACACACTAGAAGAGGGCATCAGATCCCATTGTAGATGGTTGTGAGCCAACATGTAGTTGCTGGGAATTGAACTGAGGACCTCTTGAAGAGCAGTCAGTGCTCTTAACCGCTGAGCCATCTCTGCAGCCCCTTATAATATGCCTTAATAGTATTCTTTCCATTCCTCCTAGAGTCTGCATATCTCTATACCAACCTAATTTCATACCTTTCCTCCCTCCCCCGAGGAAGAAAAAGAAAAGGAAAAGAAAAAATTTTGAGATGTCAGCTTCACCCAGTCAGAACGGCCAAGACAAATGAAACGAATGATAGCAGATGCTAGTGAGGATGCAGAGAAAGGAAGACACTTATTAATTGCTGGTGGGCATACAAATGTGGACATACAAACAGGTAGAGTCCCTCTAGAAATCACAGTGGAGATTTCTCAGAAAGCTAAAAATAGATCTACCACAAGATCCAGCAAGAACATTTTGGCTTATACCCAAAGGACTCTACATCTTACAACAAAGACACTTGTTCTTTCGTGCTCATGGCTGCTCTAGTGATCTTAGCCAGAAATTGAAAACAGCCTAGATGTCCAACAACTGATGAACGGATAACGAAAATATGGTGCACTTATACAATTAAATATTATTGAGCTGCTAAGAAAAATGAAATTTTCAAGTAAATGCATGGAGGTAGAAACCATTTTTCTGAGTGAGGTAACCCAGCCTCAAAAGGATAAATATTGTACATTTTCTTGGGATGTTATATTTGAAGATAGATAGATGAGAGAGAGAGAGAGAGAGAGAGAGAGAGAGAGAGAGAGAGAGAGAGAATATCAGGTGGAAGAGGGAGACTCTTCCAAGGAAGACACAATAAAGTACTCTAAAGAGATAAGGGGAAACTAGAATGGGGGAGGGGGAAAGGATAGAAGGGCAGGATAAAAGCAAGAATATGGGGAGGGGCAGTTAACACTAAAGGGCTTTTGGAAAACCATATGGAAACCCACTACCATAGAAGCTTCTTAAAATATGTAGACACATGAAAGAATCTTAAATGGAGTTACCATACAACAGGGGGAGCAATGTCCACTAGACAGCTAATGCTAGCAAGTTAAAGTCACAGTTCATGTCATTGGCCAAAGGGGCTCCATAGACCCCTCTAAGCTTCACAGGCTGTTACCTATTCTCTTGATTGCTCTCCACAACCCGATGGTAAGGCCTGATGGCTGACGATACCATGGAGCTGGTGCCTAACTGAAAGCTTCACCTCTGACGATTAATGTTCATGGTAATGGAAGGTAGCATGTACACTGCTGGAAGAGGAAAACACTCATCAATGCCACCCAGACACGACGCCGGTGACCTACAACAGTGACCTTTGTCAACTTAAGGGCCAGTTCGTGAGAGGAAACTCAAACCTGACACTGGTAAAGTAGCCAAAAATATGAAACTAGATAGGATATGGGCCTAGGGAGAAAGCGTACCACAATTATGTTGCCAAAGAAAATAACAGTAAAGTGACCCCTAAGAACACATAGCTAGAGCCATAGAGCAGAGCATCCCTTACCCTCCTCAGAGAAGCTTCCTCTTGCAGGAGAGCGCGATTAACATAGACTCCCGCCACCGCCACCGGATGACATGCAGGGAGTTAGAGGCTTTGGAACCTTCAGCCCAAATGGTGCATCTTTACCAAACCCTCTCCTCGGGCCTCTGGGATCTATGGGAAAAGGGAGACAGAGGTGGTTTCATGGCTCCAAGGAAACAGTATCTCCCAGACACAACAGGGCTGATGCATACATTTCTGTTTAATTGTCAAGAGTGAAAAGCAGCCCGGAGGAAGTAAATTGCACAAAATGAAAAGAAATTTCCTCTTTCTAAACTAAAATATGCCTGCAAGTTAAAAGAGCATATAGTGATAATAAAATAAGAATAAAATATCTTCAGAAGAGAATAATTAACAATTGGGAGGTGGGAGCAGAGGGATGACTCAGCAGTTGAGAGCACTTGCTGCTCAAACGTGAGGACTGAAGTCCAGATCCCAGCACCCATATGAAAGCCAGATGTGGTTGTCTACACACCTATCATCCCAGCCCTGATGGGAAAGGAGAGAGGAGGGTCACTGGGGAATGCTGGCTGACAGCATGTTTGAAAAACACAATCTCTAGATCCATTGAGGTTAGACCTCCAAGAAAGGAAAGCTAAAAGTGAGAGAGAGGAATGTGTGAACACACACACACACACACACACACACACACACACACACACACACACATACACACACACACATACACACACACACACACACATACACACAGTGGGGAGAGGAATTGGGGGAGAGGGGAAAGAGTGGGGGGGAGAGGATAATAAAAAGTTCTTAAAATTAAAAGACTTTAAATCAGAACAAAACAAGGGCTGGAGAGATGAATTGTGGTTAAGATCAATAGCTACTCTCCCAAAAGACCTGGGTTCAATTCCCAGCACCTATATGGCTGCTCACAACCAGCTGTAACCCAAGTCCTAGGATATCTAACTCCCTCATCTGGCCTCCAAAGCCACCAAGCACACACACATACAGACATGCATGTGAAATACCAGTAAACACAAAATTAAATAATTTTAAATTAAAAAAAAGAATTAAGAATTTTTCCAAAGAATAAAGCAAATGGGCAAAGAAATGGGGTAGAGGGGGAAATATATTAAATTAGTAAGCATATAAAAATCAGAAGCATAAATGAGTTTCAAAAAGAGAGAAAAAAATAAAAGAAAAGCTTGCTGCCCCTTGAGGCACTGCAGGTGTGGCTGCTGTGTCACATGTGTGTCAGGAGGTTGCAGAGAGGAGAGAGGCTGTGTCTACACTCAATGTTCTGACCTGTGGACATCTGAATCATTAGTAGCCTAACATTTACTGGAAAAGTGAGCCCGAGACAACCTCGGAGCTACACAAGCCCCGATAGTCTCCCAGAGCAGAGAGGAATCTGAAGATTAGAAGACCTCAACTGGGACTGCAGGCCAAGGGTGGGAGTAAGCCTGAGACATGGGGCTATTCCGGTGGGCACAGGTGAGGAGCGAGCCCAAGGAGACCACCAGATAGGCACTATGGAGTCTGGACAGGAAGTTAGCCCAAGATAACTACCAGTCCTGTGCTGTGCAGGCCTAGTTAAGGGATCCCAGACACTCAGAGACCCCAGGCACCACTAGGTAGGTAAGTGGTAGAGACATGGAAGAGAAAGAGAATCAGAAGGATGTGGACACAATGAAGAGAGGCAGAACTGGAGACTCGAGGTTGGTAAGGAATGGCCTGATGTGAGTGTGCCATCTGGGACCATAATGGAGTCCTGTCAGCCTTCTTTGCTGCCACTGGGGGACACATCTAGCTCCATGCCACTTCAACAGCAGAGGTCTGGTACCACCAAAGGCCAGTTGGAAGCCCCTGGGCTGGGCTGCGGCCAGGGGTGCATGTTGATATCTGAGGGCTATACAGAACTGGCCCCAGACCTCACCTGGGCATCATGGGAGATCTGGCCCATGAGAGCAGAAAAGCAGACTCCACCCCCCAGCCATCTGCAGTATTCAGGAGAGTGGCCCAGCACATTGCAGGAGTTGCAGATGAGCCAGCTGGAAAATATGAGCTATGAGTGTGGGAGAGCTGCCCTACCACTGATCTCCTGTGCAGTGGCATGGACAAGAGAGAGAGAGACACTCTCCTCCCTTCTCACCCTTCATCATCCGTTCCAGGTGGGAGACCTAGCCTTGGGGTCATGAGCGCAGGGGAGCAGGCCCTGCCCCTCACCTACTGCTGGACTCAGGAGAGCAGGCCCTGCCCCTCACCTGGGCAGAATAGAAGAGCCGGCTCTGGTTGTGGGGTTTGCAGGTGAGCTACCTGAGAGCATGAACATGGGAGAGCTGGACCTTCCTCTTGTCTGCTATGCAGTGGCTGGGATAAGGGAGAGATTCATGGCAGGTGGGAGAGCTGGCCCCAGGGTCATGAGACTTGGAGAACTGGCCATATCTCTCACCAGCTGCAATATTCAAGAGTGCAGGTCCTGCACCCCACCTGGACAGCCCTGGTTGCAAGGATTTCAGGTGAAAGGGTCCTGAGGGCATGAGAGGAAGAGCTAGAGGATAGATTATCTCAGATACCTCTTAAACCATACCCAAGACTTTGAATTGGCCTATCCCAACCTCATCAATGAACTGCTGATCCTACAGACTCAAAACTGCAAGATACCCATGACACAGGGCAACAACAGAATATCAAAGAGGAGTTCCCAGTGAGGATCCAGTATTGATGGAGTAGCAAAAACTAGAGGCCTCATATCAGACCAAAAGACATTTACAAGCAAAGACGTGTGGGACACACTGTGACCCACTGTGGCTTCCACAATGAGATGTTTTTTCACTGTGTTGAGGTGTGGAGATTGAAAGGGTGAAGGGTTGGTACAAGGCACAGGGGAAACGAATGGGATTGGAGTACATGATGCATAATTCACAAAGAACCAATAAAAAATTTTTAAAGGAAACACTAACCAAAGAAATGCTCTAAGGAACTCTGAAGATTCCACAACATTAAACACCAAAACATGGTCATTTTAAAAGGTTCTCAGAGAGAAATATAATGTCATACCCGCTGGAACGTGAATCACAATTGTATGAGATCTACCCTCATTAGATACCAGAAAATAATAGCAGTGATTTTTTTTTTTAATTTACAAGAAAAAAGTACTTTATAGACTTGGAAAATGTATACCTAGGGAAACTACCTGATACTAAAAGAAAGACATTTGGGGAGAGGCAAGGTCTTAAAAATTGTCTTCCTACGTGCCCAGCCTTAAGGAACAACGGAAGAGTGTTTTACACAGAAGAGGGAATTTCTAGAGTAAGACACACAGAACTCAGAAAATGTGGGATTTCAACAGGAAGGCCCCAAGCTCAGTTTTCAGGATACTGTGTGTGACAGCTGGGAGTGAAGGCAAGGAATCCAGAGTTGATGGTTCTCAGGGAGGGTCTCCAGGAAGAAAACAGGCAGGTGACAAATTCTAAAGAAACCATGAGAAGACAAAATAAGAGAAGCTTGGGTTGCATATACATTGATGTAAATTAGACATGAAATGAACAAAGCAGGTGAGGGTGGCTTTAAGAAAATAAGCCTGAAGTGTGCAGAAGCAACCATTATACAGGGTGGGGATATCTGTGCACCATGTGTGTTCATGCATGTGCACACACAAGTGCAGCAGCATGTAAGCATAAAGGACAGGGTGGAGATCTGTCTGTGCACCACGTGTGCATGTGCACACACACTCGCACGTGTCCCAGCATGTGAGGATAGGGGAGGAAGAATTACACAGTATCCACGGGACCTGTTGATAGACTCACACTGTTTTCTGGAAACTCAGCTAATTACAGGCTCTGGTTGCTCTTGTTTGTTTGTCCTTACCCTGGAGAGTTAGAAGGTGAGAAATCCCTGCTAATTCTGCCAGACAGCCTAGTGTGTTGTATCTTCCAGCGAACCACATTTCCCAACTGCAGTCAACCATAAGGCTTTGAGTTGAAGCTTACGAGTCTGATGGCCTTGCATGGTCTGTGTCCTGTCTCATATGCTACACTTGCCCATCTCCATGTAGTGCTTCCATGCACTGTGACAGGATTCTCTGTGAAAACAGGCTTCCTGCTGACCTAGCAAGGCAGAGTCTCAGTGAAAACCATGATGAAATGACATTCTGCAAGAGTTCCCTTTCCCCTTTCACCTACACTTCCCTGTCACTACTATTGATAGTTGCTATTTGTTATGTGACCTGAGACACACAACAAAGCCTTTAAAATAGTCTTTACACAACTCAGGAACAGCAAATTATGGCAGGGCAGCTGTGGAATTGCAGCCTAGCCAGAAAGAACAACTGAGGTGTTGACGGCCTCAGGCTGGTGATGGCATCACTGAAGGATTTGCCAGCTGGAGCCTGGTCTACGAGATCTGGGTTCAGGTCCTGGATGGGAACACAGGGAGATAAATAATTTGACATGTTGGCATTGGGGCTGTTTAGAAAATATCAAATATGGAAGACTGTAAATGTAAGAAATCATCAAACTATAATTTTTTATAATTCGTATCATGACACATTGTGACATATAAATATAAATATATTATCTATAAGATAATTATTGTGATTCATTATATTATTTTTTAAGATTATGTAAAATTGCTTCAATTTTAGACTTGTTTGTTCCTCATATACAGATGAATAAGTTATTGTTGATACATAACTAGAATCATTAAGGTAACATTTTTTTAAATATTTATTTCCTTATTATTTTTATATGGATGAGTGTTTGCCTGTATGTATGCATGTGAAACGTATATATCGAGGTGGGAAGATGATGTTAAATTCCCTGGAACTGGAGCTCCAGACGGTTGTGAGCTGTCATGTGGGCGGTAGGAACCAAACCCAGGTCTCTGCAAAGAGCAGCCAGTGTTCTCATCCACTGAGCCATCTTTCCACCTCTAAGGAGAGTACATTTGATACAAAGACCACACAATGGTAAATGCCTTCTCAGAATCCAGGACCAGTGCACACCTTGCTCTGCACCTTCGTCAACTCTCATTAATCTCTGACCCCAGATGTATATCACATAAATACCGCAAAGAGGTAGGGAGGATGATCACTGGGTTTCTCTACCTATGCAAAAACTGTTTCTCTTGCAAAGAGTTGGGGTTCAGCATCCAAGAATCAAGTGTGGCCATGTGAAGGATCTGCTTATGTATGCCAAATCACCTGAAACCTAACAGCTTAACCAGCAATACTGTCTCATTGTTCCTGGGTCCGAAACCCAGATTCTGCCAAGCTGGCAGCCTCTTACTTGGGGACTCTCAGAGGGCTACATCAAGCTCTCAGCCAAAGTCACAGCCATCACAGGATGAGCGAGGACAGGACGGTCTAAGCTCACTCGGGTCTGTGAGTTTAACAAGGTCTGTGAGCAAAATGACTTCCTCCAGAATTGGTGGATTGAGAACCTCAACAGCCACTAGCCAGAAACATACATCCCTCCTGTACAGGTTGCCCCACAGACAGGGCTATTAAAAATGTGGCATCTGATTTCATCAGAGTGAGGGACCTGAGAGAAAATGCAGATGAAAGAGAAGGACCCAAAAGAAAGCCTTGGCCTTTATCACCACCTTATTGACTCTGCCGATTCATTTCATTAGAAGCTTTGTAGTAAGCCAACTCCTAGCCAGTGGTGGGGATCACATAAGCGCATGAGCAGTGAGGGTCAGGGACAGACGGGGCATCTCAGAGTCTTACAGTCACAATACTAGGCAATATCAACAGCCAATAACTCTGTAGCTAGAATCCTATGCTGCTGTTTATCCATTGGCTTATTTATGAGGTAGGCATTCCTTGATACCTGTGACAATGCTTTGTGTGTGTGCACTCTCGGTAAATAGAAGACATCGGCATTCTCAGAAGACAGAATGTTCTCGGTTCTGTGTGCCCATAAGAACTGCACAAGCACCATGACTCCAATAGGCTTTCCTGCTCAGAAACACTGCCAGGAGCAGATTGGGGAAAAACACTCGCTACCAAGCCTGACAAACTGAGTTGACCCCCAGGACCCACATAGCGGGAGGGAACTGACTCCCCCAAGATGCCATTTGAAACACACACACACACACACACACACACACACACACACACACACACACACACACAGAGTTGGGGAAGAGAATAAATTTCTGAAAAGAACTGCTAATAAGCATGCTAATTTTGATCTCTAAATACTATAGAAGAATGCAAATTCACAGAAGGAACCAGAAGGTAGCTGATTCCTTCCAACACTTGCTGATAGGCAAACCCTCTTGGCCTCTGCCTCTGCCTCTGCCTCTGCCTCTGCCTCTGCCTCTGCCTCTGCCCTCTGCCCTCTGCCCTCTGCCCTCTGCCCTCTGCCCTCTGCCCTCTGCCCTCTGCCTCTGCCTCTGCCTCTGCCTCTGCCTCTGCCTCTGCCTCTGCCTCTGCCTCTGCCCTCTGCCCTATGGCCTATGGCCTATGGCCTATGGCCTATGCCTATGCCTGTGCTTTGAATGTGATATATGTTTAAATGTTGTTAATTTAAAAGGCAAGATAAAGTGACCCATACATTGCCTCAGAAGCCCCAGGAAGATAGTGTTCTTAACTAAGAACATTATTTGAAATCTTTGCAAAAGAAGAAATGTTATGTTGGCTTTCCTTTGAAAATAATTTTCCTGTAAAGTTTTAACAGTAATTCCTGAAGGAGAGAGGACAAAGAGATAGAAGGTAAGTCCCATGTGACGAAAGGGTGAGGGAGTTGTTTATTTCCTCAGTTCTTCACCACCAGGGCCTTGGAGTTTCCTGCCTGCTTTGATCTTTCTTGATGCCTAGCCTCAAAGGGGCAAACGGTGTGGTCATCAGAGGCAGACTACTGTAGGCCATGAGTCAAGAGGTCATTCTACAGGGCACAGATATCCCCAAGTGTCCACCAAAACTCCTTGCCCATTTGCAAGCTTAAAATGTGACCCTATTTGGAAATGATGTCTCTGTAGATATAATCAGTTAATGAGCTTATGATGTCACCCTTATTTAAAAATAAAAAGAGGAGACACAGACATAACCAAGGACACACAGAAGCAGAGGCAAGGATTGTCCTTGTCAACTACTGCCTGTGATGTTATTGTATGATCATGGTGTGTTATGTATTGATCTTCCTCTCCAGTTTCCAGCAGATGGTTTCTAAGCCCCTGACCATTCCCTCATTTGTGGCTTCGATTTGCTTTTCTTAAAGCTTTCAATACACTTTTGAAATTATATATACTTAATGTTTTAATTATGATTTGCTATGGGGATTTTCTTTTCTGGGTATTGTCTATCTGGTGCTGTGTGTGTGTGTGCATGGGTGTGTGTGTATGTGTTTGTGTGTGTGTGTGTTTGTGTATGTGTTTGTGTGTATGTGTGTTTGTGTGTGTTTGTATGTGTCTGTGTGTGTGTCCATGTGTGTGTTTGTGTGTGTTTTTGTATGTGTCTGTGTATGTGTGTGTTTGTGTATGTTTGTGTGTGTCTGTGTGTGTGTTTGTGTGTGTCTGTGTGTTTGTGTGTGTATTTGTATGTGTGTGTGTCTGTGTGTGTGTGTGTGTGTGTGTGTGTACAGATTATGTGTGTGCCTTTTCATAATGTGGGACTTATTATTCTATGATTTTGTTGAAAGTGTGGGATATTCTATTGACTTTTGATTCTTCATCCTCATCTACGCCTCTAGTTCAAAGGTTTAGCTTTTTCATGTGGTATCCCATATGTTCTATATGTTCCATATGTTCCTTTCTTGTCATTTTTTTTCGTATTCCTTCCTTATGTGCTATAACTACTGAACCTTTTCTCCAAGTCCTGCTATTCTGTCTTCTGCTTGATTTATTCTGTTTGTAAGCCTTGTGTTTGTGTTTTATTCTCATCACTCAGGCATTTATGCTCCTTGGGATTTTTCTTCTTAATTTCATTGAGCTGTTTCTTCCAACTCCTTGAATTTATTGATAGAGTTTATTATTGTTCTTTTAAATTCTGTGTCCAGGGATTCATCTATGTAATAGGACTAGTAGATTTTGGACAGAATATATATAGTGGCTTAGTCTCTCATATTGTTGGTATTTTGTGATGAGATGTGGCTATGTGAAATTCTTCTGTCAGTTCTACCTCTGATAAGGACATAGCAGGTTGAGGCAGAAGACAGGATGTGTAATCAGGTTAGTCCTAAACACTGGAAATGGCTTGGTTTGCACAAAGTCAGGTGGTCAGAGGTGACTGGGCTACTGTACTGGATGTGCCTTCTGGCCCAGGCCTGGTGTTTTAGGGGAGATCAAGTTAGGGGAAAGATTAAATATGGCATGGGAGGGGCC
The DNA here is from genome assembly GCF_021556685.1 of Rattus norvegicus. Classification (NCBI taxonomy): domain Eukaryota; kingdom Metazoa; phylum Chordata; class Mammalia; order Rodentia; family Muridae; genus Rattus; species Rattus norvegicus. Next base: position 53,338,880 of record NC_141538.1, on the reverse strand, counting down.
TATGGGTTGGGTGATCCATAGGTAAGGAGACTCCTGACCAACACCTACTGATTATTTACAGTCCAAACAGGGGAAGATGTGGGACCATGCTAGATCTGATGACTTGGGGAGAAAACAAAAATATGTATAGCACAGAGATACACTAGGCTAGACCCTGAAGAAGGGTATAGAAGAATCTAACTGGGCAGACAGCCTGGATGTCAAGCAGAGGGATCTGTGGTTGGTAGTAGGTAGAATGGAAGCCTAGGGGTTAGCCATTGTCCAGTGCGGTCATCCAGACTAAGGCAGGGCACTGGATGTGAGACCTGACTGAATACTTATTCTTTTAATAAGCGTTAACTAGCTTACATTATAACATAATTTCAGTTTTGGTTTAACAGATTTATGCAAATTAAAATATACATACAGCTAAACTGTCCAGTACACCAGCTGTTAGCCTCACAGGGCTATTGAAAACCTGATGTGAGACTCACATAAACTGAGAAGTGACATAGCTACAAAATTCATACTGTATTTAAAAAGGTATATTATAAAAAATGTTATTATCTCAGTAACAACTTTCCATTGTATGGTGGATTGAGTGTGAATGGTCCCCATAGGTGAATATATTTCAATACTTGGTTCCCAGTTATCGGAACTGTTTGGGAAGGATTAAAAGATGTGGCCTTAATGGAGAAGATATGTCAATGGGGCTGTGACTTCAAAAACCCACAGCGTTTCCAGTTAGCTTCCTCTCGGCTGCTTATTTGTGGATCAAGATGAGATTTCCAACTGTTCCTGATGCTCCAGTAACATGGACTCTTACCCTCTAAAACCATAGTCCAATTAAACGCTTTATTATATAAGCTGTCTTGGTCATGGCGGTAGCAATGGAAAATTAACTAAGATGCTCTCACTTACGGGTCAGGATGTGAACCCTCAGCTATTCCAGCCATCTAGAGTCTTCCTTCTGCCGTCAGAGACTCTCACCTTCTGGAATCATCAACCCAATTAAACTCTTTCTTGCATCAGTTACCTTGGTGATGTTTTTTGTTTGTTTGTCCTGTTTTAGACATATTGGCTTTGGGTTGAAGTGGAATTTCTAAGATGTTTAGATGTTAAGGTTAGTTATGTTTGTTTCTTTTTCCTCTTTAGTATATTTTCTAGAATAATTTAAAGATGCAGGTAGATAACTAAAATCATATATGTATTTGCAATGCACACAAGTGAAACTATCTAGGGTGACCAAAGGTACCACTGGGAGGGAGAGGAAAATAAAAATAAGGAGGGATGGGGTGTGCTTAATACGTAATATATACCTGTATGGGAATTCCTCTGTATAACCATACCATGTAAATCAATAGCCACAAGGAAAATCAACAGTCTATTGTCTTGCATTTCCCTGTATGTGTCCACTGCTCTGGCTGCACTGGGCAGTAAGAGGCCCTTCCCATGTACGCTCTTATACATTTATCTTGCATTTATACATGTTTTATACATTTATCCTGACCTTGTATTGGAATGCACAGAAAAACATAATAGCCCTTCCTCCCCAAAAGGGCCTAGAGCTTCTTGAGGTGGAGTGAAGTCTGTGGAGAGACCTTGGCTGATCCAAATGAGTCACCTCTGCAAAATCCCCACTCCATGGCCAGAGCAGCAGCCCTCAATCCACAGCCCTCTGTGTCTGGCTGCTCTTTTTGTCACAGCCGTTCCTTTTCTTGTTCCTCTGCCCTCATTCCTCTTCCTCTGCTTTTCTCAGCTCCAGAAGGAACTCAGAACTGATCTACACATCCAGAAGCACATAGGGCCTTCCCTAAATCTCCCCGAGAGAGCTGGTTCCCTGAGGGGAAGCCTGGGTTTATGAATTCTTTCTGAAGGACATAGTTTTTTGTCTTGTACTCTGAGGTTTTGTTTTGTTTTTGTACTCAAATGTTTTTCAGGACTCAATACAATTTTGCCTTCCTTCATCTCGTTCTCTCCTCTCTCTCAACTTGGAAAACTCCTGTAATAGCCCTGTCAGTCCGTCATAGAATAACATACCCAGGTCAGTCCGTCATGGCATAACATATGCCTAGATGCAGCCAATTACAACTTAGACCTTGTCCTTAGTTCTCACTGTGGAGAAAATCTTGCTACCTTAACAAACCAAGGGTCCTCACATATGTTCGACTGTGTTTAACAAAACAGCCTTTCTTCTTTTTTTCATAGCAAATGAATAAAATTCTTGTATTGATTTCATTTTTGTTTGGTTTTGCCCCTGTGTTTTTCTAACTGGGTTTTGAGGCAGTTAATTATTTCAAACACTCCCGGGCTCTGATTTTCTGAAACGCCTTCATGTTTGTCTTTCTGGAGCCCTCACCTGGATGATCTTGGTGTTCTGTGAAGTGAATGAAACATCATTTTAAAGGACGGGGCGTAACATAAGCAAAGAGCCCTTCTCCCTCCTCTTCATCTTTGTCTTCACAAAGTTTTCCTGATCAGAGGAACAGGACTGCCTCCAGTCCAACTTGCAGCCAATGCCTCCACCCTTTTCTGTCATTGTTGGGGTTTTGTTAACCCAAAGCTTTAAACCTTGGTTTCTACTCATCTTAAAATTTGCAAAAATTAAAAAAAAGAATCCAACCTCATAACGGTGACTGGAGCGGGTGTTGACGGGAGTTAAAAGTGAAATAGTATGAAGTAGGAGTGGTCCATCCCTGGACCAGCTTTCACAGAACAAGAAGACACTGAAGCTTAGGTAGATCCAACCTTCCACGTAGCTATGATGCCTATGAACCACAACAACGACCACATGGCATGATAGCGCTGTGGGTACACTAGTGGCACACATACATTGGAGGTAGCCAGCAGCTCTCTAATTGGACTGAAGTGCTACTTAACAAGAGGGAAGCCTAGCCAACTCCCCGGGCGGAATGGAGAAGTCACAGGTCTTAGAGAAATCCTACAACCTTCAACTACCGCTTTACTAAGCTGCATTCTAAGCACTTGTCCTTGTGCCCAGAGATGAGCGTGGTTCTCACCCCTCAGAAAACTTCTCTTAGCAACAAACAGAGACCACTGCAGCAAACCACACCTGATCAGAATGCAGCTTCCGAGCCATGTCAACTGATCTACATAAGACACAAGTCCTGGACCTAAGATTGGGAATCGTTGTGGAAAAGGGATCAGGAAGACTGTAAGAGTCTGAGGAGCAGGGAGTCTGCCATGAGTTTTGTGTCTCTTAGAAATGTCAGGCAGTATACTCAAAACATGCCCGCCTGCTTGAAACGATATACTCACAAATGTTACTTGAGCAAGGGTGAAGCCAAGACATGCCAACATGGAAAAGGAAAGGCTCACGAGGCCTCAACCCTAGACAAAGATCTGCAGGCAACTAGGAATGCTGAGAGCAGGAGCAATAGGGTTCCCAGGGAAGAGCACAGCAACTGGTTACCCAATACCAAACAGTCATCTCTCTGAAAACAGATACAGACAAGCAACATTACGTTGACCGAGTAAGTTGCATTTATAGACTTAAAAATACTCACACACATACATGTACACACAAACACACGCATGCATGCATACACACATACATACACATGCACACACAAACACACACATGCATGCACCATACATACACATACACACACACAAACGCACACACAAACACATACACACACATACACACACAAACACACGCATGCATGCACCATACATACACATACACACACATACACACACACATACACACACACAAACACACAAACGCACACACAAACACATACACACACAAACACACGCATGCATGCGCCATACATACACATACACACACATACACACACACAAACACACAAATGCACACACAAACACATACACACACACATACACACACAAACACACAAACGCACACACAAACACATACACACACAAACACACAAACGCACACACAAACACATACACACACACACACACACACACACACACACACACACACACCCGACAACAATAAAGAGGCCATGAACTTGAAAGAGAACAAGGGGGCAGTACATGGGTGAGTGGGGGTGGGTTACAGGGAGGAAATGGAAGAGAGACATGAAGTAATTATATTATAATCTCAAACACACGGGAGCATTGTTTTTTAATCATCTTTTAGTTTCTGTTATTCTGTTATTCGGTGAAAAATGCACCTGCTACTTACATCATAAATCATTTGGAAGCAGTTTTTTGGTCAGAATCAAATTTCCTTTTCCTTCAAAATAACAAATACCTCCACCGTTGTTTCCTTCTGTGGATTGATAGTGGCAGGCCACGGCAGTCCCAGCCCTGACGACATTTGCACCATCGACTTCCAAAGTGTCTTCAGAACTCAGATAGAGAAACAGAAAAGGCTGTGGATTTGAGTCCAGAAAAGACTTTGCATGTGTTTTTCTATTTTTAGCATGTCTATATGTGGGGCTAATGTGGGGTTCACAGCAAACAGTGTGTTACTGTGACTAAAGACATAACTGATACCCAAAATAATTTTGTCAGTTGATAAGAGTTTTTCAGCCAAAAGCTAAAATACAGAAATATTAAAGTCATACAGAAAAGTAAGTTTCAAAAATGGGAAGGAAATCAAAGCCAAGGCTTTAAATAAATCTTTGGGCTTTTTTTATTATTATTTTATACTTATGAGCACTATGCATCTCTCTCTCTCTCTCTCTCTCTCTCTGTGTGTGTGTGTATGTGTGGTGTGTGTGTGTGTGTGTGTGTGTGTGTGTGTGTGTGTGTGTGTGTGCCATGTGGGTTCCTGGTGCCTCTGGAGGTCAAAAAGAGGTGCCAGATCTCTTGGAAGTGAAGTCACAGATATATGTTGGCTGCTGTGTGAGTGCTAGGAATTAAACATAGGTCCTATGCAAGAGCACCCAGGCCTCCTAAGCACTGAGCCATCTCTCCAGACCCTATGTTAGTCTTTCAATAGTCTTTATTTGAAAGCACTGACTCTAGAAGTGAGTGAATCTCTATTATAGAAAATAGGATCATGTGGATAAGGGCATAAACTGGAAAGAAAATCAATTGAGTTTTAATTGTATATTTTTACTTAGGAAATATCTATTCGTGAGTAGGGGCCCTCTCACCTTTCCCAGTAACTTTGAAAGCAATGAGACTTAGAACCAGATCTCACTTCCCAAGCTACAACCAGAACCGAGCTCCTGCCACTCTAGTGAACTACGCTGTGACTCCAGGGACTCTGTCATTTGGCACAGAATGTAAGGGCAGGACGAACCTGCTTTAAAAAAAAAAAAACATTAATTATTACCATGGCTGTCTCCCACACTAGGAGCTAGTGAGGGACCCAGAATTGCTAAAAGCTGTCAGGATGCCGTAAATCGAAACATGCCCATCAGACACACTCTTTAAAGAGAGAAGTGTGAAATTTGACTACTGCGTGGAGAAGTACGCTTGGATTCAACCTCACACACTCTCTGGTCATCCCGCCCTCTGGGTGGCACAGTTAACTGGTTCCAGAAATTCACAAGAAGAAAAAAAAAATGTCTACTTGCCGGGAAGTCCTTACTAATTTGACCTCCGGTAAGGTTAGACCAAGAACCCTGGTAGAGGCTTGGCTCACAGCGGTGTCAGCATTAAGCTGACACCGTGTTACAAAAGATGGGAAATAGAAATTTTAGCTACTGACAAATAAGTTTTATCAAAATTGCAGCAAGTGCCAAGGAGATCATGGTACTCACTTTGAGCTAGATTTCTGTCAACTGCGCCCCAATCTTTATCCTCGGCCCCCCAGATCTGTTCTCTCTGAAGATAGGCTGTATTCTCTTTCCCTGTGTTGCCAGCCTAACTTCATGTTCCTCTTGATCTCGCATCTCACTCTGATCTTACCTTTGGAAGAAACTTTAAGCAAACAGTGTTTTGGCCTGTCAGACACTGAGCATGAGTGAGCCTCATCCATTTGCTTTCTGTAATGGACCCACCCCTTCCTTACAAACGGCATTACAGTAGTAGGTCTCCTGGTCTCCTGAAACCTAGGGATCCCACTCTATGTTAATGATAAGACAGTACCAATAGTTCTACCGAAATCCCAGGAGTAGAGGCCTCATTAGGGTAGGATTAGTGTGGTCCTCCAGTTTTTGACCGGAGCCTTTAGAAGCAGGAGGATTCCAGAAGTTTCTTTCATGCGCAGAGCCCTGCATGAGTCCTGAGAGGAGCGCAGAACTTTCAGTGGAAGCTGTGTGACGGCTCAGAGCCCTGAAGAACACAGGGGTCAGAGCCCCACAGCAGAAAAGGCCTCCAGAGGCAACAATAAAGCTTAATCCTGAGTCTCTGAATTCCCCAGTAGGGCTGAGAGAGTGGCTGTTTCCCTGAGCTCCGAAAGCCCTTTTAATCCTCTTCTGAAAACTATTTAAATTTGCCTCAGTCCATTGCCCAAGCTCCTCTCCCGGGCACAGGAGCACTCAAGGATGTCTTCCAGCTCTGAAGAGTCCAGGCTCCGGAATTCAGCAGAGCAGCCTTGGCCACCAGGGATGTCTGGTTACAATAAGAATTCAGGTCACCAAGCCGGCATCTTACAGATACCAACAAGAGTTTCCTACAGAAGTAACCTGGGGGATTACATCAGACAAAGGCCTGGAAGGTTTCCTCTTTTGTTTGTTTGTTCGTTTGACTTCTGGTTTCCACTGATCATAAACCCAGCAATGTGCATCAGAATACCAACTTAACTCTGAATTTTATTAATAACCTTTCTCCTAACTCTTTGGCTCCAAGAAAAGTTTTCCTTCAGCACCTGGTGCTATCAAACTGAGACGCTCCTACCGAGTTTGGCTCAAAGAAAAATAAAACGGGTTTCATAATTTACCTGGAGCAGTATTGGAGAATTGGTCTGGATTCACACACTGCAGACAGGTGACTTCCGGGAAGTTTTCTACTCCTCCCCTATTGGTCAGGTGAAGCTGTAACAAAAGCAGAACCCACCCTCCTGGACACTGAGGGCTGTATGGTAAGCCATCTGGCAGGACTTAGTGATATGGGCACGTTCTGATTTCCTTTCATAAAGCTCATTTATGTTGTGATTAGAACTAGCATACCCCTCGGTTTCCCCGGTCGCCTAAGCACGGAAGATGCGAATGAGCAGAAGCCAGAGCCAAGCAACATTAACTGCAATGGCATCCTGTACTGAGAAAGAAAGGACCCGCCATTTGTCCACAGGCGTGTTGAGACACAAACACTCCTGCTCCAGGACTCGGAAACTAAAAGCAGCCATGTGTAATTGGAGCCTTCCTACTCAGAGGAAGTTTAAGGAGTGAGATCCCAGCTTATCTGGGCAAGCAACACCAGAACCAGCCCCTCCCATCCCCTAGTTCCCAGCCCCGCCCCACCCCGGCCCCTCCTCGCTGTGAGGGGCCGAGAAAAGATACAGCCTTGACTAGACAGCAAGGGTTTGCCTTCTAGAGGAAGTGGGTGCTGTACCAATAGTAGACTGAAGGAAAGTAAATTGGGACAAGAAATCCCAAATGTGGGTAAACTGAGTTTAACTGATTGGTCAGATTCAGGTCTCCGTGGACTTGGGGGAGGAGCCTGCCCGGAATTTTTGTAATGATTTCTCTCAGAATGGTTAGGGCTGGTGTGTAATGATTGTAGTGAGTAAATATGAGTTCTTTCATATGTATACTTATTTGGGGCTTTTTTCACACATCATACATACTTCCTTTACTGTTCAGGAACATTGTTGGGATGGTAGGGAGCACCCCAAACACATTCGGTATGTGCAAGCTTCCCCGACACACACCCATGTACCCCCAAGGCATGGAAGACACCGCTTTGAGCAGCAGTCTTTAGGGGTAAGGAAAAACAAGACAGGTGCCTATCACCAAGCTGGAAAAACTGATTCAAAGCAGTGTGAAGGAGCACTGCTCTGCTAACGTATCCCACCCAGAAAAGCAGGAAGCACAGGCGGTCCAGAGGACTGTGGGCTCAGACATCTGTGGAAACCGCACAGCGGCAGCTGAAACCAGAGGACATGTGCTTTGGGTTGCTTGAGTTTCAACGGTGCCAATCTGAAAGTCTCTCTGCTCTCAGCAAAGCTCTGAGGATTTGGGCTTGCACAGTTCCATGCTGCAGACTGCACAATATTTCTACCCTGCAATCACTGGAGCTGGAAACCCAGCTACGTGGCTTCATAACCCAGCACTGCTGGAGGTGGATGTCATGAATGAGGTACGACCAAAGCCCAAGGCTTGAGCACACAGGGGAAACCAAGGTCCCAGGTCGCTGCTGTGAGCCCAAATCCAGGGAGCAGAACTTCTGGGACAATGTGAGGACTCACCAATGGAGTTGCACAGAAGACTGGGCTCTGTGACTATCTGGCTGCAGAACCTTGGGTTGTTCTCTGGTCTGAGCTAGTCTCAGAGCCTCCAGCCTAGTGTGGCCATGATCTTGTAGTATTGTTTTCTCGGTGACTTCACTCTGCCCTAAGCCTCTGCTCAACATAGCCATGTTTGGTCAGTTGGTATACAGAGTACCTTTATATTGCTCTTGACCTCATCCAGTTGTTCTTGACCTCATCCAGTTGTTCTTGACCTCACCCACTTAGTCCAAAGTAGCCCACTGACTGTTCCGTGTACAGCAGAGGTGGTGATCAGTCACTGAGTCCCTGCAGGGGAACCAGCAGTGGGGAGCACAAGAAGAAGGACGTAGACATGTTGACCACAGGACCTTGACACAGACCCCGAGACAGCTCTGTTCCCTGCCACTGATACAAGGCCATTAGCAGCATCCAGTTAGAGTATGGTGTTGATGCCGTCTATGGCAAAGTCAACAATGGTCACTGAATGTCCTGTTTGCTCTTTTACACTTCACAGCCATTTCCAGTAAGCCCATCTCCATCATCGGTGCTCCAGTGGGCTGTGAGAAGACGCTGTGTATCACTGGGTAGACTGTAGCAAGCCCCGAGTGGATCCCATTCTCTTTGTCCATGCCTCGGTCTCCAGGGCCATCCTCACCTTCCAGAGCCAAAGTGCCAATGATTAGCAAAATCCCACTAACCACCACCACTGCGTACAAGAATGACCCCTGTGAGTTTGAGGTTATTTAGTGACACGGCTTGTCCTGGTTGCACTTAGCCTCATTTGTCCACCTCATACTTCCGGGAAGAAATAACCTCAAATGAGAGATTGACTCCATCAGCTTGGCCTATGGACGTGTCTCTGAAGGTATTTTCTTGATTGCTAAATGATACAGGAGGACCCAGCCTGCTGTGGGGTGGTGCCATCACTAGGGGAAGTGGGCCTGGGCCACACAAGGAAGCTAGCTTGACAGGCGCCTGGAAGCAAGCAGTGAGCAGCTTCCTCCCCGTTCTCTGCCTTCACTCCAACTTGAGCAGGAGCCTTGAGTTCCCTGAAGACACACTGGGCACAGGACACGTCAGTGGAAGAAGCCCCTTCCTCCCCAGTTGGCTGCTGGTCAGTGTTTTACCACAGAGACAGAAAGCAATCTAGAACGCGCCCTAAAACCCTGCCTTCCCTTCTCAATCCAAACCGAGAGAATTTCCTTATTCTCACAAGTCTAAGCCACCCACCCATAAATATGGGATGACAGTCACAACAACACAAAGGGAACATCTGACCAAAATGCAGTCTGCCTCCGTCCTCACATCGCCTCCTCTGTGCCATGTCTGTCTCCAAGCTCCCTCTGCCTCTCTTGGATGCAAACCATTATATTTAGGGTCCACCAGATAAACTCCTCCTCTGAAGCATCCTAACTTCATCGCATCTTTCAGTCACATAAATAACTCTTTACAGGTTCTGCAGACTAGGACGTGGGCACCATACTGCCCCAGCCTCTCAGAGGAAACGAAATCTCCATTCTGTACTTATTAGTTAAATAGATCCGGAAATGGTAAGCAAATCCCTCAAAGGCTTGACCTCCAATGCCTGGCTGACCCTGCCCCAGCTCCCCACCCACACCCACTGACTGCGATTCGGAGGGCAGATCCCTCACTGCGTCTCTATGTCCCATCCATCCCCTCTGCCACTCCTCAGTGCAAACTGTGAGCAGTACACCCCAACCGCTCTGCTCTCAGGCCCAGCTAAGTCTCTGGCACAGAATTAAATGTTCCTGGAATAAATAAGTGCGTTCATCCCAAATTGCAGACAGGAAACAAGAAAAGCACTGCATTACTGCAATGGGTACCCCTGCGCATGTCCCTGGATTTCCAGTACTACACTGGGTTGGTTGTCATGTAGAAAAATGTTTCTCCATGTCTAGGAAAAGCTGCCCTTGCCCCTGAGCTTCCAGCCGATGCTGGTTTGTCCTTTGTCCAGCCATATCTGGCACATGTGGGGTCCAAGGCCTTGCTGAAGCAGAGGGGAGGATTAACCAACACCCGGGAGGCTTCCTTCCTTCCACAGTCACCAGGAGCTTGGGCTCAGAGTGAAGCTTACCAGATGGAAGTCTGGGATCCAGGCGTCACCCCACACAGAAGCAACACTTAATTATTAGTCCCATTAAGAGTGAGCAGAACGAGCAGAGAGGCCAGCTATGAGATCAGTGTGGCGCTAACGGAGGACACAGTCTCTGAGTTGAGCCCTACAGATGAATCTGTGATGCCCTTGTTCCGCTCTCATAGGCGAATCCAACAGAACCTATCTTCCTCTTGTAGATAAGTGAGAGCTTTGTTCTGCTAAATCACAGGCATTCTTAGTCAAGCAGGTCTCTGGTTGCTGCTAAGGTTAGGACAGACTGGCTTAAAGAGCAGTCAGTTCTCAGTTTCTGATTGCTGTGGGCTCTCCCCATCACGAAGGCATTTGCTGCCAGCAAAGAATGTTTGGGAAATGAACAGAATTGGGAACCCACCCCTCCAGCGATATTCAGTGGAGAACACAATTGGTCAAAGTGGCATGCTGACACCAACAGTCCAGCCACCACCCTGCTTAACCAGACAGTCCTGACACAAATACACATTCACTACCAATGTCTGGGCTCCCTGCAGAGCCCTGGGCTTGCAGATCAAAGCTGAGGCCAGCGCAGCGGCAGGGGAACCAGAATTGCCATGAGAGAAACAAGACAAAATGACCTTTTAGCAAGAAGGCAGCCAGAAAGAGCTGCCGGCTCTTCTTGTGAGGTGTGGAGACCAGGCCTGCAGACAAAGGGATGTTCCTAGTCCTAAATCCTCTGGCCTTGCCTCCTGACCCTGCCACCTGCTGACAGGGTCAAGCCCTGAAAGCACTCCATGTTTGTAAACACAAGAGAGCACACCCATCCCCCCCACCCCCACCCCCCAGTCATTTTATAATTCCTCTTTGAGGCTTTCACAGACTCCGTTGTTTAAAGCTCCTGAAGCCTCTCTGGCTAGCTGCTCCTTCACCCATCACAGCAGTAAGCCTGGAGCTGCCAAGAGGAAGAAAGCAACCTCCATTAACTGTCCTCACACTAGTCAAGTGTGTTAGCCTGACGTTTCAAAAACGAAGATGCATATCCTTTTGCATACAGATAGAAAACTACTTGGGGAATGTAGAACAAAATCTACGCCATGGTGCTCTGATCTGGAAGAGGGGAGAGAAAGAAAACAGACTTTCACACTCCTTTCTTTGTTTTGTTTTCTTGGATTTTTTTTTCTGCAGTGTTTATATATACATATATATATGTAATATATAATAGTATGTATATATTATATATTATTTCAGAGGCAATCACTGTGGATATTTTCTTCTTTAAAGGGGAGGAGAGTGAGATCATTTTTGCTTCTTCCTTTGCCAGAGAAATGCAGGAAGATAATTCTGCAGTTTACAGAGAGACAGGCATGTCTGGGAGGGGTGTGCATACACTCGAACATCTAACAACAGCGAAGCGTGCATGTGCGTGACGAGAGCACGGAGAGCAGCGACAGTCTGGTTTTGTCTTCCATCTGCAACCTCCTGCTGAGCGAAGGCGCCATCTGCATTCTCCTGACTGCTGAGAAATACTCAACACCTCTTCCTCCTCTCACAGCCAGTAGAGTAGCAGGAGCCTGTCTGCCAGCCAGGACTAAGCTCCTCTAGGTCTTCACAGGAAAACTGCTGAACGGTGCTTGAGTAACCAATACCATATAGCTGGCAGGACCAGGCAAACACAGTCAATTAACCAAGCAAATGGAAAATCATTTGGGCAAAGAAACAAGAAAGCAAAGGAAAACCGGAAAGAGGGGAGTAGGAGTGTTAATCTGCTTATCACTGAGTTGAGAAGAGCAGGGTACTCTGGGTACTTACCTCTGGCAACGACTTCACAGTGGTCATTGGCATAGGCACCGGAATCCATGGGGAATAAAAACTCTTGGAGTTGGGGATTTAGCTCAGTGGTAGAGCGCTTGCCTAGGAAGCGCAAGGCCCTGGGTTCGGTCCCCAGCTCCGAAAAAAAGAACCAAAAAAAAAAAAAAAAAAGAAAAGAAAACCTCTTAGCTAGGTCTCTGGGCTATTCAGCATCAGGCGTGGTGGGTTCCCTCTCATGACATGGGTCTCAAGTTGAACCAGTCTTGGTGGGACACTTCCACAAATTCTGCGACACCCTTACCCCAGCACGTCTTGTAGGTCAAGGGTTGTGTAGCTGAGTTGGTGTTCCACTCCCTCCACTAGAAGTCTTGTCTGGTTACAAGAAATGGCCAGTTCGGGTTCCATATCTGTAGGGAGCCATTCTGAGCTATACAGTCACAAAGGATGTGGGGAGCGGGTGTGGCGGCAGTCCCAAGATGGCGCCCAGGACTGCAGCTAAGTCTCATGACTAGCACCTGACTTCCTCACACACCTGAAACTAGCCTCGTCCATTGTGAGAGCTGCACAGGTGCACCATGACGCAAGATCAGGCCATGTGACGTGGACCTATGAACGTGGATTATGCAGTCTGGACTGAGGAGGCGGAGTTGAGGGAGGATATAATGGAGTGTGCTCGGGGGCTGGGAAGAAAAAGAAGGGAAGAAAAGAGAGATTACTGCTTGCATGCAGAAAGAAAGGTTCCTGAATAAACTGCTTTGAGAAGAACGTCGTGGTGCTCCTTTCTTCGGGACGGAGACAGAAGCGACACATATCCCCTATTGCTAGGAGTCTTAGTTAGGATCACCCTCTTAGATTCCTGCGAGTTTTCATTGCATTAGGTTTCCACCTTACCCCAAAATTGGTTCCCAATTCTAATCATCTCTCCCAGGATTCTATCCCTCCATCTTCCCACCTGACCCCTCTGTTCCTGTCCCCACCCACCCCAGTCCACCGGTGATATTTATTCTGTTTCCCCTTCTCAGGGAGATTTATGTGTCCTCCCTGTCCCCCTTGAGCCCTCCTTGTTTCTTAACCTCTCTGGGTCTGTGCATTGTAGCACAATTGTCCTTTACTCTGTAGCTATAATCACTTATAAGTGAGTCCATAGAGTGTTTGTATTTGGTTCTGAGTCTGAGTTACCTCACTCAGGATGATTTCTTTCGAGATTCACCTATTTTGCCTGCAAATTTCTTGATGTTATTTTTTTTTAACATCTGAGTGATACTCCATTGTGTACATGCACCACATTTTCTTTATCCATTTTCGGTTGAGGAACATCTAGGTTATTTTCTGATAGAATCAAGCACCCCAGAGGGGGAAAATGGTAAGTGAAATGATTCCTAATGATATCTTGCTATGCTTGTAGACAGGAGCCTGGCATAGTCATCATCAGAGAGGCTTCATCCAGCAACTGATGGGAGGAAATGCAGAAACCCACAGCCAAATATTAGACAGAGCTCAGGGAGTCCTGAAGAAGGGGAAGAAGGATTAGGAGCCAGAGGGGGTCAAGGACACCACAAAAAAATTAACCAGGGTTCATAAGGTCTCACAAAGATTGAGCAGACAATCAGGAAGCCTGTGTGGGTCTGACATAGGCCCTCTGTATGGAGGGTATGGTTGTGTAGCTTACTCTTCTTGTGGGACTCCTAATGTAAAATTCAAATTTTAATGACAGTGGCCACTTTAGGGAAACACCAGGTGGCTGGGATTTTAACATCCTGTCCAAAGAATTTAGTATAACACCCTGTTCCAGGAAATGAGCTAACCTCGAAGAAGGAAGGGCCCTTAGCAGTTCCCCATCTGAATGCCAAAGATACCTCTCCATTAAGGAGTGTAAAGGTCATTGTGTGTCATCAAGGACCAACTCATGCTGTTGCCAAAGGCTGTCCTCCACAAGTGTATAAAAAGTGTGTGCTTTTGTTACTGGGGGTTGCCTCTGTCCTGATTACAGGGACACCCCAGCGCGCTGGATCATTAAACCTCTTGCTTGATTGCATCGCTCTCCGTCTCCGTGTTCTCGTGAGTGGGTCCACCCAGACGTAAGGCCAATCAGGTCCTACACTAAAAGTGGAAGCAGAGGCTGTCTCTGACTCTTTTGCCTGCTTTTGGGGCCCTTTTCCTCCTGCTGGGTTGCCTTCTCCAGCTTAATATGAGAGAAGGTACTTAGTGTTGTTGTAACATGATGTGCCATGTGTGATTGACAATCCCTAGGAGGTCTGCCCTTTTCTGAAGGAGGAATGGATCTTGGAGAGAAGGTAAATTGTGGGGAGGGACTAGGAGGGAAGAAGGGAGGGGAAACTGCCTGTTTAATTCATTCATTCATTCATTCATTCATTCATTCTTAGCTAGGCAGGAAGCATGAGATGGTAGAAGGAGCCAGGTTCAAGTTCATAAGTGTTAACCTGGGTCCAGGAAGAACTGCCCCAGTCCTGCCTACAGCATTCTCAACGACCTAATGACCTCCTACCAGGTCCCACCTCTGCAGGTCCTACCACCTGAGGACCCAACCTCGAACACATGGGCCTGTGAAAGTTAGTTATATCTAAACCTTAGCTGTGAGGATTGTGGGGAGGGGGGATTCAGAGGAGATGGGGTAAGAGCTAAATAAAGGTTCTCTTGCACTGAAAAACATGAGCCCATACACAGCAAAGGTGATACAGACAATCCCAGCTTAGAAACAAACAGCCTACGTAGAGTGCATATTTGCATACTTCCTTTCTGCCTCTAAAGGAGAAAGCCCTGCAGCCACGCATATAACAGGAAAAGCCCGCAACAAAAGACAGGGTAGCAACCACCGGCTGAACTTTCAGACACCTAGACTCAGCAGGCAAACCTCTGACGGAAAATAAAGAGAGAAGAGGCACATGTGGTGGGGCAGAACAGCCACGCACAACACGTTTGGCAAATGGTGCCAAACACCAATCCAGAGCTCCGGTTTTGTTCTTGTCTTAAAGAGTTAAAGGCTGGTGTGGCTCCTTAGAGTGTGAAACACCTGCCTCCCACAGACAAGGGCAAGGTCTTCCCTGAGCCTCACTCTATAATCCCAGCCAGATACTGACTGCGAAAATGAGGGGGGAGTCTCTAGAAAGCTTTAGCCCACTGAGCAACAGAGACAAAGCAACAACTCCATCAGACCCAGCTTCCCGGATTCCACACGGAGAGGTTCTCTTCCCAAGGAGAGATCTACTGGGAGCAATCTGCTGTACCAGTGAGACCGAAGCATAATTTGATAAAGCTCTACCTACAGGACCGTGCTCTAGGACAGCCAATGTTCCCAAAAGCAGGATCCCTTGTGAGAGCCACAGCTCCAAAACCCGGGCTTCCAAAGACTGAAGCTAAACCAGAACATCTGAGAACGGTACCCCCAACACCACACAGAGGCCAACATCCTGTCAGCAGCTAATGGAAGTAGAAAGGATGTTGGGAGGGGCCTGTGAGAGGAGTCTGAGAAGTGATAGAGAGGAACGGAACCATAAAATGGAATCAGAGTCTTCTCTGCTTATCATGCACAAGGGTCTAAAAGAATCAACATAAAGGTTAAAGCAAAACAGAAAAAAAAAAAAAACATGTGAGAATTTCTCTCCAGGGAGAGTTAAACTTGAGAGTCATAAGGAGAAAAGATGAAATCCATGATTGTCTAATTAAAGCAGCCCCTGCTGGCCTCTTGAAGTCCCTTTAATATGAGAACTAAGATGTTCACAGCAACTAAAGAGGTGGCAGTTATCCATTGTTAGAAAGATACAATGAAAGGGAAGGAAGGAGGGTAAGGATAAACGTCATATGAATTGTGTCACAAGTTTAGTGTAGGTTGAAAGACATATTTTCCAGTTTATATCACATCTAAGAGACAGGAACTTACTCTAATTACAAATAGAAATCTTAACGAGCAAGGACGTCACAAATCAGAAACATTTTTGTTGATGTCTTTGATTTTGTTTGTTTTGTTTTCCAAGACAAGGTTTCTCTGTGTAGCTTTGGCTGTCCTGGAACTCACTCTGTAGACCAGGCTGGCCTCGAACTCAGTGATCTGCCTGCCTCTGCCTCCCAAGGTTTAGTACTAATGGTGTGGACCACCATCACCCAGCTCAGAATGTATTCTTAACTGTCTTAACTGCAAACAGAACTCTTAACCTGCAAGGTATATATTTTCTTGTTTTAGTATATTGTTCTTGCTCTGGTCTCACAGAAGGAAGAACAGAAATCCTCTGGCAGAGTAATGACCACATCCTTCAAGAATGATTGAAGAAGTCCAATGCCTTTGGTGCACTCTGGGTTACTCAAGGTGATGAGAAATTTCACTCAGCCTGCCATCTCCCTAGATCCGTAATACCTGGCAACCTGGCTCTCAGGCTTAGGGGGCAGGGGAAGTGTCCATCTCCACACATTAAAATCATTACTTGAGTATCTTTTGTTTTTAAAGCACACACACACACACACACACACACACACACACATTCAAGCACACACACATTCATACTTGTGCAAAAGAGAAGGATAAGCACATTCTGAGGAGACAAAATGATTACCAGCCATGGATCTGAACTCCCTCAGAGAACAGAACAAGACAGAGGAGGCTCTTCAAAGAACAATGACTAAGGATTTTCTAAAAGTAATAATATTTGTGAATCACAAATCAAAACCACAGAAAGCAGGCAGCAAGTCGAATGCAGACACCCATGAGGTATATGCGCATATCTGAAAATGAAAGGAAAAATGAGGAAAATAAGCAGCCAGAAAGGAGGTGACATTAGTGACAGAGAAACAGAAGAAACCATGTGAGATGTCACCATGCACCTAGTAGTCACTCGTCAGCCTGGCACTGTCGAGGATTGGTAAAGATATGAAGAAACTGAGAACACAGGGTTTGGCCATACAAAAGGAAGTGTCTACATGGAGGTAGGTTTCTGGTTGTATAGGAAGATGGATAGGTTCTTACTACCTGACCCAGCAATCCTAAATCTAGATATTTATCCTAGAGAAGGGAAAATGCCTCTGTACAAATGTTTGTCCTGAGCCTACTCCAGTTTCCAAACCTTGCCAACAACTCGAGCATCCTTCAGTGGGAACGTTGAGTAGCGCAGTGTGGAATCGCTCAGCCATGAGAAAGGAAAAACCCATCCGTGCACAGAGGAGAGATGCGTCTCCAAGTGTGCTGACTAAGAGACCATCTCTAATGACCAGATGCTCTTCTATGTCATTTATACCACGCTCAGTGCAAGGTGAAGCTATGGAAAGGTGCGGTGACTCAGTGGTCACCAGGCTTTGACTGGGGACTGATCAGATGTGATATGTGTGTTGGAATCCAGCTTCTCTCTCAGGGTGCCCAGATGCCTCTGCACACGGGGCTAGAAGGATGAATCGGAGTCTGGAACTGATGGGGTCTTCAGGATCCTGGTCCAGCTGGGAGTGAGTGCAGTGGGGAGGGGGAGGTAGGCTATCTCCAAGGGTCTTAGTATTTAAGCTCTTTTAGAGGGTCTTAGCTTGTACGCCTACCTTTATTCAGGATGGTCTTGTATGCATACACCTTATTCAGGGTGAATCAGGCCAATACATGGACCTTGGAGAATGGGAAGGAGTTTTCAGGGTAAATAAAAAGCACTGACAAGACTTTAAAATACTGTGGATGCCTCATTTGTGTGGAGAGATGTTCCAGGAATCAGAAGTACTTGCTGAGCAAGTTCTTATTGGGGAAGAAGAACTTGTAGGTTTGCCAAGGACTACTCAACCTTCCCTAGGTACAGGTTGTAGAGGGTGTCAGGATCCCCAGGCAAGGTGTGAGAAGGGGAAGCCCTTCTGGTAAAGGGAGTCCTCCATTTTGAGCCCAGCTTAGAGGAGCTATCTTGATAGACTTGGACCTTAATTAGCAGGGTTTCCCCGCAATCAGGTGTCCAACTGTCAACACGAGTTTTTGGATGCTAGAACAGTTTTGTTTCCAAAATACAGTTTTTACACAAAGATATATGCATTTAAATTGATACAATTGTATCTTCAAAGGACTAGCTTTACAGTGTGTATTTTTTTTTAAAGGGCTTTAAAAACCAAAGAACTAGATGACTAGAAGACGAAGATTGATTTTATAACCAGGAACCTTGTACTCTAGCTAATGAGCTTGCTCTTCAGTGACCTTTGGATTAATTAATTCAAGTCCTGACTTTTTAATTATGTGGGACTACCTTGAGTCTTAGCAAGGTTTCATTTCCACAGCACCATAGTCGCCTTTACCTAGACACCAGGCGCTCTGCAGTGTGCACAGGTTTGGGGTTTGCTCAGCAGAGGGACGAAATTCCAGTGCTGTGAGGGGATTAACAATAGCATGAAGAACGTTCATGACACAGAGCTAACATGTTCCCTTCATCCTCACTTCACTGAAGAATCCTGTCGAGTTTATGTCTTAGTCTTTTGGTCATTTTTTTCTTCTGCCTCCAAGGTAAAAAGGTATATAGCTTTTTGTAAACCTTCCTCTCAGAGGATCTTGGAGACAGAGATTCAAGTCAGTAATTTTTTTTTTAATCTTTTTAATTTTTTTTACTTTCCTTTATGAAAATCTGAACTAACAAAGGGTATAATATTTAGGATTAGGGATGATGGGGAGTCACTAGAAAACCTCTCAGAAGCAGGAAAGGTAAAAACTTTCCAGTTTCTAACTGCTGAACACACACACACACACACACACACACACACACACACACACACACACACAGAGCCAAGTACTTTCCAGTGCCCTGAGTAAATCTGGGGTTGGGGGAAGTGTATTGTGCTGAAAGAGATGAAGCCTTAGTTAGCAATTAAGACATAGCTAAGCTTCTAGACACTCATATGTGCACGCACACACACACACACACACACACACACACACACACACACACACACACACATCTTCTGATTGAAACAATGACAGGAGGATGACCAGAACTTCCCCAACCTATTTGCTGAGCGAGAATCTTTGGGAACCACTGACCAACCTACCACAAACAAGACCACTTATAATGAATGAAGTTAAATATTCTGCCAGCCCAGGAAGTTAAAAGCTTACAATTAGATTCTCATGGTCAACAAAAATATTAGGAAGTTTCTTGAACATAGCCAACCTTATCAGAGCCCTATGTTATATAACATGGCAGGGAGAGAGGATGGGGGGATGAAGGGGCAGGGATGGAGGGGACAAGGAGGATGGGGGGATAGAGTAATCGGGCATGTGGGGGACGTGGGATGGGGACGATGGCTGAATGGCCAGACCTGGCAGGCCCATGCCAAGGTATCCCCCTGAGAAATCACACCATGCAACACACCTAGCATAAAGAAGATTTATTTGGGGGAAAGGGAAGAAGTGAGGGTCTGGAGAAGGGATAGAGGCAAACAGACAGGAGCAGAGCCATGAAACAAGAAGGGGTGGGGGACAGAGAAGGACAGAAAGAAAGACTGAAAGGAGAAAAGAGACTGGCTAGATACACGTGGGAACAGAGAGGGAACTGGGGTGGCAAGCAGTCCTTTTATCTGCCACCCACACCTGGTGGCAGCATGTAATGGCTGCACATGATGACATAAGCCCTTGCTAGGTCCCTGGGAGGAGCCTAGCGGATCAGTTGTAAGCTAACACTATCCCTACACCTTCAGGACTCACCAGTTTCTAACTGCTGCAACCTCACAGAGGATGCCTAAGGGAAGTTAGGCTGCTGGATTGGCTCCACCTACAGAAGGACTAGCCAAGAACTTCCTGCCCTTGCCTTCTTTTGATTCTATCTCACTTCGACAGCGACTTCCTAGTACTGATGTCATTTCCTGTGTCAGTTTCTCATCACTGTGACAAAATACCTGACATAAAAGCTTAAAGAAGGAAACGCTTCTTTTGGCTCATGGTTTCAGAGGCTTCAGCCCTGGTGGGCTGGATCCACTGCTGTGAGCCTGAGGTAGCCTGTGCACCATGGCAGGCAGCAGATAATGAGGCAGTGCAGCTCACTCATAATGGACAGGAAAATGGGACAAGGGGTGAAAGACAAGATACAGCTCCTCAAGACACACAAGCGCATGTGCGTGTGTGCATGAGCATACACACACACACACACACACACACACACACACACGAACCTACTTCTACCTAGCTCCACCCCCTATCTTCATAACCTATGACTAATGCCATCATTTTATGATTCCATCAACAATGAGGTTAGAGACCTCAAGATCCAGTCACTTCCCCACAGTGCATCTGTCAATCAAGTTGCTGGAACTCTCAGGCCTAACCATAAGACCTGTGTATAAACTGCTTAGACCTGAGTCCCTGACCCCTGGTCTGCATCAGAACAGCCAGGGTGAGCATGCCAAGGTCTTGGCTATAAATTAGAATCTACTATAGGTTGTGTTTTTAAATAATTTTACTGACAGTTATTGGAGAAACTATAATTCCCCCATGATTCCGCTTTCCCTGGGGGAAAGGATATTTAATCACTTTCAGATTTTCATTGTTCAGTTACTTCTCCATCAGAAAAGTTAATTATCTCTCCTGACCTTATCTAAGTTCGGAGAAAATTAGTTGAGAACATTTTGCTCAGCTCAGCCTATCTGAGCTCATCTTCACTTCAGACCTATCACTCTGCAGAGGGAGAGAGAGAGAGAGAGAGAGAGAGAGAGAGAGAGAGAGAGAGAGAGAGAGAGAGGGAGCCCTCTGCCTCCAACCCTGTGGCAGGGACAAGGTGAGGTATATCTGTTACTGTTCAATAGATTGCCTCATTCAGAGGTTCATGGTTACTCTTAACCCAATGTAATCAGTGATCTGAGCAAGTTTCCTATTCTCTAATCGACTTCATTGATAGTAAACTACTATTGATCTGTTTCTCACAGGTTATCTCTTAATCGATTCCAAATTTAGGAGGAAAAGAAGAAGGAAACATTGATCCTAGTTTTAATGTTCTCATGTATTCTCAAAATCAAGCTCCCAAGTTATTTATTGATTGGCTCCCCACATCAGTGTGGTTTCTTACTTAACTTGGAATGTTCTCTAAGCTCTTCAGCAATGTCTTTCCACCATCTTGTTTATGGGGAGAAGATTCTGGTATTATTTTTCCGTTTGCATCTGACACATCTTTTCTGCCCACTTTAAACGTTTTCTTCATCACTGGCTCTAAACATTTAGAATGCCATGGGCCTTCGTTAGATTTGCTTTCATATTTGTATGCTTGGCGTTTGCTGACTAGAGCATGACAACTGGTTTACAGTTGTCAAGTAGGAACACTTTTCAACCATGATTTATTCAAATGTCTTCTGTCCTCGATCCTCCTCCAGCACTCTACTCACACACACACATTTGGTGATTTGGTGCTGTCCCATAGCTCCCTGGCAATCTGATATTTTTATATTCTTAGAAGTATTCTCAGTCAGCTTTGTTCAGAGAAACAGCTAAGTTCATGGAAAAGTGTATCAGCTTTTTGGCTCTTGATTTTAAGACTTGTTAAGTGGATAGAAGACCATATTTAATCTAGAGCTAATAAATGTTCATGGATGAAGCCAGACCTTCTGAATCCTTTTCCCAAGCCTCAATGAACTACAAGCATTTTCAGTCTGGTTTATAGACACAGGATGGTTCCCAGGATTACTGTAGACTTTAATTCTTAAGTTGTTTCTTCAAATACATGTGCCGATCAGTGTTTCGATGAAGACCCAGTAGAACTTTTATGTTCCTTTAGAATCTCTCAAGCTGGGCGTGGTGGTGCATGCCTTTAATCTCAGCACTTGGGAAATAGAGACAGGCAGATATCTGAGATCAAGGCCAGCTTGATCTACTAAGTGAGTTCCAGGATAGCCAGGACTACACAGAGAAACCCTGTCTAGAAAAAAACAAAGAAGAAGAAAAAGGAGGAGCAGGAGAAAGGGAAAAAGAGAAGGAAGATAAGGATAAGAATTTGTCTACAACATTCATTCCCTAGGCTTTGTCTAAAAGACTCTAGACAAGCTGATCCCCTTAGCTTCAACTCAAGTACACTTGTGGGCTCTGTTTGAGTTACACTGCCTGTGTTATGACCTGGAAACTCAACAGGGTAAGCTAGGGGGAAGGGCAATTATATGATCACCTAGTTTAATTTTGATATGTTGTCATGTCAAAACTAGGATGAAATAACAGGTTTTCTCAGGGAAAAAAAGAAGTATGAACTCATCATCACCAGATCTTTAACAGAAATATTAGAAGTTCTTCTGGCAGAAGAAAAGATATCCCAAATGGTAATTTAGATCTATGCCAAAAAATGAGGTGCTCAATACATGGCAAACACATAGGTAAACAGTACTAGAAAGATGGTTCAGTGGCTGAGAGCACTTAGGCTTAGGTACTCTTGCAGATAAAGAGATAAACATCAAATCTTTTCATTTAAATGAACAGCCAGGAGCAGCAAGCCACCACACCAGGCTGTACCCTCCCCTCTCTTGACCCGCCAGCATGGTAGAAGCATTAAGCCATTGCCAAGACCACACCTTGCTGAAAGCCTTATTGATGTTTGTGGCCCAAGTTACCACAGAAAGCCATTTGAATGTCCATGACCTGAGGCCACAGTGATGTCCAGGCTATGCTGCCACCAAGGGCTATATCTAGGTCCATGGTCCCACTATAGCCTGGGTCTGTATTGATGTCTGTAGCCCAAGCTACCACCAAAGGCCATGCGGATGTCTGTGACCTGGAATAACCTGGGTTATGTTGCCATTGGGGGCCATACTGTTCTGAGTGGCCTTTGTTGCCACCTGAGGTCATGGTAATGTCTACCCATGCTGCCGCTGGGAGCCATAATTATGGGTGTGTCCTGTGATATCACTTAAAGCCGTGGTGATATATGTCTCTGTGTTGTCCCTGAGGTTCATGTCTGGGTCCTTGTTCCTACTGCAGCCTAGGTCTCTATTGAAGTCCATGGCCCATGCTACTATCCAAAGTCACGTGGATGACTGCAGTCTGTGCTGCAGCCTAAGTCATGTGATATCCAAAAGATGTGCTGATATAAAGTAAGAAAGCATAATATTAGAGTGAAAAAAATCAGGATACCAACATATACAGTATATAGTATGCCTATATGATTCATAGAAATTGTAATAATACATAATATAATGAATATGCTATGGAAGAAATCAAGAAAACAAAACTATTCAAAATTGCCACGTAAAAAGGGAAACTTTGGGTCTTCCTGGTTGCTGCCGCCGCAGAGAGCCCGTGGGCAGCACCCCGCGAGCAAACTTGAGCCTCGGGACCACAGGTAAGACCAACGTGTCTGTTGCAAGAAAGCTGCCTGGTGAAATCCGGACACACAGAGGCAGAATTCCTCTAGGACCGGGCACGTCCTGTGTTTACCGGAAGTCCCACACCTGCGGATCCCGGCCCGCAGCAGCTCTCTGCTCCCAAACCCCGTGAGAGAGAGAGAACTCACCGCCTGGTCAGGTGGGCACTCCTGAGGCTGCAGAGCGGAAGAGACCACCAACACTGCCCACCCCTGCCCACATCCCTGGCCCAAGAGGAAACTGTATAAGGCCTCTGGGCTCCGTGGGGGAGGGCCCAGAAGCGGCAGGACCCCTGCCTGAGACACCGCAGGAACCTGAAGGAAACAGACCGGATAAACAGTTCTCTGCACCCAAATCCCATGGGAGGGAGAGCTAAACCTTCAGAGAGGCAGACAAGCCTGGGAAACCAGAAGAGACTGCTCTCTGCACACACATCTGGGACGCCAGAGGAAAACACCAAAGGCCATCTGGAACCCTGGTGCACTGAAGCTCCCAGGAGGGGCGGCACAGGTCTTCCTGGTTGCTGCCGCCGCAAAGAGCCCGTGGGCAGCACCCCGCGAGCGAACTTGAGCCTCGGGACCACAGGTAAGACCAACTTGTATGCTGCAAGTGACCTGCCTGGTGAACTCAAGACACAGGCCCACAGGAACAGCTGAAGACCTGTAGAGAGGAAAAACTACACGCACGAAAGCAGAACACTCTGTCCCCATAACTGGCTGAAAGAAAACAGTAAAACAGGTCTACAGCACTCCTGACACACAGGCTTATAGGGACAGTCTAGCCACTGTCAGAAATAGCAGAACAAAGTAACACTAGAGATAATCTGATGGTGAGAGGCAAGCGCAGGAACCCAAGCAACAGAAACCAAGACTACACGGCATCATCGGAGCCCAATTCTCCCACCAAAACAAACATGGAATATCCAAACACACCAGAAAAGCAAGATCTAGTTTCAAAATCATATTTGATCATGATGCTGGAGGACTTCAAGAAAGATGTGAAGAACTCCCTTAGAGAAACACAGGAAAACATTGATAAACAAGTAGAAGCCTACAGAGAGGAATCGCAAAAATGGCTGAAAGAATTCCAGGAAAACATAAATAAACAAGTAGAAGCCCATAGAGAGGAGACACAAAAATCCCTGAAAGAATATCAGGAAAACACAATCAAACAGTTGAAGGAATTAAAAATGGAAATAGAAGCAATCAAGAAAGAACACATGGAAACAACCCTGGATATAGAAAACCAAAAGAAGAGACAAGGAGCCATAGATACGAGCTTCACCAACAGAATACAAGAGATGGAAGAGAGAATCTCAGGAGCAGAAGATTCCATAGAAATCATTGACTCAACTGTCAAAGATAATGTAAAGCAGAAAAAGCTACTGGTCCAAAACATACAGGAAATCCAGGACTCAATGAGAAGATCAATCCTAAGGATAATAGGTATAGAAGAGAGTGAAGACTCCCAGCTCAAAGGACCAGTAAATATCTTCAACAAAATCATAGAAAAAAACTTCCCTAACCTAAAAAAAGAGATACCCATAGGCATACAAGAAGCCTACAGAACTCCAAATAGATTGGACCAGAAAAGAAACACCTCCCGTCACATAATAGTCAAAACACCAAATGCACAAAATAAAGAAAGAATATTAAAAGCAGTAAGGGAAAAAGGTCAAGTAACATATAAAGGCAGACCTATCAGAATCACACCAGACTTCTCGCCAGAAACTATGAAGGACAGAAGATCGTGGACTGATGTCATACAGACTCTAAGAGAACACAAATGCCAGCCCAGGTTACTGTATCCTGCAAAACTCTCAATTAACATAGATGGAGAAACCAAGATATTCCATGACAAAACCAAATTTACACAATATCTTTCTACAAATCCAGCACCACAAAGGATAAGAAATGGTAAAGCCCAACATAAGGAGGCAAGCTATACCCTAGAAGAAGCAAGAAACTAATCATCTTGGCAACAAAACAAAGAGAATGAAAGCACACAAACATAACCTCACATCCAAATATGAATATAACGGGAAGCAATAATCACTATTCCTTAATATCTCTCAACATCAATGGCCTCAACTCCCCAATAAAAAGACATAGATTAACAAACTGGATACGCAACGAGGACCCTGCATTCTGCTCCCTACAGGAAACACACCTCAGAGACAAAGACAGACATTACCTCAGAGTGAAAGGCTGGAAAACAATTTTCCAAGCAAATGGTCAGAAGAAGCAAGCTGGAGTAGCCATTCTAATATCAAATAAAATCAATTTTCAACTAAAAGTCATCAAAAAAGATAAGGAAGGACACTTCATATTCATCAAAGGAAAAATCCACCAAGATGAACTCTCAATCCTAAATATCTATGCCCCAAATACAAGGGCACCTACATATGTAAAAGAAACCTTACGAAAGCTCAAAACACACATTGCACCTCACACAATAATAGTGGGAGATTTCAACACCCCACTCTCATCAATGGACAGATCATGGAAACAGAAATTAAACAGAGATGTAGACAGACTAAGAGAAGTCATGACCCAAATGGACTTAACGGATATTTATAGAACATTCTATCCTAAAGCAAAAGGATATACCTTCTTCTCAGCTCCTCATGGTACTTTCTCCAAAATTGACCATATAATTGGTCAAAAAACGGGCCTCAACAGGTACAGAAAGATAGAAATAATCCCATGCGTGCTATCGGACCACCACGGCCTAAAACTGGTCTTCAATAACAATCAAGGAAGAATGCCCACATATACTTGGAAATTGAACAATGCTCTACTCAATGATAACCTGGTCAAGGAAGAAATAAAAAAAGAAATTAAAAACTTTTTAGAATTTAATGAAAATGAAGGTACAACATACCCAAACTTATGGGACACAATGAAAGCTGTGTTAAGAGGAAAACTCATAGCGCTGACTGCCTGCAGAAAGAAACAGGAAAGAGCATATGTCAGCAGCTTCACAGCACACCTAAAAGCTCTAGAACAAAAAGAAGCAAATACACCCAGGAGGAGTAGAAGGCAGGAAATAATCAAACTCAGAGCTGAAATCAACCAAGTAGAAACAAAAAGGACCATAGAAAGAATCAACAGAACCAAAAGTTGGTTCTTTGAGAAAATCAACAAGATAGATAAACCCTTAGCCAGACTAACGAGAGGACACAGAGAGTGTGTCCAAATTAACAAAATCAGAAATGAAAAGGGAGACATAACTACAGATTCAGAGGAAATTCAAAAAAGCATCAGATCTTACTATAAAAACCTATATTCAACAAAACTTGAAAATCTTCAGGAAATGGACAATTTCCTAGACAGATACCAGGTACCGAAGTTAAATCAGGAACAGATAAACCAGTTAAACAACCCCATAACTCCTAAGGAAATAGAAGCAGTCATTAAAGGTCTCCCAACCAAAAAGAGCCCAGGTCCAGACGGGTTTAGTGCAGAATTCTACCAAACCTTCATAGAAGACCTCATACCAATATTATCCAAACTATTCCACAAAATTGAAACAGATGGATCACTACCGAATACCTTCTACGAAGCCACAATTACTCTTATACCTAAACCACACAAAGACACAACAAAGAAAGAGAACTTCAGACCAATTTCCCTTATGAATATCGACGCAAAAATACTCAACAAAATTCTGGCAAACCGAATCCAAGAGCACATCAAAACAATCATCCACCATGACCAAGTAGGCTTCATCCCAGGCATGCAGGGATGGTTTAATATACGGAAAACCATCAACGTGATCCATTATATAAACAAACTGGAAGAACAAAACCACATGATCATTTCATTAGACGCTGAGAAAGCATTTGACAAAATTCAACACCCCTTCATGATAAAAGTCCTGGAAAGAATAGGAATTCAAGGCCCATACCTAAACATAGTAAAAGCCATATACAGCAAACCAGTTGCTAACATTAAACTAAATGGAGAGAAACTTGAAGCAATCCCACTAAAATCAGGGACTAGACAAGGCTGCCCACTCTCTCCCTACTTATTCAATATAGTTCTTGAAGTTCTAGCCAGAGCAATCAGACAACAAAAAGAGGTCAAGGGGATACAGATCGGAAAAGAAGAAGTCAAAATATCACTATTTGCAGATGATATGATAGTATATTTAAGTGATCCCAAAAGTTCCACCAGAGAACTACTAAAGCTGATAAACAACTTCAGCAAAGTGGCTGGGTATAAAATTAACTCAAATAAATCAGTTGCCTTCCTCTATACAAAAGAGAAACAAGCCGAGAAAGAAATTATGGAAACGACACCCTTCATAATAGACCCAAATAATATAAAGTACCTCGGTGTGACTTTAACCAAGCAAGTAAAAGATCTGTACAATAAGAACTTCAAGACACTGAAGAAGGAAATTGAAGAAGACCTCAGAAGATGGAAAGATCTCCCATGCTCATGGGTTGGCAGGATTAATATAGTAAAAATGGCCATTTTACCAAAAGCAATCTACAGATTCAATGCAATCCCCATCAAAATACCAATCCAATTCTTCAAAGAGTTAGACAGAACAATTTGCAAATTCATCTGGAATAACAAAAAACCCAGGATAGCTAAAGCTATCCTCAACAATAAAAGGACTTCAGGGGGAATCACTATCCCTGAACTCAAGCAGTATTACAGAGCAATAGTGATAAAAACTGCATGGTATTGGTACAGAGACAGACAGATAGACCAATGGAATAGAATTGAAGACCCAGAAATGAACCCACACACCTATGGTCACTTGATTTTTGACAAAGGAGCCAAAACCATCAAATGGATAAAAGATAGCATTTTCAGCAAATGGTGCTGTTTCAACTGGAGGTCAACACGTAGAAGAATGCAGCTCGATCCATGCTTATCACCCTGTACAAAGCTTAAGTCCAAGTGGATCAAGGACCTCCACATCAAACCAGACACACT
This sequence comes from Rattus norvegicus, assembly GCF_021556685.1. Taxonomy (NCBI): domain Eukaryota; kingdom Metazoa; phylum Chordata; class Mammalia; order Rodentia; family Muridae; genus Rattus; species Rattus norvegicus. The sequence goes on along the minus strand of NC_141538.1, from coordinate 53,310,445 downwards.
CAAACTAATAGAAGAAAAACTAGGGAAGCATCTGGAACACATGGGCACTGGAAAAAATTTCCTGAACAAAACACCAATGGCTTACGCTCTAAGATCAAGAATCGACAAATGGGATCTCATAAAACTGCGAAGCTTCTGTAAGGCAAAGGACACTGTGGTTAGGACAAAATGGCAACCAACAGATTGGGAAAAGATCTTTACCAATCCTACAACAGATAGAGGCCTTATATCCAAAATATACAAAGAACTCAAGAAGTTAGACCGCAGGGAAACAAATAACCCTATTAAAAATGGGGTTCAGAGCTAAACAAAGAATTCACAGCTGAGGAATGCCGAATGGCTGAGAAACACCTAAAGAAATGTTCAACATCTTTAGTCATAAGGGAAATGCAAATCAAAACAACCCTGAGATTTCACCTCACACCAGTGAGAATAGCTAAGATCAAAAACTCAGGGGACAACAGATGCTGGCGAGTATGTGGAGAAAGAGGAATACTCCTCCATTGTTGGTGGGATTGCAGACTGGTACAACCATTCTGGAAATCAGTCTGGAGGATCCTCAGAAAATTGGACATTGAACTGCCTGAGGATCCAGCTATACCTCTCTTGGGCATATACCCAAGAGATGCCCCAACATATAAAAAAGACATGTGCTCCACTATGTTCATTGCAGCCTTATTTATAATAGCTAGAAGCTGGAAAGAACCCAGATGCCCTTCAACAGAGGAATGGATACAGAAAATGTGGTACATCTACACAATGGAATATTACTCAGCTATCAAAAACAACGACTTTATGAAATTCGTAGGCAAATGGTTGGAACTGGAAAATATCATCCTGAGTGAGCTAACCCAATCACAGAAAGACATACATGGTATGCACTCATTGATAAGTGGCTATTAGCCCAAATGTTTGAATTACCCTAGATGCCTAGAACAAATGAAACTCAAGACGGATGATCAAAATGTGAATGCTTCACTCCTTCTTTAAAAGGGGAACAAGAATACCCTTGGCAGGGAAGAGAGAGGCAAAGATTAAAACAGAGACTGAAGGGACACCCATTCAGAGCCTGCCCCACATGTGGCCCATACATATACATCCACCCAATTAGACAAGATGGATGAAGCAAAGAAGTGCAGACTGACAGGAGCCGGACGTAGATCGCTCCTGAGAGACACAGCCATAATACAGCAAATACAGAGGCGAATGCCAGCAGCAAACCACTGAACTGAGAATAAGACCCCCGTTGAAGGAATCAGAGAAAGAACTGGAAGAGCTTGAAGGGGCTCGAGACCCCAAAAGTACAACAATGCCAAGCAACCAGAGCTTCCAGGGACTAAGCCACTACCTAAAGACTATACATGGACTGACCCTGGACTCTGACCTCATAGGTAGCAATGAATATCCTAGTAAGAGCACCAGTGGAAGGGGAAGCCCTGGGTCCTGCTAAGACTGAACCCCCAGTGAACTAGACTGTTGGGGGGAGGGCAGCAATGGGGGGAGGGTTGGGAGGGGAACACCCATAAGGAAGGGGAGGGGGGGAGGGGGATGTTTGCCCGGATACCGGGAAAGAGACTCAAAGTCTATATAAGAAATACTCAAGTTAATAAAAAAAAAAAAAAGAAAATGATTGAGGAGATACTTAAAGTTTAGCTGACAGAGACTAATACATCAACCTTTATAAGGGTGCATCATCATTAAATTTAGTAATGAAATATAATAACCATAGTATCTGTATCATATGCAAGGTTTTAAGTATAAACTAATCAAACTAATAAAGGCTTTAATCTTCCATAAAAAAAAAAGGGAAACTTTGGAGTAACCTAGCAAGGAGATGAAGGACTTTATGAAATGAAAACATTTAAGAAGAAAGTTGTAGGTACTACAAGATGGCAGGACTTCCAAGACAGAATAATTAGTATTATAAAATGCCCTCCCCAAATCACCCTGTTGTGTAATTCCCATCAAAATCTCAATACCATTCTTGAGAATAATAAAAGAAATGAAATTCATGTGAAAGCAGAGTAAGTAAATAAACAGCTGAAGGAGTTTTGAGCAAAAATAGTAATACTTCCTGTACTGGGTGGGTCACAAAACCCAATTCCAAGTTATACTATAGAGCTATAGTTACAAAAGCAGTGTATATGGCACAAATACAGATTCCTAGATCATGAAATAATAAAGGATTCAGATATAAGTCTATGCAGCTATAGCCATCTGAACATCTATCCATCTGTCCATCTGTCCATCTGTTCATCTGTCCATCCCCATCTATCCATCTATCCATGTCTCTCTATCTCTCTATCCATCTATCTATCTACCCATATATCCATATATCTATCTATCTATTTTTCAGTCATGCTGTCACTATGTGTCACTGGCTGGCCTGGAACTTGAAATATAGACCAGGCTGATGTCAAAGGTGCTTGTGTTCTGTATGTGTTAGGATTAAAACCATGACCCATTATACCCAGCTCAGGCATCTGGTTTTAACAAATGTCTCAGTTTGGGTTTTGCTGCTGTGAGGAAACACCATTACCAAGTCAACTCTTATAAGGACAACATTTAACTGGGGCTGGCTTACAGGTTCAGAATTTCAGTTCATTATCAAGGTGGGAGCATGGCAACATCCAGGCAGGCATGATGTAAGAGGAGATAAGAGTTCTACATCTTGAGAGACACAGCCAGAATATGGCAAATACAGAGGCGAATGCCATCAGTAAACCACTGAACTGAGAACGGGACCCACGTTGAAGGAATCAGAGAAAGAACTGGAAGAGCTTGAAGGGGCTCGAGACCCCATATGAACAACAATGCGAACCAACCAGAGCTTCCGGGACTAAGCCACTACCTAAAGACTATACATGGACTGACCCTGGGCTCCAACCTCATAGGTAGCAATGAATAGCCTAGTAAGAGCACCAGTGGAAGGGGAAGCCCTTGGCCCTGCCAAGACTGAACCCCCAGTGAACATGATTGTTGGGAGGAGGGCGGTAATAGGGGGAGGCTGGGGAGGGGAACACCCATGGAGAAGGAGAGGGGGAGGGGCTAGGGGGATGTTGGCCTGGAAACCGGGAAAGGGAATAACACTCGAAATGTAAATAAGAAATACTCAAGTTAATAAAGATTTTTTAAAAAAAGGGTGAAGTAGTTCTTATCCAGATAAATAAACAAATCATTTTAATATTTAAAAAAAAGAGTTCTACATCTTCATCTGAAGGCTGCTAGGAGAAGACTGACTTTCAGGCACCTAGGATGAGGGTCTTAAGCCCACGTCCACAGTGACACACCTACTCCAGCAAGGCCACACCTCCTAATAGTACCACTCCTAATAGTTACCACCTGGGCCAAGCAAATACAAATCATTACAACAAAGAACCAAAAATTGGAGAAAAGATATCATTTTCATCAAATGATGTTAGGATCCCACACTCAGAAAACAGATACTAGGTCTCTCTCTCTCTCTCTCTCTCTCTCTCGCGCGCGCGCTCTTGTTCTCTCACTTTCTCGTTCTGTGTCTGTCTGTCTGTCTGTCTGTCTGTGTGTGTCTGTCTGTCTGTGTGTCTTTCTGTCTGCCAAGGCAAACTTTAAATTTATCAAACACCTTAATGTAAGACCTAATACTCAATGGTCAGAGGGAGGAGAAATGGGGAAAATACTTTGAGAAATAGGTACAGGTAAGGACATTCTGAAGAGAAGAACTTCAATAACCCAGGAAACAAAGACAATTAACAGAGAGGCCTTGTAAAATTACAAAGCTTCTTTGGAGCAAAGCACAGGTAATCGAGCAAGTAGACCACCATAGAATGCAAGAAAATCTTCAGTAGCTATACATCTGACTGAGAATTAATGTATAGAACAGCAGCTCTCAATCTTTGGGGTTGCACATCAGATGTTTACATTGTGATTCATAACAGCAGCAAATTTTCACTTATATGAGGTAGCCATGGCACAATTTTGTGATCGGGCGTCACCACAACATGAGGAACCATATTTAAGGAGTTGAAGCATTAGGAAAGTTGAGAACCACTGATGCACAATAAATAAAGAACTCAAAAAAACTAAACAAGAATTCAAGTAACACAATCTATACCTGGACTAAGGAAATTAACCCACAATTCTCAAAGGAAGAAACGGCCACTAAACATGGCTACTTAACTTCATTAGCCATTAGAGAGATATGACTAAAACCTCAGTGACATATCCTCCCAGTCAGAAGTACAATCACTGAGAGACCTATACTGGCTGGACATGCACTAAACAGTATATATACCCTTATACGCTGCTGGTGCAAGTGTAAACTAGTTCAGCCACAGTAGAAGTCAGCACGGAGGCTTCTCATCCATGTGGCACAGCTACATGAGTCCTAGGTGTTTACCTAAAGGAGTCTAAGCCCACATACCACAGAGATACCTGCAAAAAGATGCGCACTACAGCACATTTCCCATATCACAAAGGAACGAATAAAAAAGGACGAATTATAAATAGATTTTTTTTCAGCCATTCAGATGAAGCTATGTAATTTGCAGGAAAATAGATGCATCTGCAGATAATCACATTAAACCAGCCAGTCTCAGAGAGTCAGACTATGCTTTTTAAATGTTTTGGTCCCTAGCGCTTAAGATTTAATTTTTATTCTAGTTATGTGTATGTATGATGTATGTATGTATGATGTATGTATGTGGGTATGTGGTTGTAAATCACTCAATGTACTAGCACCAAATCCAGGCCCTCTGGAAGAGCAGCGAATGATTTTAACCTCTGGGCTGTCTCTCCAGCCCCACTTAGATTTTATATAGATACGTAAAATCACGCATGTCTATACGACTTACAGTAGGTGTCAATGGGAACACAGAGGAGTAGCAAGGGGGAAGAAAAGGCAAGGACATATAGACAGAGAGTAATGTATTTGTGATGGTTTGTATATGCTTGGCCCAGGGGGTGGCACTATTAGGAGGTGTGGCCTTGTTGGAGGAAGTGTCACTATGGACGTGGGCTTTAAGAGCCTACTCCTAGCGCCTGGACACCAGTCTCCTAGCAGCCTTCAGATGAAGATATAGAGCCCTCAGCTCCTCCTGCACCATGCCTGCCTGGATGCCGCCATGTTCCCACCTTGATGACAATGGACTGAACCTCTGAACCTGTAAGCCAGCCCCAATTATATGTTGTCCTTATAAGAGTTGCCTTGGTCATGGCGTCTGTTCACAGCAGGAGCACCCTAACTGAGTCAGATATACAATAGATTCTTATGTAACAGAAGCTGTTCTTTATGCAACGATACCATGTACAATAAATATACACAATTAAAATTTAATAGCTTTAATGTTCTTATTAAAATTATATTTGATAGGGCTAAAGCAACCCAATCAATATCAAGAAATGTCGTAAAATTAAATAATTGCCTTACTATTGATGAAAAATAAAATGGAACACACAAGAGAAAATTTCCATCAGAATTTCCCCAAGTTTAGTTTACACTTTAAACTAAAAAGTTAATGTGTCTGCTGCCTCCTGAAGGAACATAGATCCCTGCTGACTACAGTTGTCTACCAACATGGGATTGTAAATTCTCTGTACAACGGTTAGCCAGCAGCGTGTTTCCAGGATATAGATAGCTTGCTAACAGAAGAGCTTGGCGGCCCAGGAGGTGCTGGGAATCAGCGGAGGCACTGATGGTCCCTGACATCACTCAGCAAGTGCCTTGTTGGACTCTGATCTATGGGAAGACGCTGCTGAACGGGGAGCACCCTACATCTGCCAAGGAGGGGTTGGGGGGGAGAATACAGGAACATAACAATAATCTGATTTACCTGGCTTGGGAGTCTCTCCAAAGCATAGCTTCTTTTGGAGAGTGGCTCAATTTTCAAAAGCTCGTCAAAGGGAGGACTGGGAGGAGGACTGACATAGCTGAGGCTATGTACACACCCAGGCAGTTGGAGGGAAGTCTTCAGCCTTGCAGGGCACTGGCCCGGGGCTCTGCTACTCTTTGGTGCGCGCTACTTGGCATTCTCAAAGTAAAGGTAAAAGAAGAATGGTGATGCTTTTCAAATGGCATAAAAATGCAAATGCGTCAAATAAACTTTAAAATAACAGGTAAAATATTACAGAGTCTAAGGGATAAATTTCGCGCTGGGGAGGCTGTTCTGATAGGTTCTGCTATAGTAAATCCATGGGGTAGGTTACTTGGCGCTTACTGTAGGGGTGAGATCTAGATGGGAGTCAGGAACGGCTGGGCTCCGCTCTGCCCAAGGCAGCTGTAGCTGTGCTCCTGACTAACGGCAATGGAGGCACTCCCTTCCATTAAGGAAACCTAAATAAACCTTCCTTACTCTTAAACTTGCTGAGAGCTCACCGTTCTCTGTCCTAAAATAGTGGTACCTCCTAGTGGAAGGTCTAAACTGTGAGGTCACTGAGATAAAAGCTCATAGCACTGAAATATAAATGTGTCTGCATTTTGCTCAAACCCTTTCATATGAGAATTTCAGAACCGTGTAAAACTATATGTCACGGTCCTCACATCCTGGTCTCTCTCATGTGAGGCACAGAGGGGTGGAGAGTACTGAGGGCCTTTTGAACTGGAAGGTGGCTGGAAATACAGTGGGAGTGGAGGGTACCCTCGGAGCACTTCACTGACTGGGTCACTCCAGTTCAGGACTATGCCCGGGAGAGAGTTTGTTAACCACGTATGTGGCAGACCTGGCAATGATTTCTTCGACTCGATCCTCAGCCCTGCAGTATCTACCAGGCAGGTTCAAAGGAAGGATGAAAGAAATCTCTGATGCCAAGGGGCTGTTACCGACTCAGAAGGAAAAACACATAGACAACGAGGTAGGCAAAAGCATGAAGTCCTCGCAGATAATGTCTGATTTCATCAAGTTTGGGTTCCCCAAGCCTGGCTATTAAGAAAGAAAAAAGCTAAGCTCAACATTTTCACGGTATACAAATGGTAGCATGGGTTATCAGCATGAGAGAGTGGCTCAGGACAGGGGGTACTTGATGGGCCAAGTGGAAAGATATGCTGGCACAAGGACTTGTCCTGGATGCCAAATCCTTTGAGAATGAGTTTCTGAATGACACTTGACCTCAGTGACTTCTTTCTCACTCTATGCCATATGACATGTGAGAAAAATAATATATGTATAATATATATAATCAAATAATATATATAATACTAATATATATAATATATTATAATTATATTAGTTATATATATACATATATATATGTATATATATATAAAATCAAGTAATCCACACACTTCTTGTCTTTACCCAGTGAGGACTGACCCAGTCAGCCCATGGTTCTCAGCCCATGGCAGACTTTATAACCTAAGGGCCAGGACAAGGTAAAGAAGCCTTGTCCTGTTAGTCCAGGGAGCTCTGGAGACTATCTTCTCTTGCCTCGACCTCTCATCTTGGGTTCTCAGATAGTTTTCGTGTCAGAAGCTAATAGCATTTCCCTTCCCCTTTTGACCTGAAGAACACGGGCTAAAATCTTACCTCATTCTGTCACTGTGAAGAAGGTTAGCAATGGCGGTGAGCAGGTTACACCCAAGCCCTCAGGCAATGGTAGATGGAAGGATCTATCATGCTCAAATTCTCCAAGCACAGTTGCTTTGGGTACTCCCTTGGGGAATATTGACCAGATTCAGTGCACTTTGAGTGAGATTGAAAATGGTTCTGGCGTGCCTTGGTTAGCAACAGGGTTCAGTTCTCAAAGCTCGGAGGAAATCAGATAGGGAATCTGATCTTTGCAACCTGCCCCAGTCTCACACCTCCCTACTCTTAGATTTTGATGCCATTTCTTTTCATTTACTTATTTTTGTTTTATGTGCATTGGTGTTTTGCCTGCATGTATGTGAGAGAGTGTCAAATCTTGGAGTTACAGACAACTGTGAGCCACCATGTGATTGCTGGGATTTGAACCTGGGTCCTCTGGAAGAGCAGTCAGGGCTCTTAACAGCTGAGCCATCTCTCCAGACCCTTCCGATCTATTTTTAAAATTTCTTCTTTGAAACAAAATACAGACTGCCTCCCACAGATATCCACTCTAACAGACCTGACGTGCCCTGGTGACATTTCTGGCATTATTGCTTGTGTGTCTGTTCTCTGACCTTGTCTGAGACTCTTTAGCAGAGACTGGGAATCCACTGCCCACATACTCGGGCTAGCCCACTACCTAGTTTTGTAAATAAAGTATTAATGAGTCACGCTCTACCCATGCACTTACATTACCTCCAGGATTGCTTCCCTAACAAAAAACATGGAGGAATTATTCCAGAGACCGTGCAACCATCAAAGCCTATTATGTATATACTGTCTAGCCTCTCACTTTCAATGCAGAATAAAAGGAATTCTGTGCTTTCCTACTTTTAAGATTTACTTGTTTATTTGTGTTTCGTGTATACTGCATCTCGCCTGCATGTATGTCTGTGTACCACAGGCATTCAGCACCTGCAGAAGCAAGAAGAGGTCATCAGATCCCTGGGAACCGAAGTTACAGACAGTTGCTAACCCACCACATAGGTGCTGGGGATGGAACCTGGGTCCTCTGGAATAGCAGGCAGTGCTCTTAACCACAGAGACATCTTTCTAGGCCTCAATGCTGTCTTTCATAGTACCCAAAGTGCAATTATATGTAAAAATAAAATAAGTAATTTGTCTTTGCTCAAAGGAATCCAATAGGCTATTGTCCCTACTTCTGCTATATCGGCTCCCTGTGTGGCTATGGACTTCAAAGCACGGTTGATAAATATAGAAGCAGAAAATTGTGGGGTAACCTTCTGTAAAGTTTCTCAAGACAGGATGGTAAAAGTAGAATTTGGTGACGTGTCTTGCTTTGACATGTCCCATTCTTCCTTGGATCAAACTATTAAGTGAAAGAGGTGGCAGGAAATAACATGGATGTCATGTTTAGTTAGGGGGAAGGAGGTAATCTCCAAGATCTGAAAGAGAATTAAGGCCTGCCTAGGAAGCTCGAGTTGGAGACACATGACCATCTTTCCCACTTAAACTGTCTTAGCTTTAAGAGACGGACCGAGGAACTGACCACAAACAAGTGGTGACTTTGGCTACTCGAACAGAAGCAATCCGTAAGACTATCCGCTCAGCTTGTTGATGGCTTCTGTGTTTTCTGGAACTTATTAGATGTTTTTTTAATCAGGAGGAAAGTTCTCTCAATTACCAAACATCTCACAGGCCGGCAGAGTGTTGAATAAAAGATCTGCTCCTTAGAAGTAAGACTCCACTGGGGCTCTAGAGGGTCCCAGGAGGGGATCCCACACAGGAAGCCTCAGTTGGTACTGTCTAAGTATGAAGCTTACGTACAAGTACTATAATTTACTTAACTAAAAAAAATAATAAACTGTCAAATCTTTTCAAATAAATAAAGGAACCTGTCAGTGCAGTTGAAAAGAAGATGATACCCAAATATGGAAGGCTTTTCTTTATACTCAAAGATTTTATTGAAAATGAAATTAGCTCCATTCATATTTGTTATGAAAACGTGGCGGGGGAGAAGGGGACTTCTCTTCTCCAACAGTCTCGAATCTTGACAGCTTTGTGTCAGATTCCCACTCTTTTGGGACTCTCAGGACTAGGCTGTCCCATGCGCCCGTTCTGTTCCTATCAGCAGTTCGTGTGGGGCAGTTATTCAGACTGCACTGAACATGTTCTAAATGCGGGTCATTGGGCCCCTCGCCCTCCTTCCTAATTCTTTTGCTGAACTCTTCCCATTCTTACCCTGAGATCAGAAAACCTAATCTCTGAACAGTTGTTCACAGAAAATGCCTCCCCTCACAGCCCTCTGACAAAGCTGCTTTTCCATCCACGGATCATGTTTCTCAGGACCAGGAAAGGTAAGCGTTGGTGATTTACCATTGCTGCTTCTGACTCAGAGACCAGTAAGGCCTTCTCTTTCTTCAAAATTCGTAGTCCTTACCCTCGAACTCCCACTCGATTATGTTATCTTACTGTCAACTGACAGAATAAAAGCAATCAATGAAGAGCCCTCCTTTCTAGTGTAAATACATGGACTGATGGCTCTCAGCCAAGGGATATTTTGACCCTCAGCTGATGTCTCGTTATGTCTATAGACATTTGAGGATCACATCATAGGTGGCGGGCAGGGATACGAGAAGCAGAACAAATATGTTCCAGAACGCCAGTAGTGTCAAGATCTAAATCAGCTTGTGCAGATACATCTCCCTTCTGTTGCTCTGATGGAATAGCTCAGCTCCCACCAATTATCCAGGGCCAGAGAGATAAGCTGAAGGTGATTACTGTACAAACCTGGAGGCCTAAGTTCAGTACCCAGAGCCCATGTAAGAAAGTGGAAGAAAAGAAATAATTCCATAAAGTTACCTTCTGTGCTCCGTACACATGCCATGGTATACACGTGCATGTACACGCACACACATGCACACACACACACACACACACACACAGGCACAGGCACATAGCATGTGGATACATACATCAAATTGGTCCAGTGAGATAGTTCAGTGAGTAATGACACTTGCTGCCAAGTCTGACAGGCTGAGTTTGGATCTCTTGGGTTTAACCCACAGGATTGATGTATTGTGGCCTGTACCCCACATGCATTCATGCAAAATAGAGGAATGAAACAAAAATTTTAATTTTCAAAACCAATTCTTCCTCACTTTGAAGGACTTCCCTCCAAAACATGTCTCCCACTACACATAGTCAATTTACCAGGAGCTACACTCTTAGAGAAAACTGACTCCTTCTCCCAGCAGCTCACCATTGCCAAGACCTCCTTTGCTGACGGCAGAACTTCACGCCCAACTTCACTCTCACTGACGGGAATTGGTCTGGTGTAAACGTGGACGCGTCTTAGGCATTCTGTCATAACCACACTGAGTTCACATGTGTAGCTGCCCCACTGTGTCCAGAGACAGTTTCCTACTAATCCCCTGCCTCCAGACCTTACATTGTTTCCCCCCTCTCCTCCGCAATGATCCCTGGGACTTTGAGAGGAATGCAGTACCTATGTTCAGTTTAGGGGTCAATATTCTGCAGTCTTTTATTCTGCAGCTTGGCTACTTGTGGGTCTCTGTATTTATCAACGTCTACTGCAAACAGAAGCTTCTCCGCTGAGAGTTAAGAGGTGCCCTGATCTATGGGTATAATGGTAAGTTACTAGAAGTTGGTTTAATACTATGTCCATTTAGCTGAATAATAGTAGTAGATTCTCTCCTAGGATCTATGATTTGTCTAGCCACAGGTTCTTGTCCTAACAATGGTCCCAGGTATGAATTTCATTTGTGGAGCAGGCCTTAAATTGGATCACGAAGTGACTGTCTATTCCCACGACATTCCTGTGGTGTTTGCACTGGTGGACACGTCTTATTGGGTCAGCCATTATTCAGTGCACAGGGTTTGCAGCCGGGGAAGACTGACGATGGCTTTTCTCCTTTGCTAGTGTGCACAGAACCTTCAAGGGTTATGAAAGTGAACCGGATGAAGCTTCCAGGTCAGTACCAGATTGATTTGCCCATGTTCTGGACTCTTCCAATATGGTATCTTCACTGTCATGTTCTGAAGGGAAACTAAGAGCATTGACCATAGCCTGTAATGGTTGGGAGTCTGTGGTTCCTCACTGGCCAACAAATCCAAAAAAGGTACCCCATTCCTGGGAGTATGTTTTTATTTGTTTGTCTCTGGCCTGTAGTCGGGACATTACTGCCCCATTTAGAATAATCCATTCTAACTATTTTATGTATGCAAACAGACTTTGGGAAGTTTCTACAGTGAAGTTTTAATGTCACTTTGTGGGGAAAGTCCTTAGTACTGTTTATCCCTGCCAGTTTCCATCTTCTACCTGCCCTCCTCTCCCCCTTCACAATGTATCCCTTCTTTGTCCCATAACTCCTTTTGAACCCTTTATACCATGAATCCCAAATGCCCTTGGTGATGAGAGCACAAGACAGATGAAAATCCCTGCTCCTGCACAGCTCACATCTTGGGAAGAAGAATGAAGTCTTAGAGGAGGAGGAAATAGGTGAGCGGAGTGGAAGACAGGCAGGAGGGGGCGGGGTGGAACCTGGAAGGGGACGGCCAAGGGAGGACTACTACTATGCCAAGAGTGAAGTGAGACATGGAAGGAAGACAGAACGATGGGACCTACTCAAAGCTGGGGGTTGGGGGGAGAATCTTAGGTAAAGACACAGGGATCTACCACAGCGAACGCATGCTATTGTGGTGGACGGAGCTGGCTCTGAAGAGGAGTGAATAGAGACTTTTCCAAGTCACTTTTTAAATGTGATATACTGTAATCAGGGGGCATTATTTAAACATTTTTAATAGGCTAGTGCAGAAAAGGGAAAAATAAACTCACGTGGGTCGAATTGGGAGTGATCTTTCTCTTTGTTGCGGTTAGAAGTGAACTCAATGGTACAAATGAATTCTTTCCCATGTCACGAGTGTTCTTCCACTGTTTCCTTCCCACATCCACATACTCTGGCCTCCAGGAGCTCCAACCCCAAGATGCGGTCCTGATGTGCCTCTTTCAACACACATTCAATGTAACTGCTTCTAGCTCTGCCTTAAGCTTCCCACGCAGGCCTTGCCTGGGCCACGTAAGCTGCTACTTTACTCAGTAAGCAACAGCAGTGTGTGGTAAGCTGCCCTGTGCTTGAGGAGCAAGGAAAAGCCAGTGGTGACAAATGCTGTTGCTGTAGCCACATGGACATCACGTGGCTTTTGATGTGTGACATTCCATGACAGCTTTCCTGTGTCTTCTACCATTCTCTTACATTCTATACCTAAGGTATATGTCTCAGCAGTGCTGATGCCAAGCCTGCTGGGCCAAGACAAAATTAAGAGTCATGATGATGAACGATACTAGGGTCCTGACTAAGGCCACACTGCGTCACACTGAGCTCTGCTCTCTACCTAAACAGCTGCTCTATCCAATACAGCAACCCTAGCCACATAGGTCTGGGTATCTTCACTTGGCTATGATTACAAAGGCAGTAGGAGAGGAAACCCCTGACACAGCCGGAAGGCTCCCTGGGTTCCCCTCACCCTAGCCTACGCTATCGACCTGCCAAATCCCCCCATACTTATCAGAAAAGTATCGCGCATGGCATGATGCCAAGTCTTAGTAGCTGTGGTCATCTGTTCATTCACCCTTCAAGGGCTACTGTCTGCTCTCCTGGGTATCAAGAGTGCAGCAGTGAACAACGCAAACCAAAGCCTCCCTGACTTCACGGAGATTATCTTTCCTTAGTAAGAAAAGTAGAAAGACACACATACACACAGACACATACACACACACAAAGAGACACATACATATATGCACAGACACACACACATACACACACACATATACACAGACACATACACACACACAGAGACACATACGCACAGACACACACATACACACACATGCATACAGACACACATACAAACATATGCATACATATATGCACATACTTACACACACATATACACACATACATACATATACACACATACACACATATACACACACATAAACACACATACACACATATACACACATACACATATATACACAGATATACATATACACACACATACACAGATATACATACATATACACACACATACATACACACATACAAACATACACACATACATATACACATACATACACACACACATACATACACACATATATACACACACATACATACGCTCATATACACACACGCATACATACACACACACATACACACACACATACACACACACGTACACACACACACACACACGTACACACACACAGGAGCAAAACCTTTTTGGAACGTGTGGTGACGAGGGCTAAGGACAGGAATAAAGCAGGAAAGAGAAGTATGCGTGGGACAGTGTAAAGGAGGGTGGGTCCCAGAACAGGTCCCACCTGAGATGTGAGATAGAGAAAGGAAGTCAGGTACATTTAAGGGGAAGGGTCCAGGCCAGACCCTGAAGAGAGCTTCTTATGTTTGAGAATAGCAAGGTCGTCTGTAGCTGGAGAATGGAGAAGGCTGTGATGGAATGGCAGCCCTCCCTCACAGCCCACTGAAGTTGGGCATGCTGGCATCCTGTGCCTATGTGTGGACCTTGCTGTCCATGGATATCCTTGCTTTCCTTTTTCACCGATGGTCACCATAGAAGGTTCTGGTGGTCACCACTAACCCTCCCCTGCTTAATTACCACACAGGGCCTTCCCACCCATGTCAACCTTTATCCTGGGTAAGTTCTCATGGATTTTCTTCACTCCTGAACAAAGCTGTACTCAGCGAAGCCTAGCTACCAATCTGGGGTCTCTCTCTCTCTCTCTCTCTCTCTCTCTCTCTCTCTCTCTCTCTCTCTCAATCTGACCATTAGCTAGGAATCTAAAACTTAAGTTTCAATTCCCACTGTCTTCCAGTGAGTAAAGTAATACTTAAAATCTGGGTCTTCATGAACAAGCATAAGTAAGGCGGGGCCCATCACCCCCTCTCAGTAGACCCCCATGATGACAGCTTGACTGTTGTTGTTGAATGATTGAAGGTCCAGGAGGTGCTAGGGGACAGAGGCAGGAGACACTAAAAGCATTGGGAAATAGCTACTTCCTAAACCAGTCCAGAGGCACTGAGTCTAAGAGCCGTCTGGGCCACTCCATGCCCAACAGCTGAATAAGGACCCTGTTTACAGCTACATTTATAACTTTATAGAAGCCACTCTGGTCTCTGTCTAATCTCTTAGCCTTACAGCGACAGCTGTGGGCTTCTCCAGCAGGGATCATGAAGAGCAGCTAACTTGCCCTCATTTGTCACTGAGTCAGCTCCAGACATCCCCACAGCCCTCCTGGAAAAAGCGGGAGTCTTCCTCGAATTGTCGGGATGTAAAAGAAGACGATGGAGTAGGTGGGATTCATCCTCCTCGAGTTGTTGGGTGATGGCTAGCCTGAGTGTACCACAGGCAGCTGTTCCTTTCATATCAGGCATTCAAAGCACGTCCACAGTCACTGAACCAACAGCACGCGGGCCTACGGAGAGCTCACACGCCCAGCAAAATCACTGACACTAACACAAGCTCATTTGTGACCCTGACAAGTGAACTTGAAGGAGACCGCCTCCACGTTCTCTAGCCTTGTGCTCATTGCATACAAAACCACTTCCTGGAAAATGCCTTCGCCAATAGCTGTCACTAAATCCTTGGCCTCTGCTACAGATTCTGTATTTTGCTAGCATCTAGCACCCTCCGAAACAGGGTGCAGGGAGATGGCTGTGTGTGAGGACACCTCATATTGACTTTCTGGAGCTCTATACTACTTTGGTGCCATGAGAGAATTCATTTACCTCACCTTGCAAGGGAGGACATCACTGGACATGTGTGGAGGTTTCCATCTGTCTAGCATGCTACGCTGTCAGCTGAAAACGCTGGCAGAGACTCTTGACTCCTAGTGACAAGACAGGCAGGCATATCTGCCTGCTGTGCATGTCGAGACCTCTCTCCAGCAAAATGTAAATGTGGCCTGCCCCTTTCCAGAAACCTCCAGCCCTGTGCGCTGTGAAACAGACAGAGCAAGGACAGAGCCCGGTGCTGAAGGGCACTTGGAGAGCATGGTGGGAGGAAGGCAGGCAGCTAGAGAAATGGGCTGTGGACTTAGGGACACACGAGTGTGCAGAGGCTCAGAGAAACAGCAGCTAGCACTAAAGGATCCAGAGCCCGGCTTAAGTTTCCTGTCGTGAATTTGGTTTAGTTCGTCTACTGTGCAAGTTATCAAGCTACCACTCATTTTTTAAAAGAAAAATAATTTATTTATTTATAATTTATTCATTTAATTTGTATATGAAGGTCAGAGGACACTTGTGGGAATCGGTTCTCTCCACCATGTGGAAATCCAACTCAGGACATCCATCTTGGGGGTAGGCACCCTTACCAACGGAGCCATCCCCCTGGCTCCACGGTTACTGCTTTTCAAATGTGAAGATAAATGAACCGTATCAAGAGAGAGAACAGAAAGGTGGATTCATTTATGAACGAGAAATAGAAGCAAGTTTCTAAAAAACCCAAATGCCAATAAAATTGTTCAATGGAGGACTAGGCGGAGAGGAGGTAGCCTAGAATACCCTGGGAGAGAGTTCTAAGAAGGCTACCTTAGTGTGTGAGACCAAGCACACAACAGTGATAGTTAATGCCTATCCACCCTGTAAATGTGATTCCTGACAGCATCTCATCTAACATCCCCACGATGGCAGATGCTGAGGGAATGCGTGAAGACGTATGTGAGGAGGAAGAGGAAGGTATGGACAGTTCCAGCAGCCCACATCCCAAAGGCTCTGAAAGAGTACACCACATTCCCTCCTCTGGGCTCTACAGCAGCATACTAGGCTGGCAGCGGGCTAGACAACAAGTCCATAATTCCAAGTTAAGCTAGGAGGGTTCAGAGACCCTGGATCGCAGAAGAACAAACTCAGAGAGAGAGGTAGGTACAGAAATGTGGAACGCGTGACATCGCTGTCAGACTGTAAAAGGCTGGGGGACAGGCCGAAGCCCTGAGCCAATGATGACAAGACTCCCTGATCAGAGGGAGTGGTGCCAAGACAGGGCAAGGACAGAGCCTCCGTTACAGCTCTGAACCAAAAAGCCAAGCGCTGGAGAGTGACATGGAGCTAGAGGCTCCGTGGGCCAGGTGTGTACTATATTTATTCTGATATTTATATCCGACTTGGTTCTAAGAAGAGCAGAAGGCCCCTTCCAAGGACACAGGGAGAACAAAGAAATAAAAGCCGTGTGTGAGAAAAGGAAAGTCAGATTACAGGGAGAGGGAGCTCCAACACACGGCGCACCAGCAGGCACATCGCCCTCTAAGCTTCCTAGAAGCCAGCTTTAAATTACCCACACCCTGGCGAGTATGTGCCTGCACACACACACACACACACACACACACACACACACACACACACACACACACTCTAGAAACAAAGCTGGTACCAAAGCCAGAGAAGAATGCATCCTTTTGTTCTCCCTCATAGAGACAGCGTGTGCATCCTTGGAAACAGCCTTGTGAGGCACTCACCACAACCCATCTCTTCCTCCAGGCCTAATTCTGGCCGTGGGCCTAGGGATCTGTCTTGATTCCAAGAACAAGGCCAGATCCCCTCCCTTCCTGACAGAGCCTCCAGGGAAAGTCAAGACCCATACACTCCCCAAGGCCCAGTCCAGGGTAGATCAAATTCTTTTTTCCCACTTTATTTTTGCTTGTAGTTACTGCCACCCATTGGGAGAGGAGGCAAATAGAAGAAGAAAAAAAAAAACAAACAAGAAACAAAACAAAACAAATAAACAAAGCAGGCGAGAGCTAGGAAGAGGAAACTGAGCCCCTGCTCCTTATGAGAACATGCCCCACTCCTGTGTCTATGCAGAGACACCACTGGGGTCCTCCAGTCTCCTCCCACACTCCTTTCTGTCACCGGTCAAGGCAGAGGAGCCCTGACTGCCAGGTGACACCATAGGGAGGGTCCCCAGATTAGGTACCTTGTAGAGATGGCAGAGAGACCCTGTTGGTATAGACTCTGACTTCTTTCCATCCCTCGTCACCCTGAGCCCTCTTGGGAAAGTGCCTCTGGCTGCTCACGGCAACCCTCCCCAGGAAAGGCAATCCCAAGGGCTGAACTTGCACCAGTGAGAAGCCCAGGCCAGCCCCCTCAGCTGCACAGTCGGGTCATACGTCGGACCTTGCTGTTGTCATTTGAACTTCCAGGCGCCTGGTTCCCATGCCTGTATCTTAACTCCTTGGGCGAGGAAGAAAGCAGCACCTGTGACTCCTGCAAGTCCTGTGGAAAGACACATAGGACCTCTGCATAAAGGGGGCTACAAACTAGAACGCCATTTGCTCTGATTCGAACGATCGTTATCTCAGTGGAATGCGTGTGGGACTGAATCCTCGTTGTACTAATGATAGGTTTCTGCCCTTTCTAGAGGGAAGTAATGTCACTACAGGGGATTTCAGACAGCATAGAGCTCAGTGATAGACAATGACCTAGCGTGCGTGAAGCCCTGAGTTTGTTATCCAAAAGTACATGCACATTCGGGGCCCCGGCAGGCAGGCAGGTAGTCCAGAAAGCTTCCTGGTTCATATACCATGTAAAGACACAGCAAGGCAAACCATATAAGCTGACACCAAACCTGCCAGCGCCTTCACATTGAACTTCCCAGCCTCTGGAACTTTAAGGACAGAAGACTCTTGTTTCTTAAATTCTTCAGACTAAGGTAATTTGTTATAGTAGCAGGGACGGTCGGACTTAAGTATCATCCAAGGGCAGGGCAAGCCACATGTTCTAACTTTGTATCAACACTGGCTATCAGAAGTCCAAACTGGTGGTTTTCAGTTTTTGTTTATTTAAAATCTCCTGTGGTTTTTTTTAAATGAAAAAAATGTTCTGTTTTCATCAACCAAATCTGATTTTTTGGTAAGTTTTATTCCTAGTTGTTTATAGTAAAAGTGTTAGATAAAAATGCAGTGGGCGGTAGGGAGCTAGTCCTGAGGCTATGGTCAGAGTTTACCAGGCAAGGCTCCTGCTACCCTGACGCCTTTCTCTGAGGTCTGACTCTGGGTTTGAGCATTTCCTGGGGCATGTGGGGGCCCTGTGCTTCTGACGCTGTAGCTCCTAGGCATGAAGGGAGTCCTCTCTCCCACTGCTTTCCTTGAGTGAACTCGGCGGTCCTTATCTGACCCAAGTTTCGATCTATTTCTGGCTCTATGTAGAACAGCAAAACTGCTAATGGGAGCATTATCGTCATGTTATTTTTAATGTTCTTCCCTGACTAATCAATTATTTCCAGCTCAGCTAAGCCTTCTACCTCAGGCTGTCCTGCCTCTTCCAGATCCTCCTAACTCAGAGCCTCAGGGCCCACAGAAGCAGCAGGGGCTGTAGGAATCTCTGAAGGAGTCTAACAAACCTGAATCCTGGAGGACATTTTAAGGACACTTAGGCACAGCTTTCTTCAAGTTCGTTTCTTGGCTATCACCTCTCTCAAAAGGTTTTCAGGATGAAGCCACTCTAATTAATCGATACGGTTACTATTCAGGACAACAGGCAGATGCTGGAGTCTAGTCACTTCTGTCCACGTCTCCACGAAGGTAACGAACATGGGTACTCTGCTCAGTTGTGGGGGCCAGCTTTCCTGAAGGAGAAGTCTGAAGACAGAAGTGCTTGTCTCAACGATGAAGGAGACGCCTGGTTAAGTAACCCTAGGTTATCGTTGCACATGGATTTAAACAGCTGCCAGGCACCGCAGATAGGTCTGCTCATGAGCGTTCTTGCATACGTCATGAGGGTGAGCCATCAGCATATACAGAAGTATGAAGTTCTGGTACAATCCAATGCCACCTTATAGATTTCCCATGAGCAAAAAATAATAATTGTGTATATGGATGTTCGGTGTGCTGCTGTTCGTAGTAGTAGGGATTCTAAATAACCTTGTTCTTGGCAATGGGAGAATGTCTGTGCAAATGGAAGTCTGTTAACTCGGTGCTGTTTGGCTACCCAATAGCTTCTTTTTAGAAATGATTTCCTGTTCAATTCACACATAACACTTTTAATGAAGTAACTGACCCATGCCTCAGGTTTTGCCATCCCTCTGTTCCCTTTACTATCTCTCTTTGAATTAAATAAGCAAATATGTCTTAGAGTTTAATGTTAATTCTTCTGTTGATTTTTAGTCGTATATTTGAAGTTATTTTCTCACAGGTTTCTCTGGGGATGACAATGTGACCATTTACTTTATCATATTAACTTCAGGTTTAACCTCAGAAGAATACAGCAGTTCGATTCCAATGTAGCTGCATCCCCAATATTGATGTCTTTATAACTACGTGAATCCTGCAGTGTAGATCATGTTCACTTATGTATCTTAGATCACCATAGAAATGGTAGGATCTCATATAACATTCATAATACACCACGTTAGACATTATATCTCTTACATTATACATCCAATGACGTGGTGTCATTAATTCTTTTTTTAATTAAGGAGTCAAAATTAAAATATATAAACCTAGTTTATAATTTGGCCACTTTGATCTCTTCCTGAAGCTACCATCTGCTGAGGCCTCTCACTTGAAGCAACTACTTCATCTCAGTACATTCTCTAGAGCAGCACTCTTATTTTCTGGTTTTCTGGAGATGTCTTTATTTCATCTTTATTTTTGAAGTACATTTTTGTTTGATGTAGAATCCGTGGCAGTCAGCTTTTTCCTTTCAGCACCTTGAATATAGCAGTCTACTGCTTTTTGGCTGCTGATCCTTTTGAGCAGAGCTCTCTGGCACTTCCCATTTAATGTTGGTTCTGCTCTTGTGTTTGTTATCGCCATATTCAGATGTGTCCCCTGTTTCCACATTACGAATCTGTGTGACAGAGGGAAGTCTATTCGACCCATATGTCAGATAACATAGCGAGCTTCAGGTTTCACAAGGGTTTGTGACCCCTGCCACTCACTTACCTTTCTAGTCTGAATGCTCTTGGAAAGTGGGTGACTGCGCCCAGGCTCATTCTCCTACAACAATATGACTTTGCGTCGAGTCCTGCTTAACTGAAGATAGATCAGAGCTGGTGCGCTGGGGACCTGCAACATCCGGACAAGGAGAGACTCAGAGGACGGTCCAGCAAGTATGACAGGGTGAATGGCAGACAGGTTCACAATACGGTTCAGGTAACTGGGATCAAAGGAGACTTGGTGTTGCTCTAGAAAGCACAGCCCACTCCTGCTTATGTAACATGGGGTGACATAGCATCTTCTCTGAGCCTTATCTCCTATTTCTTAAATAGGGCTAAAGACTCCCATTGTTACCAAGTTAATGTGCTGACTAGAATTACAATGCATACATTGTCCACAGAGTACATGGGATGTAGCAGTTGTAACTACCTAGGTGGTTGGAAGACCATTGCTCTTACAGGCCAGTCAGAACTTAGGTGAAGGTGAACAAGGAAATGATTAGGTTACAGAACTAAGAAATAGGACAGTGTTCCGTCTACCAGCAGGGACACAAAGATCAGAGCTGAGCTCTATCCAAAAGTCACCTACCTAGATTGTTCAGGTGTCCTGTGACAGCAATGTGAAGTGAACACTGTTCCATGGTCTATGAAGCTTCTTTATCAACATAGGATCCATGTTGTTCTAGTTCCCATGAGTCAGTAACACATAACATAAGAAAATTAGAATTGCAAAAGCATTTCTTTTGCTTGGACTTCTTCAGCACGGGTGGCTTAGCAAGGTAGCTGATGCAGGTGGCCCTCGGCTGCAATTAGTGTGATTAGAAAGCTTGGATTTGCCATCATCAGAGGATTTGTCACGCACGTGATACAGGCGGCCAGCTGAGACCTTCTCAGGGACTGTGGGCTAGAGTATCTAGCCATGGCATCCCAATACCACATAACCTGGGCTGTTTCTTGGCCCTCTCAAAGGGCAGCAGCTCTGAGGGAGAATAAAGCATCAATCCATATTTGATGAAAGACGGTCGAAATTTCCATTTAAAGCAGGCTTGTGTGGGATATAATGATGACTTCATCTCTAGAGAGAAAAATCTGTAACTAAGCGGAGTTTTTAAAAAGCATGTAATCAAGAATAAAGGAAAACCCAGGCTTCTCAAGTCCTCCTCCAGGGTCTAGCCTGGGGAATCTCCCTGACTCCTTATCCATACTTTCTCCACAGCCAGCAAAATTTAGCCCTGGCCCCATATCTCATTCCCTGACCTAGTCTGACCATTCCCACCTGCCCTGCAATGAACCTACCTGCAACCATCCACAGGTCACTTCTGCTCTATTTCCAACCACACCACCCACTCAGACTTCTCACAGGATCCTCCACGGTCTAGCTTGGGGAATCTTCCTGACATCTCCATGTATACCTTCTCCACAACATGGCAGATCTAGCCTGGAACACATATGCCTTGGCCTAGAATGGCCTTCCCTACCATTATCTCAAATGAGCTTTAGACCTTGTCCAGGATACTCCCTGTCTATCTCTCAACCCATAAATTTCCCCCATGCTATATCCAATCTTTCCTCCCAGACAGATCTATGCCCACACTTCAGGCTTGAGCCAGAAGGACATCCTGTATACCAGCCCAGTCCCTTCCATCCACCTAACTTTATTCTATGGCATTTCCAACTTCTAGGTCCAAATTGCCCACACATCCTATCTTCTGCCAAAGCTGTCTCTGTCTGTAACAGACTCCAAACTAACAAAAGAAGCCCACATGCCAAGATCTCATGGCAAAAAAACGCCAACAATATGAACAACCAAACCAATAAGTTCTTTGTGAAACCTATTCCCCTTTGTTGATCCCTAGAGGTAGAAATCCCTACTGAACAACGTTCTTCACAATCAGGGCCCAGAGTTCCCTGAGCTGGAACTGACCTGAATGCCTCCTCCCGAAGGACCAACTTTCAGGAGAAATGTTTGCCAGCAGGAGTTACCTACATGCAGGAAGTAGAATGCAACAGGGCAGCCATATGCATCAGGGAAGAATTCAATGAGTTTAAAGAAGACACAAACTGCTCAGTGAAATGCAGAAGAAACACCTGAGTCGTGCCAAGGAAACACAGGCCCAGGCTGATGGAAGGGATAAGGACAGCCCAGCACTGGAGAACAGAATCCAATAAGGAAAGAGAAACACTGAAGAGGACTCCAGCTGAAAGGAAAATGTAATTGAGAACCCCAACAATCCAACCAGAAAACTCCACGGAAAGCCTTACAAACAGAACAAAACAAGGCAACAATAGAATATGAGGACTTGAAAATAGAGTCTCTAGACCAAATGAGCAAAACACGTGGAAAAAAATAAACACAGAAAAAAGCACATACCCGTGTCATGTGGAACATCATGAAAACCGAACCCCGAAATTATAGGCATAGATGAGGGGAAAAGAATTCTAAATAAATCCTAAATAAAGAATCTGGCATAAACCAGATCTTCAACAAGATCATAGAAGAAAACGTCCCCAAACTAAGAAAAGACACAGGTCATCTGGATAAAGTAAACAGAGGAACATCATCATTAATTGACATCCTATAACAAATGGATATAACATCTATAGAAAGTCTGTCTGAACACCAAAGAATGCACATTCTATTCAGTAATACATGGAAGCTTTTCTAACGGAGGGCATAACCCGGGACACAAAACAAATCTTACAAATTAAAAAAAAAAAAAAAAAAACTTGAAAGCATTTCTTGTTTCCTATCTGACCACAATGCCATAAAACTTAAAACTAAGAGCAAAGGAATCGCTCATAAAAACACAAATCCATGAAGTGTCCTAGTTAGGGTTTTACTGCTGTGAACAGATGCCATGACCAAGTCAACTCTTATAAGGGCAACATTTCATTGGGGCTGGCTTACAGGTTCAGAGGTTCAGTCCATTATCATCAAGGTGGGAGCATGGCAGCATCCAGGCAGGCCTGGTGCAGGAGGAGCTGAGAGTTCTACATCTTCATCTGAAGGCTGTTAGAGAAGACTAGTTCACACGTGCTTAGGAGGAGGGTGTCATTGACCAGCCCCACAGTGACATACTTCCTCCAACAAGGCCACAACTACTCCGACAAAGCCACACTTCTTAACAGTGCCACTCCCTGGCCCAAGCGTATACAAGCCACCATATGGAGACTAAGCAATTCATTATTGAATGATGAATGAGTCCAAAAAGAAGTCAGAAAAAAAGTTCCTGGGAATAAATGAAAACACAGTACTACAAAATGTCTGCAACACATTGGACTCGTTTATATAGGAAAAATGAATAGCTCTAAGTGCCTAGCCTAAAACATTATAAAACATTAGAAAGAGCACAATAAATGACTATGGTGTAACTCAAAACCTTAGAAAAACAAGGAAAAAAACAAATTCAAATCCAATTAACAGCAAGAAATAGTAAATATCAGAGCCAAAAATCAGTAAAATCGAAACATAGAAAATAGTATAATTACAAAATCCAAAAGCTGTTCTTTAAGAAAACAAATAAGATTGACAGACCTTTGGCCCAACTAATTAAAGGAAAAAGAACCTGAATCATAAATGAACAGGGAAATATTACAACGGATACCAAAGAAATTCACAATATCGTAAGGAGATTTACAAATCTCTACTCCCCAAAATCTGTACTTCATTATGTTGGAAAACCTAAAGAAAATTGATAAAACACTCAACCACCAAAATTAAGCCAAAAAGAAGTCAGTGTATTCTCTGGTCAGAGACTTCTAGCTCCACATCTTCAACGTGAGCACACAACCTAGAGTTAACTGCAAATCCAGAAAGCGAAACAGGACCACTAAAGGATGAGAGTTGGATGAGAGAGGATGAAAAGATGAAAGTCGGGGAACACTACAGAGGGGGCTGTCAGGATACAACTGATCTTACTAGGGAAATGGCAAAGAGGGGCTCTTTAGGGAGAGAGAGGAAGTTAAATATGAAAGAAGGTGGGAAGAGGGTAAAAAAGCAGTAAGGATGTTTAAAAAGTCATAAGGAATCATGCTAATAATTATTCATCTAAAAATGTATAATACACACAACCCTGTGTATAAATATGCATGTACCATTTAAATGAAAATGTCTTATTTAAGTCAGCAGTGCTTTCTCCAAGAGCCAAGACCACCTAACAAAAACTCAAATACCAGACATGAGAATCCCTCTTTTGAGTGGTTGTCCAGGGCCATCTAATAGACTTCCAAAACTCACAGCCTGCTGCTGTTGCCCCTTTGTTGAGTCCCAGAGGTGGAAGCCCCTAATGCAGAAGACACCATGTACTTCACAGTCAGGGCCCAGAGTACCTTGAGCTGGAACTGACCTGAATGCTTTCTCCCTAAGGACCAGCTCTCATGGTACCAAAGAACGACATGCAAACTTCCAAAGGAGGGAAACAAGCACCCATCCTTCCCAGCTATAACCCCCATGAAACCCATCAATGACCAACAGAGCATGATAATCCTAAGGATGCGCTAGTGTGGCACGCAGACCTCGGCAGTAACCAGCAGCTCTCTAATTGAACCTAAGAGCCACTCAACAAGAAGGATATTATTCACCAGAAACCTACTTGACTACTGAGTGCTAAGAAAATCATGGTTATCAGAGGACACTCTATGACCACACATTTACCAAACCAGCATAATCACTAAGGACGATCAATAAACATTTGTCCTGATATCCACACGCAAGAGTAGTTAGTCTTCACCCCTCCTCAAGGAAACCCCTCTTTGCAACAGACAGACATACAGAAAGCAACAACCAACCAGTATGCAGGGTTGTGGAGCCGAGTCCTAATGGATACATCTGCAAAACATTTCCACACCTAAGGCTCAAGGAACACTGAGGAACCGAGGGTAGGAAGACTGTAGGAACCAGAGAATCAGGGGGTTTGCTCTGAGATTCTGTCTCCTAGAAATGTCAGAAGCAACACCCACAAAGTCTCACCAACATAACTGCCTAAACACTGAATAGACATGCCAAAGTGGACAGGGGAAAAGCCCACCAGACATAACCTCCATACAAGGAAATACAGGCATGTAAGGAATGCTGAGGGGGGAGAAACAGTCATCTCCAGGGAAGAGCACGTTGATTGGTTATCCACAAATGTCAGCCCTGAAAGCAGACATATAAGTAGTGTTATACAGACTGGGCAGGTTATGATTAGGAATATACACGTATATAAATGTATGCGTGGGATAATAATTTTTTAATAAGAGCCATCAATTTGAAAGACAGTAAAGATGGGTATATGAGAGGGTTGGATGGAGGAAAGAAAGGGAGAACAAATATTTTAAGTAGAAGAAATTGATTTAGCAAACTGTAGTTTGCGCTAAGTAAAAGGTGGTGAGGAGTGTATCCCTTCAGCTGCACACAGGAACGCGCTGTTTTCACAAACATTTCCCCCAAAACCAAAGGCTGGGTTTTGTAGGAGATTCTAGCACTTTTCAGAAAATGTTTCTCCCATCTTCCTGTCGTCAATTACACCAGGGCAGTCTCCTGTGGCAGATACTTACCTAAGCAATTGACTCAAGCCCCGTGCTCATCGCCAGCTTTCCAGAGATGCAAAAACGCAGTATTTCATGAAAAACGAACTTTTGCTTTTTGGCCTCACTGTCAGTGAAAGAGAATATTAAAAAAAAAAAACAATGAGCAGTCCCAAGTCATAAAATAAATGGATAATTCCACCCTGTAGAATATTATTCAGTCTTAAAAGGGATGGGAAGTCTGGCACGCACTACAACATGGGTGGGACGTGGGACACTGAAGGTAGTGGAGTAAGCCAGTGGTAAAGGGCGAGAGTCTCTGTCATACAGACCACCTAGAACAGCTGAGCAAGTGGTGGGTGCCTGTGCTGGGGAATAGAGGAGTGAGGAGTCAATATTGATTAGACCAGTGTTTGATTTGGGGATGGTGACAAGGTCAAACAGTGGGCGAATATTAACATGCTTACAGCCGCGGAACTGAACACTGAAAACCGTTGTGTGTGAATTTTGTGTGTAATAGGTATGGCGTAATAACAGAAAACTAATCACAAATAATGGAGGTGTTATTTGGATCTAACTGTTACCTACCAAGCCGATGGCGGGTGGCCTAGAAGCTATTCCGTGAGCTCTGTTGAAGGACTGCTGTGTCTTCATCTCTTACATATATTTCACTTCCTTGGAAAAACAGGCTGCTTCCAAGCGACTCTCACTGATCTCAACAGCTAGCCGCTTCAGTCCGATGGTTTGCCTACGTAGTCAGTTGCTCACCAAGTCACCAACTAGGAGGTGGTAGCGATGCCATCACCTGAAAGGGCAAGACGTAGCTATTACAAAGTCTGGGTGAAGGCTGTCTCAAGAACATCCTGCCTGGGGCGTGTGGGGAGATACGGGGGGAAGGAGAAAAGGGGCCATATTTGAAATCCTAAAGCAAGAATTCTGTTCACTACACATGTGCACAGACCGATGCAGAGACAGGAAGTACTCCGTGGATGTGCCGTACTGTTCGAGTGCAATCGTTAATCATAATGCTGTCGTTGAAATTGAAAACATCCAGGAGAGAGAAGTAGAAAAGGTGAGCCCTGGGACAACAGCATCAAGTAAGAATGCCTGGGTATATGAGCCGTTATATGAGTGGGGCCTGTATCGTCATAAAACAGAATATGTCAAACGTGCCTCACGAGAAGAGTCATGGCAAGCATTAGCTGGGATGATGTTATGAAAGCACTTTGTATGATCTAGTGTTGTAGAGTTACATTTATATATTGATCCGTGCGTGATTCCTTGGCCACAGATTATTTCCAAATGAGTTTCACTATCACTTTCTAAATTTCCATAAAGTATCTTGCTGTGATCTTAATAGGCATTGCCGTAAACTGATATGCTCGTCTAGGGAGTCTTCCCCACTATTTTTAGCCTTTCAGATAAATAGTATGGTATGGCTCCCTTAATGGTTCTCATTAAAGTGTTATAGATTCTTTTAATAAATCCCTTCGTCCTGAGTTATATTAGTAGCCAAGGAGTTAATGTTCTGATGCTATTTTAGCAGAGTTGTGCTTTGGTCGCGTCACCTGGCCTCAGCTCTATGCGCCTGGAGACTGTCTGCGTACTGAGGTAAGCGTATAACTCCTCGCACAGCTCCCCCTTTTCATCTCATTGCCTCCTGGATTCCATTCCAAATTGTGTACCCCAGACTCCACACCGCTAAGGGCCTACTGAGGCACCTCAAAGTCAGCATAACCAGAGGAAAGTCCCTCTTCCTCCCGGAACCTCCCCTGCTGTACAACTGCAACATGAAAGGCAGCCATGACCCTGCCTTCTCTCACACACTTATCAGATTCCTAGTCACACACTCGCTCCTCTCCAGCCCCATGTCTTATCTCGCTTCAGCTTCCGGGCAAGAAATAGACAAGAGTTTGGTTTGGGTTTTGAATTTTTGACTGTTCTCTCTGTTTTATCCCCCGTCCTCTTCTCCCCCTCCCAATTCTTTCCCTATCCTTAAACACATGCAAACTATTGTCATACTATACCCAAAGGATCTTTGTGGAACTAACGCTCTTCTGCTCAGAATCCTTCCAAAGCTATTCATAAGTTTTAGAATAAAAATAAGCTTCAGGTCCTTCTGTGAGGAGGACTGCCTCAACACTGAGCCGCCCGCCTGCCCTTCTCCTACTTTACTGCAGACATGCTGACACATCTGTTGCTATCAAAAGCAGCTGCCTTGGCCTCTGAACTCTGAATTACCCATTTTTTCCCACTCAGGAATACACTAAATTCTTTCGCGCAGATTCTTGGTTCCCCAAAACTTTGTCTCACTGCCTTGGAGTTTGATTGACAGATGAAAGTTCGTATATGTCAGAGGTGGGCATCCTTGTAGTAACTGACTTCTCCTGAAGACAACACAAAGCATTTCCTGTTCTGGGAGTCTCAATGTCCCCTAAGAAAAGTAAGTGTTACCTGAAACCGAGCAGTACTGAAAGCTTGGTGGTACATGAAAGCAGCTGCCTGAAACGAGAGGGGGAAATTCTATTTATTCAGCATGGGTGCTAAACTCAGCAAAATCATAGTCACAACGGACTCAGACCCAGGATATCCACAGACATTAACTGCCACTCTGTGCCAGGTGGCTGTTTATAGCTTCTGCCAGGATTGATGACCAGAGACACAGGTGGTCAGTAGAACAGTGTTGGGTGCTAAAACCCTGAGGAATAAACTGACCAGGGATGGTGTCACAGCGCAGGGACTGCACTGGCCCACTAGGTTCTGGAAAAGTACGAAGCAGAAGGAGGGAATAGCAAATCTATATCAGTAGATGTTTTGGGCTTGTTTAATTTTGTAGTGAATTTATATCATTTTTGTTTGAAATGCCATGTACAACAATCTAGATGTCCCTCGACCAAAGAATGGATAAAGGCAATGCAGTATATGGACACATTGGAGTGTTTATCTGCCATTGAAAGAAGTCCACAGATGAAACAAGAAAAAAAAATGATCCTGAGTGAGGTACTTCAGATCCAGATAGAAAACTATGGTTTGTATTTGATTATATGCGGACATTAGCTGTTAAGTCAATGATAACCAAGGTGCATTTCCTCGAACCACAGAGGTGAGATATAGAGTAAAGAATAGGGGTGGGAGTCAGGGACAGATAGATTCCCATAGGAAACAGAAATAGAATAGATAGTTATGGATAGATGGAACAGGAGGATCCGGTGTAGAAGGGCAAGGAAGAGGGGTAGAAGGGAAAGAATACAAGGAAAGACAGCTAAAATTAAGGGCCATTCGAAGGGTAGTATGGAAACCTAATAGAGTAGAAGCTTTCTAAAGTGTACGCATCTATGAAGGCAATCTAAATGGAATCACCAAATAATGGGGAAGACAAAGCCCCAACTGGCCATCACTTGTCAACAAATGAAGCTTCCTATATGGGGATTGGGTGACATCTAAGTAAGTCATCGGCCCATAAGTTGCTCTCTGCAAACTGATGGTAAGACCCCATCACAGAGGACAACACCTACACAACTCACTGAGCATGGAGGAGCGGAGCTGGTGCACACGTAGAGCCTTCGCCACTGTGTGCTAGCTTCTTTGGTACAGGAAAGCACTCTGCACAAAGGGATTTCCTATAGCGAAGGGCAATGTAAACCCCAAGTCAGCTACAAACCCTTTGGTCTATAATGGTGTCCTGCCTGCAAGATAAGCTAGGGCACTGGTGGCACAAAGCTAGTGGGACTAACTAACCAATATCTGATTTGACTTAGGCCCAATCCATGAGACGAAACCAATACCCAGCATGGCTTGAGTGAGCAGAAACCTGACACCGATAGCTCAGGGACTTAGGGTAAAACCACACACTACTGTTCTAACAACAACAAGACAATGAAATGACCCCTAATGACATTCCGCCGTACTCATCAGAGAAGCAGCAGCAGATGGAAGTGAACGCAGAGACTTACAGCCAGGAATTATGCAGAGAGTAAAAGACCTTGGCACACTCAGCCCTAAACAGGATGTCTCTGTCGAATCCTTCCCCCCGGGGCTCAGAGGACCCCAAGGAAGAAGAGGCAGAAAGAGTGTAAGAGCGGAAGAAAGAGGAGGAGGACACAAGCAAACACGTCCCTTCAAGTCAGTAAGATCAGTGCACGTATGGGCTCAGAAAGACTGAGGCAGCGTGCACAGAGTCTGCATGGGTCTGCGCCAGACGTGGTCTTAGAGATGAAAGGGGAAGTGGGCACAGGCCCGCACCCCTAACTCAGAAGCTGCCTCCCCTTGGTGACAACTTGCAAATGGAGGTTTCGTTTTCATAGAAAACAAACTCCTCTTAAGGCTGCACGTCCAGCAGAGATGGCAGAATGAGCTCAGTGGCGTCTTTGGAGGGTCCCATCTCATAATGTTGTGTCGGGGCTCTTTCTCTCTTTGTGTGTGTGTGTGCGTGTGTGTGTATGTATGTGTGTGTGCCTGTGCGTGTGTGTGTGTGTATGTGTGTGTGTGCATGCGTGTGTGTGTGTGTGTATGTGTGTGTGTGCGTGTGTGTGTGTGTCTGTGTGCATGTGTGTGTGTATGTGTGTGTGTTATGTGTGTGTATGTGTGTGTGCGTGTGTATGTCCTATTATTTTTATTTTATTTAAACCTTGTTCTCTCTTTCACCCTACAGTTTCTTTGCATATATACTCTGGCTTCCGGTTTAGTGTTTTTGTGGGATTCCTAAGTGTGTGAGCAAGTGGCTCTCTGGTTCTTGTGCCTTCTTCTGGGCTCTTTTCCTTCTGTTTGTTTGTTTGTTTGTTTGTTTGTTTGTTTGTTTGTTTGTTTTATCCAATTCTGGTGTGTCAGTTTTGGTTTCGTCTTATATCATGTCACGTTATATCATACTGTACTTATATCATACTCCCTTAGAAACCTGTTCATTTACTAAAGAGAGACCAAAAGGGCATAGATGAGGAGGAGAGGGGAGGTGAGAGGAGCAGAGAAAAGTAGGGAGGTGAAACCGTAGTCAGAATCTACTGCATGAGGAAAAAGAAATCTATTTTCAATAAAGAAGAAACAAAATAAAATAAAGAAATAACTTCACTTTTGGATGAAGATTTTTTTAAAAAGAGAGAGGGGCACCAGTATTCAATAGAGCGCTGCCACTGCAGGGCTCCCTACAAGTCTAAAACTGGTTTACCGAGTCTCCTCAAAGCACGGAAAATAAATTAGACATTGTTTATTCTGAAGCAAAAGTGGGCAGCGCTGAATAGACCGTAGTCTAGGAAATCGGCGTTCAGGCTTTGTGGCTATTGTTTATTCTAAATAAACTTTGCAATTCTAAATAAACTACAATGAAAGGGTTAAAACAAAGCTGTGGAGGGGCAATCTTTAGCTCCACTCTGAGTTTTATATGTTTTTACGTGCTCTAAGGGAAGAGCACCCTGGAACACGATGTTCCCAGCAAACCACTTCTTCCCCTTTGTCACCGGCCTCTGCCAGGCTGACCTGTGGGAGCTGTATTGGATTTGGGCCTGGTTGCTTTGTCACTGTGTGGCACAAGAAGTTTACATTCACAGAATGTTGTCAGCCTGAACAAGACCCTTCTGGGTCTCCAACAAGGTTTGACCCCTGCTGAGCCCTGCCCTTGCATGTGGAAGCCTTTTGTCCCCAACTGGGAACAGTCTGGCCAGGTACTTCTCACCTGAGTCAGAATTAGGCTGGCCTTCCTGGTTATTTCCCTAATTTATTCAGGCCACATAGTCGGTCCTTTGTTACCGAAGTCTCAGCCAGGGTTCCCCACTGTGCTTGACAGATACCTGCTAAGTGGTGTTCTTTGGATATATAGTTTGGTCAATAAAGAAACCAGAGGCTCTCTTCCTCTTCTGGCTTGACACAAATAATCTGTGTGTGTGTGCTTCTTTCATCCCACAGGCTTTCGCCCGATTCTCGGTACCGTGTTGGTGCTGGCGCCGACAAATGGAGGTTCCACCAAGATCGCCGACACTGACCTATGGTTACCTCAGTGCTGCTCCATTGTCTTCACCCCAGAATCTGTACCCCTGGAACTGCATCCTAGCCTCTCTCCCTAGCTGTTACTTTCAAGGTAACATTCACAGGTAGCTGCACCGTCGGATTCTGATTCATCGTTTTCCTGTGGCTCAAAGCAAGAATCAACACTTCTTTCTCTTTAATGGGCCTCATCAAGCTTACTGAATAATTTATATATTGTTCTCTAAACCGCTGTTTTTCTTTGCCTCTTATTAAACAATAAGCATGAAAATAAGGAAAACTCTGCTTTATTCTGACAACTAAGTTGTGACGTAAGGTTTGAGCATCTGTCATCCAAAACTGTAAAATCCAAATGCTCCCAAATCAGAAGGTTTTTGAGTAGCTAGCATGTGTCCTGAGTAGAAGTCCACCTGTGAGCCCACGTGACGTGCGACAATCAAAACACAGGTGCACTAAAAACAGCGCCTGCCTCTCTCCAAACTCCAGGTATGCAGCACCCGGCTCCATAAATGAACCTCATGCTTCAACGCTGGTCTCACCCCTAAATATTTCATGTGTATGCAAATCCTCCGAGACCTCCAATTGGAAATTTTCTGGTCCCAAACATTCCCGATAATGAATATGCAACCATAATCTGTTTTTCTAGCCTAATCTTGGTCCTTTTATTCTTACCGGTGAGAATGCATCTAGCAGAACCGGTAACTGTGAAGAGTTCTTCCTGTTTTGTTTTTTTTTTTTTAACTTTACTTAATTGGCACCGTGATGCTGTCATTTTTTGGAAATTCTCTCTTCGCACCTGCTAGTTTTCAGAGTGTATAAACCAATCCACCGATTTGTGGACTCAATCAGGTAGCAGATCTTCATAAGTAGAAATAATGTTTTTATATTTGTCATAGCACCATAAATATTCAATCAGCAAATATTTTCGGATGTGTGTGTGTGTGTGTGTGTGTGTGTGTGTGTGTGTGTGTGTGTGCTCGTGCGCGCACGCTCAGATTGACTGTGCAATGACATATCCGGCCATTTTGTGGGGGAGGAGGTGGTGTTTGGGATTTTTTTGCTGTTGTTTGTTTCTTTGATTTTGTTTTTTGTTTTTCTGAGACAGGGCCTCTCTGTGTACATCTGGCTGGCCAAGAACTCAGAGATCTGCCTGCCTCTGCCTAAGATTAAAGGTGTCATAACTACACCTAGCCTCAAGCCACTTTTGATGCATGCGTGGAGGATTTTGTCTGTGCCAGCTGAAAGGTCTTCTCCGCTAAATTTTCTCATGTGTTTGTGCTCATCTGACAAAGGCCTGGGGACTGGTGAGCTAAGGAAAGCTCACCACACATCCAGCACTTGGTGAGTGTTAGTTGAGGTCTCTAAGTTCCTCTTCACAAGTCAACTCATCCTCACCAGGTTCCCTTAGCTTACCCACCTCACAGTCTTGGTGATTCAGATACGGCAAGACCCATTACGCCTACATCTACAGCATGTTTGCAAACGCCCTAAGAATCTGACCAAATTGCTCGCATGGTCTAGATCAGCCATTCTCAGCCTGTGGGGTCGAATATCAGATATTTACACGATGATTAAGAGTAGCAACAAAATATCTTTACGACGTGAGGAACTGTATTAAAGGGTCGCAGAACAGGATAGGGCAAGAACTAGGTGAGAGTCTGGAGAGACGGACTTTACCTCTGACGGAAAGACCCACACAGTCACACCGCAAGAGAGTGGAGCCGAGGCAGAAAGATCACGTGGTTGTTCTCGCGGTCCTCTGTGGTTCCTTGAATTCAAATCATTCATGTTCTTTCCACATGAAAGGACTCTTCTTCCAAACTAAAATAAAAATCCTACTGTGAGAAACATTTTTGGGTTTGCTTTGCTTTTTGCCTTTCTGTCAAAGATGGCTATCTTGCCGGGGGGGGGGGGGGGCTATAAATCCTCCAAATTTTATGAAACTGCTGCTTTCATGCCCATTCGCCCAATTCTGGACATCGCTCACACTTGACTCTATCACACCCCTCTCCTTCACAAAGCCGGGCAAGCCAGGCTTTGAAGTTCAGCTCCTAACAGCGAGGTCTGTTAGCTGAGTGAGCGCCCTGCCCTCTTTCCTGTGTGAGCTTCCCAGCCCGCTGGTATCGTGGAGCATGCTCTTTAACCACAACGATGCCTTGCCAGGTTACCTCCCCTTTGCTCTTGCTTGCTCTGTTCCTTCTTTGTGTGGTTCCCGTAATCTTCTTTGGAGGCTTCTCCATCAAATCCATCTGGGAGAGTGCCAGTTCCCCTCCTTTGGGAAACCATCATAGCCCATTATGATGGCTGCTAGGGTCTAAAACGAATGAACCCTCTTGGATCTGTAATAATCCCGGGATGGAAAGTTTCTCAGCCACTCAACGAAGGACCAAGGACAGCATCATGGCGATCAGGCAACTCTGCACAGAGCGAGTAAATACCACAGACGACGGCGAAGTGGTGGTGGGGGAGGTGGTGGTTGCTGTTGTAGCTGTCTTGTTTGTTTGTTTGGGGAGTTTTTACACATTGTTTTGCGTGATGTATTTACTGGTTCACAGTGGGGACTTAGAGTCTTCCCACCCTAGTGCCTTCATCACTAGCCAGCTAGCAATGGGAGCTGGCACTGTGAGATTAGACTCAGGGGTCTGAGGTCAAGTCTTGGGGAAGCACAGAACCAAACTGGGACCAAAAGAATAGACTGCTAGGTGGCCAGCAAGCCACTGCCAATGAGTAGCTGCAGTCACTGGTGACAAAAAGGGATCAGCAAGCTAGCGGGGATTCTGGAGTTCAGTAGTCTGCTGGGTCTTAATACCTGCTCTTTCTACCCAATGTCTCCATGCCTGTTTTTCCATAACTTAAATTGAATATTCTTATCCTTCTTGAAGTTCCTTTGCAACAGGGTGATTGTGGTCTACTCTTGTTTCTGTCCCACTGACCCAGAGTACTCTTGCTTTTGTGTTTGTTCCAATTCCAGTGACACAGACGGGCTAAGGAATAAGAACAGGATGATGCCACTCCTTCATGGGAACTCTAGATGCTATTATTTTCTATGTTCTGTGTTTTCTAGATGAATGGGTAAAAAATCTAAAACAACAACAATGGTAATGGGATGACAGTGCATATAGAGGCCCTGGGAGGGAGGGATCATGGAGGGTGGGGGCAAGGGCGGGGGCGGGGAGGGTGGGGCGGGGTGGGCTGGGTGGGGCAGGTTTGGGGCGGGGCGAAGGCGAGGGTGGGGCAGGGCAGGGCGGGGCGGGGCGAGGAAAGTGGAGGACTTCACATCCTTTCACATAGTGTTAACAGGACTTCCTTAGCTAAGTTCTGCTGGGTGTTGAAAGATCAATTCGGTGGTGTTTTATTATGTATGGCTTCTGTCCAGACTATACCAAGCATTAAAAAAGGTTGTTTTACTGTCTTGCCTGTTCTATATGATTTACCTGGGAACTTGCAAAGCCCCATAGCTTAAAGATACAGATACAGGTAATATTGGTGTGTGCTATGTATGTAGTTTGGATTCAGCTGTCTCTTCTTAACAACGGTCCCCTTCATAAGGCCAGCTGTCGTCTGCTCTTAAAAGATCACAGCTGGGATTACTGGATTACTCTTTACAGAAAGAGTGGGGAGGAGGGTCATTGGATCTTCACCTGAGTATCCAGCTACTCATCCTAGCCAGTTGTATGCAATTCTGCTCTAGTTGCATGCGATCTCAGGGTCTTGGGGAGGAACTTGAGCACATAGGCTGGGGAAGGCTGAGAGGATGTACTCTGCCTATGAAGCTATAAGAAAACCATCATTCATACAAAGTGAAGCCTTTCCAGGGCACCTGCTTTTGGGTCATCTACAATTCTTTCAGTGACCTTCATCTGTACTCTGTAAATCCAATAAACTTATTGGCTCCCCATGACAAACTTAGCGAAATCCAACGTCTTTGATTTGTCATTGGTACCATATATTGCTTAGTGTCCCCCACCAGTGGAGAAAATTCTCACAACAGATGGCAAGTTTATTTGTTAATGTTCCTATATCTCATGGTATTAAAAAAGAAAGCCAGTATTTAAAAAAAATCTAAAATTGGAAATTACTTCAGTAAATAGTGACTTATATATGAAGATTCCAATGGGTGGTTTTTTTTCCAGATTTTGAAAAAAAAAGCTGGCAATCTTAACCAAGTTATAAAGGTCTGAGCATGTTGCACATGGTATATAAAGATGAGAGGTTATGTACGTGATATTAAAACTTCTGAAAGTTCAATAAATCAATATCAAACCTCTGCTCAAGTCAATAAAATGATTGGTCTTTTCTTCATAACAATTATAAAGGCTTGCTTAAAGAACAAAAGTGGACATATAATTAAAGTTTACTTAAAAGTATTTGAGTTTCCTTGCCAAAGATTAGTCTCAGTATTGCATAATAGTTAAAAGTACCAGACTAGAGTAACTGATCTCCTGGGTGTTTGATAAACCTTTTGATATGTCATGTAACTATGAAGAGATATTGTTCTCTTGTTCAAGGAGGCCAAAGGGAATTAGTAGGCAACTAGTGTTACATAATAAACTCTAATCAGCACCCAGTTAGCACAGAGGAAAAATTTCCTCAACAATTCCAAGTGAAGCCGTGATCAAACAGTGAACCATGATCATTCTCACAGAGATAAAGCATCTGATTAAAGAAAGGTATCTTAGTTTGGGTCTCATTGCTGTGAAGAGACACCATGACCAAGACAATTCTTATAAAAGACAACATCTAATTGGGGCTGGCTTAGAGTTTCAGAGATTCAGTCCATCATCATCATGTTGGGAAGCATGGCAGCGTGCAGGCAGTCTTAGGGTTGGAGAAGATGCTAAGAGTTCTACATCTTGATTTGAAGGCAGGCAGAGAGAGACTGCCTTCTCAGAGGCAGCCAGGAGGGTCTCTCGTCCACACTAGGTGGAGCTTGAGCACCAGGAGCCATCAAAGTCCACCAGTGACAAACTTCCTCCAACAAGGTCACACCTATTCCAACAAGGTCATATCCCCTAATACTGCCACTTCCTATGGGCCAAGCATATTCAAACCACCACAGAAGGCGAGAGGAACTGGAAGCTCCTACTAAGCCTAGGACCTGAATGTAGGATGATGTCATTATGCAGCGAGGTGGGTCCAGGATAACTCAAAGCCTATCATTGGATAAGAAGGAAGGATAAGGAGAAAAGTCTAGGAAGGGGGGAGGAATCAAGATGGAGACAATAGAGGAAAATATTGATCCAGGTGGTCTAGGACATTTTTATCTTGTCTAGATGAGTGTTTTCTATCTTTATTAATTGGCACTGAATTTATTCTGTGGATGTATTGTGGATTGAGTACTTAACATGTAAATCTGATTGTTGGGTTACAATTTGTTGAATCTTGATACTACCAGATAACTGGGATCAGAGTTCCTGGCTGGCCAGGGCTGGCCAGGATGACTAGCAACGGGAGAGGAGAGACCACTGGGGCCAGAAGATAGCTGGGCTAACATGGCGTGCTGTCACACTGGAACCAGCCACCGCTGAGATAAATTAATGTTAGTTTTACATGACTCTATGGTGCCAGAACTAATGCCAGAGAATGACTGCCTGGATCCGAGAGTACTGAGGGCCCAGTGTGGAGTGGTGACACAGGGAGCTGGTCACACCTATCTTTTATTCTTACTGAAACACCTGAGGACCAGACTCTCAACTGGCCTTGACAATACAGAAAGAAAGTGATTAATTTTAACTAACTTCAGGGTCCTAAACACCCAACGGGAAAGTATAGCTAAGGACTAAAATAATTGGTGTATTTCTTTAACAGCCCCAGGTTTCACCAGATGTTAAACTTAAATACTTATGAGATGTTATTTAGACAACTATTTCTCACTAATGGGTTTTCTTTTTTCCTTAAAAGAAAAATTCTGCCCAGAATTAAGACTTCAGACCTTAGCTCTTTGCAGGCAAGAGAGACAGCCCCACTGTTGTTTTAGCCAAAATATTAAAAGGTGGCTAAATCTCGATTTCTTTCCTTCTGTAGAAGCCATGTTGGAGGAACTTGATACTGATTCTAGCCGTTCCAATAGCTATCAAAGCACCTGAATGAAGATCCTTGGTTCATGACTCTGAGCCTTGGAGGACAGAGAAAAAGCAGGAAGGAGCCATTAGATGGATGTTAATCAAGCAACTCTAATGGACTTTGATGTGGACATTTAAAAAATGTCCTCCGTTCTGATTTTTCCTGTCCCTTGCCTAGAACTTGTAATGCTGATGGCTTTGGCTTTATTTCCCCCTGCCTTTCTTTTCAAGCACCAGTAAAGGATTTCCTTTTCTCCCTGTCTGTCTGTTGTGCAAAAGAGCTTATGCAGTTGGGAATCTTTTAAATAACCCACTGGATAGAAGGGAAACCCTGATTTCCCACATCCAGCAACTCATTTCTGGTAGGATCCAGACTAGTTGTTGCCCAATTCCATAATGGCTTTTAGATTTACCTCATGTAGGAGAGTGGATACTAAAAATGAGGTAAAAAATTGGCTGGGAAACTTAAGGTAAAGAAGGATGAGGAGGAGGATGGGGATGAGGAGGGGGAAGGGGAAGGAGGAGGGGAGGAGAGGAGGAGGAGGGGGAGGAGAAGAAGAAGAAAAAGAAGAAGAAGAAGAAGAAGAAGAAGAAGAAGAAGAAGAAGAAGAAGAAGAAGAAGAAGAAGAAGAAGAAGAAGAAGAGGAAGAGGAAGAGGAAGAGGAAGAGGAAGAGGAAGAAGAAGTAAGTGATCCAATGTAACCAGTTTTCTTCTTGACTGAAAGCCAGGAATATCTCTTGGCCTTCTTGGCCTCATTCTTGCCAATCATTGTTCCCAAATGATTTTTAAGTTGTCTCTAAAAGAAGGGAACTGTGAGAGAAACAATAAAGACAAGTTATTCTTTTACATTAAGAGAATCGTTTCTGGCCTGGGTAGAGAAATAGATTTTCCAGTTGGACCTATCAATCACTCAGGCAAAGAACTACCCCTTGGAAGGCAGACTTAACCTTAAAACCAAGGTAAAGAGATGGACAAATAATTAACGCTCCCTCGTGTTGGGGGTTTCATCCAGAGGCTCATCAAGACCAGCCTCACAAAACATTCCCCAATCCCTTACTGTTACTAGAATTTAAAAGATTTAAAAGGTTATCACATGGTGGCTAAATTTTAAGAAAAAGATGAAAATTCATTACCAAGAGGGCACATTGTGAGACCTTGAAGATTTTATTTTTCCTGTTGTGGTGGCCAGCAGTCCATAAATGTTCCCCCAGCTTGTAAAATGCTTGAGTATTGCCCAACCCCTGAACTTTCCTGCAACTTGACAAGCACTTTCTTCCCCTTTCTAAGTATTATGAGCTTCCACCAATGGAATGCTTTAGAATAGAAGCTCAGTGACCTGCCTTGCCAGTGTGTGCTTGCTAGCCTCCTCTGGGTGATGAAACGCCCTTTATCAATATAAATCTCCTCGCCAGGCCACTTTCATTTTGTTCATGTGTTTCTTTGTGCAGCACTGAGAATATTTTTTCCAACACTGCCTAATGACAAGAATTTAGTGTCATAAATCAAGCTTACATGTAGCTCCTCTTGACTTCAGGCTGATGAGCTTAAAAGACAAGCTGTTTGTCTTCACACATCCAAAGACGGGATAGCTATGGTAGGCATTTTCACCTTCGAGAAGAGAATAAGACTCACCAGTCCAAAGTGCTGGGAACTCTGAGTATGTGTTGCCTGGATCCCCTGGTTGAGACATGGGGTATTTGTTAATCAGGGACAAGATTTTGTTTTTCAAAGTAAAAATCTCCGTGTGTAGCCCAAACCAGCCTGGAAATCGTTGTCCTCCGACCTCAGCCTTCCAAGAGCTGAGATTACAAATATGAGCCACTGTATCTAGAAGAACTTGGTTTTATTCCCTGGAAATACCTGCAGAGACATGGTCTCAGTTTCTTCCTGAGAGTGGGTGCCTTATCCATTGCCCTTCAAAGCCTAAGACCTCACCCTGTAGCTCTTGGCTGTCTGAGAGAATTATCCAACACATACTTATTATCCCATTAGAATGTCATATGTTTCAGCATAGCATAATAACCCTAAGTGTGCACTAGTGGCACTCATATCTTAGTGGTAACCCACAGCTCTCTAATTGGACTTTGGGCCTGTTCAACAGGAAAGAAATCATGACTAGCACTACAAACCTAGCCAAGTACCCGGGGCCATTTCATTAAACATGTTTAATTCCTAATTTAATTCTAAATACTTACCCTTACACTCACAGATAAGTGCAACTCTCAGCACTCACCACAGAAACCTCTCTTTGCAATAGATGGACATTATTATGGAAAGCTTCAACTGGTCAACATGTAGGAAACATTGACTAAGGAGTGTACAGCCCCAACTGGGACACCTACAGTACAATCCCTGCACCTAAGACCCAGGGGACATGGCAGAAGATGGGATGGAAAGAGAGCCAGGGGAACAGGAAACCTGTTGTGAGAAGGTGTCTCCTAGAGATGAAAGCTTCACCCATGATAGGGCTGCCTAAAGAAGACTTGAAGAAGTACAACACCAATAGACTTGCTAACAAAGAAGGAGTAAATCTTTTTTTTTCCGATATTTTCTTTATTTACATTTCAAATGTTATCCCCTTTCCTGGTTCCCCCTCTGGAAACCCTCTATCCTATCCCCCCTTCTCCCTGCTTCTATGAGGGTGCTCCCTCACTCCCCTACCCCCTCCTGCCTCCCCACCCTGGCATTCCCCTACACTGGGGCATCCAGCCTTCACAAGACCAAGGGCCTCTCCTCCCAGTGATGCCTAACAAAGCCATCCTCTGCTACATATGCAGCTGGAGTCATGGGTTGCTCCATGTGTACTCTTTGGTTGTTAGTTTAGTGCCTGGGAGCCCTGGGGGGTCTGGTTGGTTGATATTGGTGTTATTCCTATGGGGTTGCAAATCCCTTCAGCCAGGAAGGAGTAAATCTTACATGGTTCCATTCATGGGGGCAGAGAGAAACAATAACTACAGGCAACTAAGGAAAGCTAAGAGTGGGACTCTTCTACAGGATAACCTCCTAATTGGTTATCCAATACCAAGTGGTCACTTGAAACCATAAATTAAATAGACTAACAGTGTGTGTGTGTGTGTGTGTGTGTGTGTGTGTGTGTGTGTGTGTGTGCAACAATAGCAATAAAAATGTTTCAAGAGAGGAAGGGAACACATAGGAAAGATTTAAAGAAGAAAACAGAAAAGGAAAAATTATATCATTGTAATTTAAAAAAATAATAATTAAAAAAAGAATGGCTCATGTTTGTGGTTGCCTCTTGTTGGGAGACAATTCTTCTTGACTCTTTTGCATTTGTACACATCTTAAAATAGAGGAGTTGGCTGCTCTCATTCAAACTCTTTTTCAAAGATCCTGAGATAGTTTGTGTTGTGTTTTATAAAAAAAGGAAAGGAAGAACCAGGAATATGTTTAGTAGAGGTGCTGTATGGTGAGGTGGTGAAGTGGAAGGGGGTGCCTCAGCGAGCCCGTGCTAAGACATTCCTTCCCCGTGACGGATACAGTATGGAATAGATTTTATTTAGGGCATAGGGAGGAGAATTGAGGAGGGAGTAGAGACAGAGAAAGGGAGAGAGAGAGAGAGAGAGAGAGAGAGAGAGAGAGAGAGAGAGAGAGTAGAGGTTGGCCATGAACGCATAGAGAGAAAGGGGGAGTGGAATGAGGAGAGAAGGGACAGAGAGGGAAGAAAGTAAGAGAGTAAGAGGGTAAGAGAGGGAGGAGGGGCAAGCAGCCTCTTTATAGTGACTCAGGTATATTGGCTGTTGCCACGTAACTGTGGGGCAGAGCCTAGAAGAAATGATAACAGTTTGTCCTTTTGGGCAGGCAGTCTTACTATACTCCTACTATAACGATTAAGTTTCCAAACTTCAGAGTTCTGTGTGACACAGGTTCTGGCCTTTACAAGGTGTTCATGGGACGCTTTGATTTGTTTTCCGAGGAGATTATTTTCCTTCACTTTTTGATGGTTAAACCCAGGACCTTGTGCATGCCAGGAAAGCATATTACAACTGATCTTAATTCCTATCCCAGAGGTCCAAGTGTTTCTAACCCATGAAATTACGGTAGGTGAACTTGATAACCTGTAAGGAAGATAAAATATCAGACCTTTTTTTACAATGTTTGAAACTTGGTTTAACCACAGAAATCGGAGAGACTAGAACCCTCTTGAAAACTTGAGCAATTTCATTTTTTTAGAGCAAACTTGTGATCCTTTGGTTGTATGATCCCCTTAAATTATTGGTGGGGATTTTGTTCATCAGATCATGGTCCTCTCCCTTTGACAAAAGCTACCTTCACACCCGCGGATCCCGGCCCCCAGCAGCTCTCTGCTCCCAGACCCGGTGAGAGAGAGACCCAACCGCCTGGTCAGGTGGGCACTCCTGAGGCTGCAGAGCGGAAGAGACCACCAACACTGCTCACCCCTGCCCACATCCCTGGCCCAAGAGGAAACTGTATAAGGCCTCTGGGCTCCCGTGGGGGAGGGCCCAGGAGCAGCAGGACACCTGCCTGAGACACCACCTGAACCTGAAAGAAACAGACCGGATAAACAGTTCTCTGCACCCAAATCCCGTGGGAGGGAGAGCTAAACCTTCAGAGAGGCAGACAAGCCTGGGAAACCAGAAGAGACTGCTCCCTGCACACACATCTCGGACGCCAGAGGAAAAAGCCAAAGACCATCTGGAACCCTGGTGCACTGAAGCTCCCGGAAGGGGCGGCACAGGTCTTCCTAGTTGCTGCCGCTGCAGAGAGCCCCTGGGCAGCACCCCACGAGCGAACTTGAGCCTCGGGACCACAGGTAAGACCAAATTTTCTGCTGCAAGAAAGCTGCCTGGTGAACTCAAGACACAGGCCCACAGGAACAGCTGAAGACCTGTAGAGAGGAAAAACTACACGCCCGAAAGCAGAACACTCTGTCCCCATAACTGACTGAAAGAGAGGAAAACAGGTCTACAGCACTCCTGACACACAGGCTTATAGGACAGTCTAGCCACTGTCAGAAATAGCAGAACAAAGTAACACTAGAGATAATCTGATGGCGAGAGGCAAGCGCAGGAACCCAAGCAACAGAAACCAAGACTACATGCCATCATCGGAGCCCAATTCTCCCACCAAAACAAACATGGAATATCCAAACACACCAGAAAAGCAAGATCTAGTTTCAAAAACATATTTGATCACGATGCTGGAGGACTTCAAGAAAGACATGAACACACTTAGGGAAACACAGGAAAACATTAATAAACAAGTAGAAGCCTACAGAGAGGAATCGCAAAAATCCCTGAAAGAATTCCAGGAAAACACAATCAAACAGTTGAAGGAATTAAAAATGGAAATAGAAGCAATCAAGAAAGAACACATGGAAACAACCCTGGATATAGAAAACCAAAAGAAGAGACAAGGAGCTGTAGATACAAGCTTCACCAACAGAATACAAGAGATGCAAGAGAGAATCTCAGGAGCAGAAGATTCCATAGAAATCATTGACTCAACTGTCAAAGATAATGTAAAGCGGAAAAAGCTACTGGTCCAAAACATACAGGAAATCCAGGACTCAATGAGAAGATCAAACCTAAGGATAATAGGTATAGAAGAGAGTGAAGACTCCCA
The DNA here is from genome assembly GCF_021556685.1 of Rattus norvegicus. Taxonomy (NCBI): domain Eukaryota; kingdom Metazoa; phylum Chordata; class Mammalia; order Rodentia; family Muridae; genus Rattus; species Rattus norvegicus. The sequence continues at coordinate 53,266,829 of NC_141538.1, read as the reverse complement.
GCTCAAAGGACCAGTAAATATCTTCAACAAAATCATAGAAGAAAACTTCCCTAACCTAAAAAAAGAGATACCCATAGACATACAAGAAGCCTACAGAACTCCAAATAGATTGGACCAGAAAAGAAACACCTCCCGTCACATAATTGTCAAAACACCAAACGCACAAAATAAAGAAAGAATATTAAAAGCAGTAAGGGAAAAAGGTCAAGTAACATATAAAGGGAGACCTATCAGAATCACACCAGACTTCTCGCCAGAAACTATGAAGGCCAGAAGATCCTGGACTGATGTCATACGGACCCTAAGAGAACACAAATGCCAGCCCAGGTTACTGTATCCAGCAAAACTCTCAATTAACATTGATGGAGAAACCAAGATATTCCATGACAAAACCAAATTTACACAATATCTTTCTACAAATCCAGCACTACAAAGGATAATAAATGGTAAAGCCCAACAGAAGGAGGCAAGCTATACCCTAGAAGAAGCAAGAAACTAATCGTCTTGGCAACAAAACAAAGAGAATGAAAGCACACAAACATAACCTCACATCCAAATATGAATATAAAGGGAAACAATAATCACTATTCCTTAATATCTCCCAATATCAATGGCCTCAACTCCCCAATAAAAAGACATAGATTAACAAACTGGATATGCCTACAGGAAACACACCTCAGAGACAAAGACAGACACTACCTCAGAGTGAAAGGCTGGAAAACAACTTTCCAAGCAAATGGTCAGAAGAAGCATGCTGGAGTAGCCATTCTAATATCAAATAAAATCAATTTCCAACTAAAAGTCATCAAAAAAGATAAGGAAGGACACTTCATATTCATCAAAGGAAAAATCCACCAAGATGAACTCTCAATCCTAAATATCTATGCCCCAAATACAAGGGCACCTACATACGTAAAAGAAACCTTACTAAAGCTCAAAACACACATTGCACCTCACACAATAATAGTGGGAGATTTCAACACCCCACTCTCATCAATGGACAGATCATGGAAACAGAAATTAAACAGTGATGTCGACAGACTAAGAGAAGTCATGAGCCAAATGGACTTAACGGATATTTATAGAACATTCTATCCTAAAGCAAAAGGATATACCTTCTTCTCAGCTCCTCATGGTACTTTCTCCAAAATTGACCATATAATTGGTCAAAAAACGGGCCTCAACAGGTACAGAAAGATAGAAATAATCCCATGCGTGCTATCGGACCACCACGGCATAAAACTGGTCTTCAATAACAATAAGGGAAGAATGCCCACATATACGTGGAAATTGAACAATGCTCTACTCAATGATAACCTGGTCAAGGAAGAAATAAAGAAAGAAATTAAAAACTTTTTAGAATTTAATGAAAATGAAGATACAACATACTCAAACTTATGGGACACAATGAAAGCTGTGCTAAGAGGAAAACTCATAGCGCTGAGTGCCTGCAGAAAGAAACAGGAAAGAGCATATGTCAGCAGCTTGACAGCACACCTAAAAGCTCTAGAACAAAAAGAAGCACATACACCCAGGAGGAGTAGAAGGCAGGAAATAATCAAACTCAGAGCTGAAATCAACCAAGTAGAAACAAAAAGGACCATAGAAAGAATCAACAGAACCAAAAGTTGGTTCTTTGAGAAAATCAACAGGATAGATAAACCCTTAGCCAGACTAACGAGAGGACACAGAGAGTGCGTCCAAATTAACAAAATCAGAAATGAAAAGGGAGACATAACTACAGATTCAGAGGAAATTCAAAAAATCATCAGATCTTACTATAAAAACCTATATTCAACAAAATTTGAAAATCTTCAGGAAATGGACAATTTCCTAGACAGATACCAGGTATCGAAGTTAAATCAGGAACAGATAAACCAGTTAAACAACCCCATAACTCCTAAGGAAATAGAAGCAGTCATTAAAGGTCTCCCAACCAAAAAGAGCCCAGGTCCGGACGGGTTTAGTGCAGAATTCTATCAAACCTTCATAGAAGACCTCATACCAATATTATCCAAACTATTCCACAAAATTGAAACAGATGGAGCCCTACCGAATTCCTTCGACGAAGCCACAATTACTCTTATACCTAAACCACACAAAGACACAACAAAGAAAGAGAACTTCAGACCAATTTCCCTTATGAATATCGATGCAAAAATACTCAATAAAATTCTGGCAAACCAAATTCAAGAGCACATCAAAACAATCATCCACCATGATCAAGTAGGCTTCATCCCAGGCATGCAGGGATGGTTTAATATACGGAAAACCATCAACGTGATCCATTATATAAACAAACTGAAAGAACAGAACCACATGATCATTTCATTAGATGCTGAGAAAGCATTTGACAAAATTCAACACCCCTTCATGATAAAAGTCCTGGAAAGAATAGGAATTCAAGGCCCATACCTAAACATAGTAAAAGCCATATACAGCAAACCAGTTGCTAACATTAAACTAAATGGAGAGAAACTTGAAGCAATCCCACTAAAATCAGGGACTAGACAAGGCTGCCCACTCTCTCCCTACTTATTCAATATAGTTCTTGAAGTTCTAGCCAGAGCAATCAGACAACAAAAGGAGATTGTGTAGATGTACCACGCAGCCTTATTTATAATAGCCAGAAAATGGAAAGAACCCAGATGCCCTTCAACAGAGGAATGGATACAGAAAATGTGGTACATCTACACAATGGAATATTACTCAGCTATCAAAAACAACGAGTTTATGAAATTCGTAGGCAAATGGTTGGAACTGGAAAATATCATCCTGAGTGAGCTAACCCAATCACAGAAAGACATACATGGTATGCACTCATTGATAAGTGGCTATTAGCCCAATTGCTTGAATTACCCTAGATCCCTAGAACAAAGGAAACTCAAGACGGATGATCAAAATGTGAATGCCTCACTCCTTCCTTAAATGAGGAAAAAGAATACCCTTGGCAGGGAAGGGAGAGGCAAAGATTAAAACAGAGACTGAAGGAACACCCATTCAGAGCCTGCCCCACATGTGGCCCATACATATACAGCCACCCAATTAGACAAGATGGATGAAGCAAAGAAGTGCAGACCGACAGGAGCCGGATGTAGATCGCTCCTGAGAGACACAGCCAGAATACAGCAAATACAGAGGCGAATGCCAGCAGCAAACCACTGAACTGAGAATAGGTCCCCTATTGAAGGAATCAGAGAAAGAACTGGAAGAGCTTGAAGGGGCTCGAGACCCCAAAAGTACAACAATGCCAAGCAACCAGAGCTTCCAGGGACTAAGCCACTACCTAAAGACTATACATGGACTGACCCTGGACTCTGACCCCATAGGTAGCAATGAATATCCTAGTAAGAGCACCAGTGGAAGGGGAAGCCCTGGGTCCTGCTAAGACTGAACCCCCAGTGAACTAGTCTATGGGGGGAGGGCGGCAATGGGGGGAGGGTTGGGAGGGGAACACCCATAAGGAAGGGGAGGGGGGAGGGGGGTGTTTGCCCGGAAACCGGGAAAGGGAATAACACTCGAAATGTATATAAGAAATACTCAAGTTAATAAAAAATAAAAAAAATCTTTAAAGAAAACAAAAAAATGAAATGAAAAGTACTTTATTGGTAAATAAATTATTTGATTCTCTGGAAAAAAAAAAAGCTACCTTCTTTCAGCATTTCTACTCAGGCAGCACATTCGTCTTATTAACTCAGTATCTAAAGATGCTTCAAAGCCCTTTATCTACCTGGGATAGCTAATAGACATTATTGCGAGTCTTTCAGACATTTAAATCAAGAATGGTGTCATGTTATCCTTTATTTGACCTTTGGCATTGGGGCTCCGTTCACTTGCAGAATCTTTTGCTGCCTGGAGCTGAAATGACAGTTTCATTTTCCAACCTAGCACCTCGCAGGCACTCCAATTCCCTCAAAAATTCTGCTTGCAAAATGAAGTTCTCTCTCTGGCGCATGTGTCTTGCAAGAGCTTATTGTATACATGCAAGAGTGCTCAGACACTCAGTATTTAGCCTCATCTGCTTAGCCAGGTTTGAGTTCTCCTGAGCATGTGCATGTGTGTTCAGATTAACCTTTGCGTGTGTGTGAAGGCCAGGGACAAACTTGTCTTCCTTGATTCCACCTTTTAGTTACAAAAAAAACTTTATTTTTGAGAATCTCATGCATATGTACAGTGAAATATGATTATGTCTACTCCCATCACTTGCCCATCTTCAAGTCCCTTATGCCCTTCAACCCACCTACCAACTTTATGCCCACTAAATCCAGTTAGGACTGCTCATAGGAGTGGGGCCATCCACTGGAGCATGGAAAACATATCAGTAGTCACATCCTCAAAAAAAGAAGAAAGATTCTCCCTCCTCCCAGCAGCTATCCATCGACAACAGCTCCTCGGTGTGGGGTGGGACCTAGAAATCATCTGCTCCATCTATGTCAGGGCTTTGATGCTTGATCTTGTATAGGTCTTAATGCAGGGAATGACAGTTATGTGGATTTTTTTAAATAGTCTCTTGCTAGACTTGGAGCTCACTGGTTGGCTTGTCCCAGAAAGCCCCAGGGACTCCTCTGTCTCTCTCTTACCAGCACTAAGATTGTGGACACAGTCAGATTTTTATGCAAGTGTTTTGGAATCAGACTTGGACTCTCATGCTTGAACAGCAAGCACTTTGCTCACTGATCCATCTCTTTAGCCCCTAGGTCTGAATTTCATTCGGTGCACTCTCCTAATCTGCCCTCTATTGCTGTGATAAAACACCATGACCAAATGGAGAGGAACACGTTCGTTTTAGCATACAGTCCACTGGCAAGTGTCATGGTTAGAATGTGCTTACCCCAGGGAATGGCACTATTTGGATGTGTAGCCTTGTTGGAGTAGGTGTGTCACTGTGGGCATAGGCTTTAAGACCTCCATCCTAACTGCCTGGAAGTCAGTCTTCCACTAGCAGCCTTCAGATGAAGATGTAGAACTCTCAGTTCTGTCTGCACCATGCCTGCCTGGATGCTGCCATGCTTCCTGCTTTGATGATAATGGACTGCACCTCTGAACCAATTAAGCCATACCCGACTAAATGTTGTCCTTAGAGAAGTTGCCTTGGTCATAGTGTCTGTTCACAGCAGTAAAACCCTAACTCAGACACGAAGGGAAGTCAGAATATGACCTCACAGCAGGAACTGAAGGAGAGACCATGAAGGAATGCTGCTTAATACTTAATGCTCTCCGTGGCTTGCTCAGCTTGCTTTTGTCATTCCCAGGACCACGTCCCCAGAGGTGGCACTGCACACTGTGTGCTTGACCCTTCCATATCAATTATTAACCAAGAAAATGTCTCTCAGTCGTCCCTACAGGCAATTTAATGGATGCATTTTCTCAACTGAGCTTTTTTTTCCCAGATGATTCTAGCTAAGTCATACTGACAAACACTAACCAGCACATGCACCTTTCTATGGTCCAAGGCACTATGGGCAACATTTTTGCCAATTGTTTTTACTACCACATAACATGTGCCCATCTTTCCAGCATCTAAAACTTGTTCTTAGCATCTTCCCAGCAGTCACCTCACATCCTTGTCATGTTCCTCTACCCATCTGCTTCACTGACCCAAAACTTATCACAGACATTTTGAGTTTTGCACCTTTCCTCTAGGAAACAGAGATTTTGGTTGTTTGTGTTGGACTTTTCTGCTATGTCAGTTTTCTTTCACTACATAAAAGCCCTCTAGAGTTCTTGCTATGTAATAATTTTCCCTAAAATAAAACCTCCATCTTAGATGGAAGCTTTTCAGGGAAACTCTTTAAGCTTGGTAAATAAACAACTCAAAGGAAGTTCCTGAAACTGAGTAGAGTTACTAGACCCTGACTTCCCAAGATATACACAAGCAGTAAAGACTTCTGAGAGATCTCTCAGTGGAGCCAGCTGCCTGGAAGGAGCAGAGACCAGCCAGGCTGCTCTGACCACCTGAGATGCTCCAACCTGTCAAGCTACTTGGAAGTTGTACAGTGTGCTCCAGATTTCCAGTGACACAGCTGTCATGTCGTCACCTGTAAATCCTCGCCTATACCCTTCTAAGAAACCCCAATAAGATTCATTTGGTTCTCCAAGTTGTATTTCAGTGGTATCTTTTCTGTTGTTGGTTCTCTGTCTGGAATAAGGAGATGGTTATTCACATCTCCCCAGGAGTAGTGTCTCACAACAATTAGCAATTATAATCATTCAGATCTGGGGGCTTATCAGTTTGGTCAGGATGCCTGCAGCTGTGATCTCTAGAAGTTTGGCTGTGGTGGGATGGTTTAGGATGGCCTACTGTACAAGTGTGCTGGTTGTCCTGGCCATGGATTTCACAGCATCCTTCATCCTGAAGGAGGCTAGCCCAGGCTTCTTCGTACTATGAAATCAGGGCTCAAAGTCCTAAAATGGTATTTCTATCACTTCTAATGATTAGAGCAAGCCACAAGGTTAGCGCAGAAATAAACACTGTCTTTGGACAAAAGAAGTATCACTATAGGATGCCGGATTGTACTACCCAAAGCATTCTTTCCCTATCCTCCTGCTTTATAACCAAGTCCCTCTCCAGCAACCACCTCTGAGAAAAGAAACCTCTAATCCTAAATTCATTCTCTCCCCGGGGAGCCACTCCAATCCTGTCACTCAGACCCATTACCTCCAAGAAGGAAGCTCTATTTCCTTCTAGGTACCGCATTCTCTAAGGCCACTGTTGACTAAGGCCACTCAGAATTATGTTCAAGCTCACAATTTCTCTATGCCCACCCTGTTTCTTCTAAGCATGTTTAAAATGGCCTTGGCAGTCCTTGGTTTCAGAAAAAGAAGAGACAGCTTAATGTGCAAAAAATTTACAAGCAAGAGAGATATAGGGTTATGGTAAGAGTGGAGTTTGCAGAGAATTGAAAGAATGGAAACCCAGGGAGACCTCAACAGCAAGAATAGACTTTATTAGTCTGAAAGAGGTGTCAAGACCTAGGAGTCCTTGACTGGGGTATGCAGGAGAGTGCACAGTGTAGGGTCCAAGCTGGGTTTTTTTTTTTTTTTTTGAAGTCAAGGTTAGGGAAATGGAAGGGCAGGATGTAGTTTGGGATAGCCAAGGAAAGATTGGATATGCTTTTTTTCAAAACTGTGGGGCAGGAAAAAGGTCACTGCATGTTGGGAACCTCTGGGTATCCTTGTGGGCAGCAGATTCCTGTAACTTTGAGCCTGTTTTGTGGCCTTGTCTTTGGAGGACTTTTCTGTAGTTGTCATAATAATTGTATCTGAGTAAGAAGAGTTTACTTCCTTAAAGCAGAAGTAGATGGTTTTGAGGACTAGAAAATTTCTCTCTTGCAAACCAAGTCCCCAAATCATTCCTCAACCTATTGTATTCACTCAAATTTTCCTCATATATGTGTGTGATATGTGATTTTATATATATATATATATATGTGTGTGTGTGTATGTATATATATGTATATATGTATATATGCATGGTTACATGACAACCAACATACTTGCTTAATAAACCTTCCCAAAATGCAATAGCTTATGACAGTAGCCATGTATTGCCTTCCAGTGTTCTGTGTTGTCTGAGTAGCTGTTGGTCTCATAGTCTCATTCATGTCTGAGCCCTGTGTAGTCTGCCCCTTTAGTTACCTTAGCTCTGGCAAGCCAGTTCATATTGCAAGGCAGCACAAATTTAAAACATAACCACAAATCAATCAATCTCTCTCTCTCTCTCTCTCTCTCTCTCTCTCTCTCTCTCTCTCTCCATGCCCTTTCAATAAGACACTCCAAATCTTGCTGAACCCAGATTCAACCCAAATTCATGAGTTAAACTCAGCAGAAGTCAGCTAAAATAACCCAGACTGGCTCCCCGAATCATAAGAAATGACTAATGTTTGCTATTGTGAAGCTCTGAGTTGTAAAGGGGGTTTAGTCCACCTCAAAAGCTGCAGATATGAACATGCTGTGTGATAGAAAGCAAAACAGATGTGTGCTCAAGCGAGAATCGTTCTATTAGCAAAGCAAAGATATATGCAGTGCAAAATCACAGGAAGAGAAAGCAGGCATTGGTCCAGATCAACCCAGCTAGCTGACAAGGTCTGTCCTTTCCTGAAATTATCCAATAATATTTCACTCCTGTCTGTTTCACATAGCAGATGTGGATTTATTTCATTGATAAAGCAAAGGAAGTGAGTGTGGAGGAAGCTTTGTTCTGCCGCTCATTTGGTGTTTTGCACATTAAAAACATACTGTAATCATTTTATTGGGAAAGCCATTGAGCGTGGCATGACTAATGTATCAATTCCATTTTACAGCATTAATCTTGCCCTTTGGAGATACTCTGACCCCAGCTCTTCCTTTATTGATGGTTTCTGGTATGACTCTACCAAATGCAACACAGTCAGCAGCACATCTGGGCTTCTCTAGCCCTCAAAACCGTCTACTACTTCAAAGAAATACATCTGCTTACCCAGTCGTAATAGTAATGAGAACAGCATCACTTCTCTTTGCTTGCAGATTTTCCACAACAAGCCCTTCTTTTTCTGAAACTTCAGGTCAACAAAGTCACTCTCAGCATCCTTAGAAGTTTTCCCTGCTTCCTGCCTAACAATCAGAAGCAGACAGTAAACGTGTTTATTCCGTGACAAGAGCATGCCAAGAGGAGCAGTCTGCCTCCCGTGAGATTTGAAAGGATCCTTTTTTTTTTTTCAGTTTGTTTTTTCTGGTCTACTTGTTCAACAAGAATATATTGAGCAGCTAAGGTCTGAAAATCATCATGCTGTGCAAGCAGGAGTTGTACTATCAGAATAAGGCACGCCCCGTCTGCTGACCCCTACTTCCCCTCTCTCTGCTTATGCACAAGTTCCTCCTCCTACGTGGACATCCTCTCAATCAACTTTTTCACTCACTGGGCTTTTCAGAGCTGCAGCCATGAACATCATCAGTCAGTTTTCTGTAGGATAGGATTTCCCTGCTGCTTCAAGAGCGTTCTTTGTTCTCATTAAACATAATTTGAATTATAAATATCAGTTATGTTGGATCCAGTTGGTAAAATGTTGACCACTCAATAGAACAGCTAAGCGCTGAGATTTGGGAAGGCCAGAGGAAATTTGAAAAGGCCCGGAAGTAGAATGCTTCATCTACACAGAGGCAGGAGTGCGAGTAAGATTCATGTTATTTTAATAATAGCTGTGTTTGTTTCTGCTTAGTGTTCTGGTCGATATTGCAGGGTGAACTTAAGCTCCCTCTCTAGCCAACTTCTACTCTTGTTGGGATTTGCCATTTCTATAATCTCTCCCTCTCTGTCTCCCTCTCCCTCCCCCTCTGCCTCCCCCTCCCCCTCCCCTTCCCCCTGTCCCTCCCTCTCCTTTCTGTCTCCTTCCTTCCAATTGTTTCCTGCCTCCTTTTCTTCCTTCCCTCCTTCTTCAGCACTTGGACTTGATCTTAGAACCTCTCCACTGAGCTAAATACATCGTCAGCTTTTTAATTTTTTTCATTTAGAAATATGGTCTTGCTATGTTTCAGAAGCTATGTAAACCTTCCATCCCACTTCCCCAGCTTCCTGAGGGGATACAAGTCTAGGCCCTGGGCCAGTTTTGTCACTCACTTTGTGCAAAATAGGGATTGGGAGATAATCCAATTAACAGATCTATGGAGGGGTGAATAATCCATGCAAATCACTTAACACCGTGCCTGTCCTGGGTTAAAAGCTCAGGTTTTAAATGGTTGTTGTTGTTACCATGCTCTGTTGTGTGAGCTTTGATGCTGGCCTTAGTAAACTAAAGCCACTTAATTTCTCACAAGTGTTTAACTGAAGGTTGTAAATGTGGTCTTACTAGCTACTCTTATAATTCACCGTGACTTTGATCCAAAGAGACATCATGGATAAATAAGCTTTAATATTATAAATATAAACAAAATGCAAGAAATTCTGTTCCATCTCTACAGTGAACATTAGACAAGATTTGTTCATCTGACATGTGGACCTTTGAATGGATTCAAATATTATTCAAACAAACAAAACCACTCACTACTCGAAGTAGTTCTGGTATTTCATAACCATTTGAAATGTAACTTCCTGAAAATTATATAGTGAAATGGAAGAAAATTCCAGCATTACCGATTTGCCTAGAGGTCTCTGGATACCAGTCTGAAAAGAGCTTAGCTTCATAATTCACACAGAAAGTAACATGATAGGAATATGAACTTTTGGAGTTTATACCCAAACATGTCAAGACAATTTATAGTGCTTTAATTAAAAACACTCTGTATACAGAAATAATGTTTTTATAAAACCGTGATGGAATGGAATGCTAATATAATATAACTCCCAAACAGCCAAATGGAAAATGCCAGAAGCAAATCTGTGGTTGAGCTTCTCATCCAAAGCAAAAGTGACTATGTTTCTGTAACATTTGGAAACTATGGGGAAGTTTTACACACATTGCTCATCACTTAAATTTGCCAGATACATCTCACAAATGTTGGGAAGGCAAAGAGACAAGAGTGAAGTTTGCGGAGAGATGAACTGCCCACCCCCGAGACACTAAGTTTGCTTTCTCGAGCAGTTTAACAATGCTTTCTGACATTTCGGGCTTCGACATTTCGGGCTTCCGTCTGGGCACGTGGCCTCTGGGAATCATTCCCCAGCCAAGTTTGATAAGGAAGCCTGCTACTTGAAGTCACTAAGAAAATTAAATCAGTAGGATGTTTGTTCTAAGCTGTGAATACCATCTTCTAAATGGTTCTTGTTGTGAGAAGGGAGTTTGCTTGTTTTGTTCTCAATCTTGACCAAAAGACCAAAAGCAAGAACAAGTACCAGGGTGGCAGGGAAGAAATCCACAGAACCCCAGAGAGTGGCCTGGCCCTCATGTAAGTGGACCCTCATTGTCACCCATCCCCTAGAGACCGTCATTTTCAACCAGTCTTCTCCTCGTGGGTACAGCCTTGACAGTGAAGGCCCAGGCAGCTTCGGATAAGCCTCGGTGTCGGGGTTTCCTTGCCCACTAGGAAGGGCTGCAGTACCTGCCAAGCAGTCAGTGTCAGTGCGGTTCAGACCACAGTCAAACAAATACCTCCCCTCTGCCTCCACTCTGTTGACCTTGTTCCGGTTGGAGAGGCTATCTGAGTACCGGTATTCTGTGTACTTAGAGTAGGTTTCTACACAAACACATGAGTAAGGGGTGGTTTTCAGTTAACCAAAGAACACAAGGTAGGATGTAAGCGAGGAAATTTTTATTAAAACATTTTTGAAATGTTTGAGGGGCTGGAGAGATGGCTCAGGGATTAAGAACGCTGACTGCTCTTCTAGAGGTCCTGAGTTCAATTCCCAGCAACCACATAATGGCTCACAACCATCTGTAATGGGGTCTGATGCCCTCTTCTGGTGTGTCTGAAGACAGCTACAGTGTACTCACGTATATACAATAAAATCTTTTTTTAAAAAAAAGTTTGCTAAAATGCCGCTTTCTCTGAGATGCTCGCAGACAAAGGCAGCTCTACCCAATGCCCTGTGCTTGTTTGTTTGTTTTTGTTTACTTGGCTTAATTTTTATGTGTAGTGCATGTCACCCCGAGTTCTGTTTTATATTTCTTTTCTCTACACATTCACCGACCATCCTCTGTAACAGGGCTGAGATTGCAACACCAAGCTAAACAACCAAGTGCCAGGCTTGTGGCACCTACACCCCCCCAGTTAGGGTTGCTGACAGACTGACGGTGAGCAGAATGTGCAGTGTCTTTCAGATGACAGTAATAGAAAAGGATAGCACATGACTTCATGGAGAATGGCAGGCAGTTTCAACAGAATCATCAACGAAGGCCTTCTGAAAAGATGACCGTTTGGTTTGGTTTGGTTTAATTCTTGTATTGTTTTGAGGAATGTATTGGTTTTGGGATTTTGTTATTTGGGGTTTGGGGGGGTTGTTGTGTTGTTTGTTGTTGTTTTGTTTTGTTTTTGTGTATGTGCTGTGGATTGAACCCAGGGCTTTGGAGAGCTCAACAAATGCTCTCCCACTGAACTAGAGTCCCGGCCAGAATATGAGATTGGAATGGAGAGCTATAAGAGGTCATGGGGTGCATATGGTGATCGAGAGGGAAAGCAGTTGAGGCAGTACAAATAGTGAGTAGTAAGGCTCCGATATAGGGTGTTCTCAGTGTTCTAATGGCAGTAAGAAGGCCCTCAGACTGAAGAAAAGAAGGTAGAAAAAGAAGGATGGGTGAACTCAGACCACATGGAGCCCTTGTAAGGATTCCACTGTGTCTGTGAGGAGACAAAAACCTCAGGTCCAGTACAGAAAGACCTCAAATAGAGATCAGGCATCACTAGACTTGGGATTTAAACAGGATTGCTCCATTTGTTGACCCGATCATAGAACAGAGCTGTAGGCTTAGTTTTGTTTGTTTTTTTTTTTTTTCAAAACCTACCTTAGGGTTCTTAAATGCTTCAACTTCCCTTCTAACCCACTGACCAGAGGTAGGGTAAAAAAGAAGGTTAATAAGAAAAGTGTGCTGTGGCCATGCTTACAAGTAGTTCCTTAGGGTGATTCCACACATCATTGTCAGGATACCAGTAGTACAGTTCAATAACAAACACCAAACATGAATCGGTAGCGGCAGCTCGAGCCAACAGAAAGTGCAAGGCTCCCCCAAATAGGCACGATTCAGCAGAAGTGGCCAGAATTAGCTGGAATAGCACAAGACCAGCAAAGACTAGGGAAGACCATTGAAGCGTAGCAATACAAGCATGGCCTCTTACTGTTTGTGGGGTTCCATTTATATTCTTTCTAAATGTCACTCACTCTCTTAAGCAAAATAGCACATGCCCTCTCCCAAGAGGAGAGGAGATGTTTTTGTCTTCCAAAAAACATCAGGTGACACAACTGAGCTGTTGAAGAAACCAGAAACTTCCACTTCAGGGAGCAAGTGTAGACACAGGGAGCTATGGCAAGAGGGGAGAGGGGAGAGGGAGAAGGAGGGGGAGGGAGAAAAGGAGAGAGGAAGGGAGAGAGGAAAGGAAGAAGCTTGACCTAAGACCTAAGAGTAGGGCCAGCTTAGGCTGGAATGCCTGCCGGGCATCTGACAACATAGGCTTTCGCAGCTGGAGAAACATCTGTGCTCAGTACTTCAGAACCAGGAAGCCCTTATGGGTTTTGAGAGGGTGAATGGGTCTCAGAGGGAAGCTGCTACCACTATGTTGACAGAGAAATACGTTACAATATTACTTCATCTCTGGATAAGCAATTCTGAGGACCCAAGCCAGCCGAGGGATGGGAACCCCATCCTTCCTATAGTGGAAAGACTTCCTAAGATGTGCAATCCACATCCCTTTCACCCCATGCCACCCCAGTGGCAACACACCTTCGAGTGGCAAAGAACTAGGAGGAAAAAAATTTTTCTTTTTTTTTAATGAAAGAGAGAGGACATGCAAGCCTAGGTTCTGCCTGATCCCTCCCTCTTGAAGACAGGATTTCTGCCCCTTCATAAGCTGTAGCCCTGTGTCAGCTTCTCCCGGACCATAAGCTCTGGCCCTGGCTTCTGTTAGCTATGGCAGAGACTATGGGTTGCCTGTCAAATCTCAGATGAAGAGCTCTGATGAGACAGAAATGCATTCTCTAGCACAGCAGACCACCTACACTGCCATTAGGCCTGCTTCCCTCATTTGAGAGCCTAGGTTCTCCGTCCTCGAACTGCCGCCCCCAGTGTCACGTGGGTGCAGGAGACTGAGTCATTGCTACATCCATTTCTCAGCCCCCAAGAGGACAGGAGAAGACGGGGGGGGGGGGCAAATATTCTGTTGGAGATAGCATTCATGACTTTGGTTCCTTCCAAAGCTGGGCTGTCGCCACTGCTGACAGAACCCTCTAACTTGACGGCCATGTTGCTGGATGTCTGATTCCTTTGGACAGTTCACTGATTCCAGCATGCACTGTCTTTGTTCATAAGCTAGAACAGTAATATCCTATTAACATTCTGGGCTGAAATGGAATGGCAATGAGGGCGTGGCCACTTGCGGGCCCTGCAAGTACCTGGAAGTAGCCCCTGCACACTGCTGTCCCCCAGCATGCACTGCAAGTCTTCATCATTGTCTAAGAGGCGAGGCTCTGAGGTCGCACACAGAGTACTGTGACCAGGAGCCAGGTTCCTGCCTCACCTAGCACATAAAATGCGCCAAATGCGCCAAATACGCAGGCTTTAGTGGAATGAATGGATGACTGATGCAGGAGTGGCTGAGTGAAGTTCAACCCTCCGCACAAGCTAACATTCTCTCCTGTGGACTATCCCCGAATGCTACACCCCTCTCAAAGCAGGCTGGCCCAGCAGAAACAAGTCTGGTAAGAAGCAGCAGATCTAAGTAAGAGAAAAGCAGGGCAAGGAATAAGCACTTGAAAACAAAAGCAAAGAAGCCTTTGTTCTTTGTCTCTTTTGTTGTGAAGTGTTGCTCGGCAGACAGCACAGTGCTCTCTGCGAGGCATTTCAAAGATTCCTCTCTGAAACTCCTGCTGGTACTGCCTGTGTATCCAAATTCTGAATTCCATCCCAGGGATTTAAGTCATAGCGGCAGACAGACAGCGAGGCTCTGTGCTGCTCCGTGGCAGAGGGTGTCTGATGAGCTTAGTCTAGGCTGCAGTCCCAGACTAAGCTGCCATTTTAACTGTAGCAAGCAGGATGACCTGGCAATGTAATTAATGCAGTTTCCTGCCTTCAACGGGGACAAACCAATGTGCTCTGAGATTTGCCAAGAGAGTGCAAGGCCCTAGGTTCAGTTCTGACACCACACATACGCGCGCCCATGCGTGCATGCGTGCGTGTGTGTGTGTGTGTGTGTGTGTGTGTGTGTGTGTGTGTGTGTGTTATTAGAGCTAGAGGGGCTGTGGACATAGTACATGCTGTGCATACTGTACTGTGGACCCTAGATTGGATCCATAGCACTGCAAACAACAAACAAAAATCCATAATGCTCTCTCACAGAATCCTGAGCTTCACTAACAAGTTTGGTGTCTCCATTTCTCCTATCATAAAAGGACAATTCCCCAAGCTCTGCCTAAGGTTAAATACCTCCCTTTGGGTTCTTTCTGGTCCTACACTCCCATCTGTGAGGCCCTGCTCTCATATGGGCCCTTCTTTCTGAGATGCCATCTAACAAACTACGAAGAAAGGAAAACCATGGACCTTCTCTCTTGGCATCTTCCTCTATGAGTTTTACAATGGCCAGGCCTGGTCAACCTTTGCTGCAGCAAGGGAGCAAGGGCCTGCATTTAGAGAGACCCTTTCTCTTGCTCAGAAGAAGAGGTAGAGGGAAGGAAAACACAGAGGTAAACGGAGAAAGAAGGTTGGAAAAAAAGGCAGGAGGAAGAAGGTTTCTGAAAGCTAGCCATGGCTTGTTGGCCTCTCCTTAGAGAAAACCTTTGCTGTGGTCTCCTAGGTCAGACCAATGCTGCACAGCAGCTCAGTCCTTGGAAGAGGATATCTCAGATGACTTAGGAGGTAAGCAATCCCAGGCTGCAGTGCAGAGGGCATCATGTACAGGAGGTAAGCAGCAAGCTGGGAAGATGGAGGGCTGAAGAAAGACGCTGAAATCTCTCCACCATCCTCTGTTTGTTATTAAGTGCAAGGGGCAGGCTCCGTTCTCCGCTTGCTTACAAAGGACACATTTATCACCGTAGAAAGCAAACATTTTGTTCCACACCAGGAAAAAACTGTCTCCTGACGCTGCTGCAGGGAGAAACACACCGGAGCCCAGAGATGTTGGCTAATGTGTCGAAGGAGCTCTCTCCAGTCCTCCTGGGCAGAGCAAATAGCACTGAGCTGCTCCCTCTGGGTTGAAATTGCCAGCTCGAGCTTCTGGTTCTCCCACACGTTTCAAGTAGGGACAGGAACAATGTGACTTCAGCAACCCACTTGAGATAGAAGCACAGACAGGCACCTGTCCAAGGTCAGGTACCCGTTCAGTCCCTGCAGCATGTGAAAAACCACACTCGGAGATGTTTATAACCCTGCCAGCAGGCTGCCTACAACCAATTAAACCTTAACATCTTGGGCCGGTACAAGGACACCAGGGTCCCAGGGACACACATGCCATCTCCTATTCAAGGTACAGATATCCAATACCCTGCAGTCATCTGAGAATTCAGGTGATTAAGAAACCTCCTTGTCTGGCCTTAATGGGATGTGCCTAGTCCTGCAGTGACTTGATGTTCCAGGATGCGGTGATACCTAGGGGGAGCCTTTCTCTTCTCAGATGAGAAGGGGAGGGGGTAGGGGAGAGGCTTATAAGGGGGGAATCTGGAGGGAGGTGGGATCTGGATTAAAATGAATATATATATGTATATATATATGTATGTGTGTATATATTTATATATTCATATATAAGATAGATAGATAGATAGATAGATAGATAGATAGATAGATAAAATTAATAATAAAAAGAAAACTGTTGGGGTTTAAATCTCGGCTCACATCTGGACAGACCACACCAAGCCAACATGGTTCCATGTGGAGAGGTTTAATGAGAGAAGAAGAGTAGAAGAGGAGAGGAGTAGAGGCCGGCCATGAGCATGTGGAGGGAAGCACGGAGGGGAATGGGGAGAGAAGGGACAAAGGGGAAGAAGGGAAGAATTCAAGAGAGCAAAGAGAAGAGAATGAGGAGGGGGCAAGCAGCCCTATATAGTGTCAGGCACAGCTGGCTGTTGCCAGGTAACTGTGGGGGTGGAGCTTAGACAGAATACCAACAAAAACTCCCAAGCAGTGGACCACAGGCAGCCAGACAAGCAAATTCTGCACCATATTACCTCTCCTGAGCCACAAGCCCAGCAGCAGTGCAAGCCCCTGGGATCCTCAGGCATTGGCCACCAATCTAGTCCAGATTTAATAAAAGAGGAAAACTAGAAGGTCTTAAATCCCACCCTCACTTTCCCCTGCTTTGCAGTCTTCTGTGGTGTGAGTTCTCTGCTTCATTTCGCAGTGACAGACACCTCTCTGAAATCATTAACAAAATAAATCTCCCCCCTCCCATTAAGTTGCTCTGTCAGATTTTTTATCACAACAATAAGGAAGGTAAATGTCTAAGGCACACAGTCAGAGTGACGGCACACTGGCCTTCAATCACAGACCTGTCAGAAGAAATTTTCTGAACATAGTCATTTCTCCAACTGATTTTCATTAATTTGACAAGAATCCTCTATTTCAAATCCCCATGTACTCTGATGATATCTTGTTCCTACTAAGGCCAACACAACACTTATGTTAAGTTTTAATGTTCTTTTACTTCCCTCCTGCAAAGGTCTAAAAGCCTTCAGAGGCAGAGGTAGATTGCTTTTCTCATCACTCAACAAAAAGCCCAACAAAAAAAAGTGACTTAAAGGAGGAAGAATTTGTCTGGGTTCACAGTTCAAAGGAAAACAGTTCATCAGAGTGGGGAAGAGGTCATGAGAGTAGCTCCATTTGTGGGACCAAACAGGAGGCAGAGCAAAGGGAATATCTTACTTATTTAGATTCTCAATCCCCTTTTTTATTCAGTCAAAGAATCTGAGGGAGACTCGGTTAATCCTCTCGGAAATGTTCATAAAAGACACAGTCATGGGTGTGTCTCTTAGGTGAGCCCAAATCCAGTCAAGTTGATAATGAAGATGAACGATAAACATAGTGGGTTACTATAAAACCATTGGGCGATGTCTCTGGCCCTCTAGAACAGACAGACAGATATCACACACACACACACACACACACACACACACACACACACACACTTCAAACAAGGAAACTCTCTGAGCTTCAGAGGGGTACTAATTCTATGGGATACTAGAGCTAGGTATAAAACAGAATTGTCTTGAGCAGTGTGGATTCTGATCATTCTAGACAGCAGTAGATACTTTGAAATATTGGGTGATTAATAAAATCACTCAAATAACAATAGCAAGCATCCACAGGATCAACCCACTTCTGTTAATATGTAAATCTGAGTTTCTCCCAGTCAAGCAGGGCTTTTCTGTGAGAACCTTGACTAATACGAACTATGAGTATGGATGTGCTTGTCCTGCATCCAGTCTCTGCTACCACTATGGGTGAATCATATAGTACAAAGTCTGAGAAAACATCCCTTAAGTACATGTGGAGCTGAGCTCACTCACCTTGTTGAAATATTCCCATAATTGAATGTTTATTGGGTTCCTGTCCCACAAATGATGTGTTAATTCAGGAGGCAGAAGCAGAAGGATCAGATAGCCTTGGCTACCTGGTAAGGTCAAGAATTTGATTCCAGACCACGTGGCTATGAGGGTTTGTTCATCTTTCCAAAGATACCGTTTGCCATTGTGGTGGTTTGAATGAGAATGGTCCCAATACACTGAGTGCTCAGTTGAACTGTTTGGGAAAGATTCGGAGATATGGCCTTGTTGGGGGAAGTATGTCACTCTAAGAGGACTTGGAGGTTTCAGAAGCCCATATAAGCCCCACTTAGGGTTCTCTCTCTGCTTGTGGACCATATGTAAGCTCTCAGCTACTACTTCAGCACCATGCCTACCTGCCCATCACCATGCTCTGTGCCCTCACAGTCACGGACTGTAGCCCTCTGGAACTGTGAGCCCCAAATTAACCTGGCCATGGTGTCTCTTCACAGCAGTTGAAAATAGCCGAGATGCCATATTCCTCCTCTTGCACTTGTCTCTCAACTCCCCGCTTAACAGCTCTTCTCCCTTTAATCAAGGATTAAGCCCTTGCTTCTCTGAAGTCCTACAGAGTGAAGTCTCTTTGTTTCCTTGCAATTACCTTTGTTTGAGTGATGTGCCCTTCTATGAGCTTTGCCTTTCTCCTCTATAAATTCATGGTACCTAGAAAGCAGTAGGCAAGAGCAAAGCCACTGTGATAATTTAAAGAGTAGGTTTCACAGACTAGAATTTGGGGAGCCGTGATCATCATGTACATCTAGCTGACCTGGAAGCTAAGGCTAACAAGATGAACAGAAGCTAAGTATCAACAAGTCACAGAAGCATAAAGAGTCTGGATCTTCTACACGGTTCTTGAAGTCTGTAGGAGTTTGGGTGGTGAGCTAATCAGATCTGTGATGAGGAACTATGGTTCTAATGACAGTATGGAAGGGCAGGCCAGAGAAGACCACTGTTGGCATGAACTTTACTCAAGATTTTGCCTTTCCAGGCAAGAGGTAGCGAGTGAATGAAACCAAGACAAATATTATTCAGTGGAACTCACAGCCAGGTTATTGGAGAACAGTGGAGGAAAAAACCCTCCAGAAGAGCTCTGAGACTGCCAGCTCATGGGTGTGAGAGTCGATGGTGTCACCCACCCGACAGGGAGGATGATTCGGTTAGACTGTCCAAAGGAACGCAGACAATCCCAGGATCTGTCTTTGTGGTTCTGCAGTTTAGGGGAGACAGCACATCTGAAGTTCAAGGAGGGTAGGGCTCAAGTAGAAAGTCAAAAGAGTAGGTGAGATCACACACACACACACACACACACACACACACACACACACACACAAAGAGAATACACATCAAAACAGAAGTGGGCTTCTAAGGAATGCCAACAGCAAATCTAAGGCCCTTGCTGGATTTTCGGACTCTGCACAGGGGATGAGGCTGCCCTGCAGGTGCCTGGCATCCTGTCCTCCAAGTTCCTGTGAGAAATGATTCTTGCAGTCTGCCATCTCTCAGAATTATTTTTCTGTTTGCTAATAATATCCAGGAACAAAAACCTCTGGCTCACCAGCTTGGGTTTAATGTGATAAAAATCCATATTCACCTTGAATGAGCTATTTCAGATAACAGAAATTTATTTGATCAGACTCCATTATCCCCTCATCTCTACCTTGCCCACAACAACGACAATGACAACGACAAAAGACTCCATCCAGAGGTTTTAGGAGACCATTGTTCATGGTCCTTCAGACCCTGGAAGTCGGCAACCACAAGAAGAGACATTAAAAATTAATGAATGTGCTATACCCGGTGTCTTGCAGTCAAGGATATTTAAGTAGATAAAAGAGGCATGGGGAGGGAAAGTCTTGTTGCTAATGTTTTCTTTATAATTATTAGGTGAGAGAGAGAGAGAGAGAGAGAGAGAGAGAGAGAGAGAGAGAGAGAGAGAGAGAACAGCTACCACCGAGACAAAATGAAAGGCGTGTGTTAGACAAGGCCAGGAGAGAGGACAGCACGCAGACAAATGGAGCACTCTCAGGCTCTGGGAGGGGGAGGAGGCACAGTGAGAGTGGAGAGCTGAGGAGAGGAGCAGCAGAAGCTTTCCACCCAGGGAGCTTCGCCTACAGCCTGACCAGCCCTGACTTGAACAATGAGGCTGTTTGGACAAGCCTGAGGCTAGTGGTAGAGACTTACATAAGAAAAACAAGTCTCTGGCTACTCTAGTCTCCATAAAGAAACCCCGAGCTCCTCTCCCACTGCAATCGTCTGTGGCCAAGGAGTGGTTTCACACAGTCCTGTGGCACCCAGAGAGGAATGTGCCCTTTGGATAATTAAAATGCCAGCCCTCCCGCTAAACGCAAGGGTATGTGCTGGGCTCAAAACAGATAAACCGGTACCTGCTTCCTTCCCATAAACTTAGAGGCCAAGCAGATCCTCCCCCACACGTCCCCCAAACACAGTTCTTAGTGAACTAGAAATGAATCCACTACACATTTTTTTTAAGTAATAGTACTGCAGGATCACAAACTCAGAACATGAACACATTTCCCAAATCAAGTCCGAAGCAAAAGGATTCTGTGTGTGGCTTACATTGTCCCTTGTAGGAAAGCCTGCAATACCATTCTAGAGAGAGGGTTGAAATGCTGGGGTTTACAGTTATATAAAGAGCAGATATTGTCAGGTAAGGAAGTGGACCTGTGTTCCATTATCTATGAAACAGCATGACTTTTGACAAACTTAGGTCAGGCGGGAGCTTGGGGATGTGCAGTGATCAAGCTGTCATCCCACATGGACCAATTGTTCAGTTTTAGATGGGACCATGAGCCAAAGGAACTCGGGGGAGAGTAGAACTGTACTTTCCTCCCTATGTGGTAGAGCTGAGTGGTACACTGCCTATTTGTCTAAGTTCTGCTGACCGGGTTCCCTTCCAGTCCCTCCCTGTCACTCTACTCCACTCCAATGAGACCGGACATTGACAGAGACCCAAGACATCACAGGCGGCTCTTGGCACAGGGCTCCAGTCACAGCTCTTCTCTCCCACATGGAGGGAGAAACCACCCTGGCTTTCGTGGAGATCTTGGCTTCTATGTGAAGTCATCTTTGCCACAAGACTGACCCAATAACTCAGGTTTTCCAGTGAGATTGTTTCTGGTTTCATTTTGCCATTCACTTCTATACCCAAACCACACTGTGTGTCAATGAGGTGCTGACTGCTGTAGGAGCTGAACCTGGAGAAGATGAGCAGCTCTGAGTCTAGCCACAAACACAAATTATCTTCTGTTTGGGATATATAGGATGGGAACAGGAGACAGACATTCAGGCAGATGGGGGTCCTTCCCTCACCAGCTCTATTGGCCCATTTTGGTTAGTCCTGTCACTTTCTTCCCATCTCGAAGTTGAGCCCTTCTTGCCTTTGCTCCCACCACAGTTGCCAGAAGCGCAGGTTTCCTCTGAGCCATGTTATCAGCCTCTCCTTCCTGTCAGTCATGATCTTGATAGCTGTCATCAGTCAAGTGGCCAACCTGTCCCCTTAGCCTCGGGCTCTCCATCCTCAGTCCCTCTGCCATTTTTCGTACTCGGTCACTTTCCTAAAATAGAAATCAGATTGCATCACTCCTTATTTAGAGACAATCATCAACTCACTGAGCTCTCGGTGTGACTGGGCTTCGCACCATCTGCAGGCACTTGGCTTAGGAAGAAGTGTCGTTGAAAGCAAGATGACTCAGCCAGGGGCTATGAAAGGCTGACTCAGGGCTCTCATCATAACTGCCCCTTATAACCCTAAGAGCTCATGTGACCCACAGATGTCATGGCTATCCTCCCAGTCAGGCCATTGACTCTGAACGTCAGATGAAGTCTGGGTGGCCAGGCTGGGGGACTCACCGGGATTTGAACTTTGAGTTGGGTTATGGGGGAAAAGGTAGCATGAGACTTTGTCTCTTTTTCAGAACTGCTGTTCTTCGCTTCCAGATATCCCTGCGCTGCCACTTTCTTTTCCCAAGTTCCCTGAAATGGCTTAGTAAGTGTGTCTAATTATCAGTCAATCACCGGCAGGAATCACCAGGCAGATGCTGTGCTCGGATCAGGCTTCCCACATGCGCTTCAGAGGCGGTACCTCAGCCAGTGCGGATCTGACTTAGGATGTGCCTGGAGCAGCCTGTGACCTGCCGTTTCAGCCCACCTCTCCTCACAAGATGCTTCCTAAGTCATTTGACCCCTCCTGTACCAAGAAATTGATCATGTCAGTTATAGTCATATTTTTCACGTAAAATCTCTCTCATGGTGGGAATCCTCTCCCTCTCCCTCTTCCACTGCCCTTCCTTGGTGCCTACAGCGATGGGCCACACTGCCAGTTCCGAGTAGGATTCCTAGATCCCTCTGCCCGCCAGGCTGGGAGTGCTTCATTTTCACATTTCGTTTTGGCTGCAAGTGTTAACTTTTCATTTCAGGAGGGGAGTGTGGGTTTTTCTTTCCCAATATCTATGTAATCCAGTATACATACGTTTATACTCACAGCCCCCTGCCACATGGGTCCTTCTCCTCCATTTCTCATTTCCTTCACACCAGAAGTCAGAACATTTCTGGTGCAGGCAGAGTCTGCGGGAGTTGTTGTTCACAGCTGGTGAGGGAAAGGGAAAACTGGGGAAGGAAAAAAAAATCAAGAGACCAAAAGGACAAAGGGCTCTTCAGGCAGAGGGAGCTGCTACCACAGGCTTGTGGAAGAACTGCTCCTGCAGTCTGCTGTAGACTTTGTTTTTGTGGCAGTGAACCCAGTCACCCCTTGTTTATTTAGACCCGTGAGCCTGGCTCTGCTCTCTAACTCTGCCTGTTCATATCTAATCATACTCCTAGCAAAGGCGTCTGTCATGGAAATGAAGTTATTTGCACAAAGCCGAACTAACCCTGAAGGGAGGAATTCAAGCTAAGAGACACAGAATTAAGACATAAATATTCAGAGCCATGTCTTCTTGCCTGGACTTCGTGTAAAACGCAGGCTGTGCGAGAACCTGTATGGGGTGTGGGGGAAGCGGGAGGGTTGGTCTGCTGTGGAAAGGGTAGAGAGAATGTGTGGTAAAGGAGAAAGGGGTGAACCGCTGGTCCCAATGCTGCTGAGGAAAAGAGCTGGGACTGAGAGGAGGGAGCTTGTGGGTCTGTGGAGGGAGAGAATTTCTTGGCATTTTCTGTGTTCAGAACTTCAACCTGTCTTCCACACCCTTTCAGTTCCCTACAGTGACTATCTTGGAGAAGTAGGCTGTACTTGGAATGTGCCTTCAAGCTGAGGAAGGGCCAGGCCGACTCATTCTAAGATGGATTATAGACACAGGTAGACGCCCGCCCGGTTCACAATCGCAAGGGAGAGCTGGCAAGAAAATAGGGAGAGAATGTTAAAAGATAAAAACACAATTCTCAGGATGGTATAAAGAAAACAGGGCTCAATTTTCCACTAGACTAGTGGTTCTCAACCTGTGGTTCTCCGGACCCCTTGGTGGGAATTCCCTCTGCTCTTTCCCTCAGCAGTGTCTCTGGAAGCATCCACCATCTTGAGGGCTAACAGGAATCCATGAAAGAACAAGCCTCCCTTGGAGCTTCTTGAATTATTAAACTATTGCCATGAGATGTCACTTGACAGAATATATATATATATATATATATATATATATATATATATATATATATATATATATACATATTCCCCCAAATCACTCTACAGAATATTTGAGGAGGAAAAGAAAAAATAACTGACAGCTGCTGAGGAAGTGGCTGGGAGAAGCTTCTACCCAAGACCACAGCTCAGCTACCCAGCCCTAGAAGCCACATGCACGGGACGCTATATGTACTGCTGAGCCAAAGAGGCTGCCACTGGGCAGGAAGATGAACAAATACCCCATTGGTAGAAGGATTAACCTAGAACGCGGGGCTCCAACCTTCAGCCCTCCTCAAGCGGGAGTGGGATCTGACCACCTTCTGATATATCGTTCGGTCCAAACAGCCAGAACAGTGCTTCCCTGGGCCCCTTCAACTGGGGGTGAGGGGAGACAACCAGAGACAAGAGAGAGGTTAGAAACGTAACCAGTCTATACACATTCTCATTTTCTCCATCAGATAAAAACTAGTCTCCCAATTCTCAACCGCAACCTCTCGAATTTTTTTCTATAAAAAAAAAAAAAACTCAGAAAAAAAAAAAAAGAAAAGAAAAAGAAACTATCTTTCAATTGCCACAAGAATTCAAAGTTTTCGCCCTGCCCCTGATTGCCGGAGGGCGATTACCCCTCCCAAACCTTTGTTTTCTCACTTGTCTAAGGAGAAACTCTGTTGTGGCCTGCTTACTAAGAGCCTTACTCAGCACTAACACTCTGGAAATCAGTGAGAAATCTTATTACAAGTTATTACTGATTTAGCTACAAGAGAATACAATTCTTAAAGAAATCTACGAGGAATCCCAATTACTGGTATCTAACTTGACAGAAAAAAAAAAAAAAGGAAAGTTCCCTTGGCATAGGGGAAATAATTAAAGGCACAAATTCTATTTTCTCTTTTGGAGAGCCCAACAGCCTATTGGCCCATTATGTCTTTATAATCTTCCCAAGAATTTTAGAGTCTTGATGCATTTGATAGATGCTATGACACACAAGCCAGCAGCTGACAGTGGCTTGGGAGACTAGATGTCTGTCTCTCACTGCCTTGAAGGCCAAACTAGATACTTCTTTTTTTTTTTTAAAGATTTATTTATTTATTATATATGAGTACACTGTAGCTGTCTTCAGACACACCAGAAGAGGGCATCAGATCCCATTACAGATGGTTGTGAGCCACCATGTGGTTGCTGGGAATTGAACTCAGGGCCTCTGGAAGAGCATTCGGTGCTCTTAACCACTGAGCCATCTCTCCAGCCCCAAACTAGATACTTCTAATCGGGGTAGAAGGTTAGGCTCTTCTTGCGATGATCTCTAGGGGGAAAGATGTCACATCTTCGTCTCTACCATAGTCAACAAACTTAATTGCTTGGGGAGGATGCATATATAATTGTTGTAGGTGGTCCCTACCACGTCCCTTCGTTTTCTATTGGCTCTATTCAGCCACAGAACCAGCTTTATCTTTCTTTTATCACCAAAGATAAAGAAACAGGAGCTTCACCAATAAGTCGCAGGTTTCTCATTTGATCTGCAGGACATACCCCAAAGTCAAGAGGCAGGTGAATGCCGTGATGGTTCTTCAGGAGGCAACGTGGCCGAAGAGCCTCATGGGGAGGGAGGAGTCAAGTGTTGCCTATCGGACACGGATGGATACAAGGAAGAAGAGAAATAAACTGCTCCACGCCAGCGGGGAAGTCTGGCTACTCCAGACCCAAACTCATCTCTTTTTTTCTATGCTACTCCATAGCCTTAAATTCCACCTGGAAGGGAAGTCTAGGACTACTGGCAGACAGAAGGAGGTGAAGCACTTCTGAGCCTCTAGTAAGACGAGGTACAGTTGCAAAAGTAATCGCTGAGAGCCAGCCTGGGAGGCATTGAATCTGTGGAATATTAGTTCCTGAATACCCCCCCAAATGCTACATTGCCCATATTTTTTATTTTTGCATTTAAATTGAATTTTATGGTTTCATGGTAATAAAAATCATTCCATTTATACTCTGTTCCTACCCAATAAGCTTTTACTAAGATATATTCTTCTACGCTGCCGCTACGTGCTTTGATTAACGGAGTTATAGATTCGCCTGCTTCCACATTCAAACAACTACTCTGATCCATTTCTGTTTTTCAAGCTCTTGCTCTGATCCATTGCCCTGCTTTGTAGAGTGGAGCGGAGACCACTTGCCACCCCTGGCATGCTGTGCCCCATGTAGGTGCCAACCTGTATACTTCAGACTCGTGCAAATCAGCCTGACTTGATCAGTGTTATTCTTATTACTTGTAACCTGATTAAAGTCATGAATCTCTGAAATATAACTGTGTTTTCAAGATTGTCATCTAAATTATGTAAATAACTAGTGCGGTAATTAGCTCTCTTTGATGAGCTTCCGTTTAGGTTCAAGACGAGCGGATCTATATTTATCAGCTCAAGGCATGCTTCGCTCCCAGACAGGCATGCAGCAGAGGTGAGCCCCTCTGGGGGACACTCGGAACAGCATCCAGACCCAGGATGGCTGGCCACCAGCTAACTCTCCATTCTCCCTCTCAACGTATCCTCCATTCAGGCAGAGTCTTAAAGAATGGGAACAGCTGAATCCTTATTTCTCCTAACTGCTTCACAAGAATCCTAAGAAAGAGAACCATTTTCTTAATCTACAGTCATTCTACCTCTGCCAGGGAAATTTTCCAGATTCTTCTAAAGATCTCTGCCTATTTCTCACCTCCATTTGCAGTTAAGAAAGCAATGTAGCAGTTTTCCCATAACAATCACTAGCTGCCTTCCATGAAATAAGTTCCAGCTCCCTGGTAGGGCTTGAGTGGCTTTGGTGTCCCCACGGCCGGTACTGCTCTTGGCAATCTTGCTAGGGTTTACACCCCGAGTCTACCACATAAGCTCATGATCACCCCTCTGATACAAGCCCCCCAACCAGTGAGTGGAAACCCACTACAGAATTATCCTGAGAAGAAAAGGATATCCTATCTGTCAAATCAGCTGTGTTCCTTCAGGAAGCAATGCTCGTATACCTAGTAGATCCAGTCCCATGAATCTACTCACCCACTCATTTCCCTGGGTCTCAGTTTCTCTATCTCTAAAATGGGTATAACAATCACACCCATCTCACTGTGCTGTTTCGAAATACGAACTCGAGTTAGCATTTGTTAGCAATATTCTTAGGTATAGTCTTCTGGCCTGGGCAGACATGAAAGACACTCTTAAGAGCAATTTTTCTCTCTTTCCAGCTTCCCTGTCACAAAGCCCCAGGTCTGGCTCCCAGAGCTTACAGTGTACGAGGAGCTGCATCCTACCCTGGGCAACTCCCCCGACCCCAGTCCCCAGATTAAAACACTCCACAGATAGCTAGGCACTAGCACTCTGAAGCCCAGTGTTGCTGCTGGACCATGCATGGGTTCACCGTGACTCTTCCACTGGTGTGCATGATGTCTCATCCTGAAGACTGCTGTTGCCGACTTCCCAGGATGCTGATTGACTGACACTTAGCCTCATCCACCTTGTTATGCAGTGTCCCCCTTTGCTGCTGCAGCTGCTGTGTTTTAAATGTCTGCAAAGCACCCTTCTGAGACCCAGGATGAGTCACCTGAAGAACCCAGACACACTCCTGCCTCCGGCCAGTCTGTGGGGTGGAAACTTGAATAGTGCAGCTGCCTGGTGGTTGTAATGGGTTCCACAGCCAAGAGGGACAATTAAACCACTAGACCTGAGCAGAAGCCAGGGACTATGTTCTGGAACAGAAGAACCAGGAACTGAATATTAACATAGGTTTTAAAAGGCCTCAGTGGAAACAGCTGTTGGGCCAGGGGAAGGGGCTGTTATCATTAGCTGTCAGAGTCCCAACCACGTTTGAGCTCACATATAATCGCTTAGTAGATAAAAGCTTACTGGTGCAGGAAGGATACATGACTGGAAGAGACTCTTCTGTGGATAACAAAAATGTTCTATAAACCGAGTGGTATTATTGGCACAACTCTGTGTATTCTACAACCACAAGGAGGTCTACTGTAAGAGAGGATTTTATGAGAACCAAGCTATAGCTTAATACCGCTAAGTTTTAAGAATGGAATCCTAACATGAACCCATCCAAAAGGCCTCTCTTCTGATTGTCCCCCATGGAGCTGCCAGGAAGCAGATGTGCCGTTTGGGACAGTGCCATGAACCATTAGGACACACGCGCAAATATTAATTGGTGATAATATTTTTCTATCCAGCTCAGTGCTTCTTTTTGCTGGGTGCAATTTTGCCCCAGAGGACATTTGGCAATGTTCGAAAACATCTTTGTCACCACACTTTGAGACAGCTGCTGGTGTGTGGTGGGCAGGAGCCGGGGGTACAGTCAGATACCCTGGACTCCACGGACCGAGCGCCACCCAGAGCACCTCACCGGCAACCGCTGTCAAGCTGAGGCAATCACACGTGAGGTTCCTCATGCCCTCCTTTAACGTTGGTTGTTTTTCTTTAAGCCTCAAAGCTGAGTATCTAAGATAATTCAGACGTTC
Source organism: Rattus norvegicus (assembly GCF_021556685.1). Taxonomy (NCBI): domain Eukaryota; kingdom Metazoa; phylum Chordata; class Mammalia; order Rodentia; family Muridae; genus Rattus; species Rattus norvegicus. Next base: position 53,238,548 of record NC_141538.1, on the reverse strand, counting down.
TTTCCCCTAAGTACTTTTCCTTGTAGGTAATTTTGATAGTGATAGCCTAGTTTCAATTTGTTCCACATTCACAAGAAAAACAGACTTAAAAAAAAAACTTCTCTTTTGCAAGAAAAGCTAGGTAAAATTTTTATGAGAATACTGTATTTTCAGCAAATTAAGAAGTTTGTATGTTCAATGTGGTTGTTTCCTATGTATTCCCTTGGGCAAAATAAAAAAATAAAAAAGAGATTATATTCACCTGAACAAAAAACAATATCACCCTTTTTCCTTTAAAATGAAATTTCAAAGAGAAGTGTCTTACTGAGAAAACAGAAGTATGTTTATTCTTGGGGGGGGTGTGAGAGCTGGGAGGTGCGAGGTTGGGGAAAGGACTGGAGCTCTGAGGTGAGCTCCGTTTGAGCCTCTACTCTGCCTTTGGTGTCCAGTGACCTTGGCAGCTCCATGCTCTCCCTGAGCCTAGGCTTCCTCTTACCAAAACAAGGTGATGGCACCCATTCAGAGTCCCATGTGAGCACCAAAACGGGGCTTGAAAGTGTTCCTCACTTTTTCTTTTCTTTTTTTACTTTCTGTTCCATTTTATTGATTAATTTCTAATTTAACTATTTCCCTATTGATAATTTTTAATTTTATTTTTTGTGGATATTTTATGTATTTACATTTCAAATGTTTCCCCCTCTCCCATAACCTCTCCCTCTCCCCCTGTTTCTGTGAGGATGCTCCCACTCCCACCCATCCACTCCAACCTCAACACCCTGGCATTACCCTACTTTGGGGAAATGAACCTTCACAGGACCAAGGGCTTCTCCTCCTATTGATGCCAGACAATGCCATCCTCTGCTACATATGTGACTGGAGCCATGGGTCCCTCTGTGTGTATTCTTTGGTTGGTGGTTTAGTCCCTGGGAGTTCTGGTGGGATCTGGTTGGTTGATTTGCTGTTCTGCCCTTGGGGTTGCAAACCCTTTCAGCTCCTGCAGTCTTTTCTCTAACTCCTCCATTGGGACCCCCGTGCTCAGTCCAATGGTTAGCTGCAAGCATCCTCATCTGTATCAGTAAGGTTCTGGCAAAGCCTCTCAGAGGACATCCATATCAGGCTCTCGTCAGCAAGTGCTGGTTCAACTGGAGGTCAGCATGTAGAAAAATGCAAATCGATCCATGCTTATCACCCTGTACAAAGCTCAAGTCCAAGTGGATCATGGACCTCCACATAAAACCAGATACACTGAAACTAATAGATGAGAAAATGGGGAAGAACATCGAACATATAGGCACGGGGGGGGGGGGATTTCCTGAACAGAACACAATGGCTTATGCTCTAAGATCAAGAATCAACAAATGGGATCTCATAAAACTGCAAAGCTTCTGTAAGGCAAAGGACACTGTCAATAGGACAGAACAGTATTCGCCACTTTCTTCTGGTAGCTTCTACTCGTGGTCCGACCTGAGCCAGTCAGAACCCAGTTCTCATCCTGTTAATATTCAATGGCACCTCCTTGGCAGACACCAACAGCCGTGTCCATAAATAACAGTATGGAAGGGATGGGGACCTGGCATAGCGGTAGACCATGTGTGTAGCATACACAAGACACAGAAAGAAATGATAGAAATAAGTAGGTTTGCCTCCAGAAGCTTCCAGAGCCCATTGTCAGGCCTGCAGCAAGAACGACTGGTATGGTGCCTCTCCTCTCCTCAGACGGGCATCTCAGGGTGCTACAGTAACCACCCTTCTCTGTGGTTTAGCAGGGTCCACGTGTACTCTGAGCAGGTTGTAAGATAATACCTTGGTAACTGCCCCATAGCTCCCCGTTTTATTTTAAATGTTTTATCAATGTATTAAGTATGCATAAAAATAGGATTCATGATGACCTACTTCATACATGTATATATTTCAATCATATTTACCTTGTGTTACTGTCTTAGATGGGTTTCTATTGCTGTGCTAAACACCATGACCAACAGCACCTTGAGGAGGAAAGAGTTTATTTCAGCAGCAACCTGGAGTCAGAAACAGAAGCAAAGGCCATGCAGGAATACTGCTTATGGGCTTGCTCCTCCTGCCTCGCACAGCCTGCTTTCCTATACAGCCCAAAATACCTGCCTATTCTAGCCTGGACCCTTCCCCAAAAATCCTCAATCAAGAAAATGTCTTGTAGTTTCTCACATAGGCCAATCTGATAGGCATTCTTTCTCCAGTGAGGTCCCTCTCCTTAGATGACTCTAGCTTGTGTCAAGTTGACAAGAACTCACCAACACGGTTAGCCTCTCTTGTCCCCTCCCATATTCAACAGTCTTGTTCCTCTTCCCAACGACCATCTCTTCTCTCTCCCTCCCTCCCTCCCTCCCTCCCTCCCTCCCTCCCTCCCTCCCTCCCTCCCTCCCTCTCTCCCTCTCTCCCTCTCTCTCTCTCTCTCTCTCTCTCTCTCTCTCTCTCTCTCTTCTGTGTGTGTGTGTGTGTGTGTGTGTGAACCATTAAGTTTCATTAGGCATGGCCAAAAGTCTGTTTATAGAAGCACCTTACCACTAAAGAAGTGTTTCTCCTTTTCTATCAACTAGTAACTGAAAACAAATTTTCAAGGAGCAGTAGGCCCCATGAACCCCTCCCATTCTCAGAACAGAATAATGACAGTCCTGAACTTGTGTAGAGTTTATTTGGAGAATGGCAGCCTTCACAATCCAACAGTACAACAGCCATGTCATGCCAAGAAGTCAGATTTCCACACTGCCCCTGCCATGTTTCCTGACTCTCACATTCCCTTCCCACGATGCTCCCTAAGCCTTGGGGGTTGGAGGATGCTATAGTTGTTCTGTTGATGGCTGAGCATTCAGCAGCAAATCGCTCTCAGGACTTTGGCCAGTTTTGAGTTTGTGCAGTCACCTCTAACCCCTGCCCAAGAGGCTTCTCTGACTGAAGCTGACAACAGCATTAATCTACAGGCATAAACACAGGAAGGAATCTGACTGAGAGAGCATGTCCATTTAGTGAAACAACAGCTTCTCCACCAGGTTCCATGACCTCCTCATCCATGTTGGACTGGGTAAAGTATTTTCTGAGGAGGAAGAGGCATCAGGTCCAATCGTAAAGTGGTTGGTCATCCCTACAGCAGAATGGTCACTATTGTAGCAATGGGCTCCTCTCCCCTGGGTGGTCAGCATCATTATACACAGGGTCCACACCTGAGTAAAGCCCGTTACTAATCATTCTCACCGACAGTCTGCACAGCACCTTCCAGCAACATGGGTGCTACTCGTCAGGGAGGGAGCTTCCAGTCCAGTGTCAGCTTGATTAAATTCGTCCTATGACCAAAGTGCATGGCATTTTCAGCAACAAGGTCTGAAACCATCTATCTAGTTCTGGTTGGCAACCTATACAAGTGGAAACTACATGTATTATTTATGTGTGGTGGAGGGAGCGGTTCTGAGACCTCCATGTCCAACAACTTACAGGAAGATAGCCATCTCCTGACCTGGATTAGATCCTCAGGATACATGGGGATGAAGGAAAGAACTCACTTCCTCAAGTTGTCCTCCGGCTTCCACATGACATATCCACGAGCAAGTGCACACACATACATAGGTAATAAATATATAAATAAGCAAACGAATAAAATGTAAGGACAATGATGATAAAAGCTTTAGGTTTTGATCACTGTCTTAGTTAGGGTTTTTTGTTGCTATAAAGAGACACCATGACCATAATAACAATTCTTATAAAGGGGTGCATTGAGTTGTGACTGACTGACAGGTTCAGAGGTTGAGTTCATTATCGTCATAGCAGGAAGCCTGGTGGCACACAGGCAAATATGATGCTGGAGAGGTGGCTGAGAGTTCTGCATCTGGATCGGGAGGCAGCAGGAAGAGAGCATGAGCCACTGGGTCTGGATTGAGCTTCTGAAGCCTCAAATATCACCTCAAGTAACACACTTCTTCCAACAAAGCCACAACCATTCCAACAAGGCTACACCTCCTAATGGTACCACTCCCTGTGAATCTGTGGGGGCCATTTTGATTCAGAGCGCCACCGTCACCTTACCGACTCTCAGGCGTGCTAATGCTTTTCTCGTATTCCATTCCTTTTAATGGCCCCTCCCTTACTCCCCTCTTCCTCCATCTCTCTACCTTCTACTCACTTAAACATTTCCACCTCCATTAGTGTCCCCTCTACTTTCACTCTACGCCCCCTCCTCCCCTAAAAGAATATTTTCCCCCTAGTGCCAGAAATGGGGGAACATCTTATTGAGTCATTAGCCATAGGAGCCCTATAGACTCCCTCAAAAATCACAGGCTCTTGACAAGTCAACCTACTGCTGAAGACACCACTTACTTACATCATCCAACACAGAGAAAGCAAGCCGATGCCCAGCTAGAAGCTTCACTCACACAGACAAGCATGTGTGGAGCTGGACGGCACTTTGCACACTACGAGAGGAGAAAATTAAGCATCAAAATCACTCAGCTACGAACGCTGTGACCTGCAATAGTGACCTGCCTGCAAGATGTGCTGGCGCAATAGTGTCATAAATGTTATAGAAGTAACCAGCCACTTTATTTTTTTAATCAGATTTAAGGCCCACTACATGAGCTGGAAGCCATCACTGACACTACTAAAGTAGCCTAAAAACCTGAAACTAGATAGATCATGGACCTACGGCAAAGCCTACTGTTATTATTCTTCCAAAGGAACATGGTGATACAGTGACTCCTAATGACATGTTTCTGTCCCCATAGGCAAGCATCATACAGTTCTCAATAGAGAAGCATCTTCTTGCAATGGATGGTAAGTAGTGTGAACAGCACACAAGAGTGAGAGATTTTGGAGCACTCACTCCTACATAGGAAGTCACTACCAAACCCTTCCCCTCAAGGCTCAGGGAGCTATGTGGAAGGAAAGTGGAAGCGCTGTAAGCCCCAGAGACTGTGGACGACTACAAGGAAAAAGTGTCTTCCAAACGCAAAGGGGTGATACGCATATGAACTCGCAAAGACTTTGACAGCGGACATAAGACTTGCTAAGGGTCAAACAAAACCCTAGCACTGAGAGGGGAAAGGAGCATATCCATCCCTAACAGGAAGCTCTTCGCAATTGATATCTATGGCCTTTGCTCCATTGGACTGGACATATAAACCATGCTGCCTTGCCAGGAGCAGTGGGCCAACAACTCCATGGGTTTTTATGCATTTGGGGGGATTCACCTTGTTTGGGTATTTTTTGTCTTATCGAAACCTTGTTTATTTATGTAATTTGATTTGTTTGTTTGTTTGTTTTGTTTGTTTTGTTGCTACTTTCCCCCCCCTCTCTTTGGCCCTTTTCTAGTTTTTGAGGGCTCTAGACACATTCAACTCCCACACAAATATGTATATCTACAGAGTCTGGGGTGGATGATGCGGCGCAGTTGGTAGAGTGCTTGCCTCTGTGTTAGTTAGTTTTCTGTTGCTGTGACTCATGTTGACTTATGGCTCCAGAACAAGAATGCATAAAAGCAGGAAGCTGAGAAATCACATCCTCAACCCCATGCCATTTACTCCATTAAGATGTATTCATCAGGAGTTGGATTACTGGTTGAATTCTTTTTATTTACTCACTTAAGTGATCTTCCTTCTTTCCGTGGAAGTGGGTGCAGTGTCGGAAGGGATTGAGTTGTAATAGGGTTGAGGGACCATTTCCTACAGTTAGAATGGCACTCAGGGCACTAGGCTCTATCCTCGGTCTTCCTGTGTGAGTAGAATACCGTCTGCAGTAACAATCGCTATCCATGGGTGGACTCACTATGAAAATAGAACAATACTCAATCATAAACAACTGTTCTGTACATCCTGACCATTTTGAGAAGTAAGTACTTTGTGTGCTAATATATCTGTTACAAGGATATGACCAGAAAGGAAACACACACACACACACACACACACACACACACACACACACGCACATACACACACAAAGACTAGTGACTAGTACTGAGATAATAGAAAGAAGGAAGTAGAAAGGGACATTGCAGGAGCCAAAATGTGGGGAGCAGGGAGGTGAATGAGCTAAAGGCTGACTACAGAAAGATGTAGACATGTTATCAAACAGCATAGAATAGTCCTGTCCCTCCAAGGCTAAGGCATGAGCACCATGTAAACCAATGCAGATCATCACACACACACACACACACACACACACACACACACACACACACACACACACACACAAACTGGGCAGGAGGCAGGAGGCAGGAGTGAGCTAGTCTGTTAAAATGACATTGGGTATTAAATATAGAGGAAGAGAGCCAGATGGAAATGTGGGGTACAAGACTGACTGGAACACCGTTGGCTTTCATCTGACCCTCTCACATTCTCACAGCTGTAATGCCGTCCCTCCTCTCAAAGGTCCTCCAAAATGGACAGTCCTTCTAACGCAAAACTGGCTTGCTGAACTCTGTTTCTTCTCATATCATAGTCCAGCCCCAAAAGGGTTGTGATTCGGCAGACGTCTGAATCTTTATCAACAAAACACGTGACCTTCACTTCCCTTCACATCTAAGAAAAGGTGAGCTAGCTTAAGCCTAGTGAAGCACTCCAGCACCCCAAGGCCCCCTCTCCACTCCTGGCCAACCAGTCAACTTATTTCTATTCTTGATTCATAGCTCGCATCTGACTTGAGTCCTTACCTCAGAACTTGAGTCAATTGGGAAGTTCACTTGGGAGAGGGCTTTGCTGATTATTGTCTGCTTATAAAATGCTAGCACTCTGCTGGATACTTAGTATACGTCATCAGTGAGTCATCTCAGTCCTTATCATAGCAGACCCTTAATGATTCTGTGGAGCAGTGCATAACAATCCTTATGGAGTAACTTGCATGATTTTCACAACAAACAGAGTTGTTACTGATATTATGCCTGTTTTTCAGACGAGGAAATGAAGACTTAATTTTAAGTCATCTACTGAAGACACAAGAAGAAAGTCAGAACTTAAACTTTGTACCCCGAGGGGTTTATAGCATGTTCAAACAGGTGCCTCCCTTGCTACTTAATAACTTGCTTCATTTGCAGTGACCCACAGTCTTAGACAACGCTCGGCTGCTATGACAAAATATGACACACTGGTTAATTGTAAACAGAAGAGGTTGTTTGGAGGCAGAGAAATCCAATGGCATCGTGCCAACGTCTGATGGGGGCTGGGGCTCCATCATAACACGACAGAGACACAAACAATCATGGGAAAGACAGTGATTAAAGACTTTTGTAACAAACCCAGTCTTACAATGACTAATCTACTTGCACAATTGTGATGTTCATCTATGCATGAGGGTGGACCCAGGCCTTCCAGTGGCGTCCCTCCTCAATGTTCTCCCCTTGGGGATTAAGTTTTCTATACATGACTATAAGAGAACATCCAAACTATAAGTCACCCGCAGACCGGTGACCCTGTCCTACGCCGGCTCTGTTCAGTTAAACCTCTTTCACCTTAAGCTAGCACATTCAGAGCAATTGCTGAAGTCCAGGGTTTTCAAACCAAGCACATCTGCCTCTAATTAAAAAATAGAATGCCTACGGGGTAAATTGCAAATTCTTAAACCTGACTTAAAATTTGGAGAACACTTTCAAAATTGAATAATATGAAGGTTTCAGCATTCAAGATGCTTTCATTTTAAAATTAGGCAATCACTCATAGCGAATATCACGAAAATATTTCTCTAGTATATGAAAAGCTCTAGATTGATCTACAAAATATTAATGATGATGATGATTAATAAATAAATAAACAGGCAGTCTTTCTAGTGCTCCATTCCCCTGGTATAGAGAAACTTTTCTAGAGCTAAAGAAATGCCTCAATTGCTAACATGCTTGACATGCATACAAGTAGGAGGATCTGAATTCAGACTCCAGCATCGCCAGTATAAAAAACCAAGGGCAGTGGTACTTGTCCATAATCCCAGTGATGGGACGGCAGAGTCAGGAGAATCTCTAGAGATTGATGGCCAGTCAGTCACCATGGTCAGGCTCCAGATTCAGTGAGAGACCTGTTTTAAAAAATAATAATAACACAGTGATGATGATGATGATGATGATGATGATGATGATGATGATGATGATGGGGGCCATTGAGGAAAATACCTGATGTTGACCTCTGGCCTCTGCATGAGAACACACACACACACACACACACACACACACACACACACACACACACACAGAGAGAGAGAGAGAGAGAGAGAGAGAGAGAACTTTGGTAACTTTTTCATGGACCAGTTTAGGTCTTGGTAATAATGATCCCATGGTACCTTTCTGTACCTACCATTAGCCACTTCAAGAGTCCTGGGCCTGCACCAATAATGCGGGTGAATTAATTATTCCCCAAGTCTTTGATTCAATCAAGCACTTCTATACTAACCAAGACAGGCAAGATCATCCCTCCCAGAACGCCTCTGCCCTATAATCACTTCCCATGCTCAAGACAGACTCTGAACCCAGAAGTCATCTTCAGGGAAACAGAATGTAGGTGATAGAATTTTACCTCAAACCCATCTAGCATTTTGTCAGCTGTCGCAAGAGTAAGAAAGGGCACATAAAGGACCTGTCTGAGATAGTCACCCCCTCAAGAATCACCTCGGTGACTCTCCCCTCTGCTCAGAACACCTGCTTCTGTTTTCTTCTCACCTTCATCTCACTTCCTGAGGGCAATGGCTCAAATGCTCTCACCCCTGGGAAAGGCCCTGTTCTGTGCCCCTTTCCCATGGCATCGTGTACCTATCCCGATCTCTAATACTAACTGTGTGAAATGGCCAGCTTGGATCTGTCTCCACCACCTCACTAAGGACTGGTGGGCTTCATGTTTAAGCATGTTTAAGCGTGTGCGTAGTTCCATCATCACACGGTCTCCTTCCCTGTGTCTGATCTCTTCTTTTCTCAGAGTTTAAGGCCTACTCCATCTGCAACAATTTCATCTCTGGTTAATAACACCTGCAAAGACTCTTCTTCCAAATAAGGCCATGTTCTCAGGGACCCATGGGTTAGGACTTGCCTGTTTCTTTTTAAGGCACACAATTTCGCTCACTGCAGAATTAACCTCCATATCCAATCACCCCAAATACCTCCTCCATGTTGCCAGAGGAAATGACTCTGCTCTAGGGCCTTCCAGTCACTTCGCAGTGCCCTGGGTGCCACTGCAGCTGTTCACGGGCTGTGGCTGCCCTGAATTTGCCCCTGTGGTTCCAGATCGAGGGGAATCACAAGTTCTAGAGGCTTGTGAGCCAGTTCCAGCAGCTAGAGCCATCAGCATCCTGAAAACACAGCTACAAACTTGGGTCACTGCCTCCAGTCTCGCAGTCTCCGAAGGTGACAGAAACAGTACTCAAAAGCAGCGTTTCACTGTGGAGTATCTGCCTCCCCTCCGAACTCTACCTGTCCCCTTCGCTCTCTCTTTGGGGCTTGGAAGAGAGAATACAAAGAAATGATCAGAGGGGTTGAGCCCTTTCCCGTGAACAGGTTGTATGGATTGAATGCCAGTGAGTCCAGTGCTGAGTTTCCAGTTTCTTGCTACATTTCAGCCTTCCTGAGGCCCCCTAATCAGATCTTGGGTCACGCTCAAGAGTCCATGGAACAAGGGAGACTCCATGCTCTCACTTCCGTGTGTGTCTGGGAAAGGGATTGTTGTTCAGCAGGGTTCAGGATTTTTCCTACAGTCGTAAGAAAGGGAAAGCGAGATTTTTTTTTTTGGTGGGGAACACTTCTACCGGTCTCTCTATGCAACTCCAGAAAAGACGTTTTCTAGGCAGAATTCCCTTCACATCTCTATTTTGTATTCTGACGGTGAACGGAGCATAATCCGTTCTCCCTGAAGTACTAATCAACTTACTTGCCAAGTTCTTTCCTAAACAAACGAACTCTGTGCTTGTACATCTTTCTCCATACAAAACACAGAACTCAACTGATTCGTGGTTTGCTGATGAGCCCTGAGACCCTCATTTCATTAGCAGGCCATCCGCGGCCTCTGGGGAGAACTGCCCAGAATATCTGTAACCTTCCATCGCTGAAATTCATTTCATTCCTGAATCCTGCTTCCATTGTGATGATGAACATGGGCTGTACACCAAAATGCTACCAGACGGGAGAAAATACCTGAATAAGAAGATTGCAAAGGCAGAAGATTACAATCTGCTTAAAATGCCCATTTTTTTCTGTTCGGATGGAATCTCTCACTCTTGGGTGTGAGAGCTTGGTCGTCACCAATGTCTGATCACAGGCATCATCCGTTCATCTTTCCAGGATGATGTGGAAAATTTTTCTCAACAGTTCTGCATAATGTACGCGGCTCAGCTGCTCACATGCAGAGGGAAAGCCGGTTCGTGTAGGAGCAATCGCTGCACAGAATATGCAGACGCTGTCAGACCTGGGGAGGACTCTTTGGTGGGCTGAGTCCTTCAGCCCCCGCCAAGTCTCAGCAAGGACACAGCCCCGTGCATTTGACAGGGTTCATTTTGCAGCTTCAAAGACAGGCACCATTTAAATTCACAGCCTCCAGAGCGCTTGGATGTAAGGGATGATGATGACATTGACATTTGCCCCTTCGCTCAGCTGTGAGTCAGAACGCAGGCCTCGAAGCGCCAAAACTTCGAGGAGATGGTGTTCATATTCTGGCCTGAATTAATATGAGCAATATATATGCTTGTCCAGTGCCCCATGACCCTTCTGCAGGGATGATGTAATTCATCACTCAAATGCAGATTCCTCTTGAGAGCAAAGGGAAATGGGCCTTTAACAACTTTCAGGGAAAATATTAACAGGCAGGACCATCCCTAGTCAACATGGAAACATCCAAAAGCGGTCAACACCGCTTTTCTTTTCCTCCTCCCCCGCCCACTGTCAGCACCTCCTCCCGGAATGTCCAATCCTGCAGACCCTCAAGGACACCAAGGTTCTGATAACCATGGACTGGGACTGGAGCTGGGATGGTTGGGAGCTGCTGGCTGCTACTGCTACAGTGCCACCTTTTACTCACATTCAGATTCCTCCACTGTCAACACGTGATACTACAAGGGACAGCTGAACCTCTGCAGGCATATGTGCGACCCCTGAGTGGACTTGGGAAACTCGTTTCCATCCTCAATGCTAAACCCTGCCTCATGCCATGATAGTCCATGAGCTCCCCTAACCCAGGGGTATCCTGGAGACATCTAAACGTATAATAGGTAGATTTTAGATAAGCTAGAAGTCCTCTCAAGACACCTCCAAGACCAAGATCTCAGCACAAAAAAACCTTTATTTGTCCCAGAGGCACAGAAATCATGGATAAGGGACAAAGGGAAGAGACAGAGGATGAGGGAGATGGGGAAGAGAACAAAGATGAGGGGAGAAAAGAGACAAGGGAGATATTTGTGTCAGGGGGACAAGGGACTGTTTCGGGAAAGAGGTGACACAGGCCTGGCTCACAGGCAAATGGCAGGTTATAAAGGTAAAGGGGGAAATCTTGTGTTAAAAGGTGAGTGTTTAATTTTAATTGGGCTTGTTAATTGGGTGACCCAAAGGGGGCTTTTGATTGATAGACTTCAATACTTTGATAGCTGGACCTTGGCAGTCAGTCTCAGGAGGAGGAAGTGGCCACATAAGGGAAGCGACAGGAAGGGCTAGCTTTCGGAATACAGGCTAATGGTTTTTTAGCAAGGCAGAGGGAACGGAGGAGAAGGGCCTGACAGGGCCATGCTTGCCACCCTCAGGCAGCCAGAGTCTCTGCACAAACAGTATGGAGCCAGTATCCTGTGGAAGCTGCATTTAGTCTTGGAGACAGGAACAGATTTAAAGTCATGGATGTGGAAGAACACCTGAGAAACACGGCTGTGACATCTTTGAATCCCAAGACAACAACGTTCAGTTATTCAGAAATTAATGAGGGAGATAAATGTTGTTTTTAGAATTTGCCTCAAACTAGAGCTCTCAAAAACTACTGCAATTATTCTAGTTCCAGACAGCAGAAACTCTTTCTGTTTACCATCCACTACAGACCAGCGCTTGCGTCTCATCTGCTGACACAGAGCGCCTCTCTCTCTCTCTCTCTCTCTCTCTCTCTCTCTCTCTCTCTCTCTCTCTCTCTCCTCTGTGCTCTTTTCTAGCACATCTGTCATCTGTCTTGGTTCATGAGGTTTTACAATGGACATGTGAGGGTGGACCCAGGAAGAATGGATTTTCTGCCTGTTACTTCCAGAGCCCGGTAACGTGACTCTGTCACGACACCTATCTGCTATCCTTGTTTTTCTAGCCAGTTCCTGCCTTTACAACTCGGTTCTAAATATGTGACCCAGAGCTAGAATTTTAAGATGCTGTATCCCGAGGTCAAGCGTTCCTGGGTTCGTAGCTTCTAATCCCTTCCCTGGTTAACCTAAGACATTATAACGTCTCTGTGTTAATTAGGCCAATTAAGAGGAAATCCATCACAAAGTTAGTTGAAATAGATCTATGAGAGCCTTGTCTAGGGAAAATGTATAATCTCTCGCAATTACTAGACACCCAATTTGTTTAGTGGCTTGAATTCTGTTCAAGCTCAACCTGTCGTTTCAGAAAAATGTTCACACATTTGCAGCGCCTACAGTGAAGAATCCATTACTAACCTGGAGTAAGAGCAGGGTATATGGTACCATTAGGAAGGATTTGCTTCCAGTCCCTGCTTCTGATAGATGCGAACGCTGAGGCCCCACTCTCTGGGGTGTGGACATGAGTTACATCCTTTATGGGACCAGTTTTGTGGCCTTAAAAAATTACCATTCTTCTTTGGGTTTGACATTCTCATTCATAAAACATGGACCGCAGATTAGAATTAGACTTGACCTCCCGGGTCATGAATGTCATTACTTCATTCCCACACTCAGGCAAGCAACTCAACTTCCTTAAATTTGTAGAGCACATTGTTCGGGTAAAATGCTCAAGATATACAGACAATTACAAAGGGAACTAAAATGGTTCTTTGAAACCTTGTGAAGGAGAAGTTGAAGAAAAAGAGGAGAGAAGGAGGGAGGGAGAGAGGGAGGGAGGGAGGGAGGGAGGGAGGGAGGGAGGGAGGGAGGGAGGGAGGGAGGGAAGAAAACACCCAACAGAAATGCTCCAATGCCCTGTTTGAACAATTCTCTAGGGCTGTACACTCCACAGCCTCAGAATTAACAGTTTCCTGAGACATACACACTGTCTCCATTTTTACTTTGATGCTTTGATGAGATGAACAGGTCTTGGCAGATGATGTCAGCACTTTTTGTGTATTTGTTTTAGGTTTGATACAAACAATGCCATGTTAGACCCTGAAATCCCTCTCTCCCTTCGGCTTCCAGGAGCTTTGGGATCAACGCTGTTATTGGATGAGCCCGAGAGGTTCCTGTCCGGAGTTTACCTCACGAGTCCAATACCTTATCCCACTAATTACCTCTGTTTTCCACCTGGGAGCTCACTTGGATTTAAATAATTTCCTTGAACTCGACTACTCCCCGTCATAATCTAAAAGTGTACGTGAAGGGGAAGGACACCTCTGATCCTAAATTTCAGATTTTAAATAGTAAATGAGAGGAGCAATGATGGGAAATGACTCCACTGTGTGGTGAAGCTTCTCTAAAGAGTCGTTTACAGCCCTCTGCTCTCTTGTCCCGGAGAGACGCAATTTCCACAGGATGTAAAGAATGATGGCTGCATTTTGTTTATAGCCAGTGTCTGTTGGGAAGGCTCCAAGGATGGCCTGCTAAACACTTGGATGGACTGACTTATTTGTCAGCATCGTCTCTCTCACAAGGTAAGCACCAGGGAGCTCTTCCTCTGACTCAGTGTGCTAGAGAGTAGCAATGTACAGAGTTTGAAAATGGCGGTAACAGTCTGTTCTAGATGCGAGGCACAGGGCCTGGGCGGGGGTTGGGGGGAGTAGGACTGAGACAAGTAAGAGCAGATTGTAACCTTTATTTGGACCAAAATTACACACCCTGTAATTATCAGACCAAAAGAAAATTAGAGTCAGCATTATTAAATCCACTTCGGCTAAAAATGGGTGAGGGTGCTAATGACCACTTACTTCTGAACATCTCACACTAATACAATGCAATTCTCCAACATCTGGCAGAAATCTCACTGCTGTGCTGTGACTATTACTGTTAGAGGAATGCTGAGAGTCCAGGCTATTGGATAAAATTATAGAAGCCAAGCCAAGTTTGTGAGTTAGAATAAAACTAACTGTTCAGAGAAGGCCTTGTGTCCAGGCAACAAAAACACCCCAAAACCAGTGAGATTACGGTGCTTCTAAAATAAAGGCCAAGTTAATTTTCCATTTGAGGAACATCCACCAGATTGGCAGCTGTTCACCTGGGACAAGATGCTTCCTCTCCAAGGTTCTAAGAAACTGGGAACGTGTTTTTAAAACTTGGGTTAGGGACCTGGAGACTATGTCAGACAATGCATGGAGTGGCACTGTCAAACTGTGTGCCATCCTGCATCTGAAAAGTCAGAATGGCAAAAGGAAGGCTTCTGTGAACACCTATCCAGCCTGTTACCAGAGTGACAAGATGCCCTTGGAAACCAGAAATGTTGGGGAGAGGAAGTGTATCCTCTAGAAAATAGTGGAAGGATATCCAACCTTGTTTTCACTCTCACATAATTCTCCCAACATTCCCCCAGCACAAGGCAAGAATTCGACTCTGTCTCTCTGACAGGAAGAATATCATTTAGAATTGTTAAAATATATTGATGTAATCCCATCATGTAAGGCCTATGATGATAGTTAATATTTGGGCTGGAGAGATGGCTCAGTGGTTAAGGGCACTGACTGCTCTCCCAGAGGTCCTGAGTTCAAACCCCAGCAACCACAGGGTGGCTCACAACCATCTGTAATGGGATCCGATGCCTTCTTCTGGTGTGTCTGAAGACAGCTACAGTGTACTTATATATAATAAAGGAATAAAATCTTTTCTAAAAAACAGTTAATATTTATTGAACCACTCCTTTGTATAAGGCACTGTGGCCAAGGACTTTATAAGCATCTTCCCACATCATCAATGTTGTGTTCTATGTAAGCAGCATGGAGGAGAGTGAGTATAAATTCTAAACGGACTTAGTAAAAAAGTCCTAACATTAAATCAAAAAGTCCACAGCCAGGCTATGCAGAGCTCGATGCTAAGATCGCTGCTCTCTCCCTGGCTATAATAGCTGCTTGGTTTGTGCCAGACAATACAATCATGCCAAACCTCGTTTTCCCTCAACTTCTAGGTCTAATGGAAAATTCTGCAATCATTTTTGGCAAGTGACCCTGGTTCTGAGAAGGTCACACTCAAGCCACAGACAGTGCCATTTTCTCAGGCCCAGCATCCATGACACATCCTTGAATAATAAAGGGAACTCCACCTGAGCATCTGGGTGCTGAAAAAGGAATCTTGAGAGGCAAGATGGATGCTGGGAAAGTGACTGCTATGACTTCTCTCTTTCCTTCTCCCTTTCTTTTCTTTTACAAACATAATATATAGAAAGGCTGGAAATATTCTGGGTGAGAAACTGGCTGGTCCACCGTGTTGGGGGAAGTAAATGCAGTGTTACTACCAAGCCAGAGCTGATTAGATCAGCAGAACACAGACTCACTGTGTAAGGGATTGACTGCAGGGTCTTAGAAACCAAACCCCATAGGGGCTCTGGCTTCCAATATGAAATGTCATCATGTTTGCATAAAGCCTACACCTGTCTTCCTAATGGGCTTCAAATCATCTCTAAATCACTTATCCTTCCTAATGCTTTATACAGGGCAAAGTTGTGGAGAAAATGTTTTGTGTCTGTATGGACATGGCACATGTAAATTTGATGGCCTATAGCTTAGGCAGAAAGTAGGAGGTGGAACATCCTTAGGCAGAAATGACTCAGAGAGAGCAGCGGGCCTGGGGGATTTGCCTGGGAAGACAGAATTAGACAGGCACAGGGTATTTGAGCATGGGTAACCAGCCGTGCGGCAGAAGGTAGGGTAATATTTATGTTAAATTATAATCTAGTCAGAGAAGAGCCTAGCTGTATGGCCAAGGTATTTTGTAACTATATTTTGCATCTGAGTCTTATTTCTGGGAGCACGGAGCTGGGAGGCAAAACCAGAACATAACTACATAACTTCTACACTAAGTATACAGTGCTCATATTGTTTATGGACTGATGTCAAGGGAAAAATTCCAACCCAATTTTTTTCCAAAAATACACACACACACACACACACACACACACACACACACACACACATATATATATATATACATACATATATATATATATATATATATATATACAGAGAGAGAGAGAGAGAGAGAGAGAGAGTCAGGATCTCCTGTAGCCCAGGCTAGCCTCAAATCACCATAGAGCTGATCTTGAACTCTTGATCGTCCTGCTTCCACCTCCCAAGTGCTAGAATCACAGGTACATAGCATCATGGTCCCCCATTCATGTAATACTGAGGATTGAACCCATGGCATGATGCATGCTGGGCAAGTACTCTCCCGATTAAGCTATATCCCAGTCCTAATTTGTGTGTCATTTGGGTTGTTTTGCTTTGCTTTGCTTTGCGAGTCAGACCCTAGCCTGTCCTCAAACTTGCTGCATAGCTAACATTGGCCTCCAATCCCAGCTCTTCCTGCCTCTACCTCTCAAAGGCTAGGGTTATAAACGTATGTCATGCAAAGCTCTTCCTGAATAGTTCTTATTCTCAGTTGAGGCAAAAAATAATTGTAAAGATAAATGATTTCTGGAAAATTTGGAAGACGGATGAAGAGATGTGATTCACTTTTGTGTTCCATGGTCTACCCCCTGATGGCTCCACATCATCGATGCTGCTGTTGGTCTGAAGAGCAAGGACAACTGAGGGGTTTTAGTGAACTTTCCCAGCTAGGCATGGGCTTCACCTGCAATCCCAGCACTTAGGAAGCAGGAAGACCAGAAGGTCATTCTCAGCTGCATAGTGAATTGGAGGCCATCCTGAATCACACGAGACCTTGCCTGAGAAGACAATCAATCAATTAATTAATCATTCCCTTAAATGGACGCTTATAGACCATTAATGTGGCTTCTTCTGAAATATTACTATAATCCCTGCGACTCAAAGGGCAAGACCTTGACAAGAACTATGGGTGTTATTATTGTTGTTGTTGTTGTTGTTATTCCTAGTGTGTTCAAGCCCCGTGAGGACTTGGGAAGAAATGCACTGGTACATGTTGTCTCCCTTCCCACTGACTCAGATGAGATTTTGTACCTAAGATAGTTCCTATGACTTGTCAACCTGACAGGATCCAGGATCACCTTCGGGACAGGCTGGTCTGACCTGTGTGAAGTGAGCATTAGCAGACACTTGTTGTTCTGTTTCCTGTCTGTGGTAGGTTCTCCCCAGCAGCTGTGACTCGTGCCACCACGGCCTCCCCACCATAACAAACCGTACCTTGAACTTCCTGCCGGAACAAATTCTTTCTCCCCCGTGTCGCTTTTGTGGGGACATTTTGCCATGGCCACGGGAGAAGCAAACAATTGCTTCTACTATTTGAAAAAGAACTATTTGTAATCACTGGATTTCGTAGCTGAAGAGAGGGGAGGCTCTATGTCTGTTGAGAGGCTGTGCAGAACAGAGAGCCTGCGAGGAGGGGCTTTCTGCCTGTCCACACCCCGACTGCGATGTCCATGAACATGGCATGATTATCATAGTCAGCCTTTAGAGGGGGCAGCATGGGGTCAAGGGGAGGATATAGACAATAGTAATAATAATAACAACAATAAAAATGCCTGCTACAGACTTTTGAGGAAACATCTGAAGCAGACTTCTCAGTGGAATGCAGGAACTATTTCTCTACCTCTGTTTACTTGACAGGTCAATTCCAATGCATTCTCAGTAAGATGTCCGAAGGCAAAACCCCACGGCGTCTCCTAACTAGGACACTTGTATTGGTTCCTTTTCCGTCACTGTGAGGGAAAATCAGCTTCAGAAGGGAGAAGTTTGTCTGATTCACACTGTCAGGGGCAAAGTAGCAAAGACAGTGTCGTAGCTAAGTGTCCCTGCTCTCGGTGGCAAGAACAAGAAGCAGTAGATCTTCGTGCCTAGGTCTATCTGTAGACAGCACGAGGAGCAGGAATAGGCTAAAACCCAACAGACCTGCCCCTAGAGGCCGCAGTCCTCCACCAAGACCTTTTGGCCCAAAGTTTCCAACCTTCCTCAACCACGGCTCTAGAGCACATAAGTATGCTGGGGACATTTCAGAGTCAAGCCGTAGTGACATCAGTCATGATGTCAGGGGCCACTGAAAGTCTCCAAAGGGAAGAGAAGATTGGGAACCGGAAAGATTCCCTGAGGTCTCTAACATGGTCGGAAGTACAAAGAGGCCACGAACAGAGGAGAGGTTCGCACTCGCACTCACTCACTTAACTCCTTCTAAACCAGGGATGTAAACAGAGTCAGGAGTTTTAAAAACCATCTTTACTAATTTAACAGGGGTGGGGGTTAACTGCCGTTGTGTTTCCAAGGGTGCGTGCTAAACGGATTTCCAGCGTACAGATCAACCGTCCCGGGACTAAATATTGGGTGACAGTTTTCTGAAATGATAACATGTTAATGTTAGTAAAAATGTAAGTCATTGCTTCCTAAAACCTCTGCCTGAAACAAGTAAGCAGCCCAACAATGTAAAGAGCCTGAACATCTGGGGAAAGAGGGAAAGGGTGCTGCGGCTATCCAGCTCGGGTGACACACGGAGCGGAGCGCGGAGCGGAGCGCTCTCAACCTGGTCTGCTAGGAGCTTCACTGACCCTGACGGCGCGGCGTCAGTGGCGATCAATCGGAGGAGCTCTGGCATTGGGCCTGGCACTCCAAACTTAAGACAGCATAGAAAAAACAGTTCCAGGGACTAAGCCACTACCCAAAGACTATACATGGACTGACCCTGGGCTCTGACCTCATAGGTAGCAATGAATAGCCTAGTAAGAGCACCAGTGGAAGGGGAAGCCCTGGGTCCTGCTAAGACTGAACCCCCAGTGAACTAGACTATGGGGGGAGGGCGGCAATGGGGGGAGGGTTGGGAGGGGAACACCCATAAGGAAGGGGAGGGGGGAGGGGGATGTTGGCCCGGAAACCGGGAAAGGGAATAACACTCGAAATGTAAATAAGAAATACTCAAGTTAATAAAATAAAAAATAAAAAAAAACAGTGAGTTGTTTGTTGTTTGTTTGTTTGTTTTGGGGGTGTGTGCTTCTTTGTTTCCTTTCTCTTGGGTTCTTTCCTTTACGTGAGGGTCTTGGCTTGAAGTTCTACTTCTTCTGGCTCCCAGGAAACCATACTAAGGACAGAGTAGAAATGCCCCTCTCTGCCACTGTGTTCCCCTATATTATGGAAAGTGACTGTGTACAAGTTGGGGAAAGTTGAGCAGAGAACCTAGCACGGAGCCCTGTAAGAAAATAGCACCAAGGACTTTGTTGGGAACATTTCTTACAGTCGTGGTTTGAATGTGAGATTTAAAATTAGATAAGGGCCTGGGGGCTCTGCCTGTTGAGAGGAGCTGTCCCTGCTTGTCACACCCCACCACAGAGCCCTGCGTGCTCATTTACTTGCTCCTGTGAACAGCAAATACTAAACAGGACACAAACTTACGGGCGGCCATGCAGAGTGCCTTATATCAAGGTCGACAGGTAACCGAGTCCTCAGACCCAAGTGGTCAAACATCTCAACTAAAGGAAGCAGCCGCCCTACACTGCTGGGTATGCCCCTCACAGGCCGGGCCACACAGAAGGGCCACACAAACCAAAAACTGGCAGGAAGCACGCACAGCAGTCCACAACAAGCTCCGTGAGAAATCTGGGGCCTTGCCCAGAATGCCACTCCGAGAAAGGCCGTTTCTCTCTGAGCTGAGTATCGTGCCCCATACTCTTGATCAACCATGAGGAAGGCAGTATTTCCTCAGTGTAGTTGCAAATGTTCTATGGGGAGGGATACCAGAAGCGCTTGTACTGATCCACAGACCACTGGCACAAGCGGTTTCTGACCTCGAGAATGTGTTTACCTTAGCTGCAAGGAAGGAACGGGACTTCTGCAGTCAGAAGTCTGAAGAAGCTCGTGAGCCTTCTCCTCTCCCCATTCCAGACGTAACTGCTCACTGCTTCCTAAAGACCTTCAGATTCCTAGGCTTAAAAAGTGAGCTTTAGCCTACAAATATTTTCCCCTTACATTTCAGCAGAGGCTGTGTCTTAACTGGAAGACATTTATGATTCTGATGAAAGGTGCTCATTAAGTATAATTGTGATCATTACCTGGGTTCCATTTTTACTTCCCTCTGTTTTTTTTAGCATATAGAGGCTATGCCTGGTCCAGAGAGCTGCAGAATTTGCATTTTCCCTCTTCCACACATACCTCAAGTTCTGTCCGAGCCTACAAGGTGGGTATTTCAAAGCCCCGGGTCTGATGGCACCCTGGCTCTCTCTCTGCCCTGGCTCTCTCGCTTACGTGGGCAAGGCAAGCATTAAGTTTCATTCCAAACGACTGCACCAGTAATCGGCTGGCTGTGGGTACAATTAGTCACTTCCTCATAATAAGGAGCAAAGGGCTAATTGTTCTGCAAGTGGACAATTGCCGCTGTGATTATTAGCCCCTGCCATTTTTCATCCACACATAATTGCACGGGCGGATGGGGAGGCTCGGCGGGCTTTGTACCCTCCACCCCAAGGCTTCTTTCTCAGACTCGGGGTTTTTCCACTTGTCTCTGCCACAGTTGGTTGTGTTTTTCCATGATTGTCTTTCTCTCGTCTATAAAGTATAGGACGGAGCATAAAGTATAAATGCAAAAGCAATTTTGAAAGAAAAAAAAGTTCCCCAGAATAATTTAAATCCTGAATCAGCCCTCTGGTTATGTGGTTTTTTGTTAAAAAGTAATTTGAGTATTTACAAATGTGAGCTGCTGACTGGCAAGGAAGGAAGCTGGGAACATGCTCTCCACTCTGCCCCCCACCCCCATAGCCTGTGCTCTTCTTGGAAGATCGGGGTTGGTGGGGGGCGGGGGTGTCAGCCTTCTTCCTTGGCAGCTCTGCTACAGAATGCTACCGAGTTTTCCAGAACTCATTCATTCCAGGCTTCCAGAACTGGTCTGAGGCAGGAAGTTGGTCTTCAGGGGTGGAACCTGTCTCTAGCCAGCAGCTACCTACAGGCAAACTAATTGGCTTTAGTTTTAGTAAAGCAGGTAACTGGTTTTTGAAGCAGCTGATGTTTCTCAGGAAACATTTGGTCAGATGGACTGTGCTCGCCTTCCCCTTACCTCTCGCTCCTCCACACCCTGAACTCAGGGCAGACACTCATCAGGGCATCTGAGGGAGCACAGGGCAGCTGCCTCCACCTAATTTGCAAAGCTGCTTGAGAACTCCTTGTACCAAAGGGCATCCCACCGCTCTCTTCCTCCAGAGCCTAGCAAGACAAACAAAGCTCTCTGACACCCGCGGTGCTGCAGGCCTCTCTTCAGAAGAAAACTTGGAATGCTCAGGGAAAAGCTTTCAGCTCTGTGAGCTCTCATCAACGGGAGAAGCCACAGAGCTTGCTAGTGCTTGGAAAAGCAAAATTGATTTGGAGGATTTGGGGAGAATCATACCATTAAGCAACACTTTGATTTTTTTCTCTCTCTCTCCCTTGTTCTTTCACTGGTCTCAAAGAAAAATGAAAGTCACTGGAAGGTACAATCTGTACCTGATGAAGTGGAGAAGTGGCTACAGCCAGACGCAGGCAGCCAATGGCAGGCACACACACACACACACACACACACACTCACACGCACACACACTAACACACACAGACACACACATATACACACACACTAACACACACACTAACAAACACTAACACACAAACACACACATACACACACACTCACACACTCACATGCACACAAACACACACAAACACATACATACACACACTAACACACACAGACACACACATACATACATATACACACACACATACATACATACACACACTAACACACACAGACACACACATACATACATATATACACACACTAACACACACAGACACACACATACATACATATACACACACGCATACATACATACACACACTAACACACACAGACACACACATACATACATATATACACACACTAACACAGACACACACATACATACATATACACACACACATACATACATACACACACTAACACACACAGACACACACATACATACATATATACACACACTAACACACACCGACACACACATACATACATATACACACACATACATACATATATACACACACTAACACACACAGACACACACATACATACATATATACACACACTAACACACACACACACTAACAAACACACACAAACACACATATATACACAAATACACACAGACACACACACACAAACACACACATACTCACACACACACACTAGCACACACACAAACACACACACACCTCATCTTTCTGGCAGCCCCAAAATTATACCTGCAGTTCCTCCCTTTGGCCCTAAGAGCTCAGACCCAAGCTCCACGGGAACCTGAGAACAGTTCCAGAATCTTCTTCCTGTTCCAATGAGTAGGATCCCAAGTGTGCCACGTTTGCTTTGTGAAGACACATTGGCAAGTCTGCCACAGTGCGAGAGCAAGTGCACCAATGGAGCTAATAAGAGGGTGCTGATCCAAAGAGCCTTATTTTGTCCCTAATTTTCACCCCCGAGGGAAATGTGCTTCTTACTAATAACAGAGAATGAGACCAAAAACAGAGTCTATTGATCTGCCCCAGCCCAGCAGCCAAGGCTCATGCTTCCCCTGCAGTGCAGTGCTCACAGGAAGTCTTGAGCAATCCACCACTTTCTGTCTGCCTGTCTAATACCAAGGCCAGGAAACTTAAACTGGGGTCGGGGTGCAACTGGGCACCAGGCTGGTACGGAATAGTGGTGAGAAGAGAGAACATTTACTGAGCTGTGAGATGGGCACTAGCCCAGAGCATGGTGAGTGCTGGCTAAGGCAGTTCACCAGTGCAACAGGAGCTGTCCACCTACAGTTGTGGAACCTGATGAAGGGCTAAAAGTGTTGCCCAAGGCCACACACCCAGAAAAGGATGCCCTCTGGAGACACTGCCTGTGTGCACTGTTGCCCTGTGTCACAGCTGTTACAGGGTTGAAGACGTCACGGACTTATGCATGCCTTCAATTAGTGTCAAAAACACAGAGCGGAGCAGACGGGCTCTCTTCCTAGTCACGAAAACACACCCATAAGGCTCCTAGCGTCGTTCAGTGCATGTGTGATCTCTCTTGAATTCTGACTTCGGAATCCCATGTGATTGTTTAAAAAAAAAAAAAAACAGTTGTGGGCCTTTATCCAGCCTGGTCTCTTCCATATTCACTTGGAGGTCCCTAAATACATTTGCAGTATGGCACGGGTGCAAGACAGTGAAGCTCACGATCAAGTGTCTGTCAAGAAAGTAACACACAGCACATGACAGCACAGCACATCAGATGTATAGCCAGTAAGGCTCCATCCAATGTGTTACCTCACCTTAGTGCTGGCTGCTAATCCTCCCTGAGCTCCATCCACTATGCCATCAGACGAGTGGAGAGGGCTCGACACATGTTACCGCCCCTCGTGCTTTCATTCTTCCCTGACTAGGACCCTCTTGAAATACCACAGGATAACCATTTCTTCCCTGTGTACACACACAAGTTTTCAGAGGCCATTGGGCTTTGCGATAATTAGATGGCCACTGGTTTGTTGTGTCTGTCCATTAAACAAAAACAAAATGGAAATGAAAAAGTCTTATGTGTTCATTTTAACAGGGTCAGTAGGATCTCCACAAATAATAATCGGGGGGGGGGGGGGAACATTACACAAATCCTAGTATAAAAATCCTTCTGAAGGCCAGGAGGCTGTGCAAAGGCCTCTGGGTTGATGGCCTGTGTGCTTTCCCGGCTGCCTATCTGGGTCGTGGTCTTATTCTTCCTGAGGTCAGCAGAGCCCACTGACCCACTGACACTGCTGGCCCCCTGTTCCCTTCTCAGAGTCTGACAAAGCCAGAATGCAGTGAGTCTGCCTCCTAACTAGTGTAGAGCAGCAGCAAGCAGGGTGGTTTAACAGAACGTCTTAATTTGTAAGACTGATCGTAGGGTCTACACTACAGAATGCTTTCCTCCGAGTGAGAAATGAGAGCCATCCATAAACCACCACTCTGCATCCCCAACCTACACCTTTCCAAGTCTACTTCTCATAACTAATAGTGTTTCTCTTCATAGTAATTAACTGGAGGAGAAGCCAGCAATCTGCCTGGAGCTTAACCTTCACTGGTTTCCAAGTAAAAACAAAAGGAAAAGAATCCAACATTTGGCGGTTAGCCCAGTCCCTGATCCCTGCTAGAACTGTTCTCAACAGGTGACGGTGCAGCCGAGGACCTGGAGACATCAATTCCGGGTAGCTAATGCTGGTTCTCTTCTGCCTCCAGCTTCCTGGATCCGGAGATGATCCTATTTAACCAGTGACCTACAGATCTCAGAAGAGTATGTTTTTCTCCTCTCCAAGAAAAAGAAAGCACAAAACCCAGGCTTATTTTTTTTAAGCAGTTTCTAGCAGTGCCTTAATTAAGTATTAACCTTTCTGTGAGTAATTATAAATTGAATTAGATCATAAACGTCAACCAACGACATTTAAGACCCGAGCTGAACTTATGCAATGTTTCCAATAATAAGTGTGTCTATTTAAGATGTCATTTAAAAGTTCAAAACCTTGATTTGTGGGTGCCACTAAAGGGAACAGCGAGAGCCCACACACTGGGGTCTTTAGAAGGGATCTCCAGAGAGGTGAAATGTTTTGATCGGAATTGAAACTTACTTGTGGGTTGAAGTTGAAGGATATTCCGTTCTCCCACCTCCCAGGAGCTTGGGGAAATCTCAGTAACACGCGCGTATTTACAGCTGGACTCGGTCAGTTCTACAGTCACAAGCTATAATGCCTTTGTCCCTTCTTAACAAGATAATCCCCTGACTGACATCCCTCATCCACGAGTGATGTTCTTGCTGCCTCTAATCTCCCAGAGTCCTTTCCATCTACTTAATGGAAAGAAATGGCTTTCTCTTCGTCTGCCTGACAGATGCCAGAAACTACATTTGTCACCCCTGAAGTCGGGGCATCGATAACTTCTACGGGACAGAGTTGATAATCATCTCTTGGTATAAACTTGTCTTTTAAAACATTAGATAAATGTGAACCTCTCCACACTGTCAGCGGTGTCAGTCAAAGTGGCTCCTTGGGCTTTAGCAGCCCCTGACAGCAGGACACTGCCTGTCCTGTCACATGCAGAAATGTGGCTGTCTGCAGCCTATTGTTCTTCCGATGCCTTCTTCCTATTCTGGGTGACCCCACGCTGTGTTTGCCACACCTTAACCCCACCACCACCACCACCAAAGGAACCTGACAGCCCTGTAGCCAATAAGTCTCACTCTGTAAACTGCTGGCATTGATGAATGAGCAACTCTCCTCCTTCCGGGGATCGCAACCGTACTGCTATTGTTAATTCTCGAGAATTGAGAAGAAATGGTGACAAAGAACAAGTCCCAGCTTCTATCACACTGTTACAATCCACATTGGAGGATTTTGGTTGTTTTTAATTTTAATTGTATTTATTTGGGGAGGTGCGGGGGTCGGGGGGGGGGGTGGGCTAGACACAGGAACGAGATGCCTGTTCAGGCCAGGAGAGGACATCAGATCCTTTGGAGCTGGAGTTACAGAGGTTTGGAAGCTAACTGATGTGCTAGGAACTGGCCCTGCTCGAGCACCAATCACTCTTACCCACCATCTCCCCGGCTCCAGCATTGGAACTTTCTGTTTAATTTTCAAAAGCAGAGCCTCACTCCATAGCCCAGGCTGTTCTTGAACTCGCTGTCCTCCTGATTCGGTTTCCTGAGTGCTGGGACTACACCATGTACCGCCACACTTAGCTTGAAAGTCATTAATTAAAGAAACAAAACATTTCAAACATTTACTTGTTTGGATTTTGTGTATGTTTATATGCACGTGTGTGGAGCATGCATCCCAACGGTGCATGTGTGGAGGAGGTCAGAAGGCATGAGAATTAATTCTCGTCTTCTGCCTTGTGGGGTTCAGGGATAGAACTCATGTTACCAGGTTACCGGACTTGACCATTTTTCTAGCCTCAAAAGAATTTATAGTGCCTGTGGGTTGGTTTTCCTGAACCATTTCCTCCTGTCTAATCTAGGTTCCAGGCTCCTAGAAGGGACCTGATTCCTCTGGACCAAGACTCTCTGGCAAAATCTGGCATCTACTGCTTCAGCGGTTCTTCCTGTTTGTGCCCTATGTCAGGCATCACGGAAGATGTAGGTCCATCTCCCGTAACATGCATCTGAGAGTCTACACACAGGTATGTAGGCCATTGTTCCCTATTTTGGAGTCACACACTAGATACCTAAAACTGGCCCACCCTTTAAGAACTCGTTCACTAGGATTTAAGGTTTTGTGAGTTCAAAGGGATCCAGGACTGGTGCACATTAAACTTGCAACAGTTTTGTTTTAGTGACAATAAAAGAAGTCCATAGAACAGTCTTCAAAATCTGCATATCTCCGCCAACACACACACACACACACAAACACATACATACACACACATACACATACACACACATACACATACACACATACATACATACACACACATACACATACACACATACACATACACACACACATACACATACATACACACATACACACACACACAAATGAGCATGCATGTGCATACTTCCACATGTGAATAAGAACACACACAGGCACACATGCACATACTCACACGTGTGTGCACACACACAAGTACAATAGCATCATTTCTTTGTTCCTTCCCATCTATCCAGCTCTGGCAACATGCTAAGACCTTCAGTCTAGCTCCTACTTCTGGCTGTTCCTTCTGCCTGGGACTCTCTTTCCCTAAAGTACCCTGAGTCTACTCCTCCACCTTCTTCAGATCTTTAGCTAAAAGCCACCTGTTCACTGAGGCCCAGCCTGACCATGATATGTTCTTCTCCCCTACACTCACACCTCTGACCCCTTTACCCTGCTCTGCGATGTCCCCTATACATTAACCACTTCCCCAACCATTTTGTATCAATGGGGCCACAGAGTCCTAGGTATTTGGTTGAACCCTAGTCTGAATGTGTCTATAAGGACAGATGAGGTAAAGCAGATTGGTGTTGTCAGCGTGGGACAGCCTCACCACTGGAGCCTAATCAGGGCAGAAGGCAGAAGGAGGAAGAGCCTGCATTCCTCCTGGCTTTCTCCTCTGCTCTGGGGTTGCAGCTAATAGCAATGCTTCTCCAGCTGTTCGACTAGGGAAGAACTACAGCTGCAGCTCTAGCAGGTCAGAGCCATGGCCCTGAGTCCTTTGCCTTAGAAATACCTGAGAACATGGCATGGTCTGCCCAAGACTCCTCCTGGGGAAAGCTGAAAAATCAAGTACCAGAAGGAGGATGAAGCCTGCGTAACTCTACCTTACTTAGAAAAGTAAGCGAGACCTTCACAAAGCAGAAGAGAAAGCCTGGGAACCAGCCTAGGTGGCTGATTGGCTTTGAGAAGCTCCCACTCCCAGGGAGAGAGAGCAGCCATGGCAGATTGCAGGAACCAGGGCGCTTACACAATCCACTGCACTAACAACAACAGACATTCCAAGGCTGCCCCAGTGGCAGCCACATTAGCAGAAAGAAGTGCTGGGGGGGAAGAGGGTAAAAGGGGCAGGGGTTAGGTTGAGGGGAGAGCTGCTACTGTCCACAGACTGGGTACTTAGTACTTAGTACAGAGCAGAAACAGTGTGCTGTTTTTAAAATGTGCCTGCATGGGCAACTTGGTAGCACTCTGTGACATCTCAAGAAATTCAAGAACCATGACACTGTGTGCTGTCCAACCTGTAGACCTTAGCTAGAGAGGGGAAGATGCTTCCCATCTGGGTCATTGGTAATTTGTATCTAACAGGGTCATGAACACGGCACTTGATATCTATAGGGGACTCACACATTTACAGGGGACTCGCACAGGGTACTTTGTATCTATAAGAGACTTACACACACACACTACTTTGTATCTGCAGAGGACTTGCACATGGTACTTTTAATCTTCAGGAGACCTACATGTGGTAGTTTTTATCCACAAGGGACTTGCACCTGGTATCTAGAAGGAACTTGCCCATAGTACTTTGTATCTGCAGGGGACTTGCACACTGACAACAGTGCCCTTGACAGTGGAAAGGATCACAGGGAGTAGGCCTTTGCAGCATTTGCAGCCTGTACCTTGAAGGAAAACAGGAAACTGAGTAGCATCTGAGACTCCACCCACAGACTAGCATCTATAATCAGATCATTGAAAGCTAGGTCAGAGGAGAAAGAGCAAGCAGCCACTGCAGGGGAACTCCCTAAGTGAGACTCCTGGGGGCCTGGGAAGCAATGCACCCAGCTATGAGGCCACTTCCTATGTCCCATTTTGTCACCCACTCTTCTTCCCTCCTCCACATCTATTCCTCTCTTACATAATATTCCCTGTCAATCTAGCAGACCAGATCTGTCTGCTAGATTTTTCCCCTTTTCTTCAATAAGCGGTCTAACAAAATGAGCAGACAGTTCTCAAAAGATGAAATATGAATGGCTAATGAAGACATCTAAAAAAATAAAAGAAATCTGTCCAACCACACCAGCCATCAGAGAAATGCGAATCCAAACTTCTCAGAGATTCTAACTCACCTCAGTCAGAGCGGCAGGGTTAAGAAAACAAATAACAAACGCTGGTGAGGATGTGGACAAAAGGAGCCTGATGTACTGCAGGTGAGGATGTAAACTTGTCCATCCATGGCATTGCGTTCTCGAAAAACAAAGGCGGACAACAGACCTATACCATACAACCCAGCTGTACCACTTCAGGGTATTTATCTAAAGAAGTTCAAGTCAGCATAATCACCAAGGGAGTTGTACAGCAATGTTTACTAAAGCACTATCTACAATAGGTAAGTTATGGAACCCATCTAAGTAAGTGCCTGCCAACAGAGACCTGAATAAGAGAAAGAGGGGGGGGGTGTATTTCGCGCATGAAAAATTTTCTAGCAATAATAACAAAAAACCCAGAGCTATGCAGAAAATGGATGAATTTTTAAGCAAATCAAGTCAATTACAAAAAGGTAAATAGTGTATGTTTCCTCTCACTTGTGGTTTTTAGATTTTATAGATATACATACAATCGTGTATACATACATATGTAGAATTAAAACTGTCAAGGGGGATAAAGGGTCAATAGAAAGGAGAGGAGGAAGGGTAGGGACATATAAAGAATATAGTCGGCATACACTACGTACATACATAAAAACTTAAAGAAAAAAACTGATTAAATTTCAAAAAGAAAGATGAAGGTAAAACCGCTCAGATATTTGTCAGTATCGGCTGCTCCATTCCTTTTCTGCCTTACATGTAAAGAGCCAGTGAAATTCATACAAATAAGAAAACACCCAAAAAATAAAATAAAATGACCTCGTAGTCTAGTCCAGGGTGAGCACACACCCAACAGGAAGCTTCCCCCCAGCATACCATACACCTTCCTTGACACCCGCTTGAACGCAGTGCTCCCCAGTTGGAAGACAAGCCATGAAGACAGAACCCTGGGTGTGTCTGCGTACTGCTGTCTTTGGAGCCTGTGGTCTGAGACCTGCTCGAAAGCTATTGGCTGACTGTGTAGCAGGTCTCACAGGCTGTGCGGGTAGAGGAGGAGAGGAGGCAGAAACCTGTCCTAGGAACTAAAGAGCACCAGGAGCCCTCTCTGAACAGTCTGGACTTCCAGAAGCTTCTTCTACTTCCTGGCTGACTCGCATTCTGCTGTCCTTCCTCTTGCCACGCCTCTTCCGTTTCTCTAGGAATACCTCCCAACACTACTTCTCAGGTCCACCCAGCATCTCTCAGGCTGAGTCTACGGAACACAAGCCTGTACATATACACGAAACCCCTACCTTCATACCAGAAATACTCTAGGGATGCCACAACGAACAAAACTGTCCAAACTCCGCCAAGGAGCCTTACAGTCGAGGTGGTACGCAGATAATCAAGACTAACAGGTCAACTGTGTGCAGGACGGAACGCTGCTGAACACTCATCCATGCTTGATTAAAACCCGCTGTGGATCCCAAAATGTCTCTGGATAAAATTCAAGCCACTGCACCCAGGACGAAAGAGCCCTTTTGTGTCAGCTCCTCCAGCCCAAGGGGGCTGACCACATGCACTCCAGATTCCAGACAAAACGTACGCAGCAGATTCCTGCGCACTGCTATGCACTGCTCGACACAGCTATGCCCGCCATGCTGTTTTCTCTGCGTAGGGTGCCCACCACGCTCCCACCTCGTCTTTGCCCGTCTTACACGCTCAATACCAAGCTAAGGCTTCAGGTTTTCTACTATCCATCTTCCTCCAAGCTTCATGCCACCACTAGTTCGATCAGGAAGTCTCCTGTACTGATAGTTTCCCTGCCTGGTTACAACTAGCCACTGACTCGGAAGGCCTCTGATACTAATATTCCCGAGTCACAGAATCAGTTACAGACTACCAATACTTATTTGCCGAGTAAATGAATGGGTGGATGGATGAGCAGGGGTGGGAGATGTTTTAATCCAACTTCTGCTGCTACCCCAGAACATTCGTGGCTGACTAGTTTCTGATGAACGAAACCGAGTCCTTCCCACTGCAATCCGTGTACAATCAGCACTGCCATCCCTGACTCCAAACACTCAGCTCTCTCATCCCAGAACTCACATACGAGCCCTCCATGGCCCCAATGCAGTGGCCAGGTGATGGGCTCAATTGTAGATGTCCTCTGTAAGGAACTCCTAGGGACACTCTGAGCTGTGCTCATTCCCCACACAAGTAGGTCACTTTTGACCTCACAGGGCTTCGGTTTGGGGAATCTCAGGAGATGAATACAGGAGACAGAGAGGAACAAGGCAGTCGGGAATGGGGAAAGCATATCGCAGGGCAAAGAGAACTACAGCAGCCAGTCAGCTTCCTGTAGTTCAGGTGGTGATTGAAGCCCTCAGGTTTGCAGTTGCTGGGCCCAACCAGAGGCCAAGAGTGGAGGAAGAAGATGTATGTGAGGAATGCTTATCTAGAGCTCTAGCACCAAGTGGTCTCCAGCGCACAATTCTATTCATATAACAATACAGCATGCACAGGTAGACAGCTCTGAAGCTCCCTCAGGGACACTTGTGTGATTGAGATGTCCGATGAAAACAAACTCTTGCCACGCCGTGGGATGATGAAGTACACCTAGGTCTGGGCTTGGTACTAACTCTGTCTCAGAAAAACCACAGCCAGAGCTGATGAACTGGGGAGAGCATTGTTCAAGTGTCGAATCCCTGAACTCACGGGGCAAACGCCTCCTAATATCAGCTCAAAGACTGGGCGTCAGGTCTTTGCCTTCACTCAGAGACTCAAATGACAGGCAGGAACCCTGAAGGCAGAACAGAGTAACATCCGAAGTCCCAATGTGATACCCTATGCCTACCCATTCCCACCCATAGGCATAAGAATCCCTCATTCCCATTAACCAGCCCTCTCCCAGGGTGCGGGGGATGATAACCTCCCAGTGGCCCGCTCCGCAGGGACCACATATAAGAACCATCCAAAGTGCAAGGGGACTGACCCCGCTCCGCAGCGCGCTTTCGGCTTAATAGGAACAGCTGGTCAGTGAAGTGTTTGCCAGCAATTTAACAAGGCTCAAGCAGCAAGAGGCATCTGCCGATAAATCAAAAGGGAGCGTCTAGCTAAATGAGCTTTAATTTAAATTCCAATCTCGGAGCTCGGAGAAGAGCGTATTGTGCCTCCTGGTTGTATTAGCACCAGCAAGACCTCACAACCTGGCATCCATGCTGACCCCCCACCCAGCCCCCTCTCCCCAGCAGTGCCCTCAGGAGTGAGCCATCAAACCCGGGCAACCTGCTGGGAGAAGGCAGGCGGAGGAAGGAAAGGAGGTAAGATGTCATTTCTTTTCAAGAGAAATAAAAAAAAAAAAAACAAAAGGGTCCATGTGGATGCTGTGAGCCCCTTCATGTCCCCAGAACACCCAAGGGTGCCACAGGTGACCCTGTGGAAATGTCACCAGTCGGCCTGCTGTGGTGGTAACACCCTAGGAACACAGAGCTGTTTTTTTCACAGGAAACTGGACAGACTTCACCACCCACATAGGAGCCAAGGGCTAAAATACAGCCTTCCTCCCAGGCTGCCCTGCCAACAGCTGGTATTTTCAAATGCAAACACTCGTCCTGAATGGGTCTACCACAGTTCTGCTTTTAAATCAGGGCTCCTGAACTTTCATCGGGGATGAGCCTGAGCTGACTCATCCCCGGGGCAGATGTAGAACGGCCTGGCAAAGGGTAGCACAGGAAGTGGAGCAGCTGTTGCTTCAGGTGAGTCCTTAGTCAAGCTGTCTCAGCTTCCCGTCTCCCAGTTCATCTCACTGGGACCAGCAGTAGTCAGCACATGGGCAAGACCCCAAGAGTTAGCAGGTAGCCCAGTTCCTAGGACCCTCTACACAGGGGGTCTGGCTCAGAAAGCTGCCTGCCCGTGGTGTTGGGGGTTTGAGAGGGGAGCGTCCCATACCAGCTGACACGAAAAGTAGATCTTAAAGCTCACAGACATTCAGTCAAGCATCAGTCGGAAGGTATTACGATTACGCCAACTGGCACAGAAATACAGAGGGGCTGACACAGACCTGATGACAGATGACGTCAGTCGCTTCCATAACTGTTTCCTAAAACCAGAAAGAAGACAGAATCTTTCTCCCTGAACCAAGGGACAGCCAATAAGAAGCAAGCAAGTACAGCAGACTGCGACGGCTCTGTGGGAGTCTGGGAGGACTGGGGGAAATAGGAAGCAAAAGGAATAATTTGGTCTGCATTCTGACAGTGAGGTTGGCCCTGACACCTTTGGGAGCTTAAACATACACAGATTCCAACGTGGCAAAGTAAATTATGTTTCTTTCCCCCACACATTATGTCTATGCTAAGTGACTACATACTGATAGGTCAATATTAGGCGCTGAGCTCCGTACTTTGGTTTCCAAGAGTGTCGGAGAGGAGAGGCCGACAGTGGCCTGCCTAGCATCCTCGTGCCTCAGACAGCCTTGAGTTCTTTCAGATATTTTGGGCATAAATGTCAGTTTGAAGTGTTTTCAGGATGCTTATTAAGGAACTGGATCAATTTAATGGCCCAAAATGAGGCAGGGAAGGGCCTCTGGGACAGTGTCCACCATACTTGACCAGGAGCAGTGCCAGCCTACGTACAGTGATACTCAGAACTGTTTCTGTTTGTGTGTTTTATTTTTTGCGATTTTATTTTATTTCAGTTATGTGTCACACGCTTATCTGTGTGCCTCTGTGCACATGACTGAAGTATCTAAGCAGGCCAGAGGGGCTGGATCAGGAACTCTCTACAGCTGAGTTACAGGTGACTGTGAGCAGCCCAGTGTCTGTGCTGGGAACTGAACTCAGATCCACTAGAAGAGCAACAAGTGCTTTTAACTGGTAAATCACTTCTTCAGCCTCCTGTTAGATTTTATTCTGCTTGTTTCTATACTTTTAAAATGTTAGGCTTATAAGACATAAAAATAGGCTAGAATGCCCACGTATCTTTCACTCAAAATTTCCAATCTACAACATCTTTAAAACCACAGGACAGTGTGCCTCTTGTAACCACCCCAGAGTCTAGCCCAGTGAGTCTCCCCGACCTATCTCTTACCCTAGTACCATATCTGGTACCCAGGACTAGTCTAGCCATGCTCACCTGCTTAGCAGCCAATATATAGATTTGCACCAGGAATGGGAATACCGGCCACCACTCACAGGTGACTTCTGCAACGCTGCCAACGACCACATCCAGCCAGACTGTCAACTCCCTTCTCCAGGACCTAGGCAAATGAGTCTCCCTGACCTTTCCATCTATATCTTCCCTACAACCTACTAGAGCAAGCCTGTATCCCACATGCAGCAGAATGGTCTAGGCTGGCCTCCTCTGATGTACTAAAAACAAGTGCTAGGCTTCAACCAGGATCTGCCTTGCATATCCACCAACAGGACCCTCCTACAACATATCCAACCTTTCCCCTGAGCCAGAACTAAGCCCACACTCCAGGCTTAAACCAGGAAGCACGTCCCTTCTGTCCATCTGACTTCATCCCACCTAAACTATTTTCAATTTCTAGGCCCAACACACCCACATAACCTCTCTTCTTCCCCATCCTATTTTGTCAGAACTAACAAAAGGAGTCTACATGTCTACCCTCATGACAAAAATACTGGCAATAGGTCAGATCAAGCTTGTACCTTCACTCCCAAACATACCAGTCATATAGAAATGACAGCTGATGAGAATTACCTGTATATGGACCCCAGAACACAGAATTTAAAAGAAGAAGCACAAACTGCATCAAATAATCCAAGGAGTTTAAGGAAGACACAAGGAAACAGCTCAATGAATTTGAGGAGAAAGAACTTAAGGAGAATAAAGTCCAGAGTGAAGCTCAAGAACGCACAAACATAGGCTGATGGAAATGACAAAGACAGAACTGAAACAGAACTCAATAATGAGATAGAAACGGTGATGATGACTCAGACTGGAATGAAGGTGAAATTGAAAAACCAAACAATTCAACTAGAAAAATCAAAAGAAAGCCTTAGAGTAGAACGAACCAAGTAGAAGCTAAAGTAATAGATCTAAACCAAATATTACAGTAAGTATGAAAAATTTGAACACACACAACACACGTATACACAGGAAAGGAATACTCAGAAAATTAGGGACACCATAAAAAAATGTAAGCCTTTGAATTATAGGCATAGATGAGGGGGGAAGAACCCTACGTCAGCAAGATCATAGAAGAAAATGTTCCCAAACTAAGGAAAGACACACCAATACAGGTATAAGAAGCATAAAAAACAACAAATAGACAAAGCCAGTAAAGAAAATACCTACAACATATCATAGTTAAAACAGTAAGTGTGGTGGTTTGAGCCCCCCATAGGCTCATAGATTTGAATGCTTCATCAGGGAGGGGCAATATTTGAAAAGGATGAGGAGGTCTGACCTTCTTGGAGGAAGTGTGTCATTGAGGGTGAGCTTTGAAGTTTCAAAAACTCATGCCAAGCCCAAGAGTGTCTCTCTCTCTCTCTCTCTCTCTCTCTCTCTCTCTCTCTCTCTCTCTCTCTCTCTCTCTCTCTCTCTCTGCTTACAGATCAGTATATAGCTCTTAGATACTCCAACTTCCTGCTTGCCTGCCACCAAGCTCCCTACACTTATGCTTTTATAAGACCTGCCTTGGCGTGGTGTCTTTTCACAGCAATAAAACACTGAGACTAAAGTTGGTACCAGGGAGAGGGTTTTGCTGTGACAGGCCTGACCATATTTCTTGTTGACAGAATATAGACTTCAGGACTCTGGATTAGGAAAGCTTTAAACAGGGCTCAATGCGCCACATTAAGAGAAGTACGGAATACAGTGGTGCTGAGATTAATAGAGATTATGATGGCTCAGAGGTTTCAAAGGAAAAGAAGTGGCCTAGAGACAATTCTTATATATATTTTTTTTTTTTTGGCAAAGAATGTGGCTGCTTTTTGCCATTGTCTTAAAAGTCTGCCTGAGGCTAATTTGGAAAGTTTTGGATTAATGGTGTTGGCAGGGGAGGTTTTAAGACAGCCTGGTATTAACTGTGTTGCATAGTTATTAGTGGCCATTCTTGTGCATGTCTATAATGAAGAAGAAAGTAAAGCAAGGAAAATACAAAATGTCCCATTTGAAGAGAAGAGGAACACTAGGAAATGTAATAATGGAGACAAGTCCAGTGCTCAAGATGGTAAGTTTAAAGAAAATACTGATGTTAAACGAAGTAAAAGGAGTAGTGACCTCAGGGCAAGACCCCACCCAACTACACTTCCAAATTGTGAAGAGAAATTAAAGAAAAAGCCTAAGCAATGAAGACAAAAATAGAAAACTGATGCAAATGTATTTGAAAGAGGAAGCCAAGTTCCAGCCCAGCCAGCAGCAGAACTTGGCAGCTTCCCACGTGATCCTGGCTCTAGAGTCAAGAATACAAGAAAGGAGTTGTGGAATCTCCACTGTGAGTAAGAAAAGCCACAGAGGCCAGTCATATGCCAGGGGTGTCTCTACATGGGGGTCCACAGGGCCCAGTGTATGAAGCTGTGAAGGATTCCATTAGACCCTGGATTTCTTTGGAGAGAACCCAAGATGTTGAAGAAGCCAGACTCATGGGATAACTGACAAGGAACTTACAGGTGGGGGTGGAACCTGTTCAAGAGAGAAGTGTGCTGCAGTCAACAAAGCCGAAAGAAGTTAGAGATCTGAAGAATGTTTTAACATCAGATGTGGGGGTGCAGAATTTGTAGTTGGCCCTGCTGTGTTTCAAGTATTTCCTGATCAAGTATTTCCTCAATATGTTTCTGGTCCTCTCTCACTGAATGTTGGAAGTATGTAATCAGCTCTTCTGTTTAGATGTTATAGGGGTTTATAGTTGAGAGATTGCCGTGAGTGTCAGTAGAGATGTTTCAACAGTGTTGACACGGTGACAGACCATGAGAACCTTTGAAGTTGGACTGAATTCATTTTTGAATTATAATATAAATACAAGCCTATTGGGGGCTAAAGAGTGAAATGGAGTGTGTTCTGTAAGTAGGGCACCTTAGGCTCAGACATTTGAAGGCTTAGTCATCAGGGAGTACAATATCTTAAAAAGGAGGTGTGGCTTTGTTGAAGGGAGTATGTCACTCAAGGTGGGTCTCTCTCTGTCTCTCTCTGTCTCTCTCTGTCTCTCTCTGTGTGTCTCTCTGTCTCTGTCTCTGTCTCTGTCTCCCCCCCCTCTCTCTCTCTCTCTCTCTGTCTCCCTCTCTCTCCCTCCCTCCCTTCCTCTTTCCCTCCCTCCCTCCGTCTTGGCCTATGGATCAGGATACATATCTTAGCTACTTCTCCAGCACCACACCTTATTGCCACCAAGTTGTCTGTCATGATAATAATGGCCTAAACCTCTGAAACTATAACCAAGCTCCCAATTAAATGGTTTCTTTTATAAGAGTTGAGTTGCCTTGGTCATGATGTCTCTTCACAGCAATAGAAACCCTAAGACACTAAGTATAGATAACAAAGAAAGTATATTGAAAACCCACCAGAAGAACAGCTGATTTCTCAATGGAAATTGGAAAGCCAGAAAAGATTGGAGCAATGCATTCTAAGATCTAAAAGACTATTATGGCTAAACTAAAATAAAATACCAGCAAACTTGCC
The DNA here is from genome assembly GCF_021556685.1 of Rattus norvegicus. NCBI lineage: Eukaryota > Metazoa > Chordata > Mammalia > Rodentia > Muridae > Rattus > Rattus norvegicus. The sequence continues at coordinate 53,201,237 of NC_141538.1, read as the reverse complement.
TGCCATAATTGGGAGGCAGAAAACCTTTTTTTTTTATTACTTTTTTTATTAACTTAAGTATTTCTTATTTACATTTCGAGTGTTATTCCCTTTCCCGGTTTCCAGGCCAACATCCCCCTAACCCCTCCCCTTCCCCTTCTTTATGGGTGTTCCCCTCCCCATCCTCCTCCCATTGTCGCCCTCCCCCCCAACAATCACGTTCACTGGGGGTTCAGTCTTGGCAGGACACAGGGCTTCCCCTTCCAAAGGTGCTCTTACTAGGATAATCATTGCTACCTATGGGGTCAGAGTCCAGGGTCAGTCCATGTATAGTCTTTGGGTAGTGGCTTAGTCCCTGGAAGCTCTGGTTGCTTGGCATTGTTGTTCATAAGGGGTCTCGAGCCCCTTCAAGCTCTTCCAGTTCTTTCTCTGATTCCTTCAACGGGGTCCTATTCTCAGTGTGGTTTGCTACTGGCATTCACCTCTGTATTTGCTGTATTCTGGCTGTGTCTCTCAGGAGAGATCTATATTCGGCTCCTGTCGGCCTCCACTTCTTTGCTTCATCCATCTTGTCTAATTGGGTGGCTGTATATATATGGGCCACATGTGGGGCAGGCTCTGAATGGGTGTTCCTTCTGTGTCTGTTTTAATCTTTGCCTCTCTATTCCCTGCCAAGTGTATTCTTGTTCCCCTTTTAAAGAAGGAGTGAAGCATTCACATTTTGATCATCCATCTTGAGTTTCATGTGTCCTATGCATCTAGGGTAATTCAAGCATTTGGGCTAATAGCCACTTATCAATGAGTGCATACCATGTGTGTTTTTCTGTGATTGGATTACCTCACTGAGGATGATATTTTCCATTTCCAACCATTTGCCTACGGATTTCATAAAGGCATTGTTTTTGATAGCTGAGTAATATTCCATTGTGTAGATGTACCACATTTTCTGTATCCATTCCTCTGTTGAAGGGCATCTGGGTTCTTTCCAGCTTCTGGCTATTATAAATAAGGCTGCTATGAACATAGTGGAGCACGTGTCTTTTTTATATGTTGGGGCATCTTTTGGGTATATGCCTAAGAGAGGTATAGCTGGATCCTCAGGTAGTTCAATGTCCAATTTTCTGAGGAACCTCCAGACTGATTCCAGAATGGTTGTACCAGTCTGCAATCCCACCAACAATGGAGGAGCGTTCCTCTTTCTCCACATCCTTGCCAGCATTTGTTGTCACCTGAGTTTTTGATCTTAGCTATTCTCACTGGTGTGAGGTGAAATCTTAGGGTTGTTTTGATTTGCATTTCCCTTATGACTAAAGATGTTGAACATTTCTTTAGGTGTTTCTCAGCCATTCAGCATTCCTCAGCTCTGAATTCTTTGTTTAGTTCTGAACCCCATTTTTAATAGGGTTATTTGTCTCCCTGGGGTCTAACTTCTTGAGTTCTTTGTATATTTTGGATATAAGGCCTCTATCTGTTGTAGGATTGGTAAAGATCTTTTCCCAATCTGTTGGTTGCTGTTTTGTCCTAACCACAGTGTCCTTTGCCTTACAGAAGCTTTGCAGTTTTATGAGCTCCCATTTGTCGATTCTTGATCTTAGAGCATAAGCCATTGGTGTTTTGTTCAGGAAATTTTTTCCAGTGCCCATGTGTTCCAGATGCTGCCCTAGTTTTTCTTCTATTAGTTTGAGTGTATCTGGTTTGATGTGGAGGTCCTTGATCCACTTGGACTTAAGCTTTGTACAGGGTGATAAGCATGGATTGATCTGCATTTTTCTACATGTTGACCTCCAGTTGAACCAGCACCATTTGCTGAAACTGCTATCTTTTTTCCATTGGATGGTTTTGGCTCCTTTGTCAAAAATCAAGTGCCCATAGGGGTGTGGGTTCATTTCTGGGTCTTCAATTCTGTTCCATTGGTCTATCTGTCTGTCTCTGTACCAATACCATGCAGTTTTTATCACTATTGCTCTGTAATACTGCTTGAGTTCAGGGATAGTGATTCCCCCCAGAAAAGCTTTCTACAATATAAATCTACACTGTTATATAAAACACACTAAACCTAAGGAAAATACAGAAAGCATTATTTCAGGCAGAGGACATGAATAAGGAGAGCAGAGACAATGTGGAATGAAATGCAAAGCCATAATATTAAAATAAGAAGTACCACAGAGAAGACAAAGAGCAAAAGAGAAGTACAACAGAAAAATGAGTGCCATCAATGGACATTTCAATAATAACTTTAAATATTAATGGCCTCAATTTCCCAACTGAAAGACACAGGCTGATTGAATGTATGAAGAAATAAAATCCAAGCCAGGCAGTGGTGGTGTACACCCTTAGTCCTAGAACCTAAGAGGCAGAGGCAAGCAGATCTCTAAGACTTCAAGGTCAGCTGGGTCTACATTCTACATGAGTAAGTTTCGGGACAGTCAGGACTATACAGAGAAACCCTGTCTTAAAAAAAAGAAGAAGAAAGAAAGAAAAGAAAGAATGAGAGAGAGAGAGAGAGAGAGAGAGAGAGAGAGAGGAAGAAAACAAAATCCATCTGTTTATTGTTTGCAAGAAATACATGTTAGCTTTAAAACTAGGCACCACATTGAAGCAAAGAGATGGGCAAAAGTACAACTCTCAAGGGCCAGGAAGCAAGCAGGCATCACTAACCTAATATCTGACTGAACATCAAACTAAAAGTAATTAGAAGAGATAAAGAGGGACACTTCATTCTTACCAAGGAAGCAGTTAATAAGAAAGCATGACTATCCTAAACATATATGCACTAAACTCTGGGGTGACAAATGTTGTTTAGGAAATAAGTAAGTAAATAAATAAAACATCTACTGTATTTAAGAACACAGATTAACATCTGTGTTAAATAACATCAATTCCTTGATAGTAGATGATTTCAATATTCTACATCCTCCAATACACAGGTCATTATTAATAGAGAAATACAAGAGTCAACTGACATCATGCATAAAATGAACTTAACATATATATCTAAAGAATAGTCCACCTAAACACCAAAAACTACATCTTCTAATCGATAGCACTTTTGGAACAGAAGCTTTTCAAAAGAAGAGCATATCAGGGCTAGAGAAATGGCTCAGCGGTTAAGAGCACTGACTGCTCTTCCAGAGGTCCTGAGTTCAGTTCCCAGCAACCTCATGGTGGCTCACACCCATCTGTAATGGGATCTGATGCCCTCTTCTGGTGTGTCTGAAGACAGCAACAGTATATATATATATATATATATATATATATATATATATATATATATATATATATATATATAAAAATATATATTTATATATTTAAAAATATATAAAATAAATAAATAAACTTATATAGTTAAAATATATTTAAATAAATATAAATAAAGTAAATATATTTAAAAATAAGAAAAAGAAGAGCATATCCTACACATAAAACAAATATCTTCACATATACAAAAAAGCTGCTGAAGGCAGTCCTTTTTACCTATCTGACCACCATGCCATAAAAATTAAAATTGGCATCAAATAAATCTCTAGTAAATATACAAACTCGTGGAAATTAAATAGTTCCCTACAAGAAGAAATTAAGAAAGACATACTTTTTTCTGAAAGTAAAGGAAAAAGAAACATCACAACAAAATCTCTATAACACACTGAAAGTCGTCTTCCAAGAGAAATTTAAGCACTGAGAGACTAAATTTAAAAATCAGAAAGAGGGCTGCCGCTGCAGAGAGCCCGTGGGCAGCACCCCAAGAGCGAACTTGAGCCTCGGGACCACAGGTAAGACCAACTTTTCTGCTGCAAGAAAGCTGCCTGGTGAGCTTGGGACACATGGAAGCAGAATTCCTCTAGGACCGGGCACGTTCTGTGTTTACTGGAAGTCCCACACCCTCGGATCCCGGCCCGCAGCAGCTCTCTGCTCCCAGACCCTGTGAGAGAGAGACCCAACCGCCTGGTCAGGTGGGCACTCCTGAGGCTGCAGAGCGGAAGAGACCACCAACACTGCTCACCCCTGCCCACATCCCTGGCCCAAGAGGAAACCGTATAAGGCCTCTGGGCTCCCGTGGGGGAGGGCCCAGGAGCGGCAGGACCCCTGCCAGAGACACCGCCAGAACCTGAAGGAAACAGACCGGATAAACAGTTCTCTGCACCCAAATCCCGTGGGAGGGAGAGCTAAACCTTCAGAGAGGCAGACACGCCTGGGAAACCAGAAGAGACTGATCTCTGTACATACATCTCGGACGCCAGAGGAAAACACCAAAGGCCATCTGGAACCCTGGTGCACTGAAGCTCCCGGAAGAGGCAGCACAGGTATTCCTGGTTGCTGCCGCCGCAGAGAGCCCGTGGGCAGCACCCCACGAGCGAACTTGAGCCTCGGGACCACAGGTAAAACCAACTTTTCTGCTGCAAGAAAGCTGCCTGGTGAACTCAAGACACAGGCCCACAGGAACAGCTGAAGACCTGTAGAGAGGAAAAACTACACGCCCGAAAGCAGAACACTCTGTTCCCATAACTGGCTGAAAGAAAACAGGAAAACAGGTCTACAGCACTCCTGACACACAGGCTTATAGGACAGTCTAGCCACTGTCAGAAATAGCAGAACAAAGTAACACTAGAGATAATCTGATGGCGAGAGGCAAGCGCAGGAACCCAAGCAACAGAAACCAAGACTACTTGGCATCATCGGAGCCCAATTCTCCCACCAAAGCAAACACGGAATATCCAAACACACCAGAAAAGCAAGATCTAGTTTCAAAATCATATTTGATCATGATGCTGGAGGACTTCAAGAAAGATGTGAAGAACTCCCTTAGGGAAACACAGGAAAACATTAATAAACAAGTAGAAGCCTACAGAGAGGAATCGCAAAAATCCCTGAAAGAATTCCAGGAAAACACAATCAAACAGTTGAAGGAATTAAAAATGGAAATAGAAGCAATCAAGAAAGAACACATGGAAACAACCCTGGATACAGAAAACCAAAAGAAGAGACAAGGAGCTGTAGATACAAGCTTCACCAACAGAATACAAGAGATGGAAGAGAGAATCTCAGGAGCAGAAGATTCCATAGAAATCATTGACTCAACTGTCAAAGATAATGTAAAGCGGAAAAAGCTACTGGTCCAAAACATACAGGAAATCCAGGACTCAATGAGAAGATCAAACCTAAGGATAATAGATATAGAAGAGAGTGAAGACTCCCAGCTCAAAGGACCAGTAAATATCTTCAACAAAATCATAGAAGAAAACTTCCCTAATCTAAAAAAAGAGATACCCATAGACATACAAGAAGCCTACAGAACTCCAAATAGATTGGACCTGAAAAGAAACACCTCCCGTCACATAATAGTCAAAACACCAAACACACAAAATAAAGAAAGAATATTAAAAGCAGTAAGGGAAAAAGGTCAAGTAACATATAAAGGCAGACCTATCAGAATCACACCAGACTTCTCGCCAGAAACTATGAAGGCCAGAAGATCCTGGACTGATGTCATACAGACCCTAAGAGAACACAAATGCCAGCCCAGGTTACTGTATCCTGCAAAACTCTCAATTAACATAGATGGAGAAACCAAGATATTCCATGACAAAACCAAATTTACACAATATCTTTCTACAAATCCAGCACTACAAAGGATAATAAATGGTAAAGCCCAACATAAGGAGGCAAGCTATAACCTAGAAGAAGCAAGAAACTAATCGTCTTGGCAACAAAACAAAGAGAATGAAAGCACACAAACATAACCTCACATCCAAATATGAATATAACGGGAAGCAATAATCACTATTCCTTAATATCTCTCAACATCAATGGCCTCAACTCCCCAATAAAAAGACATAGATTAACAAACTGGATACGCAATGAGTACCCTGCATTCTGCTGCCTACAGGAAACACACCTCAGAGACAAAGACAGACATTACCTCAGAGTGAAAGGCTGGAAAACAATTGTCCAAGCAAATGGTCAGAAGAAGCATGCTGGAGTAGCCATTCTAATATCAAATAAAATCAATTTTCAATTAAAAGTCATCAAAAAAGATAAGGAAGGACACTTCATATTCATCAAAGGAAAAATCCACCAAGATGAACTCTCAATCCTAAATATCTATGCCCCAAATACAAGGGCACCTACATACATAAAAGAAACCTTACTAAAGCTCAAAACACACATTGCACCTCACACAATAATAGTGGGAGATTTCAACACCCCACTCTCATCAATGGACAGATCATGGAAACAGAAATTGAACAGAGATGTAGACAGACTAAGAGAAGTCATGAGCCAAATGGACTTAACGGATATTTATAGAACATTCTATCCTAAAGCAAAAGGATATACCTTCTTCTCAGCTCCTCATGGTACTTTCTCCAAAATTGACCATATAATTGGTCAAAAAACGGGCCTCAACAGGTACAGAAAGATAGAAATAATCCCATGCGTGCTATCGGACCACCACGGCCTAAAACTGGTCTTCAATAACAATCAAGGAAGAATGCCCACATACACTTGGAAATTGAACAATGCTCTACTCAATAATAACCTGGTCAAGGAAGAAATAAAGAAAGAAATTAAAAACTTTTTAGAATTTAATGAAAATGAAGGTACAACATACCCAAACTTATGGGACACAATGAAAGCTGTGCTAAGAGGAAAACTCATAGCGCTGGGTGCCTGCAGAAAGAAACAGGAAAGAGCATATGTCAGCAGTTTGACAGCACACCTAAAAGCTCTAGAACAAAAAGAAGCACATACACCCAGGAGGAGTAGAAGGCAGGAAATAATCAAACTCAGAGCTGAAATCAACCAAGTAGAAACAAAAAGGACCATAGAAAGAATCAACAGAACCAAAAGTTGGTTCTTTGAGAAAATCAACAAGATAGATAAACCCTTAGCCAGACTAACGAGAGGACACAGAGAGTGCATCCAAATTAACAAAATCAGAAATGAAAAGGGAGACATAACAACAGATTCAGAGGAAATTCAAAAAATCATCAGATCTTACTATAAAAACCTATATTCAACAAAACTTGAAAATCTTCAGGAAATGGATAATTTCCTAGACAGATACCAGGTACCGAAGTTAAATCAGGAACAGATAAACCAGTTAAACAACCCCATAACTCCTAAGGAAATAGAAGCAGTCATTAAAGGTCTCCCAACCAAAAAGAGCCCAGGTCCAGACGGGTTTAGTGCACAATTCTACCAAACCTTCATAGAAGACCTCATACCAATATTATCCAAACTATTCCACAAAATTGAAACAGATGGATCACTACCGAATACCTTCTACAAAGCCACAATTACTCTTATACCTAAACCACACAAAGACACAACAAAGAAAGAGAACTTCAGACCAATTTCCCTTATGAATATCGATGCAAAAATACTCAACAAAATTCTGGCAAACCGAATCCAAGAGCACATCAAAACAATCATCCACCATGACCAAGTAGGCTTCATCCCAGGCATGCAGGGATGGTTTAATATACGGAAAACCATCAACGTGATCCATTATATAAACAAACTGAAAGAACAAAACCACATGATCATTTCATTAGACGCTGAGAAAGCATTTGACAAAATTCAACACCCCTTCATGATAAAAGTCCTGGAGAGAATAGGAATTCAAGGCCCATACCTGAACATAGTAAAAGCCATATACAGCAAACCAGTTGCTAACATTAAACTAAATGGAGAGAAACTCAAAGCAATCCCACTAAAATCAGGGACTAGACAAGGCTGCCCACTCTCTCCCTACTTATTCAATATAGTTCTTGAAGTTCTAGCCAGAGCAATCAGACAACAAAAGGAGGTCAAGGGGATACAGATCGGAAAAGAAGAAGTCAAAATATCACTGTTTGCAGATGATATGATAGTGTATTTAAGTGATCCCAAAAGTTCCACCAGACAACTACTAAAGCTGATAAACAACTTCAGCAAAGTGGCTGGGTATAAAATTAACTCAAATAAATCAGTAGCCTTCCTCTACACAAAAGAGAAACAAGCCGAGAAAGAAATTAGGGAAACGACACCCTTCATAATAGACCCAAATAATATAAAGTACCTCGGTGTGACTTTAACCAAGCAAGTAAAAGATCTGTACAATAAGAACTAAAAGACACTGAAGAAGGAAATTGAAGAAGACCTCAGCAGATGGAAAGATCTCCCATGCTCATGGATTGGCAGGATTAATATAGTAAAAATGGCCATTTTACCAAAAGCAATCTACAGATTCAATGCAATCCCCATCAAAATACCAATCCAATTCTTCAAAGAGTTAGACAGAACAATTTGCAAATTCATCTGGAATAACAAAAAACCCAGGATAGCTAAAGCTATCCTCAACAATAAAAGGACTTCAGGGGGAATCACTATCCCTGAACTCAAGCAGTATTACAGAGCAATAGTGATAAAAACTGCATGGTATTGGTACAGATACAGACAGATAGACCAATGGAATAGAATTGAAGACCCAGAAATGAACCCACACACCTATGGTCACTTGATTTTTGACAAAGGAGCCAAAACCATCCAATGGAAAAAAGATAGCATTTTCAGCAAATGGTGCTGGTTCAACTGGAGGTCAACATGTAGAAGAATGCAGCTCGATCCATGCTTATCACCCTGTACAAAGCTTAAGTCCAAGTGGATCAAGGACCTCCACATCAAACCAGACACACTCAAACTAATAGAAGAAAAACTAGGGAAGCATCTGGAACACATGGGCACTGGAAAAAATTTCCTAAACAAAACACCAATGGCTTATGCTCTAAGATCAAGAATCGACAAATGGGATCTCATAAAACTACAAAGCTTCTGTAAGGCAAAGGACACGGAGGTTAGGACAAAACGGCAACCAACAGATTGGGAAAAGATCTCTACCAATCCTACAACAGATAGAGGCCTTATATCCAAAATATACAAAGAACTCAAGAAGTTAGACCACAGGGAAACAAATAACCCTATTAAAAAATGGGTTCAGAGCTAAACAAAGAATTCACAGCTGAGGAATGCCGAATGGCTGAGAAACACCTAAAGAAATGTTCAACATCTTTAGTCATAAGGGAAATGCAAATCAAAACAACCCTGAGATTTCACCTCACACCAGTGAGAATGACTAAGATCAAAAACTCAGGGGACAACAGATGCTGGCGAGGATGTGGAGGAAGAGGAACACTCCTCCATTGTTGGTGGGATTGCAAACTGGTACAACCATTCTGGAAATCAGTCTGGAGAATCCTCAGAAAATTGGACATTGAACTGCCTGAGGATCCAGCTATACCTCTCTTGGGCATATACCCAAAAGATGCCCCAACATATAAAAAAGACACGTGCTCCACTATGTTCATTGCAGCCTTATTTATAATAGCCAGAAGCTGGAAAGAACCCAGATGCCCTTCAACAGAGGAATGGATACAGAAAATGTGGTACATCTACACAATGGAATATTACTCAGCTATCAAAAACAACGACTTTATGAAATTCGTAGGCAAATGGTTGGAACTGGAAAACATCATCCTGAGTGAGCTAACCCAATCACAGAAAGACATACATGGTATGCACTCATTGATAAGTGGCTATTAGCCCAAATGCTTGAATTTCCCTAGATGCCTAGAGCAAATGAAACTCAAGACGGATGATCAAAATGTGAATGCTTCACTCCTTCTTTAAAAGGGGAACAAGAATACCCTTGGCAGGGAAGAGAGAGGCAAAGATTAAAACAGAGACTGAAGGAACACCCATTCAGAGTCTGCCCCACATGTGGCCCATACATATATAGCCACCCAATTAGACAAGATGGATGAAGCAAAGAAGTGCAGACCGACAGGAGCCGGATGTAGATCGCTCCTAAGAGACACAGCCAGAATACAGCAAATACAGAGGCGAATGCCAGCAGCAAACCACTGAACTGAGAATAGGACCCCCGTTGAAGGAATCAGAGAAAGAACTGGAAGAGCTTGAAGGGGCTCGAGACTCCATATGTACAACAATGCCAAGCAACCAGAGCTTCCAGGGACTAAGCCACTACCTAAAGACTATACATGGACTGACCCTGGACTCTGACCCCATAGGTAGCAATGCATATCCTAGTAAGAGCACCAGTGGAAGGGGAAGCCCTGGGTCCTGATAAGACTGAACCCCCAGTGAACTAGACTGTTGGGGGGAGGGCGGCAATGGGGGGAGGGTTGGGAGGGGAACACCCATAAGGAAGGGGAGGGGGGAGGGGGATGTTTGCCCGGATACCGGGAAATGGAATAACACTTGAAATGTATATAAGAAATACTCAAGTTAATAAAAAAAAAAATCAGAAAGAGGACAAATAAATAGCTTAATGATGCAACCCAAAAAGTTGTAAAACAAAAACAAACAAACAAAAAAACAAGGAGAAAACACAAACCCAAACAGTGGCAAGCAATAACAGAAATCAGAGTAGAGGGGTTGGTGATTTAGCTCAGTGGTAGAGCGCTTGCCTAGCAAGTGCAAGGCCCTGGGTTTGGTCCTCAGCTCCGAAAAAAAGAAAAGAAAAAAAAAAAAAGAGATCAGAGTAGAAATCAATAAAACACACACACACACACACACACACACACACACACACAAATACAAATGTTTAATAACTCTAAGAATGCCTTCTTTGAGAAGATAAATGAGATAGCTTTGGCCCAACAAACCAAAAAAAAAGAGTACCCAAATTAACAAATTAAAATTAACAGAATCAGAAATAAACAGGGAACCATGACAATAGACACCAAAGAAATTCAGAGATTCAGGATATTATAAAAGACTCCATTTACTTGGAAAACCAAAAAAGAAACCAATAAATTTCTACATTCATCTAAACCATCAAAATTAAACTATTTTCTTCTGCATCTAATAAGATGATCTTGTAGTTTTATTTTCTTTCAGCTTGTTTATATACTAAATTACATTGTACACATTGAGCCATCCATGCATATTTGAGAACATGGAGAATGATGATCTTTCTGCTACCTTCTTGAATTCAGTTTGTACGTATTTTATTGGGAATTTTTGCATAAGGAAAATTGGTCTGTAATCTCTCTCTCTCTCTGTTGTTGAGTCTCTATGTGGTTTGAGTGTTAGTATGTGGCCTTATAAAATGAATTGAGCAGTGTTAGAGCTATTTCTATTTCATGGAATAACTTGAGGGGTATTGGCTTTAATTCTTCTTGGAAAGTCTGGTGGTAGAATTCTGTGTTAAAACAGTCTAGCCCTGGGCTTTTTTTTTTTTTTTTTTTTTTTTTTTGGTTGGGAAACTTTTGATCTTGATTTAACTTTGATTAAATGGCACCTATCAAGAAGATTGTCAGTTTCTTTTTGGTTTTCCAATTTGGAAAGTACAGGCTTTTGAAGAACATCCTTATCAGTTTCTGGATTTCCTCAGTGTCTGTTCACAAAATCCAGCACCCCTTCACGATAAGATTCTGGAGAGATTGGGGATACAAAGGACATAGCCAAATATAATAGAGGCAATTTACAGAAAGATTATAGCCAACGTAAAATTAAATGCAAAGAAACTCAAAAAAAATCACACTAAAACCAGGAACAAGACAAGGTTGTCTACTCTCTCCATCAATAGAGCACTTGAAGTTTTAGCTAGAGCAATAAGACACGTGAAGGAAGTCAAAGAAAAAAATTAGAAACAAAAACATCAAAGTATCTTTATTTAAGCTGATATGATAGTATACATAAATAGTCCCTAAAATTTTCACCAGGGAACTTCTACAGCTAATAAACACTTTTACCAAAGTGGCCGGATACAAGATTAACTGAAAATATTGGTAGCCATCCTGTATACAAATGGTAAGTAGACTAAGAAAGAAATCAGGGAAACATCACCTTTCACAATAGCCTCAAATAATACAAAATATCTTGAGGTGACTCTAAACAAGCAAGTAAAATACTTGCATGATTAAAACTAGAGGTCTTTGAAGAAAGAAATTGAAGAAGATACCAGAAATTGGAAAGATCTCTCATGCATCAGTAGGATTAAAATAGTGAAAATCTTACCAAAAGCAATCTACAAATTCAATTCAATTCCCACCAAAATTATTTACAAATCATGAAAAGACAGTTCTCAATTTAATATGGAAAAACAAAAAAACACAGAAGAGCTAAAACAATACTGAACAATAAAATAACTGCTGGAGGTCACAGCATTCCAAATTTCAAGTCATCCTACACAGCTACAGCTGTAAAAACAAAAACGAAAGAATAAAGACACATTGATGGGGTGAATTAAATTTAAGACCCAGATATAAATCTACATACCTATGGACCCCTGTCTTTTAATAAAGAAGCCAGAAATACACAGTAGAAAAAAGACAACATCTTTAACAAATGGTGCTGGTCAAACTGGATACCTGCATGTGGAAGAATGTAAGTACATCCATATGTATCACCTTGCAAAAAACTCAAGTCCAAGGGGATCAAAGACCTCAACATAGAACCAGATCCTCTAAATCTGATAGAAGAGAAAGTGGGCAATAATAGATGTATTGAACCCATTAGCACAGGAGATGACTTTCTGGACAGAACATGAATACCCCAGGCACTAAGATCAACAATTAATAAACGAAATGGGCCCTCATGAAACTGAAATAGTCAATAGTACAAAGTGTCAGTCTACAGAATATGAAAAGGTTTTTTACCAACTTCACTTTAAATAGAGAAATAATGTCCAAGACATAAAAGGAACTCAAGAAACTAACCATCAAACAAAACGAAACAAAACAAAATAATCCAATTTAAAACAGGAACAGATACAAACAGAAAATTCTCAACAAAGGGAGAAACACTTATGAGGAGTGTTTCAAGAAATGTTCAAAATCCTTAGTCATCTTGGACATGTAAATCAAAACCACTTTGAGCTTTTTATCTTACACCTATCAGAAGGGCTAAGATCAGTGACACAAGTGACAGGTGAGCAAAGGGAACATCCTCCATTGCTGGTAGAAGTGCAAGCTTACACATCCACTGTGGACATCAATACGATGGTCCACAGAAAGTTGGAAATCAATCTACCTCAAGACCCTCCTGGTCATATAACCAAAGGACACTCCATCTTATCCCCATAAGGTCACTTGCTCAACCATAACCATAGATGCTTGATTCATAATAGCCAGAAATTAGAAGCAATCTAGATGTCCTAGGTGATGTCCTAGATGTCTGAAAAATGGATAAAGAAACTATGGTACAAAAATGATCTTAAAAAATGGTACATTTATACAATGGAGTACTACTTAGCTGTTTAAAAAAAATCCATTATGAAATTAGCAAGAGAAGGAACTAGAAAAAAATCATCCTGAGTGAGGTAACCCAGGCCCAGAAAGATGAATATGGTATGGATTCACTTATTAGGGGATTTCAGGCATTAAGTAAATGATAACCAAGATACAGTCTGTAGACCCAGAGAGGTTAGGTAAGAGGAGGGGCGGGAGGGGTGGGAGGGGCGGGAGGCTCGTGGATCTCTGTAGGAAGGGGAAATAGAGTTTCCTGGTGGACTAGGAGTAAGTACAGATGGGAGCAGGGGATCAGATAGGGTCAAAGATGAGGTAGAATAAGAAAATGAGAGAAGAGACAGCCAGAATTGGAGGTAGAGGGCATTTGAGGGATGATGTGGAAAGCTAGTGTAGTGGAAACTTCCTGGAATCTATTAAGGTGATCCTAAGGGAGATTCCTAGTAATGGCGGATAGAGTCTGAACCAGCCATCTCTGTAGCCGGGCAAGCTTCCAGTGGCAGGACTAGGTTGCATCATTTGGCCAAGGGAGTCCCATAAAATTTCCCAAACAACCCAGGCTGTTGCTACGACAAAAGGTTGCTGTCTTAGTTAGGGTTTTATTGCTGGGAAGAGACATCATGACCAACTCTTATGAAGACAAACATTTAATTAGGACTGGCTCACAGTCTCAAGGTTTAATGGATTATCATCACAGCAGGAAGCATGGCAGCATGCAGACAGGCATGGTGTGAGAAAAGGAGCTAAGAGTTCTACATCTTGATGCAAAACAGTCAGAGGAGACTATTCTGCAGGCAGCCAGGAGGATGCTCTCTTCCACACTGGGCATAGCTTGGACACTAGCTGAGCTCAGAGCCCACCCCCAGAGTGACACACTTCCTCAAACGAGGCCAGATCTACTCCAATAAGGCCACAACTCCTAATAGTGCCAATTCCCACGGGCCAAGAATACTCAAACACCACACTGGCTCCCATAGACAAGTTCAAATACATGGTTCTGTGGAGGTCATACCTAGCCATAGTATAATGCCAAATACATTTAGTCCAACTTCAAAAGTCCCCATGGTCTATAACAGTCTCAACAATGTTGAAAGTCCAAAGTTCAAAGTCTCTTCTGAGATTCATGCAATCTCCTATCCGTAATCCCCTGTGAAATCAAAATCAAAAGGCAGATCCCATACTTTCAACATCACAGGATGTACATTTCCACTTCAAAACATCTTAGTGAGGAAATACTAGAGCAAAGCAAGATGGAAAGCTAGCTGGGCAAACTCCAGACTCTGCACCCCCATGTCTGATGTCAAAGTACTCTTCAGCTCTCTAAATCCTTTCATCTTTGTTGACTCTAACAAACTTCCTCTTGGTCTGGTTCCACTCTGTATTTGTAACTTTCTTCAACAAGTGTCCTACAGCTCTGGCATCTCTAACGTGTTGGGGTATCCAAGGCAACTTCAACTTTATTGTTTCTTGTTCCAGTGTCTGAGATCCACATGTGATCTTCTGGGCTCCTCCAAAGGCCTTATATCACTTCTCCAGCTCTGCCCTCTGTAGCACTCTAGGCTCTGGTTGACTCCACTCCACTGCTACTGCTGTTCTTGGTGATCAACCCATGGTACTGACATCTCCAATACACTGGGGTCTTCCAATGCAATTAGGCTTCACCAATAGCCTCCTCTTACAAGCTCTCTTCATGGGGCCAAGCCTCAACACCTTTGACTCCTTCAATCCTGGATTGTCAACTGCCACTAAGACTACACCTTCACCAGTGGCCTTTTTCTGGCCTCTCACAATACCAAGGCTCAGCTGTGCTCCATGACCTCTTCATGCCTTCAAAACCAGTAACATCTGGGTGATTTTTACACATTATCAAGTCCAGGTGCCAGCCCAATGTGTATTTATGGAACACAGTTCTTTGTGTACTCAGAAAATATTTCCCAGATTTCACCTCAGTGAAGCGGATCTCTTCTTTTTTTTTTTTTTCTTTTTTTTTTTTTCTTTTTTTCGGAGCTGGGGACCGAACCCAGGGCCTTGCGCTTCCTAGGTAAGCGCTCTAAGCGGATCTCTTCTTAATCACCAGTAATTTTTTTTAGTTCCAGATAACCAGCATCAGTCATACCAGTAACCCCTTTTACTCCTGACTAAAGTCAGAGCCACATGGCCAAATTCTGCTGCTTGCTGGGGTTGAACGTGGCCTCCCTCATTCTATTATATCATCTATTATATCTGTTTTCCAAATCCTTCACTGCCTAAGCTTGGCTGTCCTGGAACTTGCTCTGTAGACTGACCTTTAACTCAAGAGATCTGAATACCTGTCCCCTGAGTGCTAGAATTAAAGATGCCTGGACTTAAGCTTTTCTTTACCTTTTCACGAGATCTTTATAAATTCTGGATTGTATCTCATTCCCGATATAGTCAAATGGTGCATAATTGTATCTCATAATAATGCCTAACATGATACAACTATCCCTGGTTTAACTGCATATACATAAACGATAGGCTTAGATGGGTGAAATCTTGTCCCAAGATTACCATTAATTCTACTTAATATTCCTGAACACAGGATTTAGCTCCATCCCATTTCCTGGTGCCCCTTTAATCTTTGAAGAATACATTTTTTCTGTTTTTTCCTTTCTAAGTTTGCTATGCTTGATTGAAACACTCCTCATAAGAGTAAACCACTGGACAAAGTCTATGCTAGGCCTTTTTGGGGGATTTTCTTAGTCCATGCAATTAATGTAAATCTCTTTACCTTAGCTTCAGGCAGACTCTTTGGACAAGGACAAAACAGCAGACACAGTCTTCACTAAAATATCGAAAGAACTACCTCCAGGCAACATTCTAAAAGTATTCTCCTCTGAAATCACTTGAGCCAGGCCCCCAGGGTTCAACTCACCCCTGAGCACCTATCGTCCATGCTTCTACTACAACGACCCATTAAGCCACACATAACATCATTTCCCTGCTTTCTGAGACAGGCTGATTTCACGACAGGCTTCAAGTTGGCAGTTCAGGAGACTAGGCCTAAGAACTGAGCAAGTCCAGGCAAGCCCAGGCAAGTCGGTTTTGAGATAATTTTTATACAAACTCTGAGCCATAGTTCTGTCTTGGCTTTGGTTGCAGATGGCCAATTTTTTCATTAACGTCTGATGAGAAGATGTCCCATTCTCTTGGAATCTTGCAACCTTATTTTTAAAAATCAGTAGTTTTATGCTTTCCCAGGTCTACTTCTGGACTCTGCTCTGCTCCTCTGATCCATACAACTGTTCTTCCCTGTCCCTGTGGCCACACGGTAAGTCTTAACATCATGGGGTACGACTGCTCCAACTTCACTTTCCCTTTTCCAAGTTCTTTCATCTGCTCCAGATCTTCTTCCTGTCTTACGTAGAAGATGTGGAGTCACCTTGTCTAGAACTCTTAGCTTGGGTTTCTATTGCTGTAAGGCGATAACACAACCACAACAACTCTTATAAAGGAAAGCATTTCACCGGGGCAGGCTTATAGTTTAGAGGTTTAGTCTGTTATCGCCAGAGCAGGAAGCATGGTGATGTGCAGGCAGACACGGTGCTAGAAGGGCAGCTGAGAGCTCTACATCTGAACCGTCAGGCAACAGGAAGAGTAAGTAAGCCATTGGGCCTGGCTTGAGTTTCTGAGACTTCTAAGTCTGCCCCCTACTGACACACGTTCTCCAACAAGGACCCATGTCCTAATAGTGCCACTCCCTATGAGCCTACGGGGGCCATTTTCATTTAAACCACCACACTGTGTCTACAAAACAATCCATTGAGATTTCCACGGGAGCTGCACTGAGCCTGCAGGTCAGACTTGCAGGGAGCTGGCTCCTTCAATGGCATCCTCCAATGGATGGCCAGCCACTGCTGTGTCTGAAGGATTTCTTTTTAAGTTATCATAGATAAAATTTTGGTTGTAATTTTGTTTTTCAACTTGATGAGATCTTTTTTGGTGTGTGATGATTTTCTATGTTGGATCATAGTGCGGCTCACATTTAGTTTTAAGAGCTCTTGCCTGGATTGTGGGGTTTTTCCCCGTATACAGCTACATCCTTTGTAACCGAGGAAACTATTTTTATTGGTGGTGGTATACCATTATTTTCATATACTGAGGATTTAATGTATGTGATATCTTCCTCTCTACTCCCTGCCCCCACACCCCATCTCTATTCTGCTTAGCAAAGTAATGCTTGCCCCATGACATTAATTATGAAGTGTCCCCTTTCTATTTTCTGAAGATGTAAAACTAGTGTAATTTCTTCCTTAAGTGGTTGGTAGAGATGGCCAGAAGCCTAAAGATATTTATGTTCAGGAAACCCTGACTGTGAATTGCACGTCCTCAAATGCTGCCGGGCTGCTCCAAGGGGCTAGCCTTGCCCCCTTCATCTCTGTGGAATATGTGCAGCTCGTGGCTTTGG
This sequence comes from Rattus norvegicus, assembly GCF_021556685.1. Lineage (NCBI taxonomy): Eukaryota > Metazoa > Chordata > Mammalia > Rodentia > Muridae > Rattus > Rattus norvegicus. The sequence continues at coordinate 53,183,582 of NC_141538.1, read as the reverse complement.
AGAACTGGTCCGTTTCCTCAGAGCCTTCAGACCTGCTGGCATAGCATTGTTTGTTCTCTGCTTGTTATCTCAGAATCCGAACAATCTGTGAAATACACCCCACCCCACCCCACCCCACCATTTTCATCCAGGATATTGGTCATTTGTGTCCTCGATCATTTTTGTCAGACTTGCTGGAAATTATTCAATATTATCGATCCTTTTTCCCAGGACGAGCCTGTAGCTTCATAAATGCTACCTGGTCTCATCTTCAGTCTCCTTAGCTTCTGCTCTGTTCTTCTTCTTGCCTGTTTTCTCTTCGTTTTCTAGTGTCCTGAGTGGGTGCTCAGACAGCTGGTGACAGCCCTTTCCTCTTCTCTGTCAGGGGCTTTTGGGTGCCACGGGTCTTTCTGAGCATTGCTTTGGCCAAGCAGACAGATCCTGTCAGCCTCCCCCCATCCAATGTATTCTAAGCATCTCTAAAGACACATCCTACAAAGGAAGATGTTGGCATGTTAGAGGATGGCTCTACTGTTCTAATTAGAGTGTGTTCGCTGGTGGTATGGTTGGATTGTCTCATCCTCCCTGCAGTCATATCTACAGTTCTCGTGGTTACTGAAAGAGCAGCGATGCCATTGTTGTTGGGGGCTTTATGTTTGTCTGGGAGGAGATGGGGGTTTGTCTGTCTGGTTGGTCTTAGGTGACTTTTGGAAGGAATGAGATATACATGCAGAGGCCAAATCTCAATAGCAGGTGTCCTCCCTCTGGAGCCTTCCCTTTGCCTTTTGAGACAGTCTCTTACTGAACCTGGAGCTCAAGTGGCCGGTCAGTAAGTCCCAGAGACCTATGTCTGTCTGCACCTCCCTGGTGGTGTTTTCTTTAAAAACCTAGGTCACGTGGCAAACACTTTACCAACTAAGCCAACTGCCCGGGTCTAGGTTTTTAATTGTTGAGACAAGATCTTGCTGTCTAGCTTGACCCTCCTGCCTTCCAAGACCCTCAGCTTAAATTGTATGCTCCAGATACTTGAAATTGTGTGACAGTAGGATCAATATGTCTTCTCACCATTATTTAATATCCCTTTTTTCCTCTGGCAATTTCTCATGCACAGCAGTCTACATTGCTTGATATAAACACATTCAGTATTCCCTTTGATTCATTTGCAGGGTTTTTCTTTTTCATGTTTTTACACTTAAAAAAAAATCCTGTATCAGTACTTTCAAGTGATTATCCACGGAAAACACGAGAGCTAAGCCATGGTTTTTAAATCCATGCTGTTAATCTCTATTTGTTCCTCCGTGTGTTTAGACTTTACACGTACTGAATTTGTTGGCATTTTAGGGTTTAAATCTGCTTGGGGAGGGTAAGGGTGTCCTTAGAATATTTCCATCCTTTCAGGATGCGATGGGATTGTCTCCACCTTTGTTTCTGCAAAGCAAACTGGTTTTTTTGCTGCAAAGTTGGGCAGACTGTTCCCAGCCCTGGGCAGGATGCAAGGAGAAACGCACGCTCATGATCAGCTAAGTGCTTTCCGCCACCTTCCTTCAGGACTAATGCTCCCAGGTTTTCTCTGCTGTCACCTGCCTTCTGACTTTAAAATGTTACTCAGCAATTCTTTAGGCAAACTTACGGACAACAGTCTCAGTTTCTCTTCGTCGGAGGATTTTTGTCTTTATTTGCTAGATATAGAATTGAGGGCCTACAGTTTTGTTCTCACACCTGCAAAGCATAATGCCCTTCTTCCTAGCCCCTGGCTTCTGATGAGAAATAGTCGGCCTTTTACATCACTCCCCATCCCATATTGCACCCTTCCTTGGGCCCGTCTGTAAGACATTCTTTCCTAACATTTAGAAACTTGTGTGTTTTCGAGAACACACATGTGTGTGTAGGGGGTGGAGGGTAGCTTTAAGTTTATCCTGTTTTTGTTTCTCTTGGCTGTTTGAACCTATACATTCATGTATCTCGTTGAGTTTTGGGAGCTGCTGACATTATTTTGTACAGTATTTGTTCAGCCTCTTAGTATCTCCTTCTGGGACTCTGATGGATGTCACTGTTCCACAGATCCTTGAGACTCAATTTATAAAATATCTTTTTTCCTTGTTGAGATCCAATCATTTCTATTGACCTACATCTTAGTTTACTCTTTCCTTTGTCATCTAACTCTGAAAGGTGAGCCTGCTGTTTAAGTGTTAGAATTCTTTTTGTCTTCCATTTCTATAATTTCTACTTACTTTTCCTTTATATCATCTGAATTTTTAACTGAGGGTTTGTTTTGAGAACGTTCATAATCGATAGCTGTGTCACCTTTATAATTGTTATAAATAAACCCTTTAAGAATGTTCTGTTATCTTTGTCCCTATTACTTCTATAAAAGGTTTGTCTTGAAGAGTTGGGGTGTTGTGTCATGAGACTCTGGCACTTACTTAAATATTCCACATTCATACAAACTCAATCTTCTAGGTTCTGAGCACAAATTTTCTTTTGTAGGTATGAGTCTGTTTTTCATTTCAAGATCTCTATATTGCTTTTCTCCTCTGCCCTCTTTGGGTGTGGGGATCTCTATAAATACCATGGGAAGACAAGAAGGGAATTTGATTCAGCACAATTCAGTAGCTGGTGTTGGTTCAAACACTGAGAGTTAGGCATCTGGGGAAAAAGTTTCCTGGTGATAGTTAACTCAGTCCCTGTGTGCACAACAAAACTCACTACATGGTTGCATTGAAACCTTTGAAAAGTACAGGTGACATCATCCATAAAGACATTGTCTAGATTATCTTAAAAATAAAGTAGGCTCAAGCATGGTCATGAAAAGGGCCTAGGAGAAGGATAGCTCTCTAGATTGGTTGAGACAATCTAGCTCAAGGTAAGGTCTGGGGGTGGGGCAGTGTGGCCTGTGATACTAATATCACAAAGGTCACGGGGCTGTTATTCACATTTGTGACCTGCCTTCCAGGTGGTAAAACAGGTCATACATGTCTTCTTTGAAGAGAGCATCCTGCATGTTTAGCATTCCTGTTTTCCCTGGTGCTTCTCTGTGAACCCAAGGATCTCCATGCCTTCTACACTCGGTTACCACTCAGGGCTCAGTCTAAAACCTGTGTACTCTGATTTTGGTTCTCACACTTACTGTTCTGTTGATTCTGACAATGTTCATTCATGAGGCACTTGGGGCCAGCCCATGAGTTCTTTAACAGATCCTGACCATCTCCTCCCTATTCGGAGAAGAATACATGGTCGCAATGCCAAGCAGGAGAATGGATGTCAATCCCTTTGTGGGAATGTGTTCTAATTTCATTTCTGTTGCTTTGACAAATACAATTTTAGCTTACTCTCCTCTGTCTTCTGGGAAGTCAAGGCAGAAAACCAAAGCAGTGGGTCACATAACACCCAGTGAGGAGAAGGGAGAAAGGAATGCAGTGGTTGATCCTCTAGACAGCTGACAGTTACATGAAGAGTCTCCTGACTCTCACATGAAGAAAGGTTCTATTTACTATAAAATAGTGCCACACAGTGGGCCTGAGTCTTCCTACATAGGCAACAAACAAGGCCAGTCTGATCAACATAATTCCTCATTAAACCTCTACTCAGGTGATTCTAAGTCACGTCCAGTTATTATTTATAGCCTATCATTACAGTTGAGGAAGGAATAGCCCAGACACTTGAGTCACATCCACCACCACCACACCAGAGGGAAGGGCATGGCTCCGTGCTTAGTATATAGTAGTAATTGCAGAGAGCTCTGTCCTGCATGACCTTCCTTTCCCAGGGCTTCAGCTAGAGAAGTCATGTTGAAGAAGTCATTTTTGTCTGAGCCTGTTGACATTTCCACATTTTGGGCTTCTCTAGTGCACAAGCCAGGATACATAAGTCTCTCTCTCTCTCTCTCTCTCTCTCTCTCTCTCTCTCTCTCTCTCTCTCTCTCTCCTCTCTCTCTCTCTCTCACACACACACACACACACACACACATATACACACATCACACACACACACATACACACATATATATACACACACCACACACGCATACACACATACACACACATATATACACACTACACACACATACACACACATATATACACACACCACACACGCATACACACACATCACACACACATACACACATACACACACAAATATACACACATATACACACAAATACACACACACAAATACACGCACATACATACACACACACACACACACACACACACACACACACACACACACTCCTCTATGGCTGCCATTGTCTTGCCTCTATAATACAGAATTTTCTGGTACTTAGCTTTTTGTCCAGGATTTTCCACTGTAACTAGCAGAAGTAGTGGGGTACCATTATTCCATTTGTCTGGGATTATAAATTCTGTTTTTTATGTATCTATCAAAAAGTGGAGTGTCAACGTAAACCCAACCTTCCAAATGAGCTCCCTGATTGGAGCTCGGCTGTTTCCCTGTCGTTCAGAATACCTGTGTCTTAGGCTACGCTTTGGATGCCCAGATAGTATCTTTGCCTCTGTGCTGAACATAGAAAGTTGATCGATTTTGTTTTTATTATTTTTACATCACATAAGAGGAAAGTTAATTCTTTCTTGCTGGGTAGCTAGTTCATCAGATACTAACTAACATCGGGGGAGCTTTGGGGTGAGTAGACAAAGCAGTGAGCAACCAGGAGTCTCCCCACACTCAGAGGAGGTCATGTGAGATACATTTGCAGTGTCCAACTTGCAAAGGAAATGTCAGTAAGAGACTGAGCAAGGAGACCTTTTTTTTGAAGGACAAACTCCAGCTCGGTTCATGTGTGCAGGGACCATACCTTCTCAGGAGAGAGGCTATATCATTGTCCCAAACCGCACACACGCACTAACTCTTTACCAAGCAAGGCCAGCTTGGCTTGGAATCGGAATACAGATTGGATCCAGCAACCCACTTCAGGCATTAGCAACAGCAAACAAGCAAGAGCAGCAAGCTCGGTGGGAGGAAGCAAGCCCCGGGTCCCTGTGGGGTCTGTAAGGAAGGCTGTGCGTGAGGGGTGTGAACTTCAGTCTGTCACCCACATCTAATCATCACCTCAGCGTTCACCTGCTGGGGAGGCCTGGCAAAGGTGCCCAGCCTTTGTGAGCACCAGGGATGCCACCTGCTAGGCAGTGCTGGGGATGCCCTCTGCTGAACAGCACAAGTCTCTTTTCCTAAGCAGCTGTGACAAAGCCTGTAGTGGGAACCGGAAGGCAGAGCTGAGCGTCCTTGGCTTGCCATCCTAACAGAGCATGGTTTCTCTTCTCTCTTGGTGTTAAGTGAATTTACATTTCTGCTGCTGTTGCTGCTGTATCTTGACAGCCAACATTCTCTGTGTGTTTCTGGTGTGGAAAACGATCGTCCCACAATTGGCATGGTGAGATTCTTCCTTGGGCGAGGTATTTCCTTTGAGACTAAACTGCCATTTGTACAGTTTGGTTGTTGGAGACAACACACTGCCAGCCTGCTCGGGAAACAGAACTGAGGAGCGTGAGAGCCATTCTCAGGTCTTGCAGAGAGAGAGAGAACACTGGAATCAAGGAGCACAGTCAGGGAGCACCTCCCTCGCCTCACGAAGCTATCAGCTTCGTGCCAGGTCCCAAGGTTACGCACCCAGGACTCCTGAAAAGCCCGGAAAAGGCATTCCTTCCAGAGCAATGCAGAGTCTGAGCAAAAACTGTGAGCTAGCTTTCTCTCTGACTCCAGGGGGCGCTCCGAGCTCCACACGTTCTGGCCTATTGACGTTCTCATTTTTGTTCCCCATGGACTTGGAATGTGTTTCTGAGGAGCACAGCTGGAATAAGCATTGGGTTTTAAAATACAGGCATCGGGGTTGGGGATTTAGCTCAGTGGTAGAGCGCTTGCCTAGCAAGCACAAGGCCCTGGGTTTGGTCCCCAGCTCCGGAAAAAAAGAAAAAAAAAAAAAAAAAAGATTAAGATACAGGCACACGTGTCCATGAAGGATATGACATGAAATGATTTTGTTATGTGGCATTTGGTAACTGGACCCTTAGAGGTAAAGACCTTAACTCCAGGTACTATTGGTTTTTGGTTTTGTTTGGTTTGTGTTATTGTTGTTGTTTTTGTTGTTGTTGCTGCTGCTGCTGCTGCTGTTGTTCTTTCCCCAAATCCCAACTGCAGGAGCCATTCCTGTGATTCCGCTGTCTCTATGGTTCTGCATGAAGTCATATTCCTATCAATCAAATGCAGATGGATGTTCTGTGGGACTGGCCAATACTATAGTAAGCCTTTCAAGGTGAGATGGGCCTTGTCACCCACTCCCTCTGCCTCAGTGCCACTCCACACTAATGGAGCCACACAGATAGCTCAGACCCATCAAATCAAGCATGTGGAAGCTACCCGTGGTGGTTTGAATGAAGACAGCTCCCATAGGCCAATAGGGAGTGATACTATTAGGAGGTGTAGCCTTAGAGGAAATGTGTCACTGGAGGTGGGCTTTGAGGTCTCAGATGCTCAAGCCAGGCCTACTGTCGCTCTCTTTTCCCTCCGTCTGCCAATCCAGATGTAGAATTCTCAGCTACCTCGCCACTATCACGTTTGCCCGCATGCTTCCTGCCGTGATGATAATGGACTAAACCGCTGAAGTGTAAGCCAGCCCCAATGAAATGTTTTCCTTTATAAGAGTTGCAGCAGTCATTAGTGCCTCTTCAGCAGTAAAAACCCTAACTAAAACACTACCCTTTCCCTCTGATCCATGTGCCGATATGAGGTTCCTGAAGAGTCATCAAATGATCGAGTGGAATGATGGGTAAGATAGCTGGGTAGATGAATGAATTGGTAATGGATGAATGAGTGGGAAGATGGGTAGGTAGGTGGGTGGGTAAATGGATAGGTGGATGGGTGGGTTAGACCAAGAGATGAACGGCAAGGTGGTGGGGTATGCTGCTCCATGGTGTCTCAGAGCCCAGCCCACAAGGGAAACTTTCAGCCTTGCTAACATCAGTGTCCGGTAGGAAAGCCCAGCTCCTCCTCAGCTCTGGCCCTGAATGGTAGATGTAGACGTAATGAGCTGGACTTGGAGCTCTCTCGCCCACGCTGACATCTGTGCCTCTCCTTTGGCTCATAGAAGAATATGGCCTCTCCTGGAAAAGGAAGGAACTCATTGGAAAAGGCCCTTGGCCATGCACCAAGGCGTGAAGCTATTCTATGCCAAAGCCAAGACCAGCCCGTTACCGCTGCCCTATTCTCTAGGTAAAAAAATGAGTCATCAAAAGAAAAAGGGAAACAAATCTGTTGCGCTGGCACTTTGTCTTTCTCCCAGTGAACCCCAGCAGCGATGGGAACACCAGTGTTAAGAATGAATGCCAAGCTAAGCCCCTCCCTTCCCAGCTGTCAGGAAGCATGGCCAAGAGCCCCAGCCTGGCAGTGGGTGAGAAGTGGCTTGGTGCCAACGTATATTTCCTGGCTCTGGGCCTGAGGTCATTGGTTCTGGGACTTGCACCAAAGGAACTAGACTGTAGGACTCAGGGTACATGTGACTTGTAGCAAGTTCTTCAGGGACTAGACTATCTTTCTTTGGTGACCAATCCATCATTGGCACATGTTATAAGGAACATGCTCTAGCTAGTAGATGAAATCAGCTAGTCCTTCTGGAGGATGAGCCCCTGAGTCCAGAAAAGACATTCCTGGGAAAGGTACAACAATCCCCAATTTTTTAAAAATAATTTATTTAATTTTATTTTATGTGCATTGGTGTTTTTGTCTATATTCACGTGTGTATGTGAGGGTGTCAGATCCCAGGTAGTTGCTATGTGGATTCTGGGAATTGAACTCAGGACCTATGGAAGATCAGTCAGTGATTAACCACTGAGCCACCTCTCCAGCCCCAACACACTCCAACTTTAAGTTGTCTGATTCTATGGTACCAAACCCTTATCCTTGTCACCTTGTCCTGTCTGCCAGTTTGGGGGAAGTCAGAAAAAGCCTTCTAGATTATTCTGTTCATATTGCAGACTGAAGTATGTGAGATGGAATAGGAAAACATTCTCACCATTCTAACAATTCTCCACGGAGTTATGTGCATGTGTGTGCGCATGTGTTTGTGTACACATACACGTACATCCACCCACCCACACCCACACACCCACCAGTGCTTGGATCTCAGAACTGGACAAAGTCCCAGTGACCCATTTCTGAGTTTTCATGCCCAGGGTGACCCCTTTACTTCTTTCTGAAATGTAAGCACTGTGAGTTAGGAAGACCCCCCCCAAGTCCCCAGACACTGCATCTGCAGACCAGCTGTCATGCCATCACTGTCCTCACCAGGAGACCTCTTCCAGCAACTGCTCTCATGGGTTCCGCGTACTAGGGCTGGAGGATTCACAAGGAGGAGGAAGGAGGCTGCAGAGCTGCAGAGTTGCCTCAAGGGGGCGCCAGCCCATGCTTCCCTCCCGTTTGAAACAAGATAAACACTAAGAGTTGTCCTAGCTGTGGTGGATTGGGTCAGTTTGGGCTTGGTAGGAGGTTGACTGAATTCCTGACCCAACCAACAGTGGGGAAAGTGCCCTTTAGAAGCTCCCTGACTTCTGCTGGGTACAGGGCTTCAGCTCCTTCCCACATGTTCTGTACAGCAGTCATGGTTTTGTTTGTTTTGTTTTGTTTTGTTTGAATTGAGTGCTTAAAACATTCAATAGAGAAAGATTAAAGAAATGCCTTTAAGGCAATCAATCAATTGATGGGCTCCACAGAGTCCACCAGGCAAAACAGTGCCCCTTCAGGTGAGGCTTCGAAGGTAAAGCAAATAGCAGCAGATAGAGGTAACATCATCAAATGTGTGCTCACAACATCCGGCAAAACCTGACTACGGAAGCCGAAGAGGTCAGCTAGAGTTCTGGATTGACATTTTTCTCCCTCCTTCTACCTTCTCTTCCCCACTTCAGGAAATTTCATACCAGGCAATAAACAAGAGGAGCCTCAGTTGGGCGTTGGGAAAGTTTCACTGGGCTGTTTCTTTGTTCTCTCCTTCCCACCACAGATTTAGGGCCAGCCCAAACCCCCCCCCAGATGAAAGGTCTTGGAGAGAGAGCACATTACATAACCATGCTCGAGTCTGAAGTCCAGGATTGCGGGGTGGGATGGGTGGGTGGGGCATCAGACTTCCATAGTTTCACGGTGAGCTCAAAAAGCACATGACAATGTATGTTATACCGCCCAGCTCTCCGCCTGTCTCAACCACCTTACCCTCTTCTTACATGAAGACACTCTGCCTCACTTTGCCCTCCAATACTGAATGTCCCACCTCTACCGTGACCTCTCTACTCTCTCATTCGCTTATGATGGCTATGTCCCAAACGAAGTTGCCGGGTCTGTTTTCCATGCTGTTCAGGGAGGCCTCTGCATTACCACCATCCTGCCAGCTGGGCTGCAGCTGGGCTTAGCCAATCGGAGACACCGGCAGGTAATGAGTAGAAGAGATTTGGGCAGCTATGGCCTTCGCCTCATTCCTTCTTGGTCTTGCTGACACTTTGGTGGATCTTTACTTTCCTCAGTCTCTCACATCACAGCTGCTGCCAAACCGCCAGTTACCTGGTATCCTACCCTTGGAATGGCCCTTCCTGCTTGCTGTCACCAGGTTCAATAACACCTCCCATTGCAAATCTCATCTAGCTCCCTACATCGTGGGAGCTCTTTTTGTATGTGCTATGTGCTTCCTACCCAGTCCTGCTCTTCCCATGTCCCACTCACCCATCGCTGCATCAGAAGCCACTAAACACAGTGGCCCAGAACAGCATAGTCACCTATTAGTTTTCATGGGCTGACGTTGACCCAGCTTAGCTGCTCTCATTCAAAGTCTCCCATAAGGCTGGAGATAGACAGTGGCTATGGCTTCCTCACTCAGATGTCACCTGTCCTTTGGGATCTTCACAGGGCACCCACCTATGGCTTTCCCATGTGGCTATGACCCAGAGCCCCAGCTGCTCAGGCAGGGGCCCCAGGAGGAACCATCGTAGAAGCGAGGTCGTCTTCCGGAAGCAAGTGCTGAAAGGTCTTGCTGTGCTCCGTCTGTTGAACTTTGCTCATCAGAAGCAGCATGTTAAGGCAAGTCTACTCAGCTTCCAGAAAGGGAAGACTAGACCTGTGGAAACAAGTGTCATCGACGACTGTAGATCCACCTACAATCAGTCCTGGTCCATACCACCCTTACCCTTTTGGGTCTATAAGGCAGAACAAAACAACTCTATAGTCACCTTCCCTCATACTCCATACAGTGGGGGTTGCCAAGGCCTGGAGACTCCAACCTCCCAAGTCTCCAACACCTCACCAGCTGCTACAGTTGGCTTTCATTGTCTCCTCTGGGTCACCTTCCTCCTCTGCAGGGTTCCCAATCATCTCTGGGATACACTCAAAACTGTCCACACTCCCGCACTCTCCTGACTGGAGCCTGAAACCTGCTTGTCTCCCTTGAGGGCTGCTGGAACACAGGTCTTCCACTAGTCTCTTCTCTGGTCCCAAGACAAGATGATGACAGGATGGGGGTTGGGGGGATCTTTGGTTGTTTGTGGAAGGCATTCTCCCTCCAGAGGCTCTACATCTGAATGCTGGGCTTTGCAAAGAAATTGTTCCTGGGGAAACAAATGGCGACTTTCGTCATTTTCTTCCCCCTAACTTATCATTTAAATGTGAGTGTCTAGATTTCCGACTGTCATCTCATGAAGGAACTATTCTTACTGTTGAGGGACATTCACGCTAAAATTGTGCACGACTCAGACAGAGGAGACAGACACAGGGAGAGACACTATGCTTTTCTTTTTTTGGTAAGGGTTGGGGGAAGCGCAGCAGAGGGACAGAAAATAGAAAAGAATAAAGAGAGATCAGCACTGTGGCAGATGGAAATCGTGGGGAAGCAGCAAAGAGTCTGATAGGATCTGTCTCCAAGGAGAAGGGATTTCAGGGCTGCACAATCATTTATTTTATTTTATTTTTTTGCATCTGAAACTAGCCATTTTAATGTAACTGACAGAATCAAAGACAATTGAGCTAAACTGACCCTTAATTTGGGGCTTCAAGTGTGATCCTTCCACAGAGAAGCCCCTCTCACGACATCTGAAATCACCAGCTTCACTGAAGGAAGCTCCAGAGCCATCAGCCTAGATAAGTGTGAACTTATTGCTTGTCAGAAAGGAAGGCGCTGATGAGACCCATGCTCCTCCAGGGAATTAGGAAGTCTAGACGAGATGCAGATTAACGACACAGCCAAGGAACGTTCCTTTGCTATTTCCCGGTGTACGGTTGGCCCAGCTTTGGGCTGAGAAAGCTTGCAATCAATGAGGAATACAGCAAGTATCCTAAGAGCCAACTTCTCTTCTTGTTGCCTTTACTAGGGTAAAAGCTGTCTGTTCGTTTGTTACCTAGTCAGTAAGCCTAAAGCAAAAGGGACAGAGCAAAGTCTAGAAAGCCATGGTGTGTGTGTACCCTGAGTCTTCCTCTTCTCCAAATCTCTGTCCTTTGCCAATCTGGTCTAAAATGAGAGGCCAGATGGACCTGCAGCACAGCCAAGGCCAGGTGACCTGGACAAATTGAACTTCCGCTCTGAGCTTTGGGATGTGTAACCAGTAAGTGCCACAGGCCATCAGAGCGGCACCCTCCTGGGCTGCAGATGGGCCGAGAGCCCACAGTCAAAGCTCAAAATCTGCCTGCCTGTGCGACTCCTACTCTTACTTAGTACCCTTACTCAGCAAAGGTCTGGGCAAGGGTTCCTCCATAACAGAATGCTTATGTTGCTTTTCAGGAAAAACTTCCAGAATCTACTCTAACAGCATGAAACTGGCTCCTAAAGAACTATCACACCATGACACAGCCAACTTATTTAACCAGTGACTCTAACATGACAAGCTCAAAAGCCCTAGGCAGAACATAATTTCCTCCAAAAAGATGCAACTTGCAAAGAGGCATGGTGGCCATCTACAGCTGAACAATGGATTGATTCTAAAACTAACTCGTTTCTCGTTAGCCACCCGGTGAGCAGCTCTCCCAACTCCAGGGCCTGAGGGACATCCACCCTCATACTGACTGCGGAAGTAGATTTAAGTTCTGTGTTCCTGTTTCCTTTGCCGGCCAACCTCACAATCAGTTGTTTGTCTGTTTGTTTTTGTCTCGTTTGTCTTGAGAAAACTTGTGCCACAGCATAGATTTTAGTGCCGGAAGGCAATGAGCTTTTGCTCAGCATCCTTCCTTTCTCTGGGTCACTGGTTCTCAACCTTCTTAATGCTACAACCCTTTAATATAGTTCCTCATATTGTGGTGACCCCCCCCCCCCAACCATAAAATTACTTTCATTGCTTCATAACTGTTATGCTGCTATTGTTATAAATCATGACGTAAATATCCGATATACAAGATATCTGATATGTTACCCCTGTGAAAAGGTCCCGTTAGACCCCCAAAAGTTTGTGACCCACAGGTTAAGAACCGTTGCTCTAGGTACATGGTGACTGCTGCCAGTGTCTTTTCCTCTCTCTCGGCAAGACCTCTGTGGGAATACTGCAAAACCAGAGCTTGGTGGTGTGTTCTTATTGCTAGAGCTGTAAGACTGGACACTTCATTCCTGCCTGGTGCCCTTCAACTATGATGAAGGAGAGTAGGGTTGAAACCACAGCAACCTGAGACGAGAACACAGAGAACTCTATTATTTATTTATGGATTGTTGTTGACCATGCTGGGGATCAAAGCCAGAGCTCACAGGTACGAGGCAAATGCTTTATCACTGAGCTACACATTTAGAACCACCCACTCCAGACCTCAAATCCCCACTGGTGTCAGGAGCTATCTGAGGGATCGGCTTGAGGCTTGCTTCTTCACAAAGGATGAGGACCAGGGGCGTGAAGTGTGTGGGGACTGTTCAGCGAGCAGCATATTAGCCCTACCCTCTGTGGGTGCCAGCTAGCTGGTTAGGCACTCTCTGCCTTTTGAAACCTGACTCTCTTTCTCATCACACCTGAATGTCCTTTGTCCTGCAGTAAGAAAGGGAAGAAGGGACTGAGTTAAAATCCTTGCTGGACAATGGGACCTAGAAAGAAAGAAGAAAGGAAATTGTGTTCCTTGTTGATTTCAAGGAAGAGTGTTCCAGGTTAATATTTATTGTCAACTTGACATAAACTAGTTACTTGGGAAGAGGAAACTTCGACTGAAGAGTCATCGTCATTGCATAGGCATGTGGGAATGTCTGTGGGAACTGTCTGGATGTTGATAAGGGAGGGTCTGGTTCACTGTGGGTCGCACCTTCCTTAAGCAGGTGGGTCTGGGCTGTCTAAGAAAGCTACTGATCAAGCAAGCTAGGGGGAGCAGTGTTCCTTCCTGGCTTCTGCTCCAGTTCCTGCTTGAGTTTCTTCCTTGACTTCCTTTACCGATGGATGGTGATCTGGAAGTAAAAGCTGAAATAAACCTTTTCCTTCCCTGAGTTGTTTTGGTCAGAATATTTTATCCAAAGCAAAACCAGGACAGAAACTTGGTACCAGAATTGGAGTATTGCTCTGATGACCTGACCATTGTTTGGAGGCAGGGCTGGGGGATTGTAGAAATATTTGAAACTTTGGGCTAGAAAAGTCATTGAGTACTTAAAGCTTAGTAGGCTATTCAGTACGAGCTTGGGAGATAAGAGTGTTGACAGAAGTATGGAGGCCTCCTTACCTATGAACTTTCAGAGAGAAGCAAAGACTCTTTGAGGACCATTTGTGTGACATTTCAAATTAGGAATATGTGGTTGCTTGTCATCTTGGGCCGAAGAACCAACCATGATAAATATAAGATCAGCACCATTGAAGTGAAATCTTCTGGGAAGTATTTCCCCAAGGTCAGCACACTGAAGTAGTTGGAGGAGGGGCAGAAGCATAAAACTATACATCAAGCTAGAAGCCAAACTTGGCAATGTGTAAGGATCCTCTGTAGGGCACTGGTTTTGAAGGCAAGAGGTGGCCATGGGGAGGAACTGAAGCTTGCCAGCATGTGACAGGGAGAGTCTGGGAAAGGCCATTGGTGACGGTGTAGTCTCAGATGCAGGAGATATAAGGAGATTTCAGGACTATTTGATGTCTGCCAAGGACATCAGCAGGTGTGGAGCAGAGTTGCCTGAGCCTATGAAACAAATTGTGTGTGCTGAGGATGGCAAAATTGTAGAAATGGGATGACTAAGCTCTCTGGATCATTAGTGGACACTGAACTACCTTCCCTGCTGGATTTGGGTTTGACTAAATATGATTGTTTTATGTCCTTTTTTTTCCCTTTTGAAATGAGTATGTAATTTTTATTTTTTTTTTAACAGAGGCCTACAGTTAAAAGACTTCAGACCTTTAAAAAGACCTTGGTTTTGTTTCTGTTTACTATTTTTATTTCTTTTTTCCAAGACAGGGTTTTCCTTTTGTAGCCATGGCTGTCCAGTACTCACTCTGTAGACCAGGCTGGCCTTGAAATCATAAAAATTTTCCTTACTCTGCCTCCCAAGTGCTGGGATGGGATTAAAGTTGTAAGCCACCACCACCCATTTGACATTGAACTTTTAAAACATTGAAAAATTTAAAGATTATGAAACTTAAAAGTTGAACTAGCTTTTTTTTTTTTTTTTTTTTTTTTTTTTTTGTCATGATAGCAACAGGAGATCTTGGGGACAAACAAAGAAGGAAAGGTTATAGCTTAACAGTGATCTGTTTTTGGGTCAGGTTGACAAGAAGTGGATTGAAGAGGGCCATGAAGAAGGGCCGATGGGCTCATATAACAGAAGCCTGAAGAACAGGTGATGAGAAGCCTTGGAGATTTGAGACAGGCCACAAAGGACTAAATTTGTCCCAGACACATGCATTCAGGAATGGTTGTTTTGTTTCTATTTTGGTGAATTACTAGAGTGCTATTTCTTCATGTCTTGGCTTAGAAAACAAAGCCATGTCCTCACAGACCTGATCTTTATTCTGTATCAAAGTATCACTTATACCTGGGTTTAAGAAGTCAGCAGGCTACGGGCACACAAGAGAAGACAGCTGTGCCTGAGTCCACTCCTGTTCCAAGCCTCAAAACTTGGTACCTTATATTACCCACCTCCTTATCTGGCATACACACTTAGGAAATCCTTTCACTTCTCTTTCAGACACAGGCTGCATCCTCTTCACCTTCCTAGTGCTACCGTCCCTGTTCCAGGAAAAGCAGTGTGTACTTTTAGTCAATGATTTCACAGAGCCAGACTTCTCATGGACAAGAAAATTGCTACCATCTCTGCTGCGTGTTGCTTCCCTTCCTAGTGCTAGCGCTGTAGTGGTGTCTGGCTTGGCTTTTTTGTGTTACTATTACTTTTTCTTCCCCGTCCTCTCTACCTCATCTACTCTACACAGCTCCCTCCTGGCTCATTCTGGGAGCCTGCCAGCCTCAGTGGGAATTTTCAGGGGCCCTGTTTCCTCCGGCATAAAGAGCACTACAAAATTGTTCTTTTTTACAGTGTAATAATTTTGAACTTTCCTGACAAGTTCATGGGAAATTACTCTTATCTGCATGTGTGTGTTGGATTTCTGAGGGTACAAAAATCGAATCCCATCTTTGGTTTCAAATTTTGCTACTGCCTCTATTTTTACCAGACTGATTTCTACAATACCCACAAGAAAATGCAGCTGGCATTCAATCCTCCCAGGTGCACCGTAATTTAACTCAACACTATCGAATCCTTCCCAAGCAAAAAGGCATCCCAGGCTTGTTTTAATGAATAGATAAAGCTAATTTGTAATTAGTAGACTCGGTCGTTAATATGCAAACGAAGCCTGCTGTTATCTGTAATTAGCACCAAATACTTGATTGCTAAGGGTGCTACTGAGGTCCTTTCCCAGGTCCCCCCATGGTGTGGAGGCCCTGGAACTCCTCCAGCTGCACTCCTGTGGGCAGCCTCTTGGGCATTGACCTCTCTCTTTTCCTTCCACCATGTGCCTCCCCTTTGATCTTCCTCATGAGTGGTCATACCACCATCCCTCCGCAGCCACTGGACTCTGAATCCAGGGATGCTTAAAAATCTCTCTGTACTTCCTCAGTCCTAAATCCCACTGTACGGCTGTGGCTGGGACATCTGGCATCTACCTACTGTGCTGCCCCAAAGCTGCACCACCCTTCTCTAGAATACTTGTGTGGGAGACACCACCTCTCTCAACAGGCCTTTTGTCTTGCCACCTTTCAGATGTCAATTTCAACAGGATTTCCTCTGGAAAGGTGTCCAAATTCCTGGTTCTCCACCCTTGCTATAAAGGCATACTGACCACCATTCAAGTGAACATCACATGCCTCCCCTTTAACCGCTGAAGCACTCAGCCTGTGTTTGCCTGCTGTCTCTTACCAACTCCTAAGCACAGAGTGTCTGTTGCTGTCTTTTATCAACGGACACACAGTAGAGCATCAGTACAAGCTTGTAAAGAATGATCAAATTATCCTGTTTTGTTTTGTTAATTTAAACGTCCTGTATCAACTTTTGTTATTTAAAGAATTAGCTTGGCAAATGACTTCTACCTACCATACCTTTCACCAAACGATTAGGAATTCTGAATCGGGAAGCCCCATCCCTGGTGTGTGGGTTGGGCTACCTAGTCTTGTTCCTGCCGGTCATCGGTCAGCACAGTCCACTCCTGGAGTTCTCAGCAACAGAGCTAGACACTCTCAGGAATCTGAGCCCTTCCTACCTCTAGGGTGTGAAAAGTCAGTTGGCCAGCTCCCCGAAGTCCAGCCAGTTGAGTCTCTGCTCCGTTGGCCACATCTGCAGCCACTGGCCTCACAAGCGTATTAAGTCTTTCGAAAGCAGCTCTAAAAACAGGAGGAAGATTTTCTCTTTGGCAGGAACATTTGGAATAACATCTTTTCAAGTGTGTAGATCAGAATATGAATAGGCTGGGGGAGTGGTAGGAAGGGACTGGGAAGGAGGGGCTGGGCCCACAGCTTGGGCCATTCTGAAAGGGCTGGCCAGGCAGGAAGCTTGCTTTCCTTCTCTACAAAATGACAAAACCACTGTGGGGACATTTACAGCCAGAATTTCTTTGACATTTTAAAAATCTCTGAAATCATCAAAACTGGAAGTGCGTGTACCATGTGCGCTGGCAGGGGAGATGCTTATGGAATGGGGCTGATTTGGAAGGCACCCCTAGGGCCTGCTTGCTTTAGTCAGGTTTGTTGTCTGGGTTTTGTATAATGGAAGGGAAGCACTTGTCAGTTTTCAGGGCAGCTTTGACTTCATGTAGAAGCTGGGAAGAGGGCTCATTTATAACGAGCTCTACATGCACGTCTCCACTCTCGACATGGGTGTCTCCTCTCTCTGGTGACAAAGGACAGGAAGGAGAATATTTTGGATGCGCCCGAGAATAAAGATGGTTGCTGAATTCAACTGACCCTCACAGTAGGCACTGGGATTATTCTAGACCCACCATGGGTTTAGGGCTTTGGGAGAATCAGATACACTCCCTCCACAGGCCCTGAGGGGTCTCAAGTCTTGACACCTCTTCTCTGCCTCCAGGCTTTGAGAGGGGCTGGGCTCTGTGGGGAAACTCTGGACCAGGCATTTGGCCCAGAAGGCAGAAACAAATTGATTCCATCCCTCCACACATGGTGCCATCTAGAATAGAGCACTCCACATTCTACTCTCCACCTGGGGTGCCCGACTGCTTTTCCCTCCACAATCCTCCCCCATCAGTCATCTGCTAGACTCAGATCCAGCAGCACTTGGGGACAACTTCCAGCAGAGGCCCATGACAAGGAATCTATTCTTCCTTTATGCAGGCAAAAGAAAGGGAGGAAAGGAGAAGGCCTGGGTTTTGTGATCCTAACCTCAGAGAATGGGCCAGTCAGCTCAAGCCTGAAGCAACTTCCTCAGTCCAGTGTGGTTCTTTCAGGAAGCTCCACACAATCTATGGGCAGTTCTGAGGAACTCAGGCCAGTAGCAGCTGTGTTCCACTCTATGTCAACGGAGGCCAAGCACTGGGACCCTACGTCATTCGTGTGGGCTGTCACATTCTGAAACGGGAAGTAGATTAGCTTTGTGACTGGCGTTTCTTCTCTGTCACTTTCACAGGTGCACATGGAAAGGTTTGGTGACAAGATTTTCAGGGTGACAAGAATAAAGGAGGCTGCCAATCAAAACCTTACGAGCAGTGGCCCATGCAAGGAACAGTTCTGTGCTTCTGGGAACAGGTGTGCAAAGAACATTCTAACTTTATCTGCCCAGAGAATTGCTTGCCAAGTCTGGAACTTTCAGGATGAAGAATGCTTGGGGTACCAGACAAAAAATACAGCATATTTTAGAAAGATTCTGCTAAGGACTTCTCCCAAAAGCAAGGCCCCCAAAGCTCACTCACAACCTTTGGGTAAGAGACAGGCTGAGGGCTTGACTAGAATTCTCTCCGAGGGGAGGTCCCTTGAAGGAGCAGGAGGTCTCCAAGTGGAGAGGCTGAAGGAAATGGACTGTCTCTGGAATTAGTCTCAGCTGTACCCCCAGGCTAAGAAAGTCAGAGTTGGCCCATCCTGGGCTCTTCTCAGACAGTTTACTGCTTTCTGTCCCTTTAGAGAGCACTGTTTGTCTAGGCTGTGACTAGTGAGTGTTAGTGATGGCCTTCAGGGGAGGTTGTCATCAACTTACAGCTGGTTCGATGGGCCAACTGTATGGTAAATACAGTCAGACTTCAGGTTCACCCTCTATTTTGAGGCTACCCACCCTCAGCAAACAAAATGTACTGTCTGGATCAGTCACTAAAACACAAGTGTTTTAATCTGCATTTGTGATTTAGATGAAGTCAATGTCATGTCTTAGAAAAACATATTTTTCTAGGGATGGTCAAAACAGAACAAGATGCTGGCACACTCAGAGAGAACGGAGAGGGATGACCGGGCCACCCTGTACAGCTAGTGCCCACTAGGGGCTGCCAAGGCACCATACCTTGCAGTATCTGCTGGCTTTGGGCTCTGGCTTCTGCTTATCAGGCATGAATGTCAGACGTTCAGATCTGAAATGAGCTGAGGAAGCACTGTCTCTTAAAATTCATGACAAATGCCACCTTAGGGCCATGTGGAGAAAGAAAACAAGGGTCAAGTCCCAGCTCCCCGGGACTGTGTGATTCTGGGCAAGTTACCACAGACCTCTGAGCACAGGCCTCTTGCAGAAGCACAGATGACAACTATCCCAGAGAAGCTCAGGCACAGGGTGACCACGGTTTGTTCTATTCCCAGCTCTCTTCAGTGACCGCAGTCCTCCCTCCAGGAAATGGTTCCTGGAGCCAACCAAAGATCACTCTGCTTCTCCTGGCCCTTTGCAGCAATATGTCCCTTCCATTTCTCCCTCAGTTATTAGTCAGCAATGTAGTCACGCTGGCCATCTACCTCTGACCCTTGCCCCCAACACATGCCTCATGAATAGCTCTGCGTCTTTAGCTGAGCCACATGGGCAGTAGAGGGCGCCAAACTTGAAGGTTTCCTCTGCAGCACTTTCTATCAGCAGCAGGCTTGGCTAGCCACGTAATTTTAAACAGCCTACAAAATCACCATTGATTTCAACGCATTGATTTTTCTACACCACAGTAACACATTAAGTCTCTTTTCTGAAAAAGACAAAAGAGGACTCAAAGAATAAACCATCGCTCCAAAGCACAGCCACATTAATTCAATAGATTCCACACTGGCGTCTGGATGACCTGGGAAGGACATTTGCTTCTGTCCAGTAAGTTCTGTTACTTAACAGTTAAAGACTTGCCATGCCTCAGAGACGAGGGGATCCCTATATTTGAGTTGTGCCCATGTGACAGGCTTCAGAGACACCTCCTTCACTGGCCGGGCATGAATATCCTCAGACTCCAAATATACTCACACTCCAAATCAGGGGTGGCTGTATCCCAGCATCTGGCTGTGCTCTGGAAATTTTTTAAAAAGGAGCTAGGACTTCTAACCATGGCTCTCAACTCTGAGGAAGATCACTAAATACCTTTCACACACATTTTCAACTCTTGTTGCTGTGAACTTTGGTTCTCTTCCCATCCCCACCCTACTCCCAGCAGAAAATGTTCATAGCTAGAACATATATACTATATATACTATATATCCCCACTACCCTTTATTTCACCATCCCCCCACTCCTTTAACCCCCACCCCACTTCTATACTTAGTTTCCAGCTCGAGTGGATTTTATTTATTTATTTATTTTTAGAATGTGTCAGTTAAAATCTGTTCGTCTTTTTTGAGTTGAAAGACTAGAAGAAATCACACGTCGCTTCAGATGTGAGATGCGCATGGGCGGTTTGCATCCTGCCCAAAGATAGCTCAGCTTCATTTTGAGATGTTTTGCCTTCTTTGGCAATCAAAATCCAACTTTTCTACGTAGGCATGTGCCTACGGGTTACAGAACTCGAATACATCAACATTGGTTGTGGTCTCTGCCTCACCCCCCAAGGTGCAAACTTGTATATAGCAGCATGGTAGAGAGCCTGAGCTGTACAAGCTCCTGGGGAAGGGGAACCTGGGATTGTTATTAACTACACCTAGAAGGCTGTGGGCAGAGGAGGGAGCACACAGGGAGGCGGAGAGCTCAGTTTTGGCGTATTCAGGTTGGGGTGACTATTAGACACCCCAGCAATGATGACAAGCTGTCAGTGGGAAGTCTGAGTTCGGCACTCAAGAATGAGAGCCATGCTCCAAATGCACCTGGAAACCTTGATGGAGCGGACGGAGGCCAGCAGTCCCTGTGTAAGAGGCACCAAGAGCAATCGGCTCCCCCCAGGCTTCTGGAGAGCAGCAGAGGCTAGCCTGGCTTCCTCAGAGAACAATTTGCCTAACTGAAGGAATCTGCCTGCCCTCCCCCATCCTTATCCCTATGTAAGGAAAAACCATAGCAAACAAGCTGGCAATCTGAAAATCACCAAGTTATGTGAGAAAGTCACTTATGTATCCGTCTATTCATATGTAAGATGGGACCATTGTTTCAAGGTTCTTTTCTCTTGGGAGATGCCAGGAGGCCGTAAGGGATCAGACGGTAAGCTACTGCACCAAAACCTCCTCGCTACTGGAATAAACCACCCCGAGCTACCTCTCACCTCTTCTCAGTTAAATTACACAACTGTCTTAGACACTGTTCTATTGCTATGAAGAGACACCACGAGCACAGCAACTCTTATAAAACAAAGAATTTAGTTGGGGGTTTACTTACAGTTCCAGAGGTTTAGCCCATAACTGTCATGGCGGGTAGCATGGCAGCACGTGTGGTCCTGGAGCAGTAGGTGAGAGCTACATCCTGATCCACAGGCCAAAAGAAAGAAAACCACTTGGCCAATGGGTGTGTGCTTTCAAAACCTCAAACCCATCCTCAGTGACACACTTCCTACAACAAGGCCACACCCATTGTCTGATCCAACCAAGAGTTCCACTCCCTGATGACATTCAAATATATGAGCCTAAAGGGTCCTTTCTTACATATTAAAAAAAAAAAAAACAAACTTCATAAATTCTCCTCCAAGACCTAGATAGAAATCCCAATTTCTTTAGTTTTATTCTGTGGTTTATATTATTTTCTTGAGTCTAGAGAAATAGTTCAGTGTTTAAGAGCTCTCGCTCCTCTTCTTCCAGAGGATCTGGGTTCAATCCCCAGCACCCAAATGACAGTTCATAACTCTGCAACTCCAGTTCCAGGGTCCCTGATACCCTCCTCCAGCTTCCACAGGTACTACACGGTATATACACAAAACAGCCACATACGAAAAACTAAATTAAAACTCCACCACCAATAACACAAAAATACTACTTTCTGTTTGTCAGAGTGTGTGGAGGAAGGAGCATTATTAGATATTTTGAAATAAAACCTTTCCAGAATGTCTGAAAACCTGAGCCTGCATTTTTAATATAGCTTAATGCTAGAGAGGATGCCCTCAATCCTCAGTCTCTCCCGGTATTTAGCAGTCACTAACGATGAGAAACTTTGCATGTTGGAATAAGAATTAAAAACTATTTTTGCAATCTTTCAAAAATGTCAACAGTTGAAACTATAAAGAATCATCTTTTCTCATTTTTGTAAATTCCTTGTGATTTCTTGCTGACATTTCTTGGATGACTCAAGTGGACTTCTAATTCAATGGACATTTCAAATCAGTTCCTTCATTTAGTGAAGAGGCCCTAATGTGCCGAGCACGGTGCTCCCCAGTACTGAAACAGACCATCATCTGTCTCAGTCCATTCCTGGACCCTCCACAGCCTCCTAGACACACTTCTGCAGGATCCCCAGAAACCAGCCCCCAAGCCCTTTCCTCTGCCTGCATCTTTGTTATTTGACTTAACTTTCTTGCTCTTTTCTTTTCTTTCTTTTTTTTTTCCGGAGCTGGGGACCGAACCCAGGGCCTTGCGCATGCTAGGCAAGCGCTCTACCACTGAGCTAAATCCCCAACCCTTTCTTGCTCTTTTCTTGCTGTATTACTCAGCTGTTTTTTGTTTTTTGTTTGTTTTTTGTTTTTTTGTTTTTTTCCTCTCACATTAGCTAATCATGCTGGGTCCCCAGGCCTCTTTTTAGGTTAACACCTGTTACTGACTGCATCTGAATCCTGCTCTTCTTGATCCCTTAGCATAAACCCCATGGCTCTCTCTAGCCAACTCTTTGAACTCAGAAAACCTCTTTTCATCCAGCCCCTAATGGCTTCTCCTCTTGCCCCATTTCTGCCAATGGTGCCACTGCTGTCCCGCCTAGACTTGAACCCTCTGATGGTGGGGTCCTCGGAGGCTTAACCTTCTGAATGCCCATCACATCCACCCCCTACTTAAACAGCTTCTGTGGTCTAAGCTTTGACCTGCATCCATTTAACACAACAGACTCCCAACTCGCTTTTCTTTGGTCTGCTGCTCAGATTATCAGATGATTCTCACAAAGAAAAGTTTGGTTATACTCTAACTTCTTGATCAGACGTTCAAAACCCTGCCGTCTGTATAAGCATGATTTTTACCCTGGGTTTCTAAAAATAATTACACTCATGCTTTATGCCTATGTAGTTTAGGCGCTGGAAATATAGCCACTGAAGAAATACTTCACGCAGGAGTATTCTAGAGAGGAGCTTAACCGACAGGCGGAAAGCTAACCCAGTAGGAAGGAACTGTAAGGAGGACAAGGCACTCCAGGTAACACGGTCACTGCAGGGGCAGTGGAGATGTAGAGACCTCTCATATTTGTGGGAAGAAAACTCCAGATGCGCAAAGTTCAAAGCCTTAAAGTAAGAGCTTGTTTGCCTAGTGGAACATAGCACAGGAACTGGAGTTCCAAGTAAGTTGAACGGGAGCAGGTCATGTTGCCACCAAACTAAGGGGAGCATGGGAAATGTTGAAGAATCAGGGCCTCTCAGAATGTTTTCAGTAGGAAGGCGACCTGCCTCAGAGAGCAGTACATCAACAGTTATGGAGAGCACATAGGGAGACAAGCAGAAGCAGGGTGTAATCAAGAGGCTACCCTGAAGGTCTGAGTAGACATTGCAGAAGCTCTGGAGACACATCTGGGATGACAGAGGAACTGC
This sequence comes from Rattus norvegicus, assembly GCF_021556685.1. Taxonomy (NCBI): domain Eukaryota; kingdom Metazoa; phylum Chordata; class Mammalia; order Rodentia; family Muridae; genus Rattus; species Rattus norvegicus. Next base: position 53,160,099 of record NC_141538.1, on the reverse strand, counting down.
ACTGGGAGATAGAGGAGTCGTCATATTTTGAAGGTAGTGCAGACAACATTTGCTGATGGACTGGATGCGTGTGTAAGAGAAAGAAGAGAGTCAAAGACAATACAGAAGCAACTGAAAAACTGTGATGGCTAGTAACTACGCCGGGAGGATGACTGTGGGCAGAGAAGGAAGCACACAGGAAGGGGGAAGAGCTCAGTTTTGGCATATTTAGGTTGAGGTGACTTCAGACACCCCAGCAAAGGTGTTAAACTGTTAGTGGAACGTCTGAACTAAGCACTCAGGAATGAGAGCCACGCTGTAAATGAACTTGAAAACTTTGATGGAGTGTGGACAGAGGCCATTGGGCTGCACCTGGGCCATTAGTATAGGTGTTAAGGGCAAGAAAGGCTGGGAAAGAGAATCACATGTAGGGGGGAAGAAAACCAAGAGATCATAATGGCCTAGGAGCCAAGTTCATGTTTGTGGAGTGAACATCACCAGGTCAGTGAAGATGGGACTTCATTTTGCTCTGTCCTTTAAGTGTCTCTGAAATTTCCCATCAAGCAACACCTGTGTGACATACTGCCAGCAGGCTGTTTATGTAAGTGCATTTGACCTTGTACAGAGTGTGGTGACAGGCTCTGTGGAGATTAGAGCTCGTTAGATAGAGACAAGGATGTGGAGGGACCAAGAGCAATCAGCTCTCTCAAGGCCTTCTGTAACAAACAGAATATCGGAAGGAGCTAAGAGCTAGAGGGAGATGAATAGGGGTGGGGGAATAAGAACAGGATGGCTAGCTGCAGAGAGAGATTATGGTTCTATTTCTAGGCAATCTCCCTGGCAAAACTATAAACAACCCTTATAAATGTGGCTCTGCTGCCCACCCAGGAGGCCTAGGTCACCCCTCTCAATCCACCCACAGAAGATACCTCAGGCATTGTAGTCCTACCCACAAGTGACACTGTCCAGAAACTTTGTAAGACTTTAGTGGCAATATATCCAAATAGAGTTTTATTCAGGACTCACCTTGATATCTATCAGGGCACACTTGAGTTTTCTAGACATCAAAGCCATACAAGGATGTCCAGATGGAGGGAAACAGAGCTTACATGAAAACTGCAGTTTCTTATTCCTTTAGATCCTGGGAGACATTCAAGAGTAGCAGCAAGAACAGCCTCCTTCACTTTGCTGTTTGAAGACAAGGCTGAAGGCACAGACTTATCCAAAGGGAACTGGAATTTCCTTTTATTTTATGTACATTGGTGATTTGACTGCTTGTATCTCTATGTGATCCCCTGGAACATGAGTTACAGGCAGTTGTGAGCTGCCATGTGGCTGTTGGTTATTGAATACGGGGCCTCTGGAAGAGCAGCAGCCAGTGCAGCCAGTGCTCTTAACCACTGAGCCATCTCTACATCCCCAGAAATGTTCGTTGGTGGTGGTATGTTTTTTTTTTTTTTTTTTTTTGGTTTTGTTTTTAGATTTATTATGTATACAGTGTTCTGCCTGCATATATGCTGGAAGCTAGATGAGGGTACCAGATCTCATTATAGATGGTCATGAACCACCATGTGGTTGCTAGGAATTGAACTCAGGACCTCTGGAAGAAAGCCAGTGTTCTTAACTTCTGAGTCATCTCTCCAGCCCCTGAATTTGTTTTAAAAACTGAACAGTCCCAAGAGTTACCAAAAGATTGCCCCATAAAAACATGAGAAAAATGGGTGATGGGTAGGGTTAAGCCTCCTACTTATCATAGGGCAAGTTCGACGAAACTATACAAAAAAAAAAAAAAAAAAAAAACTTGGCCAAAAGGACGACCTCCTTGTCTCCCTGCTAACGTATCCCCAAAAGAGAACAGGGCACTACTACCTACTCAAAAGCCACCCCGAGAGATTCCTGCTTCTAGGCGCCGCTGAGGGGATTAAATGGGAGCTGCCCCAGACATAGCCCTGAGTAGTCTACTGAAATATGGCTCAATGTTTCAGTTCCAAGCAGAGGACCACAGTGACACGCAAAGAATTTCCATACAGCTAATCCAAGGGAGGCGACAGCACAAAGGGACATTCGAATTCCACTACTGCTCAGCTCTGGGACCATCTGAAGGAGAGAAATGGAGGTATCCTATGCATGCCTCCCTGCAGACATCTGCATTAGGGTGGAGACCTTGATCCCCAGATGAGGATCCTGGACTCAGCACAGCAATGGGGCACTGTGAACGCAGAGGCTGTGCCACTGTTTTCAAGCTTAGATGGCACAGGCTGGAGCCACATCAGAGGGCTTCCCTGCAGTGCCAGGATGCTCTCAGTGGAACTTAAGAGGGACAGCCTGAAGTTCTGAAAGATCACTCTGAGCTTGTGATCTACACCAAAGTCAGAACTGAGAAACACATGACTTCCTGTTGGTCTAGTCCAGCAGTTGTCATCCAGTGTTTGTGACCCCTTGCGAGCCGTGGATCTGATACCCTACACACCAGGCATTTAACTACAACTCACAACAGTGGCAAAAATACAGTTATGAGTGGTAAATAATTTAATTTTATGGCTGAAGGTCGCCATAGTTTGAGGAAATGTGTTAAAGGGTTGCAGCACTAGGGACCACTGCTCTGGCCAAAGCAAAATTCTCTTTTTCTCTGTTGTGTTTGGTCAAACTAAGTTCTGTCCTTTACATAGCTGGATTTGAGGGCTAGAGAAACGACACAGACGTTAAGAGTGCCTACACAAGGCAGTCCACAACTGCCTATAACTCTAATTCCAGGGGGATCCTCCCCTCTGGCCTCCTCAGGCATCTAAATTCACAACATACATGCCCTAACCCATGCACATAATATAAAATACAATTAGGAAAGATATTGACAAGTTTCATTCTACTTGTTTTTTTTTTTTTCCTTTTAACATATAGGTAATTCCAGTTTTTACCTATGTGCATTTTGCATGCGGGCACAACACAATCACCCATACAGTCAACCATCGTCATGTCCAGATGTTACCTTCAGCTGTATAACCAAGAACTATTGCTCTTCTGTGGGCCTCCATGTCCAATGCCTGGGTTACAAGCTGTCCGGTAGATTACCAATGTTAAGTGTTTTACTTAGAGTTTCTACTCTGTGATAAGACACGAGAACCAAAAACAACTTGCGGAACAAAGAACTTATTTCATTTCATGGCTTTTGGTCCTTCATTCGAGAAAGGTTAGGGCAGGAACTGAAGCAGAGACTATGCAGGAGTGCTTCTTACTGGCTTGCTCCTTATGACTTGCTCAGTCCACTTTCTTGTATCATCAAGACTACCTCTCAAGGGTGGCACTGTCCAAGATGTACTGGGCCCTCTCACACCATGATTCATCGATCAAGAAACCTCCTGCAGGCTTGTCCACAGCCAACGTGGTAAAGATGCTGTCTACTGAGGTTCCCTAGTCACTCTAGCGAGCACAATTTGCCAGCACAAGAACCTTGCTATCTATCCTTGGGGGAGATGCAGGTACAAAGAACAATACAGTAAGAAAGTGTTCCACATAAAGGCCTATATTTTCTTGTCAAGTAAATACTTTTCAGGACTGAGATTCTTTTTATGTTACCAAATGATAGCCGCAAAAAATTTTGAAAAATGCCGTCCCACGAAAAACAGCTGGCAAGTCCACGTGTCCACGCACATTAAGAAATGTGAAGTCTGAAGTCTGCTGGCCCTTGCTTTAGTCTCTCCCTCCGTACAATGGTCATCTGGTATGATGGGAGGGGAGGGAGAGAGACATTGGAGTTAAACCAAGGCTGACAATAACCCACCGATGTGCGAGTGACAGCTAACTGCCACCATGGAGAAAATGATGGGCCGGTACTTATTTTAATCACCATGCTGCCTAATTACAGCTCTAGAAACCAACATCTGAAATATTACACTTCACGTTTACTCTCCTGCTGTCAATTTCCTCTTCTTCACATGGTGGGAGGTCAACGGCAGCAAAAAGTCAGACTCAGACACTGCACACCCAGACTGTGAAGAAACTCTTAGGCAGCAACTCAACTGGACCACCAAGCCCTGCTTGGGTCTCGGCTCAACTCAGGTTGGTGGTAACCATCAGTCACAGGCATATGGCTGTTAGGGAGAAAACAGACTCCCACAGTCCTGACTTCATATAGAAGCAGAATGGACTGAAGGAGGCCCTTTTGATCAGGTCTAGCCTTAACATTTTATGAATGGAAAAATGAGGGGACGTGGGGAGGGAACACAATCCAGTAGGAGGCTCAGACTGGGCTTCTTTCTTTTTAAATTTAAATTATTTTATTTATTTACATTCCAATCATTCTGGATCCAGCTTAGAACTTTTTTTCATCGTAGGACTGTACCATTTGGTTTCTAATTTTCAAGATTTTGTTTTATTGGCCTGAAGAAACTATACATTGCTCAAAATGGTGGTATGTTTAAAGACAGCAAAATCCCGTATTAAAAAAACAGTCATTGCAAAGCTTCTGTAAGGCAAAGGACACTGTGGTTAGGACAAAACGGCAACCAACAGATTGGGAAAAGATCTTTACCAATCCTATAACAGATAGAGGCCTTATATCCAAAATATACAAAGAACTCAAGAAGTTAGACCGCAGGGAAACAAATAACCCTATTAAAAAATGGGGTTCAGAGCTAAACAAAGAATTCACAGCTGAGGAATGCCGAATGGCTGAGAAACACCTAAAGAAATGTTCAACATCTTTAGTCATAAGGGAAATGCAAATCAAAACAACCCTGAGATTTCACCTCACACCAGTGAGAATGGCTAAGATCAAAAACTCAGGTGACAGCAGATGCTGGCGAGGATGTGGAGAAAGAGGAACACTCCTCCACTGTTGGTGGGATTGCAGACTGGTAAAACCATTCTGGAAATCAGTCTGGAGGTTCCTCAGAAAATTGGACATTGAACTGCCTGAGGATCCAGCCATACCTCTCTTGGGCATATACCCAAAAGATGCCTCAACATATAAAAGAGACACGTGCTCCACTTTGTTCATCGCAGCCTTATTTATAATAGCCAGAAACTGGAAAGAACCCAGATGCCCTTCAACAGAGGAATGGATACAGAAAATGTGGTACATCTACACAATGGAATATTACTCAGCTATCAAAAACAACGAGTTTATGAAATTCGTAGGCAAATGGTTGGAACTGGAAAATATCATCCTGAGTGAGCTAACCCACTCACAGAAAGACATACATGGTATGCACTCATTGATAAGTGGCTATTAGCCCAAATGCTTGAATTACCCTAGATCCCTAGAACAAAGGAAACTCAAGACGGATGATCAAAATGTGAATGCTTCACTCCTTCTTTAAATGAGGAAAAAGAATACCCTTGGCAGGGAAGGGAGAGGCAAAGATTAAAACAGAGACTGAAGGAACACCCATTCAGAGCCTGCCCCACAGGTGGCCCATACATATACAGCCACCCAATTAGACAAGATGGATGAAGCAAAGAAGTGCAGACCGACAGGAGCCGGATGTAGATCGCTCCTGAGAGACACAGCCAGAATACAGCAAATACAGAGGCGAATGCCAGCAGCAAACCACTGAACTGAGAATAGGTCCCCCGTTGAAGGAATCAGAGAAAGAACTGGAAGAGCTTGAAGGTGCTCGAGACCCCAAAAGTACAACAATGTCAAGCAACCAGAGCTTCCAGGGACTAAGCCACTACCTAAAGACTATACATGGACTGACCCTGGACTCTGTCCCCATAGGTAGCAATGAATATCCTAGTAAGAGCACCAGTGGAAGGGGAAGCCCTGGGTCCTGCTAAGACTGAACCCCCAGTGAACTAGACTATGCGGGGAGGGTGGCAATGGGGGGAGGTTTGGGAGGGGAACACCCATAAGGAAGGGGAGGGGGGAGGGTGATGTTTGTCCGGAAACCGGGAAAGGGAATAACACTTGAAATGTATATAAGAAATACTCAAGTTAATAAAAAAAAAAAAAAAAGAAATAATAAAAAAAAAAAACAGTCATTACAAGCATTTGATGGTTCATATTTCAGGACATTTACTCAGAAAGAAACTCACAAAAATAATACAAGAGGATGCTTGCATATTTGGTAGTGTTGAGATGGGGTGATGCCCAGAAATAAAGTGTCTCCACCCTAGACTTCAGAAGGAAAGGCTTCAAACAACACCGTGATGCCCATCACGTTTCCAAGCCTTCAGATTAATCTCTAGAATGTAACTAGTGTGATGGAGGATTCTAGGTGTGGCAGGGAGCAGCGAGAGCCAGCACAGCAGGAGGGACACCAAATCTCAGTCAGCGAGACAGGGACGACACACTCTTATTTTACACCAGTAGTTTTATTACAATACACACTGACACAATTAGAGAAGGAATGTTCTGGCATTTCTGAGCATTTCATGGAAAGCAAAGTAACCATCTAGGCAGTAGTCATCCATATTTTTTTTTTTTCTAAACAAAAAGCAAGCCTTTACATGCGATAACTCAGGGAAACAGTCTTATTCTTGTCTAGAAAATATCAGCTAGAGAAAACAGCTGGTGTAACATGAGCCGAGAAGGGAAGTTTTCCTTCAAGATGTCCAAATCCTACCTTTCATCCGAGAGACTAAATGACTGTCAGGACACCTCAGGAGGCGGTGTGTTGGGGCTCCATGGCATCTGCTTTTAAGGCAGTGACTCTGTCACCACAAGTGGAAGGGAAGGGTGAGCTGGAAACCAAGTCCTGTATCATGCTCTTTCCACAATTCATCTGAAGGTCACGGTTACCAACGTTCCAGTTCTATCACAGATCACTGGCAAAGCATGACACGATCTTCACAAGGGCGCTGCTCTTGCACCGGCTTGGGAGCGGACCACTCCGTGACCCTGGGGAGCAGGCACTACATTGCCTGGAGTCCACAGGCAGTTTTGGATCTACCATGTAAAAGACAGAAGGAACCTTGACATTTTCCCCTCAACCATCCCAGTCAGGTGCTTAAATCCCTTCAGTGCCCAAATGTACAAAAGCAATCTAGGAAAAAGTTAATATGGCATTTTAAATAAATTTGCTAACACATTATATAACTTGGGAACAACAGAGGCATAAGCCCAAGCACAGTCTTCGTATTCCACACAAAAAAGCACTGCAGAAGTAAAGTTTGTTTAAAAACATTAAAACTCAGGTTCATAGAAATACAGTTTTGCTTAATCTGTGCTATGCCAAATAACCCCCCCAGCTCCTCAGCCTCAGGTGCCGCACTCAGGTGTCCATTTCTGGCTGCATCAGTGCAAGAATGGACACTGCTGCATATGCCTCCAGATACGCTTATACATATAAATACAGATCACGGACATCTGTTTTAAATACGTTTCCTTAAAACCCCTGTCTCTAAAAATAAATACATTAAGTAAGCTGCTTGTTAGTAGCCACTTCTGAATTCCCTCACGAGCCAATCAGAACAATTTTCACAATGGCAGGGACCGCTAGCTGCCTTTTAAACCTCCTGTGGAGAGTAAACATGGAAGTGCGGCCTCGGTAGTGAAACACCACGCCCAAGCTGTAGCAATGGGAGCAACATCTTCCTGTCCTCCGTGACCCGTCTCTGCAATGCCTCTGTATCTGTCCAGTGGGAGGCCAGCATTTCCTAGAGACAACACTTTGTTCAACTGACATTACCTTCTAGGCAAAGCTGCCACTGCTTCTGACGCATTGTTGCAGGACATAACACAACAGCGGTTGTGTCTGATGCTGCTCAGATCACAGTGAGGAGGTAAAGCAGGAGGAGCCCTGCTGTCTGAAGGGAGCAATGATCCCAGAGCAGCAGCAGCACATGAGGGACCTGCGGCTCTGAACCCAAGTGCCACAAAGGAACTCAAACCAGTGCCAGGATGGGAACAGCAGACATCTGACACCATGGTTCAAACAAGAGAAACAGTAAGATGCTCAAAATGGTTCCTAAAGGAAGGATTCAACTCACAAGCAAATGGAGCTATGCTAATGTTTACATACCACCCTCACAGACAACAAAAACAAAAACTTCTTAAAATGGTATGCCAGACCAAACTGTTTAATGTACATAATACTTGACCTTGTCATTGCTCAGAATATAAAAAATTCAAAAATATAAGAAATCCATGATAAGTTAGTGAGAATTTCTAATGCCACTGCCCACATTTTAAAGAGGAAAACTTAAAAACCAACTTTAAAAAACTCAATGTGCTTACAGCTTCAGATTGCTAGTTATGAATCAAATGTAAAGGTGTCTATTCACATATAAACAAGGCCTCTATTTCATTAACTTCAATCTGATTAAACCTTTGGATATTTCAATCTGTAGACTCCACAGGGTAAGGCTGAATTTATCAGGTATAAATAAAATATTTAGGTCCATGATGTACTGTAGTTCCGAGAAAACAAGTGTACTAAATATATACAGGCTGACTGATGTCTTCCCTTAAAACACGTGTACCAGTACCAAGCCACACTGTCTCTTCAGTTTCTCTGGTTGAGAAAAAGAGACAACAGCATTCTTCCTCCTCTTCTCTCATCTTGAGCGAGAGGTCAGAGGCAGGGACTAGGTTGGCCGGTGCAGTCGTTTGGGCGGTGGGGGTGGCATGAGCTCTGAGTCAGGGTCCATGGGATACTTTCGCTTCTGTCCCTGAGCAGCCGCTGCACATCTGTCAATGAACTCGAACAGCATCTCCTTGGTGACAGGGTTTGAGATACTATTGCACACGGCTGTGGACAAAGGAGGACAACATCAGGTGATTTAAGCCAGCTGGCTCACTACAGGCTGAGGGTGGTCTTCATGCCGCTCTGTGAAATCATGGCATTTCATGACGGGCAAGCAGGCCTCAGGCTAGGTGCTTTTTTTTAAGTGGTTACTCTTTGCTGGAGTATTAATTTTAAGCAAAGATGTTAAGGGATTTTAATCTAGGACAGTATACTTCATGAAAATCCATGTTTAACTGAAACTTCTCTGCGGGGAAGTATACTACAGTGTTTGAGTCATTCTCTCAGAGAAGCGTCCATTCTGTGATACACAACAGTAATAGCCAATGCCACTAGGGACAGGAAGGTTCCAATGCCACTAGGGACAGGAAGGTTCCATGTCAGGTTCCTTCCACACTGTTATTTTACTCCTTTAGCTGAAGAACATATAATAAAATAGCTTAATAGACAAAACATCTTTTCTTTAGTAATCAAAAAATAGAACCAATATTTCTCATTTTATTCCCCCATCCCCCTTGGGAAAGAAGGAGAAGACAATGGAATGAAATCTCATCTGAGCATAGATGCTATTTCCAAAAAAAAAGCCCTGAATGTGAACCTCTGAAGTGAACGGTGTGAACTGGCTAGCTCTCTCCGCCTCCCACTTCTCACATCACCCTCAGCAATGGAGCACTGGACAAGTGAGCGCCCGCCCACTGCACCTCATCTACTGTTCGCATACTTTATACATGGAGATGAACTTGTGTTCTTCATGGAAACAATGAACTATTCCAAATCTCCAAGGCATCCATTATAGCCACAGAACATTCTGAAGGACAGCAGGGCAGTTTTTATGTTTTAAATAGTTTTCATTTACTTTCTCTCCATTGTTTGTAAAGTTATTTTAGGAGCTAGAAATTATATTTACCCTTGCTAATTCTGTTTCTTACCATCTGGCAAACAATTGTTTTAATAGTTTTGAATAGATCAGAAATTATCATGGCTTTTTTTTAAAAAAAAACCATTCACTAACTTAAACTAATATGAACCTGTCACTCTGTCTTCTTTTGCCCTTTCAGGCACACAGGGCAGCTCCCCAGCAGCTAACAAGGTGCAGGCCTGACCACCTACCCCATCAATCAGGACTATCGACAGGAACGTGGGCTTTGACACCGTAAGTTTCTGTAATGTACTATATTGGCCACTCTCATACTCACCCATGGCTGTGTTGTAGGCATTTGGGAAACTTTTGTCTATTCTCTGTCTCATGAAGACCCAGCTGTTGTTCTCAAATTTGCATTCTATAATTTTGTTGTCGTACTGTTTTAGTTCTTTTGTCACCTGTTTTAAAAGAGAATTGATGAAAATATTTCAAATCATTTGAAAGGCTTTTTGCTTCTACTATGTGACAGACACATTAGGAAATGCCAAAAACACCCCAGTAATTCTTCAAGCAGAGCTCTTTGTCATCTGAAGTGTCTAATCAAGCCTGAAGATATGGTGCACACTCCCAGTACACATGCTCATGTATCTGACACTTCAGAGTTGTGAAAATGGCTGTCAATATATAGCAATTAAAAGAAGCTAAGCAGAAAGCAGCCACTTCTGGGCCAAATGCAAATATGTTACCATGGGGACAAAGCCTCCAATCCTGTCTGTGTTTCTGTGGCTTTCAGACAATGAGTGCACTGCTTAGGGTTCACCAACTTTCAGAAAGATGTCACCATGTAGATTCCTATGCCACACACACCCCATAATCTTTATTATAGGTAAAAGGGCTACATAAAAATAAGTACTAGGATCAAATTAGGCAGTTTTTACATCCAAATTTGCTCCTCAGGCTATTTTCCCTTCTCATCCTTCCAGAGAGTATGGATTTAGAAAGGAAACTACTTTGCCTTTAGCTGGTGTGTTTCTTGGCTTCTTTACCTCAGATCATTGAATATGGATTACAACATACTCCATCAAAGCCACCAAGTATCCATGGTAACTATGGCCCGTCTGAGAAGATAGCCCATCAGGCTAGGATGATGGTTTCATAAGAGGACACAAGCTTATCTCTGCACTTTTCCAATCAAATGCCAGTCATGGTAATATTTGAATTCTGTCTTCATCCTTCAGAACTAACAACATTCTCTCTTACAATATGGTAGATTGTAATCACTGAACTTCATTAGCATTATTTGAAATGTTCTCATTTTCTGCCCACATATTCACTAACACCTAGGAAGATGAAGGGATGCAAATTTTTTAAAGCTGCTTTCAGTTCAGATTAGTTAGGGTGTGTCTTCATAAAAACTTTCAAATTTTCTTCCTTCTAGATGAATTTGATTCCCTCTAGATGCTTTTGATTGCATGGATCATCTGCATTTCAACAGGTCTAATAACTGGTCCAAACAGGTCTAACAGGCCCAGGCTCTGTAAACTTAACCTCCTACAAACACTCTGTTTAGCAACCTAGCCAATGTGTCCTTGGATGATCCAGAGTACAAGGTCTCAGCCCTGACTTAGCAGGAGCCTCTGTCCTTTTGACTCATCACTTATGTGCTGGCGCTGGACAGCACTTTCAATCTAGGCCACCAGTTCTGGGTTATGCCAAGAAGAAGCTGTTCAACAGAAGGATCTTTCAAAGTCTTCATTTTCTAATCTCTAAAAGCATCAAAGGGCTTTTTAATATACTAGGTTATGGAAAGAAAGTGCTTGAGACAGAGTAGGAAATCTATGAATGTGTAATTAAATAGAATATAAAAGAACCCCAAAGTCTTGTCTTAAGCACCTTAAGGGCACACTCACTTTGTCAACACAGGATGCCTCACTGTTGCCCAGCGAGCCTTTATGACGTGCAGCTTGCAATCCTATACTTTTACATCTCCTCACACCTACACCTGCCTGCTCTGTTTATGACTCTTACTTTATACATTTCAGATGAGTAGAATCACCTAATATTTATGCTTCTATAGCAATTTATTTTGCTTTAGCGTAACATCCTTGGGGTTCATTCATACTGTAGCATGTGATAGAATTCCCTTTTATGTTACATAATATTCCATTATATTTTCTTTGGCCATTCATCTGTTGATATTTTTTCCTACATCTTTGCTATTGTGACTAATGCTATAAGAAAATAGGGACATAAATATTACTTTTGGGTATATATACCCAGAAGTGAGACTGCTAGATCATACAGTAATTTAATTTTTAATTTTCCAAACAACTATTCCATACTATTATCCAAAATGGTTAGCCATAGCATACCCTAACAGTGTACATCTTTTAATTCTGGCCATGCTGACAGGTGCCAGATGTCACGACACTATGGTTTGTTTATTGGTTCCACATGCTTACTGGTTGTACACCTTTCCTGGAAAAAAAAATATAAAAATTCCTTTGCCTTTTGTAGAGTAGGGATTGAAAGAAGGTACCATTTTGTGGCCCAAGCTGGCTTTGAATCTCTGATGTCCACCTCAGTCTCAAACTTGTGATCTGCCTTAGCCAAGTACCAGAATCACAAATGTTTATCACATATCCACCTAGTTTTGCCTGTTTTAAAAAACATTTCTATTAGCATATGTTAACTATATACTCATGTTAAATGCTCAGCCAGAGCATTTCATTTTCTGCACAAGACATATTTGACCACAGTTGCTCTCCCATTCCCTTCCCTGTCCTCCCAGTGGACTACAGAGCGAGAGATCTTAACAGACTCCCTTTCACTTTGATGTCTTCCCCACTGGAGTCCACACACGAAACACTTGTCATGCTTGTCTCCACTCCACAATCTAAGTATCATGTTTTCTGTCTATTCACCCTCATACACATACACGAATAGACTCATATAAGCTATTTATTGTCTTAACAGGAGATACATAATACAGCATAATTGAAAGAATATAAATTTAATAGGTATTAATATTTAGAAAACAAAATATTTTACTTATTTTGTATTCTTTTTTGGTTACTTTTGAAAGTGGGTATCAGGGATTTGATATTGCTGAATTTTATATCTGACAACAGTTTATACATTTTTCTTCCATTTTATAAGTCATCTTTCTGCTTTGATGATAAGCAGTTTTTAAGGTCAATATCCTTATTTATTTTTTGTTTTACTGACTGTAATTCTGGAGTCATTCACTGAGTTATTGCCAGTTTTTTTCTAAAGTGTTTCTAATTTTGTTTTTAATCCTTTGAGGTGCAATAGTTTCATGTCTTATGCTTCAGTTTTTAATCTATATTGGAGCTTATTTCTTATATAGTATAGGGGCAAGTTCCATCATCTTTCCCGACTGTGTAATCTTGCTACCTTTGTGGAATATCTTATGTCACGGACTTATTTCTAGGTTCTCTATTCCACTGCCACTGTAGTTATTTTATACATGTATATAATATATTTAAACTGGATATATATTAAATATATAATATATATTAAAGCTGTAAAGTCATTAATTTGGGGACATGCTGATATATATATGGAGAATGTTATTAGAATATCCATATATATTTATATATATCAACATGTCCCCAAATTAATGATTTTTCACTTTTAATTTCCCGTGAACTATGAGATCACAGGTATATGCTAGAAAATCTGTCTTGGGGACGGGGCAGGGGGGAGGCTGCTATTTGGCTAGTTCCTGTGGTCTACTTGTCTGTGTCAGTGATGAAGCATGCTAATTAAAGCACTGGAGCTTTGCAGTAGAAGCCAGGGATGTAAGGCCTGCAACTTTGCTATCTGTCAGCTATTTAGAATTCCTTAAGAGTCCATGTGAATTCTAGCACAGCTTTTCTATTTCTGCAAAAGATACTGTTAAGTTCTATGGATATTCTGATAACATTTTCTCCTGATCCATGACTACTCAACTCCATTTATTTGTATCTTCTTTTATTTCTTTTAACAAGAAACACTGCTTATGTTTTTTAAGCAACTTTACAAGTAAACTCACTAAAGGAATCATGCTGACATCAAAAGGCACATTCTGAAAACAGCTGTCAACAAAATCATATCTTTGGCATTTTAGAAGAATGTTACTAGCAAGCTAGCTACTGTAGTGAGTGGAGGTTATCAGGAAGCTTCTCGCCCTTGTGCTCGCAGTTCAGACTCAAGCAGTGACACTATCTATCTGCTATAGCTGCTTGGCCAAACATTACCAATCTGGAAAATATTTCTAGAAAATGAATGCACCAGCTACTACTACTTTAAATTCATGTCCAAATTCAACAAGAAACAGTGCTCTTCATTAGGTACATGTTATATTCTCACCACGGGCAGGCTGCAAGATATTTATTTGATAGAGTAGTAAATACATTTAACTGGAAAAAAATACCATCTCTCATATGTGCACAAACTAAAGTTTTCACTAATGGTTACATAAAAAATTAGTGGGGTGCAGAAGAGTGACTTTACCATCCATATTCATCTGAAGACAATTACATATCATTATTGACTGAAAGAGGACTCCTGTTGTCTTCTCTATCAATTTTGTTATCCTAGTTTGAGTTACTGAATGCTTAAGTATTTATAAATTAGAATTTCACACTACACCTACTATTACATTAAATCAAGTTAATAATCTGAATAGGAGCACACTATCAAACCACAAAGGCCATGCTGGCTGTTGGCAACTTGCACAAAGTGGGTGACACGACTGACAGCAGAGCAGGAGCCTGCAGAAAGCTGCTCTGATGGGTGGCTGTACCAAGTGAACGTCTTAGGGAGAGGCTTCTGTTTGCTCTGAAGCCATTAAAACACAACAAGAATACAAAATGAAAAACCTAAAAACCCACACAAGAAAGCTATTAGGAGTGTCTTTCTTTTTCACATTTAGTTTGGAAAGGTTTGAGGCTAATAGGAAAGTTGTAAGAGTGGTAGGCATTTCCTGTTTTCTTCTGCCACGTTTTGCTAACATTTGTTTTATTTATAGTGTACACCAGCTAACATTGGTATAACATACACTAACGACTACCGCTTGGATTTAATGGCCACATGTTAGTTTCTCCCCATCTATAGCAATCAGTCAGTTATTCCATCTGTCCATTAGTCCGTCCGTCCAGGCTCTGTTACCCAGGTTAGTACTCTCAAGCACTGGGATTACAGGCATAAGCCACCACACCCAGGTGCCAAAATACTTGAGTGCCAGTTAGATATTTCAAGAAGATGCTAAAATTAGGATTTTAAAAACCTAGTGTTTGCTCACGATAAAGAATTTCTGGGTGTGGCAAGGAGTACCCTTCTGGTCCTTCCACACTATCCTAGTTCCCTGTGTCACTGGTGACAGTAACTCTGGTTACTTAGTCAAGGTGGTTATTTGCACAGTTTCTTCTTGGAGTTCTCTATTGCTAGTCTGTCATGAGGACAGGGAATGAAAGTCCACTTCCTGGAAAGGGTTATTAAAGAGTATGTGGTGTTCATTTATTTACTCATTTTAGACTTCACATGCACGGATGTGTTGTTGCCTGAGTGTGTACCACTTGAGTGCTTAATACCAGAAGAGATCAGAAAAAGGAGTGAGAACTCCTGGAACTGGAGTACAGATGGCTGTGACCCACCATGTAGGTGCTAGAGATCAATCCCAGGTTCTCTGGAAGAGCAGTCAGTCCTCTTAACAACTGGGTCATCTCTCCAGCCCATTGTAGAATTTATTAATAACACAACTTAAAAAATTTGGAGAGATATCTTCTAAGGCTATGCAATAACTCCATTTCTCCAAATTTCAGTCATGACTCTCCCTTCTCCACCCACAAACCTGCTTACAGTAATTACTCACGAAGTTTCCAGGGGCCTTTCAACTGCCTTCTCTCCTTACTACTCTTGTACTCAAACTGGACTTCTACATGGAAGAGTTGTCTATTTTCTTTTATGCAACTTATCCATTGAGCATTTGGTATATGTCAAGCATTATAAATTAATATTTGAACCATAATCTTTTTTTTTTTTTTGTCTCTCTCTATGGTGCATGCTTGTCTATAACTCAGTAGTCTCAAACTTGCAGACATGGTTATGGGAGATGTGTCACTGTAGGTGGGCTATAAGGTTTCAAAAGTCCATGCCATTCCCAATTAGCTCTCTCTGCTTTGAGCCTGTGGATCAAACGGAAGCTGCTGCTCTATCACCATTACTGCCTACCTGCCTGTTGCCATGATCCCTGCCACTACAGTCATGAACTCTGTGATGATTTAAATAAGACTGGCTCCCATAGGTTCATATACTTAAATGCTTAGGGAGTGGCATTAGGAGGTTTGGCTGTGGAGTAGTGGATGGGCTTGTTGGAGGAAGTGTGTCACTGGAGGTGAGGCTATGGGGTTTCTAAAGCTCAAGCTAGGCCCAGGGTCTCTCTCTTTCTGTGGCCCACAGATCCAGATGTAGAACTCTCAGCTATTCTCCAGCATCATGTCTGCCTATGCACCTTCATGCTTCCCACCATGACGATAATGGACTAAATTTCTGAACCTATACACAGGTCTCAATTAAATGTTTTCTTTCGGAAGGGCTACTGTGATCATGGTATCTCTTCGCAGCAATAAAAACCCCAGGACAGACTAACTGTATGAAAAAGTGAGCTCCCAAATTAAATGCCATCGTTTTATTAGTTGTCTGTCACAGTGTTTTGTCATGAAAATAGAAAAAGAAAACTTTCTATTAGACTGGGAAAAGGAAAAGCACACTTCAAATTAGTAATAAGCAATGGGTCCAAAGAACTACGGTAAAAACTTATATAATCTTAGCAAACTAAAGAACCAAAAGGACGACAACTCAGGGTTGCATGGATGTGTGTGAGAGAGGTCCCTGTGAGCCTTCCAGGATGGTTCCATATAGATCTGACACATTCCCTAACTTCTTACAGCCTACATACCCCATCTCATATGCTTGTATATTCTAGTTGCCTATGTGTAGATAATTTTGTCTTGATTTTCTTTGTGATAAAGATAAAACCTAGTGCCTCAAACTTGCTAATTATTCTACCACAGAGACATAGGACCCAGCCCATTTCAGAGACTTCTCAAACTAACATGTTCTACTTGTCATCTTCCTAATCTATTTCTTTTCACTTTCCAAAAAATGACATTATTCACTCAATGACAGAAACCCAGATTCCTGACTCTTCCTCTTCATTTATTCTTATATTTAGTCCATTAGAAGGCTTACTAATTCCACATACGAAAACTGTTTTTTTCTATTTATTTTACTACCCTGGTTTTAAAATTCACAATCTAAGACACTGCCACCTTGTAAATGGTCTACCCATTCCTCCATTTTTTTTTTAATTTAGAGAATACTTTATTAGTTTTTGTAATCAAACCCACGTATATAAGACCTTACATATTTAATACAGTGTGTTACCCCTGTACAAATGGAAAAAACTTAAGTTCAACATTTCTAGACCAATATGGCTGTTAATTTCTGTACAGTGCCAACTCAACACAGTAAACGGGGATACTTTTTTCCAAAGTTGACAGCACAGCTAAAGTTTCCAAAAATTCAAATTATATATCTGTATATATATATATTTATATTTATATAAAAAGACCAATAATAGCAGTGTGTTATGCATCAACAGCAGCAACAGCTTTTCCAGGTTCTGCAGTCATCTGAACAAAACTGTAGAGACATCCAGCACACTCCATTAAAAAAAAAAAAGTAAAAAAACAAAACCCGAGAAAACAGCACAGTTCTGTTACTCTTGTGGTACCTGGCACCATTTTTTTTTTAAATTAGCTTCTCAATCATCATCTGGAAAGAAAACATTCTGAGCAACATCATTAAAAACAGCTCTGATAAAGCACGGTCACTACTACGTATCATAAAGCAGGTACAAGCTATTTTACATCCACAGAGGTATGATACAGTACTGTCCTACATCTATAATACTAGAGGATACAATTTAAAAGGCATTATTTGAGACTTGATTCTACTTTTCCAGCAGAGGGCCCAAAGGATGGTGTGACACAGCTTTGTACAGAAACATACTCTAGACAGGATTTCCTTTCACTAGTGGCACACTTCTAAGGATTCATTCTCTCCATGAATGTCAGCTAAAACCGTTATTAAAAAAAATGAAATATCCCTAGAACAAAACCGTATAACCACCGGATTCACATGAAGATGACCTAGTGGAGACAAGCTGGACCTCACCTTACCAACAAGCTATCAAATCTGTTATGTTTAAACAGTGAGACCTCCAAGGAAGGAGATGCCAAGTAGTGCTTCAAAGCTTCGGACCACAATCAAACACAGCATCCTTTTCAACAGAAGCAGAAGCTCATCTGAATATGCTCATGGATGCTGACATCAACATTTAATCATCTCCTCACTCATCCAGGAAGAGGGGGAGATCAGTTACTACTGTACTTTATTGTGTTCAACCAAATCACCATGTTACAAAAATAGCAAGCTGCCATAATAAAAAATAAGGCTCCTCTATCCAGCACCAGATAGCATCATTTTACTTTCAAGCCTAGAAATTGCACACTTGTATATAAACCAATCGAAGATGAGGATTGAGAGTTCATCTTGGTGGATTTTTCCTTTGATGAATATGAAGTGTCCTTCCTTATCTTTTTTGATGACTTTTAATTGAAAATTGATTTTATTTGATATTAGAATGGCTACTCCAGCTTGCTTCTTCTGACCATTTGCTTGGAAAGTTGTTTTCCAGCCTTTCACTCTGAGGTAGTGTCTGTCTTTGTCTCTGAGGTGTGTTTCCTGTAGGCAGCAGAATGCAGGGTCCTCATTGCGTATCCAGTTTGTTAATCTATGTCTTTTTATTGGGGAGTTGAGGCCATTGATGTTGAGAGATATTAAGGAATAGTGATTATTGCTTCCCGTTATATTCATATTTGGATGTGAGGTTATGTTTGTGTGCTTTCATTCTCTTTGTTTTGTTGCCAAGACGATTAGTTTCTTGCTTCTTCTAGGTTATAGCTTGCCTCCTTATGTTGGGCTTTACCCTTTATTATCCTTTGTAGTGCTGGATTTGTAGAAAGATATTGTGTAAATTTGGTTTTGTCATGGAATATCTTGGTTTCTCCATCTATGTTAATTGAGAGTTTTGCAGAATACAGTAACCTGGGCTGGCATTTGTGTTCTCTTAGGGTCTGTATGACATCTGTCCAGGATCTTCTGGCCTTCATAGTTTCTGGCGAAAAGTCTGGTGTGATTCTGATAGGTCTGCCTTTATATGTTACTTGACCTTTTTCCCTTACTGCTTTTAATATTCTTTCTTTATTTTGTGCGTTTGGTGTTTTGACAATTATGTGACGGGAGGTGTTTCTTTTCTGGTCCAATCTATTTGGAGTTCTGTAGGCTTCTTGTATGCCTATGGGTATCTCCTTTTTTAGGTTAGGGAAGTTTTCTTCTATGATTTTGTTGAAGATATTTACTGGTCCTTTGTGCTGGGAGTCTTCACTCTCTTCTATACCTATTATCCTTAGGTTTGATCTTCTCATTGAGTCCTGGATTTCCTGTATGTTTTGGACCAGTAGCTTTTTCCGCTTTACATTATCTTTGACAGTTGAGTCAATGATTTCTATGGAATCTTCTGCTCCCGAGATTCTCTCTTCCATCTCTTGTATTCTGTTGGTGAAGCTTGTATCTACAGCTCCTTGTCTTTTCTTTTGATTTTCTATGTCCAGGGTTGTTTCCATGTGTTCTTTCTTGATTGCTTCTATTTCCATTTTTAATTCCTTCAACTGTTTGATTGTGTTTTCCTGGAATTCTTTCAGGGATTTTTGCGATTCCTCTCTGTAGGCTTCTACTTGTTCTCTAAGGGAGTTCTTTATGTCTTTCTTGAAGTCCTCCAGCATCATGATCAAATATGATTTTGAAACTAGATCTTGCTTTTCTGGTGTGTTTGGATATTCCGTGTTTGCTTTGGTGGGAGAATTGGGCTCCGATGATGCCATGTAGTCTTGGTTTCTGTTGCTTGGGTTCCTGCGCTTGCCTCTCGCCATCAGATTATCTCTAGTGTTACTTTGTTCTGCTATTTCTGACCGTGGCTAGACTGTCCTATAAGCCTGTGTGTCAGGAGTGCTGTAGACCTGTTTTCCTGTTTTCTTTCAGCCAGTTATGGGGACAGAGTGTTCTGCTTTCGGGCGTGTAGTTTTTCCTCTCTACAGGTCTTCAGCTGTTCCTGTGGGCCTGTGTCTTGAGTTCACCAGGCAGGTTTCTTGCAGGGGAAAAGTTGGTCCTACCTGTGGTTCCAACGCTCAAGTTTGCTCGTGGGGTACTGCCTAAGTCCTCTCCGCGGCGGCAGCAACTGGGAAGATCTGCGCCGCTCTTTCCAGGAGCCTCCGTGCACCAGGGTTCCAGATGACGTTTGGTGTGTTTCCTCTGGCGTCTGGATGTGCACAGAGTGCAGTCTCTTCTGGTTTCCCAGGCCTGTCTGCCTCTCTGAAGGTTTAGCTCTCCCTCCCACGGGATTTGGGTGCAGAGAACTGTTTATCCGGTCTGTTTCCTTCAGGTTCCGGCGGTGTCTCAGGCGCAGGGATCCTGCCGCCCCTGGGCCCTCCCCTACGGGAACCCAGAGGCCTTATACAGTTGCCTCTTGGGCCAGGGATGTGGGCAGGGGTGGGCAGTGTTGGTGGTCTCCTCCGCTCTGTAGCCTCAGGAGCGCCCACCTGATCAGGCGGTGAGGTCTCTCTCCCACGGGGTTTGGGAGCAGAGAGCTGCTGCGGGCCGGGATCCGCGGGTGTGGGACTTCCGGTCTCCTCCATTTTTATAATAAAGTTAGATTTACTTTAGAAAACTATAAGCCTAATTATAATCCCTTGCTTAAGAGACAATATCTGCCAGGCTGGAAAGGAGAAAATACATTTGTCATGATTCCCAGATGACAACACTTACATAGAAGAACTATATAAAGAGGTTTTCAATAACTGCAACTGTAGAAAGGTTACAGAACACAAGGATATAACATACACAGAAGTCACTATCTGAACACTAGAAACTACATTCACAAAATAAGGTATGAGTCTTAATAACTCAGCCAGGCACGGTAGGAGATACCTGTGATCCAAGCTATTCAGGAGGCTGAGGCAAGAGGTTTGTGTAATTTGAGTATAGCCTGAGCTATATAGTTAAGATGGCATCTCAAAAAAGAAAATGAGACTTGAAATTTGTAGCCTCTATATACTGTCAATTACAAAGTATTAAGAAAAGAAAGGGGGGGGGGTAAATAAATGTAAATATATATATATATATACATATATATATATACATATATATATTGAAAGATCCAATATTGTTGCCATCTTTCTTCCTAAAATGATCTACAAATTCAACACAATCCCAAAACAAACAATCAAAAAAAACCCCAAAACTCTCCCTCACCCCCTGAAGGTCAGGTTGGACTTAGACCTAATGATTTTCCTGCCTCAGACACTGACAACTAATTTCAAATGAATTTTATGTGAAAAGCAAAAGGAACTAAGGAGCCAGGATTGGTATGGCTGTGCATGCCTGTAATCCTAGCATTTGCTAAGCAGAGGAAGGAGCAGGAATCTAGGGTTGTCCTATGCTACACAGTGAGATCATGGTTGGCCTGGGCTAGAAGATGGCATCTTAATGCAGATCACAAACACAATACAACATTTGCATAGCACAACACAGGAAACTTTCAACTGGTGAAAGATAAAATACAGTAAAACCGTACAATGAAATACTACTAAGAAACGCAATCTACTGCTAAGTTCTATAACATGGGTGAATTTCAAATGCAATGTGCAAAATTTAAACAATGATCTTCTAAAACCTATTGAGCAAATCATTTCCCAGAGCACAGTGGAGAAAAGAATTACAGAAATCAGTGAGTGGGGTAAAGAAGGAAGTGAGCAAATACAAGGGACCACCTTGTGAGAATCTGAGGAAGGACAAAACTGTTCTCCATGTTGATTCAGTGGTAGCTGTGTGCCTACACATAGCTATCAAAACTCACAGAACTGTACACCAAGTCACTTTAGTATAAAACCAACTCTGATGTGAATTAAAACAAAACAAACTTTTTATTGATTAAAAATACATGTAAATTTAACCATATTTCTCTCTTCAAAGTACTGAGTGAAACAACCAACTACATCATTCTAACTTCTATAAATTATCAGTGTGCCTTATAGTTCTCAGTGCACTGTAGATCATTTTCTATAAATTAGCTGTTCACTGTTGATTTAATCTGTACACTAGAGTAATAATTATTGCTAGTAACTTCACTGGTATTGCATACTATTCAAAGTAATTTATAAACTAATTTTTTGAATCCTCACAACTCTAGGAGGTAGGTATTTACTAGCCTCATTTTATACAGAGAAAAACAGGCACCAAGGAGTTAAGTAACTTAACAAGTGTTTAATAGTAAGTACTGAAGAAACATACTATAAGATTCTTTAATAATCATATTAATTTAGGCTGAACAAAATCCAGAGGAAATTCTAGATCCAAAAACCAAAGCCAGAGAGTTTATAAAATTTGTATAAGGACAGAGCTAACTTGTTTTATTATCAAAATTGAAATTTTGAACTAAGGGTGTGGCTCAGTGGTGAAGCTGTGCCTATACTGGGTAGGATTCGTAACACTGAAAATGAATTAAAACAAAGTTGTGCTCTTTTTTTCTTTCCTCCCAGGAATCTAAGCTCTATGTGAAAAAGATATTGCAGGAAGCAAAGGCAGAATACACATATGCACAATTTGACTACATTTCACTTGGCTAAGTCTGAGGCATGAACTGAAGTGATGTGTGGTGGTGAAGGGCAGAGGACACACATGGCTGAACTTCTCCTTCAAGTGCGTGCGCTCTGACCGGATCACTTCTGCTGCTGCTATCCTACTTGCAGCACTACCAGAAATCAGCAAATTACACGATTTCTCAGTCATTAAGGATTTACAATAGGTTAATTTTAAAACGGGGTACATCTCACAGCTGCAAAGCTTTTGTTTGATGCTTAGACCAAATGAGGAGCCACTATTGGAACAAATGATCTTCCCACAGGAATGGCTAGAGAAAGAAAAGATCCCAGTAGAGAACAGGCCCCTCTGCCAGGTGAGGCTAGGGAGGCAGTGACAATGGCTCAGGAAACAGTGACGAATTCTATGATACAATACACTGCTCCCTGTCTATTTAGTACACACATGATGAGAATTACAAACAGACCAAGAACGTACTGCATACTTAAAATAATAAAACACATGAACCTTCTAACACGAGGAAGCTAAGCAAGACACACATGTCTGACACCTTTTTCTTTAAAAACAATTCTAACTATACTGACAGGCTTATCTGATCTTGGTTTTTAATGATATGTGGTATCTATATTTCACAAAGTACAGGATGCTAAGGCTATCTGGCCATGGCATCTGTGTCACCCCATTGTTTGCCAGAATTGATTTGGCTGCTCTGACTGGTTAGGCAGGTGTCCTCATCCCCACTCTGCCCTATGTGTATCTGCCTGAAGCTAAGTATGTGGTCGAAGGATGACCTTCCCAAGAGAGGACGGTTCTTAGACCAAGGGTATATGAGTAGCTACACGCCGATGCTAGGACCTCCAAAGACATTCTCAACACTATTTGCTATACTGATTCTGAGAAACAGTCTACCTATTTTGTTTAAAAAAATTTTTACATACAATATTTTGATTATATTCTTTCTCCTCCTCCTCTAAATCTCCCCAGAGCTGCTACAGTCTAACCAAGAGGTTCATAATCAACCAACCAACCAACCAGCCAGCCAACCAACCAACCAACCAAACAACCAGCCAAACAACCAGCCAAACAACCAGCCATCCAACCAACCAGCCAACCAACTAACCAACCTCTCTCACTCTCGCTCTCAAAAACAAGTCAAAACAAATGGACAAGACAAAGAGGAGTCTCCTTGGTGCTGTCTGGTTTGAACTTGTGCAGCTTATTGTATGTGCTTTACTTTATGTCTGTGAAGTGCATATGTATATCAATCCCATGTTTCTGGATGACACAGTTTCCTTAAGAGTCATCTTCCCACCTCCTCTTCCACATAGATCTCTGAACACTGAGGGGAGGAGTTTGATAAAGGTAGCCCAATTTAGAGTTAAGTGCTCCAAAGTCTGTATAGCTGGGGGGCTCCACATTTTTTTTTTATCAACTACATGAAAATGCTTCTCTGATGAGGGCTGTATGGTACATTGACCTGTGGGTACAGCAATATGTCACTGGGAGTCATTTCAGTACGACCTTAGCAGCGTAGTAGTGGGCTTTCTCACAGTCTCAGGTTCTGGACACTTCAGCAGGGTCAGAGATAGGTCTGATCTCATGGAGCAGCCTCTGTTCAATCAGGATGTGGTTGGGTGCTACTCCCAAGATGGCTGTGCTACTTTCACACCACTATATTTTGCAGGCAGGTTTCTGTTGTAAGTCGCAGGGTTTGTAGCTGGGTGACAGTAATGACTGCTTTTCTCCTCTAGTAGTATACAAAGTAGCTTCTAGTGTCACAAGCGCTAGTCAGTGGGGGGAAAGCTTCTACTTGACTACTAACTCAACTTCTTCATATTTGATGGCATAAGTAAATGGTGTCTTCAGCAACAGGCCTTACTCTCAGGTTATGAAGGGTAATCAACAGCCCTGACAACAGCCTGTAATGTTTGGAGGCTGAGGTAATGGGATCCCTTTTGGATATGACTCAACAAGATATAACCCATTCCTGGGACTAGAGATTTTGGTGACAGAAGATATATAGGTGGAACAGTGTTTCCCCCATTATATTGTCACTCTGATTACTGTAGTATGGGGCTTCTATATAGATTTCTAAAAGGCCTTTGAGTTAGTTGTCCTTTGCCATGTTCCCTCCTTTATCCTGTTTTCCCATCTCCCTCCCCATTTAATCCTATTACAGCTTCCCCTTCGTCTCTTTATTACACTATATTTACCCTTCTAGAAAAATACACTCCTACTTTTGGCCCCTGACTAGCTACCTAACAAATACTGCAATATTTGTCTTTTGGAATCTGGGCTACTTCACTCACAATGATTGTTTCTAGCTCTATCAATTTATCCACAAACTTTACAATTCCTTTCTCCTTTCCTTTTCTTTCTTTTCTTTTCTGAGACAGGATATCACCATGTAGCTCATGCTGTCCTGGAATTCATAATGTACCCTAGACTGCCTTGAACTCACACATATCCACCTATCTCTGCCTTTAATTGCTGAGATTAAAGCTGTGTGTCATTACACCTGGCTCAATTTCATTCTTCTTAAGAGGTAAATAATATTCTGTTATGTAAATGTACCATATTTTCATTATCCATTTGTCTTACTTAGGGTTTTATCACTGTGAATAGATGCCATGACCAAGGCAACTCTTATAAAGGAAAACATTTAATTGGGGCTGGCTTATAGATTCAGAGGTTAAGTCCATTACTGTCATAGCAGAAAGTATGATAGCATGCAGGGCGACATGGTGATGGAGAAGTAGCTAAGAGGTCTACATTTGGATCAGCAAGCAGCAGGAAGAGAGAGTGACACTGGTTCTGGCCCAAGCTTTGAAAACCTCAAAGCCTACCCCTTGTGATATATTTCCTCCAACAGGGCCACTCCTACTCCAACAAGGCCACACCTCCAATAATGCCAATCCCTAGGAGCTTTTGGAGCCATTTTTACTTAAATCACCACACCATTCATGGATATCTAAGCTGGTGATTATGAATAGAGCAGCCATGAATATGGATAAACAAGTATCTGTAGTAAGATATGGAGTCTTTTGGGTACAGAATGGTATAGCCAGATCTCAGGGTAGATTCTTAGCTTTTGATGAACTTGGACATTTCTATACTGGGCCTACCAGTTTGCACTCCCACTAGTAAGTGCTTTCTGTTGCTAGTGTTCTCGCCAGTGTAAGCTGGCACTGATCTTGGTCATTTTCACTGGGTAAGATGAAACTCAAAGTGGTTTTGATTTGTGTGTTCCTGATGGTGAAGGCTACTCAACGCATCCTTAAGTGTTTCTCAACCATTTGTGCCTCATCTTTTCAGAACTCTCCACTTCAATATCCCATTTATTTTATTTTTTTTCTTTTTTTTTTTTCAGAGCTGGGGACCAAACCCAGGGCCTTGCACTTGCTAGACAAGTGCTCTACCACTGAGCTAAATCCCCAACCCCAATATCCCATTTTTAATTGGTTGTTTCCTGATATCCAGTTTCTTTAGTTCCTTATATATTCTAAATATTAATCCTCTATTTGATATGTAATTAGTAAAGATATTTTCTGGTTTTGTAGCCTACTGCTTTGCCTGAATGACAATGTCTTTTGCTGTGCGGAAGCTTTTCTGCTTCATGAGGTCCCGTTTATTGAAGTTCTTGGTGCCTGTGCTATCAGTGTCTTCTTCAGAATGTCTTTCCTATGCTGATGAGTTCAAGACCAGTACAACAACGCTTTTTAAGGTTTGTTTATATATATATATATACACACATATACATATATATATACATATACATATATATACACACACACACACACGCACACGCGCGCGTGCGCGCGCGCACACACACACACACACACACACACACACCTGCTCTCTTCAGACACACCAGAAGAGGACATTACAGAAGGTTGCGAGCCACCATGTGGTTGCTGGGAATTGAACTCAGGACCTCCGGAAGAACAATCAGTGCACTTAACCACTCAGCCATCTCTCCAGCCTGACAACTTTCTCCTCTATCCATGCTCTCTTCATCTCGTGTTGAAGTTTTCAATATGTTTCAAGTTGAATTTTGTGCAAGTGATAGATACCGATCTATTTTCATTCTTCTGCATGCAGCTATCCCATCTAACCAGCACCATTTATTGAAGACGTTGTATTTTCTCTTTTATATATTTCTGGCTTCTTTGTTTAAAAAAACATCAGATATCCATAGGTATACAAAATTATGGTCTGGGTATTCAATTTGATTCCATTGATCTACATATCTGGTTTTATTCCAATATCATGTTGTTTTTTATTATTATAAATCTGTAATACACAACTTGGTATCTGGGATGGTGATACCTCCAAATGTTCTTTTACTATTTAGCTATCCTTTGTGAGTGACACACATCTGCGTTTCTCTATTAAAGGTTTTTTTTTCAATTTCTGTGAAAAATATATTGGAATTTAGATGGGAACTGCACTGAATCTTTAGATTGTTTTTAGTAGATGGCTATTTTTACTATATAATAATATATTGATCCTTGAATATGAGATCTTTCCATCTTGATGCAAACTTCAGTATCTTTAATACTAGTATTTTTATTATATAAGTCTTTCACTTGCTTAGCTAGGACTATGTAGCTAAGGTATGGTTATTGTTTCCCTGACTTCCTTCTCCGTGTTTGTCATCTATACTTAAGAAAGCTGCTGCTTCTGTGTTAATTTTGTACCCTGATACTTTTCTGAAAGCATCACCTCTAGGAGTCGCCTGGTCGGCTCTAAGGAGCCTTCTGACTCCTTCCTTTCCTAGCCACAGCCCTTGGTAGAATTCAGTTGTCTTATTTTTCTAGTAAGAACTTCTTATACTTAATAGGTGTGGAGTATATATCTTTGTCTTGCCCCGAATTTAGTGGAAATGTTTTGAGTTTCTTTCCATTTAGAATGATGTTGGCTCAGTCTATCAATCTATTCGTTTGCTTGCTTGCTTTTAAAGCTCTGGCTGTGCTGGAACTCACTAAGTAAACCAGGCTGGCCTTAAACTCACAGAGGCCTGGCTGCCTCTGCTTCCAGAGTGCTGGGATTAAAGTCACACACCACCATGTCTGACTCACACTATCAACTTTTGACAACAAACAACTAACTGAACACCTTTTCTGTTGTATAGTATGAAGAGGGTATACCTCAGTGTTTGTCTATCATACCTGAGCTCCCGGTTTGATCCCTAACATTGCAAATAACTAGACAAATAAAGTGAAATAAACTCAGAGTCTCTTGACATGCTTGCTGCTCCCCAAATGCTAGGATTATAGGCATGTACTACCATGTCTTACCTGAAAACTATATAACTGATCATTACACATCCATGTATAACAAAGTTCACAAAATAACAAAGTTAAGCAAATCATTAAGATTTCGGCATACAGCTCACACGAGTCTTGCTTATTTTTAAGTATTTGTTAACAATTTTGTTCCAGCCATATTCACTAAAAATCCCATCTACTAATACACACTGCTCATATTTTTTTTTCTCTTTCCTCTCAACTATGTTCTTCCTAGTGGGTAGAGAACTGTTCACCAGATAGATTCACAACGTTCTACTGATGAGGAGTGACATTTCCTTCCAGTCAGCCTAGCCCTTGGACCTGCTCTTGATCTTCTATGAACTCTTTCTCCTTTAAAATGACTCAATTTGCTCTACCAAGCAGTAAAAGACATGGAAAATCACACTACCTTCCAAGTACTACTGTTCAGTATTTACAATACTGATTTACAATGCAGAATTGCTTGGGTTAGTGAAAATGTTTTGTAGTCTTTATGGTTCATCTCAGCAAACAAGGCCCCCAGCCAGGAGCTAAGCCCCAGGCTGGGTCAGCTCTGGAAGGCAGCCTATGGGGACTGGGTGAGTTTCTGCAGGATCAAGACTTGGTCTTGCAAGAAATAGAGGTTGCTTAATATTAATAGTAATGAAGTAAAGGATTGTACATAGACTTACGATTTGTAGCTGCATTACCTCTTGAAAGTAGCTACATTATTGCCAACATTCTATTATCAAGAATAATCAGACATTAGGATAGTCTCAAGAAGTAATGGTAAGAACATCACGATATCATCCTGGCACCAGTGAGATGGTTTGGTAGGTAAGGATACTTGCTAACAAGCCTAACCACTTATTTGATTGTCAGAACCCACCAACTCCAGAGAAGTTGTCCGCTGACCTCCACTAGTATGCATTGGTATGTGTAGTACCACCCCAAATAACTAAAAGAAATCATAGGAGTTAGGAATGCAGCTAAGAGTATAAGTGCGTCCACGAGGCCCTGAACACAATCTCCAACTCTAAAACAACAACAAAGAAAACGAGCGAACAGTTAAACCAAAGACATAATGGGATGAGCCAATAGGTATTCTTTCCCACTTCAAACTTTAGGAGACATATCATGAAGTCATGTCATGTTCAAAATATCAAATCTTTAAGAATCTACTGTGAATCAGGGAGCCATAGTAGTTGTGCAAGCGTGTGCATGTGCAAGAGAGAGGGGGGGGTGGTGGGGGAGGGAGGAGGGAGAGTAGATGCCATAACACAGAAGTCAGAGGACAACTTGGAGTCTGTTTCCTTCCTCCATCACACAGGTATGAGGGACTGAACTCTTCGTACATGCTTTGTTCTAGTGTTTTATTGCCAACTTGACACACCAGGGTTACCAGAAAAGAGGAGACTGCAACTGAAGACCTGCCTTCATCTGACTGATCTGTGGCCCTGTTTGTGAGAGACAACTCTGACTGACGACTGAAGCAGGAGGGCCCAGTTCACTGTAGGCAGCACATCCCTAGCAAGTGGGCCCAGAGTATAAGAAAGCTAGCAAGGAGCAAGCTGGAGAGTGAGCCCATGCATCACACAGTGATCTCCAGACGTCTTTTGTTTCCTTCAGAATAATCCAGGAACAGTAATCCTTAAGTACAGCAATCTCATTGGCATTCACTGGAACATTATGTCCATTTAAGTTTTTATTGAAGTGTTATTGTGGGTAAACACACACACACACACACACACACACACACACACACACACACACACACACAATCAAGCTAACTTTTTAAAATGAGTAATAAGATTTTTTAAAAGTTTTATAAAGTACTATTCTTGCCTCCAACATTTTAATGTTTGTTTATTTAGTTCAATATTAGAAGTTGAGCCCAGAACCTACCACAATTTCCCTACATTCTCAGTTCTGTTTTTTTAATCTCTTATTTGGGGGCAGGGCCTCAATAATGTGCCAGGTAGGCCTTAAACTTGTGACTTTTCTACCTAATGTTACAGAACTAACCAGATTTAATACTTATTTTAACTTCCCATCTCATTTGTAACAATTTGCTGTTTTTATTACATATTATTTTATCTTTTAGGAGAAACTTTTCTTATACATTATAAAAAAACTTACAAAACACTGAATATTGAAATCTTTTTCAAAACGATGGCTAGCCAGCTACTGTTTTTTCTGAGTACCCAAGTCCCAGTTCCCACATCAGGTGGCTCCCATCCTCCTGTAACTCCAGCTCCAAGTAATCTAATCCCTTATCTGGCTTCCTGGGCATCTTAACACACAGCCCCCTTACACAGACATACACACATATTCATACATTGAAACAAAAAAAAACTTTTAAAAATCTATATTACTAATATGGCTTTCTTGTGAAATCTAACAGTTCTGCTGTGGAATTATGTCTGCCTTAGTTACCTGCACATCCCCAACACAGACTAAGGCATCTTAGCATAAAATGTCAGTAGGAAGGTCTTAAAGGACCTACAATCTAACATTCCCCTAGCATACTGACTATACAGACTTGATATTCTGATAAGGCAGCAAAAAGCTGAATCTACTTACTACCAGTCAATCAAGAGGGAGGACAACGTGCATCCAGCAGGAGAGCAACGGCCTCGCTATTCAGGAATTAACACGCAGTTGCAATCCCTCTCCTCCCCTCTCCTCTCTCAAGACAATAACTCAAGTTACATTTCTTTTTGCTTGTTTTGTTCTTTTAGCAACTTGTTCTTTATCTTAAATTACTTTTTTTTTCAAAATCAAGATCCAATAGTGGGAGCAATTATGTTAATAATGATAGAGAATTTGTTTGCGGTGTTAAATTGAGATTCAAAAACACTTCAATTGACCACACATCTGGGACTGCAAGTAATGCCTATTCTTACACCCATTTTAAATGTCTCCTTATTATAGCTTATTAGAAATGTTAAGTCTGAAATGCAGCACCATGGCTGTTCAATTTCCAGGCCACAATTTTATGATAATCACATGCAATGTATTCATGTGTCAACAGAGCTGCCTAACAATGCCCCAAATGGGGCGGCCAGCAGCTCTCTTCTACGGCCACAGACAGTGAGAACTCTTGGAGAACTGTCACTTTGGAACATGTACTGATTTGCTGACTTTGTTTCCTTTATTTGCTTTATTTTGCACAGAAAGCAGACTCCAAATACTCAAAGAACTAGCTGTTACTTATGGAATGGGAGGATTTTCCTTTTAGGCAGCCTCCAATCAAAATGCAGGAAATGCCTTGGCACAGTATAACCACTGGTACTTAAGAGTGGCACAAAGGAATGAGGGATCAGCTCTAGAAACCCAGTGTTCTCCAAAAGACGCATGCTCTCCTTACCTTGGTCACTGCAGGTGAGGTAACCATGTCCTGACAGGAGCTCCTATCAGGCAACACTTTCCCCTACCAACCACTACCCCATCCCCTTGGAACCGGCCAAAAGCTCTTAGGCTTTCCCAGTTCCCATGAAACAGAGCACACACTTGAGAGGGAGGGAAACAAACCCAAGAATTAGGGTCGGCGATGGTACTCCTCTTACATATGCATACATAAGTATCTCGTTCCAGGCTCTAAGAAAGAGCAACAAAACAAACAAAATACTCTAGGATCAAGAGGTTCCCTCTCCCCACACACAGAATTCTATGAAAATATTCAACTAAGAAAACTTATTTTCTAATACCTAATTGCCACTGAGGGAGGACTGAGGCTTGAATCTTGGCTGTGAATGAACATGAAAGCTCACATACACCAACGTTTTTAGATGGAGCTCACTGAGGTTTACAGAGCATATGCTTCTGTGGGTCTAAACTCCTGGCATACAAGGATACTGACTCAAGAATGGTCTATAGTAAATATAAGGATAAACTTAATGAAAGCCAGATCCTGCTTTGCAGTCACAAATGTTTTGCCAGAGACAAATACTTGTTCTGGAATTTCTAACGTGTGTGTGTGTGTGTGTGTGTATGAATATATGTCTGTGTCTGTGTC
Source organism: Rattus norvegicus (assembly GCF_021556685.1). Classification (NCBI taxonomy): domain Eukaryota; kingdom Metazoa; phylum Chordata; class Mammalia; order Rodentia; family Muridae; genus Rattus; species Rattus norvegicus. Next base: position 53,128,497 of record NC_141538.1, on the reverse strand, counting down.
TGTGTCTCTGTCTGTCCTAGATAGCGTTTCCATTGCTCTGAAGAGACACCGTGATCAAGGCAACTCTTATAAAGGACAACATCTAGGGTTGGAGATTTAGCTCAGTAGTAGAGCGCTTGCCTAGCAAGCGCAAGGCCCTGGGTTCGGTCCCCAGTTCCGAAAAAAAGAAAAAAGAAAAAAGAAAAGAAAAAAAAAAGGACAACATCTAATTGGGGCTGGCTTACAGTTTCAGAGGTTCAGTCTATTATCATGGCAGGAAGCATGGCTATGTCCTGGCAGTCACGGTGCTGGAGAAGGAGCTGAGAATTCTATATCTTGATCCAGGCAGACAGAAGGAGACAGTCTTTTGCATGCAGCCAGGAGGGTCTCTCTTCTGCACTGGACAGAGGTTGAGCACTAGGAGACCTCAAAGCTCACCTTCATAGTGACACACTTATTCTAACAAAGTCACACCTTCTTTTTTTTTTTTTTTATTCATTTATTTATATAAGTACACTGTAGCTGTCTTCAGACACACCAGAAGAGGGCATCAGATCTCTTTACAGATAGATGGTTGTGAGCCACCATGTGGTTGCTGGGAATTGAACTCATGACCTCTGGAAGAGCAGTTGGGTGCTCTTAACCGCTGAGCCATCTCTCCAGCCCTAAAGTCACACCTTCTAATAGTGCCACTTCCCATGGGCCAAGCATATTAACATCACCACTACACACACACCTACACACACACACGTATATGTATACACACATACATACATGTGTGTACACACACATATATCCCAACTACTATAGGCACAGCATTTTACAAACTTGCTTGCTTATTTATCTATTGATTTATCTATTTTACTTGGCTCAATACATTGCAACTGTCTTCTATCTTATTTCATTAAGACAAAAACAAAAGCAGACAAAACCTGATGCAATGGTTTCAGGACAGTTGAGGATAATTCTGTCTTTCCATTTATATTCTCCCTTATCAGAGCATTGGCTCCTTGAGTGACCAGGGCCATAGCTGTGCTTACTGCCACACCTCCTGGACACAGAACAGGTTCCCAGCAATCTCACTGCCCCATCAACCTCTTCCTCCCCATGCTAGTCACACCCCTTTTACCAGAATCACCTTTTTTCTGGAAGCCTCTTTTCACCTGCACAGGTTTTTGTGCCTCACTAACAACAAACCTTGTTTGTCTTTTTTTTTTTTCAAAGTATAATATGCTGAATTCTCTCTCTTGACTGGAGCCTCCTTCAAAACTGCTTGTGGTGGATATGGAATACATGCATGCAATCCAAGAATGGGCTGAATAAAGTCCCTGTGTTGAAACAAAGAGCAAACAACCATACCCTTCCTAGCACAGCATCTTAGTATGTGTTCAATTAAAATTTTTGTTTGCATATATAAAAAACAAATTACATATTTTTGGTTGAAATACAAAACCAAGCAAGGTTTGGTGATAGGCACCTATAATCCTAGCACTTGGGAGGCCAGGGAAATGACCTTCTTTGGGTTTGAAGGCATAGACCCTATTAAAAGGACAAAAATCAAACAAAATAATCCTAAACCAGATCAAAACAGAGAAAACTCAAGCTAATGACCTAGTCACTGTGTAGTAAATTTTCTCAGTAGAAATACTTAAGACTGTTTGCCATGATTAGACTCTCTTACCTCTGTGAACGCATGATTTTTAGCAAGGAGGTAGAATATTATCTTTGAGAGATGAAAGAAACAAGAAGGACACACAAGCAAACAGTCAGCTATGTGACTTTGATGACGTGAGAAGTGGGCAACATAATTAGGGCTCCAAATGCATCATAATTGAGAGGAACAAGATCTGTCTCCTTCCTGAAAAATGAAAGGTAAGGACCCAATCATAGGCTTTTATTGATATTGTTTACAATAGGAAAAATGTAAAGATAAGAAAAAATGATAAATAAAACTGTGTCATTCTCCTTTCATCACATATTCAGATAGGAGAGGAGCTAGGTAGCATACACTAAATAAGAAACAGCTACCTGACAGGAATTTGAAAGGTTTGCAAATACCAATTTTTCCATCAGTATGAGCTAGTTTTACACAATTTCTATTTTAAACCATAAATTTAGATTCATGTGTGATGGTTTTAGTTGTCAACTTGGTACAATGTTGAATCACTTGGGAAAAGAAGTCTCAAAGAGACACTGTAGGTTATATCGGCCTGTAGGCATGTCTGTTAAGTGAACTCAGGTAGGAAAAGCCAGCCTAAAGTGGGCGGACCATCCCCAGGCAGAGGATCCTGCCATGTGTAAAGCTGGAGAAAGCTAGCTGAGTACAGCTATATGTTTGTCCGCTCTTGTCTGCCTCCTGACTACAGAGGAAACATAACCAACTGTCTCAAGTTCCACCATGTGACTTCCCTGCAAAGATGAGCTGAAACCTGGCATTATGAGCTACAATAAAGTCTCTCTCCCTTAGTATGCTTTGACAGAGTAATCACAATAGGAAAAAAAAATTCTGTAAACAAGAACGGATGGAAAATATGTTTCTGCCTTACTCATGTTAAAGTAAATCTTTATTACTTCTTAAAATAATTTCCCATTAAAAATATTTTCATCATAATTTCCTACAAAATCTGAAAAGAGAAGAGCCCTGTGGCCTAAGGCGCCAGTGTAGGGCCTGAGCTTCTGTTTCAGTGTAATCAGAGTCTCCTCAGAGACTGGGGCTTTGGTCCTAGTAGTCTTTACAGCCACTGTGGGTATGAGGTTTAGATTTCTGAAGTTGCAGAAACCACTGTAGAATCCATAGAGCACACTGCTATGGTCTCAGAGATCATTTTGGATCATTAAACAACAAATAAACAAGCTAGACTTGGGAAAGAAACAACCAGTTCCAATATAAGAACTCAACAAACCCTCAAAACTAATACAGAGGAAGGAAAAAAAAATCAATAATCCAGCAAAGCAGAACTTCACCAAACAAAATAACAGAAAAGAGCAAACCCATTGGTTCTATGATTGACCTTCAATGTAAATGGCCTCAACAGATACAGATTAATAACTGGATTAGAAAACAAAACCAACTATATGTGGTTTTCAAGAAACACACTTGGCTAACAAAGATCCCCAAAAACAGTTACAAAGGGTGGAAAACTACAAATCAAACGGAAAATATAAGTAAGCAGACAGAGCCATCCTTACGTCAGACAAAGTAAACCAAGCTAGAACTGATTAGAAGAGCGTACATATTAATAAAAAAAGGAACAGCTCACCAAGAAAAATAAAACAACTGTAGATTTTTAAATACTGCCTGTTTGGTGTTCCAAATTTCATATAACAAATATTAAAAGGTATAAAAGATCAGAGACCTCACACAAAAATAATGAAAGCCTTTAATACTCCATTCTCTCCTCCCTTCCCTTCCTATCCCCTCCCCACTCTTTGTTTTATTTTGTTTTGTGTAAAGACAGGGTCTCACTATGTAGCCTTGACTAGCCTAAAACTTCAGGTCAGCAGCTCTTAACCTGTGAGTCATGACCCCTTAGGGGGCACAAATCAGATGTTTAAATTACAATTCACAAACAGTAGCAAACTTACAATTATGATGTAGCAGTGAAGTAATATTATGGTTGTGGGTTACCATAACATGAGGAACTGTACTCAAGGGTTGCAGCATTAGGAAGGTTGAGAATCAATGCTCTGTGTAGATCAGGCAGACTGGTCTTGAACTGAGAACTGGTAATTAAAGGCAAGTGCTGGCCAGTATGCACAACCCCGCACTCATGTTTACATAGGTCTTCCTAACTAAAAACAAGAGACTCCAGAGATCAAATAATTCACAGGTCAACTGGACTTGATGGGTATATATAGAATAGTCTACCCAAGAGACAGAAAATACAAAATTTTCTCAGCAACACATGGAAACATGGAAATATAATATGATTATATCACAGAACATAAAATTAAGCTTCAGTGTAATTTTTAAAAATGAGATAATTCAGACAACAGCATAAAGATAGAGATCAGCAATAATAGAAATTACAGAAGCAAAAACAATTCTTGGAGAAGAGTAATACATTTTGAATAAACAATAAATGATAAAAGAAATCAGAGAGGAAATAACTCCTAAAACCAAATGATAATGAAAGCACATCATATCCAATCCTCTCTGATGGATCCAAGGCAGTCCTAAGAGGAAAGTTAATAGCCATACGTACTTGTATTAAAAAATCTGAGGGATACTATGGTTTGATAAAATGGGCCCCATAAACTCATGTGCTTGAATGCTTGGCCCATATGGAGTGGCACTATTAGGAGGTGTGGCCTCATTGGAATACATGTCTTTTTGGAGGAACTGTGTCACTGTGGAGGTGGGCACTAAGGTCATCTATGCTCAAGCTATGCTCAATATAACACACAGTCTCCTGCTACCTGTGGATCAAGATGTAAAATTCTTGGCTCTTCTAGCACCATGTCTGCCTGCACACTGCCATTCTTCCTGCCACGATGAAAATGGACTAAACTTCTTAAACTGTAAGCCAGTCTTAATTTTCCTTTATAAGAGTTGCCTCGGTCATGGTGTCTCTTCACTAACAAAATCCTAAGTAAGACATATAAAAAATAAGCAACCAAACTATGTACCTTAAGCCTCCTGAGGGGAGGGGAGAAGCAGCCAATCCCAAACACAATAAAAGGCAAGAACTAATATGAATCAGGTAAGAAATTAGTGAATACAGAATGTAATTAAGGTTTACTATGAAAAATTATATTCTACAAGGCTAGATAACCCAGAAGAGAAAATAACTCAAAGAGACCCATTACAAGTAATGGCATCAAAGCTGTAATCAAAAGCTTCCCTCAGAGAAAAACTCAAGACCAGGTGGATTAACTGATCAACTTTTCAAGGAAGAATTCATCCCAATTCTTCCTATATGGTTTTATAAATTAGAAAATGAAAGGATACTGCCAAATTCATTCTGTGAACCCAGTCTTATCATGATAGCAAAATCACTACAAAAGAGGGGGGGGGGAGGCAGGGAGGGAGGCAGGGAGGGATGGAGGGAGAGAGAGAGGGAGGAGACCACAGACCAATTTATTGATAAACATAGATGCACAAATTTCCAACAAAATCTTTGAAAACTAAATTCGGGAACACTTTAAGATTACACATTATGACCAAGTGATCTGCATCTCAGAAAGCACAGTTGGTTCAACACATGTAATGCAATACGGGCAATATACCATAAAAATAAACTTAAGGACATAAACGACATAACTCATTTTGATTGATGCTGAAAAAATATTTGGCAAAGCTCAACAAGCCTTCATTATAAAAGTTCTGGTGATGTTATACATCAAAATAATAAAAGCTATATGCAACAAAACTGTAGCCAACATTATACTAAATAGAGGCAAACTAATATGCATTTATTCTAAGATCAGGAATGACAGAAGGATGCCCACTATGCTTTCTTTTGCTCAAAATCTTATCTATAAGAACTAGAGAAGCGGGGTTGGGGATTTAGCTCAGTGGTAGAGTGCTTGCCTAGCAAGCGCAAGGCCCTGGGTTCGGTCCTCAGCTCCAGAAAAAAAAAAAAAAAAAAAAAAAAAAAACTAGAGAAGCGAAAGGGATACAAGGCATAAAAGTAAGAAAGGATGTTAAAATATCCCTATTTGGTGATGGCACAATTCCTTTTCTTAAAACCACTATGCAATCTACTAGAAAATTGGACTTAATAAATGCATTAAAGTTGCAGGATACTATATATAATATTTACACATGCATACATATTTTATTAGCCTTGACATACACCAACAATTTCTACTATCAGAGAAATAAATGAAGAGAGATACCTGTTCAAAATAAATCCAGGAGCTGAAGAGATAGCTCAACAGTTAAGAGTGCAGGTTGTTCTCCAAAAGAGCTGCATTTGACTGTCAGCATTTACACAGTAGCTCACAACTGTCTGCAACCTCAGTCCCAGAAGATCCAACACTCTCCCTGGCCTTAGTGCACATTTCACACCCATGGTACACAGACATACACGCAAGCCAAACACTTACACATTAAATTTTTAACTCCAAATAATTATCTATTAAGTATATATATGTATGTGTGTGTGTGTGTGTGTGTGTGTGTGTGTGTGTGTGTGTGTGTGTTTTTTCCTGGAGGTTCCTGCCCACTGCTTTATGGCACAGGCAAGGCAGGTACCACCACAGAGAAGCAGAATGGCTTGGCATTATGAAAAGAGGCAGAACTGGAGGCACAAGGGTGGTAAGGAACATCCTGATGTGAGTAGCCTGCTCTGCCATGGTAATGTCAAAAAGGGCCACATCTGGGTCAGTGGCCCTGCAGCAGCAGGGGTCTGCATCCATGTCCGTGGCCCATATTACCAACAAAGGCCATGTGGACTTCCCTGGTCTGCTTGCTGCCTGGGCAATGCAGTAGAGCTGGCCCTGGTGGCATGGGTGCAAGAGGATTGGCCCCGAGGATGTGTGTGCAGGAGAGCTGTCCCTACCCCTGGCCTGGACAAAGCAGATGAGCTGGCCCTAGTGGCATAGGCCCAAGAAAGCTGGCAAGCTGACCAACTCAGCTACTACCCAGGCCCAGCTACCACAGACCCAGGACTTTGAGTTGACCCATCCCGGTATCTGCCCCACGGGAGTGTGCGAACATGCGTGTGTGTGTGTGTGTGTGTGTGTGTGTGTGTGTGTGTGTGTGTGAAGATCCAAAGCTGCAGGATCTCTGACACAGGGGAACAACAGGATATCTGAGAGGAGTCCTGGTAAAGATGCAGTATTGATAGTGAAGCAGAAGTCAGGGGCCTCACACCAGACCAGTGGCTCAGTGTAGTAAACACTTGCAAGTAAAGCTGGTTGGGCGAAAGGGTATACTGTGCGACACACCATAACACAGCCACGGCTTTCACAGCGAGATTTTGGTTTTGTTTTTTGTTTTCTTGGAGGGGGAGTGCAAAGGTGGAGGGCAGATATGCAAGGAGAGGGAGAAATGGGATTAGGGTCCATGATTCAAAAAGAATCAATAAAAAGTTGAGAGAGAGAGGAGAGAGAGAGAGAGAGAGAGAGAGAGAGAGAGAGAGAGAGAGAGAGAGAGAGAGAGAGAGAGAGAGAGAGAGAGAGACAGGCCAAAGAAAGACCTGTATAATGAAAAATTTAAAAACACTGAAAAAGAAAATCTCCCAAGATACTAGGTGATGGAAAGGCCTTCTATGCTTCTGAATTGGCAAAATAAGCAAAGAGCTACACTACCAAAAGCAATCTACAGACTTAATGCAATACCTATCAAAATTCTGATAGTATATTTCCGATTTAGGAAAAGGTTGTTTTCTTTCTTTCGAGACAAAAGCCTCACTATACTGCCCAGTCTATTTAGACTCAGGGCATCTCTGCACCTTGGCCTTCTGGGAAGACTATAGATGCTGTGCTATGAGAACCAGCTAACAGTTCTTACACCTTCATAATGAGAGCAGCGTTATCAAAGTGAGTATAGATGTGTGCTTCTTTTTTCTTTTTCTCCCGGAGCTGGGGACCGAACCCAGGGCTTTGCACTTGCTAGGCAAGCGCTCTACCACTGAGCTAAATCCCCAACCCTAGATGTGTGCTTCATTTTGTTTTGTTGACACAAGGTTTTGTTGTGTGGTTCAGGCTAGCCTAGAATTCCTGACCTTTCTACCTCAGCTCTGCAGATGTAGAGGTTACACATGCGTGCCACCACACTCTGCTGCAAACAAGAGACTTGATGGAAGAAAAGAGGTCTTGATGGAACCAACAATTATAGTTAGGGGACTGAGGCCAAGCTTGAATAGTGGTTTCCAAAATCATTCTTCCCACCTTTCCACTGTCATCCAGAATCTCCAAAATGTCTAAAGTGACGACAGGAGATTACACGCAGGGGCACTGATTCACGTGTACGGTTGCCTATCTGCAGATGGAGTAGGGACTGTGTGCGGTGCTCCTGTGTGTGTTTACAAGTATGTGAGTATCATATCAAAGCCTGAGCTTTTAGAAAGCACACAGCTGACAACTAGATGAAAATAATCACAAATTTTAGGTGAATAAATCCTTGCAAGTGAGGATGTGGCAGAACAGAAATTGCTTTCATTTTTCAGCCCTTCCAAAGCCTAGAATGATGAACATATTTCAGTGTTTTAGTAAATACAATATAACACAACTGCCTGTGTACTCAGAAAAAAAGACTCAAAACAGAACCCTCCTGGTTCAGAGTGTGAGTCCTGTGGCCTTCTCCTCTGTATCAGACTCTGACCTGACTATTAGATGTGGTGACTATTTGTAATGGGCATATCTGTAGGTTCATCACTTATGATTTCTACCAAGTATTCTTTTATCTGAAAATGATTCAGTCTTTAATGGTTCAGAAATTGGGGTATTTCTTTCTAGAAGATAAAGATCTAATACTTATATAATAAATTATTCAGCTCCTACTATTGTAAAACTACCTACATTCTGATGAATCAAAGAGGATCCCATTGCCCGAATCTAGAAGTTAAGTATCAGGAGAGTATATTTTTGTCAGAAAGAGACAAATTCTATGTCGAGGGTGTGGCTTAGTTGGCATGCACAAAGCCCTGGGTTTTATCACCAGCACTGCATTAAACCAGGAGCTGTGGCACAAGCCTTAATTCCATCATTTAGCATGTGAAGGCAGGAAAATCTAAAGGTCATCCTTGGTTCTAAGGACAACCTAGACTACATAAGACCTGCATGGATGGATTGATGGTTGGTTGGTTGGATGGATGGATGGATGGATGGATGGATGGATGGATGGATGGACGGACGGACGGACGACGGACGGACAGAGATCAAGGCTATCTGTGATACCTGACCTTTTGACTAAGTAGGACTGGTTAGACTAGAACTTTACTTAAAAGCTGTATCTGATTAACACATTTTCAAGTACCTTTTAGTCAATATAGTTCTTTTAGAAAAGCTAAGTTGGTTACAACTTCTTATACATTTTACTTAGATTTAATTCTGAATCATGTGGCATGTAAATACCACTTTTAGAATAATTCTTACTTATTATGGCTAATTAATATTTAAGTATTTGGCAAACTATAACAAGCTTCTCAGGAGAAGAAGATATTACCATCAGGCCAAACAATGATTATATAATCCAGGAGCTAGTTATTTAATTACAAAAGGTTTCAATCTTGGCTTCCCTCTTCCAGCTTTAATGGCAATCATCATGTAGTCCAAACTGGCTTTAGGCTTATGTAGTCAAAGATGACCTTGGTTTTCAGAGAGTTCTTCGTCCACCTTCCAACTTCTGGGACCACTATAGGTGTATACTGTCAAGCCTGATTTATGCAGTGTTTGGAGACTGAACCCAAGGTTTTGTGATATTTTAGGAAAGCACTATACTAAACTGAATTGCAGTCCTAGTCCCAAAGGTATCAATTTTCCTTCCCCTTAATGCCAAAGCTTCTATCCATAGAATTTTTAAACTTTCCAAATTTATAAATTTATGACTTGTGGTTTCTAGCACTGATTCTGTTATCTGAACAGAACTGTCAACACATTTATATTTACTTGACCTACTCATTTTTGCTTCATAAATCCTTAAGTCAAATATAAATAATCACTATATGTCAATAAATAAAGCCCAGTATCGTACAGTTCCCTTCCTATCTGTGGAGGATGTTCTAAGAGTCCTAGGAGATACCTTCCTATTATCATAACAATGTATCTGAGACAATCAACTTAGAAGAGAGTTCGCTTTGGTTTGTGCTCTTGGAGATTTCAGTCCATGGTCACTAGACTTTATTTTGGGCCTGTGGTAGTGCAACATTATGGTCAGAGAATACAACAATGGAAAGCCTGCTTACCTCAGGGAAGACAAAGAGGAAAGTCAAGGGGGTTTGAATGCCAGTATCCTTTCAAGGGCATGACGTAACCCCCTCCCACTAATTTCTACCTCTTAAAAGTTTAGGATCTTCCACTGGCATTACAGGCTAAGATCAAGTCTTCAACCCATGCCTATGCTTTAGAGAAATACTCGATATATAAGCTACAGCATTATTATAATTTATAATTCATAAATTAAACATATAAAGTAATTAGCAAGAATAATAGCAAGATAGCTACATCAGCATACTTTATTATTTGAAAGTTACCTGGAAATTTTTACTTAGTATATTTAGACAAGAGATGAGCACAGATAACGAAGTACAGAAAACAAGGTTGCTATTGTGATCACAAGAAACTGTTTGAATTTTGGGGTGGTTTGAGGAAGAATGGTCCTTATAGGCTCATATGTATGAATGTTTGGTCCCTAGCTGCTTAGGATGTGGAGGTGTAGCATTGTTGAAGGACGAAACATGTCACTGGGGATGGCATCCCTTAAGTCAGGCCCAGTTACCCTCCCCACCCCCAACCTCCTTTCTGTGGACCAAATGTAAGGTTTCAGCTACTGCTCCAAGGCCATGCCTGTCTGCAACCATGCTGGTCGTGGATTCACACTCTGAAACTGTAATGAGCTCTCAATTAAATGCTTTCTTTTGTAAGTTGCCTTGGTTCTAGTATCTCTCGACAGTAACAGAGAAGTAACTGAGACAGTTTTGGCTTCAGCAGTTGTCAAGACTGCTCAGTGGGTGAAGGTACTTGCTACAAAGCCTGACTTCCTGAGCTCCATCCCTGGAACCCACGTGGTGGAAGGGGAGAACCAGTTCCCCTGACCTCCACACATGGGTCCACATCCTCCCTCCTAACCATGAACCAAGCAACCAAAGAACAAACGAGCAAACCCTCACTCAAACGGAGTAACTTCCAGCATTCCAGACAAATGCAGAATAAAGACCTGAAGGGCAATTTTATACTACCTTTCTGATCTTTTTCAATTACTGAGACAGTTTGAGGAACTCTAGAGCAAACCAAATTATACTAAAATCTGGAGTCTTTTTTTTTTTTTTAATGTAACTGGACATCACATCTTAGAAACATTGTTAGTCTATGTTTCTGTAACTTTTTCTCTGTGCCTTTTTCTTTGACTGCTATTGTGGTGGTGATTTTAAGACAAGATCTCATATAATCCAGACTGGCCTTGAATTACTTATCTTCTTGCCTCTACTCCTTGAGTGCTGGGATTAAAGGCTTGCACTGTCATACCTAGACACTATTCATTTTAAAGATGTGCAATCTGAAATAATCACTAGAATATTTGGTAAAATATTGGGGATATCAAATCTTGTGTGTTTTCTTAATATTCAATTTATGTAGAAAAATATATATAAACAAAATAATTTTTTGATTTCTATTTTAAACACCAAGAAAATGAAGCCTAACAAACAGAAAACAGAGCAAAACAGTGGTTTGCTCATACTTACTCAACATGAGACTCGGGGTAAAGCTACCAAGGCCTCTGGGTCTAGGGCCTGCTACTCTTCTCTGTCCTGCACAAGCACTGCGAGCATGGTGTGCACAGACATAAGCAGGCAAAGCACTTACACAAAGTACAAATGAATTAGAAAAAAGGAAACTAGAAATCAAAGTACTAAATAGTCTACAGATAGGCACAGCAGTACCTTTAGGCTCATGGATCAAATGTTGGGGGAGGGGATTGCACAGACTCAGATCAAAGTTACAGGTTCTATAAACATTAGCACTTCTTGGATTATTGGCAAGGAAAAATCTGAAGCGGCAAGAAAAACACTACAAGAATGTGACCTTAAAAAATGACAGCTGAAATCAAATCTGCAACCATAAAAAGGTCATTGTAGGCCATTTTTCTAGGCAGTAGCTGGCTTCAGAGCACTCAGGTTGCTTTATTAAAGTACAGAGCAACAGCCAGAAATTATACTACAAATGAAGCATATAAATTATAGCAGACTTTGTTTAAAACTGGAATGTATAATATATAACAAAGGAAAAGGTGATATAAAGAGAGGCTGAGCATAGATGGCTCAACAGCAGAGTACTCCCATGCAGGCGTGAGGAAGCTCACTTAGTTTAAGCAAACTGAGCTGTCCCCAAGAAGAGCAGAGTTCCATTCCTAAAACCCACACAGAAACCAGGGAGATGTAGCAGCTTGTAGTCCCAGCACACAGAAGGCAGATACAAGGAATTTCCAGAACAAAGTGGCTAGCCAGACCAGCTGAATCAGTGAAGTTTTGGTTCAGCAAGAGACCCTGCCTTGGTGTGCAAGGTGGAGAGTGACTGAAAAAGACACCTGATTGTTTGGCCCTCTACATGCACACACATATATACGTGTGCCTATATACTTGTGTACCCACATGCATGCGAATATGCACATGCTCAAGCACACAGACCATTCACATATAAATGCAAAAGTAGAATGAAATAAAAATTTAAAAAGATATAAAAATAAAGGTACACACTAAATACTTTCATAAGGGGCTTGAGAGATGGCTAAGAGTGTTTGCTGCTCAAGCCGGGGACCTGGGCTCAGTTTCTAGCGTCCACAATTGTCTACAGCTTCAACTCTAGGAGATGCAGTGACTCTTTTAACCTCCGTAGGCACGTGTTCATATGTGGGTTGGAACAGGCACACACTCACACATACATGGAAGTGAAACAACAGTGCAACAGAAACTAAGCCTGGTGGCAAACACTTCTACCTGCTGAGCCGGCTTGCTAGCTCTATACTATTTCTAAAGACAACTGCATTGCCTCCCACTCCACACCGAGTCTTGGGATTAAACCAGTGTAAGCATCCTATACAAGTACTACACACTCGAAAATCAGTTTTTTTTTTCTTTTTTTGGTTCTTTTTTTTTCGGAGCTGGGGACCGAACCCAGGGTCTTGCGCTTCCTAGGTAAGCGCTCTACCACTGAGCTAAATCCCCAGCCCGAAAATCAGTTTTAAAAATAATTCCCTAAAGAAATTGTGAATGTAATCAGAATGGAAAATTTGACCATTACTAGGGAAAAATACATGAATCTTGCCACCATCACTATAGCCAAGGCTGATGAAGCTTCTACCTCAGTCCCCAAACTGCTGGGATTACAGGATATATTTGTGGTATTTTGAATGAGAAGTGTCCCTCTCCAAGTTCATGTATCTGAACACTTGGCTTGAGAAGGTTTAGGGTTATGTCCTTGCTGTAGGAAAAGCACTAGGAACAGGCTTTGGGAGTTTACGACTTTGCTACATTTCTAGTTTGCTCTCTCTGCTCTGAGTTTAGGGGTGGGGATGTAATTGCTCAGCTTCTTGCTCCAGAAGCCCATACCATGCCCACCATATGGACTGACATATATTTATTCATATATTCTCCCCCCAATACTGTAAATCTAAATAAACTCTTCCCTTGGTAAGCTGTCTTCATCATGGTATTTTATCACAGCAACAGACAAGTGACTATTACCACCCTACTACCCCTAAGGAACAGGAATGAAGAGTGTGTGAAACTAAAGGAGAGAAAAGAAGATATAAACAAGAGGAAAGATGAAAAACTCACTTCAGAACCTGGAGAATAAAGTCAGCAACATAGTTAAGAAAATCAACACGAAAATTGAGATTTGGGGTTAAAAATAAATAGAATTGCTAGAAATAAAATACTCAATGAATCAAACAAACAAAAACCAAAGGGAAGATCACCAATAGACTAGGCCAAAAGAGAGAGTATGCCAATCAAGAACAGAGGACAAAGAAATGCTATATTCAAACATCCATAAGGAAAAAAAAATGAGGGCCACTGAGAAAGTTCAGTAAATAAAGGCACTTGCCATGAAGCCTGACGACTTGAATCGATCCCTGGGACCACTGTGATGGAAAAACACTGACTCCTTCAAATTGTCCTCTTCCCCCTATACAAGCATACCAAAAGTCACAATCAACTGCGCGCGCGCACACACACACACACACACACACACACACACACACACACACACACACACACTGTGGGGGTGTGAGGGAGGGAGAGAGAAAACGGGATCATTACTTCCAAGAATCAAGAATCCTGGGCTCTCACAGAGGACCAAACCTAGGCATCCATGGGACAAGAGCTAGAGATGGCTCAGCAACTGAGAGCAGTTCCCAGTCTCAGCACCTGCGACAGATGGCTCCCAAGCACCTGTAACTGCAGCTCTAGATGTCAGACCTCTAGCTTCTGCAGGTATCCACACATTTGTTGAATATACATACACATAAATTTAAAAAAATACACCTTTTAAAAAGAATTCATGGTAGAAGAAAGAATAGAGATTAAAATGTAAGGGAAAAAAATCCATTCAATATAGCAAAAATATTTCCCAATTCAGGGGCACCCAAGCATAAGAGACATCTAGAATTTCTTCTAAAAGAAAGACCAGAGAAGAACCTATCCACAACACATTGCACTCAAGATGCCAAAACTACAAAACCCAGAAACAGTATTTAAAAGCTGAGAGATACAGCTGGAAAGATGGCTCGACAGTTAGGAGTGTGTACTATTCTTACCAAGAACCTGAATTCAGTTTCAAGAATCTCTATCAGGTGGTTCACAACTCCCAAAACTCCTGGTCCAGGGGGATCCAATACCTCTGGTCTCCAAGGGTACCAGCACTCATGTGCACTTATGTACTGACGCATACATACATGTAATTTTGAAAATTAAAATAAACTCTAAAGATTAATTTTGCTTAAAAAAGTAACTAAATAAATTAATTATAAAGATGAACAGAAAAAAAGCTTACAGAGATTAAATATATACAGACATCTTTTGTTCAGCTAAATATGTGTTTTAAGCTCCAGCCACCTGAGTAAAATGATTTTATTGATTTTATTAATGTGTGAAGTTACCCCAGCCACTTGGCAGTGAGAGCAGGACTGCTAAGTCTGAAGTCAGCCAGGGATACATGGGATCCAGGCTGCCTGAGTTGCAAACAAAGACTCTAGTTCAGCTAGTTCTAGGGCAGCTACACACTTACACATAAATGCAAATTAAAATCTTTCTACAGATTAGCTAAGTTGGTAAAGTTCTTCCTACACAACCAAAAGTGAGTCAGTAAAATAAAAGTAACTTGAAGGAGTTCATAATGGAGAGATAGATGGCACAGTATTAAAAGCACTTGTTTTTACAGAGAACCCAGGCTGCATTCCCAGCACGAACGCAGTGGCTCAAAGCCATCTGTAACTCCAGTTCCAAGGGATCTGAGCCCCCCTCTAGATATGTGAGCATCAGGCATGTATGTGGTATATACTGAAAAGAAAATTATATAAATTCTAGGTTTAAAAATATAAAAATTAAAAAAATAAACCCCAAAAGGCCACAGACCCAGGGCTAAGCCCTGCAGCCAAGACTAGCAGGCCATAAAGATAAAGGAGCACAGGAAACACTGTTCAGGCAGGACTGAAAAGCCATAAAAAAAGGAATGCAGGAACCAGCCTGAGTTAATGAGACTGATTCATGGGACGTCTGGCAGGAAGACATCTCCCCCCAGCTCACTCAGGGCCATATTTCAACTAGGTGTCCTCCGGCCCCTGATAAGCCCCTGACTTCTAGCACGTACTCTTTCTGCTTTGTTCTCACTGCTATGTTTGAATGAGCCAATTGTATGTAACCACGCCAAAACCCCCTAGCCTTCTCTATATAACCCTCTGACTTTTGAGTTTCGGGGTCGACACCTCTGTCTCCTGCGTGGGATATGTGTCGGCCCGGAGATCTCTGTAATAGGTCTCCGTAATAAACCTCGCCTTTGCTTATTACATCCAAAATGGTCTCTCTGTGTCTGGGGTCCGCGATTTCCCAAGACTTGAGTAAGGGTCTCTCTGCGTGGGATCTTTCATATTTATGGGGGCTCGTCCGGGATCTGCGCGACTACCCCAGACTCCGAAGACCCCTTGGAGGTGAGTTGGATGTTTGTCTGAGTGTTTCTGTGTGAGCGGCGCCGCAATTGTCAGTCTGTGTCTGTCTCTGTTTTGGTTCCGCCGTGTGTGTATATATGTGTGTCTTAGTACTGGTCAGTGTTAAGAGGGCAGATGGGTATTCCTGCCCTGTGGTAAGAGGGCAGATGTGTGTTCCTGCCTTGTGCTGAGAGGGTGGATGTGTATTCCTGCCCTGTGCTAGGAGGGTGGATGTGTGTTCCTGCCCTGTTCTAGGAGAGTGGATGTGTATCCCCACTCAGTGCAGCTGCCTTTGTGGTTCGTGAGGACCCTCTGGCTGCGGAAGGGGGGACGCCCCGGGCCCGCAAGGCTGCAGCCCCTGGAAGACGTTCCACGGGCGGAGAACAGTCGGGAGAGCCCGGCTATGGACAGTCAGGAGGACCTGACTCTGGTTTTCTGGAACAAAGGAGATGGAATGCTCCTTTTACCTAGGCGGGAGTGGACGAGGAATCCCACTCCGTCAGAGGTCGAGTTCGGCTGCCTATTTAAATATAGGCACGGACAAGTGTGCTTAGTCGTTAGGACAAGAGGACACTCTGGAATCCTGTTGGGAGGTGGAATCAGATGGTCCATCTCATCCCAAAAGCAGCTAAGGTTAAGCTGCAGTTTGGGCCACGTACTGAAGGTACCAGGCATCTGTGAAAGTTGGTTATAAGATGCTTTGTCTTGATATTGTTTGTCTGGCTTGTTTTCTGTGGTATTGTCGAGTGTCTTTTTGGCTTTTGTTTCGTTTTTGAATTTTGGACTGACGACTGTGTTTGAATTTGGACTGACGACTGTGTTTAAAATCTTGGACTGATGACTGTGTTTGAAATCATGAAACTGTTTGCTTTGTTCGTCATAGAGTTTTACTTGGTCCTCTTGGTGCTTAAGTTAAGAGTTAAAAATAATTTGCTTGAGAAAAATTGTTTTCTGCCAAGGAGTTTTGTCTTTCTCTCCTGAGCCTCCTCCCCAAGGAGAGAGGCCCCTCCCTTTACTCCCCTTGATCAGCCTAGCTGCTGTTAACAGTTGTGTAAACAGACATTAACAAAAACCTTTAGGACAAAACTGCTCGTAAATAAAAAAGTTCCCCAGATTAGGCCTCCGGTATGAAACAAGTATAGTGAGTAGAAAACTTAATTTTATGGACCCCGCTCTAGTGGCGGTGTGTTGGTTGATAGCCAACGTTAAGTTTTTAAAACATAGTGTTTTATCTGTGCTTGTGCTTGAAACACACAGTAGGGGGGAGCGAAATTAGCTGCGGAGCTGCTGCAGCGAGCATGGGGACTTCTCAAGTCTCTCCCAATTTTTCTGGCTCTTCAGGAGCTGTTTAAAAGAAAAAGGCTTAAGGTAAAAAGAAACACTATAAAAAGATTTCTTAGTGAATTACTACACCTTGGTTTGCGATCTCTGGGAATCTCATGGTGGACAGCTGAGATAAGCTGGAAAAGGATTTAAATTTTGCTTAGAAACAAAGAATCTTAAAGGTGGAGTTTCAGCCGGTATGACACTTAGTGCATAGCTGCCTAAAAGATCAGAAATGCTGTCAACAGGCTATAAAAAAGGGACAGGCTGTGTTAGAAATGCTACAGGAAGAATGATCTAAAAAGGCTGAGAGTGAGGTGGGGGAGGACTCTAAGGAAAACAAGAACAAGAAAGGAATTTCTGCTTTTAGTGACCAGACCTTCAACTCTTGCTCACAGAAAGAGGGTGCTCATTAAGAGAAGTTCTTTAAGGAGCCTGCCTTATCTGCTGGCCCTATTCCAAGAGAGGAGCCAGTCTCCAGCATTAAATTACTTTTCTCACTGGTCATCATTAGCATGGAGAATGCCTTTGATCCTATCCCCACAGCAGCCAGTTCCTGCCCCTGTGGTAGAAATGTCCCAGGTTGGGGGGCAGAGAAGCCCCTAAAATAGTTTCAAAGAATCTACAACAAACTGTAAAGAACTTTGTTTTGTTTTGCCAGTTTGAATTTAGAATTCAGGCTTTGGCTGTGGCCGAGGTCAGGATTAATGTTTTCGTTTCCATGGGCCCTTAGCCCACTGAGACAGTTTGGTAAAGGACTACTACTACAGTCCTGATATTCAGAGACATGGAGAGAGCTATAGTTTTTTTTTATTAAAGGTTGGTACTATAGTATTAACAATCTCTTTATTAGATATAAGAGACAAGAAGCCCCAGGTGAACTGGTTACAATTCTTTTGTCAGCTGCTTAGTATCTAACACCCAGGTTCTAATCGTCTCTCCACCCTTTTGTTATTAGTTGTTACTGGAAGCCTAGTGCCATTTAGAGGATGGGTCTCTTGAGCGATAAAGCCACTGAGCTGACACTAAAGGAAGGTACTCCTTAAGGGAAAATCTAAGTCCAGAGAGACAACCTGTAACAGATAGACTGCCCCTCTGCTCACTTCTCTGTTTCACAGACACAAGGTCTTTTTGTCCCAAGAAAGCCTCCTGGCTTAGCTGTGTGACTAAATGCTATTTGCCCTCTTCAGTGGACCTCTATTCTCAAGATTCTCTTGTTTTCTCACCATCCCATTTGAGATGCTTGTTAGTAACTGTTACAGGTCTTCTTTACCACCGAGGAAAGACAGAATCCTACTAGAGGCTAGAAAAAGTGTTCCAGAGATGGATGGAAGGCCCTCACTTCTGC
Source organism: Rattus norvegicus (assembly GCF_021556685.1). NCBI lineage: Eukaryota > Metazoa > Chordata > Mammalia > Rodentia > Muridae > Rattus > Rattus norvegicus. Next base: position 53,110,039 of record NC_141538.1, on the reverse strand, counting down.
CTGTTGACTTCAAAACACCTAAAGGTAGGGAGTGCCAGGTCTGCCGCCAGGCTCCAAGGGTGGGTCTCTGAGGGGCTAAAAAATGCCCCACCAATCTGGCTAAGATAAAGAAAGGATATGAAGAAAAAGTTACAAAAATTTAAAGGGTTAAGTTAAGTTGCTGAGAGTTAATATAAGTTACAGAGAAAATAAGGTTAAAAAAGAAAGAGATAAAAAGAACAGAAAACTAGAGAAGAAAAGAGACAAAAAGAAGAGGAAGTTAGAGAGCTAAAGAGAGATAAAAGACGAGAGAGGAACATATACTGGCCACAGTAGTTAGGGAACCTAGGAAGATAGTACCTGGCAACAGAAGAGAATTCCTGACTAAAGATCAGTGTGCCTAATACGAAGAAAAAGGATATTGGGTCAGGGACTGCCCCAGAAAGAACAAGAGGGGACACTGGAGAGCCTCTTGGTGCTGGCTATACACAGAGATAGAAGGGAAGCCCGCCCAGTTGTTTTGTGGATACAGGGACCCAATGCTCTGTGCTCCTATGCCCCCCTGTGGGCCAATATCCAAAGACCTTGAGTGCAAGGAGCTACTGACAACGAACAATACTTATGGACTGCCCGAAGAACAGTGGACCTTGGCGTGGGCCGGGTAACCCACTAGTTCATAGTCATCCCTGACTGCCCCCATCCCTTGCTCATGAGAAAATTGCTCTCCAAATTGGCTTGCGTGGGCTGAAATGGCTGGATGAGGCCATGTGTATACATATCTATAGACTGTGTATGTGGAGCTTAAGACCTGTCTCAGTATACCAGTAACTGATGCTGGGAGTTGAATGGCTTAGTGCTTTTCTGCCTGAAACACACCGTTCCTGCCAGCCGGGCACTAACAATTATCACCCAATCCAGGACTTAAACTGTGATAGAGTGGCTGATAGAGTGTCCAAAGATGGGACCACTGGTCAGCTGCCATGGACTAGATTCTCCACCGGTTGGGGACAATCTGGTCACCTTGCTGCCCAATCCGGACCTGGAGCCACCACAGCACGAGTGTCAAACACTGACAGAAGCACATGGGTGGAGGAAAGACCTGTGCGACTGGCTGATTGACCCCTGCTGAAAGCCGAGGACCTTGTCCACAGACGGGAACAGTTCTCTTCATGACTAAAGGTCAGAGACAAGTGGGTGCTGCCATGGTGGACAACACAATGTCATCTGGGATGGCTGAACCTCTACCCCCCAGCACATCAGCGCCACAGATGTCTTTGCCATCTCTTAGATGCCCTGATGAAGCCAACAACTGTGAGTACTATTCATTGCTCAAGATATCGGGAGGGAAGAGATTCAGTGACATGGGACAGTAACAAAACAGATAAAGTGGCTCGGAAAATGGCTATACAGAAGCCTATCCTGGTTACAGGCCTACAAGAAACAGCCACTGGGAACTGGGATTAGACTAAGAGATGGCCCCACTTAGAATGTACAACAGAAGAAAAGGCCCAAGTTGCTTAAAAGATAAAAGGACAATGACACACTTGAGGGGAAAGCTATACCCCCCAAAGAACAAACAAAAGACTCACTTTGCCAAATTAAAAAATGGACTCATTTAAGAGATAAGAAGTTTGTCCAAATAGTTAAAATATATGTAATAGACTTTAAGATTTTAGCCAAGAGAGACAGTAAAAAATATAAGATACGTCAGTAAACAAATGCTTAACAAACAAACAAGACAAAGAGACCTAGAGAGTTTAATAAAAAGTCAAAGTGAACTTCACTGAGATAAAACCAGAAAAATATAATCACAAGTATCTCCTAGTGCTTGTAGATACTTTTTCAGGAATAGATAGAAGCTTTCCTCACCAAACGAGAGACGGCCTCTACAATCATCAAGAAGATACTGAAAGAAATCTTCCCCAGGTCTGGAATGCCCAAGGTAATCTGGTCAGACAACGGTCCTACTTTCGTTGCCAAGGTAAGCCAGGGTGTGGCCAAGTATTTAGAGGTCGATTAAAAATTACATTGTATTTACAGACCTCAAAGCTCAATTCAGGTAGAGTAAATAAATAGAACTCTAAAAGAGACCCTGACCAAATTGACCATGGAGACTGGCACAGACTGGGTGACACTCCTTCCCTCTTGCTCTCTTCAGAGCAAGAAATACCCCTTCCAGATTCAGCCTTACCCCCTTTAAGATCTTATATGGGGCCTCAGCTCCCCTGACTGTATTAGATGATGTTACTGAACCAACATGTCATAGTGCCATAGTAATAATGATTTGTGTGCCAGGCTAAAAGACCTACAGGTGATACAGAAAGAAATCTGCTCACAGCTGACAGCAGCCTATGCCCCGGAGACCCCTGAGACATCCCATCAGTTCCAGGTCGGAAACAGCTACACTGAGCCCAGACACTCGAGCCTCGCTGGAAAGGACCGTACCTGGTGCTGCTGACCACCCTGACAGCCGTCAATTCTCAGCCCTCACCAGCCGTGTACTAGCTGTTAGGGCTGAGAGCTGGGACCTAGAGAGAAATTCAGTCATGTTTGTCCTGGGTTCCATCGAGATAGGTGTGGGGATAGGCTTGATTTCTATTACAAATAATGTAACATTACATATGTTAGTACTCCTAACACTTCTTGGGACTGTGCCTCAGGGATCACAACCTATATAAGTTTAGAAGTTCTGAAAGACAGTCATGACCTTGGTATATAGGTTCAGATAGTGTCCAGATTGGAATCCTGATGCTAAAGACTTAGTAAGAGAAAAAAAAAGGAGTTGAGAATTACTTAGGGCTAGGGCTATCTAGGTGCTACAAGGGCAGCACAAGGACATCTGCTGTTGCCCTACAATACAAGGCTTATAGAGAATTCAGAACTGCCATTGACTCAGATATAAAAAGAGTAAAAGACTTTTTAGCTGACCTCCAAGAATACCTAACTTCCCTCTCAGAGGTAGTCCTTCAAAATAAGAAAAGATTAGACCTGATATTCCTTAAAGAAGGAGTCTGTGTGCTATACTGAAAGAAAAATGTTGCTTCTATACAGACCATTCAGGAGTAATTAAAGACTCCATAAATAAACTTAAAAAAAGGTTAGACAAAAGACAGACAGACAGAAAAACACATCAGAGATAGTTCGAGAGCTAGTTTAGTAGATCTCCCTGGATGACTACCCTACTCTCTGCTACAGCTGGGCCATTATTAATAATTTTCTTGGTTTTAGTTTTTGGCTCCTGCGTGACAAACAGGTTAATTGCTTTTGTTAAAAATTGAGTGGGTGCTATGCGGTTGATGGTTGTGAGACAACAGTACCAGTCAGTTAGGACAACTGGTGAGACCAAATAAGACTTGATATCAAAATTCTAAGATTAGAATTATTTAATAGGAGAAGACGGGAATGAAAAGAAAATTATATAAATTCTAGGTTTAAAAATATAAAAATTAAAAAAATAAACCCCAAAAGGCCACAGACCCAGGGCTAAGCCCTGCAGCCAAGACTAGCAGGCCATAAAGATAAAGGAGCACAGGAAACACTGTTCAGGCAGGACTGAAAAGCCATAAAAAAAGGAATGCAGGAACCAGCCTGAGTTAATGAGACTGATTCATGGGACGTCTGGCAGGAAGACATCTCCCCCCAGCTCACTCAGGGCCATATTTCAACTAGGTGTCCTCCGGCCCCTGATAAGCCCCTGACTTCTAGCACGTACTCTTTCTGCTTTGTTCTCACTGCTATGTTTGAATGAGCCAATTGTATGTAACCACGCCAAAACCCCCTAGCCTTCTCTATATAACCCTCTGACTTTTGAGTTTCGGGGTCGACACCTCTGTCTCCTGCGTGGGATATGTGTCGGCCCGGAGATCTCTGTAATAGGTCTCCGTAATAAACCTCGCCTTTGCTTATTACATCCAAAATGGTCTCTCTGTGTCTGGGGTCCGCGATTTCCCAAGACTTGAGTAAGGGTCTCTCTGCGTGGGATCTTTCAATACATACACACACACACACACATACATACATACATACACACACACACACATACATGAAAGGCAAAACATTCATACACCAAAATTATAAGTTAAATGTTCTTTAATGTAGAATATAAAAAAGGCTACTATAAACTAAGATTTATTCAATCTTGAAAAAACACTAGTACAGCCAAAGTGTACAGTGTTTATATAGTCTAAGCAGTGCCATAGCCCAGACCAGCAGGAACCCCTGACTCTGAAGCACTTAAGAAGGAGCTCCTACTGTGCCTCATGGGTATGATTCTCCTGAGAGCCTCCGTCAGTCTGTCTGTCTATGGCACTGGAGCCTGAACACTCCTCAGAATATTAATCATGCTATCATTTTATGGCATGAGTATCTAATAAATATCTTATTAAAAAGACAGTCCATTTCAGTGTCACTCCTGAGCCCCAAACCTTTTAACACTGCCCTTCCAAACCAATTTTATTCCTGCAAACTCCAATCATACATCATACTCTTTATATGTTCATCAACTTTTTATTGATGATGATGATGTGAGTGTGATGAGGGACACACACACACACACACACACACACTTGTACTGTGGTGCACATATAGAGATCAGAAGACAACTTTGTGGATTTAATTCTCTCCTACTTTTATTTGGGTTGCGGGGTTTGAACTCAGGTTGTCCAATGTGTATGGCAAGCACTTTTATCTACAGAACCGTCCTTCCCAGCGGGTTTTTTTTTCAGCTTTTACATTGTATTTTGACTGTAACCTTTAAAAATGTTTGGATACGGTGTTACTCACAGGAGCCAGGCACAGTGAAGCACCTTTCACCCCAGCATTTAAACGGCAGAGCAGGAAAATTATGAGTTTAAGTCCAGCTTAAGCTATGTACCAAGTTCAAGTCCAACCTGAGAAACATTGTAAGACGATGCCACAAAACAAAATTACCACCAATAACAATAATATTTCTCACAAAATCTTAGAGGGGAAAAAAAGACTTACAATCACCCATCTGTATTCTCCCCTAAACTGCAACCTTCTCGCTTCAGTGTGTGTACTACTGCGCTGACTCAGGACTGTCTGTCCTATTGGCTCGCTGGGCACCGCTATGCATGTCATTCATTTCTCACACAATTCACCCTTCATCTGCACCTCCTATTTCCCTGCAGAAACATTTGTTCCTACTCAACTACTACTTCATGCACCAAATAAAGGTTCTGCACTTTTTACAATGCCACACCCTCTCCTCTCACAGGAGAAACCCAGGGAAAGAGCCATAGACACGTGATCACAGCCCACAACCCATACAATCAGTAAAGCAAAAACAGCTCTTGCTTCTCTGTGGCTCCATCTCCAACTGCCCCAGTTCAAAGTTCTTCCTCAGCGTCTGACATTTTACAGCCAGTTCTAAGCCTTAACACACCTCATCTCAGACGGTACAGTTGATGACTGTCATGGAAATCCATGTCCCCCGTAGCTGCCAAGTCAAGAACAAGCTAAGTATCTTATTAACTTTCCTATGCCATCCCCAACAGTTTGTTTGATCAGCAGCTAAGGTTTGAGGCATACAAGTTATCAGAGAACATACATGAAGTTATAAGAAGAAAGATTGTAACACATCATTATCTAAAGTAGTTAGGGAAATAAAAGGACAATGGCAGGAGAACTTCTGACAGAACGTCCTATTTGCTAGACTGCTGATTATTAAAGTAAACAAAAACTAATGCAAAGTCAATACATGAAATGTTCAGAAATCCATAAATATAAGATTGATGCTATCTATGCTAGGGTGTGCCAGGCCTAAAACAGAGTATGAAGGAGTGACGGTTCTGAGCAGGAAAGGCAACAGTGATCTATAATGGTGCACGGGGAAGAGATGGTGTTGACTGCTGTGGCAGGCAGAGCTAACTGTCAAGAAGCCTGAGCTCACATGATGTGAATCCAAAGAAGGTAATCTGAGACTCCAAAGAAAGTAGAATTCCAAAGAATAAACAAAACTGGCTTTATTTGTTTCTTCCCAATCTTCCATGCTTTTACTGATTTGTTAAATTTTTCAGTCAAGCCAGTGAAAATATTTGAAAACTACTGAATTTTACTTAAAATTTCAGCTACGATGGAGAAAGGTAACTTCTAAATATTCCTGAGGCTGAAGACAACAGCTGGACAGGTCATCAGCAACAGTGCAGCCCTTACAAGACTACTTCCATTCCTGATGCAGCCCGCCCCATCACTCGGGACAGCTCGTCTCCATTGGTAGCATCTGATGATCACATACCATGTGCACGCTGCTTCACTTCATTCATCCTTTCGCTAAGCCATCGTCACTATGGGAACAGTAGTGCTTACAGCCTTCTGCAGCATCCTATTACCCTGTGCTATGCAACCAACCCACTCCTTCTGAAACTTAAACATCTGTTCCTTCTCCCCGCAATTCTGCTAGACTTCACTTTGCAGCTAAAACCAATAGTGAATCATCAAACTAACTCCAAGAAACACTGATGAGAAACATTAAAACGTTTTAATTCCAACTATGCTCACACTCAACTTACAGCTAAAATATGAAACTGTTTCACTGTACCGAGCATGATTGCCATACGTGGCTAAAAAAAATCTGCAAATGAGATTAACTTCTCTTTTATGAAGTAATTAGCACTCAGATACACAGGGTATTTGTTTATACATTTGATTTCCTACCAGCTGGTTTTCAAAAAAAATGAAATGGACTTCTAAACTGTTAAAACCTATGATAGCTTTAACCCAAACTTCTTGGACATTAAAAAATAATTAAGGGTGTTGGAAACAGGAAACTGCAAGGGCCAGCTTCTGTTTCGACAACACAGCACTGATGTGGATCATCAGGGATGAGTCAGTTAAAAATGGCTGAGACTGGATTTGGGGGTCTATGAGTCAGCATAAAATGGGTGATACCCGATGTCCAGGGAACCCCAGAGTAAACAGTGATGTAATGTTATGTAACTATTTTTGGCAAAGTGCCACTTTTGTGTGATTCTTTATAAATGTGGCTTGAGGTTGGAGGGTACAGACCTTTTCTGCTTTTGCCAGCCTTCTTGTCTGTGTTTGTCTGCAGGCCTGTGTGTGTGTGCCTATGTCTGCCTGTGTTGATGGCAATGTGTGCCTGAGTGACTGCCAATGACTGCCTGATAGCCAGCCTATACGCTGGTAAATAAAGTGGGTCTTATTTGCTCTCTGTACCTCACAGAATCTTCAACCTCCAAATGTTCTGTGACCCTCCTCCTTTCCTGGCACTGGAACACAGATCTCATCCATAGCTAACACTATGAGCAGGATACAACTGCAGTGCAAAACATTACACCCCCACCCCAATCCCACCCCCAAACAAACAAACACCCAACAAAACCCACGAATTGAACTAGATTCCTTCAACACTGGGAGAAGAGCAAAGCAACTGCTGAGAAAGTAAGCTGACTATTTTGACTGAAAGCTCTGAAAGCTTGACTTTGAGATGACTCTGATGACTTTGAGAGTTCCAAGCTGAGAAAGAAACTGAGAACTGAGTATACGAGGTTAGAGGTGATCTCACTCAGACCTTTATCAAGAGAAACAACACAAGACCTCAGGAGCGAGCGAGCACACACACACACACACACACACACACACACACACACACACACACACACACACACACACACACACACACAGTGGTGCCAGGCTCTCCTCCACAGGTCACTTGTTAAATTGAGGGTGTTAAAACAATAACCCTCAATGCTCAGAGCTACAGAGTACTCTCCCATGACCTAGTCCTTGGCAGGGCTACCACAGGTGGGACTCCCAGCACTCTCCAAACATAAACAAGTGTTTTGGACCTCAACAAGTAGGGATCCTTAGCTAAGAATATCCTAGGGGTAGGGTCGCTATCTCCAGTGAGGAAGGGGCCTGAGAACACTGGAGATTTCTTGTTGAGCTCATTAGTCATTGGTCCCACACCCCACACCCCAATATGCAAAGGTACTGCCCCTGTTGATGTTGGAGCTGACTGTACTTTCAAGTCAACTGGAACCCGAATGCTTTCCTGGCCAGTGGCATACACAGATGGTCATCATGACCATACCATCAAGGCCAAGCCACTGACTCCAACCTTGGACACTGCTCACTTGGAGCTTTGGCCATTTGGCCTGAAGCCATGTCCAATGTTATGTTCTATTATAGCTCAATACATCCTAGCGGTGCACATTGTGAGGGCTGGCAATCCTGCAAGCAATCACTAGGAAGTTCAAACTTTTGAATAAGGACTCTGAAGACAGTGGGGAGGGACCACCATCACTGCCTCATACAAGGGCTGTCAACTCTAAGAGTAGTGGTCTTTATGTATCAATACTAAACAATGCCAATCGATACATAGTTCTACAATGTCTAGTACAGAAACCAGATGAAATTTGAAAAGTGACTGTAGATTAAACAGCCGTGGAAATGGTCAGTGGATAAAGTAAATGTCACATAAGCATGAAGACTAGAGTTCAGATTCCCAGAATCCAGGCAAAGGTAGTGGCCGCCTGTAAACACAGCTATTGGAAACTGAGTCAGGGGATCCCCAGGACAAGCTGGCAGCTAGACTAGATGGAATTGGTAAAGTCTAGGTTCAATAAGAGATTCTGCTTCAAAAAGTAAACTCCAGAGTGACAGAAAAATGCCCGAAATCAACTGTGGCTTCCATGTACACCTGCACACACACACATTAGAAGATAATAAAAAAGAAATAAAGACAAAAAGGCACTAATACAGGAGAAAAATAAAGGAATAATTTATTCCTCAGCTACACAGCTAGTTCCAAGTCAGCCTGAGCTGTATGAATACACCGATAATATCACCAAGCCTGATATTCAGTCTACAGGACCTATGTGGTGGAAGAAGAGAAGGATTCTAGAAAGTTATTCTCTGGTCTCTACTTAGTCCCTGTGCTACAACCATGTGCACATGAGTACATACACCCACACATACACAAAATAAATAAAACAAATAAGATAAAAATTTTAGAAAGCAAGCTCTATCTAGGAGAAATATACAACACAATATGCTTTAAAACAGCATGGTTTGGATAAAGAAAGGAAAATACTTCAAAACTATAAAAGAAGACATTGTAATGAGACTCCTCTGACACCTCGGGGATTCACAAGTATTCTCAATGCATGACCTCTCAGCTCTTCCTATTAAGCAAAACTGAATGTAAACACTCGCAGTGACTAAGTGGAACAGATGAGCTTTAGAGCACTGAGCTCCTTTATACATTCTACTTTAAACGCAAGCAAAGCGTAATTCTCTACTTCGACTTTTTTGGTAAAAATCATATGATTTTAGTGAAGTGACAAAAATTACAGAGATCATTTTGGTCTACTATATAAGCAAAACACAGAAGACATCAAGGACTATAAAATGTACTATACATTTAATTCAACATGAACAGAAATTAACTGTTTTAAAAAAGGAAACATTGAATTTGGGCATGGGTGGTACGAATGTGTAACCCCAACACATGGGAGGTGGAGGAGCAGGAGTTCAAAGTCAGCCTCAGCTACACAGCTAGTTCCAAGTCAGCCTGAGCTGCATGAATACAAAATAGATAAACAGTATACATTGAAATAACACCCTATATATTAGCTGGGTGTCTTACGCCATATTACCCAGTCATCCACATATTCCAAATTTGCAAAACTAAAATGCTAAAAGCACCCACATCAGTTTGAGGACTTCTTTGAGTAACATCAAAATTGTCACTATAACACATTTTCATCTGGTAATAATACTAAATAAAGTTACAGTATGCTGTGTGTTATGACAGCAATTAGGAAGTAGATGTAGAAGGATCAGGACATCAAGTCATCCTTAGCTCCTAGAGTCCAAGTCCAGCCTTGAGCTATTAGAGTTTACCTCAAAAAAGCCTTATTAGTATAGTTGCTAGCTTTTATTTAGTTGTTGTTGTTTATGATGATGATGATGATGATGATGATGATGATGATGATGGTGGTGCTTTTACAGACCAGTCACTGTCCCCTCCTGAGCAGCTTTCCCACAGTTCCTCCTCCCCGTCTCCATGGGCATGTTCCCAACTACATCCCCACCCTCCGCAATGCCTTCCCACTCCCTGGGGCCTCAATTCTTTCCAGGGTTAGGAACCTCTTCTCCCACTGAGGCCAGACCTCAGTGTGTAGTATACAGTCCTCTGCTGTATGTGGTGGTGTGCTGGTGGTGGTGTGTTGGATCAGCTAGTGTATGCTGCCTGGTTGGTGGCTCAGTGTCTGAGAGATCTCAGGGGTCCAGGTTAGTTGAGACTGCTGGTCATCCTATGGGGGGTAGCCCTTCTCCTCAGCTTCTTCCAGTCTTTCCCTAATTCAACCACAGGGCTTCAGTCCAATGGTTGGGTGCAAGTATCTGCTTCTGTCTCAGTTTTAGACTCCTGTTTGTAAGCACACCATAGCATCAGTAATAGTTTCAGGCCTTAAGAGTCTCCCCTTGAGATAGATCCTTTCCCTCGGTCACTTCTCCATTTTTTGGTCCTGAAGTTTTTAGACAGAAACAGTTCTGGGTAAGGATTTTTGACTGTGGAATGACAACCCAATCCCTCCACTTGATGTCCTTCCTGTATTTCTAGTGGAGGTGGACTCTGAGTTCCCTTTCCCCAGGGTTAGGCATTTATCTAAGGTCCCTCCCTTTGAGTCCTTAGAGTCTCTCCCAGGTCTCTGGCACACCCCCACGTTGCATATTTCCATTCATTCTGCTGGCCTTCAGGGCTTCTCTCCTGTCCCCTACCAATCCCTAATCATGTCCCACTTTTCCCCTCCCCCTCCCCTCTTCCACCCAGGTCCCTCCCATGATTGTTTTCAGCATCCTCATTTGGGCCCTTAGGCTTGTTAACTTTCTTGAGTTCTATGGATTGTATTCTGTGTATTCTATACTTTTTGGGCTAACATCCCTCCACTTATTACTGAGTACATAGAATGCATGTCCTTTTGGGTCTGCATTTCCTCACTCGGGATATTTTCTAGTTCCATCCATTTGCCTGACAAAACTCAGGATGTCCTAGTTCTTAATAGCTTAGTAGTATTCTACTGTATAAACTTTGGAGTCACTTATATATACTATCATATCATCTGTAAATAGTGATACCTTGATTTCTTCCTTTCCAATTTGTATCCCCTTGATTTCCTTTTATCATCTTATTGCTCTAGCTAGAACTTCATTATATAGAATAGGTAGGGAGAGAGTGGGCAATCTTGTCTTCTCCCTGATTTCAGTGGGATTACTTCAAGTTTCTCTCCACTTAATTTGATATTAGCTGTTGGTTTCGTATATATTGCTTTTATTATGTTTACATATGGAACTTGAATTCCTGCCCTAATACTTTTATCACAGGGGCTGGGGATTTAGCTCAGTGGTAGAGCGCTTACCTAGGAAGCGCAAGGCCCTGGGTTCGGTCCCCAGCTCCGAAAAAAAAAAAAGAACCAAAAAAAAAAAAAAAAACTTTTATCACAAAGGGGTGTTGCATTTTGTCAAATGCTTTTTCAGCATCTAAGGAGATATGATTTTTTTCTCTTTGAGTTTGTTTATATAGTGGATTACATGAATAGATTTTTGTATATTGAACCAACCTTGCATCCCTTGGTTGAACCCTACTTGATCATAGTGAATGGTGGTTTTGATGTGTTCTTGGATTTGTTTTCTGAGAATTTTATTGAGTATTTTTACATCTATATTCATAAGCAAAATTGGTGTGCAGTTGTTCTTTGTTGGGTCTTTGTGTGGTTTAGGTATCACAGTAACTATGGCTTCATAGAATGAATTAGAAAGGGTTTCTATTTCTGTTTCTACTTTATGGAATAGTTTGAGAAGAGTTGGTATTAGCTCTTTAAAGGTCTGGTATAATTCTGCATTGAAGCCATCTGGCCCTGGGTGGTTTTTTTGTTTTGTTTTTGTTTGTTTGTTTGTGTGGGGGGTGTTGAGAGGTTTTTAATGACTTCTTCTATTTCCTTAGGGGATATGGACCTCTTTAGATAGTTTACCTGCCTTTGATTTAACTTTGGTACATGGTATCTGTCTAGAAAATCCATTTCATCCAGATTTTCCAGTTTTGTTGAGTATAGGTTTTTATAGTAGGATCTGATGGTTTTTTTTTTTTTTTTAAATTTCCTCAGTTTCTGTTGTTATGTCTCCCTTTTCATTTCTGATTTTGAAATTTGGATGTATCCCTGTGCCCTTTATTTAGTTTGGCTAAGTCTAATCTAAATTTTCTCTATCTTGTTGATTTTTGCAAAGAACCAGCTTTTGGTTTTGTTGATTCTTTGTATTGTTTTCTTTGTTTGGTTGATTTCAGCTCTGAGTTTGACAATTTTCTGCTGTCTCCTCTTGGGTATGTTTGCTCCTTTTTGTTCTAGGGTTTTCAAGTGTGCTGTTAAGTTGTTAGTATAGGATCTCTCCAATTTCTTTAAGAGGGCACTTAGTGCTATAAATTTTCCTCTTAGCACTGCTTTAATTGTGTCCCATAAGTTTGGATATGCTTTATCATCCTTTTCATTGAAATCTAGAAGTCTTTAATTTCCTTTCTTATTTCTTCCCTGACAAAGTTATCATTGAGAAGACAGTTATTCAGTTTCCATGGGTATGTGGGTTTTCTGTTGTTTTTGCTGTTATTAGTTCATGGTGATCTGATAGGATACACAGAATTATTTCAATCTTTTTTATTTGTTAAGGCTTGTTTTATGATCGATTATATGGTCAATTTTGGAGAAAGTACCACGAAACACTGAGAAGGTGTATTCTTTTGTTTAGGATTTTGCATATATCTGTTAAATCCATTTGGTTATAAGCTCTATTAGTTTCACTGTGTCTTTGTTTAGTTTCTGTTTCAATGACCTATCCAGTGAGAGTGGGGTGTTGAAGTCTCCCACTATTATTGTCTGGGGTTCACTGTGTGCTTTGAGCTTTAGTAAAGTTTCTTTTATGAATGTGGGTGCCCTTGCACTTGGGTGTAGATGTTCAGAATTGAGAATTCTTTTGGTGGATGTTTCCTTTGATGAATATGAAGTGTCCTTCCCCATTTTGTTTGATAACTTTTGGTTGAAAGTCTATTTTATTGGATATTAGAATGGCGACTCCAGCTTCTTTCTTGGAACTGTTTGCTGGAAGACTTTTTTCCAGCCTTTAACCCTGAGGTAGTGTCTGTCTTTGTTACCGAGAAGTGTTTCTTGTATGCAGCAAAATGCTGGATCCTGACTGCATATCCAGTCTGTTAGTTATGTCTTTTTACAGGAAATTGAGTCCATTGATATTGAGAGATATTAAAGACAGATGATTGTTAGTTCCTGTTATGCTTGCTAGAGGTGGTATTATGTCTGTATGTGATTCTCTTCTTTTTGGTTTTGTTGTGAGCTGATTAATTTCTTGCTTTTTCTTTGGTGTAGGCTCCTTCCTTGTGTTGGGAGTTTTCCTTCTAGAATCCTCTGTAGGGTTGGATTGGTAAATAGATAATTATTTAAATTTCATTTTGTTGTGGAATATTTTGGGTTCTCCATCTACGATGATTGAGAGTTTTGCTGGGTATAGTCTGGGATGGCATTTGTGTTCTCTTGGAGTCTTTGGTTTTAATCAAAGAAATTATCCTGGTTTTCTTTTTTATATTACAGAGTTATAAAATATAAAGAAAGCAGGCAAGGTTTCTAAAACAGTTATCAGTTATTATAGTTGTAATGTTTCCTAATAAAGTAAGAAATTTATTATTAATCAGAAATATATTCAATTCAAATATTTTACATGTGCTTGCTAAGTTATGAAAAAGTTCCACGTAAACCTCATTAGAAGCCAAGTAATGACTCTTCTTATTTCTCAATATCTCCACTTTCACCAAAATTTATTTAAACCAAATCTCCCTGCTCCCTTTTCTTTTCTATTTTGGAGACAGAGACTCCTGTGTCCCATGCTGGCCTTCAATTAGCCAGGGATGATCTTGAACCTCTGGTTCTCCTGCACTCACCTCTTAAGATTATACAAGATTTGTTATACATCCATTTTATGCAGTGCTAAGAGTTAAACCTAAAATCTTGTGCATGCTAGGCAAATTCTCTTACCAACTGAGCTGTGTCCTCAGCCTCAAAATTGATTTTCCACTGACAACTTCTTTTTTGTTGACTGACAAAAGCCAAAAAAAAATTGTACTCTAAGAAGAATGCCAAGATAACTAAATGAGTTAACACAACGTTTTCCCCATATCTATATACAAAATTGTGGATAAAATGTATATGTGTATGTATATTATGAATATTTTTCTAAAGTTCGAAGATGTAACTAATGGCAGAAAATTTGAATAAACTACTCGTGTGGTTTTGTTTTGTTTTTGTTTTCAATTTTTGAGTCATGTAAAAACACCTACAAGAACTTAAAAGATTTATTTCTTTTTATGGTTGTGCATGTCTGTCTGAGTGTTTGTATGTGCACCATGGGCAAATGCCTAAAGAGCCAGAAGACACCAGATCCCTTGAAATTGGAGCTATAAGCAGTTGTAAGCTGTATGTGGGTCCTCTACAAGAGCAGCAAATGATCTTAACCACTGAGTCATCTCAACAATATACTATTTTGATAGATGAGTGATCAATCATGAAGCTACTTCTTGAGTATGAAGAATTTTTGATTTTGCTATTTAAAAGCTGGTATTCAATGTTAATATAAAATTATAAGTATCTAAATACTGTTGATTTATTTCCAAAGTTAAATTTGTTGCACTTTTCATACTTTATAGCTCATTATGCTTAGCATAGGTTGAGTTTCCTGAACTAAAAATTGTCATGTTTTTAATTATAGGCAATTAATTCTACAATGAAATTTTAAGATATGAAGATAAAAGTTTTGCTATAAGTATAGAAAAACTAATTTCATAAGAATAGACTTATTTAAATATACCTGTTCAAGTTAGGTATCTGTTATTGTGATGGAGCACAGACCAAAAGCAACTTGGGGAGGAATGGTTTTATTTCAGCTTATAGGTTTTTCCCTGGATGTCCATTGTCCAGGGAAGCCAGGGCAGAAGGTGGGAAGTCAGCGGCAGGAACTGAAGCAGATACCATAGAGGAGTACTGCTTATAGATTTGCTCCTTATACTCAGCTACCTTTTTTATATAACCTATAAAACCCAGATTCACCTGCATAGGGATGTTACTAGTCATAATATGGGGCTGGGCCTCTTTTACATGATTAGCATGTGTGACAACAGCCAAATAAGATCAAAGCAATTTCAATAATGTTCTCTCTATTTCACAGGTGACTACTGGTTACATTAACAATAAAAACTAACCGTGTCAGTATCTCTTTATTCCTAGTATAAAATTTGTTTTCTTTTTTGAGGCAGGATCTTTGTACATAGGTCTGGATATCCTGGAACTTGCTATGTAGAACAAGATGGCCTCAAAATCACAGAGACCTGCCTGCCTCTGTCTCCCAAGTGCTGGGATTAAAGGTGTATGTGCTGCCATGACAGCCCTATCTTAGAATATTTACATTCCCTCTGACCTACTTCAAACTTCTGACGATGTTGAAATACCAGTTTTCAACAGCTGTACCATCATTTGTGCCAATGTATGTGATTTGTATTACTTAGACTAAGTTTGCTGCGGCTCTAGGTAGAGAGGAAGAGAATAGTCAGGGCCCTTGTTTACTCCAGGCTAGTTATACTGGACATGTTCTCTCCTGTGCATGGTGCATCAGTACAAGTCTATGACCAAACAGTGAGGAGACTGAGGCAGAATGACGACGAGGACTGCACAGGATGACCAAGATCTGGGGTTCCAGGTCGGTGGCTCCAGGTGGAGCCTGACCTCCATCCCCAGAACCATACACATACATACAAAGAGTAGAATAAGCCAAATAATTTCCAATGTATATCTTTGGTAAAGAATCTAGCTTGAGAGTTTGAAAGATCATGAAATTTTTAATTAAGAAAAACCCTAACTTTCTTAATAGGAAAACAACTTGAGTACTATATTTAAAATGTTCTCAATGTAATACATTTATAAAGTATACATTTCAAATAAAGCTATTGCTAATGTTAATAATATACTATCACAATCTTAGACTACATGAGAGCCTGTCTCATAAAAAGGAAAAGACTAATTTTAAATTAGAAGTTAGAATTAATTTATATTGCCATAAAGATAAGCACAAGTGAGGATGTAGTAAGAGATTAGAGAATACAGCTAGGCATGGTAACCCTGCCATTAATGCCAGCATACAGAGGGCACAGGCAGGCAGACTTGAGTTTGAGACCAGACTGGTTTATACAGTGAATTCAGGCCAGCAAGGGCAAGGTACTGAGACTCTGGAGAGGGAGAGAGTTAGAGTGAACGCACGAGAAACCCTTTGAGGTGGGTTAGCATTGTTCCCAGACTGGCCTGGAATATCCCAGGTCTCCACCCCCCAATCTCAATAGCCCACATGAGGAAATTGCAGGTGTTCATACAAAGCCACTGTGTTCAAATCAGTCATGGTAAGTTCATTAATGATGAAAAATAACAGTAACAGTGTTACTTTCTAAGGACGTGTCAATAATAATGTTAACAGACACCTATTTACTACTTTTATGTGACCTGCAACTGGGCAAATGCTTAGAACAAGGACTTGGATAAGACAACTTACTGATAAATTATCTAAGACATGGCAACGAGAATCCTGAGACTGGGAGGCTAGAAGGATGGCTCAGTAGTCAAGAACATGCAGAGGACGAGTTCAGTTCCTAACACCCATGTGGGTGGGACTGCAGCTGCAAGGGAGCTGATGCTCTCTCTGGCTTTTGAGGGCACTGAACTCACACATAAAACTCCCACAGTGACACATACATATACACATAAATTTAAAAACAAAACTAAAAAGAGAAATTACTGAGACTGACTGGGCAGGGTGGCAGGTGCCCAGCATCACGAGAAGATTGGAGATCATTCTGAGCAGCAGGAAGAGCGGGGAAGCACCCTAGACTGCATAAGAACCTGGCTCACGGAAAGGAAAAAGTAAGGCTACTGTGGCTAAGGCCTGAACTCTTACTGTTATTTTTAACAACACTGCTATCCAAAGCACTCATGCAGGAGAAATCAGCAATAGTGCACTTTTTAGAATTCTCTTCACAGCAGAACTTCTTAATAACAATGTGTACTTTTGTTTCCATGTGTGTCCACATATTCACACCTGGGTATGGAGGCCAGAGGTTGACACCCAGTGCTCCCCAGTGGCTACCTTACTACTACTGCAAGGCAGGGTCTGGGTCTTTCTCTCTGTCTGTGTCATCCCCCTCCCCTGACTCCCACCACCACCCCCGAACCTGGAGCTCCATTTTTCAGACTGGAATTACAGGCAAGGAACTGAACTCAAGAGCCTCACACATGCATGACAAACACCTACTATACCACTTCGCTAGATCACAGTGTAAAAATGATAGGCTCTCTAAACTAGCAGCTCCCTTATTTTGGAGTCCTGAAGGATAATTTAACAGCTACTTTGTGGAAAAAGATATCCTCAGAGCTTCAATGATGAGTCTGTTGTTGTTCACTTCTTTTTCTTACTAATCTTGCTTTCAAAATCTAGGTAACTTCTTCAATCCTTATTGTAAATCCAACACACTGAAAATGCTTCCTCATTATTAACAGAACTATGAAAAACTTAGTCATCATTCAATGAATATGTCATATAAATCTAAATCTGATGTGACTGCTTTCTCTCAAATTCTCATCCACTTCCACTTATTTTTTCATTAAAGGGGATTTGATCTTTATTTCTTTCTCTATCCTCAAAGTACATGAGATCACTTGGAAGACAGAGGTGTAGAAGTCTCCCTTGCTCTTCACAGTTTTGTGAGACACCCTATCCCTATTCTCATTCATATCTTCATTCCATCCCTGTCCTCTACCCATCAACCATGCATATGCTTGTGTCTTTTTCTTCCTCTCGATGCCTCTCAAGGGCTAGCTTTAATTTCGGGGCAAACAGCTTCCTTACTGTCACTAGTGTGGCATTTTCCTGCTGGAAGCATATGGCAGCATTAGCTGGAGGAGTCTTATTCTGAAGCAGGATTTGCCAAACTGTGAGTCAGTCTCAACAGAGAAAATTCTATGAGCTGAGTCCAGCACTTGAAAAATCAACCAAGACACAACAAGATGGCTCAGTGGCTAAAAAGACAGTTGCCACCAAGCCTGAGGATCTGAGTTCTGTTCCCAGAAACCATGTGGTAACTCCTCAAAACTATCCTCTGATCCCACATACACTCCCATCACGATGAACACATGGAACTAAATTTTACAAAAAAGGAAAAACAAAAGAATTAACAGTGTGACATCACGTGTACTTTGAGAGTTCAGTTTGTTTTGTATACCTATAAGCACATGTACAAAACCTGACTGGAGCACATTTCTTTCTCTTCTGAGACAGGGTGTCATCAAAACTATCCTTTTTATATTCCTAAAGTATGGAAAACATTTTAGAGATTTAAAATATGAATATGAGCATTACTTTATTTAAATAATAATATTGATCTAATACATCAAATAAGTACTCATGCCAGCCCTGAGACAGGTTTCCATTTTTTTATTTCAAGTTGGGGCAATCCTTCTGGTTCAGCCTCCCAAGTAGTGAGATTGTGGGCATGATCCTCCATATATGCTCCAAAATCTTTTAAACAATCACTAGTTGGCAAACAGATCAAATTATTTCCATATGTACAATAGAAGGATCCAAAATTAATATTTTACTAGACTAAAATTAAAACTGACCAGTTAACCATCAAGGTTGTTTCTGAGTAACAACTTTAGCACAAAATATTTTAAAGAAAAATAATTCTAACTTTTAAAAAGCTTTATCTTTTACTTGTGTGTGCTTACGACTGCCACAGCCTACCAAGGCTCCAAGTGGTGTGTAGGTGGCTTTGGGGGCCATAGAAGGCACTGGATCCCCCACAGCTGGACAGCTGTAAGATGCCCAGTGTTACGATAGGAACACAGGCATTCTTAACCCATTAATCCCCTCTAGCCCCAGTTTTTAAAAATAGGAGAAAGGGAGAAATGAAGATGAGATAAATGCTTCTTTCCCCTGCTGTATGTACACTGGATGCAGACAACAGCCTAAAGTGTCTTGGCTGCCAGGAGGTGTCTGTCCGTTTGTTCGAATGTAAGCCTTATCCAGTGAGTGACTGTGACTGGGGACACCTAACCCCTCAAGAGCTGACTGAAAAAGAAATGCCTTAGAAAAAGAGAATCCTGAGTAATGCTATGGTTCTTTTCAGACTTTTGTTGAGTGGAACTCACATTTAAAACATGTCAGTTTTCAACTATACCTCTCCTAGGCATATACCCAAAAGATGCTCCAACATACAACAAAGACATGTGCTCCACTATGTTCATAGCAGCCTTATTTATAATAGCCAGAAGCTGGAAAGAACCCAGATGCCCTTCAACAGAGGAATGGATACAGAAAATGTGGTACATCTACACAATGGAATATTATTCAGCTATCAAAAACAATGACTTTCTGAAATTCAGAGGCAAATGGATGGAACTGGAAAATATCATCCTGAGTGAGGTAACCCAATCACAGAAAAACATACATAGTATGCACTCACTGATAAGTGGATATTATTAGCCCAGAAGCTCGAATTACCTAAGATGCAATGCACCGATCATATGTAACTCAAGAAAGATGACCAAAATGCAGATGCTTCACTCCTTCTTAAAAAGGGGAACAAAAATATCCATAGGAGGGAATAGGGAGGCAAAGTTTAGAAAAGAGCAGAAGGAACACCCATTCAGAGCCTGCCCCACATGTGGCCTATATATATACAGCCACCAAACTAGATAAGATGGATGAAGCAAAGAAGTGCAGGCTGACAGGAACCGGATGTAGATCTCTCCTGAGAGACACAGCCAGAACATGTCAAATACAGAGGTGAATGCCAGCAGCAAACCACTGAACTGAGAATGGGACCCCCGTTGGAGGAATTAGAGAAAGGTCTGAAGGAGCTGAAGGAGTTTGCAGCCCCATAAAAACAACAATGCCAACCACCAGGGACTAAACCACCATCCAAAGACTATACATGAACTGACCCAGGGCTCCAATTGCATATGTAGCAAAGGATGACCTTGCTGGGCACCAATGGAAGGAGAAGCCCTTGGTCCTGCCAAAGTTGGACTCCCAGTGTAGGGGATTGGTGGGGGTGGGGGCTAGAGGGCATGGATGGAGAGGGGAACACCCTTATAGGAGAGGGGGAGGGGCTAGGGGGCTGATGGACAGGAAACCAGGAAAGGGAATAACATTCAAAATGTAAATAAGAAATACCCAATATAAAAAAAAATTAATTAAAAAAATCACGTAGAAGCTACTCAGGAAGGGAAAGGAAACACATGTTTAAAAAGGGGGGGGGGCAGCAAAGATATTACCTCAGAGTAAAGGGTTAGAAAAAGATTTTCCAAGCAAATGGGCCCAAGAAGCAATCTGATGTGGCCATTCTAATATCTAACACAATAGACTTCCAATCAGAATTAGTCAAAAGAGATGAAGAAGGACACTATATACTCATCAAAGGAAAACTCCCTCCAGATGATGTCTCAATTCTGGTCATCTAGGCACCAAATTCAAGGTCATGTAATCGGTAAAGGAAGACAATTTCCTGACCAGAACACCAATAGTTCAGGCACTAAGACAGACAATTAGTAAATGAGACCCATGAAACTGAAAAGCTTCTAAAAAGCAAAAGGCACCATCAATAGAAAAAAAGAGCAGCCTACAGAATGGGAGAAGATTTTACCAACTCTACCTCTGACAAAGAGCTAATTTCCAAAATATATAAAAAACTCAAGAAACTAGACATCAACAAACAAAATAACCCAATTAAATAATGGAGTACAGATCTAAGCAGATTATTCTCAACAGGAGTCTGAAATGGCTGAGAAGTGCTTACGGAGGGATGCTCACCATCGTTAGCCATCAAGGAACTGTAATCACAATGACTCTGACTCGGTCTTATAGCTGTTGTGAGGGCTCAGGCTGACAGGGGTGTGGAGCAAGGGGACACTCCTCCACTGCTGTGACAGTGGACACTTGTACGGCCACTTGGAAAATTAATGTGGTGGTTTCTCAGAAAATTGGGAACTACCACTCCCTCCTGGGCATATACAAAAAAATGCTCCATAATTCCACAAGGACACGTGTCCAACTATGTCCACAGCAGCTTTATTCTGAATAGCCAGAAACTGAGAACAATTTAGGTGACTGTCAATGAAAAATGGATAAAGTAAATGTGGCACATTTACACA
Organism: Rattus norvegicus; assembly: GCF_021556685.1. Lineage (NCBI taxonomy): Eukaryota > Metazoa > Chordata > Mammalia > Rodentia > Muridae > Rattus > Rattus norvegicus. The sequence continues at coordinate 53,088,773 of NC_141538.1, read as the reverse complement.
ATGGAGTATTGCTCCACTGTTCTTGTTTGTTTGTTTGTTTGTTTGTTTTGTTTTAAATACATCATGAAATTTGCAGGAAAATGGATGGAACTAGAGAAAAATCATCCTGGAGGTAACCCAGACTCAGAAAGACAAACGTGGCATGTACTTACTTATAAGTGGATATAAGCTGTAAACTAAAGGTCAATCATGCTACAACACAATCCATAGACTTAGGCTAAGTAACAAGGAGGGCCCAAGGAGGGATGCATGAATCTCCCTGGGAAAAGAAAACACAGTAGACATCACAGATGGACCAGGAGTGGGTGGGGATGGGAACAGGAGGCATCAGGTTGAGGGAAGATGGAAGGAGAAAATATTTTGAGATACAACTGGAATTGAGGAGCACCTCAAGAACAAGGTAGAAAACCATTGTAATGGATACTCCCAGGAATGAAGAGAGCAACCCTAGCTAAGACTTCTAGAATAAGGGTAGATAAAAAAACAAAACAAAACAAAACAAAACAAAAAAACCCAAAACTGGACATCTCCTCTAACCAGAGAAGAATTTCAGTGGAGGGAATGGGACAACAACCCAGCCTCAAAACCTTCAACCTACAATTTGTCCAGCCTACAAGATGTGCTGTGGTGCAGAAACTGTGGGAATGCCCAAAAGACTGGTCCAGCTTTGAGACCCTGGCCACGAGAGGGAGCCCACCCCGTCACTGCCTGGAGGGCTAGGAACCTGAGGTTAGATAACCCACACTCCTAGGATAGAACCAAAGACCACCACCACCACCACCACCACCACCACCACCACCACCACCACCACCACCACCACCACGGAAGGGAGGGAGTCAACAAAATGGCTCCTAATGATATTCTGCTAGACTCATAGGCATATAGGATGACATAAAGGTATCAGGCCTCATCAGCAACTGATGGAAAGAGATGCAAGATCCACATCCAAACATTAGGCAGAGCTTGGGGAATCCTGCAAAAGAGAGGGAGGAAGGATTCTAGGAGCCAGAGGGGAAAAGGATACAAGAAAACCCACAGAATCAACTAAGCCGGGCCCACAGAGGCTCAGAGACTGAAGTGACAATCATGGAGCCTGATGAGTCTGACCCAGACCCTCTGCATGTATGGCATGCTTTAACAGTGGAACAGGGTTGGGTGGGGCTGTCTGTGACTCCTTTGCCTGCTTTTAGGACCCCTTTCTTGCCACTGGGTTGCCTTGTCCATCTTTAATACAAGGGGAGCTTCACAGTCTTATTGTAAGCCATGTTTGTTGATATTCCTAGGAGGGCTGCCCTTTTCTGAAAGGAAATGGAAGAGTGGTGGAAGGGGGTGGGGTGAGAAAAGGAAGTGGGAGGAGAGGAAGGAGGGGGACTGTGGTGAATATAGTAGATATAATAGATAGAGCCTGGACATCTCTCACACCTCCTGGGCTGTAGGAACTGGAACAGACACTAATATAAAACTCTTCCCAGTGGCAACCCTGTGGCCTTCAATCTCAGTAACCAGCACGCTTGGCTGATTAAAGGCCACATGGAGTCTTTCACTCCAGGAGAACTGATGGATTTTGCGTGTTAGGTTGAGTTTTTAAGATTAGAAACCTTGGAGAATTAAGATTTTGGCCTGGCAGTGTAGCTCACTTGGTAAAATACTTAAATAATATACAGAAAGACCTAGATGTGTTCTCTAAAACCATATAAACTAGTGAAAGGAAAATTATACAGATTTGAGGTTTAAAAATATGAAGTTAAAAGAATAAGTTTTAAATTCAGACTCAGGGCTATAAACACTGTGAAAAGCAAGTCCAGGCAGCCCCGCCCTGCCGCTAGAACTAACAGACCATAAAAGGAAAGGAATGCAGAACAGACCAGGAGTACCGGATCTGACTCACAGGCCACCTGGCAGGAAGAGATAAGCCCCCAGCCCCCAACATCCAGGACGCCCCAAACCTGCCAATGTGTGTAGCTATACCTTATTACCTCATCATGTGAAATAGCCAATCATATGTGAACATGTCTATGTGCCTCGTTTGAATCCACCAGTCCCCGTAACTATGCATCTGCTTCTGTACGCCCGCTTCTGCTTCCCCAATCCCTACAAAAGCCCCATGCTGGAGCTGCTGGGCGCGCAAGTCCTCCGAAGAGACTGTGTGCCCGCAGGCACCTGTGTTTTCCAATAAACCCTCTTGCTGATTGCATCCGAGTGGACTCGGCTCGGTCATTGGGCGCTTGGGACTCCTCCTGAGGGAAAGGTCCTCTCCGGGGGTCTTTCACTAGGTATGGCGGCTTCTCCGTACCTGAAGTCTGAGCACTTGGGACGCAGAGGAAGATAAAAAGCTCAAGGTCACCCTAGGCTAGAATAGTAAGCTCCAAACCAGCCCTGCAAGCAAGCAAACAATAGCAAACACAGGGGAGTTCCCTATAGTATAAGTTGCTCTGGGAAACAAAACAAACAGCAGGAATGGAATAAAGCAGGACTGACCAATGGTATCTATCACAGGCTGGCAGCCAGACTGCTGCCCAGGATTAGCAAGTTGATTAATCAGGCACCGAGCTGACAAAGGAGCGCCCTCGGCGTGAGGAGGTAACTGGGGCCTAGATAAAAAAACGTTGCTTATGTTAATGAACCAGGTGACTGATAAAGGAACTTATCCGCACAGGCACACATGCTCACTCTCTCTCTTCCCCAGCCTCCCCCCTACTGATTTTCCAAGCATAGACGGGGTGCAGGGATGGAGAAGAAGGAAAATGGGAAGGTGAGTAGAGAGAAACTGTGCTGCTGGAAATGCTCCTACTGAGACACAGCAAGCTTTCTGGTACTGCTGTTCAATTCCATGGCTGGCACAGTGAGGTAAGTCATAAAGAAATTCTTACCGACCTCACTAGTGTTGTAAGATCACAGGAAAAAATACCTGAATGCTTAAGCATTCCCCCTAAGGAATCAGGAAACACAATTTATAATGTTAATGATGGACTTTGAAGTGTTTTAAGATAAATTACCGTAGGTACTGTAGGTAAGAGGTGTTGATACCAGAACAATTATATCAAATTATGATAACATTTACAGTAAAATAATGTTTATATTGAAGTTGGCACTGATAGCAAAGAAGGAAGCTCCTGTCCCTCCTAAAACCGAAGCCAAGTGAATGCCTTGAAGCCATGAAGATAGTGCTGAAAGGGTCCACAGCCACAAAAAGAAGAAGATCCATACACCACCCACCTTCCAGTCTAACACCCTCCAAAGCATACACCTAGGAGAAACAAGCGGACCATTATGCCATCATCAAATCCCCCAATCACTAAGTCAACACAGGAAGATGAAAGACACACATGTGTTCACGTGGATGTCAGGCCAATTATCAACAGATCAAGCAGGCTATGAGGAAACTGTGATACTGGGCCAAAGTCATTACCTTGATGAAACCTGACGGAGAGAAGAAGGGTGTGTTCACCTGGCTCCTGACTATGATGCTCTGGATGCTGCCAACAAAACTGGGATCATCTAAACTGAATCCAGTTGGCTAATTCTAAATATACAGTTTTCATCATTAAAAAATGTTGATATTAAGATTAATTACCCTCTATTAAAAGTAGGCATATCCTGTTCAAGGTAAGTTTCAAAGTACAAAACTACATCATGTATGCAGACAGAAAGAAATTTAAGTACAATTTTCAAATAAACAGCAGAAAAATAACTCCTGAGGCAAGAAACACTGAAAAAATTTCAGAAAATTAAACCACAAACTCCCACCACCAAATTGAACACACTGTAAGGACTAAAGTTATGTTTTATGTTTTAATTACTGTGCTTAGATCTATGGAACAAAACTGCCCGAGGACAGAGAACTTCCTGGGCTGCTGCTCGAGAAGGTAACCAGCTGCCAAGGAAGGTTAGCCCCACTGCATAGGGCGTGCTTGATCACAGGTAGACGGCAGGAAAATAGGCAGGAAGTAGGCCAGGATATATGTTTGCCCTGCTTGGACAAAGGCAAAAGGTAGTCTTGTGGACATTGCCTTTATTAGCACAGGTCTACGGTAACACACAGCCATTCTCTGAGAATCCTAGTATGGATCTGGCTGAGTGTTCATCAGGACAGTATTTTTAAATAAAGCATGCTTCAAATCTGGTTCAAGATCTGTGGTAGTGGTCTATTTTCACCCAGTGGAATTAACGTTTTCCTGGAGGCCCCCAGTGAGATCAGACCACCACCCACGCGAACTCTGAGGCAGGATCTTCACTACAGACTGCAGTGCTGAAGGAGGTGACACCCTCAGACGTTCCAAGGCTCCCCAAAGTGCTGAGAGCAGCGGCCATCCACAGAGGCTGTTGCAAATGTGGCAGCCAAGATGAATATATGGTCAGGGTCAGTTGAATGTAAGAATGATGGTGATTATGCTTTGTTTCTGACAGGCCTCCTTTGAGTGCGTGGGCTCAAATTTAACAGAGATAGAGTGATAAAATCCTAATCTTATAAAAGCTACTAACTTGTTATAACTGTTAAGGATGGTTAAGACATGGAAGCTAACAGTCAGAACTCTACTTAGAGTCATGCAACGTCCAAATGTAATCAGTTATAGGAATAACCTTTATTCAGCCTCCTAAAGCTCATGGTTCTCAAGGTTAAACCTAGCCCAAGTAAATTCAATAGCTGGCCCTCAAATTCTTCAGACATCTGCTGATCGTAGCACTTAATGTTCATTTAAAAGCTTCTCATTATATGAGAGATCAGAAGGAGCTCTAAGGTCTCTAAATACAATGGGACACCCACTCTTCAACTTGGGTTATAGTAACACTAACACAGAGAAAAACTTCCCTATCTATGCCTTGTCTGTTGCCAGGACTCTGCACACGGCCGTGAACACTGTTGGGTTGACTGCTCTACTCTGCTTGTCCAAAGAAAGGTCAGCCTCTCAAGTTCATCTACAGGAGAATCTCTTAGACCTGGATCTGGCTGCAGAAGGCCAATATTGCTGTGGCTTAAGATCAAATGCTGTCCTGTGAGACAGGGGAATACTGACCATTGCCACCAATGAAGCCATTGAAATGACAGGAGCTTATGGCAACCAACTGGGTAGTGGGTATGTCTCTGTCATTTTAATTGATACATAGGCCATTTGAATTATACTTCCTACTATAATTTATCCTTCTCAGATCTCTGATGACATTTAAGGCAAGGAAAAAGTAGACTTATCAGTTTAACAGCAGCAGGCAATCAGCTCCTTCTTAGAGGCTGCAGCTAGCTTATACGTTCATTTCCTATGTAAAATTCAGGCCTTGCTTTTTCCTACAGCTATTAGATCTTCTGCTGAGAAAGACAGACAGGTTTGCCTTGCTAATAGACTTTAAACTTGTTGTAGTAAAAATATAAAAAAATTAAAAAATATGGTTGTCTTCTATCCCCACCAGGTCCAGCACCTCAGTGCCCCAAGGTATCTGCTAGATATCTCGGTGGAAACACATCCCAACTCCACGGCGGCCCAGTGTCTCCTGCTGCCGCACTTTTCCTATCAAACTGTCACATAAAAGAACACACAACACAATAATCTTTGACCCAACTGGTAAGATATAATTGCCCACCTAAACATACAGAGCCCAGTACCATCCATCCCTTAAGAACATTATTAACAACTGTAAACACACAGAGTGGAATCTTAACATCACCTGCCATGGCTTCTCACTCTCTCCCTCCTGTCTCTTCCTCCTTTCAGTTCCAGTCTCCTCCTCTTCCTTCAAACTTCTCTCCTGCCCATCCTTCCTTCTCCTCCAATGACAGGCCTCCTTCTATCCTGTACCTGCCCCCTCACCTGTACTTTACAAATTCAATGGGGAGAAGGTTCTGGTGAAGTCACCGGAGTCCTGAGTGGTGACTAGGCAGCTGTCCTAGAGGCAGTGGAATTAGCATCAAAATACAGATAACTCCAGGGCAAACCACAATGTATACTAGAGACTAAACAAGTTTCAGATGTAATTTTTTTACTATCCCTTTATTTAAAAGAACTTGCTTTGCAATGACTGCTCATAATAGTGACTATCTGTGTCTCTGGTAAATGACTAGATGAAATTAAAGGGTTTTATGCTTATGTAAGTTCTGAGGATTTGGAAAGTGTTAAAAGGTGTGTAAAGGATGTGAAAGCTGAAGTAATTTCTGAGTATCTAAGGAAATGTTTAAGGTATGTAATACAAGTTGTAGAAGTGTAAGAAAGATTTAAGTAATAAAGCATGTTTCGGATTTCCTCCTCCTCTTTACACTACTGTTACATTAAGATTTCAGAATGTCGAGTTTTAGCTCTGATCAATGGAAGTCTGGTGAGCTGTTAAAGCACTAGTTCTACTATCAGTCACAAGCTCAAGATTTCAATTTTCCTTTGCTTATCTTCAAAGTACAGACTTAAAAGTGCTTTTCATCAGGCTAAAAACACCTCCGCCCAATCCATACACACCCAGCTCTCTGGACAGAGGAAGAATGTTCATGCTTTTTACATCAGGACATAGCTTTTGCTATGACGGTGTTACAGACGCCAGTTTATTAGCTGTTTTTTTTCCCACATTGTGGATTTTAGTACAGGTTACAAACAGTGGTAATGCTAATATAGCTAAAACTTTTATCTCTTTTTTTAAATAAAAAAGTTTATGTAAGCTTCAGGGAGTTGAGGAAGTCATACAAGTTGGAATCCCCTCTCAGGTCAAACAGACTCTAAGTACAGCTAAGTTTCCTACCTTCCCTACCTGCTTGTTCTGAGGGTGTGATTATGCAACTCGCCCATCCTTGGGACACCTCCCACCTCCAACTACAAGGACTGTGGGCCTGAAAGCTCCAAATGTAAGATTTTCCTTTACGTTCCTAAACTGTAACTTCTGTGCAGTCTATATCTGTCTCAGCAGATTTCCACTTGGCTGACAGACACCAACCAGAAAACAGCTGCTGACTACAAACTGCTCCAAGTGGTTGCCAGGATGTGTGCCTGCCCCCGACTGAACAAAGGCAGGAAGAACAGAACCTTTACATGTGTGGAATTTATAGTTTGTAGCCACTCTGCTAATTCCTGAGAATAATAGACCTGACCAGCATCTATCACCCCAGCCAGTATTTAATAAAGCTTGCTTCAAATTTGGCTCAAAATTTATGGTAGTGGTCTTATTCTTGGCCAGTAGGATTAACAAGACCTCTTAGAAAATATTAACAGAAAATTAAAATAACAAAGAAAATGAAGGTTCAACTTAACTTTTATTTAATGCCTTGTTAATTCTTTCCCATTTCCCTCCCCCTCTGGTGTGTATTTAATGTGTACGTGGGGCAGGGGAGATCGACACACATTCAAGTATACAAGTATGCCCTCATATGTGCCACAGTACACATAGAAAGGTCAGAGGGCAGCCTTGTGGTGAGGCACACGGTGTCTTTACAGTTTCGTACCCTGCCTCTCATCTTGCCACATGAGCACTGGATTACAGACACAACCTAGTATACCCAGCTTTACGTGGGTGCTGGGGATTCAAACTCATGCCCCTCCCACTCACACAGGAAGTGCTTTACCTACTGAGCCATCTCTCAGCCCTTTTTTTCTTTCATTTCTTACAACAATGCTAACAAGAATTAATCAACTCTTTTTTTTAATTATTCAAATTACTTCAGGCTTCCTAGGGCGCTGTCTTTTTTAAAAAGATTTATTTACCTTAGGTATAGGAGTACACTGTTGCTGTCTTCAGACACACCAGAAGAGGGCACCAGATCCCATTACAGATGATTGTGAGCCACCATGTGGTTGCTGGGAATTGAACTCAGCACCTCTGGAAGAGTAGTCAATGCTCTTAACCTCTAGGCCATTTCTCCAGCCCAGAGTTAATCAACTCTTGAAGAATTATTTTATTATTTGTGTACATAGGTACCCACAGAGGCCAGGAAAAGGAGATGGATCCACTGGAACTAGACTTAATAGCCAGTTATAAGCTGCCTGAGTGCTAGGAACCAGCCTCTAGTCCTCTGCAAGAACGTAACTTTTAAAATGCTGACCTGTCTCTCAAGCCCATTTGATCAATTCCTAACTAATATTACATGTAAACAATTGACAAAAGACTGAATGTTTTCCCTTTAAGATAGGAAGATGGCAGGATATCTGCTCTAACCATTACAGATTGACTGCAGTCAGAACAATAAAGAAGCCGCAGTGAAATGCACCCAGAGCAGACAAACACAGCCTTTTTCAATGGAGCACATAATTATGTAAAGAAATCCTATAAAATCTACAAAAATCACTATCAGAACCAATAATTGCGTGTAATAATACTACAGAATTCAAAGTCGACATATTTAAAATCATCTTTTTGTAAATTAGCAATAAACATTCATGAACTGAAATAAAAATACTTTTATAATATTATCAAAATATGAAATACAGATGCTCATACATTGTAAAACTATGCAAGACCACCAAAAACAAGAACATATCACTGAGAGACATTAAAACTGGGTTAAACAGAGAGATGCAGTTTGGCTTGGTGACCTAAATGACCCTGTATTATTAAAATCTACCTACCTCCCTTTCTTGTCTGAGAAATACTGTTAAATTTTCAATTTTATTTAAATCTTTCTATAGATTCAACACAATCCCAAACAATCCAAATAAGCCCTTTAATATAAATTGATGCAATATTTTTTTAAAATATGAAAATGAAAGAAAACTAAATTAACCAAACCTACATTTAAAATAAAAAGAACAAAACAGAGGATTTATACAATTTGACTTTGGAGCTTACTATAAAGCTACAATAACCCATGAAGTACTGGCAGAGGGTCACTGGTACAGACCTATGAATCTACCCTTGAAAAATACAGGATACCCTAGTATCCAAGAGAAAAGAAAGCACATATCCCACTGAAACACTACATGCAAATGCTAACGGTGGGGCCTAGCACACAAGTCACTTGGTTCAATTTCCAACATGATCGACCACACAAGGTAAAGTAGCTATTGTAAGTGCCAGAGTGTAATGAATTTCAAAATAATCATGCTGAATGAAAGATAGGAACATAACAGAATGGGATCAAATGTATGATTCCACTCACATAAATACTAAAATATATAAATTCCTCTACAATATAAGTTAGTTTAATAGTTTCTAGGGGACAAGATGACAAAAACAAGAATAGAAAGAAAAAGGTTCCAAATGATCCGAGAATGTGTTTTCAAGTGATATATTTCATTATCTTAATAGTTTTATATAAGTAAATATGTTAGCTTTTATCTAATTACAGCCTACTGTAAATCACTCCCCAATAACAAAGAGCACATATCCTAAAAACACTGTTGAAAGTCAACTCTCGAATGAGCAGAGTTCTAAACACTGGGTCTGATGTTGTTTAACAGCTTTTGCAGTATATATTAGTAAAATCCTCCATGAAAGTATTCCTTCATATTCACAACATCTTTAACGAGGCTGGTGGTTTTACTAAGTTTTTACTAAACAGTGGGTCCCAGATAAGTGAGCATCAAAGAAAAACACACAGAAAATGAACAACCATACCTTGATTTGTGCAAAGGGTCTTTCATAACCTCCAACATAGAGAAGGCCAACATTCTGTGGCAGCAACCTACAAGGTGGGAGAAAAATAAAATAAAAAAACACCTTATTTATAAAGTACTCTGCCTTTAAATGCAAGAATGCATAATAATAAAAAGTGGGGAAACTGGAGCCATAACTTCATCAAAGTGTTTGCTGTACAAGCATTAAGACCTGAGTTCGATTCCCCAAGATCCATGTGATAAAGCCAAGGTGTGGTGGCAACATCTTATAATCCAAGCACCAAGAGGCAAAGACAGGATCACCTGACAACCAGACTCGTCTAACCACCAAGTTTGGGGTCAAGAAAGAAATCATGTAAAAAACAAGGCAGATAACATCTAAGAAATAATATCCAAGATTGATCTCCCTAGCTACACACACACACACACACACACACACACACACACACACACACGGGTAGGAGGAGTCCTCTAACAGATACTGTGAAACACGAACACACATTGTCTTTTGTACAGTGAGATAGTAACACCAAAGAAATACTTTGGGGGTTGGGGATTTAGCTCAGTGGCAGAGCGCTTGCCTAGCAAGCGCAAGGCCCTGGGTTCGGTCCCCAGCTCAAAAAAAAAAAAAAAAAAAAAAAAAGAAATACTTCTATTGCTGAAAAAAGGAAGTTGGAGTAAAATGTTAGAATGGGGCTGGGATGTACCTCAGGCAGGTGGGGTATTTGCTTAGTATGCATGAAGCCAGTACAATATAACACTGGGTGTGTTCTCACAGGCTTATAATCCTAGCATTCATGAGATGAAAGCAGGAAGATCAAAGATGTAAGGTCAGTTTCCAATACACAGAGAGTTCAAGGCAAGCTTGGACTACCTGCTTCTATATCTCAAAAAAATTTAACCCTCAATAATAATTCTGAGAAAATTACTAGTGTCTCTGGAAATGAGGTGATGAATATTATATTCAAAGCTTTATGACGATTTAATTGAAGAACTAGTGAGTGCATGCCCACACCGTGTGTTGTAGATGATAACGAGCTGAATTCCATCCTAAAACTGAATATTAGAGACTTCGGGTACAGTCTGAGTACAGAGGAGCTGCAGCTCGAGTAAGGAGTGAAAGCCAGTCTATACATGGTTCCATTCCCGAGATCATCCTTCCTTTTCCTCCTATTCAGATCTTTAGATTATGCCATTTTGTTTTGGTTTTGTTTTCACTTAAAAAGAAAAAACTATGTGTATGGATATTTTGCCTGCATATATGTCTAGTGTGCCACATGCATGCCTGGTTGCCCAAAAGAGGGCCAAAAGAGGCCAAAAGAGGGCCTCAGGTCCCTCAGAACTTGAGTTCTGAACTTGAGATACCAGAGATGGTTATGCTAGCAAAGACTCCTAGTAGTTGGGGTCAGGGAGCCTGACCCAGGCATCTTCTGTAAGCAGGTAAGGCCTAAAGTGGAGGGACAGGTATACCAACCCAGCCATAAACCCTTCAACCTGCCTGCAGAGTGTTCTGCAACTGGAGACTAGCATAAACTGTCATCAGAGACCAGCCAGACTCCATCCAGCAGCTAATGGGAGCAGATGAGAGCCAGTCCCATGGCCAAACATTAGGCAGAGCTCCCGGAGTCCTGTAGGGGAGGTGGAGGAAGGATCTGAAGAACCAGAAAGGTTAGGGACACTCCTAGAACATGGCCTGCAAAATCAACTGACAGGACTCACGGGGGCTTGCAGAGATCTGACCTGGTCCTCTGACACATGTTGTGGCTAAATAGCTAGCTGCATGTTCTTGTGGGGTCCCTAATAGTGGGGACAGGGGCTGTCTCTGATGCCTTTGCCTGCTGGTGGGAACCTGTTTCTCCAACTGGGTAGTCTCGTCCAGCCTTGATATAATGGTATATGGCTGGTCTTATTGACGCTTGTGTTTGATGTCCCTGAGAAGCCTGCTCTTTTCTGAGGAAAGGCAAAGTGGGGGGAACAGACATGGGAAAGAGAGGGGAAGGCTGGGGGAAGGGAGACTGCAGTTGGGATGTATTATATGAAAGGAAAAAATTTTTTAAAAAAAGATAGTTTTAAGTTCCCACATAGGTGCTGAAAATCAAACCCAAGTCTTTCTAGAAAAGCACCTGGGGTTATTTACCCCTGAACTATCTCAGTAGCCTCTTGTTTTCCCTTCTTAAGACAGACTTACTTGCAGCCCAAGAGGGCTTCTAATTCATGGTGGCCTACCTAAGCCTCCCAAGTGCTGGGATTATGGTCCTATTCTTAATTGCAATCAGTGGTTTCTCATTCTTAATTGCTCCAAAAATCCAAGTGGGTCTTGTTTGTGGTGCTGGGACTTGACCTTAGAGCCTCATACATAAAGACAAGTCCTCTGTATACAGTTATATTCGTAGTCCACATCAAAATACTATGGAAGAAGAAATACTGCCTTCAGAACTTTGGCATGATTAAAAAGTAATTATTAGAGTGGAGTAAGCTATGGGACATAAATACTAACCATATCTCTCATTCTTCTATATAATATTTTTCCTAGAAGACATGTAAAGAAATGGACACAACTTCAGTTTTAGCATTAATATTTGGGGGAAAGCCTGTATTATGTCTATGTACAAAAAATTCTTGGAGTCTACATGATGTTAAAAGCTTCTTTATGACAGGTAACAGACCTCAAATGAGCTGCAGGATAACATAACACTCAAAGACGTATAAATATAGTAAACAAGTGCAAATTCAAGGAAGCCGATGGAAACTTTTAAGTGTACCATATGGCATGATCACAGAAAATTAGAATATTCAAGATTTACTCTAACAATCTTCTTTCTGTGGTGTTTGGTTTTGGTTTTTTGAAGCAGGGCCATACGGATCTCACTTTGCACACCAGGATTCCTTTACCTCCAAGTGCTAGGATTACAGGTGCCTTAGCATGAGACCTGGCATAAAGGCTCTTTACTCTTCAAGCCACAGTTTCGAAAACGTGACCTAAGTCTTAGAATTCACATTTATTAATACCTTTTCTGAAACTAGAATATTTTTGATGCTTGTGTAGTCTTTAGTTGTTCACTGGAGGGAGATGTGTGCTTTTTCTCCATTGGACTCCCTAGTGAGATTAAGAAAGTAAGCATCCTAAAATGTGAAACAGGGCAGAGGTTCAGTCTCCTTTAAACGCTGTCTGCTCCTATAGCCCCTATAGCCAATAAAACACACTAACAGAATATACTAATAGCAGGCATACACAAGTCTCAAGTAAACTAATTTAGCCCAGTTCTCTTTTCCTCTTAGAATGTAACTGATAATATGTCAATAATATACTATAAGGGACACAACTAAGAGCATCAGTTTACTGGATTCATAGGCTATGCCCCCAAACCTCAATAATGAAATGAGAAAGTCTTAACAATGCTTTAACAACTAAGAAATTCAACCAAGAAAACCCTGAACCATTGCTGGTAGCAGCTATATATAGTAGTAGTAATTAACAAATGTTCACAGAAAACTTGATAACCCCCTTGAAAAGTAAAAATAATCACTGTTCATACAAACAGACACTAGGAGGAAGAGAATAAAAGCTGGCTGACATTTAAAAGTCAATATGCTTCTAATTACCATGCACATGCATCTCAGGAAGTTTGCCAATATACTAGTTAGTGTGCACCTCTATTCCTTTAATTTGCTATCTAAAAACTAAATTTCCTCAGCATTTTCTTACATGTTAGCAGTTAGCCTTTCTCTCTAACTTGCAAGAGCATCTATTACTCCTTATCACATTCCTCACTATCTTCAGTGGAACAGGGTTTTGCTGCCGTTGCTGAAGACAAGGCCTCAGTGTACAGCTTTGGCTGAAACCTTAGAGATGCACCTACCTCTGCTTCCTGAGTGCTGATATTAAGACACATGACACCATGACTGGCTTCGTCTGTATAGTTTCTATAATAATTTAAAGTAAGAGGAAGATATAAGATAGTACTTGGGGAATATAACTTTCTATTTTTAAAGTGAAATACTTCTTTATTTTTTTCCTCTTTTAAAAGATTGTTTTGCTAAATTGTACACAAAATTATTGCCAAGTAATAAGCACCATTTGCCATGACAGAGTGAATGTGCTTCAATACAGCAATCACGTTTCCAATCTCCACAGGAAGGCACTAATTCAGCACTGAAGACATATACTTTAAGACAGAAATTCTGGCTCATTTAAAACCGCAAAGTTGTTCTGCCCTTATGTTAAGTGAACATCACCATGATCCTTATAAACCACTAACAGCCCTTAAAGTACTGGTTCCTAACTAAATGCCTGGTAGTATAGCTAATGAGCAGGACTCTAGAAAACAGCTACACAGAAACAGTGTGAGATGAGGGAATTTCTACTGTGGTTTTCAAAGAACTAAAAATACGTAAAACCAGTGTTCATTTTTCTTTTGACTTTCCAAACACAAATAGTAACAATTGTCTATTACTAGAAAAGTCCCAGCATTGTTCCCATAAACACTTCTCAATTAAAAGTGAGCAAGTCCTGTTGGGTAACAGAACAAGCACTAAATGAGTTTCATTCACTGTATGCTGACATCAGACATATACTGATTCATAATCACATAGATACAAAAGCATCCCTTCAAAAACAATAAAGCCTACAATTACCTTAAATTAACAATTTAAAATAAAATAATCCCACAATTTTGGAGGCTGAGGTAGAAAGATCCAGTGGGGACAAGAAATCTCAAGAAATAAAAACAAGAACCTAATAATTCTAAATTGACTGCAGGAAGTGAAGAGATGGCTAAGTAGTTAAGAGTCCATCTACTCTTCCAGAAGACGCAGGCTCAATTCCCAGGACCCATATGGCAGCTCATAATCTTCTGTAACTCCAGTCCCAAGGAATCTGATGCTCTCCTCTGGCCCCTGCAAGCATCAGGCATGCATATAGTGCACATGCATACACAGAGTAAAACACTAATGCACGTAGCACACTTACACGCAGATCTCACTTCAACTTCCCACAGAGCACTCTGAAATGAGCATGCTTCCATCGCTGTGTGTGCCTGTGTGGACGTGATATGTTTACTTGGGGTCGCATTTGTGTAAAGGCATCTTTGTAGAGGTCGGAGGACAGTCTGAGGTGGGTCCTTCACTTCACTTGTTTAAGACAGGATCTTTGTGTGTTGAGTTTAAGAGACTCCCCTGTCTCTGCCCTCCAACCTGACAGAGGCCCTAAGATCACAGGCACACCATCTCATCCAGCTTTACGTGGGTTCTGGAAATCCCAGCCCAGATCCTCACACAGAAAGCATTTTATCCACTGAGACAATGTCTAGCCAACACAGAGAATCATGAATATTTGCAAAATATTCCCACCTCTAAGTCTCACAGGTGAACTGAAACCTATGTAGCAAGAAGCATACTACAGGTGGCCAAACACTTAACTATTTACCTTACAATAAATAATAAATTGATTTCTAATAAGACAATTAAGAGAAAAGATAAAGCACAAATAATCAGAACAGAATCTTTTAAAAGAGGGGTGGGTGGGGCTGGGAAGGCGGCTCAAGAGTTAAAGTACTTCCTGCTCTTCCGGTGGGACCTGGTTTGAGCCCCCGCTCCCACACCAGGCAGCTCCAGTGCCCTCTCTTCTGGTTCCCAGAGATACCTGAACACATGTGATGTGTACTTACACAGACAGACAGACAATCTTTCTAAAAATTAAAATTTTAAACAGAACAAAGACTAAATATACTTTTTATGATTAGTTTTATACCAACAAGTTTTGCAATTCTAATGTCCTTATTCTAAGAAAATACAAAAATAAACTGATAAGACTATTCAGCGACTGGCCGAAACTGATGCTGATGCTGAGAAGTGCTGGTGCGCATGAGACAGGAATGCATACTGATCTGATATGGACAAAACCCAGCAGAGCTACTACAGGAACTATAGTTTCCTTACACAGTCAAGAACTTTTTTTAAAGGCACCGGGGCTCACCATGTAGCTCTGAATGGCCTCAACTCACAGAGTTACCTGCTTTCCCAAGGCTAGCATTGAAGGTGTGGGCCATGACACTTGAAGCAAACACTTATATTACCACAAAATCCAGCAGTCCTACTCCCTGGTGTTTAGCAGAACATAAACATGACTCTGCAAACACCGTAATGGGGATTTGCATTTGCTTGTTTTTACTGAGACAGGGCAAAGACTGCCACCATGCTTGAGATCCTCCTCTTAGCCTCCCCCAGTGCTAAAAATTGTATATACCCCACCATGCAAAATGGTTTTAGCAGTGCAAAAGGGATTTTATAGTAGCTTTATTCCAAGTTGCTAAAATTTCATGCAGCCAAGATTTTTTCAGTAGAAAAAGAGATATAGTGATACCTGAGGTGAAGAATTATTCAGTCTTAAAAAGAACTTAACTTTATAATTGAGAGGCCCAGGATATAGCTCAGGTGGTAGACTGTTGCCTTACAACACATAAAATACTGGGTTTGGTCCCCAACCCCACATAAACCAAATGTAGTAGCACATGTATATAATCCCATCACTTGGAAGGAGAGGCTAGAGTTTCAGGAGGTCAAGAACATCTTCACCTACATATCAAGTCCAGACTAACCTAGGATATATGAGAATGTCTGAAAATAAAATAACTGTAACTTGATACAGAGAAATCAAGTAATTATGTCATGAAACAGTCAACAGAAAGAAAAACTCACAGGTACTAGTTCAAACTGTATCTCTATACCAGTAAGAAGCAGTTTGAAATCAAAACCAAAACTAACTCAAGGAAAAATAGTTTAAAAAAACTCGCTTTAAATCTAGGGAAAGAAACCTAAAAAGATAAAAGAAGCTCCAATTTATAAAATTACCACCATTCATTAAAGAAACAAGTTTAAAATAGGTAAAACCATCAAGATCACTGGAATCTAGTAGAAAAACCGACAGAGCAATATACATATACTGCTTTTATACACAAGTGACAGTGCAGAGCAGTGAGAAAGGGTTAATCCCTATAATTAAACAGTACTGAAGAACTGGCTACGTAACTAGATAGTAATCATAACATAAGGAATAGCACTCCGGAATCTAACTACACTAGAATTACTAATCTGGGGGCTGTGGATATAACGTAGTTGATGCTTGCCTGGCCTGCACAAAGTCCTGGGTTTGAATCCCACATAACACTGAACATGGTGATGCATGCCTGTAATCCTAGCACTTGTATACTAGAGGCAGGGAGATCAGAAGTTCAAAGACCTCCTCAGCTTCACAGCAAGTCTATGGCAAGCCTGGGACATGTGAGTTCAGTCCCTTATTCTGTCTTTTGAGGCACAGTGAAGTAATAACATAGCCATGCGATGGAAAGAAGAGAAGAATGGTAAAAGGATAAAGTAAACAGGAGCAGTGTGCTACCTCAGTACCCTCGGTAGAGATGTTCATTTATCAATTCATTTGTACAAAACAAATACAAGAAATCTAAAGCAGAAATTAAAGAAGCTGGTTTCCCAGGGACAGGAGGAGCAAACAGAAATAACAGAACAGTGGATGTGGTGGTTTGAATAGGTATGGCCCCCACAGTCTCATGTATTTAAATGCTTGGCCCATAGGGAGTGGCACTATTAGGAGGTGTGGCTTTGTTAGATGAAGTGTGTCACTATAGGGTTGGGTTCTGAAGTCTCCTATGACAAGCTATGCCAATCTCCTTCTGCTGCCTGTGGATCAAGATGTAGAACTCTCACTCCTTCTCCAGCACCACTCCGCCATGTTTCCCACCATGACAATGGACTGAACCTCTGAAACCATAAACCAGCCCCAGTAAAATGCTTCCTATGTTTCCTTTATAAGATCTGCATGGCCATGGTGTCTCCTCATAGCAACAGAGCCCTACCTAAGACAGTGAGAGAGTGAAAAGATACTCTTCTGTGAAGCTCAGAATATGAACAATTAAGTCCTATAACAAACAAACAACCACAAATGCCCAAAATAGAAACAACAGAAGTACAAATACTACAATATCCCCTGTTAATGGTAGTAAGTATTTGAAGAGCTTAACTTAACTGGAAACCAGTGTTTCAACTGCATCTTATATGAGAAAACTACAAAAAATTGGTTTTGTTTTATTTGTTTGTATGTTTGCTTAAGACAGGATGTTATAAAGTCTATCCTAGAACTCACAGCAATCCTCAGTCTCCTGAGGGCTAGGACCACAAACATGAGCCACCATACCCAGCTCACAACTTGTTCTTTTCTAAAATTATATTTATTTGTGTGTGTGTGTGCATGCGCACACATGCATGTGTCTATACATGTGGAGATCTGATACAAACTTTCTCTACCACATGCCCCAGGAAATGAATAACAGTATCAAGTCTGCCTCACTTTGTACACTGTTGTCAGTTGACTGAAGAAGAGTATCCGATATAAATACAACAGCTCATCCATAAATCCCTTAAGGAAACAATGCTTAAAGCAAACAGAAATATTTAAGCACATACCACAAAAAACCCACATGTGTTAAAGATTAGATGAGGTTCACTTCTTGGACTGAGAAAGGCTGAAGCTAGACAGCAGGTTTTCCTTCTCTATGTACGAACACTACAGACAAGAGGGTTGACTTCACAGTTCCCCTTTTCATCTAGGAAAAAACATGGTGGGAAGCCATTCATGCAGGGGAAAGCACAAAGATGTTCTAGAAACCAGATACAATGAAATTCAAAAGAGATGTATATAATTCACGAATCAATTGTTAGTCTAAATTATAGACTAGGTCACTCACATGCCGCAACTTGCTTTAATGATGAATATGATCAGTCAAAGAGGAAAAATTTTTAAATTTCCATAATGATTGGGGCTTATAATGCAATTCTGTATCTTAAAGGTTTCAGCAATTCTGAAGTTCAGATGGGCAGTGGTGCTGCATGCCTTTAATCCCAACAAATTCAAACTTTCCTTTTTTTCAAGAGTTTCCTAATCTCGAATTTTCTTCCATTTTCTCAGATATGGAGAGTTACAAGATTAGCACAGGATATTCTGAAGTTGAGTCCACTAAAATCCGCTGCAGACTAGAAAGCGTTTGCAGGAATAGTCTACTCTGAAGGAGCTGACTCATTGCCAGGTTTGTAAATGCTTTCTCATCCGGCTATTCTGATGTTGTGCAAAGGTGATCATGGTATGAGACCAGCTTCTGACTGCTGTGTTTGTTAACCGCACAAAGACAGGCAACTCATTTAATTCCTCTTTAGCCTCAGTATGTTATGAAATTATACTGGTGAAACTTACTTCAGAAAGGTGCTTTGAATGTTAAGTAAAATAAATATACACGGTTAGTTTATGTTTAAATGAGTTGAATTACATTAAAACAACAACATATTCTCTAGGAATAGGTATTTAATAAGGAAGAAAAATTAGTTACTTCATATGAAATATTGGAACTTGTGATAAATGACAACATTGTTTAAAATTATTTTTAGGCAGGCTCTCATAGGCTGGACTTAAACACACAATTCTTCTGTTTCAGGCCCACCACCACCACCACATCCCAATTGCTGCTGCTATTACAGTCATGAGTCAGCTACCACACCCATCTTCAGAGCTTAAAATGTAATCTATCAGCATCCATATGATATATATAGGTTTTATATATGAAAAGAGAGGCAAGTAGCCAAAGGAAAACCAGAAGTTCATGGATATAGCTAGAGAGATGAATAATTTGAATTCTAGACAAGTGGTTTTTCCAAGTTTTACAACCCCAAATTTTTTTAAATTATCCCCTCTGGGTTATTTTCATTCCTTCTTTCTTTTTCCTTCTTTCTGTTCAATCACATATTCAAAAAGAGGCCTTCTGATGATTGATCAGGTTTCCACAGTACTCAGATTAAAATGGGATGCTATAAATAACAGCCTTAATATCTATGCATATATGAATATTAGTAAAGGTGCTACAAACTAGCAATAATAAATATAAAAGTAAAAATAAAAAGTAAAAAATTAAGTAGAAGTTCAATGTACAAGGTCCAATGCTAGACTTAATTTTATTTTTCTACTAGTTTTTCCCTATGCTATTTGTTTGAATATTCCTTTAGTATTAGGATTTTGAAATGATCAGTTAATCTCTTTAAAGAACCCTGAATTAGGTATTATGATTACCCTCATTTAATTAGAAAGAAAGCTAATAAAATGACCATTTTGCCTTGGGTCACATATCCTGTGGGTCTTTGTTCTTAATTTCCATAGTCTGATTAAGGATAATTAATCCTCCAGAATACAGTCAACTCTGAATGATAAAATGACAGGTTCTGCAAAGTTCTACCCAACATCTTCAGAAGATCTCTTGGTTAAATGTGATCTGTAACTTGTGCTTCTTCCCTTTTGGAATTAAGAGTCTCATATAGGCCAGCCTTGAATTCTATGTAGCTGAGGGCACCCTTTAGCTTCTGATCCCCTTACCTCTACCTCTCGGGACTACACCACTACACTCAGCTTCTGCTGCACTGGGGATCCACACACGCTGTGCAAGATTTCACGGATTATGCAAGCTCTCTACACTGGGCTTGGCTTAAAAAATGGAATCATGGTGGAGAATTCTTGGGTCAAACTTCTACTCATCTTGCCTCTTATCAGTCCTTTCCTACCTTAATCAACCACTTACAACACAAGTTTGTGTGAGACTCTGGACAGGTATCAGAGGCATAAAGATTAGCCAGATGTTTGGCCACTTATAGTTTAAAAAAAAATTGCATGTCTCAAGAAGTAAATCTACAAAAAAAAAAAAAAAGAGAGAGAGAGAGAGAGAGAAATTTGTAAGTATGGGCTATACAAATCTTTTGGGACTAATCAAATTACTAAATACTTTTAAATGAAGTGAGCTAAAGTTAGTATTGGTAATAAATTCACATTTTAAGATTCTTTTACCATCTGCTGTCAAATATACTCTCTTAAGAATTTATCTTAGATTAATATGGTGATATATGCCTGTGAAGCACTTTAGAGGCTGAGGCAGGAAGACTACCATGGCTTTATGGCCACCTGAGGCTATAGGTAAGACACTATTCAAGAAAGTAAAAAAGTAAATAAAAACTAAGAGGGAGTAATGGTACATACCTATAATCCCAATACTCTAAATCGGGAAGCAGGAGGCTCAGGAAGTTCAAGGTTATTCTCACCTGAGGCCAGCCTGAGTTACTGCACAAGACTTCATTTTCTAATTAGTCAACTCACTTAACTAATTAAAATAAATAAACTAAAAGCACAGGCTAGCATCTGAGTGGTAGGCAGAAGGAGCCCTATATTTGAGTTTGACTAGCCTAGTCTACGTAGTAAGCTCGAGACCTAATGTGTTCTTTTCCGTGAACAGATATAAAGAAAACTTATAGGTAGGCTACTACATATAAACATTTTGATACATAAGTAGAGAGGGTGATGCACACCTTGAATCCCGATGTTCAAAAGGAAGAGACAAGAGAATGTTTGAGTGCCCACCAGCTTAGTCTACGGTACAACTTCAGACCAGGTCAGAGTTACATAGTGAGACGACCTTGCAAAAAAAACAAACAGATTAACAGTATCCCAAAATTCTCACTTGATCTAGATTTTGAAAAACAAAGCAGGTATTCATGAAAAATTCAAAAGCACTGCTCCATTATATGCCTAGCGGGTAGTAGGACATCTAGAATCATCTTGGCACCCTAAGCAGCACACTATGCACATGTTCTGATTGCTGTGAGGGGAGCCAGGGTTAATTATCTCTAGCATGGAACTTGAATATTCCACTTCATTTCTCATGTTTGATTATGCTTATATTGCTAACAAGCTCTTTTTTACTCTCTAGCAGGTAATATTTAAAATAGGTTGATAAGTCTGAGGCTCTCTCTGAGACAAGAACTTGTTTACAGAATCTGGTGTGAATTATGATAACAAAAGTCAGGTGTGCTACAGACAAGAGATAAGCCAGGGCTTCCCTGAGTTAGCCAAGTGCCAGGTTCCCTTGACGCCATCTCTCTCTCTCTCTCTCTCTCTCTCTCTCTCTCTCTCTCTCTCTCTCTCTCTCTCTCTCTCTCTTTCTCTCTCTCTCTCACACACACACACACACACACGTTAACACAACAAGCAAGCATCATTAGACAAGTTTTAAGATTCCACAAACACTCATCATGTCACCAGAGAACTGGCACTATCACTAAGCAGATCATCAGTCACCAGAACGTCTGTACTGGGTGGTAACTAAGGGAAAACTGTGTGTTGTTTCTAAGATCAGATTAGCTTTTAAAAAAAAACCCAGGATAGCTAAAACTATCCTCAACAATAAAAGGACTTCTCGGGGAATCACTATCCCTGAACTCAAACAGTATTACAGAGCAATAGTGATAAAAACTGCATGGTATTGGTACAGAGACAGACAGATAGACCAATGGAATAGAATTGAAGACCCAGAAATGAACCCACACACCTATGGTCACTTGATTTTTGACAAAGGAGCCAAAACCATTCAATGGAAAAAAGATAGCATTTTCAGCAAATGGTGCTGGTTCAACTGGAGGGCAACAATGTAGAAGAATGCAGATCGATCCATGCTTATCACCCTGTACAAAGCTTAAGTCCAAGTGGATCAAGGACCTCCACATCAAACCAGATACACTCAAACTAATAGAAGAAAAGGTGGGGAAGCATCTGGAACACATGGGCACTGGAGAAAATTTCCTGGACAAAACACCAATGGCCTATGCTCTAAGATCAAGAATCGACAAATGGGATCTCATAAAACTGCAAAGCTTCTGTAAGGCAAAGGACACTGTGGTTAGGACAAAACGGCAACCAACAGATTGGGAAAAGATCTTTACCAATCCTACAACAGATAGAGGCCTTACATCCAAAATATACAAAGAACTCAAGAAGTTAGACCGCAGGGAGACAAATAACCCTATTAAAAAATGGAGTTCGGGGTTGGGGATTTGGCTCAGTGGTAGAGCGCTTACCTAGGAAGCGCAAGGTCCTGGGTTCGGTCCCCAGCCCCGGAAAAAAAAAATTAAAAAATGGAGTTCAGAGCTAAACAAAGAATTCACAGCTGAGGAATGCCGTATGACTGAGAAACACCTAAAGAAATGTTCAACATCTTTAGTCATAAGGGAAATGCAAATCAAAACAACCCTGAGA
The DNA here is from genome assembly GCF_021556685.1 of Rattus norvegicus. Taxonomy (NCBI): domain Eukaryota; kingdom Metazoa; phylum Chordata; class Mammalia; order Rodentia; family Muridae; genus Rattus; species Rattus norvegicus. The sequence goes on along the minus strand of NC_141538.1, from coordinate 53,066,126 downwards.
TTTCACCTCACACCAGTGAGAATGGCTAAGATCAAAAACTCAGGTGACAGCAAATGCTGGAGAGGATGTGGAGAAAGAGGAACACTCCTCCATTGCTGGTGGGACTGCAAACTGGTACAACCATTCTGGAAATGAGTCTGGAGGTTCCTCAGAAAATTGGACATTGAACTACCTGAGGATCCAGCTATACCTCTCTTGGTCATATACCCAAAAGATGCCCCAACATATAACAAAGACACATGCTCCACTATGTTCATAGCAGCCTTATTTATAATAGCCAGAAGCTGGAAAGAACCCAGATGCCATTCAACAGAGGAATGGATACAGAAAATGTGGTACATCTACACAATGGAATATTACTCAGCTATCAAAAACAATGACTTTATGAAATTCATAGGCAAATGGATGGAACTGGAAAATATCATCCTGAGTGAGGTAACCCAATCAGAGAAAACACACATGCTATGCACTCATTGATAAGTGGATATTAGCCCAAATGTTCAAATTACCCAAGATGCACAGAACACAGGAAACTCAAGAAGGCTGACCAAAATGTGAATGCTTCACTCCTTCTTTAAAAGGGGAACAAGAAAACCCTTGGCAGGGAATAGGGAGGCAAAGTTTAGAACAGAGCAGAAGGAACACCCATTCAGAGCCTGTCCCACATGTGGCCCATACATATACAGTCACCCAATTAGATAAGATGGATGAAGCAAAGAAGTGCAGGCTAACAGGAACCGGATATAGATCTCTCCTGAGAGACACAGCCAGAATACAGCAAATACAGAGGCGAATGCCAGCAGCAATCCACTGAACTGAGATCGAAGGAATCAGAGAAAGGTCTGGAAGAGCTTGAAGGGGCTCGAGACCTCATATGAACAACAATGCCAAGCAACCAGAGCTTCCAGGGACTAAGCCACTACCCAAAGACTATACATGGACTGACCCTGGACTCTGACCTCATAGGTAGCAATGAATAGCCTAGTAAGAGTACCAGTAGAAGGGGAAGCCCTTGGTCCTGCCAAGACTGAACCCCCAGTGAAAGTGATTGTTGGGGGGAGGGTGGTAATGGGGGAAGGATGGGGAGGGGAAGCCCATATAGAAGGAGAGGGGGAGGGGTTAGGGGGATGTTTGTCCGGAAACCGGGAAGGGGAATAATAATTGAAATGTAAATACGAAATACTCAAGTTAATAAAGATAAAAAAAAAGATAAGAAATGTAAATAAAAATATCCAATAAAAAGATGAATTTATGTTAAAGTGGGCTATCGAAAAACCTTTATAATTCCAAATCTGAACATGAGAACAAATATTCTCATTTTTCGAACAGAAGAAATGCTTTTCTTCCCTTATAGTTTCAAGCATCCAGCAAAGAGCAAAGAGTCTTTAAACCAATGGAAGGAATTTCAAAGTTGGGAGTTGGATCTGTTTAGTGCGATCCTTGGTTTCTTTGGTATTTTTAAAATGGTTCTTTAAGGTTCATTTCCTTTTCTATGTGGTATAATTCTTGAAAATATAGAATTGTAAGTCCCATTTCCCTACATGCTCCCACTCAGGAGGTCATGTGTTTAGTTCTGATGTGATATTTGTTCAACCCCCAATCCTCATGTGTTTTTTAAAGTGTTAATATGTTAGATAGCTGAGTAATTATAATCACATCATAAAAATTTATGCAAATAGGAACATAGAGACAGATTGTGAAGAATTTCAGCTATAATGTTATGAACTGCTATGGCTACTAACTGTGTGTTCATACTCAGACTTGAAAAATAAAAAGTGTATGTATAATATAAAAAAAAAGTCAAGGTATCTTCGTATTTTGTTGTATAAAGTATAACCTTTACCACAAGCTATGAACAGTGGCTAATAAATAAAAAGACAGTAATAGGGGTTGGGGATTTAGCTCAGTGGTAGAGCGCTTGCCTAGGAAGCGCAAGGCCCTGGGTTCAGTCCCCAGGTCTGAAAAAAAAGAACCCCCCCCAAAAAAGTAATATATCTATCCATTACATGTAATCTAGAGATAGATAAGTCACTCCTATTGAGAATAGCACGAATGGATTCATCAGGTACACGTTATTGTGATTATGATTATATTAACAGCTCCAAGCAGCAATCTGAAATCTAAAACCACATTAAACTATTTTTAATTATAATTTTATCACAATACCTGGAAAGAGTAAGCACAATGTTTTCAATTACTTTCCAGGGCAAAAATATGAGCAAACAACAAAGTAGCTTAAAATAAAATTAAACAGGAACTTGGCTCAAAGCCTGATGACTTGTTCTTCACCTCTGGGGCGCACTGTGGAAGAAAGAGACACCAATGCTCCAAAGCGGCCCTCTGACCTCCACACATGTCCACACTCCCACATATCACTTACACAGACAAAAGTAAATAATGAAAACATGTAACCCTATAATAAAGCATCTGCCACTCAGACACTGTAAGATTTGGAACCCCAGAGACAAATCTCCTCTCTTCCAAAACTACTAGTTGTATTCATTTTCCCAGTTACAACTGCATTTGAAGAATACGGATAAGATTTCAATTCTTCAGCAACCATTATTCCATAAAAATAAACTCCAGTCAAAATGTCTCAAAGCAACAATGACACTATGGTCGTGAAAACTGAGATGGAAAATGTCTTAGTAGCATACTAGACTCCAGCAAGATGCCAGGACAAGATTAAACCTATAAAGGTTTCCTAACTCCTAACATTAAAAATGTGACCATAGCTGGGCATGATGGTGCTTGCCTTTAATCCTAACACTTGGGAGACAGAAGCACAATGGTCTCTATGTGTTTGATACCATTCTGGTCTTCAGAGCAAATTCCAGGACTGCTAGGGCTACATAGAAAGACCCTGTCTCAAAAATCAAACATCCTTTCCCGCTCCCTAGAAGAAATGTTGAGTATTATCTGGAATCTGGTAAAGAGTCTTTCCAAACAGTCTTCTTCCGCTCCAGGCAGGGCAGGCAACATCAAGCATCTGCGTCACATATGCTGACCTCACACTAACACAATCATAATCAACATGGAAAGAGACACTCTTAACAAATAGTACAGATACTATCTGTTATTCCCCCAAAGGGTCACTGGGTAGAGATCCAAGTAAGGTAAGGAGAAGTCCTAGACTTGATTCTTCTATCTCAAAAGTCTGAATTGTATTTTTTAAAAACCTTGCCAATCAATCACTATAGCCAAAAGACACTATAAAGTATCAAGTAATCATAAAGTGTGGAGAACCTCAGACATTCTATTTGGCATATGCCAGACAGTTATGACCAATCCGTCTTACGGCCACTATCTGTACTTCTCGGAGGTGCTGCTGACACTGCAAAAAGAAAGAAATCACCTACCAAAAAACCACATATTTGGTTTGTTAAGTGTTTTTCTTATGGCTTGACAAAGACATGGTAAAAGTAGCAAGAGGTCTTCATTTTTGGTGTTTGTTTCTTGGGAAAGACTTTTTTGTTAAAAATTGTTTCTTAGAAAACACGAGTTCTCTGAAGTGTGGCCCTACAACTAGCTCAGACGGCAGCTGATGGCACTTTCCCTAATTCAGAGCGTATTGGTAGTCCTTTCCCAGTGAAGATCATGTAATCAACATCTCCAAAGTACAAAAGGGCCCTGTCAACAAGGCTTGGTGGCTTTTGCTACAATACTTTGCTCTTGCAATATCGTGCCTTACTATAAGACATCAGAAAATCCAGACACACAATTCAATGCCGAGGGGCTAGTGCATTATGGTGTAGCCAATCTGTATGGCTTTTTATGGTTTGTTTTTGTTGTTGGGTTAGAGAGTAAACCCAGGGCTTTGCACAGGCTACACAAATGCTCTAGCATTTGTCCACACCTTGCCTTTTGTCTCAAAAGTACACTAATAAATTAACACTATATCATTGCCTTCTGCAGAGATTAGAGCAGGCAGGAGGCTTGAACTAGAATGTATTCACTTTTCCAACTTGGGCCTAGCACAATGGCTCCTGCAAAGAAGGGTGGGGAGAAGAAGGGCCGGTCTGACATCAAGGAGGTGGTGACCCGAGAATACACCATCAACATTCACAAGCGCATCCATGGAGTGGCTTCAAGAAGCGTGCTCCTCGGACACTCAAAGAAATTCGGAAATTTGCCATGAAGGCAACGGGAACCCCAGATGTACGCACTGATACCAGGCTCAATAAAGCCGTCTGGGCCAAGGGAATAAGGGATGTTCCGTACAGCATCCGAGTACGTTTGTCTAGAAAGCGTAACAAGGATGAGGATTCACCAAACAAGCTCTACACACTGGTAACCTACGTGCCTGTTACACATTCAAGTATCTACAGACGGTCAGTGTGGATGAGAGCTAACCCGCTGGATGTCAAATAAAGTTGCAGAACTGCCTGCCCACCCCCGCCCAAAGAGAAAGTATCCTCTCACATTGTGTAATCCATGACCTCGAGTGTTCTTGTCATATTAATTCCTTCTTGAGGGTCACTGGGTCCAGGAGGGCTTCTGGAGAAAGCTTAGCTGGCCATAGTTGCTCACTGACCACTATGTCCCAAGAGCAACAGGCTGCTTCCTTCAGGTGACCCATAAACTGCACAAAATGTCTTCTTTATGTGCTAAAGTCTGCCCTCCAGCTACTTTTTTCAGCCCTTTCCTCTCTCTGGCTCCATTCCAGGCCTTGGGAATTACTGCTTAGTGCCTCGTATCACCTGTGGCCATGATCCCACACAGATTCGGCTGTTTAGAATGTCGGTGTGCTGTGCTTTCCATGGCCCACAAATGCTGGTAATCTCTTGAGATCTGAAACCACTCTGGCCCTTTGGCTGCTGCTAGGCAGTTCCTGCATGCATGGTGTTATGAGGCAGATTTCAGCCTTTGAGGCAATACTTCAGAGTTTCAAGATTCTTTTCTAAAGGACAGAATTGTCCTTGCTATATATACTTTCTAGGAATAAATGGTGTTTTTATCGTACTGTAAACGTAGACTTTAGTAAATGAATGCTAATCTTTATTGTTAACCTGATACACACAGAAATAAGGAGCCACCATGGAAAAACAGCCTCCGTCAGATGATCTATGAGTATTGTCTATGGGGTATCTTCATGACGTCTACTTAATGTGAGAGTGGGCAGTCTGGTGTGGGTGGTATTATCCCAAAGTGACAGCCCTAGGATATATAAGAAAAGTAGTTGAAGGTAGAACCTGGAACCAAGCCAGCAAGTCTCTGCCTCAAGCTCCTAACCTGTTGCCTTTAAGCACGGACACTCTACAGAGCTAAGATGAAATAAACCCTTTTCTTTCCAGGTCGTTTTGGTAATAAATGTATAATCACAGCACAGGGCAACGCACTACAACAGCAATGGAATGAAGCCGGAACAAGACCTCCTGTAAAAAGAGACTGATGTGAAAGGTGGCTGGGCCACAGATCACTTATTTAAAACCTACAGGACTGCATGATTCTTATTGAGTTAGTAAATGCCAACTTACTGTAACTTCTAGAGAAAGAAGGACGAGGTTGGGACATATCTCGGTTGTAAGTGCTTCCCTAGCATACATAAAACCTTGGGTTTGAGCCCCTACACCACAAAAAAGAGGAAAACAAAGGAAAGAAAAGAAAGATGAAATCTTAATTTATAAGCATTTATCTGAAAGGAGATTAAACATACTTAACCTATGTAAAACCAAATGCATCCCTCTTGTCCTGTTGAATTAACTTTTTTCTTATACTGTGTATCATTTCTTTATTGGTAATCTCAGCCTCTACAAGGGAATTAATTAAGAGTTATCCCAAATTTTCTCATACTCAAGACCAAACATTATTTTTTCTTTCTGTCCTTTCATCCTTCCTTTTAAAAAAGTGTGCTTTAAATCATTTACAAGTATTAAAAAGTGCTTCAGAGAGAAAAATGATACTGGTCAGAAACTGAACATTAAGAAAACGTAAGACAAGGATTCAAATGAGTATAGCACAAAATCTTCCTATTCATAACCTGATGTATAAGTATTCACAAGAGTAACAGTGGCAACATACAGCACATGGATAGGTGGAGTGAGTGAAAACATTACAAAGGGACTGAGAGGAACTGACGATACTGTCAGAAAGCTTCTATAATGCTCATGAAACAATGTACTGTTATTTAAGACAGACATACATTAGTGACAAATGTTCGACAAATGCTGGTATACACTTAGGAACTGTAAAGGGTATTATTAATATACTGACATTGAAGAGAAATGGAATAATATAAAATACAGATTTCAAGTACAGACATCAGAAAAAGAGAAAGTTTTTTTTTTTTTTTTAATTATAAAAAAGGTACTGAACTGCCAAGATGTCTCATGGAAGAGAACATTGAAAATAGCCAGGGTTACAGAGAAACTCTGCCTCAAAAAACCAAACACAAACCAAACAAACCAAGAAAGGGGGCAGAAGAAAGGAAGCACTTTAAATATAAGATGCAAATAAATTCAAAATGGAAGGATAGGGCCACAGGAGGACTTAGAGGGTAAAGCATGTGTTGTAAGGCCAGGCATAATGATCCTTGCCTTTAGGATCAGTACTCATGCACAGAGAGAGGCAGGTGGATCTCTGTGAGTCTATCTATCCTAATCCACACAGAGCGTCCCACAATAGCCAAGGTTACAGAAGAAAGCCCTGTCTCAAAAAAAAAAAAAAAGAAAGCATGGGTGGTACAAGTTTGGCAAATTATGGTCAATCCCTAGAACTGGTACAAGGGGAAAACACACTTCATAAAAATTATCCTCTAAATTACACATGGGACATGCATGTGCCCATGTACAGACAGACGGGCAGACACACATACACACTCCAAATATGTTTTAAAAATATAAATAAGTATATAGAACTAAAACCAGAGAACACTGATTTAAAGAGCATGGTAATGCCTACACTAACTTCAAATGAGGTAGATATCAGAGCAGGACACTGCCAGAGAAAGAGGAAGGCATTACATAATGACAAAGTGCTCAACTCTCCAGGAAGACATAACATCCTTAGCACGCGTCCTTGGGCGATGTGCTGACGCATGCCTGTAACCCTAGCACTCAGGAAGCAGAAGCAGGAGGACTAGGAGTTCAAGAACAGCCTGGGACACCTAAGAGTCTGTCTCAAAAATTACTGATTTTAAAAATAGAAACAAAACAATAACCAAAATACATGTGCCTGAAATTAAGATAAAACCAGAGCATTATACATTGAACAAAGAATTAATGAAACTAAGAAAAAACACCAATTCTACTATAACTCTGACAGATGTCTCAACATCCAGAGCTGCCACTCAGCAGTGTTCTTCGTGTGATTCACAGAGCTAAAGAAAGAAAAACAAGGACACAGCATAACTAAATACAACGTGAGTCAACTGACTCCACTAACATGGGGCGTCCACTCAGCAACCAAAGAGGTGATAACTGTTTGCTGCTGTTGTTTTCAAATTCATACGGAACATTTTCCAGAGAAAATATATTCTGAGTCACAAAAGCATAGTAACATTTTATTGAAGGTGATTTATGTTTTCAGACTTTAATGAAATCCAAGCAGAAATCAATAACTGAAATATGCTAGGAAATCCTCAAGTATCTGGATTCTAAACATTATTCAAACTAATATAGACATAAAAGACTAAAGAAAAAATAAAAATATTTTAGATTAAAATTAAAAGGCATGATTTATCAAAATTTATGAGATATCATAAAGGTAGAATTGTCATAGAGTTTCTATTGCTATGATAAAACACAATGACCAAGATAATTTGGAGAGGGGAATAAGTGTTCATTTTAAGTTACAGATTGTAGTCCCTCATTCAAAGAAGTCAAGACAAGAGCCCAAAAGGAGTAGCTAATGTATCGTCCAGAGGTGTGCTGCTTCCTGGCTTGCTCAGCCTGCTTTCTTACAGGACCCAGGACCAGCAGCTGAAGGTGGTACCACCCACAATGAACTCCACGTCAATCATTAAGATGTCCTATAGACTTGCTCACAGACCAGGACTATGGACTCTCTCTATTAAGTTTCCTTTTCCTCATAACCTTAGCTCTTGATGAGTCAACATAAAAACTAGCCAGCACACAGTGAGCAGAGGAAAATTCATAGCACTGAAATAATTTTTTGAAAATAACTAAAATTAGTAAGTTTCCATCTTAGAACATTCTAGAGAAAGAGAAAATGTCTTTAACTAATCAGAAGAAATAACAATTTCAACAGAAAATATAATGGAAAGTATCAGAGAAACAAGTCTACTATAAGAAATAAAAGTCATCACTACTGATCCTAGTGACAAAAAGATAATAAATGAGTATTATTGGGCCCAAAACATGGCTAGGTCAATAGATGCTTGCCCTACAAGCCAGGCTACCTTGATTTTATCCCCAGAATCCATATAAAGATGAAAGGAGAAAAATGACTCCACAAAGTTGGCCCCTGATCTTAGACGGACGGACGGACGGACGGACGGACAGACAGACAGACAGGCATGCACATGCATACACACAAAAAATTTTTAAAAATCAATTAAAAATAATACTATAAAGGAAGTACAACTCAAACTAAAAATTAGGAATTATTTTACCTATTAGAATGGTTATCATCAACAACCCTAAAATTGATGATGATATGGTTTGCTCAATTTCAATGCATTATGCTAATTGCAAGTTCTTTTATAAAAACAAAATTCAATATATATTTAAAAAAGTATCCAAATAAATATACAGGCTGATGCAAGTCACATGAGGAGAAATGGGTAACTAACGAGACAGACTGTGGCTGAAGGCTGAACATGCAGTCGGTGCAACTGATCTTCAGGTGAAAAGACCCTGAGCAGCTCCAGGGTACCTTACTCTCTAAAACAAAACACACACAATGTGAGCCGGCAAGAGACACGGACAGAGAAAGAACTGTTAAGCAAATGGCATCACAACTTACAGATCTGGGAATCTTTCATTCTATACAAACGTAAAACCTAGAAGTGTTAACAGAACACTCCAGATCGCTTGGTCATTTGCTTGATAAGAGAGACTGTGGAATTACAACAGTAGACACATGAGCAGTGTAGTTGACAGAGGAGACTGGAATGAAAACTATGGGATGCATTCTACAGGGAGGCACCATAGCAACCTTGGCCTCCTGGGCCTGGGTTGGTCAGCCCACCTCTGTAGTTTCAATGAGCTATGTTGCTGCCATTGGCTGGCTAGTAAACTATGTGGACCTGTTGGTTTCAGTCCTAGAGTATAAGCCCACAGCATTACATTGGTTTCCTAGGTTCCAGGAATGGTATTCCCATCCCCATGCTTACATGCTAGCACTTTATAAAATGAAGTAACTCCTCTGCCCAAGAAAACAGTTCTATCTCCCCTTAACAAGTCTGATTTTGCTAAGTAGTAATTTTTAGTTGGCTCCTTCCCCACATCAGCCAGGCTCTTCTCTAACACTCCCAACCAGAATTTCTTGAAGCCAGCATTAGATCTTTTGAAAAAATTGGCAATTATATAGGCAGCCTACATATTCAAGAAATGAGAAAGGCATAGAAAAGAAAAGAATGTCAGAAGGAAAGACCAGGGAAATGGTTCAGCAGGTAAAAGGGCTTTACCATGAATATGATAACCCTAGTTCTATCCCAAGGACTCAAAGTAGAAGGAAATAAGATACAAAAACTGACCTCTAATCTACTCAGCTATACACACACACACACACACACACACACACACACACACACACACAGAGGTTAGGGGTACATTATTAAAAGCTCTAAAAATTTAAAGGGAAAAATGAGTCAGATGAGACTATAGAAGCCATCCACCAAGCTGTGTGTGTAGGAAAACAAAAGTCTGTGAATTGAGGGAGACTCACTTCTCTTATCAACAGTGTTATACCAGAGGCAGCAGTAAACAGACATGGTCTCCCATGGCAGCTTGGTTCTGTCTTTGTTAAGATAGAATGCTAACTAGAAGTTGAACACAGTTTGTGGTGACAGGTTCAAATCATTCCATTATCAAATAATTCAGCAAGGAAGTACTCCGTCATTAACACCAAATGACACAATTCCCCCACTTCCCCGTCAGCCCTGCTATAACAAGATCCTGAGCAGTTTCTTTTGTCACGCTCCTTGACAATTTCTTTCCCCTCCTTCACCTCTTTTGCTCCTATGGATGTATTAACTGTTTACTCTACAAAGACAGTCTCAAGTTGTCTGCTTTCTGGTCTTTCGCCATCTAGTCCTGGTATACATAGTTCGCATCTTCAGCCCAATAAACTCCACACCCACTGCAAAGTTTGTGCCCTCTTACCCACTACATTTTCTTCTGGGGTTCCAAACATACTTATAAAGTTCCTCAACCAAACCAACTTTACTATGTGCTGTTTCTAGCAACTAAGCCATTTTCCTACTTCATTTTTATACACTCTAAAACACAGAAGTGACTAGGCATCTGTGGCAGTATATTCACAGCAGCAGTGAAACATTTTCCCATGCCATCAGTCACTGTATGGATGTCTCAGTCAGCCCACGCATTCCTTCGGTCAGGTATCTTTTTATTTTCTGTACATAACAATACATTGATGGCTCTCAGTGAGTACATAATGAATAGTGACAAATCAGCTGGAACTAGCAGTTCTACTTATACTTGAAGTCTGAAAGACAAGTAGGAATAGTAATTTTTCCTTATTCATAAATTATAGCCTGAAAAAGATAAAAGGGTCTTTGTTCCTTGGTAATGAATTCATGTAATTTACAGTTAATTTATTCTAAATTCCCTTGAGAGCATTAGCATGCCCTATACTTCCTATAATGAATGCATGCTTAAATGTCCATGCAACTTATATATATATGTGCATGGACACATATATATATACACACACATAAAAATGAGGATACTAGTGAAAAGAGAGAAATTTTATGTTCGAGAAATTTATGTAACTTTGCAGCATTATATAAGTAAAAATATATCTAATGTTTATACAACTCATTTTTTCAAGCAAACTAACATTTAAAAAGGTCTTGTCTAGATTTCTGTTGATGAGTGAAACAGATTCTATTTATCAGTATGAGTATAAAGTATCTTTCAATAATAAATACAGATAATCTCCCCCTCAAGTTTCTAGAAATTACAAACAGAGGTTTCTAATTAAAAGAACACAGGTGCCAATTTTATAAAACACAATGGTTAAGCCTGTCTGGTTCTTAACAGACAACGCTGTTGTGATAAAGAGGTGCCTAGTAACCAAAGTTGCTACTGAGGTGAAACACATTCCTTATGAGAAAGCATAGTTTTTAAACAAAAGTCATAAACAGTAGAGAGCAATATAATAAAAATTAAAGTACTGGAAACTACTAGTTCCACCACTGTACATAGTTTTGCAACATTTGTGAGTCCTAAGTGTCTCTACTACCTCGTTTTTGTAGACCTAGCAATCTAGCTTTCTAAGATAGTTTTCTGATGTACACAAAGAATGAAGCAAACCCAGCTACTCCCTCCCCCAAATACTCTCCCGTGAGACTCAGAGCTTGATATGAGTTCCATTTCCCAGAGATAAAAGGCCTGCACTAACAATGATGTGCCCTTTTTATAATAAATTTCCATATTTATATTTTGAAGCTGTCATATGCTAGAGGATATTAAATATCCTCTCATTATAATTAACTCTTAAAGCCAAAATAAATTACTTGATTCAACAGACATTGAAAGTTAAAGGAATATAATTATATCATTAATTATTTTGAAACTATTTTAATAATTAAAGCTGCTTAATCTAGTCATGATTTTTGTTAGGAATGCACACTGGCTAAAAAGCTCAAATCTCCTTTTATCCTTAAGATAGAAACAAGAATTTGAATTTTAGGGTATATAGTAACTAAATAATACATTGGGCCACATTTTAATAATAAACCAAACCAAACTTTTAATTTTTAAATTCCATATTCAATTGTATAAAACATAAACCACTGAATTATAACGTGGTTTCGCTTTGCAGTAAGCTATTGTAATGCCATAAAAATATTTTACCCCTTTAAAAATGTCTATACCAAAAATTAGAGAAATACATCTTAGGAAGTAACAGGAGCTCTGTACCCTGAGGACCAATATACAAAATATCTTGGCTTGAATAATCTATAGATTTCTGATGTTCCAAAAGAGATCATCTGGACTCTAGACTGAAAGACTAGGGACAGAATGGAATTTAAAGTTAACTTAAAGGGAGGTAAGAAAGTAAAAAGTCTGAATGAAAGCGGCACTGAGACTAACAAATCTAGAAATCATTTGCACAGAGTAACTAAGAACCTTTCCTCCCCTGGGTTTCTTGTCAGAACAGCAGGGTAACGTGTAAAACTGTTCTAACAGTCCAGCACCTCCTGGACCCGCGGGCTCTCTGCGTCTTTCTTCAGCTCACTCGCCTGCTCCCGCTCTTGGGAGTGCCTTCGCTGGCTCCATATCACTCAGCTCTCTCCAGCTTGGGGCTCTCGTCCACCTAGCAGCTGTGTGGAGGGCACAGCAGCTGTCACTAACCTTAACTGAAAAGGCTCCAGTAGAAGAGAGACACCTCCTCTTCTCCCACCTTCCAGCCTGCCTGATCTATTCTATTTTTTTTCTATTTCTATTCTATTTTCTGTTTCTATCTTTTTCTATTTCTATCAAAATTTAGAAATTGGTCCTCAAGCTTCCTAAAGAGCAAGGGCAAGTTTTAGGAATCAGTTATTTCCTTCCACCAACTGGAGTGGGGTTAGGGTACCAAAGACAGAACTCAGGTTCAAATATACTCGGCAAACACCTTTATACATTGAGCCAGCTCGGTGCCCCTGTTTTTAAATTATGTTAATGAGACTAAGTACCCAGGAAAGGGAACCCTAAATTCCCTAGTAACATTCAGATTTTTATCAAAAGATATAAGATATAAGATACTCTTTTATTTCCTTGAAATACTAAGATCATTATACTTTAGTATGAATTAAATTTTGTTAGTTATCATTCTTGGTTCTTAGAATAATTTTGAAATGGACTCATAAGGAAACTTGAGAACAATTTTAAGAAAACTTGAGAGTCAAACAACAGGGCCAGCACACTGTAAATCTTAGCAGCTGCTGGGAAGAGGAGGAAGAAGGAGACACAGGTTTGCTTTCTGAGGTAGAACTGGGGAACCGAGGGAGATTCAGCAATGGGAGTCTTCAAGTCTGTAGAGAGTGAGAGTGGGCAAGGTCAGGGCAGGCAGGCGTAGTATTTGGGCCTCTGTGTCAATAAGGGAAGGGAAAGGTAAGGCTTGCTATGAGGATCTGTACCCAACAGCATTGGGAAGGGGCTACTGTGCGGACCTCATTATGAGTAGGGAGGGTTACTTCTCTTATCATTGTAACACCTCTTCAAGTATATCAGCGTGACTCTTGAAGTTAGAACTTTTGTTGAGAAGTTTCCTTGTTTGGGTAATTGACAGGCGCCTTCGCTTAACAATTAAGTCAGGGGAAAAAGCTTATCTTTCTGATTTAGATTCTGTGTTATAAAAAAGGAAGAAATCTACACATACACAAAGGATTTACTTTAACCTACCTTTGACCTAGGTGGTCCACAGGAGAAGTCCAAGACACAGTGACTTTGATATTTGTGAGCCTCTCTACCATAGAGAGAGCGAGAAAAGGAAAAAAAATATCACCATAAAACTCAAAGACTGACCACTTCACCAAAGGAGTAAAACTAAGCTTTGAAACAGCACAATCTGCTGGCTAAAGATCAGACGGACACAGTCAGTCAGGACGCTAACCTGCTGTCCTCACTACATCCTTGTAGTGTAGACGAGCCCACAACTAAACTGCAGTACCAATCAAAGGGCAAGAATAATGGCCAGTAACAGTCAGTAAAGCGCTGATTTTACACTATGAGGACCTAAATTCAAACCTCCAGAATCCATGCAAACAGCCAGGTGCGCTGACTAATGCTTGTAATCCTGACGACGGCAAGAAGAAGGTAAAGCCTGCGAGCCAGATAGCCAGGTCCACTTGGTTAAGCTCCAGGTCAATGAAAGACCTGTCTTAAACAAGAGAGAGAAGGCGCCTGCAGAAGAAACACCCCAGACTGTCCTGTTAGCTCCACAAATGCACACATGACCTACACACAAACATGCACACAAAGAAATGTAAAGAATTCCGTGAAAGATACAATAACCTTGCAGGAAAAGATTGTCGGCAATGCAGAGTAACAATTTATAACTATTCCAAAGAACAAATAAATCTGGATTTTAAATAAAAATGGCCATTTTACCAAAAGCAATCTACAGATTCAATGCAATCCCCATCAAAATACCAATCCAATTCTTCAAAGAGTTAGACAGAACAATTTGCAAATTCATCTGGAATAACAAAAAACCCAGGATAGCTAAAGCTATCCTCAACAACAAAAGGACTTCAGGGGGAATCACTATCCCTGAACTCAAGCAGTATTACAGAGCAGTAGTGATAAAAACTGCATGGTATTGGTACAGAGACAGACAGATAGACCAATGGAATAGAATTGAAGACCCAGAAATGAACCCACACACCTATGGTCACTTGATTTTTGACAAAGGAGCCAAAACCATCCAATGGAAAAAAGATAGCACTTTCAGCAAATGGTGCTGGTTCAACTGGAGGGCAACATGTAGAAGAATGCAGCTCGATCCATGCTTATCACCCTGTACAAAGCTTAAGTCCAAGTGGATCAAGGACCTCCACATCAAACCAGACACACTCAAACTAATAGAAGAAAAACTAGGGAAGCATCTGGAACACATGGGCACTGGAAAAAATTTCCTAAACAAAACACCAATGGCTTACGCTCTAAGATCAAGAATCGACAAATGGGATCTCATAAAACTGCAAAGCTTCTGTAAGGCAAAGGACACTGTGGTTAGGACAAAACGGCAACCAACAGATTGGGAAAAGATCTTAACCAATCCTACAACAGATAGAGGCCTTATATCCAAAATATACAAAGAACTCAAGAAGTTAGACCACAGGGAAACAAATAACCCTATTAAAAAATGGGGTTCAGAGCTAAACAAAGAATTCACAGCTGAGGAATGCCGAATGGCTGAGAAACACCTAAAGAAATGTTCAACATCTTTAGTCATAAGGGAAATGCAAATCAAAACAACCCTGAGATTTCACCTCACACCAGTGAGAATGGCTAAGATCAAAAACTCAGGGGACAACAGATGCTGGCGAGGATGTGGAGGAAGAGGAACACTCCTCCATTGTTGGTGGGATTGCAAACTGGTACAACCATTCTGGAAATCAGTCTGGAGAATCCTCAGAAAATTGGACATTGAACTGCCTGAGGATCCAGCTATACCTCTCTTGGGCATATACCCAAAAGATGCCCCAACATATAACAAAGACACGTGCTCCACTATGTTCATTGCAGCCTTATTTATAATAGCCAGAAGCTGGAAAGAACCCAGATGCCCTTCAACAGAGGAATGGATACAGAAAATGTGGTACATCTACACAATGGAATATTACTCAGCTATCAAAAACAACGAGTTTATGAAATTCGTAGGCAAATGGTTGGAACTGGAAAACATCATCCTGAGTGAGCTAACCCAATCACAGAAAGACATACATGGTATGCACTCACTGATAAGTGGCTATTAGCCCAAATGCTTGAATTACCCTAGATGCCTAGAACAAATGAAACTCAAGACGGATGATCAAAATGTGAATGCTTCACTCCTTCTTTAAAAGGGGAACAAGAATACCCTTGGCAGGGAAGAGAGAGGCAAAGATTAAAACAGAGACTGAAGGAACACCCATTCAGAGCCTGCCCCACATGTGGCCCATACACATACAGCCACCCAATTAGACAAGATGGATGAAGCAAAGAAGTGCAGACCGACAGGAGCCGGATGTAGATCGCTCTTGAGAGACACAGCCAGAATACAGCAAATACAGAGGCGAATGCCAGCAGCAAACCACTGAACTGAGAATAGGACCCCCGTTGAAGGAATCAGAGAAAGAACTGGAAGAGCTTGAAGGGGCTCGAGACCCCATATGTACAACAATGCCAAGCAACCAGAGCTTCCAGGGACTAAGCTCCTACCCAAAGACTATACATGGACTGACCCTGGACTCTGACCTCATAGGTAGCAATGCATATCCTAGTAAGAGCACCAGTGGAAGGGGAAGCCCTGGGTCCTGCTAAGACTGAACCCCCCAGTGAACTAGACTGGTGGGGGGAGGGCGGCAATGGGGGGAGGGTTGGGAGGGGAACACCCATAAGGAAGGGGAGGGGGGAGGGGGATGTTTGCCCGGATACCGGGAAAGGGAATAACACTCGAAATGTATATAAGAAATACTCAAGTTAATAAAAAAAAAAATGACATCATGTAATTTTCAGGCAAATGGATGGAACCAGAAAATAAAAATCATCCTGAGCAAGATAAAAAAAAAAATAAAAAAAAAGGAAAAAAAAAGAAAAAAAAAAGAAAAATGAAGGCAATATTAGTAAGCAGTCCATCTTAGAGCATACAAATGCTCTTTGATTTAATTTGGAAAATGGTAACCTAATGTATAGTAAGATTTATGTCAACTAAGATAATTTATTTATGTATATTAAGCTATCTATAGCAAGATTAATGCATACTAAGATTTTTTAATTAAATGCATGTATGGCTTTAAAAGAAAAGCTCAAAAGAATAATTAAAGTAAACTCTGGGCATGGTAGCACATGCCTTTAATCCCAGAACTCTAAAAGCAAAAGCAAAAGCAAGCAGATCTCTGAGAGTTCAAGGTCAGCCTGGTCTAGGCCAGCTAGGGCTACATATTTAGACCTTGTCTCAAACAAGGTAGGGAGGGGAGGTTAGACCAGGGTCTGATAGTTTAGCAGCAGAATTCTGGACCTGTGACTCTGTCCATAGGACCTCTACCAAGTAATCCAAAACTACCTGTAGCTCCCATTCCAAAGGATCTGATGTCCTGGCTTCTTCAGGCTTGCACAAGCAGACAAGCAAGCAAGCAAACATACCCACACCTATAAATTTAAAAATAAACAAAGCATAGTGTCCATCACACTGTTATTTAAATTAATAAGAACCAACTTTTTAAAATTTTAAGAGAAAACCTACTACATAAGCTGAAACAAAGTAACTGTGAACTAAAGTTCCAAGGGGGTGGGAGAGGAGTTCAAAGCTAAGTAAGAACTTCAGTGAATAGAGCTAGAATATTGTAGAATGTCATATTAAGAGCCAAACTACTTGATTCTTAGACTTTTAAATAGCAATTTACTGCACATCTCAGTGTGTTAGCTTCTAGTAATTATTTTATATGTCTTTTGGGGGAACCACCCCAAACGCTAAGAATGCCATCAGATACCGTCTGAGGCCTACAGCAAGTTTCTCCATTTTGCTGTAATATATCCACCAACATATTTGAAAAGTGTGTTGACTTATGGCACTATAAAAACTTTATAACTGTTACGACCCCAAAATATCGCATTTGGGACAACAATCTGTGTTCCTGGACCATGATACCATATTGGGTTCCAGAATAAACTATTTCTTATTACTTAGAGGTAAAGCTGTAGCTACACTGTCTTACTTTCTATTGCTGTAATGAGACACCGTGACTCACTAAGTTTTTTAACAAAACTTAAAAGAGAAAATTTCAATTGGGGGTTCACAGTTCCAAAGGACTAGAGTTCATAAATATAATAGTGGGGAGCATGGTGGCAGCAGGCATGCTGCTGAAGCAAAGCCGAGAGAAAGCTCTCATCTTGAGCACAACCATAAGACAGAGAGAACACAATAGGAATGGCATGAGTCTTCTGAAACCTCCAAGCCTGCAGAGAGGAGCACACTTCCTACAAAAAGGCCACGTCTAACTCTCTTTCCCAAACACTCCTACCATCTAGGGACCAAGCATCCAAATATAAGGACCTATGGAAGAGACACTGTCATTCAAGTCAGCACATACACTAAAATTTAGTTACACTTACAGAGACTGTTTGAGGACAAGGTTGGAGTAAATATTTTAACAAAATGTACAGTAAAATGGTAGTACAAATAAAAGCTCATGAAGGATTCCTTCAAGAGTAGGAGAAGCAACGTCTTAGAGAGAGCTCTAGGCATAACATACAAGAGTGAGCAAGCAGCAGGGAAAGAATGTCTTACTTTCAAATAATAAAGATATGCATCTACTTATGAGTACAGGAAAGGGGAAGATACTAATACAAAGTTCACCTAAGTTCCAAGAAAATATGGATGAAAATGCAACTAACTCCTATGTGATCAGATACTTTTTAAGGGTCAGGTTATACAAGGAAAATAATAAAAAACAAGGGTAGAAGTAATAAAGCAACATAGTTTAGCACACTAATTCTGAGCAGAACTTAAATTATCTTGTTAAAAGGCGAGACAGGCCAGCATGATGACTCAGCAGGGAAAGATGCTAAGTCGGATGGTCTGAGTTCAAACGCTGGTACCCACATACAGACCATGCAGTGCATGTGAGCCCTCACATACAGACCATGCAGTGCCTGTGAGCCCTCACATACAGACCATGCAGTGCATGTGGGCCCTCACATACAGACCATGCAGTGCGTGTGAGCCCTCACATACAGACCATGCAGTGCGTGTGAGCCCTCACACACAGACCATGCAGTGCCTGTGAGCCCTCACATACATGTGAATAAATAACTAAATGTAATTAAAAATTTAAAAAAAGGGTTGGGGATTTGGCTCAGTGGTAGAGCGCTTGCCTAGCAAGCGCAAGGCCTTGGTTGGGTTTGGTCCCCAGCTCCGAAAAAAAGAAAAAAGAAAAAAAAAATTTTAAAAAAGACAAGAGGCTGAGCCAAGGAGGTAGTTCAGCACACGAAAAGCACCATGCCAAGTGTGATACCCAGGTTCCATCTCTAGGAACTCTAGGTCCCACACAAAGGTTGAAGGAGAGAACCAGTGCCACAGTTTGTCTTCTGACTGTCACATAGGAACTGCGTCACATGTACACTTACATTCACACATATTTAAAAATGTATAAAATGACACAGAGATAGCACAGTAGTAGTTGTAGTACAGCAGTTGCTGTTCTTACAGAGGATCTGAATCTGGTTCCTAGTACAAAGATGTTTCACAACTGCCTGTAACTCCAGCTCCAAGGAATCCAACACTTCTGGCATCGGGCACATACACGGAAATGCATGTGCCTACACATACACATTTAACATGGCTTAAATGAAATAAGAGAGGCTATATATCAAGTTAAATAAAATCACCCACATTTTACAAACACACTTTAAATTACAGAATGTTTCCTGCTGCAGCAGGAGCTAGCTCTGCATAGGCAGTAAGGACCACGGGTCATGGTAAATTTTAAGCTAGACACAGTCTGAAATCAAGAAAGGCAATGATTTAACCACTACAGAAAGAGTAAAGAGAGTTCATGGAGGTAACAGGCAAAGGTGACCAAAGCATGTACAAGACAACTCTCTTGATTAACCAAGCAACTTGCCACCATGCAAAGGTATGGTGAGCCATATTGGCCAGGCCCACAATACACTCAGAGAGTAACCAATCAATCAAGATTACCCTAGTCCCTCCATACCCCCATCCTAAGATTTATAAGATGCCATTAGGCAAGACAGACAGCACAGTATTCCCTTCCTTACGACAACCCTTTCTACTCAAGAGTTTTTCTCACTTTTCTTCAATAAATCTACACTCACTTCGTGTCTATGTTTTCTGACTCTCACTGGATGTGAGACAACAAACTTGTAAGTCACTAACGTGGGGGCTTTGGCAATTACAATCCTCTGGCAACCTAGTTTACCAGGAGCTAGGAGAGATTCTGCCACCTTTCAAAGAACCTATATCATCCCAAAAGGTTAGTCTTGGTGCTTAGGAGGAAAAAAAACCCCGTGGATTATAAATAAACTATACTTTACCACATTGTTTTCTGAAGCTATGACAGCAAACTGGGGAAACTGTTTGAGGGTTTTCAACTGGTTTGCTACTTGAAACTATGGAACTAAGTGCTGACAACCTGAGTTAAGTATAGTGCAACACAGTCACAGAAGTGTTAGGTTTGCATAGATAGGAAAAAGTAATGTTTCTGGCTTGTTATGACTCTCATACTTCCAGACTAAAGCCCAGAATCAAATATCTGAGGGGGTTAATTTTTTGGTTGTTTGTTTTGTTATTTTTCACTGGGTCTTACGGTAGGGGGAAGAGGGAGGACTTAAGGGGCTAATAGAAAGGAAATACAGGAAACAGCCACATGGACTGGTCAATATCAGTGTGTTTATAAGCTAGCTGGTCAGTAATGCCCACCACCCTCATACTAACCCATCATTTTGGACATGGAAACGGACCATGTCTTTCTGATTGCTCTTTCTCAATCTGTGCCAATCAGTTTAAAGTTCTAGCTTTTGAGCATTCATCTTACCAGCCAGTATAATAAACTATTTCCTAATAAAAGTAATGTTGGAGTTGTTTCTTGGGCTAGAATGCCTCTTATAGACTCACATAGTGCAGGCTGGCCTTTAACTTCTCATCCTCCTGCCTCTACCTCTCTAGTGCTGGGGTTTATAGATGAAAACCCACTCATAGAGACAAAGGCAGCTAGTTTACATTAAGAACTTTCCTTGAGCCCAGGATCTCAAACTTCCAGCCTTAGAATGCTGCAATCTAACACCACAAAAACGCTGCCCCATGCCAGGACCCAACCCTTTGCCAGAACAGAACTGAGATCAAACAGCACCACCCTAATTTGTATGATGTTGATTCACAAGAACACAAACTGGACTCTTCTCCTTTGCATCACATCAATTACCTTCCAAGAAATCACATAAAAAAAACTCACCCCATCTGGGTGTTTATCCCAAATAGGAACCTCTCCGTCCATTATTCAAAGTTCTAGTGGGACTCTAGTTCTGGATCACCCTCTGCCCTCTTTGAAGATTTCACCAAAAAGTGGCTTCCTATTTTGGTGTAAAGGGTAACAGGACCGGAGGCACAGTCTACTACAGAACGTAAATGGTCAACTGCCTGGCAATGTGTGTTAATTGGGACTAGAGGGACACAAAGACCAAAGGCTTTTTGATTGGATCTGAGGCCTATTCCACAAGAAGGAAATGTATGCATGGCACTGTAAACCTAGTCAAAAGCCCATAGCTTAGAAGGAAAGTCACAGGCCCTACAGTGGAACCTATTACTACTGCTAAATATTTATAACAATGCACAGAAATTAGTGTTTCTCTCAAAATCAGACAGTGAGTGTCAAGACTCAAAAGTACTCAACAATAAGTAGCTGTTTAATACCTAGCCCTAAATAGGAAGTCTGAATCAACAACTCCAGACTCAGAGAACACAGAAGAGTTCGTTAAGAGAACACAGAAGAGAGGTTGGCGCTCAGTGGTAGAGCGCTTGCCTAGGAAGCGCAAGGCCCTGGGTTCGGTTCCCAGCTCCGAAAAAAAGAACCAAAAAAAAAAAAAAAAAAAAAAAGAAAAAAGAAAAAAGAAAAAAAAGAGAACACAGAAGAACATTAAGAGGTGGAGGACAGAGAGGAGTATTGTGAAATACTGGATTTGGACACAACATGTTTACATTCATGAACTTACATCAGTTTTGATGACCTGTACAAGATTGGCACAGGCATGCACGCACACACACGTGCATGAACACACACACACACACACACACACACACACACACAAGCACACATTACATGGCAATTACTACTGTTACTAAGCATTCTTTATAATACATTATAGATTCTAGAACACAGCAAAATAAAATAAAGGCTTCTCCCTATACAGTTTATCATTCAGCTATATACTCTTGCTGACTCAATTCTCTCATATATAAGGTCTTTTTTCAACATTATGAATATGCTACCAACAGAGTACTTTTCAGGCAGTAATACCAGTTCAAATAAGCAAATAAATAAATACATACATACATACATACATACATACATACATACATACATACATACCTAATCACTCTAAGTAAATCTAAGCAAAGGAAAAAGATCACAATAGTCAGCAAGGACATTGTGAGGAAGACTAGGTCTCTCAACATATCCCAGGCTGTCCCTGAACTCCCAGAGCTCTGCCTACCTGTCTCTTGAGTGTTGGGATTAAAGGTATGTGCCATCACACCCACTGGAGAAGATATTTTTGTACAAGAAGCATTTTGGTTCCTACTAAGCCCAAGCTTCTCATCTTCTGATGCAGAGATATATAAGAAACATACCTAGGCCCCTGATGAGAAGAGGCCAGAGTCCTCTTGAAGAAGGGCCCAGCGATACTGTCACAAGTATGTAGTATAAACTGGAGGGAGCAGGCTACAGTTATAGGCTATATCTGGCCTGTACCTAGCTTTGAAAATAAAGCTTCATTGAAACCACTGCCCTGCTCCTAAAGACAGACTTAGTCCATGTTAAATTTTGCACTACAGTGGCAGAATGGAATGGTTAAAACAGAGTAATGTATAGACTAAACCTATATTCACTATCTGGCCTTTTAAAATGTAGTACTCTTACTGTAAATCCTGCAACAACTTTTAGACTGACAGCATTTACGAGTAACTGGACACAGATGGAAATGATGACGGGGACACACACACACACACACACACACACACACACACACACACACGAGAGAGAGAGAGAGAGAGAGAGAGAGAGAGAGAGAGAGAGAGAGAGAGAGAGAGACGGAGATGGAGAGAGAGAGAGAGAGAGAGAGAGAGAGAGAGAGAGAGAGAGAGAGAGAAGGGTGGGGAGAGAAAGTGTGAGGCACCAGCACCAGGACACTTGAAAATTACCAGATACTCACTTTAAACAGATAGATACTAATTGCCAAGGGCAACAATGTCAGCCTATTCACCTAACTAAACAGAGAAGTTGGA
This sequence comes from Rattus norvegicus, assembly GCF_021556685.1. Taxonomy (NCBI): domain Eukaryota; kingdom Metazoa; phylum Chordata; class Mammalia; order Rodentia; family Muridae; genus Rattus; species Rattus norvegicus. The sequence goes on along the minus strand of NC_141538.1, from coordinate 53,043,266 downwards.
GTGGTCTGGTAATGAACTGGTTTGTGATACAAGAACAAAGTTCTGTCATTTGCAGGAAGGACAGAAACGGAAAGCAGCATATTAAGTGAAACACAACACAGAAAGGTGAGTACCAATATAAGAATCAATTCCACAGAAGTCAGGGTACTAATTACCAAAAAACAGGAAGAGGAAAGGGGAAAAAAAGAGGCAGAGAAACCGGTTAATGGAAAGCTATAATTTCATGGAAAGAAGAGTGTTATACAAATCAAAGGGGTTTGACCACAGATAACAATATTGAATTATGTATTTAAAAGGTGAGAAAACAGGCTTTTGTAAGTTTTCACAATGAGGAAATGCTTACCCTGATTTAAGCATTACACAATGTATGCACTGCTGAAACATATGAAGCCCAGTTATTCATAGGGCAAAATGTTTGTGATTTCATCTATCAAGTAATAAACAAACAAACAAAAACAAACCTAAGTGGAGTAGAATTTGTGCTTATTTCTGTTACTGGATGCATAAGAAAGAAATACTTGGCAACTGGAAGAATTTTGACATTGGCTCTCTGACCCTTAGAGTCACATTTTAGGAAAAGCCAAATGAAGGCCCTACAACTTACCTGCCCTACCCAAAAGAATAAACCAAAAGTGAGACAGCATCCTCAAAGGAACTGCAGAAACCAATACCACCAAAGGCATAGAATGATCATGAGTTATCACAGTTTAATTAGGCTGTTAATCCAATCGCATGCAGACCTCTAGATCTTTAGTAAGGCAAATTAACACAGCCTCTGCAATCTTTTGTAAAAATGTAAATTAGCAAGTTCTTGAGTTTCTCTATCAACCTGCAATAGCATTAGATGCCTGCCTTAATCTGGTACGATACAGCCACAGCTATGGTTCTCCTGCTCTAGGCAACAGCGTGACTCTTTCTAAGAAAACATGTATTCCTTATGTCACAAACAGCAGTCCAAACGACAGACATAAACTATTTTATTAAATTCCAACAGGAGGAATTTCAGGGTCCAGAGGCCATTTGCTCTGTACATAACAAGGCCCTGCCTGGAACTGCTGTCACATGTGCATGTCCGTCTTCTCATCAGCTGCAGACACATGGATTGTTTGCACCTTCCTCTGACCTTACTGAACAATGCTGCCAATAAAATTAAAGTTAATTGTTAATAGAAACAGCTTTTATTTCTCTAAGAGTATATATAGCTGGGTCATTTGGTTGAGTCCATACTTTGCACGTTGAGGAACAGCTAACCCAAATGAAAATACGTGCCTCAATACGTGAAGGCTTTCCTTTTACACTCCCATCATCATTTACTAAGGCCTTTTTAATTTTTTTTTTTTCAAAAACATGGTCTTTGCAGTGATTTGAAAAGAAAAAAGTTCCAATGGGCTCATGTATTTGAACACTTGGTCCCCAATGGTGACTCTGTTTGGGAAGGTCATGGATCACTGGAGGCAGACTTTGAGAATCTATACCATTGCCGACTTCCAGTTTGTTTTCTTTGTGGGGTACCAACAACAACAACAAAAATGTAATCACCCAGCTTCCTGCTCCAACCACCCGCAGCCATCAGACACCCACCACTATGGATTGGAACCATGAGCCGAAATAAAATTTGTTCCTTCAGTTGCTTCTACTCCTATGATAACCACAGCAAAAGAAATGTAACTAATATAGTCTCTGTCTTAGGGTTTCTATTCCTGCACGAACATGACCAAGAAGCAAGAGGAAACAGTTTATTCAGCTTACACTTCCACATTGCTGTTCATCACCAAATGAAGTCAGGGCTGGAACTCAAGAAGGTCAGGAAGCAGGAGTTGATACAGACACCATGGACACCAATGAATTTTTATTTGGTAACTTGAGGTTTTTTTTCTTTTCTTTTCTTTTCTTTTTTATTTTTTTCTCTTCTCGGAGCTGGGGACCGAACCCAGGGCCTTGCACTTGCTAGGCAAGCGCTCTACCACTGAGCTAAATCCCCAACCCCGTAACTTGAGTTTTTAAAGTGCTGTCTTAGTCCAGGTTTCTATTCCTGCACAAACACCATGACCCAGAAGCAAGGTGAGGAGGAAAGGGTTTATTCAGCTTACACTTCCAACATTGCTGTTCATCACCAAAAGATCTTGGAGGCAGGAGCTGATGCAGAGGCCATGGAGGGATGTTACTTACTGGCTTGCTTCCCCTGGTTTGCTCAACTTGCTTTCTTATAGAACCCAGGACCACCAGCCCAGGGACAGCACCACCCACAATGGGCTGGGTCCTCCCCCCTTGATCACTAATTGAGAAAATGCCTTACAGCTGGATCTCATGGAGGCATTTCCTTAACTGAGGCTCTTTTCTCTGTGATGGCTCCAGCTTGTGTCAAGTTGATAAATAAAACAAGCCAGTACAGTCTCTTTGAGCAAATTACAATTATATGCATTTAAAAAGAGAAATTTAACAGGGACAAGAATCAAAGAGGAAATGGTTCACGGAGAACCCTGAATTTACACAGTACACCAAGTAACAGGTAATTCTACAGGAGTGGCAAGGAGGAAATATGGTCTTTTAAATCCATTTACAAGGAAACAACAGAAACAGTAGCAAATACTTAAATATATCTATCATGTAACTAGGTCTAAATATTTTACACATTTATTCCCAAGCAAGTCCTCCGAGACCAATGATTTGTGGTGGTTTGAATGAGAATACAGGCTAGTGTATACCAGTTGGTAGAACTGTTTAGGAAGGATTAGGAGGTGCAGCCTTATTAGAAGAGATGTCCCAGGTGGGGTAGGGATGATACAGGGTGGGAATGAGCTTTCAAAAGCCCACACAGGCCTCTTCAAAATTGGATGAAACAACCCAAATTGGATACAAGAGCTAACCAAATATTATAAATATAGGATTAGAGAAAAGAATATTAGTAATGACAGAATTTAATGAATTTTACTTTCTTGTTGGAATCTTACTTGCCAGTGTGCTGGAGAGATGACTTAGCAGTTAACAACACTTGCTACTCCTGTGCAGAGCCAGGTTCAGCTCCCAACATCCCTATGGCAGGTCACAAGGACCTAACCCCAGTTACAGAGCATTCATTCAATGGCCTCTTCTGACTTCCTCAGGTATCAGGCATGCATGTGGTACACATATATAGATTAGACTCTCACACATACACATAAAACAAAAATAAAATCTCCATTAGTTCTAGGCCAGCCTCGCTACAGAGAACGCCTCTCAAAACAGCAAAGCAAAGTAAAACATATGTTTCTAAATAATCATAAACATCTCTGTTTTTGGAAAAACTGCCCCTCCAAAATAATCTCTGTCATACACTGTTTCACAAGTGGAACATCTTCCATAAGTCTTTGTTCTTGCTTACTGGAATACAGACTCAATAGCTAACTGGCAAGACCAGATATTCCATCAGAAAACAAAACAAAACAAAACAACCTTGAATCAATATTTACCAAACATTTATACAAAGTAAGTTATTTTCATAAACAGCCTACTAATCGTGCCAATGTGCCTTTGTACATACAGCCTGTTGCTATAGTCTAAAATTCTCTATACAGGACAGCTAGACAGATCAGCAGGTAAAGGTTCTGGCCACAAAGACTGGATGACCTGCAGACCCACATGTTTGAAGGAAAGAACTGACTTCTACAAGTTCTCCTCTGAAAACTGTACAGAGAAACACACACAAACATGCATGCAATAAATAACCTATTTATGGAGTAGAATCAGACAAAGAGACTTAAACATGAACTCAGGAGCTAGAGAAAATTAACTAAGTTTTGCTATTAAGACCAATGGCAAATTAAGTCCCAAAACTTTAAGCGCTTTAACATTAAAAAGTAGCATTAATGTACATTATTAACTAACTACCTTCCTTTACTTAGGATTCACTAGGCTATGCAACATCCCTTTCTAAATATACACATTCTCTAAAAGACTAATATTAATCTGTGAGTCTGGACTTTTGCAGTCTCCATTACCCACGTTTTACCTTCTATAGACAAAGTAAATTCCAATGCTGTGCGCTGCAAAGTAGATTTGCTACCACCACCCACACTTCCTCTTCAATTTTTCCTCAATTAAGCATTTCCTATTATGTTATATTTGATTTGATTAATAAAAAGTTCTTAAAATTTGTGAGACAGAGTGAAAACAAGGTTTTGAAAATACAAACATATTCCCACTAAAGCATCCTTTACAATAGTCAACAGCTATAAGAAAATAGGCAGTGAATGAAAACATTAATGATTATGAAAACGTCAAGTCAATAATTAAAAACTTCCCCGAATAAAGTATAGCCAAATGCCCTTTGAATGAAAAACCCCACTGATTCAGTATCTGACTATAAAACTAATGATCTCATATGCAGAATTTGATAAGATTTTTATTAATGTCTATATTTTATATTGAAAACTATTTAAAATTTGAAAAAAATTTTTGTTGACTATCTTAGGAATGTACAAAAAATAAATGATACATGAAAATGAGATACATATGGAAAATATATAATATTTTACTTTCTTTTTTGGAGTAATATAAAACAGCCTACAGAGAGTAAAGTCTTATGAAATAAGATTTCATGTAAATCTGGCGGGTGGTATGGGGGAAACCTCGTGAGGATAACCACATGTGGTGACACAGGTCTGTAATCCTAATACTTGGAAAGCAATAAATCTTAAATTCAGGAATAACTGGAGTTGCAAAGACCAGACTTCAAGAACTAAACAAAATCCCTATTTGGACCTGGAGTCCACACTTACCCTTCTCCTCCCATTCTTGTTATCTTAAGTCGAAAGTCCACAGAATTTAGGCTGGGAGGTTTCCATTTCAAAATGTCATCACATCGACCAGGTTTGTATTTCTAAAGTGGATTAAAATAAAAGCAATTAGTAAGAAGCTAAAATTTAGAGTTTAATTCATTAAACATATTGTTACTTTTTATTAAGCAAAATTGCTACTTTTTATTTTCATTTTGGTATTTTTAATGTATTTGTTTGTCTGGTTTTTTTTTACTTGTGTAAGATGTGTACATGCCAAAGCTTATGTGTGGTGATCATACAGAATTTGCAGGCTAATAGGTCTTAAGAAATTCCTTTTCCCAAAGCCTGGCATTTAGATGAAACCTAGCATCCTCTCAGGCACACACCTTCCCTCAGCTTCTCTCCCTATATAACCCAGTCATTTTGACTATGTGGGATCTTGGCCTCTTGGCTCATTCAGGCCTTCCCCTCTCCCATTCCTCTCTCTTCTCTATCTCTCATCAACCTCCACTCGCTACCTCACCCACCTCAACCCAGCTCATGGCCAGGTTCAGTCTGGACCCTTCAAGATGTCTCTGACTAAATTTTCCCTAATACCTACAATAAACCTACTCTACCATATCTAGGAGCAGTCATGTCCTCATTTTTTTTCATCCATAAATGGCATAATGAGTTCCTTCCCAAAGGATCCAGCCACTCCACACCAAGCTACTGATTTGACTGTCCTAAAATATGTATGGATCATTGGTTTCTGCTGATTTCTGCCATCCACTAAATCTAGAGTCCAACTCTTCAGCTGCTTCTTTCCTGTTGCCCCTCCTCCTCCTCCTCCTCTTCCTCTTCCTCTTCCTCTTCTTCCTCCTCCTTCTCTGTATATGTCTCTTTGGCTCTTACAGTCTGCTATGCCCTCCTGGGGTATCTCTCTATGCCCTCCATGTGAGCACAGCCTTTTTAAAGACAGTTACCAGGTTCCTTCTTATAAGAACTTTCCCAACACCCTCTCCTAGTCTCCATAGGAGCTGTCTGCTCTGCCTTTTCAGCTGCTTTCTAATCTCCTCTTCTACTGGATAAGTGTCACCCCAGAGGTGCCTGCTTTGTCTACTATTAACTACAAATGCCACACCAATGTGCTAGGAAACTCCATTCACCCTACTAAGGCCACTGTTGTTGGGAGCGATGCCCTTGAAACCCTCCATTATTGATGTTATTATTATGGTTAGTGTTAAGTATAACTGGATTCATGGAAAAATTCTCAGCCAGCTGCAGAAGACTAATACAAAACTGGTGGTCAGGATGAATAATGATATAATAAGAAATACACCTTGCTGAGAAATACATCTGATGTCAAGATACCCAATGTGATGACCTGTAACCTTTCTGAAAAACCAACATCCTGCTGACTAATGATATGACAAACCTGTGACCATCAACATCAGGTGATTCCCTGACCACACGAATACTGTGTCCTTGGCCTGCGTAAATGTTTCATACTTCCCCCCTCCCTCTGTTACCCCTGTTATGGTATAAATTCAGCCTTGGGAAAAAATAAAATTGTCGCCTTGATCAGACTCTTGTCTTGGTGTCCTTCTTCGTGTCTCTTGTCCCCCATTCTCTTCCAGGTACCCTCAGCAGCCTCATTAACACACTGTCACCTGTAAAGGGATGCCTTTCCCCTATGATGTAGTACATCTCTCTGACAAGTCTCTCGTTTCCCACGGAGACATCTGGAATTCTTGACCACTGGCATTTATATTCCATAGGCCTTTGTTCTCAGCTCCTTCTGCAGCTGCCTACAGTCCCAAAGCTTCTATAAGCCTATCTGGATCACTACACTGTTTTTCAGGACCCTCCAGTACAGTCTTGTTTTCTGACTCATTCTCCTTTTCTCCTTGAACTCAATCGCCTCTGAGGAATCCAAGGTTTTATTAACACTTCACTGTTACTACAGTTTGTCTTCAATACAGATCAGTGACCAAAGATCAATATACTACATTTCCAAGTTCTCTCCTATGGAAACAACTTCTGCTACCACACAAACGAACGATCCCAAACTCTCTTACATCTAGACTTGCTCTGCTTTACACTATCAAAGGTATCTTATCTCTAAGATTTTTCCAATTTCCCACTCTCAAAAATCTTTCACTTCTATGATTTTTTTGCTCTCTGCCTCAAAAAAAGTAATTTTTAAGAATATGCTATAAACTATTTCAGAATTTGTAGGTTCATTAGGTATGATTTAAAAATCTATAATAAAATTAAACTTAAAACTTATAACAAAGAATTACAGTTTAAAGATCCATACATAGGTAACCTTAATTTGCTATAGCATACTATGTGTGTGACTAAATTCTTGTTTAGCATACACTGTATAGGTAGCTTGGATTTTTGACTAAAAAATATATCTACCAAAAAGTAAATGTTTTAACAGGAACCATGTGGCTCACATCCATCTCGGCTGATGACATGCAATTCAACTTCACTACATTCCTGTGTAAGAGGACTCCACGGTATAAGCCAACTGAGGAAGCACCTCTAACGTCTCAGTTCTACTGAGCCCTTGGTTTATCACTCTACCTACTTTCTAGACTGAGGAGGCAACCACAAAGGTCTGTACGATATTTTGGATTAGTACGGATTTTCCTAACGTTATAAAGATATGCTCAGGCTAAAAGTAATTGACTTAAGATAGATGTCCAGCCTCTCTCTCTGTCTTTGCTCACTTTGCGAAGCTTCAGCTATTTGGATAAACTGAGTCATATAAGACTGTGACATTCTATAATGGTACATGATAAAATAATCAATATAGGTTTTCAGTCTCTTTGTGGACTGTATTTATTTATAGTCTAGTAAAGTTCCCAGTTTCCCATGAACTGTTCACAGTATAAAGTTTTAATTTTATGCTAAAGGATCTTTAGTTAAATATTCAGCTCACATATTTAAAGCTCAACCTTAATAGGAATAAAGCTGTAAAGACCCAACAAAGAAAGAGAACTTCAGATCAATTTCTCTTATGAATATCGATGCCAAAATATGCAATAAAATTTTTGCAAACCAATTCCAAGAACACATCAAAACGATCATCTATCATGACCAAGTAGGCTTCATCCTAGGGATGCAGGGATGGTTCAATATATGGAAATTCATCAACGTAATGCACTGTGTAAACAAACTCAAAGAAAAAAACCACATGATCATCTCATTAGATCCCAAGAAAGCATTTGACAAAATTCAACACCCTTTCATTTTAAAAGTCTTGGGAGGATCAGGAATTCAAGGCCCATACCTAAACATAGTAAAAGCCATATATAGCAAACCAGTAGCTAATATTAAACTAAATGGAGAAAAACTTGAAGCAATCCCACTAAAATCAGGGAGTGGACAAGGCTACCCATTCTCTCCCTACCTATTCAATATAGTACTTGAAGTCCTAGCCCGAGCAATAAGACAACAAAAGGAGATCAAAGGGATACATATTGGAAAGGAAGAAGCCAAAATTTCACTATTTGCAGATGATATGATAGTATACTTAAGTGACCCCAAAAGTTCCACCAGAGAAACTACTAAGCCTGATAAACAACTTCAGCAAAGTGGCTGGATATAAAATTAACTCAAACAAATCAGTAGCCTTCCTCTACTTAAAGAATAAACAGGCTGAGAAAGAAATTAGGGAAATGATGCCCTTCAAAACAGCCACAAATAATGTAAATACCTCGGTGTGACTCTAACCCAGCAAGTGAAAGATCTGTAGGACAAGAACTTCAAGTCTCTGAAGAAAGAAATTGAAGATGATCTCAGTCTCCCATACTCATGGATTGGCAGGATTAATTTTGTAAAAATGGCCATCTTGCCATAAGTAATCTACGGATTTAATGCGATCCCCATCTAAATTCCAACTCAACTCTGCATAGAGTTAGAAAGAGCAATTTGTAAATTCATTTGGAATAACAAAAGAAAACAGGATATCGAAAACTATTCCCAACAATAAAAGAATATCTGGGGAAACCACCACCCCTGACCTCAAGCTATATTACAGAGCAATCATGATAAAAACTGCATGATATTAATACAGAGACAGGCAGGTAGATCAATAGAATAGAACTGAAGACCTATGGTTACCTAATGATCTTTGGCAAAGGAGCTAAAACCATCCAGTGGAAAAAAAGATAGCTTTTTCAACAAATGGTGCTGGTTCAATTGGAGGTCACCATGTAGAAGAATGCAAATCAATACATTCTTATGGCCCTGTAGAAAGCTCAAGTCCAGGTGGATCAAAGACCTCCACATAAAACCAGATGCACTGGAACCAACAGAAGAGGAAATGGGGAAGAGCCTCAAACACATGGGCACTGGGGAAATTTTCCTGAACAGAATACCAATTGCTTATGCTCTAAGATCAACAATTGACAAATGAAACCTCATAAAATTGCAAAGCTTCTGTAAACCAAAAGACACTGTCATTAGGACAAAACGGCAACCTACAGATTGGGAAAAGATCTTTACCAATCCTACATCTGATAGAGGGTTAATATCCAATATATGCAAAGAACTCAAGAAGTTAGACTCCAGAGAACAAAATAACCCTATTAAAAATGGGGTACAGAGCTAAACAGAGAATTCTCAACTGAGGAATAGCAAATAGCCAAGAAGCACCTACAGAAATGTTCAACATCCTTAGTCATCAGGGAAATGCAAATCAAAACACCCCTAAGATTCCACCTGACACCAGTCAGAATGGCTATGATCAAAAACTCAAGTGACAGCAGATACAGACAAGAATGTGGAGAAAGAGGAACACTCCTCCATTGTTGGTGGGATTGCAAACTGGCACAACCACTCTAGAAATCAGTCTGGAGGTTCCTCAGAAAACTGGACATTACACTACCTGAGGACCCAGCTATACCACTCCTGGGCATATATCCAAAAGATGCTCCAACATTTAACAAAGACACGTGCTCCACTATGTTCAAAACAGTCTTATTTATAATTGCCAGAAGCTGGAAAGAACCTAAGTGTCTTTAAACAGAGGAATGGATATAGAAAATGTGGCATTTACACAATGGAGTACTACTCAGCTATCAAAAACAATGAGTTCATGAAATTCTTAGGCAAATGGATGGAACTAGAAAATATCATCTTGAGGTAACCCAGTCACAAAAGAACACATATGGTATGTACTCACTGATCAGTGGATATTAGCCCAAAAGCTAATCTCAGAATACCCAGGATACAATCCACAGACCATATGAAGCTTAAGAAGGAGGAGACCAAAGTGTGGATGCTTCAGTCCTTCTTAGAAGAGGGAACAAAATACTCACAGGAGGGAGAGGGTGGGAGGAACTTGGGAGGAAGAGAGGAGAAGCAGGAAAAAGGGGCGGGGGATAGGACCAGATACAGGACGAGAAGGATGACATACAGAGGATCAGGAATTTGAACAGAGGTGTGTAGCAATGGGGGATGGGGACCTGGGGGGTAGCCACCAACAGGTCCCAAATGCCAAGAAAGCAAGAGGCTCCCAGGACCCAACAGGGATGAGCTGAGCCAAAATGCCCAGGAAAGGGGAGGGAGAACCTGTAGTGACCATATCCAGAGGTTAGGCAAGGGTCCTGGTTGGGGGATGGGGCCACCCACTCATTTCCAAATTTTTAATGCAGAATTGCTCCTGTCTAAAGGAAATATGGAGACAAAGTGTGGAGCACAGACTGAAGGAAAGGCCATCCAGAGACTGCCCCACCTGGGGATCCATCCCTTATACAGACCCAGACACTATCGCATGGGGGGACACACTACACCCTCATAGAAGCAGGGGGAGGGAAGATGGGATAAGAGGTTTCTTGAGGGGAAACCAGGAAAGGGGATAACATTTGAAATGTAAATAAATAAAATATACAATTTAAAAGAAATCCTGGTCTTGTAAAAGCTACTAACTTGTTATAAACTAATAAAGGTAACTAAGACAGCAAGCAAGTTGTGGTCTTAGTCATGCCAAGGACAGATGTAATCCGTTTAGCAAAGAGTTTTACTTACTTTCCTGTGTATGTTGCCAAGGTTAAGCCTAAAGCGAATAAGTAAAAACAAATTGTTTTAATTCAGGTATACTTAATAGGTGGTCCTTACACTCTTCAGAGATCTGCTGCATATGGCACTTAAAAGGTTTAACTTAAAAAAATGTTCCCATGATAGACAGAAATGCCAGCTCTAGAAGCAACCCTAAGGTCTCCAAAGATGATGGATGACTCTAAACTCTTTTAACTTTACTTCTGTCCCTAGTCTGTATCTATTCCCGCAGATTTCTAATCAACTGTAGATTGCGCTAACAGTGCCTGCAAACAGCAAGCCCAGTCAGTGGTCCTTGGAGCCTGCATCCTAGACCTCACTGATGCTGCCTGCACTCCCTAGAGCTCCAGGTGTCCTGCAGAAGGCACCTGAGCAGCAAGGGAAACAGGTGTCCTCCAGCCTGCACCCCTCCCCCAGTTCTTTCACCATCATTCCAACGATCCAGATAATGATGCATGCCTCAATTTCAGCCAAAAATATTCATACAAGAGACTACGTAACCCTTAATAATCAACAAGAAGGGTGGAACATTAAATCTCAAGAAATTCCTTTCCTCAAAGTCTGCCAATTAGACAAAAGCCAGCATTCCCTCAGGACTTAAAGATAATTCCTACTTGCTAAAAGGAGCCCTTCACCTTATCTCTGGCAAAAGAGACATGGCTCCTCCAGTAACCTATGCCTGTGGTACCTGTTTAACATCTCTGAGACTGGCCACCAGACTCTCTCAAGTCATCCCGGCTGGCCTAGCCCACCTCCCACCCTCAAGCTCTCCACCCCTGAGCTTCACTTCCATTCCTCCTGCCTCTAATCCCTGATGCCTCAGCTGTTTTGGCTATGTGCCCTCTTGGTTCCTGCAAGGTCTCTTGGGCTCTTGGTCAGTGGCTCCTCTCTTAGCTCTCCTCTCTCCTCTTTCCCTCTCACTCCCTCCCCCTCTCATGGCCCTGAAGTTCAGTCTGGACCCTTCCAGCTGTGCTCTCCCTCACATCTACAATAAAAACCTTCTCCTCAACCATGCCTAGGACGGTAATGTCCTCATTTTCTTCACTCACAGGAGCAGTTCCCTCCTTACACCATGTGGATTACAAGGACTAAATAATGACTTATTATAATAAATTAAAAAGATCTGCCTAAGGGGAAAACTACAATATATAAAGTTAAGCAGTGATTTTGATTGTCTTTCTGTTTGTTTAAGGCAAGACTTAAGTATCTTAGCCTGGTCCCCAACTTGATACCTCTCAATATAGTAACTTGTATTTCTTCATTTATGTAATTAAAATCTGAATGCCTTCTTTGCCAAAGGGTTCAAATATTGTACTCCCGACTGCTTTTGGTGTGTGTGTGTGTGTGTGTGTGTGTGTGTGTGTGTGTGTGTGTGTGTGTGTTCTCTGAGGGGAAGTGGGTTTTTGTGTGCATGCACATGGTGCACATGTGTAGAAACAGAGGTTAGCATCTGGTTTTCTTACTGAGTTTGAGTCCGCTGGCTAGCTGACTCTCACTATTCTGCCTTTCTAATGCTAGGATCTCAAGTATGGGCCACTATACCCAGGCCATGGTTACTGTTTCAGACAAGGTATCATGAAAGTCAGCATAGCCTCAAAATTCTCTATGTAGCTATAGATGGTTCTGAACTCCTAAGCCTGCTCCCATCTCCCAAGACTCAAATCATTAGCCATCCTTTTCCTACTTTTTTTTTGGGGGGGGGGGGGATTGTGAGTGGAGTGAAATTCATCATATAGCCAAAGTTGACCTTGAAATGACAATACTCATCCACTGAGTGCTAGGCACTGACACGCCCACTTTCTGTGCATTTTCTTAATTAATCTTTCTTCCTTTTCTTTCCTCTTATTACCACCCCTCCCCGCCCTTCATTTGTTTTTAGGATACTGGAGGTATTTAAACACAGGGTCTCTCAGATGCTAACTCCAATAATGAGCCACCTTCCCCTCCCAACCCTTTATTTACTATTCATTTGAGGTAAGAGTCCTACTCCATTGCCCAAACTGGCCTTGCTTTTGATACTCCTGCCTCTGGCTCCAGAGTGCCTGAGATTACAGACCTGTGCCATCTGAATTGGCCTTAACATTTTATTTTGCTAAGCAAACTTTTGTTATAATTAAGTTAAATTAGCTACTTTTAGGGCTAAAAAGCTGGCCCAGCCATCAAAAGCTAGGATTACAATCGAAAATATAAAAATAGTCATTTGTAAATTACATAATTATAATTATGTTTAGTTTACTCCCTGTTAAAGGAATTACTTTCCTAAAGTCACTAGAATTCTCTACTATTTTCTTAAAGACATTTCATAATTTTAGTTATTTTTAGGTAGACAATCCATTTTCCTATTTCTTTGTTTCTATGGTGAGACCAGGGGACCAGGGAGATCTCACACCGACTAAAGGCACTAGCCATGCACGCCTGGCATACTCTTAGGTGGATCCGCTAAAGTCAACCTCAATGTGTGGTGATACACACTTCATGATAGCCAGAAATAAATCTCTTCAGACTTTTGCATAGAGTTTTCTTAGTGCTGAAACTGAAATATATTTCCAATTGTCAACTCATCTCTCAAAATAATATAATAAAAAAATTTAATTAATTTTGCTAATTAAGGCTATTTGATAGAAATCTCACAAAATAGGCCATGAAGTGACAAAGAAAATAAGAAAGTGAGTCGTACCTTCAGAAAAACTTAGCTGAAAGTTCAAACAGCAAGCCCCGTGTTCCGTAATGCCCCTGTCTAGAGCACAGCCCTGGCCAAAGGGGTTCACACTAAGAAACAAATCATGATTTACAAATCATGATGCCTATTTGTTTTTATGGTGTTTGAAAAATTACAACAACAGAAATAAATTTTAGAAATCTTTTCTCAGTCTCCAAAATAATAAGGGCCAAGATATTATATTAAAAGGGTTAAGACTTTTGAAAATAAATACGTTTGAAACACAAAATCTTTCTGAACATTTGAAACAAGCATACATATACTCTAGTGTACAATAATAAGTAAATTGTAAGTATACTGAATTCGCCCACTTGTACTCAGATTAAAATCATTATCAAAGTTCTAGTTAACTGATGATTATGATATCTAGTCTATAAGCAAACCTGATTTTAACAAGTAAGCGGTTTAAAAAAGAGAAACTGAAGAACACTTGTGTTTGGCTACAACCCCAATATAACCTGAGATGTCTGTCATCTCTTAATGAAGCAGCAATCCAATCCACATAAATATTAGAAATACTAAAATATGAAGAGGAAATGCTTATTAAAACATAGCAGAGCTTCTGTTCAAAATGCAGTTTAGTATGGCCATAAAGCAAAAATATATCAAAACTAGACTGAGGGAGAACTGACATATAGTAGTTTTCTTTTTTTTCTTCAACCAGAGGCGGTCCCAGGAGAGTTGACAGTACTGGAAAACACTGGAGTGAGCAAGGTGCATTACTGCCACCTAGTGGCACAAGCCAGAGACAGCGCTACAGTCCCTACATTGCCCAGGACAGCAGGGCCAAAGAAACTGAACCATAAAGTCAGTGACAGTAACAGCAAAGAAAGTACTATAATGCTTAATTCCAGTTTGGCTCTACTAACTTAATAATGTTAAGGATGTTTAAAGTGTGGGCTTCATTTCTCATTTGTAAAAATACAGCCATAGCATTTTGCTTGCCTAAAATAAGGTATCTAGGCCAAAGTTATATGACCCTCTACAGTCTCCAGTTAACAATGTTTGGAAACACCCTCCCAGGTTTGCCACATGACACTGTCTTCATCTACCCTCTCACCACTCGCTGGTACTCCACCCTTTAGTTTAAACATGCCCTTCACTCCCTTTACAACAAACAAACGAACAAAACTGGTTTTTACCATAAACCACTCTCCTAGAAGACTCTGAATATAGCCATAAAAATTACTCCAAAATCTTCATTTCTAGTCCTAGTTACTTTCAAAGAAGCCTAGAAGCTCCTTTATAAATATGAATACATCAAGCACCAGTCTAACCCCTCAGGCAGCATCCTAGGGTTTAAATCTGCAATGGAGTCACTCACTACCCGTCCCATCTTGATCAACAGGACCTCCTCCCGACTCCAGTCAGACTTCCTACACAGAGCACTCTTCAGGCTCTGTCACTTCTGCACTCAATTAGTCCCAGGAGTTTCCTTCTCTACTGTGATAACCCCAGCTGCTATCCCTAGAGCCAACGGGCCCTGTCAATGTAGCTGATCCCCACAGCGGTGAGCTGGTTGACTAACTAGGAGTCAAGCTTCTGAAGCCAACAGAAAGGCCCCCAATCTAGGCTTGTCTCCTCGGGTTTTCCTTTTCTCTACAGTCTTTATATGAAATAATAAAGACAATAATAATGTCTAATAACTATCATTTACTGTATATTTTCCTACCAACCACAGGTGCTAAGTGCACAGGTGCTAAATCACAGGATTCTTAGAACATTCTATAAAAGAGGTTAATTCATTATAATCTCCTGTCTTCATAGATCACATTAGACAAAGAAAATAAGGAATGTGTCTAAACACAGTAAATATGCAAACCCAGGTATATTATTCCACATTAAAAATGCACACTAACTACTACGATGAACTGGATCAATGGAAAAACAGGTATTCACAACACATCACACACACACACACACACACACACACACACACACACACACACGGAAAATTTTCAAGATACCTTGAAAATAATTTTCTAGATACAACACTAAGAGAACAAGCTACAAATATTACTATCCATCGCACTAAGAAAAGTTTGCCCAGCAAAGCAAATACATTCTAGGGTGATCTACCAGACGATGCAGAGTTATTTAAAAACTATATCTAATAAGTTTAATTAAAACGAGTATGTAATAAGTATCTAAAAACTGTATCTAATAAGGTTAATTAATATATAAAATACAGAAAATCATGAAACTCAAAAATGAATTATAAAGAACATAACTAAAATAGGGGTAAAGAACGGGAGCAAACACTTCTCAAAAGAAGAGAGAGAGATGTGAACAGCCATCCCCAATCACCAGAGACTGGGAAACAAAACTCAGTGGGACTCACCCCACATTACTAGGCTGAACATTACCGCAAAGACAAAAGAGCAAATGTTCGGGTGAAACTGTACAGAAAAGGAAGCCATGAACACCTGTGAGAAGCACGCCGCTGCTGCACGAGGGAAAACAGTGCAGAAGTTCCTGGGGGCTACCAAACAACCCAACAATTCCATTTCTGCCTGCATCCAAAGCTAAGCAAGCGGGGGAGTTGAGAGAAGCCTCGGCACTGCAGCTCACAACGCCCAACAGACAGAACCTTAGACGTCTTTGAGAGATGCATGTATGTTTTAAATGTAACACACAAAGACTTACAATGGAATACTACTCAGCTTTTAAAAAGCTGTCTTGCCATTCTCCACTGCACAGGTGGAGCTGAAAGACATTCTGTGAAGCAAAATATAGAAAGAGAAAGCATGTCCTCTCCCAGGTGCAGCCTAAAACAAGCACTCACGGAAGCAGAGAGAGGACGATGTTGCCAGGGGCTGTAGGGATGAGACGGGTATAAAGTTGGCCAAACAATGGTACAAAACTAGTAAGTTAGAGATGATTCGTGTTGATTATGTGGGATAGGTTGACTATTTTACAATGACTATTGTAATACCAAGGTGTACACCTTAAAAATGAATGCTTCTGGGGCTGGAACTGGGTAGGAGCAGAGGATAAGAGCACTTGCTGTTCCAAACAACCAAATGCTGCCTTGCGGCCATCTCTAACTCCAGTTCCAGGGCGTCTGACACCATCTTCTGGCCTTCATGGCCAGCAGGCACACATATTTTATATGCTTAAAATAAAATCTTAAGAATGCACAACTTGTGTAAATCAAAAAAGTCAGAAAATAAAAAATTTAAAATACAGTTAAAATGTTATCTTCTAAAGTCCTATATTTATGTACAAATCTAAGATAGTATAAAGTGTAAAGATTACCAAAGCAGAGTCCTCCAAGGCCACTCTGCATGCTCTGGATGTTGCAAAGCATCCCCTGGCACCAGAGCAGTAAGCACCACTCCCGCAGATGACCTTAACTACCATCCAGGAGGTAAGAGTGCTGCAGTTCTGATCTGAAGTGTGTATTCGTTCCCTCTTTACCCTCAGCAATTATTTCTCCGTCAGCTACTATGCAACTTCTACTATGCAACTTCTATGCTAGAAGGCAGAGGCATAAAGCCCATAGGTGAGTCCAAGCAAACATTTGTTACAAACATGAGTTGATGACATATGAAGAGCACTGCGAAGAGGAGTG
Organism: Rattus norvegicus; assembly: GCF_021556685.1. NCBI lineage: Eukaryota > Metazoa > Chordata > Mammalia > Rodentia > Muridae > Rattus > Rattus norvegicus. Next base: position 53,026,162 of record NC_141538.1, on the reverse strand, counting down.
CAGTGCCCGGAGAAAGTAAAATAGGAGCTGGGGCTGTCCAAACAACAAAGTAAGGTGAGTGCAAGGCAAACCAGAGGAACCTGCATAGTAAATACATTGCAAGTGCACCAACTGCAAACTGCTCAAGTCTCTAGAAAGCAATTCTGTACAAGCACCAAAACTGTCAACGTAAACCACATAAACTAGGGAGCCTCAGTGTCTGTCTGCAGGACGCATTGATCTAACTAAAGAAAAAAAGAAATTTTAAACATGGCTGAAATTCAATAACTGCTCTGGGCCCAGCACTGCTTACCTGTCAGCGAAGCGTCTCCAGGGAAAGAAACATACCTAGGTGGCACATGAAGGAAAAATGAGAGAAACAAAGAGAAGAAAACACAAGTACAGCCAGAGTCACTCACGTAAACACATTTAAACTACTTCAGTTTATGACTCTTACCAAATGCACCAGTGACCAACAGAACATACCACTAAAATTCTGAACTTCAAAGGAAAGCATGGGGTTAGAGGGAAAGCTCAGCAGCTAAGAGCACCAGATGATCTTCCAGAGTACTGGGTTCCAGTCCCCAACACCCGACCAGCAGCCTACTGTGACTCTAGTTCTAAAGATCTAGTGCCTACTTAGGGACTCTACCAACACTGCACATATGTAGTACACAGAAAAACATGCAGGCAGAACAATCAAACATATAAAATAAAAGTAAATACTTTAAAAAGTGTTCAAATAAATAAAACACTATTTGGAAGGCAAAGGCATGTTGATCTCAGTGAGTTCATGAGTCAACATGGTCTACACAGCACATTCCAGACCAGTTAAAGCTGCATAGTAAGAACCTATCTCTAAGTAAACAAATTTAATTAAATAAAACACAGCATATTTTCTTCTTCTAAACTGTACAATGCCAGGGACCTAGCAAACACAAGACCATGTGTTCAATCCCTAGGTTCAATCTCAGAGGCAAAAGAAAAATTCATACATATCAGCAAAATGTTTATCTTTAATGCCACCTAAATGGTAAATTGTTACAAACATGAAAAAGAAGCAGTATATAGTGGCAGCCAGTATAGGCAACAAGCCTATCTTTTTATTATGATTCTAGTACAAGGCTATAGATGCTAAGACCTTATTAACAAAGTATATGCTAAAATAAAACTATCTAGATAAATACTAAAATGTTAAGTGTAAAATATACCAATTCTGAAAGCTAAGTGGAAATAAGAATGTGTTAATGTACTAATACTTGCTCAGATTGGCATAAAGAAACCATGGAAGCATAAGGAAGAACCTCACTGGAGGGTGAGGTCATGAGGGCACACACCTTCAATCCCAGCTCTAAGAGGCAGAGGCAGGTAGATCTCAGTGAGCTCCAGGTACCCTAGGCTACAGCATGAGACCCTGTCTGAAATCTTAAAAACGAAAACTAACTGAAGGAGAGGGAAAGTGTGAAGAGGCTTGTCTTATGTCACTTTTGGATTCATTGTTCCATTTCTGTGACTATTACTGTCTAGTGAAAGAGGAAACTAAAAGTATACCACCATAAATTGTTCTTAAAAAAAAAAATCTACCATTCATGTTTGCACAGTAACACTAGAGTACCAACAAAAAGAACTATCCTGCTTCCTTAGTTATTTAGCTGTCATTTATATGAGGACTGACTTTCTGTGTTCTGTATTTTCACCCTCAAAGACATCACTCGTCCTTTCATTTTCTAAAGTCATTATTAATATTTACTTCCCCTTCCAAGCCTCCAACAAGTCATCATGACCAATTGTTTTTAGCTGTAAAAGAAGTGAGAGAGAGAGAGAGAGAGAGACTCCAGCTAAAATTAACTGCAAATTACTCATCTATAATTGTTTATTTTGTTGACAAAATTCACTGGAAGGCATATATTTTATGAATTATGAAAAACTAAAAACTGTTTTTCACCTCTTCCTTTCTTACACAAACCAGCTAATAATTGCTATGTTCTGAAAAGTGAACCAAAAAAAGGTATTTTAAATGAACAAGGTATATTTTCTTTCTTGACATGTTACTATTACAATTCCTCAGAAATGATTATATTTCTCAATTGAAAAAATAGCACAGTTCTGGGGTGGGGGTGGGGAGATGACACTCTTCCAGTCTGCCAGGAAACAGAGCCCGTCTTCAGCTGAAGACCTATCAAAATATGCAAGCAAATGTCATGGAAACAGAAGCTCTCACCATGGCAACACCACCCTGCTAGAGAGAAAAACCACTGTAATTCATCATGTACTTCAAGACAAGGCATTTAGACTAATTCCTATTTTAATTTTATAATCTATCAATAATAGTCATTAGATCTAGCAGTAGTAAAAATTTAATAAAAATATTAATATTTTACAAGAATGAAATATTAAATCCAAAGCTGACTCTAAATGTACATGCAAATTGATTAATGCCAGAAACTAAAACCAAGCTTGCCCCACATCAGGAAGAACACATTACAAAGTAATTGTGTCAACTACTACTTTAAACACTCTAGACTCCATATAGAAGCAATTAAGTATTTCACCAACCACAGTGTCACTACTACACAAGAAAAGTAGTTAAAAAAAATATGTACAAGATTTCTTTTTCTTATGTATAATATTTCTATCCTTACCCCAACAATAGAATTTACTTATATAATTCTTTGATTTTTACTTAGTAGCACAAAAGTTATTGTCTAGAAATATTAAATGTCTCCATAATATTAAAGTAAATCTAAGCAAGGCTTGGCACATATATTTAATCCCAGCACTGGAAGACAGAGACAGAAGCAGGAGGGATCGCTATAAGTTCACCAACAGCCTGACCTGGTCTACAGAGGAAGATCTAGGCTAGCCAAGGCTACATAGTGAGACCATGCCGATAGAAAGATGATTAGATAGACAGACAGACAGACAGATGGATGATATGAAGACAGCTTTTAAAAGTTAAATATTAACAAATTTTATTACCACAATTAAAAATATAATACACCACTAAAATTATCACTAAAATAGCCTTATGGAATCTAATAAGATTTAATGTTAATATCAATGTAAATTAAATGCTCTAATAGCTACCAAGTAAAGCATGTACTACTTATATTAAAATGTCAAGCTACCGCTAAAAAAATCATAAAAAAACACAAAATAATAAGTGATTAAAAATGGTGATTAAAGCACAGAACTGAAATCATAAAAATTAACTGTCTTGTAAGACCTATTTAGTTTATGATGCAGACTGACAACAACACAGAGGTTTGATTCGAAAATGGATTTATTTTTAAAAGATCACCAATAACTTATGGCATGCTCTTTACATAATAGTATGTCCCAGCCCCTTTTCAATAAAACTAAGCTCATCAAAAAGTTCTAAACTTCTGAAGAAAAAGTTAGAAAGGCTGGCAATTTTTATATTAAAAGGTCTTGGTGTAGCCGGGTAGCGGTGGTGCACACCTTTAATCCTAGCACTTGGAAGGTAGATCTCCGTGAGTTTGAGCCAGTCTGGTCTACAAAGCTAGTTCCAGGACACCTAGGCTACAGAGAGAAAACTTATCTCAAAGGAGAGAGAAAAAAAAAGTTTGTCCATCTGATCAAAGGTTCCAAACTTCTATTTGGAACTTGGCTTTAATAAAATGCCTAACACAGAAAGGCAATTTGTAAATCTTACCAAAACTATCAGAAATTATATTGAATATTAGGACTACAAGAAGCTGTATCACAGGAAACTAGAATAATGAGAATGAAGTTTAAAAATGAATTCCTAACCATGCTAAGAACCCATAAATTTTAATATATAAAGCTCTTTGACATTTTTAACTCATGTTACATTAAGATTAGTTTCTTTTAAGGTAGTTTCTGTTCACCAGAAACCACCCTCAATCATGAAACAAGTAACTAAAACAAGTTTAAAATCAGGTATACTTAATAAATTAGATGATGGGCCTCAATCCCCTCAGGGAAATCTGCTAAACATAGCATTTAAGATGTTTAATGAAAAGGGCTTCCTATAATAATCAGAAATCCTGGCAGCAGACATAAGGTCTTCTCCAGAGAAGATGGAGCAGTGGCCTTCACCTGGAACTTACTTCAAGTGGCTACAGTGGCCACTGGCAAAGAACTGCCCTTCATCCACTCACAGTACACAGGCATCTTAAAGTCCACGGACCATCTTAATAATGTCTTTTCTTATGTTCTTATTAGTTTAAAAATTAATGAAATCCAAAATTCCAAATCTATCCTGCTCTGAGACACCTTATACTTTCAATGAACAAAAAGTAAATGTTTTACCCTAATAACAACAAAAAAGTCAATGTACCTTTTATTACGGTGTAAATCTTTAACAAATAAGTAAATTTAAAGACTATTATTCAGGTATTTACCAGCATTCCTAACTGATAGGTTTTTAAGATAGCAAGTTTCTATGTTTTAGATACACCTTAGCAATGATTTACATTTACTTCGTTACAATTGTTTTCTAAATGCTGTAATGGCAATAATAGTATTAAGATTAAAGTATGCAGCAAAGATAGTTTAAAATGAATATGGCTATAACTAAGTTAAAAATAATATAAAGGGTATAATGTTTAAGACCATTTCAATACTCTGAGATAAGAAAAATGCTTGATTTTCTAGAACAGTACCTTAAGAATTGATTTGTTCCTAGTAATCTTTACCAAAACTTAACTCAAAACAATGAAAGCTTTGTTTAATCCCACCATGACGATAATGGACTAAACCTCTAAATCAGCCCCAATTGAATGCTTTCCTTAAGAGTTGTCACAGTCATGGTGTCTCTTACAGCAATAGATACTCTAACTCATCCAAAGAGATCCCCAAAATAACAGGGGAGACAGCCCCAACTAGATATCTTTCACCAAATGAAATCTCCAGTGACCGGAATTGGTTACATCTAGTTAAGGCATTGGCCAAAAGGGGCCCCTTGGAAACCCTCAAACATCTCAAGCTACTGCCAAGGCACAAACTGATGGTAAAGAACTATTGCTGAAGATAACATTGAACACAGAGAACTCAATCTGGTACCTAATATAGTCTTCGTCCCTACTACTAACTAACTTCTCATGGTACTTGAAGGCACTCTGCATGGTACCAGATACCAAGTAACCATAACCCAATTACGAGCCCTGCAACCTACAGATGCTTACCGCCTGCAAGATACACTGGTGCAATAGTGGCACATAGGTTGTTGTGGGAATCATCAACTATTACCTGATTGGATTTAAGGCCTGCTGCATGAGGCAGAAGCCATGCCTGATACTGCTTAAGGTGACCAAGAACCTGAGACTCAACAAGCCACAGGCCTAGGAGAAAAGCAAACGTTATTTATTGTTCTGCTAAAGGAACATGACAATAATGAATCCTAATGACATTCTCAGTGCCTCCCTCAGCCATCATCACAGAAGTGTCCCCTTGCAATAGATGGGAACTAACACAGAGACCCACAATTGGGCAATGTGGAGAAAGTGAGAGATTTTGGAACACTCAGTCAGAGATGGGATGTCTTCAACAAACACCTTTCCTCAGGGTTCAGGGATCTATGTAGGAGAGGAGGCAAAAGACTGTAAGAAGCCAGAGGGGATGGACTCCAAGGAAACAGTGACCTCCAAACACAACAGGATTGGTGCACATTTGAACTTTCAGAGCTTGTGAAAGCTCTGCACAGGTTCAAGCCAGACAGGGTTCCAGCAACCAGAGGACAAAGTAGACGACACAGGCACGCACTCATAACGAAGAAGCTGTCTGCGATTCATGCCTGCTTACAAAGGAAAAAGTGTTTTGCTCCAATGGAGTCTCACTGGGTATATTAACCACACTTCAGGGTAGGCCTTGTACCCAGCAATAAGTGTTTAACACAAAATAAAGTGAATGGTATTTTTGTAGACGCTTTATCTTGTATTACTTTGTTTGGGCATCGTTTGTCTTATAGGGACTTTTGCATGCATAGTACTGTTTCTGATTTAGAGGTGTTATAAGGTTCCTGTTTTGTATGTGAGTTTCTAGTGTTTGTCTGTTTTCTAAAGAGAAAAAGAGAGGTCCTAGATAGGATGGGTGGAGAGGTGAGGAAGATCTGAGAGGAGCTGGGGAAGAGGAAAAGCATCATTAGACTATATTATACAAAAAAGATGAAGAATTGGTTTTAAAATGTTAGTTGGAAACCAAAGTAAATTATGTTTGAATGGGGGAAAAAAACAAACAATAATAAAAAAAAAACCTGTGGTTAAATTTTACTATTACATGTTTCTCTACTAGACAAAGTCTTATTCTTTTTAATAATAAGTTGTTTTAACCATTTAAAAGAAAGTCTTTTAAAGAGTCAGGCTCATTTAAAATATTTCCACTAAATTAATAATTGAAAAACTTGTTTCAAAGAATATATAAATTTGTTTATAAAACTTGGTTTACTGGATAAATAACATGATATTATAAAATACTTTTTAATTATAATTAAAATTCAAAATTAATGTCTTCCCCAAAGAATTAAGAAAAAAAATGATTTTCTCAAAAGAAAGAGAGAGAGAGAGAGAGAGAGAGAGAGAGAGAGAGAGAGAGAGAGGCCCAACCATACCAAAGCCTCCATTTTTATTAAAAGATCAGGATTATATCCAGGTACTTCTGACTCATACCTAGATTATAAAACTTTCTTGCTATTTAATGTCCTACCTGGCATATTTCTAAGTGATAAAATAATAAATAATTTTGGTTTTAATGAAGTACAAATGAAAATACTATATCCTTTCACTGAATCAAGGCATTTTGCTATGACTGCTTGCTTACCTTAAACTCTAGCTTACTCAAAACTAGAGTTTAAAAGATTCAAGTGTTTTCATTGTAGGTAGATAGGTAGGTTGGTAGGTAGGCAGGTAAGGTAGGGGTGTGTGTGTGTGTGTGTGTGTGTGTGTGTGTGTGTGTGTGTGATTCAGCATAATTTGGATAAAGCAAAAAAAAATCTAGTTTTTAAATTAAACTCCATTTATTCTAGCTAGAAATACCCAAAGGGTTTGAGTTAATGCTTCTCATTCAAACTATAAAAAAGACATCAATCTCTAATTAAACAATATGTTTTATGCTTTAAGTACTCTTGGTTTTTTTTTTTTATTTGATTAGAATCCAAAATGCTCTACAGACAGTCAGGATTCAAATAATAATTAAAAATGTGTATTCTAGTAATAAAAGGTAGGGGACAACAATAGTACACTGACTTCTTCCAAAGTCCTGTTTCCAACCATTTAAATATAAGCAAGCGAGTTCACCCACTACAAATAACTATAAACATAGGAGAAAACATAGATAATCTAGTTTTCGAATCAATGTAAATCTTGGTTATTTTAGATACATGTTTTCATCTGTTACCTTAAATTCATTAGGTCAAACTGTATTCTTAATTACCTAATTTTAGATTTTCTTTCTTAATAGCCTTTACCACCTATTCTCTCTCCTCAAGACTGACATCCTACCCACTACTCAGCCTCATCTACATCAGATCATAGAATAAGATTTCCTAGCTATGAGTGACCTTATAATATTTAATACTATTTGGCTACCTGTGTATATAAAATGAGATACTTGGAAACTGCTAATGAAAACTCCTGGAAAAAGCTGTGTCTACAAAGACTGATTGACTAATTAGAAATCCAGTAGTATGCAAAGACTAAAACATTGCAAGTCCAAAGGCTAATTTTACCTTATCTTGGACGAGCTGTGTAATAGGGCAAAGGTTCCTCTATCTTGTCTCAGCTGAGGCCATCACTAGCTTAACCTGAAATAAACACCCCCTCGTGTACCCACAGTAAAAAGATCCCACAGAAAGGACCCAGCCCTGTTCTAGAAACCTGGGACTGAAATACCTAGCTAACTGCATGTCTGGCTTCTGTTAAGTGGCTTGATTGCTTTACTTCACCCTACAACTGCCAACAAGGATGTAGTTTTCCCGTGCTCTCTGCCTTTAAACCGCCCAGTAGATGCATTTGAAGCTAATCTGCAGACATCAGCAGCTTAATGCTACTCTCAATCAGAGCCTTGGTCATGCTGAGTGTCTTTACGGTCACTACCCCTGCAACAGCTGGAGCTCCAACACTCAGGTCTCGGCTTGGGCTTCCCCCTAGAGGGTGTAGAACATGACATGTTCCAGGATTCCAAGAGAGAAGAAGTTAGTGCTTGCAGTGGTCCAGGCCCCTCTGACATTCCTGTCTAAACTTTGTTCAGTGAGTCACCTGCTCTTTTACCTCCAAAGGTGGCCGGCCCTCATTTGTCTTATTGCTTTTGTTTGTTCCTGTCCTATCTGTCTCATCTGATCAAGTGTGTTACTTGTCATTGTGAATTAAGATCCAGAAAGTGAAATTATAAGCAGCACTGCTTCTAAACAGCCCACTCCTTTGGAGTATTTCCACCACTGTTTCTAGGAGGCATATAACATGGAAGGAAAAAATAAAAAAGTTGATTTTTCAAAAGAATACCTGTTGACCCTTTGTGAATTAAAGCAGCCTTCTTTTGATATTGAATGGTATCTATGAGCAAATACTATAAAGACGGATAATGAGCAGTATGGACTAGTGGTCATAGGAAAACCTGACCACCATGGATCAGTTTTCCTCCCTAGATGTTTGCAACAACCCCCTCCATAGGTTAGCTTAAAGCTGGTACCAAAGTTTTGGTAGTAAACCCCAGGGGGAAAAGCAACAAAAATTCTATCCAGTGACCCAGAGGAGGAGGAACTACCCCACACTATGGTTCTGGAATAATCCCATCACAAGTCTGGGCCCTAGAGGTCTCTTCATCTTCTTCCCCTAAAAAGGTCTCCCCCAAGTTTGTGTCTCCTCCACATGATCCACAAGGGCTACAATTATGCCCTTCCCCTGAATCCAGCAGATGCCTCAGCTACCGTTCCTGATCCCTTTGATTAGCCCCATTCAACCTAGACCTCATTATTCTCCTCCAGCAGGCCCTCTAGACTCATTCCTTTTGAGCCAAAGGATCCCAGTTAGAAGCCTCTACCCCCATTTATGGTATATGACCCCCTCTAGACCAGTGAAACTGTAGGTCCTAGGACCCCATTTCTCATCTCTCTCAAGACTGTTTTCTATACCCAGCAGCCCACTGAGATGATTGACAAGTTACTGGTCACCCTGTTCACATGAGAAGAAAGGGACGCTAAAAAAGCAGTCCTGGGACCAGAAGGAGGATCTCTTAGCTAGTAATACTTATTGCATTTAAAGCATGTTTCCATCCAACCAACCCCACTGGGATCCTAACACTGAAAGAGAATACTAGGAGCCTACTGCTGGACTTTCTAGCTGGGTTCCAAGCAGCAGTGTGGAAGTTCACACGTAAAGTTACACAGGAGACCTCAGAGCATCCTGCTGTTTTCCTAGAGCATCTTCTAGAAGTTTACCATGCATATATGCCCAATAGAGCCAGAAGCACCAGAAAATAGGTTCAACATTGCCTTTGTCACCCAGTTGGCCCCAGGTATTAGAAAGTTACAAAAGTTAGAGGAATTTCAAGCTAAAGATAGGTCCCAGGTTATATAGGTAGCCCAAAAAGTGTTTAACAGAGAACCAATTGAGAACCAGAAGGATAAGAGACATACTCGGACATTATGGCAGGCCTAAGAGAAAACCCAGATAAATAAGCCAGTCTGGTGCAATAGGTAAGAAGCAGACCAGAAGACAAGTAGTCAACCATCAGAGGAAGACCAATGTCTACTACAAGAAGAAAGGACACTGAAAAAAATGAAATCCCTAATTGGGAAGGAGGGTAGTATACAAATACTACACCTAGAGAAGTGCAGAGTGACAGGACCCAGGCTCCTATGCTTTAAACCCCTAGGAGCCTAATAGAATATCTAAAGCTGGAGACAAAGCAACAGACCACTGGTCAGGCTACGTCACTCAGTCTACCAGCCAGGGAGCCAAGTGTTCAGGTACATGAGCCGGGAGGACACAGTCCACATGCAAACCAAAACAGACTCCTCTGTAGCCATTTCTCACTTACCCACATCTCATATCTATATAGGTCTGAACTATGAAGTTCAAACACCAAAGTTTTCTGGTTTTCCTGTCATATTTAGACTACTTCCTTTATCCTAGAAGACTAAACCTGGAAAATAATGCAACTCAAAGACCCAAACTCCATCTTCCTAAGAGTATTCTCTGCTATTGTTGTCCCTGGCTTCTAGCTTACTTCATTTCTTCCTCCTTCAATTTCAGAAGGGAAGATTTTTTTTCCTCCTCTACTTAACAAGGGAGCTTGGAAAACATAGCATACTGTATCTAAATATTCATTAAAGGCTTTACTATATATTTGCAGCACATATAATCTAGTACTATTTGCCTAGTGTTCCTTTTCTGTGCTCCAGTTACCTAATGTGATGCCTCTGTAACTCCTTGGCAATTCAAACCTAATTTCTAAGGACAGAGGGAAGGAACATTAAAATGCAGTAAATGGGAGGGTGTTCAACATTGGGCATAACTCCTACAGTAGTTCTTATACTTGGACGTTCAGAGAACATTTCAACACCATGTTAAAACACAAGTTGCTAGATCCCATCCCAAGTTTCTATTCAATGCTTGTATTTCAGGCCATTACCTAAATGTTACGGACTCAATTCCATGTAACATGCTTTAAAAAATATGGCTGTATACAGCACTGGTTATCAAGTGGTAAACAAAATGGGACTTTACTAGCAGTCTCAGTTATCAAGTAGAGAACAAGAGAAGAACTCAACATTCTCCACTGTGACTAAACAGTGTCACACCAAGGACTGTGCGAGCCAACATCAGTGCTGAGGAGCTGGGAGAGATTACAGTGACTCACATCCCGGCTCACTCCAAAGGTGTGCTCTGACCAACAACATGGTCAAGGGCCACATGCAATAAGGACTCAAAAAGAAATTAACTTTTCTTCACTTTCTTCTTCAATAACCACTTCAATTTCCACCAACTACTGCAAACTTAAGTTTTACAGATACTATATGTAAATGTATAGCAACCCACTGGAGGAAATAAGCATTATTTAATGTTATTTGTAGATTTCTAACAAAGAAATATAAATCAATATATATTCCATATGAATAAGAAAATATTGAAAAGGTAATTTCCTTTAAAATTAATAATGAAAATATTTACAAGCACACAGATATGCATATGCATACATACAGACACATGCATATATGCATGAACTTACTCCAATCGGCTGAAAAATAAGTCCATCCATTTCATGGCTGACTTCTTTGGCAAAATTTCCTTCCAGAAGCTATAAAATAAAAAGATATTCTTTAGAAATAAATGATCATTTAAAAGTTACTTTAACTTCTTGCTAAGATTTATGAAATATCCTATAACATTTAAGAACTGAGAACCAGGAAAGAGGTGGAAACACTAGATAAACTCTGTGACTTCATCTTCCCTGGCTCCTCATTCTCCAAAGGCTGTACAGCTTCTCTAACGTGAAAGCAGTGCATATGAGAGTTTGAACACGCCTCCTTCCTTTAAGGTGAATATAAAGTCTTTTGTTCTATTCAGAGACAGATCACCTAAGGACTGAGACAACACATAGCAGTGTTTCACGTTTCAGGATTCTGTTTCCTTTTGCTGTTGGTCTTGGTTTTCTGAGGCAGGGTCTCAAGTGGCCCAGGCTGACCTCAAACTTCTATTGCCTGCCTTGTCCTGCCTCCCTGCCACAGTGCTGGCTGGGGTCACAGGAGCGCTCTCCACACCCAGCTGGGTTTCCATTCAGACAGATGAAGGTCCTGGAGGCAGACAGCTGTGATGGCTGTACAATACTGCAGATGCACATACTGTGACCAGACTAAATAGTTCATGATAGTAAGATGGCAGAGTAATGTTCTTAAAATTCCGTTTCTGTTTTGCCCCCCCCACCCCCCTCGCCCACACACATCAGCAAGTGAGCAGAGGTGGTAAACTCAGATTCTGAGAACCATTACTATGCACTTTGGCCAAACTTTAGGACAAAAATTCATACATTTCTCTTCAATTCACTCCCAGGGTTAAGGGACACAGATGAGGAAGAAATTTTACCTAAATAAAAGTTTACTATGTATTAAAATCTTTGACTTCTTATAAATGAAAATGAAAATAACCACTGAAGTACCACGAGCCAGATACCTACTTACACTCATGCTGAGCGCTGAGAAACAACCGTGCGATTTTGCTGACTACACACAACATCTTAGAGAGAAAAAATGAAATTCACTTTCACACTGATTAACACTAGGTAGACATACTGACTGGCTGGCGGATCCTAAATATTTATACATGGTGGGAAAGGTTAAAACAAAAGTAACTATAAAGTTTTGGTAATCCCCATGCTACCACACGGAAAGCTGTCTGATGTTCAGAACCTAAATAATAAGCTTCTAAGAATCTATGGACAAAGAAATCAAAAACACTTTAGAGCATTTAGAACTGAGTAAGAACAAAACCATGGTAGGATGTTATTTGATAGATCACACTGTGAGAAAAATTTGGTAAATTAAATATCCAAATTAGAAATAAAGAAGGCAAATGCTGTATAACAGTTTCTTGCAGATTGAAACATTCCATCCTGTAGGAGATGCCTTAAGCAGGACGGTAAAGAACAAAGTTTGAGAAGTCCCAGAAACTGACCAGATTCATTAGCCCTGCCTTGCCTCAATAAGCAATGAAAGCCAAAATCCCCGTCAGACAAAAGGAAACTAAGCTGCAAGGAACGCTCTGAGAGGAAGAAGAGCTACAAAGACTGAGACCTGGCCAGCAGCCGGGAACAAGCAGGAAGCAGCCAACCTGCCTGAAGAGGTTTAAAGTAACCTGATCACTTGGAATGACACTCCCCAACCTGCCGAGACGCCTAAAGGTGTGCAGAGTGCTCTAGTCTCCCAGCTCTGGTGAGCCACCATCTACGTTGGAGTGGGATTTAGTGACGCTGTTTGTATCACTTCTGCTCCTGTAAGTGGCCCCTCACCCATATCTCTATGAGTAACCCCAATAAAACTTACTGGTTCATTAAGTTAGACTTTGCAGGTTTCCATACTTTGGTCTGATGTAGGATCCCTATCTGGGGTGAAGAGACATGTGTTGTGTCTCCCCAGGGGAAGTTTTGTCACACGACAGGGAGGAGGAAGAGGAGGACACCAGAGAGAGACACACTTGTAGTCCCAGCTTGGGATGTATACTCCACTTGGGATGCTGGCGTAGGAGGATGACAAGTTTGAGAAGCCTAGGCTTCAGAGTAACTTCAAGGCTAGCCCATGATAACAAATCATTAAAGAAAACAGTTGTGCAGCTCACAGGATGATTGAAAAAAGCAAGCAAACAAAAAGTGATTATTTCTTTAAAATGTCTCAGCAGTTTTTTAAAGTCCAGGTTATGACCAGAAAACAAAAGGTTTTGAATTTTAAACCTGAGAGTAGGAATAATAGCCAGGAATAAGTTTCCAAAGTGACAGTATCAAGTCGCAGAGAGCATCACTGATGTGCCTCAGTGAGTGGAGGCTCCAGCAAGAGGAAGGCTTGGCTCTCCCAACATGTAGCCAGGTGTGCTCACCCATACCTACGAATCCTAGATCCGAAGTTCAAGATCATCCTCAGCTACAGAGGAACTGAGGGCCAGCCTAGTCTTCACATGAGACTGTCAAGAGATACATAATATGTAGATGGACAGACAGGATATAATGTATAACTATAAATATCATATAGATAGATTTTTTTAATAAAATAAAGTCACCTGACAAAAATTTCAAACTGGAAAAGACAGGTCAAACCAACAGAATGAAGATACAGTCACCAAAGATGGGTAGTCTTTGAAAGTCAGGCAGTCTCCATGAAAAGTACCAGTCTGAGGAGCCAAGAACTTCTCCAAGTTCAGATCACAGTCTTCTAAAAATGTAAACGTAAGGCATGATTTACAACTACTTTTAGAATTTTATTTGTCATTATATTCCTAAATAAAACGACTCCCTCTCTCCTTACCTATAATTAAGTGAAACCTACTCATGAGTTAGGATGATACTCCAATGTAAAGCACATTAAGCTTTAATTTCCTAGATGATTAACAGATAAATTAGGACTAGTGATATGGCTCAGTGGGTGAAACAACAAACTCACACTGAGGAAAACACCAGAAGTCTTGTAAAGTTGGGAAGCAAGAACCTACCTCTTAAAGCTAACTGCTGACTTCCACAGACAATTCACAACATGTACACACACACACACACACACACACACACACACACACACACACACACAAACACACACACATCACACATATACAAGCACTATACAGCACATGCAAACACACATGTATCACACATATAACAAACATGCACACATACATGCATCATACACACACACTAATAATAATATTTTTAAATCAAAATAAAAATATTTTTTCATTCAGTATTCTTACATGAGTATTTCCTGACTCCCTACCAATAATTAAAAACCAAGTAAGTTCAGACCAATTTCCCTTATGAATATTGCCACAAAAATGCTCAATAAAAGTTTTGCAAACTGAATCCAAGAACACATCAAAACAATCATCCATCATGATCAAATAGGCTTCATCCCAGGGAGACAGGGATGGTTTAATATACAAAAATCCATCAATGTAATCCACTATATAAAAAATTCAAAGAACCACATGGTCATTTCATTAGATGCTGAGAAAGCATTTGACAAAATTCAACACCCCTTCATTATAAAAGTTCTGGAAAGATCAGGAATTCAAGGCCCATACCTAAACATAGTTAAAAGCAATACACAGCAAACCAGAAGCTAACATCAAACTAAATGGAGAGAAACTTGAAGCAATCCCAGTAAGATCAGGGACTAGACAAGGCTGCCCACTCTCTCCCTACTTATTCAATATAGTACTTGAAGTCCTAGCCAGAGCAATCAGACAACAAAAGGAGGTCAAAGGGATACAAATTGGAAGGGAAGAAATCAAAATATCACTACTTGCAGATGATATGATAGTGTACTTACGCGACCCCAAAAGTTCCACCAGAGAACTACTTAACCTGATAAACAACTTCAGCAAACTGTCGAGGTATAAAAGTAACTCAAACAAATCAATAGCCTTCCTCTACTCAAAGGATAAACAGGCTGAGAGAGAAATTAAGGAAATGACACCTTTCACAATAGTCCCAAATAACATAAAATATCTTGGTGTGACTTTAACCATGGAAGGGAAAGATCCGTATGACAAGAACTTCAAATCTCTGAAGAAAGAAATTGAGGAAGATCTCAGAAGATGGAAAGATCTTCCATGCTCATAGATTGGCAGGATTAATATAGAAAAGATGGCTATTTTGCCAAAAGCAATCTACAAATTCAATGCAATCCCCATCAAAATTCCTACTCAATTCTTTATAGAGATAGAAAGAGCAATTTGCAAATTCATTTGGAATAACAAAAAACCCAGGATAGCGAAAACTATAGTCAACAATAAAAGAACTTCTGGGGGAAATCACCATCCCCGACTTCAAGACTTCAAGCAGTATTACAGAGCAATAGCTATAAAAACTGCATGGTATTGGTACAGAGATGGGCAGGTAGATCACTGGAACAGAATTGAAGACCCAGAAATGAACCCACACAGCTATAGTCACTTGATCTTTGACAAAGGAGCCAAAATCATCCAATGGAAGAAAGATAGCATTTTCAACAAATGGTGCTGGTTCAACTGGAGGTCAGCATGTAGAAGAATGCAAATCGATCCATTCTTATTGCCCTGTACAAAGCTTAAGTCCAAGTGGATCAAGGACCTCCACATCAAACCAGATACACTCAAACTAATAGAAGAAAAAGTGGGGAAGAATCTTGAACACATGGGCACTGGGAAAATTTCCTGAACAAAACACCAATGGCCTATGCTCTAAGATCAAGTGTAGTGCCATATTGGATTTGGGCCTGGCTGCTTTGTAACTGCATGGCCACAGTTAAGAAGTCATGGGATTGTTGGACAGAGGCCTCTCCCATGTATTTACGGCACAGGAAGAAAAGACCAAGTAGTAACACCCAGTGTCTCCACTGCATGACCTCTGCTGAGCCCAGCTGATGCATGTGGAACTGACACACCTGGACCACACCTGGGTGGTGGTCAATTTACTTCTGCCTTTTACTTCCTCAGCCTTTATCCTTGAGATTTAGGCTGGTCTTCTGGGATTTCTCCCTAATTAATTCAGGTCTCGTAGTTGGTCTTTTGTTACCGAAGTCACGAGCCAGGTAGTCAGGAGCCAGGGTTTCCCACTGTGCTTCCCAGTTATTTTCTACCTGGAGACTTGGGTATATAAGTGGTGAATAAAGCTACAGGAGACTCTCACTATTCCTCTCTCTCTCTCTCTCTCTCTCTCTCTCTCTCTCTCTCTCTCTCTCTCTCTCTCTCTCTCTCTCTCTTCCTCTCCTGGCTTGACACGATAACCTCTGTGTGTGTGTGTGTGTGTTTCTTTCATCCCGTAGGCTTTCGCCCGATTCTCGGTACCAGGTCGGTGCTGGCGCCGACAATCAAGAATTGACAAATGGGACCTCATAAAACTGCAAAGCTTTTGTAAAGCAAAAGACACTGTCATTAGGACAAAACAGCAACCAACAGATTGGGAAAAGATATTTACCAACCCTACATCTGATAGAAGGCTAATATCCAAAATATACAAAGAACTCAAGAAGTTAGAGTCCAGAGAGCCAAATCACCCTATTAAAAATGGGGTACAGAGATAAACAAAACATTCTCAGCTGAGGATTATCAAGTGTCCAAAAAGCACCTAAAGGAATGTTCAACATCCTTAGTCATCAGGGAAATGCAAATCAAAACAACCCTGAGATTCCACCTCACACCAGTCAGAATGGCTAAGATCAAAAACTCAGGTGACAGCAGATGCTGGTGAGGATGTGGAGAAAGAGGAACACTCCTCCATTGTTGATGGGATTGCAAACTGGTACAACCATTCTGGAAATCAGTCTGGAGGTTCCTCAGAAAATTGGACATTGAACTGCCTGAGGATCCAGCTATACGTCTCTTGGGCATATACCCAAAAGATGCCCCAACATATAAAAAAGACACGTGCTACACTATGTTCATCGCAGCCTTATTTATAATAGCCAGAGGCTGGAAAGAACTCAGATGCCCTTCAACAGAGGAATGGATTAAAAAAATGTGGTACATCTACACAATGGAGTACTACTCAGCTATCAAAAACAATGACTTCATGAAATTCACAGGCAAATGGAATGAACTGGAGAATATCATCCTGAGGTTACTCAATCACAGAAAAACACACTTGGTATGCACTCATTGATAAGTGGATATTAGTCAAAAAGTTCAAATTACCCAAGATGCAATCTACAGACCACAGGAAGCTCAAGAAGAAGGATGACCAAAATACAGATGCTCCCACTCCTTCTTAAAAGGGGGGAAAATATTCATAGGAGGGGATATGGAAGCAAAGTTTAGAGCAGCGACTCAAGGAATGGCCATTCAGAGTCTGACACATGTGGCCCATATATATACAGCCACCAAAACTAGATTAAGATTGATGAAGCTAAAAAACTGCATGCTGAAAGGGACCAGATATAGATGTCTCCTGAGAGACACATCCAGAGCATGTCCAATACAGTCAATGCTAGCAGCAAATCACCGAACTGAGAATAGGACTCCCTTGGGGGAAATTAGAGGAAGTATTAAAAGAGTTGAAGGAGCTTGCAACCATATAAACAACAATGCCAACCAACCAGAGCTTCCAGGGACTAAACCATTATTGAAAGACTCTACACAGACTGACCCAGGGCTCCAACTGCATGAGTAGGAGAGAATATCCTTGTTGGGACACCAGTGGAAGGGGAAGACCTTGGTCTTGCCAAGGTTGGACCCCCAAGGCAGGGGAATATGGGGGAGGGAAATAAGGGGGATGTATAGGGGGAATAACCATATGGGGGAGGGGCAGGGGAGGGAATGGGGGCTTATGGACAGGAAACCGGGAAGGGGAATAACCTTTGAAATTAATAAAAAATTTTTAAAAAACCAAGTAAGGGATTTTAGAGATACCATGATAATATACGCCTCAACCTATATAATACCTTAATTTTAACACCTATATTTATTTGTCTCAAATAGCTTTTATTAATGATTCTTTTTTTCTCATTAAATTTGGCTTAGGAACATATTTATAAATCTGGTTTCCTTGCCATTAAAAAAAAATACCCATTTTACATTTATTGGTTTGGTCCTGACAACATTAATTATTAAATCTAGATAATGAAAACTAAATCTACCAATTTTAATATATGCCAAGAAAGTCGTGAGAAGTGAGGACTTCATGTCAAGTCTCAAGGTATTATTAGCAATAACCACTATTTTTCCTTAAATCTGGCAGAGGGAGGGACCTCATACCCCTCACCTTTAACACCAATATTTAAATGTAATGGTGTAATGAGCTATTTCTTCCTGTCAATCTAATTCTACTTAAATTTTCAAGTTATTTTTAAAGCACTTCAAATCAATGAATTTATAAGTACTTAGTTGGGAAACCTAGGAAGAAATGTTATTGTGGTGTAAGCAGTGAATTGCCCTAAGCTACCATGACAGTAAATTTAAAATGTCAATTAGATACAATCTAGAATCCTAAAAAGAATGTCTCAATGAGGAACTGTTTAGACATGCCTGTGAGAGACCTTCTGACTTAGGTTAACTGACATGGGCAATAGCACCCATGGGCTGAGCCTAGAGTGGATGAAAAGGAGAGGGGAGCTTTGCATTCCCTTCTCTGTGGGTTATTGCTGTGGGTGTAATGGACTGGCTAGGACAGTCTGGAACCTGGGATTATGAGCCAGCATTTTCTCCCCTAAGTTGCTTTTGTTAAGGTATTTTATCACAGTAACAAAATAAATAAAACTAGGACAATTAATGATATATTTTAATTTTCTCTTTCTTTACCCTCTAGATAAGGTTCAAAGATAACTGGAAGAAAAACAAAACAGTAGACATAATATATCAGATAGTATTAATCAGAGCATAGCTTTCACTTATGAAACTTGAATCTGTTTACTAAATATAATTTTATTTGATTTCTTTTTAAAAACAGAAGGCATACAACTTTCCATAGACCAAATATTTTAAGGTTTTCTCTGAAATGATACTTTACAGGTCTACGAATCACTTAGAAGCCAAATCATTATAAATGCATAAGCAGAAAAGATAGTGCTTCAAATCTGAAACATGGAAACAAAATAGAAGCTGTGAAGTTACAGTACATAGAAAGGAGACTCTTAGAAATAATTTTTTAAATAGTACCTTAAGACTACGTGAAGTAGAAATGGATCTCCACTGCTTCTGGGAATATATATTATCACTGTCAACTCACCAAAGTATAGCAAATTATACTGTGTGAATATTTAAAGAATAAAAGAATAAATTGCATTCACCCTGCAATTCTGGTTTATTCTACACTCATCGGATATTTCTGGAGCAAATAGCCCACACAGCTTCAACTGACTTTCTAAAGAGACTCAATACAATATCTGGTGACTTTTTATGAGCTCTCAATGCTCCCTTAAAACTCAAAGTTTAGTTTTTAACAATCCCCACAAAATGGAAGCTTGGGTTTTAATCTTTAAAAGATATTAATCTTTAATGTTTTTCATTCCCAAGTCTAACTTCAGTTGAGTTCATTTACTTTGCCTACATGCTAAATTTTTCTCTAACTTGTAACCAACTGTCATAGAAAAAATTATCTTTCTTGCTCCCCACAAATCCAACACATTATCCTCTCTCAAAAAAAAAAAAAAAAGATTTGTTTATTACTGTATAACAATGAAAATTAAGCTATGTCATTAAAGTAAACTATTTATATTCATACATAGGTTTTCCATTATCATCACTGGTTGTTTCATAAGGATGCATCATTACAATTAAAACTTATAAAAATCTGGTAAATATCAACTGAAAAGGTAAAAATTCTGAAAGCAATTTCCACAGGAGACAGAATTTTGTGACTGTTAAATAGGCATAATCTAGAATTACATGGTATTCTGAGACAGGATCTAACTGGGCTACCTGAGGTAGAGAGCACATCCCCATGCGCTGAGTGAGGGTCTCCAAGTGAATAAAAAGAGCAAACCAAGCTGGTTAGTTAGGAAGGCTGGGATAGATATGACAGAAGTTGCGGAATGGGACTGAATATGACCAAAATGCACTGTGTGAAACTCCCAAAGAACTCAAAAAGTTATAAACTGGACATAGATATTCAAAATGTTAACGATCCCTATCAAAACACTAAAAAGTTTAAATATTTATGACTATAAGACACATGCTTCAGTGGTGATACATAGATACAATGACAATCTTTGAGACTATAAAAATAAAGAATAAAGGCCATGCAGTGCTGTTAAGAAGACTCCCAAAACATACGACCTACTGCTGTTGCCCTTGGTAACAGTCCAGGAAGGGAAGACAAGTCCCTATTGCTGAAGAAATATGCACTTCATAAACAGGGCCCAGAGGCCACTGAATAGAACTAATTTGCATGTCCCCTCCCTGAGGACTAGCTTTAATGGTACCAGAAGATGCCATGCAAGCTTCCAAAGGAGACAGGCAACCAAGAGTCCCCGCCCCACAGCAGCTGTGACCCACATCGATGACCAGCATGGTAGGATAACCCTAAGGGTGCACTAGTATGGCACGCACACCTTGGGAGTAACCAACAACTAGACTTAAGAGCTGCTCAACAAGAGGAATACCATGCCAAGTACTAAAAACCTAGTTAAGTAATCAGTGCTAGTGAAATCATAATTATTGAAGGAGAATCTTCCTACAACCACCAATACCCAGCATGATCCCTAACAACAATCTAAGCACTCCTTATCCACAGATAAGTGTGATCGTCATCCCTCATAAAGGAAACTTCTCTGCACAAAAATTAACATCTATAGAAAACCACAACCAAACAATATGCAAAATTATGGAGCCCAGTCCCAGTGAATACATCTACAAAACACTCCTGCCATACACGGCTCAGGAAACATTGCAGAAGGGGGGGCAGGGGCAGAAAGTTTCTAAGATCGGGGACTTTACGATGAGACTCTTTCCTAGTAACATCAGAAGCCTCACAAATCAATATAACTGTACAAATGTGAGCCAAACAAGATTATCAATAAACATGCCAAACTGCATGGGGAGAGGAGGAAGGCAGAAGGCCTCAACCCTATTCAAAGGACTGCAGGCAAATGAGTAAGCCTGGGGATGGGAGAGATGGTCATCCCTAGGGAAGAGCACACCAACTGGTTGTCCAGTGCCAAATGGTCGGCCTTGAGAACATACACAGAAGTAACATTATATGGACTCATCAGGTTATAGCTGGGAATGTATGTGTTATACACAAATACATACATGCATGCACTAACAAGCAATTAAGGGTAAGTTCATGAATTTGAAGGAGGGGAAAGGGTGTATGGAGATGGTTCAGAGGGAGAAAGGGGGAGAAGAAAATTCACAATTAAAATACAGCCTCAAAAATAAACAAAAGAAGCCTAGGAGGTTATGGCTCAGGCCTTTAATCCCAGCATTCGGGAGGCAGAGGCAAAAGTATCTCTGAGTTCCAGGCCAGCCTGGTCTACACACCAAGTTCCAGGCCAGCCAGGGCTACATAGAGAAACCCTGTCTCAAAAATTAAACAAATTAGCTAAGAAAATACAATTTGACAAAAGAATTAAGGCCAAGTGTAACAATAATGGGGTGAGAGGACTCAAGATAAGGCTGTCAGGCTAAAAATTAAATTAAAAAAGAAACAAGAAATGCAAAATAGTATATAAAGAATCATCTCTTGATTAGGCATGGCAAAACTATGAATCTATGAATAGTATATGTGTTTGTATATTATAACAGAGTTCTAAATACAGTAAAAACTGAGCTGCTACTTTTCTGATTCAATGCAAAAATGAGTAGAGATATGTCAAACTTTTTGCTGTGTTCTTTTAAAATTTTGTCAACCATATTTAATCTATTCAAATAATTCCATTTTAAATTAGCCTTCAAACTGAAAAAGTAGAACTATAGAACTCTCTTGTAAAGGAATTTTAATGCAACAACACTGCTGCTCTGGCGAAAGGTAACATCCAAAGACTTTGTGATCTGGCTGGAATACTGACCTGCTCTTAGTACACACCTGTAATTTCACCTTAGGTGAAAATAGTTTGTAGAAGGAAGCAGTGATGTTTGAAAATGTTGTCTAGGGCTGGAAAGATGGCTCAGTGGTTAAGAACACTGACTGCTCTTCCAGAGGTCCTGAGTTCAAATCCCAGCAACCACATGATGGCTCACAACCACGTGTAATGAGATCTGATGCCCTCTTCTGGTGTGTCTGAAGACAGCTACCATGTACTCCTATATAATAAATATATAAATCTTTAAAAAAAAAAAAAGAAGGAAAAGAAAAAAGAAAGAAAATGTTATCTAACTGAGGGGCAGACAAAGTGATGAATCACAGAAAGATTTGACAGAATGAGTCAGAGATAGGACACACCCAACTCTCAAGAGAACAGACAGGAAAGAGATATTTAAGAGCAGCACAGGGGGAGTCGGTCAGCTGGGAGTCATGCAGTGAGTGCAGTGCAATGGAACCGAGTTCATCTGTGAGTTACGCAGTTCAGTGCAGGTCAGCGGGGCATTTAAACTAGAGAATAAGGAGTCAGAAGATTGAAACAAATTGACAGAGTCACTTTAAGGCCAGGCAGAGAAATTCAGTAAAAAGCTGAGAGAAGCCAGATTGAACCAGTCAGCTTGGAAAGGAGATAGAGCCAGAGCAGCCTAGTTGAACCGGCCAGTCAACATTCAGAAAGAACTAGAGGGGTGAGCTTACTCAGCAGTAAGCTCCCAGATGAAATTACATAAAGCAAATCAAAGCACATTTCCAGTGTGTTTCTTACTACTGTGTGAAAAGTGTTTCTAACTATGTGTGTGAATCTGAACAGATCACACCCTCACTGTATTAATCAACAGCACGAGGCTGTTAATAGAGCTAGATTAAGTCCTTCCTTTTCACTTTCCCCTTCCTCTTCCCTCCCTCCCTCAATCCCTCCCTCAACCCCTCCCACACTCCCTCCCACATCCCCTCCCCCACTCCTGTTCCTAGATTTATTCTAAGTGACTCAATGTGTGTTGCAGTGTTAGGGGACGGTTTTGTGCACTGTGTATTCAGATACTGATTTCTATGCCCAGACATCTGATTGCAGTCCT
This sequence comes from Rattus norvegicus, assembly GCF_021556685.1. Classification (NCBI taxonomy): domain Eukaryota; kingdom Metazoa; phylum Chordata; class Mammalia; order Rodentia; family Muridae; genus Rattus; species Rattus norvegicus. Next base: position 53,002,937 of record NC_141538.1, on the reverse strand, counting down.
GATGATATGCTCAAGCATCTCCAGTCTCAATGTCAGATAAAAATTGTTTTCCGGGGGCTGGAGAGATGGCTCAGCGGTTAAGAGCACTGACTGTTCTTCCCGAGGTCCTGAGTTCAAATCCCAGCAACCACATGGTGGCTCACAACCATCTGTAATGAGATCTGATGCCCTCTTCTGGTGTGTCTGAAGGCAGCTACAGTGTACTCATGTATAATAAATAAATAAAATATTTTAAAAAAAAATTGTTTTCCATCACCTGATAAGTCAATATAAGAGCCGATCGATCAGCCAACTAGCTGAGCAGAATAGATAGGGTGGGGAAGTCAGGGGATCCCAAATGAGAGAGAGAGAGTAAAGAAGGACTCCGAGGAGCAATGTGTGTGGAGAAGCCATGTGGAGGGTCCAGGAGGAGTCTCTATGAGAACACACATGGAGCAAAGCAAGCCAGAGCAAGACTTAGATTGAAGGTAAAGGACGTGGGCTGGAAGGCAGGCAGCCTTAGAGGGTTAGAATAGCACAGAACCTGGCAAGCTTCTCTGTGTCACTTACTTAGGAGCTGAAACAGGCAAGAGCAGGCACAGAGACCCCCAAGACTTACATTTACAGTGCAGCTGTTTGTTTGTTTGTTTGTTTGTTTGTTTGTTTAAATGAGAATAAGGACCAGTGCTAGTCACAAACTATTCTAGTGAACAGGGAACCAGCATGGTGTTATATCCACACTGAGAACACTGCTGAAGAGGAGACCCTGGGTGTCGCCCTGGGAAAGACAGGACAACAGAGGAGTAGTCATCCACGTTCCTCTCACAAGCTAAGCAATGCAACTTGGGATTCACAATGAAAGAAACAAGTAAATTTTACCTTTCTTGAAATATTGATGTCAAAAAATTGTTTAGGTCTGACACTAAATGGTTCTTGTGTTTTGTCAATGAGCCCAGTCTTCATTTTTTCATGTCGTGGACTTATAATTTCACGTTCAATACACTGTAGACGAATATTAAAATCACATTCTCCAACTGGTTGTGCCTGAATGAAAAAAACAATTTTTTTCAATTTGACCACAACCACATTGTCAGTATAACTAATAAGGCTGCAATACTATACGCATAGTCTATACAAATAACAATCCTTGGGGATGTCTAGTGAATAGTTTGCACACCATACATACCAGTCCCAATAATTGGACTAACAACAGCCATTTTTAAATTTAAATTACAGGGCTGAAGAGATGGTAGAGCAGTTAAGAGCACTGACTACTCTTCCAGAGGTCCTGAGTTCAATTCCCAGCAACCACATGGTGGCTCACAACCATCTGTAATGGGATCCCTTGCCCTCTTCTGATGTGTCTGAAGACAGCGACAGTGTACTCACATACATAAAATAAATAAATCTTAAAAAGCAACAAAAAAAGGCTTTAAATTGAAACTACACAAGACATCAAGAAAAAAAATGATAGCTATATAAGCTGGCTCAGATTTCAAATCTGAATATATTAACAAAAGTACTGTATTTTATTATTTAACTATATTAGTAAAACCTAAAACCCAAATTCATTAAAGTAAAAACATTCAAAACAAACAGCATACTCACTAGTGATCAAACTCCATAACATCAGTAAAAAGACACTTATTACATAGATAAACCCTCAATCTGAAAACTAATAGTAAGTTTACATATGTTCCAAGTCACGCAGCTGTAAAACATAAAGCTCTTTGGTCCAGCGAACTTTTTCTTTAGTGTCCTTTAAGTGTACATAATTTCAGGCATGCCTTAGGAAGTGTATGTACACTTGTGTCCTATCCAGCCACATGGTGCACATACACATAGGTCAAACACAACCCTGGTTGACAGTAATTGTCTAAGGCTCAGCGACTTAGAGACCACTGAAAAATCCTATGATACCGACACTACCTTCTTGTTCCTCTTCTCCAGTCTCTATTCGCCAACCTAATGTTTCCTAAGAGAGGCAGCATATGCTTCAGGGTATCTTTCTCTCCACTTTGGAAGGATAACAACTCTTACTCTTAACTAAGGACAAGGAGTGAATACAAAACGAACAGAAGCTTCGCACAATTTCTAAAACGGTCTCTCTATGAACAGTCGGAACTGTCATAAAGGAGACTCACTGAGGAAAGGTTAATAAACAAGGACATAGTCCATGTGCAACCCACTCTATTTCAGGAAATCCTAAAACGATGGGCTTGCTTATTAGGCCTGTTAGGAGAACTAAGATGCCTATAAAAGGAACAAGGCCCAAACAAACTTTTTTGTTTTTGTTTTTGTTTTTGTTTTTTTAATGAAAGATCTGTTAAGTAGTCTAAATTCTCTACTACAATACAAATCCTGTGACTAAGACAAGACTGGGCTGAAAACAGACGACCTTCACATCCACCAGGGCTATTACAGTATAGGAGGCACTGGGCAGCCAGATGTAGAAGCACTGCAAAGAGATGGCAAGGAACACTCAAAGCACTGTGTGGGGCTCCTCGTCACCAGTCCTTCCTCGCCTCCAAACACTACCCACACTGACAATGGAGTTCTCTTTCAAAGGAATAAATACTACTCCACCATAACCGTAAGTGATACCTTATTACAATAAAATCTAAGTTCAAACTCCTCAGTCAAGTGAGCTGCCGCCCTCTCACCAATCTGTTGTTATTTCTTTTATGACCCCCTCTTTACCACACATTAAGCAGGGCAACCAACCACCCAATGCTCCTGACATCCATCCTTTAAGGATTCCGGCAGCCAGGGAAGGATGAGGTGCTCCCCTTGCTCCAGCACCGCTCTACCTCTGACATGATGCCTTCTTGTTCTACCTACAGCACTATCACACTGGTTCTTTGAATTTCTTTTGTTTTAATTTAAAAATAGGCTCTCACTGTGTAGCACTGCCTGACAGGAACTTGGTATGCAGACCAGTCTGGCTTTTGCCTTTCAAGTTCTGGGTTTAAAACACTATGCTCAGCCATTATTTCTTTATATTTCTAGTCTCCTCTACAAATAAGCAGTCATCAAGTTGATTTTAATATTAAATCCAATATAAACATATATAGTTACAAATGCATACAATGTATGTCATTAACATTAATAACTTGTATACAGGTACAACACACACACACACACACACACACACACACACACACACAGAGAGAGAGAGAGAGAGAGAGAGAGAGAGCAAGCCAAATAGAACAAATCCATTAAAAATAAGGTTTTCCTCTGTTGCTCTCGAATCCCAATGAACTATTATGGAAATGGCATGAAGAGAAGAAATCAGTTTTACTTATCATTTTATATTCAGTGATTACAGGACCTAGCATATACAAAATGATCATTTAAATTCTTTCTGAGGAAAATAATAAACAAAAGAACTAAGAAGATTGTTATTAAGACTTTGGCTCTCTTAACAAAAATAACGAGCCAAACTAACTCTCTGACATTACCCAGCCTCAGGTATTTAGGGCTAGCAATATAAATTAAGAAATTTAGGGGTTGGGGATTTAGCTCAGTGGCAGAGCGCTTGCCTAGGAAGCGCAAGGCCCTGGGTTCGGTCCCCAGCTCCGAAAAAAAAGAACCAAAAAAAAAAAAAAAAAAAAAAAGAAATTTATTGAATTTATGAAAGTTTCATTGTGGTTAAATAATGAAACATGTTTTCTATTATAAATACATCCTAAAGTAGGTATGTAAAATATAGGTGACTTTAAATCATAAGTACAGTAAAAGGCATACAATCAATGTTGACTAAATGAGCAATTATACACTTTATGTGACAAGCATAACTAACCCACTTATAGAATAAAATATGATTGGATAAATCTCTTAAGACTCAAAACACTTTTTGAGAAGGTCCTTTCATCCAATCTCATTAAAACAGCACTTGTCTATGTCCATAGACACTGACTGGGAAATAATACTGTTTGCTACACACAGATCCAAAAAAAGAACATCCAAAAGAAATAAATAATTTAACCCATTTAGAAGGAAAAAGATGAACAACCAAACAGAAAACAGATTTTAGTTCTTTTCCACAAAAATTCATGTGTGCACATAAGCATGCGCACATACACAGCGGAAACCCTGATGCATACCAATTCTATTATAGAGCTCAATGCCTAGGAAAATTCCAGGGAACGAGGTTAACTCTACAGACACCAAGCAGTAAACCAAGAACATAATACAAAATAAATAAATAAAACTGGTGATCACAGAGTGTGGCACAAACTCTAGAAACCTTACAAAAGTATATACTTTGTACATCCAGAGATATAAACAAAGGTGGGTGAAAGTTTTGAGAAACATCTAAGAAGCAATAAACACTAAATGCCCAGCAGAGAGTATCTGGAAAGAGAACTGAGACTAGAATGAACAGTACATGCAAATCTGCTCTTAGATTTATAACAATTTCTTATCAAAACAGCAGAGCTCGGGAGATGACTCAGTAGATAAAGTCCCAGCACCCACATGAAAAAGCAGGGCAAACCCTGACACTGAGGGAAGCAAATCCCAGGGCTTTCTGTCCAGCCTGCCCAGCCAAAACAAGGAGACCTAGGTTCAGTGAGAGACCGTCCCAAAACTTAAGTTGGAGAAAAACAGAAAATACCTGACAGCGACCTCTGGCCTCCAAAGAGGCATGCACAGGTTAGGAGAGGGCTTGTGCGCATACACACACACACACACACACACACACACACACACACACACACACAGATACACAAAACAATATAGAAACATTAAGATTTAACAACTCTAGAAGGAGGGAAATAGTTCAGTAGTGAAAGTACCTGCCACAAAGCCCAAAAACCTAAATGTGATCCCTGGTCCCCACACAGTGAGAGCAGAGAACCAACTCCTGGACGTTGTCCTGGAGCCTACACACATTGCTTAAGTACCTGGGATTAATGTAATTCTGAATTTTAATATTACAGTTTACTTTAATACACTGTATTTGGTATACTAAATACACGAGGAATACAAATTATATTCTTTGAATACAATCCCCCCCCCAAAATACCTTTTAAAATAATGCTAGAAATCTTCAAATCTTAAATACTTAGTAACAAGTTCCTAATATGTTTTCAGTATGGTTTATGTAAATGACTATATTTTTGGGTTTTTGAGACAGGATCTCATGAGCGTGGCCTTAAACTCCTGATGCCTCATTCCCTCCTCCGGGCATGTGTCACCATATCTGACATAAATACTTTTTCTGTCCATTACAAACATTAGTAATCTTATTACTGGAGGTGCAGCTCAATGGTAGAGCACTTGTAGCCTATCCATCAATTCAATACATAGAACTACAAAATGTATTAATATATATAAACATGCACATTAACTCAGTCACAATTCTAACAATTTTATAAATTATAAGACGTACTTACATTGAACTTAATTATGTCATATATCAAATATCTTGGAACGGCCTGTCCATTTACTTTATCGATGATCATTTCCTTGAAAGAAACAAAGATATATATTTACTTTAATAGCAACATTTTTCATTCTATTAGAATATAATACTCACAGAGAAAGGTATAAAGCTTCAACATGTGTCTTGATAAAACTTTAAAGCGCACACACTTGTACTCATAAAATCAGTACATTTTCAGAATGCCAAAAATCTTTACTATGTATTTACAATATATGTTGAAAGGAGCTATGATGTCACTTCCTGTGTTTTGGATTGAGATTTGTAGTTTTGCTTGGAGTCAGAGTCTTGCTATGTAGCCCCTGGCTAGCCCCTAGCTATGTAGCCACTAGCTAGCTCATGAGTTAGCGAAGGATAGTCTGGGACTCTCAGCAATCCTCCTGTCTCAACCTTAAGTATTGGACTTGTACATTTGCACCATTACAACCAGTTAAATGTTCTTTATATCTGAATGGCTACACTATATTCGCTTTATGTTTTGGATTACTAACAATACTTAAAAGTAACAAAATTCAGCATCGTTTTGATAATTATGTTTTATCACTGTTTAAACTTGTTATATGCTGATTGCTTTAGTCTTATTATAGATTAAATTTCCTATATAACTTTTTAAATTATCATACAAAGATCACTTCAAATCTACCATAGATATTAAAAAGGCAAAGGAAATTCTGTGAGGCACAGTGGAATACAAGCAAAGTCAGCACTGGGGGACAAAGGCGAAAAGTGAGGTTCAAAGCCGTCCACCTCCTCACTGCGATGAGGAGAGTGAGTGCCACCACTCGGGTAGGCAGCAGTTTGGATGGAGCCAGGGTTCTGTTCATGATACCCACGTACTCTACCAACTGAGCTCCAGCCCCAGTCTCCAATTTGTCATTTTAATCTGTTTATTGAAATGTGTCTACTTAAACATTTCCATATGAATACTGATGCAATAACAAAGTGATACCATGATTTCATTTAATGTTTCTTCTCAAAAACTGGGACTAGAAAAAGTGAATTTTGCATAGCAGACAAAGAATTCTCCTCACAAAATATGTAAAAAAAAAAAAAAAAGAAAGAAAGAAAGAACAAAAACTTTTCCCATAAACATTGCTTTAAATATCCAAAAGGAAATTATATTATCAATAAACAAAACAAAATATAATAGACAAATGAGCAAGTGTTGTTTGTTTGTTTGTTTAATTACAGTCCAAAATATACAACAAACAAGCTAAGCTGGGCTGGGAGCTTCTTGCCTGCTAGCCAACCTGCAGAGCTCAGGGAGGTACCAGGCTGAGGGAAATGGTCACTGACAGGCTGCAGAGCTCAGGGAAATACCAGGCTGAGGGAAATGGTCACTGACAGGCTGGCTCAGCTATTGACCCTATGTGCAACACTACTGAGAGGCTAGGCAAGATGTGCACACAGGTGCAATAATATGTTGTTATACAGGTAGCCAACCACATTCTTAATGGAACTGAAGCTCCTCCCTCCCATGGGAGGGTATTTACATCCAGTTCTATAAACCAAGGCAGGTCAAAGTTACTGATATTGATTTGTTAAGTGGATACAGTGTACCTGTCAAAGAATTATACTTTTATGCTTAGAAAACACTGTACTCAGGAGGCAAAGGCAGCAGGATTTCTGTGAGTTTGAAGTCTGCCTGTTCTACTTAGTAAACTGTCACTAGTCACCACTATTCAGTGGATGGAGGGGGGGTGGGGGGGACAGAAAAGTGACAAACATTCAGATGAGAACTCCAGAGACATGTAAATAGGATCCTTAAATATCCATGAGGGTGCTCCACTATGTTCATCGCAGCCTTATTTATAATAGCCAGAAGCTGGAAAGAACCCAGATGCCCTTCAACAGAGGAATGGATACAGAAAATGTGGTACATCTACACAATGGAATATTACTCAGCTATCAAAAACAATGACTTTATGAAATTCAGAGGCAAATGGAGGCAACTGGAAAATATCATCCTGAGTGAGGTAACCCAATCACAGAAAAACACACATGGTATGCACTCACTGATAAGTGGCTATTAGCCCAAATGCTTGAATTACCCTAGATGTACAGAACACATGAAAGTCAAGAAGGATGACCAAAATGCTAATGCTTCACTCCTTCTTTAAAAGGGGAACAAGAATACCCTTGGCAGGGAATAGGGAGGCAAAGTTTAAAACAGAGACAGAAGGAACACCCATTCAGAGCCTGCCGCACGTGTGGCCCATACATATACAGCCACCCAATTAGATAAGATGGATGAAGCAAAGAAGTGCAGGCTGACAGGAACCGGATGTAGAACTCTCCTGAGAGACACAGCCAGAATACAGCAAATACATAGGTGAATGCCAGCAGCAAACCACTGAACTGAGAACGGGACCCCCGTTGAAGGTATCAGAGAAAGAACTGGAAGAGTTTGAAGGGCCCCATATGAACAACAATGCCAACCAACCAGAGCTTCCAGGGACTAAGCCACTACCTAAAGACTATACATGGATTGATCCTGGGCTCCAACCTCGTAGGCAGCAATGAATATCCAAGTAAGAGCACCAGTGGAAGGGGAAGCCCTTGGTCGTGCTAAGACTGAACCCCCCCCCCAGTGAACGGTATTGTTGGGGGGAGGGCAGTAATGGGAGGGGGAGGATGGGGAGGGGAACACTCATAGAAAAGGGCAGGGGGAGCAGTTAGGGGGATGTTGGCCCAGAAACCAGGAAAGGGAATAACAATTGAAATGTAAATAAGAAATACTCAAGTTAATAAAGATGGAGGAAAAAAAATATGCATGAGGGGAAACAACTCAAAGCAAAACAAAGTTCTACCCAAGATTCATAGCAGTAACAACACTTGATACATGGTGTAAGTACAAGATCAGTGCGTGTTAATATCAAACAGATCAGAAGATCTGAGTTGCCAAGCACAGAACCACACACTTGTAATCCCAGCACTCAGAAAGATGGGGCAGGAAGAGATCCAGTCCAAAATGAGCGTGGTAGTTTGAATGAGAATGGCCCCCATAGGCTCACTGTGCTTGAACACTTGGTCTCTAGTTAGTGGAACTAATTTGGGAAAGATAAGGAGATGTGGCCTTGCTGGCGAAGGTGTATAATGGGGGTGGCCTCTGAGCCCACACTAGGTCGAGTCTCACTGTCTGTCTGCAATTCAGGGATCAGATCTGAGATCTCAACTACTGCTCTAGCACCATGCCTGCCTGCAGCCACTCCCCTCACCCTGATGTTCATGGGCTAATAGCCCCTGAAACTGTGAGCAAGCCCCCAATTACATGCTTCTTTCAGAAGATGCCTTGGTTATGGTGCATCATCACAGCAATATGAGCTACAAAGACACCCTGGTTTGAGGAAAATGGGAAGGAAGGAAAGAGAGGGAGCTCATAATTAGTGGAACAGTGGGTACTGAGAAGAATAGCTTCAATAAAGTGAATCGTCCCTGTGTTTAAAGTTACTCTGGTTCTAAAAAGGATGACTGCACACAGTAGGGGCAGAGGTGGACACGACACAGACAGGAGTGTTGAGACCAGAGGTGGTGTGAAGACTGTAAGAAAATAGTAGCATCTGAACACAGCAGGGCAGCTAACATATAGATTTTGAGTGGTTGCGACAATATGCAGGAGACCTGTACAAAGCCAAACCAGACCAAATGCCAGCATGGAAAAGCAGCTAGCACGAAACCCCACCCCAACCATGGAGCTGTTAGCAAGTATTAGGATGGTGGGACAGGAAGAAACATCTTCTCCAAGAGTGTAGGCCCTGGTAAGTGACAGCACTCTAGAGGAAACCACACATCCAAGAAGAAAAAATAACTTAGGGTTTTGTAAAAGGACACAGAGTTGGATGGGGAAAGAAAGGAAGCAGACTGGAGAAGAGGTGATTATGACAAAACACCTTCTATGACATTCTCAAAGAAATAACAAAAATAAAAATAAATCCTCTAGTTCGCCAAAGGAATCTTAAACTCTAGCTCTGAAAAAGGTTCCAAATAAATTGACTAGATTCCCAAACACAGTTTTAAAACCTTAAGGGGCACACTACTAGGTGTGGCAATATAAGTCTATAATACTAGAAATTCAAGAGATAGAAGGATATAAGTAAATAAGGAGGGAGGGGAGAAGAAAACAGGGAAAATGAATAGGAGCAGAAGAGGATGGCTACTCCTTTCCAACAAGGTAAAACTTAGATACCTAACATCCAAAGAGGCATGCAGCATAAACAAATGAAACAGACTCAGAGCCGGCAGAGGCCTTAAAGTTACTCATCTATAACTCATGATTCTGCTGTTTAGATCAGACTTAAAGTTGGGAGGTCAGAACAGTAAGTCAGCTTCACTCATGTATAACTCCTGATTTTGTTGTTTAGATAAGAAAGATAAACAGAGAAGACAAACAGATTTTCGACCACATTAAAATATGGTTAGGATTAACAGCAACTTGGTGAAGAGATTCACTAAACTTGAAAACATACGGGTAGCAGAAGCAGGCAGCTCTCTGAGTTTGATGCAAGCCAGGAGTATGTAGTGAGGAAAGGAAAAAGAAAATAAATGAGGAGAAACTGTCTGAAAGGAAACATTAAAGAAAAAAGCATGAGTGACTCTCGAGAAAGGAGGAGGGTAGTGACAACATTGAAGTGAACATTATAAATTTACAAATAAAAGAAGCTCAAAGACTCCCAAGAACCCTGAAGAAAACCCCACCTATGGCATATCAACTTCAAGCCTCTGAAAGAACTGTGGAGAAAATCCCACCCAGTACATCAGTTTCATGCTCTGTCAAGAATTCTTTAAAGGACTAGAGAGACGGCTCAGCTATGAAAAGCCTGCCCTGTTGTAGCAGCACCATGTAAGCCAGTGTCTAATTGCCAATAACTCTAGTATCAGGGACTCTGACACCCTGTGTGGACCCTGAGGGTGCTCGACTCGTGTGTGCACACCCTCACACACTTGTGCATGGGCTTTTTAATATTAAAAAAAATCCCCAGAAATTACACTGCTGTCTTTGGACTGAATGCTACAGTGCAGAAATCAGAGCATAAATCTTTCATGATACCTCCACACCGCCAACAAGCCAGTATGTTGACCTTCCTATTCTCTGTATTCAAAGTCCCAGGGCATCAAACTCCTCTGCCTATTCATTCATATTTTCTGCACACAAACTATGAATTGGGCATAACTCTTAAGTTATAAAAGAAAAGCATGCAGCCACTCCCTTCAAAACCCTTCTGAGCCCCAAGAAAGGGAAACTCAAACGCTAGATGTAACTAACTCGAGCCCCTGAAGAGGAGAGATGGCTATTATTAGAATGACAGATAATTTTGTATTCAAGCCACTACAGCTTGAGAATGGAACATGTTGTAAATATTAAATAATAATAAAAGGTATATGCCTGTACTATCACAGCCAAAATACGACATATAAGTCTAAAAAAAGAAAAAGCTATTTTTATTTGGCAAATGAGGAAACTTAATAATGAGGCACATCATCATAAGGTGAAACGTAAAAGATGCAGTTAAAAGGGATTTCCTAGGAAACAGCAGATAAGCTAAATGACCTAAGACATAAAAGTGACTTCTGCCCCTCACAAGACACCAAGTGTCCTGTGGCTCTCAGACTTAATCTCTTGAGGTATGGTCTCTCACTGCACCTGTAGCTAGGAGAGCAGCCAGCAAGCAAGCCTGTGAGTGATCCTTCTGCCTCTGCTCACCACTGCCCTAGAGCTACAAGCATGAGCAACAACCAGGTTCCCATGGGTGCTTGGAATACAAACGCAGGTTCCCATTCTGCAAAGCAAGTTCTCCCCATCTCTCAATTCCCCACATCTTCCACCTTTAATCCAAACCCTACATAATATAGATCTACTCCACATCATCAGATTAGATTCATTTCTCCTCCAAATGACCACAGGACTTGTTTTAAATACATCTTAGGGCTACTGTTTTCCTAAAAGCTGTTATCAATCTTTCTCTATCCTTCCCAATAAACAGTTTCCAGAGAGGGGGCTTCCACACTCTAAATACTGCCTGCACTCGAAACTGATATATAACAAATATTAATTGAATATAAACTACCCCAACCTATAAGAAATGCTCTCTCTTTTTTTAAATTGGATATTTTCTTTATTTACACTTCAAATGTTATCCACTTTCCCAGTTTCCCCTCCAGAAACCCCCTATTCTATCCCCACCCTGCTTCTATGGGAGTGTTCCCCCACCCACCTACCCACTCCTTCCCGCCTCCCGGCTCTGGCATTCGCTACACTGGAGCATCAAGCCTTGGCAAGACCAAGAACTTCTCCTTCCATTGATGCCCAACAAGGCCATCCTCTGCTACATATGCAGCTAGAGCCACGGATCACTCTGTATATACTCTTTGGTTGGTAGTTTAGTTCCTGGGAGCACTGGGGTGTCTGATTGGTTGATACTGTTGCTCTTCCTATAGGATTGCAAACCCTGACAGCTACTTTAGTCCTTTCTCTAACTCCTCCATTGGGGTCTCCATTCTCAGTCCAATGATTGGCTATGAGCATCCGCCTCACTATATTTCAGGCTCAAGGATCTCCACACAAAACCAGATACACTGAAACCAATAGAAGAGAAAGTGGGGAACAGCCTCAAACACATGGGCTCTGGAGAAAATTTCCTGAACAAAACACCAATGGCTTATGCTCTACGATCAAGAATAGACAAATGGGACCTCATAAAATTGAAAAGCTTCTGTAAGGCAAAGACACTGTCATTACGACAAAACGGCAATCAACAGATTAGGAAAAGATCTTTACCAATCCTACATCTGATAGAGGACTATTATCCAATATATAGTAAGAACTTAAGAAGTTAGACTCCAGAGACTCAAATCACCCTATTAAAAATGGGGTACAGAGCTAAACAAAGAGTTCTCAGCTGAGGAATATCGAATGGCTGAAAAGTACCTAAAGAAATGTTCAACATCCTTAGTCATCAGGGAAATGCAAATCAAAACAACCCAGAGGTTTCCACCTGACACCAGTCAGAATGGCTACGATCAAAAGCCCAGGTGACAGCAGATATGGATGTAGAGAAAAAGGAACACTCCTCCATTGCTAGTGGGATTGCACGAAATGCTCTCATGTAAAAGCATTTCACCTTCTTCACACTGCACTGGCCTGTGCTGATGTGGCAGAAATATCAGCCATGAGGAACCATAGCAACCACAAAAATGACTGGTCAAAAAATAAGCCTCACAGAATTTTCTGAAGAAAACAATGTAAGTTTACTGCCGTCTAGACCAGCATGGTGTATCTACTCTAACTTTGATATGTACAATTGGTTCACTCAAAAGACAGTTAGCAAAATCTCAGCCACAAACATCAGAACAGAGACTGGGTATACACACTTGCCTTGTCAGGCCCCATACTAAACTCACCAAATTTAAAAATATCAAAAACAATCCCTAGAAAAATAAAAATAAATAAAATAAGCAAGTGAACAAGAAAGCAACTGTCAAAGCCTCCTCTAGTAGTACACATTGTAATCTCAGCACTTAGGAGCTAGAGACAGGGTCTCAGATTTGAGGACAGCCTGGGCTACAGAACCTGTGAAAGAAAGGAAGGGAAGAACAGAGGAAGGGAGAAAGGGAGGAGATGTTGAGATAATGGTAGAATTCAGCATACAAACACTCTCAATCAAAAAGTGGAAACAGACTAATAACTAAGTGGAATTGAAGCATGTCTAAACATTCAAAAATGAGAAAATAGCACCTGTACCTTAACACCTCTACCAAAGAACACACCCATACTATCTGCATACAGACTGCATAACCCAGCTGGATGAAATATTCAAACATGTAAATAAAACACTAAAAGAAATATAGGTATTATGATCATCCTGAGGTAAATAGTGTCTTACATATCACAAAGCAAAAGAGTGAGCACCAAGGTGTTTATATTTGCCCGACAGTATCACCTTTCAAGCTGTCCCATCTCAGCACAGAGGAGAAAACTGAGGGAACTATGTAAGGCCCTCGGGGGATAGCTGACGGGGCCAGAAAGGTACCTAGAGTTGCTATACATACTATTCCTTAACAAGTCATTTGTCTCATTCCCTCAAGAAATGAGAAAATAACAAAACTGGACACCCTGAATTCAATCTCCGGGGCCTCCATGGAAGGAGGTAACCCACTCCAAGATGTCCTCTGACTTTCATTCACAAGCTATGCATGGAATATATGTTCCTACACACACACATTTTTTAAAATGTACTATAAAAAAGAAATTTTTAGCATAAAACCGTGTAATTTTGAATACACAGGATATATATTTAATTATGCTTAGAAAAATATCTTTAAAAAAAAAAAACTGTCACCAAAAGAGAACTAGCCAAAGAAATTTCATCAGCATTTTCCACTTGTCTAATTAATGAAAATCATTGGTCACTCATACAGATACTTTTACTTCTGAAGACTGCAATTCAAGTGATGTTTGTCATATATGTATGTATAGTTATACTCACTTACGTAAGGGGAGGATTATTTGCATGCTGTAGCATGTATATAGAGATCAGCAGACAAACTGCAGGAGTCAGTTCCCTCCAATGAGGTAGCTCTCTGGGATAGAACTCAAGTCATCAAACTTGGCGGCAAGAGCCTTTATCCACTAAGCGATCTCAACAACAATCCTGGCTTTGACATTCTGGGGATAGGTTCACTATGCAGTCCAGGCTGGTCCTGAACTTAACATTCTCCTGCCTCAACTTGCTGAGTCCTAGGATGCAGGAACCTACTCCATACCTAGCTGGAAAAGTTCCTATTCTCTGTCGCTACACCTGTTGTTGTTTACATAAAAAACAAATATTCTAACATATATACAAGATTTAAATAGTATTACAAGAGAGCCCATTGTAGCCACTCTTAAAAAACACAAAAATTATCAAATAAATTTATAGGGATAATATTTTTTAATTAAATGTAGAATTTGCCAATTATTCTTTATTAGTTCTTTCCTTAACAAGTAAATTTGTATTTTACACTTTATGTTTTAACTTATCACTACTGTGATGTGCATGATGCATCTGAGGGCTCATGTGCCATGGTGTGTGTATGAGGATCTGAGGACAGCTCTGCGGATTAGGTTCTTTCCTTCTACCTTACGCGCCTTCTAGGGATCAAATTCAGGTGACCAGACCTGCCCAGAATGAACACACCTACTTAGCCATCTTGCCCACCATTTAAACAACTTTTAAACCTGTGATTTCTGTCATCAGAACAGTTTGTAATGGCTGAAAAGATTCAGTGCTGAGACCCCAGACTTGACTCCCAGTGCTGAACACAGTACTTCACAATCACCTCCAGTCCCAGAAAAATCCAAAAGCAACTTGGAAATCCAAAATCATGGTATTTATACATATACATACATCATTCAGGCACTTATATGAAATAATAGGTCAAACTGCTGAGTAGAAAGTTCCTTTTAAAAGCATGTACAGCTTTCAGTTCAGTTCTCTGTGCAACTGAAGAGATCAGGAATGACCTACATGTGCACTCACTTGACCACAGCAAGGTTTCAGCCAAGATAAAGATTCTGGGAATATTCAAATCCTGAGACTACAATAGGCCCCTAGCTTCCCCAAGGCTTCTAACACTGTTTAAGAATCTACGCTCTGGAGATTCTAAGGATCATGTCTGCCAGTCAGGATTCTCCATCCAGAGACAATGGCCCCGATGGGATAGAGCCGGAAGACATCATCAAGAGTAACTGGAATGAGAGTGTGGATAGCTTGAATGGCATGAATCTCTCAGAATCCCTCCTCCGTGGTATTTATGCCTATAGTTTTGAGAAGCCCTCTGCCATCTAGCAGCAAGCTATTCTTCCTTGTATCAAGGGTTATGATGTGATGCTCAAGCCCAGTCTGGGACTGGGAAAACAGCTACATTTGCCATATCGATTCTGCAGCAGATTGAATTAGATCTAAAGGCCACTCAGGCTTTGGTTCTGGCACCCACACGTGAACTGGCTCAGCAGATACAAAAGGTGGTTATGGCACTGGGAGACTTTATAGGCGCCTCTTGTCATGCCTGTACTGGGTCACCAACGTGCGTGCTGAGGTGCAGAAGCTGCAAACGGAAGCTCTCCATATCATCGTGGGCACCCCTGGCTGGGTGTTTGATATGCTTAACCGGAGATACCTGTCCCCCAAATACATCGAGATGTTCATACTGGATGAAGCAGATGAAATGCTAAGCCGTGGGTTCAAGGATCAGATCTATGATATATTCCAAAAGCTCAACAGTAACACACAGGTAGTTCTGCTGTCTGCCACAATGCCTTCTGATGTCCTTGAGGTGACTAAGAAGGTCATGAGAGACCCTATTCGGATTCTTGTCAAGAAGGAAGAGTTGACCCTGGAGGGTATCCACCAATTCTACATCAATGTGGAACGAGAGGAGTGGAAGCTCGACACATTGTGTGACTTGTATGAAACACTGACCATCACGTAGGCAGTAATCCTTATCAACACCAGAAGGAAGGTGGACTGGCTCGCTGAGAAGATGCATGCCCGGGATTTCACGGTTTCTGCCATGCATGGAGATATGGACCAAAAGGAACGAGACTGATCATGAGGGTGCTCCGACCCGGCTCTAGCAGAGTATTGATTACCTTACCACAGACCTGCTGGCCAGAGGCACTGATGTGCAGCAGGACTCCTTAGTCATCAGTTATGACCTTCCCACCAACAGGGAAAACTACAGCCACAGAAGCGGTCGAGGTAGTCGGTTTGGCCGGAAAGGTGTGGCTAGTAACATGGTGACAGAAGAAGACAAGAGGACTCTTCGAGACATTGAGACTTTCTACAACACCTCCATTGAAGAGATGCCCCTCAACGTTGCTGACCTCATTTGAGGGGCTGTCCTGCTACCTGGTCCTAGCCCAGAGTTCAGTCCTGGGGGATTTGAGGGGGAAGGGAAAGATCTATTTTTCAACACTGAACACCCTGCACTGAGCAAAGTCCACAGTGATAGCCATCAAATACGGACATAAGTTATTCCAACATAAGGAGGGTTTTTTTTTTAATTAAGTTTTTTTCTTTGATTGCTCTGTTTGATTTTTTTTTTTCAGACAGTCTTACTATGAAGCCAGACTAGCTTAGAACTTAATAGAAAACCCAGGCTGGCCTTCAACTTGCTATATTCCTGTTTCGGCTTCACCAGCCCTGAGAGTGAAAGCCACTATGCTCAGCTTTCACCAGGCTTTTTGTAGTATTCTACACTACCTTTTATTTAAAAAAGCTCTTTTTGCTAGAAATGAATAGGGAAAAGCTAATTGAAAAATTGAAAAGTCACTTCATAATTATTAAACTACTTTTCAACAATAAAAACAAAGATTTAATTTTGTTCCCTTATGCTTTATTTAACTCATTTCCCATATGATGAACAATTTTTCCTACTAAAGAAAATATATGAAAAATGCTGTTTGGACTCAAGGATAAATATTTGGAGTTTGTTTTGCTTTTGAGATATGATTTCATTATGCTAGCCCTAGATGGCCTCGAACTTGCTGCAAACCTTCTGCTAGTGCCTCTCCATGCTGGGACTATAGGCATGCACTACCATTCTCGGCTAGATCACCGTTAAAGAGAAATTTATTCAAAGTAAGTACAGGTAACACTAATAATAAGTGCACTATTTAATTTTTTAAATATACATATAAATAAATTACTTACCCCATCCAAAAGAGTATTTGATAAATGCATGCGGAGATCTTTACGAAATGGAAATTCCAGATTTGAAACATGAAAAACGGAATTATCTCTGTCAATCATAAAAACTTCATTTGTGCCATCAATCAACATCATGTAACTATAATAAAACATTAAAAGGTAGTATTAGCATGGTATCAACAGGATTATTACAATAGGTGACTTATTTTCTCTCGACTGGCAACATTTTCATGGAATGATTACTACAGTCCTTCTCTCAATCACATCAATAAAAAATTCACAACTTTCATTTGAGGAAACAAAAATAGAAAACTTGATTATTATGAACACAATATGATGTATGTTAAGAAAAAATGTTTTTGTACTTTTGATTAGATTCTATATCAAAGTATTTCAAAATGATATGAATGTATAATACATATGTATGTGTAATACATGTGTGTATTTTACAAATTAGATATTACATTTTCCATATCAAAGGTGAAAAAACACTGAGCTTAAACTATTCAATGCTCTTCCACCATACCAACTGCACAAATACTTCTTCTCTTTCAATCAACATTATGATAGTAAAAAATATCAGTGTGCCAGAACTATTATTCATAAGTACAAAATTAAAATATTTTGAACACAGCTATAAGAATTTTCATTGGTCTTTACTCTCAATATGCAGAAATATATGCACTTAACAAAGCAGCCATTCTCCGGAAATCAAATCACACGTGTTGTATCTGCAAATCAGTAAGTACTGGGTTGTCTGTTTTGCTTTGAAGACAGGACCTCATGGTGCTCACATGCAACGCTGGTGCTCGCCTTTAGTCCCAGCAGCGGAAGCAGGCAAGTGTTGTAGTCAGGGCCAAGCTGGTCTACAAAGAAAGTTCAAGGACAGCCCAAGCTACATAGTAAAATCCTGTTATGAGGACTCCACTTTGGCAGTGAAACTTGTCTCTCTTAAGAAAAGAAAAATGGTGGGGAGCTGAGGAAACAACTGAGTCAGCAAAGTGTTTGCTGAGCATGCAGGAATACCTGACTTTGACCTACAATACCTGTGGTGACTTGAATGAGAATGGACCCCCACAGGCTCATGTTTGAATACTGGATCCCCAGTTGGTGGGACTGTTAGGCAAGGATGAGAAGGTGTGGCCTGTGTCGCTGAGGGGGGGCTTTGAAGTTTCAAATGCTGTGCAATGCCCATTGCTCTCCCTGCCTCCAGCTTGAGGCTCAAGATTTAAGTTCTCAGAGGCTCTGTAGCCACCCACCTCCTATTCTACATCATGTACTCTAACCCTATAAAATAAACTCTTTCTTCCTCAAAGTTCCTTGGCCTTTATTACAGTAGTGGAGAAGTAACTAATGTAGTAGTACCCAATAAAACACCAACTGTTAAGGCACAAACTTGTAACCCCAGTGCTTAGGAAGGTGGAAACAGGCGGAACCCTGGGGCTAACTAGCCAACCAAGTTACACAAATCATGAGCTTCATTTCCCTAGTCTTAAAAAAAAAAAAAAAAAAAAAACCAACCCTCAACATACATCACATATACATGGACACACAAATAAAAAGTGCTCAAATTTCTCATCACAAAAATAAATAAAATACAAAAATAAAGTCTTGGGTAGATGCAGGAGGATTGAAGGCTTGTCTAGGTTACATAGCAAGATCCTGTCAAAAGCAAATAAAGTTCAGTCAAGTTGTTTATGTTCCATGTCAGAAAGGGTTAAGCTAAATGCTGTAGCTGAGTTGGTAGAGTGTTTGCCTGGCCTACACAAAACCCTAGCACAGAAACCCAGAATGGTGGCAGAGGCTTTTAATTTAATAACATGGAAGATGGCAGCAAGATAACCAGAAGTCTAAGGTCAACTGTGGTCACCCACAGAGTTCCTGGGCACATGGATGTGGAAGAACATTCCGGATATAACACTGAAAATGGAGGAAAACAATGGCCCATCTAACCACCTACCCAGAGAATATAGTGTGTCAGCAACAAGTACAGGATGGAGACAGAAGACAGGAGAGACACTGGGTGGAGAGACAGAGCTAACGTATAATGTGTTACTGTATGCATTTAGTGAGGGTGAGGGGAGTGGGAAACTAGTTAAAGTGCAGATCAGGAGCACAGAAGACATCTACCGGGCTTTCACCTGTGGGCTATCATGGGAGTCCTCGATGTTCCTAAAATTCCAGTTGACCCTGAGGCAGGTGATTGTTCCTTGTTACATATGGGAATAGATTGACCCTAACACACATAAGAGGCAGAAACTCAGTATCACTAAGATAAACATCAATCAGCCTCACTCTGGAGAAAAGAATTGATGAACCAAATACTAATCCAGCAGGCTCAAAAGCAACAGGAATACTTAGTTCCCAAGGCTCTCTTGTGCATGCTTTTTACGAGCAGTGATTCCGGGCATATGGGAAGAAATTAGGCTTTTTGAAAGAAATAAGAAATGTTCTAGGTTATGTTCAAAAACAAATTTAAATCAACATAAGAAAATGCCACTTAACAAGCAATTATGACACTGTCTACAAACATGCTATACAAGACACACAACCCAGCATCTTTAAGGTCTTGGGCCAGTATCTAATAAAAGGTATTTAATGGAAAAATAAGTAAGAAGGCAGTCATCATATCATTCTCTTAGAAAGTTAGGATATGCATATACATTAGGGTATTTTAAACCACAGGATAAGGTGTAGTAATACGTAGTATCAGCCCTCAGAAGTACTGTAGGAGCAGGAGATTCTGGAGTCTCAAAAGAAAAACTGAGCCAGGATGGAGAGATGTTTTAGAACACATGATGCTCTGGCAGAGAACCGAGATTCAACTCTCATCATCTAGATGACAACTCACTGCCATCTGTAACCTTCGTACCAGGGGACCCAATGCCCTCTTCTGAACTCCTTAGACACCAGGTACCTATTATACATAAATGTAGGCAAAACAATTAAGTACACAAAATAAAATTTAAATATCTAAAAAATAACTCTTTTTAAAAACTTAAAATCATGACAAAACATATAACTCCCTATTAAGTCCTAGCTTCCTAAACTTAACCTTAATCTGTATTCATAATTCAAAAACAACTGGCTTATTAATACATTTTTATATTGGGGGGATGGTGTGCCTCTTCTGTGCCTAAGGCAGATATTTTACTTCTCTTTACCAGATACTCAGATGCTAAGAATTGATGTTCATATAAAATAATTTCTAGAGTAGTGATATACTAACTTGTGATGCACACACGCAAAAACCTATGTATCTATCTTATGATTCGAACTTTCTTTCCTATTTTAAATAGATTATCAGTTTTAAAAAACAAAACACAGGTACAGCTTAAGAGATGGCTTAGTGTCTAAGAACACTGGCTTGCTCTTCCAAGGGACATGGGTTCAATTTCCATGGTAGCTCAAAATCACCTACAACTCTAATTCCAGGATCCAATGCCTCTGCTGGCCTCTGTAGACATTGCAGGAACATGGTATACATACGATACAAGCAAAAAACAAACAAATCTTTTGAAAAATACTGTACACTCATGCATATCAACAGTTTAAAAGATCAAAAACAAAACAGCCTTAAAGGATAGAATTTAATACAAAGAACTGACCATGTGAAAAACAGCTCTATCTAGAGAGATGACAAAAAGTTATTTAGTAATTAGCATTCAGGAATTCCTCTAAATGTATTAATACTTGGGTTTTGAAACAAGTTGTTGAAGTACAATTTTTGGGCTCAATTCTAATCATTTCCGAATGATATATCCTTCTATGTGATACTTACAGGAAGAAATGGGCAGGGCTAGGAACACACATTACTCGCATATGCAAGACCTTCTAAGTTCAGAGCACAGCACCAAAATAAATGAGTATCTCATATTTGGAAACAAAGGTTAAAGACTATAGAAAGTATTCACACATAACTCCTAAGACCATGAAAGCAAGCCAATTATTTTTGAAAGAGACAACCATCCCACACATTACTAGACACAGGCTCAGTACCTAACTAGAGATCTACTATCAACAACCATGAACCACTAATATAACTTCTCTTTAGAAAATTATCAATTGCAAATTTAATATTAAGAATTACTCACGTCCATATATTCATTAAGACACAGAATTTCACTGAATCCTTTTGTTCTAGTCCCATGCTTCACGTGTTTGCTTGTGTTTGTTCTTACAGATCTTGCTATGTAGCCCAAGCTGGCCTCAGGCTCGAGACTCCCCACCTGCAAAGCACTAGAAAGCCTTTCTAGCCCATGCCTGGGATCACAAACATGTATCTCCACATCTAGGTTAGTAGTGTTCCTTCTATAAAGGTGCATACACAGTAATTACAGGTTACAGAAATGCCATAATCATAAAATACTTTACTATAAATGCAACTTTCCAGCTGACCTGGAAACAATCCAGTTTTAAAAATCTTTCTCATTGAGATTATACAGTCGAGTAAAATCCCCAAAAAGTTGCATTAGTAAAATTTAGGAAGTATATAGGGAAAAAAATGAGAAAGTTGTGAGCAATAGCACATCGGGGTCTTAATTCACGTTCCTACCGCTACTTTAAACAGAAACTAATGCTGATTACCCCATCACCAATTCACAATCCTGATGACCAACTCACATTTCAAAAGTTTATCATAGACTTTGAAAGCAGAGATCTCTTTATTTGTCTTTACAGACGAGGTCAGTTCAAACACACAGGACACTCAATAAATGTTTAAGCAAGATTAGGTACAAGGAAGCTCGTCACACTATTCTATAATGATGAAAACTCAAGAATCTATCACAGAACAAACAGACTAAATACTATACGTCCACAGAAAAGTATAGTATCACACTATTTTAAAACATAAAAATATCCATTAATATAAAAACTCCATCTCTGACCACCTCTTTTGTAAAACTATGCCATGTCCTCCTTAACCCAAATATTTTTAGATTCTTTCCAACGGTTAAAACAAACTGAAACTTTTTCAAAGATAGATTTATTTGTTTGGTTGGTTGTTATGTATACAGCATTCTGCCTGCATGTATGCCTGCAGGCCAGAAGAGGGTACCAGATCTCATTATAGACAGTTGTGAGCCACTATGTGGTTGCTGGGGATTGAACTCAGGACCTATAAAGAGCAGCTAGTGTTCTTAATCTCTGAGCCATCTCTCCAGCCCCTCACTGAAACTTTAAGCACACTTTATATATTGTTCAAAGTCCTTCCTCCTAATCCCCTTTCCTGAGTTCCCATCCACAAACCAAAGTCAGCTACAGATGTGCATCAAACAAAATGGCAAGTCCTAAGAGCTGAAGAAGTGGCATTCCATTATCCCCACCCAGGAGCTAGAACTTGAGGGGAGAATGAGACTGGTGATAAAGTTGTCAAAAGTCAACTTCTAAAGATTACTTCTCACAAAGAGGTGTCCAAGACACTCCTTTAAACACATTAGTCAAAATGGATTTCCACCATCAAGAATGCTACTAAGCATGCCCCCCCCCCATATTGGTTGTGGGTTTGTGTTTTTCCCCCACTCTCTTCAGCTGAGTGGAGATTAACTGTGTCTATGACATAACAGCAGCGCTATGTCCCTGGCATACCCTTGATACCAAGAGTTGCATAATACTAGCTATTTATATAGAATAACCTTATACCAAGAGGCAAGACACCTACATCTCATCCTCTGACAGAGACACATGCATAAGGCTGAGGTAACCTTCCCTCATAAGACTCCATTACCTAACCACTGCTGCCCTTCTCCTCACGTCTAATCCTAGTGAACTTGCAAACATCTCAAAAGACAATGCAGAACTTAGAGTCTCTTTACGAAGGACAATTCAGAAGCTTTCCTGACCTAAGGAAAGCTAGTCAGGCCTACATTACTCACAACACTGCTCACACTTTGTTCTAGAACTCAAACAAACACAACTGACTTGCCAGCTTGAGCTTCCTTCCTTCCCCATGGGATGTACCACACTGGCTGCTGTATCTCTCACTAGCCCACAGTTCAGTAAACTCCATCCCTGTTCACTTCTTTTGCAAAACTGTACTATGCCCTCTTTAACTCAAGCATCTTTTAGATTCTTCACAACTTTTAATGGAAACTAAAACTTTAAGCATAATTTATATATTTTTAAAGGTCCTTCCTCCTCATCCCTACTTAGATCCAACCATGAACCAAGCTAGCAATGTATCTCATTACACAAACTTACAAATACTAAGTTTATTCCCTATGGACAACGCAGGTCCTAAAGCCTCCACAGGGGAGGCTATCTCTTCACCTCATAAAACCACATTGCCCTACGAGTTTCTACACTATCCAATATAGTCTTTATAAACTCATAATGCTGCAATTATACTGTTTAATTAACAGTGCGATTACAGTAGGTTTCATTATCTTTGTGGCAGATATACAAACTAGGTAGTTTAGCTACCTCAGGAATTAAGTAAAATTCATTGGCTAATTTGGGAATCAAATCATTACTTATGCTAAAATTCTATAAAATACAATTTAAAATAAAGAAACCACACGAAAAGAAACCAAGATAATTCAAAATCTTATTTCAGACATTTCCACAAGAAACAAGTTGATAAAAACATAATCCAACAGATTAGTTTAAACTCAAACCTACAACTATGTTTACTTGGCTCATAAAATGTTAAAGGAATAACTACTGGAAGAGAAATCCATCATTTAAACTCCTAAAAATTTCAAAACTTCACATTAAGGTCTTTGTTTTCACAACATACTTATTATATTAACAGCAGTCTAATCCCTGCTCCACCTCTCGAGCCCTCCCCGGTTCCAGAGGAGGGATGAGTGTTGCTCTAACACTATCTTACTCCCTTGAGACAGGCAGGGTCTCTCATTGAACCTGGATCTAGGCTAGCGGCCAGACAGCAATCCTCCTGTCTCTGGCCCTCACTACACGAGCTACAGTTACAGGTGCTTCCAACCATACTCAGCTTTTTACCTGGCAGCTGGGATCCAAACTCAGGTCTTATTGAGCAACTGAGACGTCTCTCACCTCTCCAGCCCAAGCATGTTTTTATTACTGCTATTAACATTGATAAAGACAACACTTAACCAGCCAAGTTTGCACTGAACATTATTAAAACACTCCAATACTACAGGCATTTTAATGCTGGTGTATTGAGGCTATACATAAAGCAGAACACTTTACCAGGATGAGCTTTTCTTGAATCCTCGAAACACATTTTTAGTCAAGAAACAGATGTATTAAGGCATTGTGGTCTTAAATTTGACTTCAGGCCATCAGCTTCATTCTATTACAGGATAACCTGTGTGCACACCGTGAGTGCACAGACAACATGGATTACTTAATGGAAAGCCAGCGACAGTTAAAACTGCAGGTACTTTGATTCTTCCGGGAAAACAAATTATTTTTACTTTATATACTGTTTATACTATAAATGCCCTACTATATCTTGGTAAACTTTGTCTATGGAAAAGTCATAGACAAATGAGTAACTTTTCTTTCAATTTTAATTCATTTACAACTAAACAGTAAAGAACTTTAGATGCTAACAATAAACAGCTAAATCTCAAACATTCTCAAATGTCACAAGTGTCCTATCAAAAGAAATTAATCATTTTTAAAATTATAGCTTCTATTTCTTTTTTTTTTTAAGATTTATTTATTTATTTTGCGTATGTGAGTAAACTGTCGCTGTCCTCAGACATACCAGAAGAGGGCATCAGATCCCATTACAGATGGTTGTGAGCCACCATGTGGTTGCTGGGAATTGAACTCAGGACCTCTGGAAGAGCAGTCAGTGCTCTTAACCACTGAGCTGTCTCTCCAGCCCAGAAGCTTCTATTTTAAGAAATTCCTTCAACAAGAAAAAAATTAGACTTCTACAAAGCATAAACACACACACACACACACACACACACACACACACACAAAATTAACAGAGAGCTTGCCTAAGAACAGGATCCAGTATCAGATTCTAGACTCCTCCATCCTACCTCATGAAAAAATGCCAGATAATATCAACAATCAAGAGTAGAACAAAAGAGATAAAATTTATTCCAAACTATTCAATTTTAAATCATCTGAAAGCTAAAAATATAGTTCATCCCTCAGAAGACGTTTTGACCTTGAGTAGGCCCTGGGTTCACTTCTGAGACCCCAGATCATGCATCTCACAATAGCCTTTAACTCCAGTCTCAGATATCGGACACATGTGGTCTGCTCACACCTATACTTACACATACCCATGTGTAGGAGGCAGGTAGGTCTTTGTGCTGTCACAGATATGCACTAAGAAAATCAGAAATATTAAGCATACCAGGCTGTCACTTCAAAGAGAGAAATGTATAGCCTGTTTTCTAGGAGCAGACATGGTTAACAGCCTCTGTACTATCCCATATCACACATGAGCTCCCCCGGACCCCAATCTACGGGGTTATCTTCCTCCCAAATCTTTACCTTGAACCTGTTTATCTCAAGCCTGTTTCCTCAGTCAATCTATAAAAACTATCTCTATAGAAAAGCTACTTGAACTTTACAAGGCAGTCTCAATGTAGTCATACCTTAAACTTTATTGTACACGTGGGACTGAGTTAATAATCACCAGGAAACTTTTTTCCAAATTGGGTCATGATCTTAAGTATGCCTAAAATAAACTACCTAGTGTCAAACTCTCCAAGTCTGAGCCAATATCAGCTACTAAACAAACTCTCCTTCTTGTCTCCCTGGACTGACACTCCTTTAATCCCAGAACTCGGGATGCAGAGACAAACAGGCAAATAAATAAGGAGGACGATGAAAGATTCTGTTTCAAAGGAGGTGCACAGTGTTTCTAAGAACAACCAAGGTTCATCTCCAGCCTTGATGTGAATTCACATACAGAAACCCATACTCACTCTGGTAGTGTGAATAAAAATGACCCCCATAGGTGCAATAGGATTTTTTTTCTTTAAAAACACAGAAATGCTTTGAGAATATGCTTTTGTTTTCATCTCAGGTGTGGGATACATGGCTACTTCAGATTGTCCATAGCAGCTATGACTGTCTCATGATCTGGCAGGGGTGTGATTTTACCAGCTGAAAATAGTTTACATTTGAATTCTGGTGTCTATTCATAGCAATAAAACTCCAAGACACCCATCCATTCAATCATACCCATATACACATGAACATGCACACATACATATGCACCAGAAAAGAAGAAGAGAGAAAGAGAAAACTGGTGTATCTTTATACAGTTTCCTTGATCATTCCCAGTCACCAAAAGTCTTCACTTACTAAGGTGTTCAGAAAAGTTAAAGGAGTTAGCATGTCCATGTTTTTAGACACAGAAGAAACTCATCATGTATTCTTTGAATAATAAATAACCAAAATGTGTTACATATATAACATGGAATATTATTAAGCTTTTAAAAAAGAATGCTCACACATAATAAGGATGATATGATAAACCAGTCACACCGTGTGAATTCATAGAAGGAATCTTGAGTAGTTAAAATCATACACACAGAATGGGGTTGCCAGTGACAGGAAGAAAGGAATGAGGAATTATTATTTCATGGCTACAGAGTTTCCTAAGATGAAAGAATTCTAAATGGAGATGATGTTGTTGATGACTGCCTTACTTAATTTTACTGCACTCTCACAAATGCAAAATAAGCTGGGCACAGTGACACACATCTGTGATCCCAGCACTTAGGAAGCTAAGGCAGGAGGATCATAAGACCACACCAATAGACCCTGAATCAAAAGAGAAATAAGAGGGTAGTTGTAACATTAAGTGTTATGTTACTTATATTTTGTCATAATTTTAGAAGTTAAAAATAATTAAATGTATTAACATATAAAAAGTATAGAACAGCTGGCACTGTGTGAGAAATACTCACTATCCCAGCACACCCAAGACTTACAGTAAGCACTGGTGCCAGGTATGGAATGGAAGTTCCCTGAAAAATCTAACTTTAAGACCTGGTCCCCACACTAACTATACTGGGAGGTTATAAAACTACAAGAAGTGGGGTTGGGGATTTAGCCCAGTGGTAGAGCGCTTGCCTAGGAAGCGCAAGGCCCTGGGTTCGGTCCCCAGCTCCGAAAAAAAGAACCAAAAAATAAATAAATAAATAAATAAATAAATAAATAAATAAATAAATAAATAAATAAAAAACCCTACAAGAAGTAAGACCCAGTGGGGGCCTTAGGTGCCTTCAAATTGTAGGAAAAAACCTTGTTCTATTTATATTCTGTATCCAAGAGTTTTCAGGCAAAGCTAACACAAAGCTTAAATGCTATTCTCCAAAATTCATGAAATAACAAAATCTAATTCTCTATCACATAAGAGTACTTCCTAAATTCCAAAATATTATTAAAACAGGTCCAAGAAAGCTTACCTGCCAGCAAAATTACCTGCAGCAGCTGTGTTAAAGCTAGGCTGAGAGCCAGAGACACACTGACACATTGTACTAAGATGGGCTGCCTATAAAAATCTTTGAATTGGATTGCACAATTAATGCACTCAGTTTCCCATTTCTTTACTATTTCACAGGTAACAATTCATTTTGGGAACCAAATTACTATCAAACAAAATTTAAATTTGGTTCCTTAAGAAGGTAGAATTAAAAAAAAAAAAACAGAAAATTAAAATGGAACTCAGCTTTACAAACTATACCACGGGACTATTTCTCAGAATTACTAATCTTCCCAAGCAAACCCAAGATCTTGACCTTATAGACATCAGCCTTCGTGTGTAAGACAGAAAGGCTCTGTGCCGCCTCCGTGTTGTTAAATTTCTTCACTCCCAACAGTTAAGAGAACACAAGCATGAGATGAAAGGAGGATCCTCACCACCTGACAAACCACTACTAAGAACTTTAAGACAGCTTTAAAAAAAATCAGGTTTGTTCTTTTTCTGTACACTTCTAGCACAGCCCCACCCCAGCAAACAAACAAGGCAGGAGCTAGCCAGGCTGAAAGAAGAGCAGAAAGCACTCCTGATCTCCCTGGGCCTTTGCTATCTGCGACTTCACTTACAATGCCTTAGTAAGCAACTCAAGGATCCAGTCCCTACATCTCTGAAATGTTAAAGTGGTTTCTTGACATTTAAAAAAAGAAAAAGGAAGGAAGATCTGGAGATGGCACAGAGGTTAAGAGCACTGGCTACTCTCCCAGAGGACCCAGATTCAAATCCCAGCACCCACATGGCAGCTCACAACTGTCTGTAACTCTGAGACGTGACACCCTCACCTAGACATACATGCAGGCAAAACACCAATGTACATGAAAATTTTTAAAAACTAAATAATCTAAAAATATTTCCAGTAGGGAGAAAAAATTATTTTCACCATTTAATTCCAACCACAATGCAGGGCATGGTGATATATACCTATAATCCCAGTACTTGGGAGGTGATGGCAAGAGAATCACTGGTTCAAGGTCAGCCTCTGCTTTGTAGCAAGCTCCAGGTTGTGTAGGCAGTGGTAAGACCTTGTCTCTCTATTATTATTGTTGTTGTTGTTGTTGTTGTTGTTTTATTAATTAATCACACATTTTTTTTAAGTGTTTTAGGGGCTATAGAGATGGAACAAGCACTTGTTCCTCTTCCAAAGAACTTGAATTAGACCACTATAATCGCTTATAACTCCAGCTCCTGGGGTTCCGATACACTCTCCTGGTCTCCATGGGCACCTGCACATATGTGGCATGCATGCATACACACACAGACAGACAGACAGACACACACACACACACACACACACACACACACACACACACTTTACCAGAGCTAGAGAGAAGGCTCAGCAGTTGAGAATACTCACTGCTCTTGCGGAGGACCCAGGTTTGATTCCCAGCACCTACACATCAAGAGTTGCTTTCTGTAACTCCAGATATGGTAACTCTTCTGACCTCTGACGGCTCCTATACACAGGTGGTGCACACACGTACACTGAAGCATACACATATATTCATAAAATAATTTTTAAAATGTTTCCCAAAGTGTCTATAAATAGTACAGCTGAAAATATTCAAGTTAGGACTTGAAGCCAGCGAGCTGCCTCAGCAGGTAAAGACACCAAGCCCAAAGACCTGAGTTAATCCCAGGAAGCCACATGACGAAAGAGAACCAGCCCATATAATAGCCCCTGACCTCTACACACGTTCTGAGGCACGCACCTGCCCATAGGAAAACACACACAAGACGGATGGATGGATGGATGGATGGATGGATGGATGGATGGATGGATGGACGGACGGACGGACGGACAGATGATTAATATTTAGATGTCCAGTCAGGAGTGGAGATGTAGCTCAGAAATAGACTGCTTGCCTGGGATGCCCTGGGCTTAGCACTAGCTTCGTTCAACAAGCACTGTTTAGGGTTAATAAAATGAGAACAGGGGGTTGGGGATTTAGCTCAGTGGTAGAGCAAGGCCCTGGGTTCGGTCCCCAGCTCCGAAAAAAAGAAAAAAGAAAAAAATAAATAAATAAAACGAGAACAGGAAAGAATAAAATAAAACTATAGCCAGTGAGGAATCCCAGTGAAACTATGACGGAATACTAAAAGGAAGGGATACAGCTGCCGGTGAACTGTGCTAACAGCAACTCACTCACAGTTGAAGTAGGAACATAAAATAGAATTTAGAGACTCGGGACAGCATTCAAGTAGTAAAACATAAAGGTGGCTGAAAGCAGTTGCTTTATGGAGTAGAACTGATGGGAAGAAAGAAGGGCTATAAACAGACTGTAACATTGATCCATTATAAGCTTCCCAGTATTGTTTAGCTTAATTAAATACAAAAATCAAAAAAGAAACAACTGTACATTTCTATTTACTAGAAAAATGTTTAATGAAAAGGAGGTAATATTAAGGATTACTAACATGAGCCACCACATATGGTTTCCTATACTTCTGCTTTAAAAAAGAAAAAAATTACCACATTTCTTAGACACAGGATTAAACTTCTGCTCTGATGATTAGAACAGTTGTAATCCAAAATGCTTAAATCTGAAACTTATGGAGTACAGATCTGTTTCAAGTCTGTATATAACTATTGGATTTAATTACCTTTAAGATCAATTCCATGAATCCCATCCCCAGCAAATCTAATTCTCTATGAGTAAATGTTTTACACCACTCTGGCTCCCAGTATTTCAGATAGAGTTTACCCATAACAGCAATAAGTATAATTTCTACAAGATATTGCTCACCCGCTAAGTGACGGGTACTGTGCAGTTCTAACATTACAAAACAAGGTGGAAGGAAATCCACATGGTTTTCTATAGCACCTTTATAACAGAACAATTGTTATCATTTCCCATTTCCAAGGAAGATCTGAAAATAGGGAAATGGAGGCAGGCAGAAAAAACGAGGAGTGTTGTCTGAAGGAACAAATACATAAATCTTTTTTTTTTAATTTTTTATTATATATAAGTACACTGTAGCTGTCTTCAGACACACCAGAAAAGGGCATCAGATCTCATTACAGATGGTTGTGAGCCACCATGTGGTTGCTGGGATTTGAACTCAGGACCTCTGGAAGAGCAGTCAGTACTCCTAATCCCTGAGCCATCTCTCTAGCCCCAAATACCCAATTCTTAACACCATTTATCCTAAGAGAGTAGACAAATGTCTTCATAGGAAGATGTTCCTGAGGTCTTATAAAGAAGACTATCGAAAAGAAATAAATGAAAATTAAAATAGCCAATGAATTTTTTTTTTAAATAATGAAGACATCATTTGGCAATATGGAAAATACTGTAGCTGAAGTTCACATGCATGAGACCTAAGATTCAATTCCTAGCACCATCAAAATTAAAAAGTTTGTAGGGCTGAATACTATTTTGTCTGTATTCCAGACCCACTCTTGCTGCTTACTGTCCTGTGGCCTCAGGAAAGCTGCCTCCCTTTCTGTGTTCCACTCTCCTAAGTTACAGACTGGGAGGCTACAGTAGCCATGTCAAACAGTCCTCTAAGAATCAAAGGAGATGCTCTGCACAAGCACTTAGAAAAACGCCTAACAGCAAGTAAGCAGTCAGTAACTGTTGCCTGTCTTAACTGCTGCCACAACAAAAATATATAATGAGCACTGTATAGCCATGCTGCCATTCTAAAAGCATGAACTAAAGTGATAATAAATCTTATCATTATTTTAGTTTTATGAATATTTATATCAGTGAAATTTGTCTTTGTTTCTTAGGAAAAGCACATTTTCCAGTTGTCAAATTGGCTATTTCCTCAAACGGCCAGTGAAGTGATGAAATGAAATCCCAGAAATGGAACAACCACCTCTAGCTAGACACATTTTCCACACTCATTATCCAAGCAATACTACTTTTATCATAATCTACACAAAAACAGGTATAAAGATGGCTACTATAACAAACAAAGAACTGGTAATATTCTCAAGAATAAACACCTTGGAAGATATCAGGTTTTTGGTGGTTTTTTTTATGGTAGTGGTGGTGGTTTTTAGTTGGGTTTTCAGTTTGTTGGTTGGTGTTGATTTGGGTGGTTTTTTCTTGTTTTGTTTTGTGTTTCTCTGTGTAGTCTTGGTTATACTAGAACTTACTCTGTAGATCAGACTGATCTCAAATTCATAGAGATCTACCAGCCTCTGCCCCCCATACCACACCACCACCACCACCACACACACACACACACACACACACACACACACACGCACACAGAGAGAGAGACTCACTCACTCACTCTGGGATTAGTGCCCTCCCTCCATGACCCCAAAGGAAAAGGTAGCCTGCTGCTTTGTGAATAAGTTAGGTTAGTTCGTTGGTCTATGCTGTAGCAGGATCTCCTACACCACACAATAGCCTTGACCTTGTTATACAGCTGAGGATGACCTACCTTGAACTTCTGATGCTCTAGTCACCATCTCCCAAATGTTGGCACTGTACCAACTGACTATATCCCTGACCCCTAAATTAAGTTTTACTAAAATAGATGTGTTTATGTAAGGACACTGGAGTAAGGGAAGATATAACTGGTAACTGGCAAATTATGAAATAAAGATAGTAAGTGGGCATGGTGGTGTGCGCCTATAAGCCCAAAACTTAGGAGACAGGTAAGAGGACTCAGTATCCTTCCTCCGCTCAGTATAAACAGTGCGGTGGCTCACACCTGAATCCCTGCAATAAGACTACTGCAGGCTCACAGGGGGTTTGAGGCTAGCCTAGGCTACAAGTAATTCTCAAAAAACTGTTAAAATTCATTTAGATTTATATAAAACTAACATAATGTGAAGCCAAATATCCAGCAGAATAAACTAAAACTGTTTATACAGAAGACCAATAAAATGAAAGCTATATAATTCTGAAACACGTTTATTTTGCTGTTCAAGTCAGAAACCTATAAGCCCAACCTTAGGAACCTGAGGAACACACTTTCCCTAATAATGTAATATTCTTCAAGCATTTGTTAATTCTATAATTGTTTTTTAGTAGTGGAACTTACCGAGTACCGTCTGCTTTCCAGCTTACTTTATATGGCTTCTGCTCTAAAAGTCTAATATTTTGCTTGTCCATGGAGACAGGCTGTGCTCCAGGGAACCCAGACCTTAAAGAAAGAACATTACTCTGTCATGGCTACAGCCCGTATAATACATCATTGTTAAACCAATCTCTAATGTCTCACATGTTGATCACAATGTTCTTCCTATCATGAGAGTAATTTCAAATGGAATAGCACCAGCTATCACTAAAGTTCTAACCAAAGATTATCATTCTCTCCGGAGTGGTGGTGCATACCTTTAATCCCAACACTCAGGAAGACAGAGGGAAGTGGATTTATGAATTCAAGGCCAGCCTGGCCTACAGAGCGAGTTTCAAGACAGGCAAAGCTACATAGTCTCAGGGGGAAAAAAGTTTATCAGTTTTCTTGACATTTTAAAATACCAGTTTACAATAAACTAAATTGCCACTGCTATAATATAAATATTGGGCTAATTTAAGAATGTTTATTATATAGGACTAGAGAAGGGGCTGAGTGGCTAAAATTCGTCTTATGTAATAGTGAAGTGTTGGGGGTCCCCAGCACCCATGCAAAAGCCAAGCCTGGAAGCATGTGCTATCATCCCAGCAGTAGGAGAGTGGGAAGGGGCCGGGGATGTACTAGAGTCTAGTGCCATTAAGGTAATTAAGCTGAAGAGTGGAAGTAGCAGACATGACTCTGCAGCAGATACAGGATCAAAGAAAAGCTCCGGTAACAAGAGCAATGTTGCATTCTCAAGGAGGATTTGAGTCGTATGACCCTGATTCAGCATGACTTTTACAGATTTCCTTGGAAAAACCTAAAATCCTCTTAAGCACTCAATGTTCACACTAACTTTAGAAGCAAAAATGCCCAATTAATGTCTGTATTAGCTTTAAGTGTTACATAAAGAATAAATTTTATTCAAAACTTGAACATATTTCTTACCCTTCCCAGCCACAGAACTGATGGCACTTCTGCTGTACCTCTCCTAACTTCGGTTGAGTTGTTACTTGAGTTACTCCTTTAAC
This sequence comes from Rattus norvegicus, assembly GCF_021556685.1. NCBI lineage: Eukaryota > Metazoa > Chordata > Mammalia > Rodentia > Muridae > Rattus > Rattus norvegicus. Next base: position 52,969,331 of record NC_141538.1, on the reverse strand, counting down.
AGTTATTCCTTCCAAGAAAATAGCTCCCTTTAAAGAAAGAAAAGAGAAGAAAATTACGATAGATATATATGTGTACAAATATATACACACACACATAATTAGAAGACAAACATGTTTACAAAGAAATAAATAAATCAATTTCTTTTCACAAACCTAAGAAAATTCAGACTGAACAGTAATGGCCTGTCCCACCTGCCATACTAGTGACTTCTCTCACCCACCAGTTACAGAGGGGCTCAGGCAAACGGCAACAATTCTCAGGCTACCTTAGGCTATATAATAAGACCCAGTCTCAAAGCTAAAGAAACCAAAGGGTATACTCTAGGAAAGCCTATAAATTATAATCTTCTAGGCTTGGGTTTTTATAGTTTTTACAATTTAAACATTAGTCTAAATGTATATTAAATTAGTTTCCAGCATATCAGCGAGCTACTGCCATTAGTATCAATAAAACTAAACTAGTATCTACAATTCTGGCTGATAATGTCATTAAAGAATAAGAAAATCTGGTCTACAAGTTGCAAAATTCAACCTTCTGGCCAAGATGTAGCAAGCAAGGCACTTGGAAAGAGGAAGAAAAATATTACGAATGATTGAGATAGGATAGATAGATAGATAGATAGATAGATAGATAGATAGATAGATAGATAGATAGATAGACAGACAGACAGACAGATGATAGATAGATGGATAGATAGATGATAGATGGATAGATAGAGAGACAGACAGATAGATAGATGGATAGATAGATGATAGATGGATAGATAGATAGACAGACAGACAGATAGATGGATAGATAGATGATAGATGGATAGATAGATAGACAGACAGATAGATGGATAGATAGATGACAGATGGATAGATAGACAGACAGATAGATGGATAGATAGATGATAGATGGATAGATAGATAGACAGACAATGTGTGTGTGTGTGTGTGTGTGTGTGTGTGTGTGTGTGTGTGTAGAAAACTATTACAATTGTTTAAGATCGACCAGACATGGGCTCCCTCTTGTGGCATGGATCTCTAGTTGGATCAGTCACTGTTTGGCCACTCCCACAAGTTCTGTACATCTTGCAGGCAAGGTAAATTGTAGGCCAAAGGTTTTGTGGCAAGGTTGGTGACCCAGTCCCTCCACTAAAGCCTGGACTGGTTACTGAAGATGGTCAGTTCAGACTTCATAGTCTCATTACTCAGAATCTTCACTAGAGTCCCTCGTAGATACCAGGGAGTTTCCATTGCACTGTTTCTTCCTCGCCCCTAAATACCCCCCAGATTCTGTTCTTCTCCTTCCATCCCCCATCCCCTCCCATTCTCATCCCCACCAACCCCCAGTGCACCCCCAAAATCTATTCCATTTGCCCTTCCCAAGGAGGTCCATGCACCCCTCCTTAGGCCCTCCTTGTTACTTAGCCTCTCTGGATCTGTGGACTGTAGCACAATTGTCCTGTAGTTTACAGCTAATGTCCACGTATAAGTGAGTACACACCATGTCTTTCTGGGTCTGGGTCACCTCACTCAGGATGACTTTTTCTAGTTCTACCTATTTACCTGCAAATTTTATGTCATTGCTTTTAACAGCTGCATAATACTCCATTGTGTAAATGGAACACATTTTCTTTACCTATTTCTTGGTTAAGGGTCATCTAGGTTGCTTCCAGTTTCTGGTAATTATGAATAAAGCTGCTATGGATATAGTTGAGCAAGGATATAGGATGGAGGGTCCTTTAGGTATATGCCCAAGAGTGGTATGACTGGGTCTCAAGGTAGATCCATTCCCAGTTTTCTGAGAAACTACCATATTGATTTCCAAAGTGGCAGAACGAGTTATCGCTCTGAGAGCGTTCCCCTTGTTCCACACCCTCACCAGCACGAGCAGCACTTGTGTTTTTGATCTCGGCCATTCTGACAAGTGTTAAGATGGAACCTCAAAGTAGTTTTGACTTACATTTCCCTGATGACTAAGGATGTTGGACATTTCTTAAGTGTTTCTTAGCCATATGAGATTACTCTGTTGAATTCTGTTCAGATCTGTGTCCCATTTTTAATTGGAGTATTTGGTTTGCTGATATCTAGTTTCTTGAGTTCTTTATATACTTTAGATGTTAGCGCTCTGTCATATATGGAGTTAATAAAAATCATTTCCCATTCTCTGGCCTGCTATTTTGTCCTGCTGACTTACAGAAAGTTTTCAGTTTCATGAGGTCCCATTTATCAACTGTTGATGTTAAGAGCCAGAGCCATTGGTGTTCTGTTCAGGAAGTTGTCTCCTGTGGCAATACATTCAAAAGAATGCATTCTCCACTTTCTCTTCTATTAGATTTAGTATATCTGGTTTTATGTTGAGGTCTTTGATCCACTTATGTTGAGTTTTGTGCAGGGTGATAGATATGGATCTATCTGCATTCTTCTACATGCCTACATCCAGATAGACTAGCACCATTTATTGAAGATACTTTCTTTTTTTCCATTGTATATTTCTGGTTTCTTTATCAAAAGTCATGTGTCTCTTATATTTAATTAAACTCCAAATCTGCTTTGAAAAGAAACACACCCAAGGTTGTTACATATGCTAATCAATCAAGCACTCTACCAGTCCCTTGGTGTAACTTTTAAGATTCTTCCCACTGGCAAAGATATAGAAATAAACCTTTCAATTGTATCACATCTCAATTTCAATTTACACATCCCATTGTGTAAATCAGAAACTTATTTTTTTAAAAATCAAATTTTTTCATAATTTTATTAATCATATATGCTCAAATTAATATTGCTTTTTAAAAGTGTATTTGAAAAGCCAGACATCATGGAACATGACTATAATCAAAGCACTAAGAAGACACAAGATGATTTCCAAATCCAGACCAGTCTGGGTAAACAGGGCATGTGAGATGGCTCAGGGTGTAAAGGCCCTTTCAACAAAGTCTAAAGACACGAGTTTGAGCCCCAGAATGGTGTGGAAGGATAGATAGGACTCCAAGTTGTCCTCTGACCTCCTACAAATGTGTCATGGATGTGCACATGTGTGTCCACACATATGCACACATACAAATAAATGTTTTTAAGAAGCATGTCTACATGTAAGCAACTACATACCTATACATATATTTATGTATATATTTGTAAGGAAAGAGTATGTGTGTGTGTCTGTATGCATACAAATGTGTCTGAAGGCGGCTATATATGTGAGTATATACATATGTAGGCCCCCATGTACACACAACTAGATAAGTAAATGTTTTCTTTAAAAGGGGTAAGCACCTACAGACACATATTTGGGAGTGGGAACATGTATTTATATGTGTGCATGCATGTGGAAGCCAGCTTTCTTCAATCATTGGGGGGGGGAGGGGGATAGCATATGTACACATAAGTCATGAGTTATACATGCATATATCTATATATAAAATATGTATGTATGTTTGTCCACATGTGAGGACAAATGAATTATGACTCACTTCATCACCTGCTGTCTACTTATATTCTAGGACCTCACTGAATCTGAACTCATCATAGATTAGGCTGGCCAGCAAATGAGCTCCAGAAATCCACCTGTCGCTGCCCCCTCAGCTCTGGGATTATAAATGTGCACTGGCACACTCAGGTCTTGTGTGGGTGCCAGGAGCTAACACTTTTACCAGCTGAGCCAATCTCTCTATCATCTTTTGAGTCAGTCTGTCACCAAAGAGTTTGTCAATTCAGAAAGAATGGCTGGCCAGCAAACCCCAGAAATCTGTCTCCTAAATCCATGAAACCATAGACATGCACTACTATAAATGGCTTTATGAACATATGCGTGTGTATGTGTGTATGTATGTATGTATGTATGTATGTATGTATGTATGTATGTATGTATGTATACATATATGTGCACATGCATCCGAGTCCCTGGAAGTGAAGTTACATAACAGTTGTGAACTGTGGATGCTGGAACTGAGCCTGGGTCCTCTGTCGTAGTAGTAAGTGCCCTTAACTGTTGAGCCATCTCTCTAACACCACTTTTTAAATTTTATATTCCAGTGCTTATCTGCTTGGCTTTTCACATGGTGCTGGGAGCAGAATTCAATCCTCACATCCTGTATAAGTACTAACTGAATGAGTTATCTCACTAGCTTGACAATGAGTTAATTTTGAAAATATTTCTCTTTTCAAGCCAGTGTAAATTGGTCTTATAGTCTTCAAGATGAAAAAGTATAAGTACAATTAAGTTTCTAAGAATTTAGAGGAAATAACTAAAATATCAGCTACATTATTTATATAAAGTAGTCAAGGCATTTTTCCCCTCCTTGTTTATGAACTACTGTCAACCAATATATGAGTTGTAGTGCCTACTGGTCAACCACGATACATCTTAATTACTAACTTCATTAAAAAAACTTCATTTCCTCCACAATTCTGTCACTTTCCCTTTGGTCTACTCCAAGAAGGTCTATGTATAAGAAGTCCTCTCAACAGATCTCTCCCACTTCAGGAAAGATGAGGACAACTCAACACTACCACTTTTTATTAAACACAGGATCTTAAGTATCTCACCCTTACCTGCAACTACGTAGCAGAGGATGGCTTTGAACTCCTAAATCGTAGAATCAGCACACTTCACTATGCACCACCTATACAGTGCTAGAGAATGATCCCAATTTCCATGCATATTTGTCAAGTATTAAACCAAATTAGTTGTAGCCACAACCCAACTCCTAATATTTCATTACTTTTATTGCTAGAAGATTAAGAAAAGGTGCCTAGAGAAGTGAAAGTCTTCTGAATTGTATGTAATACAAAGGAAATACCACCTCTGGTGGAGAATAGCTACATTGACTGTGACTATTTTGTAAAAACATTCTCACTGGTTAATAAGTAACATACCCAAGTTTATTATTAACACTAAACATATTTAGTAGTTTATAAACTAATCTCAATATAGCATCTAAGAGTTCTTTGATTTACATAAGAAACAGAACCAGAATGAAATTTCATAACTCCAGCCCTTTTAAGACTGCTGGGCTGCAAGGTGGTTAAGTGTTGCCAAGCCTGACAACTTGAGGTTGGAAGGAACGAGTCACACAAGTTGTCCTTTCACTCCCACCATGATATGCAAAGCCCCTCCACCCAAAGAATAAATAATTTTGTAAGACAAAATTTTAAGTTCCATTTCTAGCTAAAGTTTAACAGTGAGACATAGTGAGACAGGCTATCCCTATCTCAGCATCAGAGGCCCTGACAGGATGACTGGAGATTTGAGACCAGCCTGGGTCTCACAGTGAGATCCCACCACACCTGCCTTATGCTGTTACTTAGTGGGTTTAAGGTAGAATCAAAATTTCATAAAATCAGAAGACATTATTATGTTCTTCAACACACACACACACACACACACACACACACACACATACATATATATATATAATATATATATATTATATATATATATATAGAGAGAGAGAGAGAGACAGACAGACAGACAGACAGACATGACAGAAATATAGCCTGTGGCAGTTTGAATATGCTTGGCATAGGGAGTGGCACTATTAGGAGGTGTGTCCTTGTTGGACTAGGTGTGGCTTTGTTGAAGGAAGTGCGTCACTGTGGAGGTGGGCTTTGGGACCTTCCTCCTAGCCATCTGGAAGACAGTCTGCTCCAGGCTTCCTTTGGGTGAAGAAGTATAAATCTGCTTCTCCAGTACCATGCCTGTCTGGACGTTGGTTGCTGTGTTTCCTGCCATGATGATAATGGCCTGAACCACTGAACCTGTAGGCCAGCCCCAAGTAAATGTTGTCCTTTATAAGAGTTGCCTTGGTCATAGTGTCTCTTCACAGCAATTGAAACCCTAATACAGAGCCAATATCCTACAATAAGTTTAAACAGAAATACAGAGCAGTATGGTATTTGGGAGCCACCATGGTGGCTCAGCAGATAAGGGCACTTATAGTTTGCCTGACAACCTGACTTTGACCCTCAGGATCCAAACACACATAGTAAGAAAAGAGAACTGACTCCTACAAGTTGTCCTCTGACTTCCACAAGCATGCTGTGCCATTCCCACACCAAGGTATTTAAACATGCACACCCACAAAATAAGTAAATAAATGTAATTTAAAAGAATAAAAGAGTATTACAGTATTTGTGAACATTACCAGTTTTAAGCGCTCTTTTCTCCTTTTCCCAAAGGAAGCACTGGACCCTGGTTCTGAGTCCTTTTTTCCATCCTCATCCTCGTCTTCTTCATCATCATCTTCAAAACACCAATCTGGCAATACAGGTGGTGGTGGTGCTTCTTCTATATCTCCATAGCGACGAAAAAGTTCCTTCAAATAATCACCCTTATAGATTCCTGGTGGTCTGGCTTGGGCAAAAGTAGCAACTGCTGCTTCAATGCTATGGAAACAATTATTTTCCCACTAGTATCCATTTAATGTAGACTTATCAATTATTAAATCATACTCAAGGTACCACAAAAAGTATAACTGGATTATATAACAGACAAATATAAGTCTGTCTTCACCTGCAAAGCTTTCAGTCAATGATAAACTAATTCTAAAAACACATACCCATAGTACACTGTAACATATGGTACACATATATCGTCTACATGGCCCACTATAATATATGGTCACTATAATACATGGTACATTCTAATATATTATATACTATCATATTTAAAGCACATTGACATGACTGCTTATGACAGACATGGCTAGCCAATGAAAGAAATTAATAGAATACTGAAGGTCAAGGTCTCTAAAAGAAAACTTGGGTCAAGAAAATGTGAATGGCAAGTGAACAAACACAATGTTCATCAGAAACCACCAATAGCCCTAGGCCCCAAGATTACACATCTTGGAAGAACACTAGCCACTGGCCGGATCTGGCAAAGGAGTCTGATGCTACTGTGCACAGTACTCTGAAAGGCCAAAGCTGAAAAGTACACAACGTAGACAGCCATTGAGTATAAAAGAACAGAACACATTCAGATTAGTGTTTGCCTGACTGCATTCCAAAAAAGGACCTAATGTGTAAAAGGTTTTAGAAACATAAACAATGATCCTAGAACAGGAATAAGAAAATTCCGTTAGCAGTATCCTAGTCTCATAGGAATTTCAAGTAATTGGAATCTAATCCTTTAAAATCTGAAAATATAATTCACAAATAACAAGCTCAATAAAGACGAGACTTGTTTAAATAGATTAATGCCATCCTAAAACGCTTCCTTCATAGAGCATTATAGCTTTCCCTAGTTCTTCTCAGCCAGAGAAGAGAAACTTTAAAGGAAAACAGACCTTTCCAAAGCTGATTACAAATCCAAACATCTGAGATCCAATCTCTGTTAACTCCAAAATACGAGAAAAATATGAAAAGGAAATATATCATCTACAGGATTCATAAGCATCACAAATTGTTCATGTATCTTCTTCCACTATAACAACACTATTTAATATACCTCCAATCCATTTTTTCCACCAAAAAGGCACATATAAGGAAACCAGTGCGGTTGAAGCCATGGGTGCAGTGAACACCTAGGAGAGAAAGTAGCTTCGTGTTAAACTCAATCACTTCAAATGCCACAGAGTTTTAAAATGACAAATTTACTTTAAAATATTTCAGTTTATTTAAGTACACTACATATTCATACATTTTAAAAACTCAAAATATTCCTTATAACTTAATAGTTTGTCAATTTAGATTGCTTAGAGTGTAACAGAGCACTAGACAGAAATCTAAAAATACACTGGTGTATTAGTTTAAACTCTCTACTGTCTAAATTTGTCATTAAAATTTTTCAAGATTTTGAGTTTCAAACACACAACTCAGAAAGGAAGGGCACAAAAATACAAGACAACTATATTCCAGATATTCCAGAAACATTGGTGTAGTTTCCCAAGCTTTCTTTATGATCAATGTGAAATACAGTCAAACTACATTGGAAAAGAAAGTCTAAACCAGACTGGGGGGAAAATGTGTATAAAATCAACTGAGGACTGACAACGGTTGACTGTAGTCAACTAAGTGTGGGAGTCTGAACGAAACTGGCCCCACATGCTCACAGGAGAGGCATTATTTAAAAGGATGAAGAGGTGTGGCCTTGTTGGAGAAAGTGTGTCACTAGCATGGCCTTTCAGGTTTCAGAAAATCAAGCAGGTCCAGAGTCCTCTCTGTTGCCTATGGGTCCAGATGTAGAACTCTCAGCTACCTGTCCAGCACCATGTCTGCCTGCATGCTGCCATGCTTGTCAACAAGACAATGATCACTAAACCACTGAACCTGAAAGTCAGCCCCAATTGAGTGTTTTCCTTTGTAATAGAGTCGCCATGGTCGTGGTGTCTCTTCACATCAACAGAACACTAAGACGGCTGCAGATAACTGATTGACTAATGGGTGTACACTATTTTGAAAGAGCTTTAGAAACCAACTGAGTCTACCTTCACATGGGGCTTATACTATTTTAAAATAAATATTTATAAGAAAGAAACATGGAAAACAAATTTATTTTTCCTAAACCCTCTTTCAGAATATATTCAAGATCATTTTTCTGAGCATGGTGATACGCCCTGTAATCAAAGCATTAGGAAATATAAGGAAGAGAATCAGAAGTTGGTCATCTTAAGCTACACAGCAGCAAGGCTACAGGAGACCCTGTCTCAAAAGGAAAGAAAGGGGCATGGGGGGTGGGGGTAGAAAAAGAGGGAAAGGGAGAGAGGGAGGAGAAGAGGAATGGAAGGGCTCATTGAACAGCTCTGAGTTTTCGTCCCACTTTTCATCCTAGCACTTGAGAGGCTGAGGCAGGACTAGTCCAAGCATGATGCCACTCCAGGATATATGACCATGTCTATTAGCACGAAACAAAATACAAAGTTTTAAAATAGTAATTAAAAGTCCTACGGACATTACTAGCATGAACATCCCTGCCAGATCTACTTCTCGCCTACAGACTCCAAATGAACTCCCACAGAAGCCAGGTGTGATACCCCACACCGATAATCTGACTGTTTAGGAGAATGAAGCAGGAGTTTGGTGAGTCGGAGGCCAGTCTAAGGCACAAAGCCACATCCCAATTTTAAAGGTGGTGGCAAGACAGCTCAGCAGAAAAAGGTTTTTGCCACAAAGCATGTTGACCCTTTGGTCTCCATAGTCCACGTGGTAGAAGGAGAGAACCAACTCCTGAAAATGCCCTCTGACCTCCACATACTTGCTATGGCACGCCACTACACACACACACACACACACACACACACACACACACACACACACCCCATTACACAGACACACACACTACTACACACACATGCACACACACACACTACTACACACACACATACACACACACCATTACACACACACACTACTACACACACATGCACACACACACCACTACACACACACACCATTTCACACACACACGCACACCACTACACACACACACCACTACACACACATGCACACACACACACCACTACACACACACACACACGTGCACACCACTACACACACATGCACACACACACCACTACACACACACACACGTGCACACCACTACACACACATGCACACACACACCACTACACACACACACGTGCACACCACTACACACACATGCACACACACACCACTACACACACACACGTGCACACCACTACACACACATGCACACACACACACACAACACACACACACACACACACAGAGTATAAAAGCATGCTTAACTACTAAGGTAGACTATTTAGGCACGGAGTTCAACCTCCAGCATTGTGGTGCATTCTCATAATCCCAGTCCTTGGGAGGTAGAAGCAAAATGATCCTGAGTCCCAGGTCACTATAGGCTACAAAGAGCCTATCTCAAAAACCTGAATAAAGCAGTATCACTGTCATCTCATTTCTACATGTAGATTTCTCTACTAATAGTTAAAATGACTATTAGTTGAGCAAAATCAATCATTTCTACCTCCATAGAATCACTAATATTAATAAAATCTTTTGTATGAATAATTCTCAAAAAATAAGGATACAAAGAAAGCACAGCTACTAAGAATATGTTCAAATGTAAATACAGTAACCAGCAAGCACATATGGCAAACTATAAACCAATCAGGGGCATGGAATATCCTAAGAAAGTAAATGTCAAATGCAGTTCAACAAAACCCTCTAGAGGCCAGTGGGCTGTCCCAACAGGTCAGAGGGTAAAAGCGCTCGGTTGCAGCCTGACAGTCTGTCTGTACGTACAGTCGGCCTTTTTTTGGGGGGGGACGGGGTCTCTTTATGTAGACTTAGCTGGCGAAGAATTGCTATGTAGATCGAGTTAACCTCAAATTCATACTGATTGCCTCCTGAATGTTGGCATGGAATTAAAGTAGTACAACACCATACCCAGGCCAACAGTACCTTTCTAAAGTTGGTTTCTCAAAACACAATCCAACAATGTCCACATATGAAATTTTGTTGTTGTATCTTGTCTCTCTAGTTATCTCTTTTTACAAGCTATTTTAAAAGTTTCTTAGAGAAATAAGTCATTTTCTTATAAAATATTCTATACCCTAAATTCCTCTGCTTGCTTTCCCATGGTATTAATCACAGCTTATATAAACTATTTGAGTGCACAGTGGTTTATGTCTTGAAGGATTTTTCCCTTCCATTTTGGAAATGTTATTTTGGGGATAGAATTCACATCTAAACATGTTTTATGTTTATATTTCATATAAACCTAGCCTGAACGTAATACTGTAGAACTACTCTTACAAACTTTAACTACAGTTTCAGTGTGGAATGTCCTATGTGGGCTATCATAACTATATCAAAAAGTTTGTGGTTTCAAAACATGTTAGATTTGGGATTTTCAGAGTATTGATGCTCAACATATAAACTGTTTCTTTATCTATTACATAGCCCATGAATTTAGACCAGAAACATAAATAAATTCTATTATTCTGATACATTCTAGCACTTTAGACAGGAATGTTGTGCAGAAGGCTGTGTGCTTCACAGTACACAGGAAATACCTATTGCTACAGTTTTTTTTTTTCTTTTTCTATGTGTATGTATGTGGAGACCAGAGATGTCCCACACCCTATCCCAAAACATCAAAATTTAAAAAGACAGTTTAGATGAAGTGAGGAAATCCAAAAGAGGACTGGTTTTAGTTGACATTAAGGAATTTTTAGGTATTCTTTTTTGCAAACTAATTGCATGCTGATTATATAAAAACCAAATGCCTTAACAATTAAAGACTCTAAAATAGTGAAATAACATGACATCTATGATTTCCTTTAGAATACACAGAAAATGGCAGGGAAGATGAATCAGTTGGAAAAATCCCCTGCCATACAGGCATGAGTTCAGATCCCCAGCACCAATATAAAAGCTGGATCCAGCATACATCTCTAACCCCAGCACTAGGGGATACAAACAGGCAGATCCCTGCTCAGAGGCCAGCTTTGCCAGCCAAACTGATGAGCTCCAGGTTAGGAAGAGACCTCCTGCCTTGACCTCTACAAATACACACATCCATATAAACATGTACATATGATACACACCAATTAACTAATTAATTAAAGCTAATAAAAAATACTAAAAATGAATGGAGATGAAAATATCAGCAAAATAGTATTACTGGGTGTATAGTGTTTCACTTCACTTACATATGAGGCTTTATTTTACTTGTTTGTGAATTTCTATAACAAACAAAAACCAAGACTGTCCTCAGGAAACCAACCTACCTATAAGCTCAGGTGGGCTTCTTTCATTAAACCTCTCACACAGGCGAATGAATGTTTCCGTGTTCTCAGTAGTGGGGCACTCACCATGTCTGAGAACACAAAAGGAAGTTTCTTTGAAAAGAGATTCAAACCTCAATGAAAGATTTCACTTTCAATAACTTACATCTTACCCTTTACACTGAAGTTTGATATACTTGATTCCTTCTTTTTCTATGTCATTTCTGTCATAGAACCTTGAAGTATTTGTCAGATCCACCAACAAGCTCATTTTAACCTTTAAAAAGAAAAAAGGCAGATTTGCTATTTACTACAGTTATTCCAACAAGATGGGTAAGAGTCAAGACTAGAGCTCATCCACTGCATGCTCATGGCTACCAAGCAGCTGACAATGAAAAGTACCTTCTAAACTAAGAAGCCAAGCATTCCAGACATAAGATCCAAGCAGGCACTTAGGGAAATAACCCGAAGCTAAAAAGGGCAGCAAGTATAAGCAAAACAGATTCCCACTCTCGACATTCCAAATGTGAATACACAAGGGAAAACACGGCCACATTCCTCTCTATCTCTGGTCTATATCTCTGATGTTGATATCTATATATAAATCTATACTTCAGAGGCCTGACGCTTAGAAGCAGACCGCGTTGTTCTGAAAGAGCACAGCTCTAGCTCCCGGTACACATCACCCCAGGTTTAAAGTAGCCACCACAACCCCATATATATCTATTCACCATACTATATCTCAGTCTTAAAATATGTAAGAAGCCATTCATGCCACAAGTGTGTTTCTTTTCTACTTAGTTAATTCTTCTATTTTATGAAAATACACTAATGCCTAGAACTATATTCCCTTTAAAGAAGCAGAGTAAAAAAAACAAAAACAGAAGCCAAGTGTAGTAACACACACTTCAATCCTAGCACTCGTGAGCCAGAGGCAGACAGAACTCTTGAGTTTGAGGCTAGACTAATCTGCAAGTTCTAGGACAGTCAGGGCTACATGGTGGGGTGAGGGGATGAAAAGAGACTCTTCTGCAATTTGTTAAGCCCTTCCCGATCTGGAGAGGGCTGGGTGGGCCAAGTGCTTGCTCAGCAAGCATGAGCACCTGAGTTCGGATCCCTAGCACCCACTACAACAGGCAGGTGTGGGAACACACCTGTACTCCCTGAGCTGGGAGGCGGAGACAGGACGATCCTCCTCGGGGTTTTGTTGTCCAGCTAAGTCTAGCCAAAGCAGCAAGCTCCAGGTTCAGTGAAGGACATTGTCTCAAAAAAATAAGTTGGAGACTGACAGAGGAAGTCATCAGACATCAACCTCTGCCCTCTGCACGTATATCTCTCTTCCTGGATATCAGAAAGAAACAAGATAAGGGTTTGGAAATAAATTAAAATCCTAACTTCATTTTCAATAAAATCAAGAAGCATATATAATCTAAGGGTTTGGTTTTGTTTTTTTTTTTTTTAATGTAGTTCCGAAGCCAGGTACACAGGAGAAACAGGATTTCAAAGTCATCCTCAACTGTATAGCAACTTTGGGCAGAGACTGAGCCACATGACACCTTGTCCAAAAAAATTCCTAAATAAAATTAAATAGAGGGGAAAGAGAAAGAGAAGAAATTTATTCCTGAACTCCAGAAAAAGTTCACATATCTTCCACAATATCCTATCACACATAATTTGTAAGAATAGCAAGAAAATATAATCAAGGAAACTGAAGCTGGATTGGGTAACCTACCAAAAGCCCTACAAATCTAGAAGTGTTAAGTCCACCACTTAAACAAATAGAAAGATAAAGTCACATGATCGTTTCATCAGATGCAGAAAAGGCTTTTGACAAAAATGCAACCTTCCTTCAAGATAAAAGTTCAGGAGAGACTAGTGATAAAAAGAGAATACGAACCCCAGCCAGCACCTGAGGCAGAGGCAGGCAAATCTCTAAATTCAAGGGCAGCCTGGTCTACCAGAAGTTCCAGATCACTCAGGGACACACCAAGAAACCCTGTCTAGAGGGGATTTAAGAAGAAAACAAAACAACAACAACAAAGGACATAGAAGCAAGCCAACAACAAACATGAACAAAAACAGAGAGAAACTCCAAACATTTCCACTAAAACTAGGAACAAGACAAGGACATTCACTCTCTCCATATCTACTCCATATAGCATTGGAAAGTCTTCACTAGAGCAATAAGGAGATACAGGGTAACACTTGGAAAGGGAGAAAGAAGTAAGGTATCCTGATTTGCAGAAGATTTAATATATAAAACATCCTAAAAACTCCTCCAGGAAACTTTCTCTGCTGAAAAACACTTTCAGCAAAGTAGCAGTATACAAAATTAATTCATACACACACAAAATTCAGTAATCTTCCTTTATACAATTGACAGATATCCTAAGAAAGTAGGGAAATGGTACCCCTCATAGTAGCTTCAAAATGTGTGTGTGTGTGTGTCTATGTCTGTGTCTGTGTATAACACATACTCACACACACACACACACACACACACACACACACACACAAAATACACATAAGTGAAAAACTTGTACAATTAAAATTTTATGACACTGAAGACAGAAAATGAGGAAGACATCAGAAGATGGAAAAATATCCCATGTTCATGGATCAGAAGAATTAATATTATTAAGTGGCCACCCTACCAAAGCAGTCTACATAGTCAATGCAATTCCCACCAAAATTCCAACACAAATTTTTCACAGAAACTAAAAAAAAAAAAAAAAATCTTCAATTTCAATTTGGAAACACACACATACAAACATATACAAATGGCAAAACAAAGAAAAAAGAAAAGAAACAATGAATTAAAACAATCCTGAATATAAGCACTCCTGGAGATCAAAGCACCGTGCTCCACCTCAACTGTACTCAGCAACTGTAGTAAGAACAGCATGGTACTGCATAAGAAGAGACACACTGAACAATGGAATTAAAGACCCAGACATATTTCTACACACCAATGGGAAGCTGATTTTTATTTTTTAACAAAGAAGCCAAAAATAAACAAAGGAGAAAAGACAGCATCATCAACAAATGATACTGGTCAAACTGCACAGCCATGCATAAGAGAATGCAAATAGATCCATACCTATTACCTGCATAAAACTCAACTCAAAATGGATTAAAGACCTCAACATAGACCTTATACCCTAAATCTAATAGAAGAAAAAGTAGGAAATAGGATTGAACTCATTTACACAGAAAAGAATTTTTTAACGGGACATAACAGCACAGACAATAAGAATAACAATAAATGGGACCTCATGAGATTGAAAAGCTCTGTGTGGTAAAGAATACTACCATTCAGAACAGAGTAGTAGGTTATGGAATAGGAAAAGATCTTTAACAATTAAACATCTGATAGAGGATTCTTATCTAGAATACATGAAGAACTTTAAAAACTGAACATCAAGAAATCAATTTAAGGGGTTGGGGATTTAGCTCAGTGGTAGAGCGCTTGCCTAGCAAGCGCAAGGCCCTGGGTTCGGTCCCCAGCTCCGAAAAAAAAAGAAAAAATAAATAAATAAATAAATAAATTTAAAAATGAGGTACAGAATTAAGTATAAAGTTCTTAAAAGATAAAATAAAAACAGCTGAGAAACAGTAAAAGAAATGTTCAACAGCCTTAGTCATGAGAGAAATGCAAATTAAAATGACCTTGAGATTTCATGTTACACCAGTCAGAATGGCCAAAATCAATAAAACAATGCTGGTGAGGATACTGGGAAAGGGGAATGCTAACTCATTGCTGGGGTAATGCAAACTGGATAGAAATCAGTGTGGCAATTCCTCAGGAATCTGGGAATCGTTCTACCTTAAGACCCATACTACTCTTAAGCATATCAGTGAAGAACTCTACATCCTATTACAGAGACTCATCCATGCAATGCTGTTCTATTCATAAATAGCCAGAAATTGGAAGTAGCCTAGATATCCACCAACTGATGGACGTATCATAAAAATGTGTACAATTCCACAATGGAATGTTATTCGGCCATTTATAAAATGAAACTGGCCAGTAAATGGATGGAGCTAGAATAATCCAACATGAGGGAGGTAATCCAGACTCAAAAAGACGGCTATTGTATGTTGTTCTCTTATAATAATGTAGCTATTTGTTTTAAGCTTTTAATATGTTTGCCATAGTCTGAATAACCACAGAGATTAGGTACCTAATAAGGGACCAGTAAGGAGGAGAGAACCTCACAAAGAAGAGGAGATAGAATATAGTGTTGTGGAGAATTAAGAGATACTAGAATAGGAGAATTAAATAGGGAGGAAGAGAAAAAAGAGAAAAGGAAAGAATATAACTAACTACCACTAAAGTCAATTTCAAAAATCATATGGAACCGACTACTGTAGAAGCATCCAAAAATATACACATATATAAGGAATCTATCAATGAGAAATCTCATCTCAAAAACAGAAAGGTGGACGGTACCTGAGGACCATACCCAAGACTGTCTTCCGGCCTCTGTGCCCATGAACACACATATATCCCTCACTTACAGAAAAGCCCTAGAACAAACCAAGAGGGGAGTACTACAAGAGTAGCAAAGCGCTTTGCTTCTTACCTTCAGACTCTTTAGATAATTTGAGAGCATACTGGGATGGAACCGGTTTTCTTCAGCAACTTGACTATCATATCTTGGCCCCAGCATTGTCTTTAGAGGTAAGAATCTTCCTAAACATTAATAATAATTTATTAATAATAGATAATAATTTCCATTATTTAAAAAACTAAAACTCTATTCCAAAACTGCCTTCTTAAAATAATAAAGCACAGTCTCACATATCCCAGGCTGGCCTTAAGACTCAATGTGTACTTGAGGATGATCTTAAATTACTGACTCTCAGCTGGGCAGTGGTGATGCATGCCTTTCCGGCACTTGGAAGGCAGAGGCGAGCAGAGCTCTAAATTCAAGGCCAGCCTGGTCTACAGAGCTAGATCTAGGACAGCCAGGACTACACAGAGAAACCCTGTCTAGGATTCGTTTGTAACACCATGCCTAGCTCTATGTAGTCCTGGTATGGAGCCCCAGGGTTCCTGATGGAAGCAAGTCTTACTAATTGAGCTACAGCCCACCCTCACCTTGTTAATAGCTTAAAAGGAAAAACAAAATTACAAATGCAACTGCCCCTAATATTCTTTCATTCTGAACAGTATTTTAAAAGACTACATTAAAAAACACAGATTACTATGAGTTAATTCTAAAATTTGATGATATGAACAAAGGAAAATTACCAATGAATGAACCTTCCATAAAGAATCTAAACTTGGGTCTGAAGAGATGGCTTAGCTGTTAAGAGCACTTATTGTTTTCACAGAGGATCTGGGTTTAATTCCCAGCACCCATATGGTGGTTCACAAGCACATGTGACTCCAGTTCCAGGGGATCCAAATCCTTCTTCTGGCCTCCACAAACTCCTGCATGCATGTGGTGCACTTACACAGGCTTACACACAGACACATAAATAAAACAAAGAAATCTTTTTTTCCTTTTAAAGAATCCGAACTTTAAACCACTAGTCATCTGGTCCTGTAAGCAATAACCTCAGTAGAACTCATTGGCTCACCAGCTGGATTTTGGTAGCATCTTCCTTTCTGTCTGTTATCATTCCCTACCTGGGGTGAATAAACATTTGTCCACATCTACCCAGGAAGTGTCTCACATATCTCAATCTCCCGAAAGCTGGAATTACATGTATGTGTCAACACACCCAGTTTAACTCGCTTAAGTTTCTAATTACATGGCTTTGATATTTGGGGATTTCTTTTGTTGTTGTTTTATTTATTTGTCATAATTTGAAGCAGAGTCTACCAAGTTTAGACTCAAACTTGCTATGTAGTTGGGGGTAACCCTGAATTCTCTCCATTCTCCTACCTCAAGTTTCAGAATGCTGTGGTCATAGGTATTCTCCCAACAGAGCTGGTCTAATAATACAGCACTAGGGCTAAAACCAGGGCTTTGTGCATACCAGGCAAGTGCTCTATCTGCTACACCCCAGCGCAGTCATATGTGGGGGTTGTTACGTATATCCATCTTTGAAGCTTACCCACATCTCAGGAAAGATCATGAGGAACCTGTTATGTTAAGATGGTATTAACCAAAATATCAAGGAAATCACCTTAAATGAGCATTTTTTTAAATACTTACTTGTCATGGTTTAGAGTTTTACTTGACTGTTTAAGACACTGTCTCACAATGTAGCCCAGGCTACACCTATATAGATGATGTGACTTTAAACAAGCAATGATTCCCCTACCTCACTTACTAGGTTCTGGAACTAGCTCTGTAGACCAGGCTGGCCTTGAACTCAGAGCTCAGTACTCAGTGCTCGGATTACATTACAATTGGTTTGTAGGTCTTACATCTCATCTCTCCCAAACTCCCAGTGTTGAAGGCTTATTCCGTAATGTAGCAGTGTTCACAGTCACAACATCTGGGAGATGATTGGATAATGAGAGCTCTGACCTCATCACTGGATTCGCTATCTACAGATTCCTAACTTACTGAGTTATATGAGGAGGTAGGAGAAACATCAGCAGAATCTAATTGGAGGAAGTCCCTGGGGGAAGCATATCATTAAAGGATATAACTTGATTTTATACCCTTCAGCTTTACTTTCTGACCACCAAGAGGATAAGTTTGTTCCACCATATGCTCTTTCATGATGTTCTGATTTATCATCAGGGCCAGGCTCCAACTTCTCAAGTTATGAACCAAAAACAGATTCCTCACTTGGCATGACAGTGCAAGCCTCTAATAAATACCAGCACTGAGGACACAGAGGAACATCTGAAGTTCTAGGCCAACCTAGCTATACAGCAAGAAGCTATAACATACAAACAAGCAAAGCAATCACTCCCACCCCTTCTGTGGTAAATCACTCCCACCCCTTCTGTGGTAAATCATTCCCCCATCCCTTCTGTGGTACTGTGGACTATATTAGGATTTTATGCACATTAGTGAAGTGCTCTAACAGTGAGCTACATTGCCCAGCCTTTTCTGATTTTGTTTTTAATTTTGTTTTTAATTTTGAGACAGGGTTATTATGTTACCCAGGCTAGCCTTGAGCATGTGATCAGCCTCCTGATAGATGGGATACGTTAAAAGTGCACACCACCAAGCCCAGACAGCCTTTCTCGCTCTTTTTTTTTTTTTTTTAGATATTTGTATTTATTTTATATGTGTCTGCTTGCACATACATATGTGCACATGGGTGCCTGGTGCCATAGGTATCCAAAATTAGAATCAGATCCCTTAGAACTGAAATTATAGACAGTTGTAACCTGTTGGGCCTGGGAACCAAACCTGGATCCTCTCTACGAGCAGCATAATTGTGTTAACCACTAAGCCATCTCTCCAGCTTGCAACTTTGTTTCTTTGTAAGTTGATTACCTTAGAAATGTTGTCACAATAACAGAAATCTAACTAATCCACTACTTAAACTAATTTATATTTTCAAATAATAAGAAGAAAAATAACAACAGGTAACTAAAATATTTAGTCTTAAAAATATCATTCACCCAAATATGACTTTTTTTAAACTTTTGTTTCCTATAAAACTCAAAATCAACAATGAGCATTCCACCACACTGCTAAATCCAGGGGTCAGGTCTCATTTCTCAATTTACTTGGAATCTCGGAAATACATGACACAAATGGCCAAGCCTGCTGATAAAGGCCAGTAACCCCAGCTATCCAGAAAGATGAGGCAGAAGGAGAGAAACACCGAGGTCTACCTGGGCTACAGAGAATTCAGTCTGGTCAACTTAGAACTAATGAATAATAAGAGATGCAGATAAAACTCTACATTAATAGAATACTGCCTAGAATGCAGAAGGCCACTGGTTCAATCTTCAGCACATGGGTTGAGGCTAGATGTGGACAATTTACTTTTTTGAAAGAGAAACATGTTTGCATGTACAAGTACACCGTGTGTGTGTGTGTGTGTGTGTGTGTGTGTGTGTGTGTGTGTGTGTGTGTGTAATTAATTGCATGTATGTGCATATATATGCATGTGTGTGGAGTTCCTCAGGAGACACCTATCTTTAATTTTTAAACTGTCTCTCACCGGGAACTCTAGCTGTCAGATGAGGCTACACGGTGAGCCCCAGGGACCTGCCCGTTTCTGCTTCCCAACTGCTAGTATTACATGTATGCAATATGGCAGGGTTTCTACATGGGCAAGAGTAGTAAGTGTTCTTACTAACTGCTAAGCCACCTTTCCAGCCCCTCGTTTTTCCTTTAATTTTCTTTCCATTTCTCTACCATACTCCTTTATCTCATTTTTTCAGTGTGTTTTTTTAAAGCATCTATTTAGTACGTGTCTATGAACACCACACAACCTTCAGGAAAGAAAGTTCCCTTCTTCCACTATGTAGGCCCCCGAGGTCAAGCCCAGGTTGTAAAATATGGTGACGTGTCCTACTTACTAAGCCAATGTGCTGACTCTGAGTTCACAATACAGTACAGGCTGTGTCTGATCCCCTTACCTCCCCACACCAAGTGCTGGAATTACAAAGGCATGCCACCACACCTACTTTACGACCAAATATCAGCCTTTCCTCTCCTCCCAGTACCCCCTCGTGCAAGTTCTCCTCCCATTCCACCTTCCCCTTCTCTTAGGGGAATACTCCCTCTGGGTGTGACCCCTCCAACTATCCACCACTAACCTCCACCACCCCCACCACCCCCACCATCCCCACCACTCCCCACCACCCCCACCACCCCCACCATCCCCACCACCCCCACCACCCCGCACATCAGGTTGCTCCACGACTTGGTGCATCCTCTCCCACTGAGGCCAGACAAAGTGGTTCATTTAGGGGCAGGAGACCCACAGGCAGGCAGGCAACAGGTTCAAGGACAGCCCCTGCCCCAGTTGTTGGGAAACCCACATGAAGACCAAGGTGCTCATCTGCTACATATATATGTGCATGGGGCCTAGGTTCATCCCAAGCTCACTCTTTGGTTAGTGAGTCTCAGGGAGCCATCAATGGTCCAGGTTAGTCGATTCTGTTGTTCTTCCTGTGGAGTCCCTATAATTTTCAGGTCCCTCAACCCTTCTCCCAACTCTTCTATAATACTCCCTGAGCTCCATCTATTGTTTGGGTGTGAGTGTCTGCACCTCTTTCCATTGGTTGCAGGGTGGAGCCTCTCAGTGGATAGTTATGCTAGGTTCCCGTCTCTGCAGGCTGTCCCAGGTAGACCCACTGCAATGCCAGGCAGGTCCAACTAGGCTGGGTGGTCAGGCAGGGTTCTAAGCTGGTTAGTTTTGGGGCCCCCAAAGGTTTCCACGGGGAGGCAGGACTGAAGAGCAAGCCTAGAGCTAGACAGTAGGGCTCAGGGGATCAGGTGCCTCTCACCTCTCACCTGGCTGCTATTAAATAAATGTAACTAAATTTTAATTGATTTTATTGTTTTATTTTTATTACATGTATTTATTTATGTGTTTATATGTGCCCACAGCTTGCATGTGGAGGTTAGATGACAGTTTGCTGTAGTTCTTGTCCTACAGCAAACTTTACCCACTGAGTTATCTCACTAGCCACTAGCCCCATTATCAATTTTTATCTTCATATTTTTACATTAACTGATAGCATATATTATCTTCTTGATTTGTACTATATTTTTTCTATCTGATTTGTTTTGATGTTATTACTATTACAGAAGTTTTCTTCCTATCTGAGTCGTACTAGGGACTGAACCCTCAAAGTGCTCACTAAGACCTCCGCCTGAAGCCGGAAGTGCTAGCCACCAATAGTTGTACTTATCACAGCACAGGCAACTCAGAAACCCAGGAAACATGAAAAAACATGGCAGCACAACTCTTCCAAACTGAATCCAAAACTATGGAATGTCTGGAATGACAAGCAAGAATTCAGTTTTAGCTGTTGTTGATGAGAGAACCAACAGTAGTGATTCACAATTGTTTGTGCTTCTTCTTAAGGATTTGTTTTTATTTCAAGAGTGTCTTGCCTATGTGTATTTATGTAGACTACATGCATGCCTAGTGCCTGAGGAGACAAGACGACAACAGATCCCCTGGAACTAAGGTTACAGACAGTTGTAAGCAACCACATGGGTACTGTGAATTGAACCTGAGTTTTCTGCAAGAGCAACAAGAGACATTTCTCCAGGACCCAAAGTTCAAAGAGTAAATAGATCAAACAAAAAGTAGTGGAAAGCATTTCGATAGACCAAGTGAAAGAAAGAACATCAATGAGTGAAGACAAGGCTAAGGCATTATTAAATGCAAATAATGAACAAGAAAATGAATGATCAGGACCACAACATTCAAGATGAACAACACAAGACACCAAACCTAAGAAGTAAGATGCAGACTAAAGGCACAGGAAATTTTCAGTACAATCCTGGCAGAATATTTCCAAAGCTAGGGGAGAATGGCACTGAGGCACAAGACACCTTGATCAGACATGACCAGAAAAGAATAAGACCCAAGCTCACTCTCCCTGACTGTGCTTCATTTTCAGTTCTCACAACTTTTTCTTTTCTTTCCTTTTTTAAAGATTTATTTATTTATGTATAGGAGTACACTGTAGCTGTCTTCAGCCACAACAGAAGAGGGCATCAGATCCCATTACAGATGGTTGTAAGCCACCCTGTGGTTTACTGGGAATTGAACTCAGGACCTCTGGAAGAGCAGTTGGTGCTCTTAACCACTGAGCCAGGTCTCCAGCTCCTTCTTTTTTTTTTTTTTTTTTTTCCTCCTTCTTTTTTCTTTCTTCTCTTATATATCCCAGGCAAGTACTCTACTACTGAGCCACATCTATAGCCCACCAGGCATAGTAAGGTACTCCTTTAATCCCAGCATTTGAGACACAGAGGCAGGCAGATCTCTGTGAGCTCATGGCCGGACTGGTCTATATATCAAGTGTCATGCCATCCTGAGCTATATATTGAAACCATACTCCAAAAACAGAGAAAAAAATGAGTAAAAATATTTATTTGTATATGTAGACAAAACTGTAATGACTTCACCTGTTCAAAACTACACCTAATTCACAACTAATGTTGAGTTCTCATGCAGTCTATTTAGAATTCTCTCCCCACACCTTTAAATCCCTCTCTTTCCTAAGGTGATTACATCCTGGGAAGCAGAAAAAACACTTCTCACAGTTGTCAACAACGACAGCACCTTAACATCTCAGCAGCATTTCATGGACCCAACAACCCCCTTCCTGAAAAGCTGTCTTGCCTTCCCTAACACAAGACTTATGGGGTCTGTGCTTCTTCCCCACCTCAACCCCTGGTATTAGGTTTTTTGAGATGGGGTCTTACTATGCAGCATACACTGGCCCAGAAGCTGATCCTCCTGCGTCAGTCTCTTGATGGCCGGGAATACAGATAGATATCAGACTCTTGCTGTCTCCCACTCACCTAACACCTACCAGCCCTTCTTCCTCCATTCCTTTGATCCTTCTTTTATCCTCTACCCAACTTCTAGATGCCAGCTTTCTAAGGTTCTGCTTGGACCTCCTCTACTCTCTCTAGTACAAAGTCTTCTCCACTACTGAAATATAAATAATGATAACTCTTTGCCAAATCAATGTACTTTCCCAGGGCACATCAAGAGACTCTACTCGGTTTCTTTTGCACTTGAGTAGGGACAAAGCCAGG
Organism: Rattus norvegicus; assembly: GCF_021556685.1. Taxonomy (NCBI): domain Eukaryota; kingdom Metazoa; phylum Chordata; class Mammalia; order Rodentia; family Muridae; genus Rattus; species Rattus norvegicus. Next base: position 52,945,972 of record NC_141538.1, on the reverse strand, counting down.
AGTGTTGACACACACCTGTAACTTCAGCAGAGGCAAAGAATGAGTTTAAGGTTATCTCATACTCCTCTACATTGTGAGTCTGAAGCCAGCCTGGGCTATGAGACCTTACTTCAGAAGAACCTTTGGGATTGAGGCACATGAGCCTCCTCCCCTACCTGAAGAGCTCCCGACAGTTGTTCACACTAAATAAAGGAGAATCGCTTTTTCTTAGGACTGTAGGCTATGCCGCAGTGGATGGACCCACATCCATTTGTATATGAAAAACATAAACTGGATTCAGTGGGCTACTTAAAAAAACATGTTAAGTTCAAGGTGGGACATAAGGACAAGTTGAGAAAGTGGGGGACAAATATGATAGAAATGTCATATGCATGTATAAGATTCTCAAATATATTTTTACTGTAAGTCCACACACTAGAAAATCAGATCTTGCCAGGATGATGGTGCATGCCTTTTATCCCAGCACTTGGAAGGCAGAGAGTAGCAATTTCTAAGTGTTCAAGGCCAGCCCAGTCTACATAGAGTTCTAGGCCACCCAGGACTATATAGTAAAACCTGTCTCAAAGAGAGGGTGGGGACATTATTCCAATTGAAACAATACTAGAGCAATAGTGTACTCACATACATAAACTAAATAAATCTTTTTAAAAAATGAATACCAGTGTTGAACCAGACATAGTGATCTACATCTCTAATCCCAGCACTTAGGAGGCAGATCTTGGTGAGCTCAGGGCCAGCCTCCTCTGTGTTGACAGGCTCAGGACAGCCAGAGTTACACTGTGAGATCCTACTTCACAATATAATTAAATCAGGCTGGAGAGACAGCTCAGGAATTACAAGTGCTTGCAGCTCTTGCAGATAACAGGTATTCGAACCCAAAATGTTTTTTATAAATGCATCTAGATTAAAAAGACAGCATCTGAGATAAGAAAGAACAGGGAAGGGGAAACAAGACAGTGCAGGCCAGTGAACATGACCGAAGTACGTTGTTACAAAAGAGCACATACAGTAAACAAAGTGGTAGATGCCAGTTATCCCAGAACCTGAGAGGTAAGAGGCAGGAGGACCACTCACAGTCTGCTGTTGGCCAGGCCTTCATGAGGAAGCCCATTACTTTATACAATATGTATCAGTAAAAGAAAAATATTCACAAATCATAGAATAAAAGACTTTCATAATCATTAAAAAAGGAGAAATAGGAAAGAAAGCAAGGACATGAGAAAGGTCTAGTGGAGCATGTCTGTAACCCCAGCTAGCAGCAGGCTGTGGCAGAAAGAGTGAGTCTGAGCGCCACGCCAGCCTCAAAACACAACTGATCAATTAGTTAGCTAATTAATTAATGCTAAAATTAACTAAATAAATGTAACCTGACAAACTAAATTCAACTCTTCAGAAGTTGTTCTGACTCCATACACATGTCCATGTGTAGATATGTGCACATGCATTCACACACAACAATGTAAAGAAATAAATAGACAAGTAACTCCAGCAAACAGAAGGCAAATTCAAGAGGCTACATACAATGTGTTAGAGAAAAGGGTTTCAGAGGGAGTAGATGGGGGATAAGAGGGGAAATGTAAAGGGGGAATATGGTCAAAATACATTACATACATGACTAAGCTGTCAAAGAATAAATTTAAAAATATTTTTAAAAGATGATGATTTGGGTTGGGGATTTGGCTCAGAGGTAGAGCGCTTGCCTAGCAAGCACAAGGCCCTGGGTTCGGTCCCCAGCTCCGAAAAAAGAAAAAAAAAAAAAAAAAAAAGATGATGATTTGGGGCTGGAGAGATGGTCTGTATGTAATGGCACTTGCTGAGCAAGCATAGAGAATGGAGTTCAATTTCAGGATCTCACAGATGGAAGGAGAGAACTGACACAAAGTTGTCCTGATACCTCTATATGGATACCTTGGCACATACATGTCCCCACACACATCATGAACACACACAACAATTAGTGTATAATTAACTACTCAGTTCTTTAAAAGATTTCAAGATGGGTACAGCCTGGGTCACCACAATACCTTGTCTAAAAAAAACAAACTCACAAATTCAAAGCTAATCTGAACCAAGATCCTTGCTCCAAAACAACAAAAAAGGCTCAGGCTGGGGAAATGGCTCTGTGAATAAGATCCTTGTTGGGATCACATTTTCAAAGAAATCAGGTGTGGTTCCATGATGCTGAAAGTAAAACAAAGGGAGCTTGCTGGCTCCCTACCTAACTCCAAGTGCAAGAAGAGAGACCCTTTCTGGAGGACATTCAACATCTTCCTCCAGGTTCTGAACACAGACCTACACAGAGACAGAGACAGAGACAGGGACAGGGACAGGGGAGAGAGAGAAAGAGAGAGAGAGAGAGAGAGAGAGAGAGAGAGAGAGAGAGAGAGAGAGAAATACACGCACAAATAAATAAAGGATAGGAATACAGATCAGTAGTATAATTGGCTAGGCTCTAAGTTCAATCCCAACATAACTAAGTAAACGAATATTTCTTAAAAGATTCGCAAAAGAATGATCAACTTGATAGAAGTCAATACAGCTATCAAAAAATATCACTATAATAGAAAATACATAAAATTTATGCTGAGAAAAAAAGGTTTCCTTTTTTTAATTTCCTCATACTACAACTTGTTTAAATTATCTTTTATTCAAGGGATTGAGATTTTCTAAAGTTTGGGGGTTTTTTTGTTTTTTTTTTTTTTTCCAGACAGGGTCTCCCTATGTAACCCAGAATGGTCTTGCCTCCGCCTCCTAAATGCTAGAATTATAGGTGTATGCTACCATGCCTGGCTTTAAATTATCCTTTTTTCCCCTTTGAAACAGAGTCTTATTCTGAACCCGAGACTGGCCTTCAACACAAACCAATACTAAATGCTGGGATAACACACACATGCCACCATCTCTGCTTAAATTCTTTCAAATCACTTTTATTAGTTGTTTATATGGCTTTATTGACTGAGGACTTCATATGAAATCTTAGGAATGCTTACAAAATACATAATAGAAGAATCAATGTGAACAAGTACAGTATCTCTGCTTCTAACAATTTCATACACTGCCAGTCAATACTGTAAAATATGTGTTTAATATATACACAAAAAATCTTTCCATCATTAAAAAAACAGTAAGTTGCAAGTTAGTTAACAAAGCTTAAAACTTTCACTTTTTCTAATTTTGAGGCAGGGCCTCGTTACACAGACCCAGCTGGCCTGGAACTCACTACCTGGACCAGGCTGGCCTCAAATTCACTAGACTCACCAGCTTCTGCCTCCCTACACTGGCATTAAAGGTCTGTCCCATCACACCCAGCAAAGGTGAAACTGTTAGGAGGATGAAAAGGCAAGATTCAGAATGGAGCTGACAAAGGTAAGGAGCTACTCTACCAACTCAAACTCCCTTTAAAAAGTGGGGCCATAGGGAAGGGGAGGCGTATTTGTTCCCAACATCTTGGAAACAGAAGCAGAATCAGGGGTTAAAGGTGATCCTCAAACTACATTGGCCATAGTTCAAGGCCAGCCACATAAAACACAAACAAAATGAGTACATGATAATTGCATTTATTCAAAAATGTATGCTATCAATGACAGAAAGCAGGTCAACAGCTGTCCGGGATAAAAAAGATTACAAAAGTTTCATACAACAGTGTATAGAAAGACTACTATGTAGAAGACCTCATAATATTTTCCCTATGTCTACTGTTGAAACAGTCTCTAGGCAGCCACGCAGTGGGTTGCATGGGATAAAAACTGTACCTTAAAGTGAAGTGTTTTAGGTAAACTGGATGGAACATATACCAAGAGCATGAGATTTAAATGTATATGGGTTTCACGTTTAAACTCCCCTTTTTGAAGGTTTATGTGTATGTGTGCATGTGGTAATTATGAGTACAGGCCACATGTGTGCAGGTACTGGAAGAAGCCAGAAGAGGGAATCAGATGTCCTGAAACTGGAGTTGCAGGTGTCATTGAGTACTGGGAACTGTGTGTTCTCTGGAACAGCAGCACCGTGACAGCTCTCAAACTCCTAAAACTGGACTTTAAAGTTAGCCATTTCACTTGGCATTGACTTGGTATTAGCATGGCCTGGACTGGAGATGAACTGTAGCACCAAAGCCTGGGGTCCTCGCCAGTCTTAGAAAGCCACCTCTCCCATTTATCTGTCACTGCATAATTGGTGTTGACTGGAACTTCCTGACATGGGTACACGTGTTATCTTTTCCATGTAACTTAAGCAAGGCAACATAAATAAAGAGCCAGAGGGGGCAACAGGAAATTTTGAAGGTGGTAAAAATTCTGAGATTCCCTAAATTTAATTACAAATGCTGATGCCAGAAAAGATACCCAGTTACCACCACATCCTGACCCACAACACAGATGTTTCTTTCTGTATGTGCTGAAATCTTCACATAAGCTCCATTCTAAAACGTCCTGCTTTGTGTTACAGAACACAGCTTGGGGGGGGGGGGGCAGAGACAGAGAGAGAGAAAGGGGGGGGGGAGACAGAGATAGAGAGACAGACAGAAACTGACTTACTCTAAAACAGAGAGACACAGAATAAAGACAACCGGAAAGCAAGGGTGTGGGCTTCTAGGAGAGTGTGGGTACCAGCTCCTCAACAGAGAGCCACAGCTCATTGTATTTTGCCTCGCGTTCAAACAGCTAAAAAGAGGGAAAGGGGGTTGGGGATTTAGCTCAGTGCTAGGCAAGCGCAAGGCCCTGGGTTCGGTCCTCAGCTCGGGGGGGGGGGGGGGGGGGGGAGGAAACGCTTACGTCTGGGTTAGATATGGAGATTTAGCAGATTTAGCAGATCTTTGCAAACAGCCGCCCGATAATTACGCTACAGTTGAGTAAATCCAATGTAAGCAGTTCGTGTATTCCTTCCTCAGTTTTATCACAAAAATGCTTTCGGCTCCTAGGTCCAGCCGACAAAGTTCCTAATTGCTCTCTAACCTTGTTGCTGGTAACTGTGGAGTCTGGTCCTTTAAGGTTACCATGTGCGATGTCTCCACAAATTCAGAGACCTGTGCCTCAGTTATTTCATGTGTATTCCTGGAATATATGCGTGTGGTCCAAATCTATCAAACTGTACACTTTTAAGTCATTGTCTGTCAGCCAAGCAGTGACACGGGCCTATAATCCCAGGTACTCTGGAAACTCGAGAAAGAAGCTCGGAAGTTCGGAGATGTCAAACTCAAGATGGCAACATTCCGCAAAAGTCAATTTAATAACAAAACCAAAAATTCCCCGCTTCCCAGCCTCACTTCGCTTTAAGCTTTTCTGAATTTCAAGGCTCATACTACTCTCTTTCCAAGAACAAGTCTCGCCAAGACAGCGAGACCTGGACTCAAAAATACCACAAAGAGGTTCACAAACTTTAAGCTCCAAGAAGCCTCTTGTCCACCTCCGGTTCTCATTCCTCCGCCCTGCCGGACCCCGACTAGCGGCCACCAAGCGCGCGGGTCCCCAGGCCGGCTTAGTGGGATTCGAACCCTCCCGTAGTCCCCTCCCGGGTACCTGCCACCGGCTGGCCGCGCCTCGGACAGTTCAGCCACCGAGGCGGGATCTTGTTGTAAGCCATGTCTACGCCGCCTCGCCGACAGCTCCTTAGCAAGCCAGCCCAGACCCCAACGGCAGCAGCTCCACCCGGGTCCTCAGCGGCGCGCCACTTTCATTCAGGTTCGACTCCGCGGCTCCCAGCGAGCCCACAATGCACTGCGACTTCCGCCCCAAAGGATCCGCCCCCTTTCTTCCGAGGTCAGGCGAAGTGGAAGCTCCGCCCCGCTGAGGGAGGGGAAGCTGCTGAGAACTAGAGGGGCGGTTCCACCTGGCCCCGCCCCCTGTATCTCTGGGCACCGGCCTCTGCCACGCCCCACCTCTGTTTTGCCTTTGTGAGTTCTCAAATGACTGGTGTCCCGGTTTTTTTTCCATCTAAACAAGAGAAACCCCCAAAGTAGAAGGAATCCAAGCTTCTTTCCACCTGTGGATTGACCTGCTACATTCAAAAGGGTGTTTCGCAGGTGAAAAATTGCTTTTCCATTAGTCATAGCTCAAATGTGATGTCTCTGCTGGTTCTGGGTTTAAACTGTCATTTGAGTATCCTCCCTTGCCTGAATCAAAAAATCCGGAAAATCTGAGTCTAGGTTATTACAAATGAGGAGTTTCTTTTTTGGCGAAGAGTAGGGGACATGCTGCTGACCACCCATGAAACTTCAAAAATTAATTCCAGAAGCCCTAAGATTATCAGTTTTGAAGCAGGTGGTTTTGATGGTTTTTGTTTGTTTGTTTGTCTTGTTTTGTCTGTTGCTGGGTTTCATCTTTTTTTTTCTCCCTTTCTCATAAGTATATTTAGGATTTTTGAAAGTCTCTGTCTCAAAGGAACCACTAATCATGTGTAATTGGCCAAGATAGGAATTGACCCTGGTTACTAACTACATAGACCAAGTCACATAGACCAGGAAGCCTTGTGTTTCTCCCCATTCCTGAGATTTAAACTACCATATGACAAGCTGGAGCTATAAGGGCTTTGTTGTGGGCCACTAGGAGCAAGGTGGTTCTTCCTTATAATGCCTTCAGTAATCAACTTGACATGCCTGAGAAGAGGAAACTTCAATTGAGAACCTAATTGACCTGTGGCCATGTCTGTTGGGCATTTTCTTGATTGCTAATTGTAGTGGTTTGACTGTGCTTTGCCCAAGGAAAGTGGCACTGTTAGTAAGTGTGCTCTTGTTGAAGGAGGTGTAGCCTTGTTAGAGGAAGTGTGTCACTGTGGGGGTGGGCTCAAGTCTGCCAGAGTCAGTCTTCTCCTAGCTGCAGTTGGATCAAGATGTAAAACTCTCAGCTTTCTGGATGCCGCCATGCTTCCCTCCTTAATGATAATGGACTGAACCTCTGAACCTGTAAACTGACCCAATTAAATGTTGTCCTGGTCATTGTGTCTCTTCACAACCACAAAACCTGAAACTAAGGCACTATTTGACTGTGGGTGGTGCCATTCCTGATCCAATGGGTCAGTGATTCTCAACCTTCCTAATGCTGAGACCCTTTTAATACAGTTCCTCATGGAGACCACCAACCATAAAATTATTTTTGTTGCCACCTTCATAACTTAATTGTGCTACTGTTATGAATGGCAATGTAAATATTTTTGAAGGTTGAGATTTTCGGGGAGTTGCAACCAGGAGGTTAAAAACCAAACAGACTGGGCTGTATAGGAAAGCCAGGTGAGCAAGCCAGGGATGTCAGCCAGAGTTTCTCCAGAGTTCCTACCTTCAGGTTCCTGCTTGGATTCCTGCCCTGGTTTCCTTTCTGGGTGGACCAGTAGGCCCAATAAATCCTGTCCTCCTAAGTGCCTTTAACCAGTGTTTTATTTACAGCAACAAAAAAAAAAAAAATCTAAAACACATTTGCTCAAATGAGTAGAATCTGAATCCTACCTCTGGCCTTAAGTGAAGGGAGACGTAACATTATAATCTCACTCAAAATTTACAACTTTTTTGTACTATTGTCACCTCCCTTTAGAGTTACTCCAACAGAGCATCTGAGTCTTCTGACCAGGAGACCTCCCCACCACCATGCCTAGGAAGGTTTGCTGAGGAGTTAGAAGAATAATCATCCCCTAAGGACCCCAAGCCCTTCCCCCACTATAGTTACTTAAAGATTTTCACTAATGCTGTTCTGCTTTCTGCTTTTTTTTTTTTTTTCCGGGGCTGGGGACCGAACCCAGGACCTTGTGCTTCCTAGGTAAGCACTCTACCACTGAGCCAAATCCCCAACTCTGCTTTTTTCTTAACAAAAAAAAAAAATCATAACTTTTCCTTCTTTCTGTTTGCCTTTTTTCCCCCTAATATTGGCCAAAATCCTATTCATGCTTACCCTGACATTATGGAAAATCTCATTTTCTCTGTAAAGCCCTCTCGTCTTATGACAGGTTCTTCAGAATTGCAACATTCCTTCAAATTGAAACACTGGTGCACACACACACACACACACACACACACACACACACACATACACACACAAAGTGTGAGGCCTTTGAGCCTCAGGAGTTAAACAACAGGAAATTGTAAGATCCCTGAGGGTTGTTAACCATCAGTGTTCAAAGGAGTGAGCTACTGCTGGGAGGCAGGATGAAAAGAGATAGTCGATGATAAAGTTGCCTATGAGCTGCATAGAAGGTCGGGAGTTGAAGGTTTTCTGAATCATCACCACCTTGGTGTAGGCTTTCTAGTCTTTTGAGTTACCCCTGCTCCTTGTCAGTAACCCCTGACCCACACTCCTGTTAGTAACCTCACTAAAAACCCCTTTGATTCGGGCTGGAGAGATGGCTCACTGGTTAAGAGCACTGACTGCTCTTCCAGAGGTCCTGAGTTCAAATCCCAGCAACCACATGGTGGCTCACAACCATCTGTAATGAGATCTGATGCCCTCTTCTGGTGTGTCTGAAGACAGCTACAGTGTACTTGTATATAAATAAATAAATCTTCTAAAAAATTTAAAAAAAAAAAAAAAACCTTTGATTCACCAAGTTGGCAACAAGTATACTCATTACTCTAGTTGGCTCCCTATGTGTTGTGTCTCCCCAGCAAATGTCCGCCACACAACATCCCAGGCCCATGAAGTTGCTTGCCAGCGTCCATGGCCTAACCACAATGCTGCTGGCTTTCTTGCTCTCCATCTTGATGTTCTCCAGCCCCCTCTTCCCAGCAACCACCAGTGCTTACAGACTGCCTGCTTGGTGTGTCTTTCTCTGCCCTAAACTTCCTTCAGTTCTTTTTTGAAGTCAGTTCCTGCATGGCGGTACTCAGCTCAGTATGTCCTCTTAATTCAGGATCCATCCACGAAACGGTGCCACCTATATTCAGAATAGGTCTTTCCATCTCAATTAACCCCATTTAGAAGGTCTGTCACGGGCTGGAGAGATGGCTCAGTGGTTAAGAGCACTGACTGCTCTTCCAGAGGTCCTGAGTTCAAATCCCAGCAACCACATGGTGGCTCACAACCATCTGTAATGAGATCTGTTGCCCCCTTCTGGTTTGTCTGAGGACAGCTACAGTGTACTTATATATAATAAATAAATCTCTTAAAAAAAAAAAAAAAAAAGGTCTGTCACAACCCTGCCTATAGGCCAACCTAACCTATACTATTCCTCCCTTCTCAGGTGATCCGAGGTAATGTCAAGTTTACAAGATGACTAAGCATCGCAGTGGCAGGCTAGCTGCAATGCAAGGTCCGACTTCACAGGCACCCATTCTCTCTTCGATCTGCACAGTGAGCTAGCCAGCCGTAGGAATGGTTCCCCTGGTAAAACTACTTGTCACTCAAGCCTGACAGTAGAAGTAGAAGGCTAACTCCAAAAATTATCCTCTGATTTCCATACTTGTATTATGGCACTTAGATATCTAAATCCATGCAACTCGTACAGACATACTTAAAATAAATCTTTTAAGAAAAAAAAATTCATCTGTGTGTTAAAGATTCACCTCTTTCATCCTGGACCTTCGGAAACAGAGACAAACAGAGCTCTTAAGTTTGGGGCCAGCCTGGTCTACATATAGAGTTCCAGACTAGCCAGAACTCCACAGTGAGACTCTATTTCCACACAAGTTTGTTTGTTTTTTTGGTTTTTTGTTCTGGATTTGTTGTTTCACATCATGGACCCCAGTCTCACTCATCTCCCAGTCCCCTCAAATCCACCCTCCAGCCTTGAAACTTCCAGCCAAAAGAGAAAATACACAAACAAAATAAATAAGACAAAACACAGAAAACATCTCGTGGTGGAAACTGTCCTATGTCAGTGTGTCCCACAGTATACCCCTCTTGTCCACACATCTTCACTTGCAAATGTTCACTGCAGTGAGTCATTGGTCTGGTTGGAAGTCTCTGGCTTCTGTGACACCGTCACATTCTGGCCAGAATGTTGTTGTCCTATGTCATGGAGATCTTGCAGTTTTAGATCCAAAAGACTGAACCTTTCATGTGCCCCAACAGATCACAGATGAGGTAGGTTTTGGGGTGGCCCAACCCAAAGCCCTGGACCTAGGCCTGGATTGCAACTGAGCTGATCTGCCCACTGGCTATCCCTCATCCACATCACCAGGGGGAGCTCTCAAGCACTGCTCCCACTAGTCCACCCAATGCCATCATCAGCAGAAGGCAAGATTAGGTCTTCCACACTCGTGCCCTCAAGGCCAGCTCACCCGCACCTCCAGATCCAGCTCCACAGTGCTTCCCAGTCAAGACACAGGGTCCACTCTCCTAGGGGCCCACTCTCCTGCTAAGTCCTGTGTGACTGTGGAAGGGACAGTCACTTCCAGCTCCAGGAGTAAAGTGTTGAAGTTTGCTAGGCATAAGGCTTATTTGTATAATAATGTACACGATTTTCTTTATGTTCCTCCTTTAGGAGACGTTCTCCCGGCCAAGGTTAATGACTCCGTGATAATAGCAGCACAAGTCCAAAAGGTGAGGGTGTGTCTAATGCTCTTCAGCAAAATGGTTAAACCCTGTGACCAGCAGGACAGCCCTGAAGACTGTGGGAAAGAACTCTGAAAGCATGAGTTCAAGAATATATAATTTCTCAACTGTGCAAATTATAAGCATGCAATATGAATTGTGTGAGGGGCTTCGCAGACCTGAAAGAACAAAGCTGCACCAATGAGTCAGTACAAGAGAAAAAATACTGAAAAACCAAGGCTCAGGGTTCAAAAGGAGCACAAGGAAGTGAGAGAGTGGTGATCTCAGGACAAGATCCCGCCCGGTAAACTTATTGTTTGTGCTTACAAAGGCAGGCAGATTTCTCAGTTCATTTGCTCGGTTTAAAAAAGAAAAAGTACTTGCTATCTCTTTCTAAGAATTAAGGCACTAAGGTCATAAAAGGCTGATTTGTGAGATAATCAAAGGGGAACCTGGGGTAATGATTGAATTGATGTGTAAATAAAAGACTGGGCTTTGGTCTTTGATCTTTATTTCTGATATACAATTGAGGTTATATTTTGTTAAATTGGTACAGATTTTTGTATATCGATACAAAAACAAGGTTATTTTGATACATTGGCATAGGTTACTGTATATTGATACATATTTAAGGTTATTTTTGATGCACATAATGTATATATGTTCTTAATGTTCATTTGAGATGTCGTACTTATATAATTCTTAGAGAGGAATGTAAAGTTCCAGTCCTTTTTTTTTTTTTTTCTTTTTTCTTTTTTTCGGAGCTGGGGACCGAACCCAGGGCCTTGCACTCGCTAGGCAACTGCTCTACCACTGAGCTAAATCCCCAACCCCTCCAGTCCTTTTAAAAGCTGCTGCTACAATCTGTCATGGAGGATAAAAAATGCAAGTTACAAACTACTAGGAATGGTTAAGAAATACAAATTAATAGTCAGACAGTCAAACTCATGGTCATATTAGATACCAGTTTAGTTAATTACAATAAAATAGTTTCAAAGTTTTTCAGATAGTAAATAGCTAGAGTAAACAATGTTTAACAATTCAGATGTACTATAGATAGTTGGTCTTCAAAAACCTCAGAGATGGGCTGGAGAGATGGCTCAGCAGTTAAGAGCACCCGACTGCTCTTCCAGAGGTCATGAGTTCAATTCCCAGCAACCACATGGTGGCTCACAACCATCTGTAAAGAGATCTGATGCCCTCTTCTGGTGTATCTGAAGACAGCTACAGTGTACTTATATATAATAAATAAAATCTTTAAAAAAAAAAAAAAAAAAAACCTCAGAGATCCACGGAATATGGCATTTAAAATTATCCCATCACTGAAAGATCTTTTGACTGTGAGACAGGTCTGTTCCTGACAGGACCCCCACTCCACTTCAAAGATGATGAGCATCAATCACCTCCACATGGACTGGCTTCCACTGTGGCAAGCCAGACACTGGGCAAGGAAAATGCCCACACTGCAACTACGGGCAAGTTTCTACAGAAAAGACAAGCAGGAAAGTCAACTGCCACGCTCTGCCAACGCACGCTAAGCAAGCCCTTCATAATTCCTGCTCCACAAAGTCTGTCAGACATGCTGAGCAGAAGGCTGAGGATAAATGCCCCAACATCGTAGAGACAATTCTGGGTTGCTGTCTAGCCCGCCAACCGTCTGTCAGTTCTTAGTCTTGGAAGCTTCTGCCTGCACTTCCTGCAAATTCAGGTCATATTGATCCCTTCTCCGGTCTCTGACGGAGGTGAAGACTGGATAGTTAAGAGTCTTTACTATAAGCTTAAGTTGTTTAGAATTTAAGAAGATCTAGATCTATGAAGATGTCTTTTAGCATGGTCATACAAGTTAGGATAGAAAATGATTTAGATACAGAACTGTGAACTCACCAAGATAGGCTAGACAATACTTTGTCTAAGTTGCCAAATTTAAATGGACCAGACATTATAAATGTATATCACACCTTATAGTTTTCATAATCATTTTAATTGTACTCAATTTGTATTCAAATTGAAAGAAAAAGAGCCTTTTATTGGGATAAAAAGGGGAACTATAGAGAGTATATCTTTTTTTTAAAGATATATTTCGTGTATGAGGGTACACTGTCGCTGTCCTCAGACACACCAGAAGAGGGCATCAGATCCCATTACAGATGGTTATGAGCCACCTTGTGGTTGCTGAGTATTGAACTCAGGACCTCTGGAAGAGCAGTCAGTGCTCTTAACCACTAAGCCATTTCTTCAGCCCAAGAGTATATCTTGTATATTGTATGGATGCATTGCCTGTCAATTAAAAAGTCTATGGCCTATGACTTAGGCAAGGAATAAGAGGTGGACCAGTAGGCAAAAAGAATTCTGGGATAGAGCCAGGCACACAAAGCCCCACTTAGGAAGATTTAAGGAGGTGGACACATGGTACTTGAGCACAGGTAACCAGCCACATGACAGAATGTAGGTTAAAATAAATGGGTTATTTTAGTTACCAGCTAGTCAAAGAAGAGCCTAGCTATGTGGTGGTTTGAATACACTTGGCTCAGGGAGTGTAACACCTAATAAGGAGGCAGGGCCTTGTTGGAGGAAGTGTGTCACTATGGAGGTGGGCAATGAGACCTTCCTCCTAGCCACATGGGAGTCAGATAAAGATGTAGAACTCTCAGCTCCGGCACCATGCCTGCCTGGACACTGCCATGCTCCACCTTGATGAAAATGGACTGAACTCCTGAACCTGTAAGCCAGCCCCAATTAAATGTTGTTCTTTATAAATGTTGCCTTGGTCGAGGTCTCTGTTCACTGCAGTAAAACCCTAAGACAGTGTTTGTAAATATATTTTGAGTCTGAATCTTATTTCTGGGACCATAGAGCTGGAGGAAAAACAACAAAGCAAAGCAAACTTCTACATGAGAGGTCAGCTACCTCTCCAGAGCACTGCAGCCAGTAAGGGGCAGGGCCAGTTTTCACACCCCCTGGGAATAGTACACCTACAGGGGACAGCTTTTTTTTTTTTTGGATATTTTATGTATTTACATTTCAAATGTTATCCCCTTTCCTGGTTCCCCTCTCCCCAAACTCCCTCCCCTGCTTCTATGAGGGTGCTCCCCCTCCCACCCACCCACCACCCTGGCATTCCCCTACACTTGGGAATTGATCCTTCACAGGACCAAGGGTTTCTCTTATTGATGCCAGACAATGCCATCCTCTACTACATATGCAGCTGGAGCCATGGGTCCCTCCCTGTGTACTCTTTGGTTGGTGTTTTAGTCCCTGGAAGCTCTTGGGGGAGGTCTGGTTGGTTGATATTGTTGTTCTTCCTATAGGGTTTCAAACCTCTTCAGCTCCTTCAGTTCCTTCTCTAACTCCTCCATTGGGGTCCCAGTGCTCAGTCCAGGGGTTAGCTGCAAGCATCCTCATCTGTATCAGTATGGCCATCCATATCTGGCTCCTGTCAGCAAGCATTTTTTTGGCATCAGCAATAGTGACTGGGTTTGGTGTCTGCAGATGGGATGGGTCCCCAGGTGGGGCATGTAGTCTCTGGATGGCCTTTTCCTTCAGTCCCTGCTCCACTCTTTATCCCTGTATTTCCTCCTGTGAGTATTTTGTTTCCCCTTCTAAAAAGGACTGAAGCAGAGGGCAGCTCTTAACACCTCAAGCTAATCACAATAACCTCCCACAGACATGCCCATCTCCCAGGTGATTCTAGACCTCAAGTTGACAGTTGAAATTAGCCATCATTAGCCATCATAACTCAACCTACTGTCAACTTGATATTCAAAGGCATCACACTTTAAATCACAATCTTCCGCACTTTGTGGAACCCAGAGTCTCATGTTAATTGCATACTGCAAAATATAATGCAGCTTCAAAATAATAGTCTTCAACAATTTCAACAGTTTAAAGAGTCCAAAGTCCATATCTCATTTGAGACTCAAGGCAAGCTCTTAACTGTGAACTCGTACATTCATTCTAGAATCAAGATTAGCATTATTTTTACCACTTAAGTATATACCGAGTGTAGTGGCTATTCCTGGTTGTCAACTTGACTGTATCTGGAATGAACCACAGCCCAGAATTGGAAGGCTCACCTTTGATCCTGATCTTGAGGCTGGGAGGTACAAGTTTCTGACCTGGATCTTGGTCTGGAGATCTTGAGACAAAGTGGCTATGAATCCCAGGAGCTTAAGGCAAGGAGATCTCTGAGTTCAAGATCACCTGGGACAGAGAAAGCCCCAAACCCAGGCATAGTTTAATCTGGGATACACCTTCTTCTGGAGATTTACCTAAGGACATTGGAAGAAGGAAGAGTCTCTTTTTTGCCTGCCTGCCCACCTCGTGGGACTGAGCCACCACTAGATCCTTGGACTTCCATTCACAGCTGCTGCTGACCATTGTTGGAGAGTTGGACTACAGACTGTAAGTCATCAACCAATTCTCTTACTATATAGGGACTACCCATAAGTTCTGTGACTCTAGAGAGCCCTGACTAATACTGAATAGATTGGACGAATTTTCCTATCTAGAGGTATTTATAAATATTGAATTACTCGGCACACTCTTTTGTTGATATTGTTGAAGATGAATACCATGCCGCAATTCTGAGGTCTATGTGGTCACGTTCACAGAAGAGACCGAAACATATTTAAGGTTAGAAGTAAAACCTAAGAGTTTATATCCTGTATTTTGGCTTCTCTGGCACTAGCTAGTTAGTTGATAGTTGGTAGCTGAATAAAAAAATCCTTGCTCTGCAGGCAAAGGGAATCTTTGAAGCAAAGTCTTTTTTTGTTTCATTTGATGCAGTCATCTGTTTGATTGGCGGAAATACCTTTTCATCTCCTGGGAGCTCACTGTGCAAAGCTGTGACCAGTACTGCTATTTTACTCCTGTTTAAAAGGCCCCTCCCTATAATAATACAGGATTCCCTTTGATACAGCTCATATAATTTTAGATTAACTTTTATAAGACACCGAGTGCTTATTTTATAAGGCAATAATGGATAGTTTCTAAAAGGGATAGAGATTTAGAAGAACTAATGCAAGTGTCTTAGACTTTGAAAACCAAACACCTTAATTAACTTCACTAGTTGATGTCAGGTCTACAAGCGCAAACAGAGCAGAGATGGTGACAGACGGTCAGGTTCGAAGCCCGGTGAATATGCACAGTGAGGACAACACATGGGGAGCAGCTGTGGGGAGACAGATCAACTTAAAGTGGGGTGATTCAAGGGTTATATAGTTTGGGGGAGAGCAGGGGACAGTGTGGTGCATGTGTGCCTGCCAGCCAGCCGGCCAACCGGCGTGCGTGCGTGCGTGCGTGCTTACGTGCGTGCGTGTGTGTGTGCGAGTGTGTGTGTGCATGTATAAGAGTATCCTGGATGGTCAAAGGTCATTGACTGAAGGTTTAAGGTACCAAGATGCTTCATTAGCATGGGGAGGCATTTCAGGTCCTAGCTGAATGGGTTCTTATCAGGAGAAAGGAAGTTGAACCTGTAACCTTAACCAAGGCTACGTGACATTCCACAGGTATAGGGTGTGGGGTCTGGGATCCCCCAGGTTGAGAAGAGGAAACCTCACTGACAAAAGGAGTCCGCAATTTTGCATCAAGCTCAGAAAGCTATCCGGATAATAGTGGGCTTCAACCTTAATTAGCAGGGCGACAGACCCTGAGTCCTCACCAAGAGATGGTGCACAGGGAGGAGGGGCTCCCTAGGGATGGCTGCAGCTGCAGCGGGGTTAATAGTAAGTCGAGAGACACCAGAGGGAAGGGCAGGAAGGATAATGTCTGTGATGTTTTGAAAGAAAATGGCCCAAAGGCGTTCTTATTAAGGGGTGTGGCCTTGTTGGGGTAGGTGTGGCCTCATTGGGTAGGTGTGGCCTGTTGGAGTGAGGAAGTGTGTCACTGTGGGAAAACTTTGAAGTCTCAAAAGCTCAAACCAGGCCTAGTGCATCATTTTCTTTTTGCTGCCTCTGGGTCTGGATGTGAAACTCTCATCTCTTTCTCCAGCACTGTCTGCCTGCATGCCATCATGCTTCCCGTCATGCTTCCCGCCATGATAACAATAGGCTAAAGCTCAAAAAACGGAGCCAGCCCCAATTAGATGTTTTCCTTTATAAGACTTTCCATTAACCAGGCGGCACACCTTCAATCCCGAGGCAGAAGCAGGCAGATCTCTGAGTTCAAGGCCAGTCTGGTCTACAGAGCCAGTTCCAGGACAGCCAGAGCTACACAAAAAATGCTATCGCAAAAAACAACCCACCAACCAACAAACAAATAAGAGTTGCCATAATCATGGTGTATTGTGATCACAATGAAACCCTAACTGAGGCAATGTCCATGTATATATATATATATATATATATTAATTAGAGTCTGACTGGCCTAGAATTCAATATCTAGACCAGGGTATCCTCTAACTCACAGAGATCTACCTGCCTCAGCCTCCCAAATTCTAGGGTTAAAGAATTCTAGGGTAAAAACCATTGCCTGGTTTATTACAATTAAACACACACACACACACACACACACACACACACACACACGTACATTAAACTGCCCAAGCTAACTTTAAACTTACCCTGTGGTGTCTCTGTTTTCTATAAATCAACTTAGTCTTGATTCCGTTACATTCCGGAACAGTCTAGGAAAGAGCATCTTTTAAGAGGCTTAAAGTCCTGCTGATTTGGCATCCCTTGCTGGGTGCCTCCCTACTTCTCTCCATGGTATGTCAATCCTCATCTGCGGTCTGTAGGGTTATCCCATCCCTTCCCGCACTAGGCAGACAAGGGGCTGGAAAGACTGCTCCACAACTAAGCACGCTTAATTGCTGGTTTTGCAGAGGACTAGACGTTGGCCCCTAGCATGCATGTCAGGTAGGCTTCTTCACACATGCACGGGAATAAAAATAAAATCTCTTAACAACAGCAAAGCCTACGCGAGAGAACCCAAAGGCAACATTAAATTAGTACAAATGGCACTCGATTTTCTGAGACATTCTCTTAGGGCTTGAGGACAGAATGGACTCGATGGTGCTATTATTGCTTTCTTTTTAAACAGGATCCTATGAAACCCAGTCTGACGTCAAATCATCCTATGTAACCTGAAGATGCCCTTAAACTTCTGCCTGTATCTTCCAAGTGGACCACCATGTGTGGGTTATGCAGAGCCTGGGAACATACCCAAGGCACCACACATTTGAGGCAAGCTCTCTACCAACCATCTCTATCGCCAGCCTTACGTATCGCAAATAGAACCAAACTGTATACACCGAATACTGAGGAGCTGGATATAATCGCGTGGAAAGATAAACCTAATTCTCTGTATTTCCCCGTCCATGAAAACGAAATAATACACCTCATGTGGTTCCACCAGATGGCGCTACAACACAGGGAATCCACTTCACTGAGTTGGGATGGAAATGAGGTCCGGTCAGTCCGTTTTTAAATTCAGTTCCATTCTAGTGTTGAATTTAGCTATACCGCCAGATTCATAGTAGCAGAGGTCATCCTAACCTATCTCGATTAAGTAGCCTGAGTATTCCCATAGTGTGTCTAGCTCATGTCAGTAACCTTATTGCAAAGGTCTAATGATTACGGGAGAGCGTTCGCAAAGCATTGCTGTCAAGCCCTTCACAGATAGTAGTTATCAGCTTCTGTGTGCCATAAACAATTAGCTCAACTGTTTTCAATGATGTGGCACGCTGTTTGCCCTTGGAGAATCACAATTTCCACATAAACTATTGGTTCTGAGACTATGGACACGAGCTGGTGTGCACAGCTATGTGTAATAGATGTGGGACCCTGCAGACTTTGTGAGACTCAGGTTTCCCAGGCTGGAAAGGCTGTGTAAAACTGCACTCTGCCAGGAAACCTAAACCCAACCTCAGCTCTGCCACTTATGTGGTCCAGACGTTTTCTTTCCCTTTGAGAAAAGGAGGATCTGTCACCCAAGCTGACCTGGAACTCCTGATCCTCCTGCCTCAGCTCTCTGAGAAGCAGGATTATAGACATTCTCCATAGGCCTAGATGGGTTTAGTTATGAGACGGGCTCAGATACGCCAGGTTGGCCTTGAGTATGTAGCTGAGGCCAGCCTTGGGCTCCTCCTCCTCCTACCTCCTCCTCTCAGATGTTGGGACTATAGGTGTGTACCAGAACACACACCCTTACAAAACAAAATATTATTGACTCCCAGCCAGGACTACTACTACTTCTTTTTTTTTTTATTTTTAAGATTTATTTATTTTAGTTATATGACCACACTGAAGCTGTCTTCAGACACACCAGATGAGGGCATCAGATCTCATTACAGATGGTCGAGATCCACCATGTGGTTGTTTAGAATTGAACCCAGGACCTCTGGAAGAGCAGCCAATGCTCTTAACTGCTGAGCCATCTCTCCAGCCCCTAGATGCTTTCTTATATAAGAGGTAAGTAAATATCAAAAATGGGAGACTTTCTCTAAACTAAGAATTGGATAAACTCTCTACATCAGTGTTTGTAATTCGATCTCTGCACTGATTAAAATCTCAGGTCTCCGTGCCTGCATAGCAAGCACTTTACCCACTACCGTATCCCTTAGCCCCTGGGTTTTTACTTTTTGAAACAAGGTTTCATGTAACCCAGGCTAAACTTTGTTACATACCAGAGACCAGACTTAAATTTCTTATCTTCCTGTCTCCACTTCTTAAGGGCTGGGATTAGTCTTGAACTACCACACCTAATCTTCATTTTTCTTGCACGTTTTCCTTCCAATATTATAATATAATATAAGAAGGGCTTCATGTACTTAATAAGTCGAAAGAAAAGCTAGAAAACAAGTCAACGGTTGAACTATACTCTTTTGCCCATGGCTACCTCTTAAGCCCCCAGTTTCTCTGTGGAATAGTTGGAGCCACTCCTTGAGTTGTGATTAAAAAAAAAAAAAATCATTTAGGAAACTTCTGCTTCGGAGAGTATTCATACCCCTTAGGGAAGATGCATTTTAAAAATGGACAGTGCTCCTACAAGGTGTTCTTAGAGTGCTGGCATTTTCTTCTGTAAGCTTTTGTAATGGGGGAAATTATAATTCCAAAAACACAAGCTTTAAAGACCTGTTAGCACACCGTGGAGTGAGTAACCCTTGGAGACCAAGCATTCTACTGGCTAGTCAGCCTGGAAACAGCCACTCGACCAATCCACTGCCTGGAAACAGTCTTGGTCCAATCAGCCTCCTAGAAACACTACCCCAACCAATCAGGGGTTTTCAAAGAATTATTTCCCCCTAAAATCTGCCCCTGCTGTCTGACAAACCGAAACCAGAACAATAAAATGTTCCTGAATTTGCTTCTCCACTGACTTCCTCAGCCCCAGATGGGCTGTGGCCAGCTTGACAGACAAGCATTCTGCCCTCGGTGGAATTCTTGTTGCAACAAGTAATTTTTTTTTTTAACCACATCATATCATTTTTGGGCTGAGGTAAGCAATAGATTTAAAATATATTATGATAGTTGTTCCAGTGTGGATTCATGTGAGGAAGTTTTTGTTTGGTGTGCAATCCTGGCTACCCATGAGAATCAGCTGCATAGTGGTTTAAATTCCTGGTACCCAGACCGACTGAGTCTGAGTTTCATCTCATTCCTCGTTAACTTCAGCAGGTGACTGGGTGTAGATTCATTTAGAGAAGCAGCACTTCACTAAGTCTTAGCAGGACTGGCAAGCTCCAGGAGAGGTGGCTTCTGGTGAGTTTGCTTTATTTTGCTGTGTGTGGCTTAGTAGGTTTTTCTGCCTGGAGGCTGTAAATATGAAGGAAGTTACAGAAAGGCACCCAGGACTTGGTAAGGGCAGGACTGGGTCATCTGAACTCTCTGAGGGCATAACATGGTGGTGAGAGCTTACAGTTGTAGTGTTGCAATGATTTTACCTTCCCTCAGTTTTCCCTGTTAGAACACCTTCATTTCATGCCATTTCTTGGGGACCCTGGGTCTGTATTTGACGTTTAATTCTACCATCCACCAAAGGTCGATCAAAATGAGGGAGTGAATTATCTATTTGGTGAGGTATCATAGGATAAAGCAGTCAGCATTGTGGCCGGTACATTCACCATATACAGCAAACCAAGAGTTAATACAAAATGGTTGAGGTGACCCAATTGCAGGGCTTCCTAAGAGGTGATCAGTAAGCCAGTGCCGGGTCTCAGAGAGGAGCCTGCGGCAGTGTGTTCAAATGCTTCCTCAGGCCTGCTCTGCAACCAAAGAGACTGTAATCTAATCACTTCTGTAATGTGGGTGAGCATTTCAGGTACTACTACTAAAGAGGAGCCTGCGGCAGTGTGTTCAAATGCTTCCTCAGGCCTGCTCTGCAACCAAAGAGACTGTAATCTAATCACTTCTGTAATGTGGGTGAGCATTTCAGGTACTACTACTAAAGTCATGGAAGGTGTTTCTGGCCGCATACTGCGTAGACTGGGACAGGGCAGGGTGAGATTCTCTGTGCATTTCTGGCATCATATGAAACAAAATACATCACTACAGGGGCTCTTCTCTAAAGGGGGGGGGGGTGCCTTCCTGAATTATTGAGATTAGAAAAAAAGCTACATATATTCTAACTAACTCCACCCCAGTGTATCATCAGGCCCTTTTGGTAGTGGAACCCCTTGGGGGAGTATCAAGCCAGATCCATTCACAGCCTGGCTCTGGGAGTTATAATCATAGTGCAGCCTGGTCCTTTAAAATCTTCCATTAACCAGGCATGGTAGCATATACCTGTGCTCATGAAGTTGGAGGATCAGTGTGAGTTCCGGGCCAGGCAGGGCTACCTTACAAGATCCAGGCTCAAAAATCAAAACAGCTGCCAAGATGGCTCCTTTGTAAAGGCACTTGTCACTAAGCCTGGGAAATTGAATTTTATCCCTATAGTCACATAACAACAGAAGGAGACAATCCACTCGGCAAGCTGACCTTTGACCCACGTACAAGCTCTGTGCCCTACCCCTTGCGTTCTCTCTCTCTCTCTCTCTCTCTCTCACACACACACACACACACACACACACACACACACACACACACACGTTTAAAAATTAAAACAAGGGCTGGAGAGATAGCTCAGCAGTTAAGAGCACCCGACTGCTCTTCCAGAGGTCATGAGTTCAATTCCCAGCAACCACATGGTGGCTCACAACCATCTGTAAAGAGATCCGATGCCCTCTTCTGGTGTGTGTGAAGACAGCTGCAGTGTACTCATATATAATAAATAAATAAATCTTTTAAAAAAAAATTAAAACAAAAACTCTCAAAGCACAATGTACAATAGGAAAATATTTTTAATAATTGTGTTTTTTGAGATTATAATATAATTACATCATTTCCTCCTTCCCTTTTCTTCTCCTAAACCTTCCCATGTCCCCAACCCATGTTGTTTTCTTTCAAATTTAAGGATTCCTCTTCCTTTAATTGCTGTTAAACCCGTGCACACACACACACACACACACACACACACACACACACGGATATAACCTACTCAGTCTGAATAACCTTACTCGCATGGTTTGTTTGGTTTCAGGGCTGACCGTTCGGTGCTGGATGCTGTCGGTGTGCTCCTCTCTGGGGAAGGCTATTTCTTAGCCGCCTGTGGTTCACTGTGAGGCATTGAAGTCTCCTGGGCTCCCACCCCCACCCATGACACAGCAAATCTTTTGGGTTCAGACTCCATCTTAGAGAATCTGACCTAAGGTTCGACGCACGTTAACTAATAGGCCAGTACCCAGCACCCAGTTCCCAGGTTACCCCCAAGACCCGTGTCTAGCTCCAGCTTCCAGGTTATTCCCCAACAAATCTGCACCCCCAGGTCGCAAGCCTGCCCCTGACACCTCACTTCCTAACAATCCTCAATCAGGAGGAAAACAGAAGTTAAGTTTATGGTTTGGCTCCCAGCACCAGCCGATTTTGTTAAAGGTCATAATGGCTTCCCAGTCAAATGCGTACCAGGCTAGATACCCACTTCTTGCCTCTATAAATGCTTGCCTAAAACTAGGCTCAGGGCTCCACCTTCCTGCTGTGTCAGGGTTGGCAGGGAGCCCAAGCTCCAGCTTAGGTAAAGAGACCGCAGTGCAATTGCATCGGAATGGGCTCCTTGGTGGTCTTTCGGGGGTTCATGAATGTTTCCTGGCAATGTTCGCATGTCTGTTGTTCCTGTTCAGCTCCTCATCGGGCGGTTAGGTTGGTGAAGCCTCATGAGTGTGGCTTCTGGCAATACTAGGAGACCCGACATCACAGCAAGTTCCCTGATGCTCTCTGGACCTTACAGTGTTTTGCCGCCTCTTCTGTGATGTATCGCAAATGAACAGGAGTTGTGTTGTAGTTTTGTCAGTGGGACTGGGCTACACAACTCTACGTTTTGATTAGTTTTAATTTTCTGTAGTGGTCCACGTCTGTGCAAAGAGAAGTTTCTGCAGTGAGGGGTGATGACTGTATTTATGTGGGTAGATTCTGGAGAAGGATCAAGTTTTTTTTTTTTTAATTGAGACAGGGTCTTTCATAGCCCAGGCTAGCCCTAAGCTCTCCATGTACCCAAAGATGATCTACAGGGCCTTCTGGCTCAACCTCTCAATTTCTGGAATTACAGGGTGGGACTGCAACCCCCAGCTTACGTTGTACAGAGGCAAGCCCTCTACACCTCCCTGCCTAGGAAAAATAAGACTTAAGTCTTGTTTTGATTTGTATGTCTGTCTGTGTATCCCATGCATCCCTGGTATCTTTGGAGGCCAGAAGAGACATCAGATCCTCTGGGATTCAAGTTATGGGCATGTAACTGCCACGTGGGAAGCTGTCATGTGGTACTGGGAACCAAACCCAGGTCCTCTGAGAGAGCAGCTAGTGCGCTCACCCAGCCAGCATCTTGGCAGCCCTACATTTAATCACATCTTAGTTAGAGCTGACTTTTCTTATTCACCTCCACTGATCACAGTGATAAAAGCAGATCCCATGGACATGAAGGACATAGGGAAAATTCTGTTCTTCCGATATCTAAAAGGTACCTTAATAACTTACGTTATAGGACTGGGAAGGGAGTTTAGTTGATAGAGTGCCTGCTTAGCAAGCATGAGGAGGCCTCAGGTTCTATCCACAACAGCGGATGAACCAGGCACGGTGGCTCGGGTCTGTGATCCCAGCACTTGGGAGGTAGGGGCAGAAGGTAGGAGGATCTGCTGATCAAGGTCATCCTCGACTCTAAGGGGGATTTGAGGCCAGCCTGGGCTACATGAAACCCTGTGTTCAGACGAGCAAAACCATTCAGATAGATTAAGTCTCTCAAGCTGCTTAGCTATTTGTGAGATTGCATTTTTTTGCTAGGAGATAGCGCCTGCTTTTCCATCGCCGCTGACAATTGCACAAATCTGGACCGCTGGCCGCAGACGGAATGAGAGTGGTTAGGGACTCAGCCCTTAGCGCCAGGCCTGTCTCGCTTGCAGCAAGCCCTGGGCTCCATTCCTAGCCTCGGACAAAACCATAAGTAAGGTGAAGCATGACTGTAACCCCAGTACTCCTGAGCTGAAAGTCATCCTCCTCTGCTCGAGAGGACGCTCAGGGCCAGCCTGTCTGGGAATCAATTAATTAATTAACTTACTCAATGACCTGCATAGAAATCTTTTCATTAAAATATGTGAGCTTTGATAACATTCTTAAATATGTACTTGTTCTCAAACGAGAGCAGAGGATAAAACATTTGAAAAATAATGCTTGACTCTTAAGATTTCTCTTTGTAACTTTTGAAGGAAAGAATCGTCAAGATCTTTCTCATCCAATGATCTGAACTTGTATCTGTGCTTCTCCCTGGTCATTAAGTCCCTTTTCCTTACTTGGGGGGATCGGCCTTTGTTTACTGTATAGTCTGAAAGGAAAGTGGTTTTCCTTTCTGCTGCTCCAAGACCTCAGTGAAGTAGGAAAAGGACCCCGCACAGGTGGCCCCAGACAACGGGCATCACACAGGCGGGGCCAGGAAGGAGAAACCAAGTGGCTTACGGTTCTGTTCAGTATTTCATAAGGAGGAGATATATTTCTGGTTTTTAATATGTAAGACTTGCTAAGGCTGTCGGTAGAGAGCTGCCTGGCAGGCACTCAGGAGGCTCTGGGTTTGCTCTCCAGCACAGAATGAACTAGGTGCAGTGGTCTATGTGCAGCTAATCCCAGCGCTAGGCAGGCGAAGGAAGGAAAATCAGAAACTTGAGGACGTCCGTGGCTACATAAGAATTCAAGGCCAGCCCAGGTACTCAAGACCTGTCTAAATAAACAGAGTGAGAAGTTTCTCTGTAGCCCACATTGGCCTGGAAATCAGCTAGATTACAAAACTATTTATTTTCCAAATACTCCTTGTCTCTTAAGTTGACATTTCTTTTTTTTTTTCCCCTTTTCTTTTTTTCGGAGCTGGGGACCGAACCCAGGGCCTTGCGCTTGCTAGGCAAGCGCTCTACCATTGAGCTAAATCCCCAACCCCCAAGTTGACATTTCTTAATGTGTAGAAATACTAGCTGAGGGGCTGGGGATTTAGCTCAGTGGTAGAGCGCTTACCTAGGAAGCGCAAGGCCCTGGGTTCGGTCCCCAGCTCCGAAAAAAAGAACCAAAAAAAAAAAAAAAAAAAAAGAAATACTAGCTGAAACAAAACAAAACAGAACACTTTTTAGTGAGACCGGGTTGTGGGTGTTCTGAATCGACCCAAGCAAAGGGAGACACCTCAGTATCAGTTCAGGCGTCTCAGCGGCAGGGCGGGTCAGCTTCAGAAGACTGACCACAGAACTACCTTGCAGAAGCCTCTTTTCTTTACACAGAAGGCGCCTTTTAGCAGGTCAGTGTCCACACACCAACATCTCTCATCTGATTTAGGAGCTGTCTGAAGGAACCATTGCCTAAGCAATTCTCGGTCACACTAGACTTCCTGGTTTGCCAAGCAAGGGCAAATCAGCAGCGCCGATAACAACTGCTGACTATACAAAAGGTTACTTCAAAGCCTAGGTGCCGGAATTCATACCAGATACAACGGCTCTGCTGATATTTCCACCGTAGCCCAGGCTGGCCTTGACCTTCTGACCATCCTACCCCGACCTCCCAGGTGCTGGTATTACAGGTGTGTGTCATATCACACTTGATTAATAATAGCATTTCTGTGCTCGGGGTTCCATGGGATAGACTTTCCCAGCCTTTAAATGTAATAGAACTGTGGTTATAGTCAAGGTGCTTCCTTCTGTGCACTGTATAGGATTGGGTCTGTCCTTGTGATTGTTGGCTAGCGGTCTCTGCTTTGTGTTCGTTGACCGTTAGTTCGTTTATTGAGTTAGCTCATACCGTGTCCTAGTATTGCAATGCTGTCCCCTTCACCTGCCTAGTCTTGGGACTACGGGTAGTTAGCACCACAGCTGGCTCAGTTGTAGCCATCACTCCTCGCCGAAGCTCTGTAAAAAGCCCCTTGCTTTAGCCTGGATGTGTGAGTTCACTGAGCCCCACCTGTGAGATCAGTGTCCCCACCCCAGAGCTGCCTCCCAGTAAACCTGCCTTTATCTACTTTTAATCTGGTCAAATCTGGCCTATATCTGTGTCACCAAGGGAGAGAAAATGACCATCAGTACGTATTTGATTAATCATGTCTGGAGTGGATACGTTCACTGTCTTGCTGGGGTTGTGGTTTGTCCTTTTGTCTTTATGTTCTCTGTCCTTTGACGTTTCAGTTTGTCCTACTCTGTTTAGTGTTTTCCCCCCTAGTCTATTTCCTTGGCTTTTGCGCTCATGTTTAGAAGATTTTTTTTTTGTTTACAATATGTATTCTTACTGGGTGTTGTGGCACATGCCTGGAACCCCTGCACTTAGGAGGTTAAGGCAGGATCTTATGTTACTGGACAGCCTGAATTATACAGGGAGACCATGTCCCCAGAACAAAAACAAAAGGACAAAAACAAAAGCAAAGATCTGGACTTGTAGCTCAGGGGTAGAGTCCCTTCCTAGTATGTGTAAAGCCCTAGTTTTATTGTCTAGAACAACAAGAAAACACATACAAGGCTGGATGTATTGGCACACAGCATATCTGTAATTCTAGCACCATGGAGGCAGAAGTGGTGCGTGTGTGTGCGTGCGTGTGTGTGTGTGTGTGTGTGTGTGTGTGTGTGTGTGTCCTGTAAGTTTAAGGCCTCCCAGGGCTATTAGCAAAATCTTGTCAAGAAAGAGAGGAAGAAAAGATTCAGGGAGCAGAGAGAGAGAGAGAGAGAGAGAGAGAGAGAGAGAGAGAGAGAGAGAGGCCTGCTAACAAATAAAAGATGGCTAGATAAATAGATTGAACTTATGATAAAGAAAACATAGCAACACATTAGTTGTAAAATCTAAGTGATTCTTTTTACGGTTGGTTTATTGGCCTGAGACAGGGTCTGACGTAGCTCTAACAGCCTCAGGCTTATGGTCTGAGACTTACTGCTCTTCCTGTTTCTGCCTTCTCATAAGTGTTGGGATTGTGGGTTTCTCTAAAATCACAGCCAGCCTTTTACCTTTGTTCTTTGAAACTTCTCGTAGTAGAAATGTTGGGTGAAAAAGCCAAACTTCTAATTTGATGTATCAAATTTTGAATTTTTATGTTAATTATATAATGAAAATTTTTAAAAAATGCACTTAAATTTGTCCTGCTTACTGTTTCAAAGCTCGCTTCTGAGACTCCTCACTTTTGGACCAGGCTGGACTCCTAACTGACTCTCTCTCTCTCTCTCTCTCTCTCTCTCTCTCTGAAGGCTTACTTACCCTTACCTAGTTTCAGTCTAATCCAGCTTCCTCCTCTTCCTCAGTAAGCACATCAAACAGATCACTTCCTCAAGTCCCCACATGGCCCAACCTAGATTTTGGCTAGCTTAAACCCAACCTTCTTCTGGAAAATTCTTCCTGTTACTCAGGTTGAAGGTCACTTCCCAAGCAAAGCAGTCCTTGGTCTCCCAAGCTGGTTTTCTGCCCTAGAGGGACTGCTGGAAAGCACCTTGCAGAGGCTGAAACCCTAGTCATAATGGAACCATGGGATTTCCCAACCCCAAAAAGCAGGTGTCATTAATAGATGGTGACCACGGTAATTACTCTGAGAAGAAGGGACAAGCATATCTAAAAATCACAAATGAAAAGCCTGTTTTAAGTCACAAATGGGGGCACAAGCCTGGAATCCCAGTGCCTGGGAAATGGAAACAGGAAAATCAGGATTCAAAGTCATCCTCAGATACATAAGAGAACTTCAGGCTAGCCTGGACAACATGAGACTCTTTCTGAATGTGTGTGTGTGTGTGTGTGTGTGTGTGTGTGTGTGTGTGTGTGTGTGTGTGAATATTTGGGTCTAGAAAATTATATTTGTTTGTTTTGCATGTCATGTAATTGTTGAGGTCCGGAAATTGCCTCACAACTCACACAGACTTCGATCTTGGTCAGAGAGGGAGAGTTTATTGAGCATATGCCCCAGGACTGGTAAACCAGGGCCATGGTCCAGATTCGGGAATTGAACCATGACACCGAGTTAAGGTCCTACAAGGTTTTTAAGCCCCCAATCTACAAACATCCGTGCCAAGTTAGTCCACCGAACAGGACTTAGAGGTAGGGGATTTCCTAGGAACACATCTTTGTTGTACATTTATCCTG
Organism: Rattus norvegicus; assembly: GCF_021556685.1. Classification (NCBI taxonomy): domain Eukaryota; kingdom Metazoa; phylum Chordata; class Mammalia; order Rodentia; family Muridae; genus Rattus; species Rattus norvegicus. Next base: position 52,917,924 of record NC_141538.1, on the reverse strand, counting down.
CTCCCATTGTTGGGGTGTTCAGCTGTGGCAGGGGACTTGTCTAATAATATTCACGTTTTAACTTGTCAACCAGGATGTTGTCTAACATTCATGTCTTAACTTTCCAACCAGGATGTCTCTTTCTGCCAAGTAGGATGTCAGTTCCCAGGGAGGTCTTGGGAACTTAAAAGTTGCTAGACCACTACTCAAAATGGAAGTCTTAATTTAAATAGTTTGTCTCTCTTGTGTTGGGGTCCATCCCAGGGACAACTTATACCATAAAAGCTTATACGCAGGTACAGGAAGTGCTGTTGGGTGGTTGTTTTGGGCCCAAGTTTATTGTAGGTAACTATACAAAACCGTTCTGCTGACTTTTATAGTGGTTTCTTTCCAAGGGCACAGAATATAACAGAACACGTAATCAGTCTTGGCATTAGAAAGTTTCCTAGTAACCGCAGAAACCTATGAGAAAGTTTCCTTATAATGACAGGCTCTGCAGGTATCACTTACCTAGGCCTTAACAGTAATAACAAATATACTTCCTTGATGTCCCACAAGTGGTAAAAGAAACCAGATGTGCTGGCTCGTTACTGTGATCTCATACTTGGTAGAGTGGTTCACACCTATAATCCCACACTTGAGAGGCAAAGGCAGGAGCATCATAGGAAGTTCAAGGCCAATCTGGTCTACATAGTGAATTCTAGACTAGTCAGTTCTAGGATATATAATGAGAAACTGTTTCAAAAACAAGACTGAGCAAAATAAAACAAAATGTGACTATATTCTCTGGAATCATGACTACTTCAAGAAGACACACACACACACACACACACACACACACACACCACACACCACACACACACCCCACACATCACACACACATACACACATACACACCACACATACACACCACACCACACACACATACACACATATCACACATACCACACATACACACACAACACCACACACACACACAAACACCACACATACCACACATACACACACAACACCACACACACATACACCACACATACCACACATACACACACACACATACTACACACACACATACCACACATACACACACCACACCACACACACACACATACACACACACCACACATACCACACACACACACACCACATACACCACTACATACACACCACTATACACACACACACATACACACATACCACACATACACACCACACCACACACACATACAACACACACACACACATACACATACACCACACATACACACCACACCACACACACATACAACACACACACACACACACACACACACACACACACACACTTTGTAAAACTGACAAACTTCATGGCCCCATCAGAATGCAAACTTTATGAAGGCAGAAACATAGGCACAACCCATTATCCTAGCACTCAGGAGACAGAAACAAGGATCATCTCCACAAATTCAGGGCCAGTATGGTCAACATGGTGGGTTCCAGAACAGTTGGGTCTATACAGCAGGACCCTTGTCTCTACAAAACAAAACAAGATGGCCGAAGACGTAGCTCAGTCGGTAGAGTGTGTGCTTGTCACACAGAGCCCTGGTTCTATCCCTAGCACTCACAACTTCATTTTCCTCATCATCTTCAATTTCTTTCTCCTGCTCTCTGCGCCTGGTTCCTCTCATTTCTGTTTCACTCTTGCTCTTGGCATGGATGTATCTAGCAATATCCTTTCCAAACGTCTTAAAAGAACACAACGTTTCATCTTCTCGTCTAAATGAGCTTTATTGCTCTTGGCCATATCGTCAAACTTCTACTTTCCTCTGCAGACATGGTCTTCCAGTCCTCTGGGGCATTCTCCCCAGAACTCTGTGGAGGTGACCAGGGAGCCAGAGAGATGTTTTCTGTGCTCTTCCTGGGGAGACAGCACAGAAGGCCTATGAGGAACTTTACTCTTATGTCACTGGGGTCTCCTTGCCCATGTCCCCAAAGGTGACAAGAAAAGAAAGGGTGAAAAAAGACCTCAATGTTCTTTAAAGACGACCATCTGAACATCACCCCACAGTGAAGAGTGAGTACCCAGGCCTGTCTACTGGAGACACTGCATAAACGTTGGCTGAGATGTGGCCTGCACAGTCAGCGTGCTGCAGGCACCAGGTTATCCCACAAGACCAGTAGGACACTTCTTCCCCAAGCTTCAGTAGAACCTGGTTTATCAGTAAAATACAGTCCTCAGCCTCCTCTTTTTGCTTTGATTGATACTTTGAATTTATTGTCATCAATGCTGAAAATACTGCCTAAATATGTAACACAGAATGGCAGAAGTGTTTAAAGCCACATCTAACCCAAGTCAAAACACTCACCTCTTCCTCTTCCTCTTCCTCCGCCTCCTCTTCCCCTTCCTCTTCCCCCTCCTCTTCCTCCTCTTCCTCCTCCTCTTCCTTTTCTTCCTCCTCCTCTTCTTCTTCATCAAAACTCAAGTCAGCAACTAAAACATCAATTTTATTTTTGCCATTTCTGATTGCTTTATTTTCTATGACTTTGGAAACTAACCACATGAAAGACAAAATTGGCAAATGTTCCCTCTACTCTCAAACTCTCATTTATTAGTGTACTACTCAATCTTTAAAAGAAACCCTCTCAACACCCCCTCAAAAAGAAAAAAAGAGGAAGGAAGGAAAGAAGGAAGGAAGGAAGGAAGGAAGAAAGGAAGAAAGGTAGGTCTCCTTTCATGGAAGATAATTTAAAAAAGAAATGGAGAAAATGTGCCAAATATTCAAGGTTGGAATCATGTATAAGATGTGTTTTCTTTCTCCTCTCTGAGTCTTTCACAGTGTGTATGTTTTTACTTATGTCTTTGTGTAAGAAAACAAAAACATGAATAATAATTGAGGTGAGGATTGAAGGCACACAGAGAATCAACGTTCTGTGACAGTTCCGTGGTTAAGAGAACATTTTGTTCTAAAGGACCCAAGCTCAGTTCTCAGCATTCAGGCAGCTCTGAACTGGCTGTGACTGCAACTCCAGGAGGAGGATCAGATGCTGCTAGCGTCTGAGAACACCCACAGATCCACACACACACATGCATTTCTGATTTCTTTATTTTCTATGACCTTTGGAAACTAACCACATGAAAAACAAAATTGGCAAATGTCTTGAAATCTGTAAAACATAAGTTCCCTCTACTCTCATTTAATAAATAATAAATATTTTCTCAAATAATAAAGTTTATTATAATAAACTTTAACTAGGCATAGTATTACACCCCCTCAATTCATAGTATTACACCCCCTCAATTCCAGCACTTGGGAGACAGAGGCAGGCAGACTTCTGTGAGATTGAGGCCAGCCTGGTCTGTATAGTGGCTTCCAGAGAGATATAGTAAGACCCTTCTCAGGAAATAACAGCAGCAGCAACAACCTTTGTAAAGGAGACGGTTCCTTATAACTATGTGCCCCCACACTCATTCTCAAGACACATTATCTTTTTATTATTTTTCATGTATTTTATATATAAATACACTATACCTGACTTCAGACACACCAGAAGAGGGCATCAGATCCCATTACAGATGGTTGTGAGCCACCATGTGGTTGCTGGGAATTGAACTCAGAACCTCTGTAAGAGTAGCCAGTGCTCTTAACCGCTGAGCCATCTCTCCAGCCCCCTCAAGATACGGTATTAACTGTTCTAGTCATGAGCATTTCCAAGACGAGATTCTATCTTTGTTTCCCACAGCTCTGGTTATCAGAAAATCCATGCCTTCCTTTATGGGGGAGTTTGGTCTGGCTGGCGCTAGCATTTCCCTTCCAGGGTTCTCCACTCTCAGCTTCGCTTCTGGAGGCATTGCTTCTGGTTCTCCCTCTCTGTCTTCAATGGAAGCCGCTGATACTGAACCAGTGTTTGGAGCAGGAGCCTCAACACTGGCCCTAGCTTTCTTGATCCGGTCTGGTGGGTCGGGTGGATGTTTCCTCTGTTTTCTGACCATCTATGGTCACTCTAGACTTGGAGATCTTGTGGGCTTTGTTGGGAAGTTTACAGCTTCTTCAGCCGATCAGTTTTCAGCCCTGTTCTGGGAACTTTTCCCTCCATGATTCCAGTGGTTCCGGTTTGCTGCAGCACCTCAGCCAGTTTCTCTCTGGATTTCCTGTCTGCCATTTCATGCTCTTCTACCTGCCCTGAAGCCCCGACACAGACTCAAAACAGCAATGCTAAAAATCAAACATGTAAACACAACACGATCCAAACATCTGTTGCTCTTAGACATGCTACTGAGGGATGATGGTAGAGAAATGTTATAAACCCTTTACTTTCGCTAATTAAACCATTACGTTTCTGTAAGGACAGAAGATCTTATGCACAGCAAAACGCTTCGATTTATGACTCCTTGTGATTGTTTAGAAGCTGAGCAGAGGTGTGCGAGGAAGTGTTTGTTGTCGCGAGGGCCTGAGTAGTGCAGTGCGCATGCTCTGCCTTGAGAGCTAAGGCTGCTGTGAGTTGCACCACGTAACATGTGGGCTGAGCATTGTTAGAAATGTCTTGTGTTCACCCCGTGTGATAGTTTCAATAAGAACGGCCCCCAGAGGTTCATATGTTTGAATGCTTAGGGAATGGCATTATTTGAAAGAATTAGGAGGTGTGGCTTTGTTGAAGGAAGTGTGTCACTGGGGTGGGCTTTGAGGTTTCAGAAGCCCTAGCTAGGCTCAGTGTCTCTCTCCCTGCTGCCTGTGGATCTGGACGCAGAACTCTCAGCTACTCTCCAGCACCTTGTCTGCCTGCCTGCTGCCATGCTCCCCACCATGATGATAATGGACTAAGCCCCGGAAACTGTAAGCCAGCCCAATTTCTATTTTTTTTTTTTTTAGTTGAGCCAATGTCCAAACATGTCTGTCCTGAACACATAATTATTCACATTCAATGATTATTATTCACCCTTTTTTTTTCCTTTTCTCCATCTTTATTAAATTGGGTACTTTTTATTTACATTTCAATTGTTATCACCTTTCCCAGTTTCCAAGCAAACATCCCCCTAACCCTTCCCCCTCCCCTTCTATATGGGTGTTCCCCTCCCCATTCTTCTCCCCATACCACCCTCCACCAATTTCTTTTTTAATAAGAGCTCTTTCTTTTAAGTTGCTGTGGTCATGGTGTCTCTTCACAGCAATAGAACACTGACTTAGATACCCCAGTTTTGTCAAAAATTTCACAACCACCACACCCAATCACAGGACTGGCAAATGTTTATAATATGTAGTATTGAACAGTGAAAATAATATGGCTGGGCTGGAGAGGTGACTCAGTGCTTAAAAGCACTGGCTGCTCTCTCAGAGGACCTGCATCCAGTTCTCAGCATCCACACGGTAGCTCACAATTGCTTGTAACTCCAATTCCAGGGGGCTCTAACATTCTCTTCTGGCCTCACTGGGCACATAGGTGCACAGACATACACACAGATAAAATACTCATACATAAAACAAAAATAATGTTTAAAAGGGGAAGGAATAGGGGGCTAAAAGATGGCTTGGGTGTGTGCTGTCAAACTGATGGCATGGCTTCTGTCCAGAAACCCATAATGCACTGGTTCTCCTGATGCTATCACCCTTTAACAAAGCTCCTCATGCTGTGGGGACCCCAAACCATAACATTATTCTTGTTGCTATTTCGTAACTGTAACTTTGCTCCTGTTATGTATCGTAATGCAAACATCTGTGTTTTCCAATGGTCTTAAGGTGACCCCTGTGAAGGGGTCACTGACCTTCTTCCCAAAGTGGTCGTAACCCACAGGTTCAGAATCTCTACCATAATGGAAGGAGAGAACCAACTTCCACAAGTTATCCTCTGGCCTCCATACTGTGGCATGTGTGTGCCCTCCCATACCCACACATAGAAATAAAATATAATTAATAGTAATAACAAAAAGAGGACTAGTCATGGTGGAACATGGTTTTACTATCAGCACTCAAGATGCAGAAGCTGGTGGGTCTCTGTGTGTTCAAAGCCTGTCTAGTCTCATAGTGAGTTCCAGGCTAGTCATAGCTGTATAGTGACATTGTTCAAAAAACAAACAAGTAAGCAAGCAAACCAAACCAAACCCAGATAGACCTCTGTAAGGTCAAGACCACCCCGGTCTAGAGAATAACTTCCAGGCTAGCCAGGATTACTTGAGAAGACCCTGTCACATAAAGACAAAGGGTAAAGAAAGGGAAGAGAAGCTTACTGAAATTTTAAAGTATCCTTCATAAGAAATCTCTGGTGCTGGGCTAGAGAGATGGCTCAGTGGTTAAGAGTACTGGCTGTTCTTCCTGAGGACCAGGGTTCAATTCCGAGCACCCACATCAGACAGACAGATCATAGGAAATGTGACTTGCACCGACACGTTCCTATCTTCACACATCTATGTGTGTAACATAAAACATTAAAAGAAGGAATCCTCTGTGCCAACTTTGAAACAGAACAACTAGGAACAGTTTCTCAGAAAGGACCAATTTGTATCAAATCAGAAATCTGTCCTTTTGATGTTAGTCAAAGTAGCCACTTAGAAACAATCAATTTTTAAAAAGAACACAGAGTACTTCTAAAAAGATTTATCACCAATATGGGTTTCCGTTTTTAACTTAATGACTCACCAGCAAAATCCTCTAAAACTGGAGGTCTTCTTACTGTGTATCAACCTGCTAACCAGGAATCGCTGAGAACCCATTTTTCCTATTAATGGTGCCTAACCATGAGCAGGGAGTTAGCCGTGTTGCCCAGGGAACCTTTCCTTCTATGACTGAGCCTGTTTCGTGGGGAGTAGCAGTGGATCGAGCAGAGGTGGTGGCAGGGAACTGGACCCTTAAGTGATAGACTGGCTGGTTTTGTGTATCAACTTGACACAAGCTGGAGTTATCACAGAGAAAGGAGCCTCCCTTGAGGAAATGCCTCCATGAGACCCAGCTGTAAGGTATTTTCTCAGTTAGTCATCAAGGGTAGGAGGGCCCATTGTGGGTGGTGCCATCCCTGGGCTGGTGATCTTGGGTTCTATAAGAAAGCAAGCTGAGCAAGCCAGTAAGTAATATCCCTCCATGGCCTCTGCATCAGCTCCTGCTTCCTGACCTGCTTGAGTTCCAGTCCTGACTTGCTTTGATGATGAACAGCAATGTGGAAGTGTTAGCTAAATAAACCCTTTCCTCCCCAACTTGCTTCTTGGTCATGATGTTCGTGCAGGAATAGAAACCTGAGAGACACAGCCAGAATACAGCAAATATAGAGGCGAATGCCAGCAGCAAACCACTGAACTGAGAATAGGTCCCCTATTGAAGGAATCAGAGAAAGAACTGGAAGAGCTTGAAGGGGCTCGAGACCCCAAAAGTACAACAATGTCAAGCAACCAGAGCTTCCAGGGACTAAGCCACTACCTAAAGACTATACATGGACTGACCCTGGACTCTGACCCCATAGGTAGCAATGAATATCCTAGTAAGAGCACCAGTGGAAGGGGAAGCTCTGGGTCCTGCTAAGACTGAACCCCCAGTGAACTAGTCTATGGGGGGAGGGCAGCAATGGGGGGAGGGTTGGGAGGGGAACACCCATAAGGAAGGAGAGGGGGGAGGGGGATGTTTGCCCGGAAACCGGGAAAGGGAATAACACTCGAAATGTATATAAGAAATACTCAAGTTAATAAAAAAAAAAAAAAAAAAAAAAAAGAAACCTGACTAAGACAAGTGGCAAGTTTAATTCCGTAACTACAGCAACAAAGGCTGATGTTCTCAGGTGTGTGAGTACTGCTAGAGCTCTTGCATATATACACACAAAAGAAGAGAGTCTGGAAAAGAAAGTCATTATTTATTTATTTATTTATTTATTTATTTTTGGTTCTTTTTTTCGGAGCTGGGGACCGAACCCAGGGCCTTGCGCTTCCTAGGTAAGCGCTCTACCACTGAGCTAAATCCCCAGCCCCAAGTCATTATTTATTAATTATCATTATCACATGTTCTTCTGAGACACTGTCTTAGGCAGTCAGGCTAACCTTGAACTGTTATTCCCTCTGCCTTCACCTCTCAAGTGTTAGAATTACAGGCCTGTGCCACCATATACATATACTTATCTACCTATCTACGTGTGTGCGTGTGTGTATGTATCTTCTTTTTTTTTAAGATTTATTTATTATATATATAAGTACACTGTAGCTGTCTTCAGCCACACCAGAAGAGGGCATCAGATCTCATTACAGATGGTTGCGAGCCACCATGTGGTTGCTGGGATTTGAACTCAGGACCTCTGGAAGAGCAGTCAGTGCTCTTAACCACCGAGCCACCTCTCCAGCCCTGTATGTATCTTCTATCTACATCTGTATCTATCTGTATCTATCATCTATCTATCCACCCACCCATACCCCTACTTTCTGATCTATCTGCCTGCCTGTCTGTCTGCCTGTCTGTCTGTCTGTCTATTTTGGCAGTCTCCTACAGCACATGCTAGCCTCTGTACTTGCTATTGTACCCAAGGCTGTCCCTGAACTCCTGTTTCTCCTTCCTCCATCTTCCAAAGAGCTAAGAACACAAGTGTACATTACAGCAACACACCTAGCTAGAAGGTTTTCTTTTTCTTTTTAAAATCTGCATACAAAGCTACATGTTCTCTTGTGACACTTTGATACATACTTAGGTTGTATGTATGTATGTAACTTAGGTTAGAGATGGGTCCTAGTCTCACTCCCTCCTGTCTGCACCTAGCCCTTGCTTAAGCCCGTCCTCTTGCAGTTTCCCCTCCCACTCATATCACATGTTCTCTGGTATTCTCCCACCCCTTTCTCTGAAGGCCTCTGTCACCTTCTCCTGGTCCTTTTCTATTTCTCTGGCGTCTATTCACATGCACTCCCACACAGATACACACACACACACACACACACACACACACACACACACACAAACACAGAGAGAGAGAGAGAGAATTTGTATGTGACAGAGAGCATGCAAGTCCATTTCTATCCATTTGTCTGCAAATTTAATATTAAAAAATATTTTTTTTATTTTGTGTATACGAGTGTGTACTACACGCAGGTATGGGTACCATGCAAACGTCTGGTGTTCGAAGAGGCCAAAAGAGGAAGTCAGATCCCTGGAATAGGAGTTACAGATGGTTGAGTCATCATGTGGATTCTGGGGACCAAATTTGTGTCCCCTGCAAGCGCACTTAAACCATGGAGCTTCGTCTCCAGCCCCTCATCGTTCTGTACTGTGTATACTCACCTCACATCCATTTTCCATTCATACAGTGATGGATGGGTTGCTTCCGTTTCCCCACTATTGTGAGCACAACAGCTGTGAACATGGGCATGCGTGCGCATGCGTGTAGTCGGATGTGGAGACATGCCCGGGCATGGGTTCATCTGAGCCATAAGGTTGTTCTAGTCTTAGATTGTGAAGAACGTCTACACTGACTTCTTTTTTTTTTTTTTTAAGATTTATTCATTTTATTATATATATAAGTACACTGTAGCTGTCTTCAGATACACCAGAAGAGGGCATTGGATCTCTTTATAGATGGTTGTGAGCCACCATGTGGTTGCTGGGAATTGAACTCAGGACCTCTGGAAGAGCAGTCGGATGCTCTTAACCGCTGAGCCATCTCTCCAGCTCCCTTACACTGACTTCTATAGAGGTCCCAACAGTTCACACCCTCACATCAGTAAATAGGGGTTCCCTCCTCCACATCCCCTCCAGCATCCCACAGGTGAGATGACATTCTGAGGCAGTTTTAGTTTGCATGTCCGTGATGGCTAAGGTTGTTGAATACTTTAAAAAATATTTATTGGGCCTCTCTATTTCTTCTGGAGTTGCTTCGTTCAGCTCTTTTAGCTCACATTTTCATTGGGTTCTCTGTTGTTGGCTTTTTTTAAGAAGATCTGTTTTGCTATTTTATGAGCGTGAGTATTTTGGCCGAATGTATGTGTGCCCGCCGGTGCCCTCGGAGGTCAGAGGAAGGCGTTGGACCCCTTGGAACTAGAGTTACAGATGGCTGCGAGCCGCCCTGGGGCTGCCGTAGCAGTTATTCAATCTCAGCCGGGGGTTTCTACCCCACCTCTGATCAGTCAGTTCCCAGATAAAAGATGCACACAACCTTTATAACAAGCCTTTAAAGCCCCAGAGCTGGGCAGACATCAACCCTCTGTGCTACTATGTCCACCTCCCTGCCAATAACCCCGCGATAGGACTCGCCGTGTTCAGCCTGGGCCGCTCTTACTCTGACTGGCGAGCCCTTGTGACTGACTCATGAGCCCTTACTCCTCGTTGTCTTTTCCACTTCCCATCTTCTCTTTCCTCTGCCTTTGCGGTCCTCCTCAGACCCCAAGCCAGGGAGCAGAAGCCCCGCCCACCTCTCTTCTACTCAGCTACAAACTGTAGGCGTCTTTATTCAGCCAGTAGGTTTTTTTTTTTTTTTTTTTTTTTTTTTTGGTTCTTTTTTTTTTCGGAGCTGGGGACCGAACCCAGGGCAGCCAGTAGTTTTAAATTAAGGAGCAGAAGCATCACTCGGGGGTGTACCTGAGGATTCCCTAGTCCCTGGAGCAACCAGTCTTTGGGGGCCAGTATTTAGCGTTACAGTACATAGCAACAGACCAAACCTCAACTCTCGGGTCCTCTGCCAGAGCAATGAATGCCCTTAACCACTGAGCCAACTCTCCAGTCCTGGTTTTTTGATTTCTTCGTCAGTGTTTTGTGACGAGGTGCTACTGATGCATTTCCAAAAAATTACTTCCAAAAAATGATGGTTGCTGGACCGGAAAGGGCGGAAATTGGACAATTCTGTTTGGGCAGAACTATGTGCTTACATCGGACGTCTGAGCTCTCCTGCTCTTTCTATGAACATGGCAAGGGTAGTCATGTGGCCAGAGTTCGGACTCTCTTCTGGTCACTTCAGCAGGATGACCAGTTATTTTGTGGATTGGCTCAGAGTTTCAAGGGTTCAAGAGCACAGAACCACCCTCATCTTTCACAAGGCTTTGGCCTGAACTGGCACAGCCTCTTTTGGCTGAATTCTATTGACTAAGAGTCACGGGAGCCAGGCAAGATGGCCTATGCCTAAACGTTTGAGGCCAGAGAGAATCGCTAGATTTCCAGAAGTGCAAGGCCTGGGCTAATGCGCCTCTGTTCTTTACCCTGCTGTAGTTTCACCTAAGCTCCTAAATTACTAGAGTAGAAAGAAAAACTTACATGACAGGAAGTGAAGTGTTCCTCTGCCAGCTTATTTTCTTAACTCCCCCGCTTCTCCCCCACCCCCACCCCCTCTTCCCTCTTCAGCCCCCCACTCAGCCACTGCCCATCTCCTCTTAGGAAGTCCCATCCCTCAGCCGGTCAGGCCCCACCCCCATCTCTGCTGGAAACCCCACCTCCTGGTCATCCACTTTCCCCTTCCCTGGTTTCATTTTCACTTGCAAGACACATCCTTGACATTTTCCATTTACTGTATGTAATCCCAGCTCTCAGGAGGGTGAGGCAGGAGGCTTGCTGTGTGTGAGTTTCAAGCCAGCCTGGGCTACAGAGTAAGTTAAGTTAGTCTGGGCTACGAAGCAAGACTGGACTCAAAGTTTTTTTAAAATCCCATTTATAGACACTGAGTATGTAAAAACAAAGTATTTGAAAAGAGTAGAGGAACAATAAGGATTCTATAAACAACATGGAAATGGTCCATTTGTAAAACAGATTAAAATGTGAAAGTCAAGAGTGCTAGCAGGAGGATCAGGCATTTAGGTTATCCTCAGCTACTTATGATGCTGAAGGCCAGCCTGAACTACACATAAGACTAGCTAAGACTTAGAGGAGTGCATCACTGACCTCACTAATGAGGTCACATATGAAACACACACACACACACACACACACACACACACACACACACACACACACACGCAATTCGTTTATGGTGAGGATGTGGATTTTTAAGTCTCACATAGCTCAGGCCGGTCTCAAACTCCTGTGATGGTTTGTTTTGACTGGTACTTTGATAGGATCTAAAGTCACCTAGAAGATGGGACTCCTGGTGTTGGACCATAGCAGCCCAGGGTTACAAAGGAAGGGTCCAGGGAACTTCAACATTGGATACTTCAAACTTCAGGAGGCAGGCGTTGGCTACCCTCACCTCCCATCCTGGTTCCATAAAGCCGGCTCTCCTACCAGCAGCCCTAGTAATAATTTATGACCCTGACAGCTATCAGGTTGCACTCCTTGTGTGACCTTATAAGGTTCCTCCCTTCCCCTTGGAACTCTACAACCCCTGAGTATGCAACACTCCTGTCCTGACCAATGATACACAGCCACATAACCCTTGTCCCAGAGACCCTGGCCACCTCCCCAGGAGCATAAATACCTGCTTTACCCCCACTCCCACCCCCCTAAATAAATGAAGCAGTTACCTGAAGCTATTCCCAGGTGTTCACTGCCCACACACTTGTCACTGACCAAGACCTTGCACTGCACCCACCCACACCTGGCTAAGCGCCCCTCCCTCCAGTCCAGCTCAGTGCTCAATAGGCCTAACTACCCTAAGGGAGACACAGGCAGCATCCTAGCATGGCTGTGGGCTATTCTCTTGATTATTTTATGATGTGGGAAGACACATCTAAATTGTGGCTGGGACTATTCCTACACAGGATCCTGAGCTGTGTAGAGCCGTTGCTGGGCGGTACCAAGCATGCATTGCTCTCTTTTTCTGAGACTTAATGCTGGGAACAAGCAAAAGAAATGTATTCTAAGCACTACCATTTCATTTTCAGAAACTTAATTCTAGGTCCCAGGCCCTAAGGGAGCTGGGGACTTCCCTATAGCTGAACAGCCTCTGATACAAACAGCTGTCTGAGTCCGGACATCTCAAGGACAACTTCTCCATCTTACTGGCTGGGTCAAACAAGTTCATGTTCCCAAGCCTAGGGATGAACGCCTATTCCACCTGTCCAAATGTTTCCTTAATCGTCTGTTAACCAGTAAAGATTATAGAAACTGCTGATATCTAAAGCAAGGTGCATATATTGTTAAAATACATAACCAGTTGCCTGTTCTGCCCTAATTACCTACATGCAGCTGGCCTGCTCCTTTGGCCTCTTATCACTCTGAGCTCCAGACATAAGGTCGAGGAGAATGAATTAAGGACCTTGAAGCCAGGTGTCTTGGATATGGCCCAGTCTCCAACGGATACTCCCTGCTTGACTCCCAATGTCAAAATACAGCCGGCTAACACCGCAGCTCCCCCCAGCATCCACCTCGCTTTGTGTTCCCAGCCTTTGAAAATGCTGTACAATCTCCCTTTAGGGAGACAGTGGAGATCCCCTCCTTGAGCACTCAGAAAATAAAACTTCCATTTTTAAGCTTCCCAATCTGGAGTTCCCTTGGCTGTCAGCTTGAACCTAACAAATGTGACCAGAAACTTCAATTTCCAGCTGCCTTGACTGCCCCTGCATGATGGGCCAGACCCTTAGGTTGCTCTGTCAGAGTCTTTTATCACAGCAACGGAACAAAACCTAAGACATCTCCCTATGTCTGTGGATCAGGATGTGAGCTCTCAGCTGCTGCTCCAGCACCACGCCCCCTGCCCGTTGCCTTCCTCCCTGCAGGGATGATGATGGACTCCTGTGCTTCCAGAACTGTAAAGGCCCCAAACCCTTCCTTCTCAAAGTTTCATGGCACCGTATCGCAGCAATAGGAAAGAAACTACCCCAGCTTCTTATCGGGATGACCTTAAACTCCTGATCCTCCTTCTTCTGTCTCCCAAGAGCAGACAATCCGGGAATGCCTGTCCAGCTGGCTTTTCTTTTCATTAAAATGTATTTTACTGTTATTTTCATGGGTGCGAGTGTTTGCCTACATGTAAGTACGTGTACCGCGTTCATGCCTGGTTTCTGAGGATGCCAGAAGAGAATGTCCACACCGGAACAGGAGAACAACTGAACTCAGGTCCTTTGCAAGAGCAGTAAGTGCTCTCTTAACTGCTGGACCATCTGTGGGTATTCTCTCTGTAAGACTCTCAGAGAGAATCTTCCCTCAGGAGGGAGATCCTCAAGCCCAATGACCAGTCCGAGTCCACAGGCTGCAATCAGCAAGAGGATTTTTATTGATCAGGATACACAGGTATCTGTGGGCGTCCCAGTCAATTTGGAAGACTGGCGCGCCTAGCAGAACCAGGGACGGGTTTTTATAGTGTATTGGGAGCAGAAGCAGGCTTACAGAAGCAGATGCATGGTTACAGGGATGTGATTGGTGGAGTATATGAGGCATACGTGTATGTTACTTATTTTGGCTATAATCATAACAGTGAGTTAGCAAAAAGTACATGGTGGTCAGGGCTTCCGGGGGGTCAGGGACTTTTTCTTTTTCCTGCCAGGTGGCCCATGGAGTAGTGCCCATAATTTAGTCTGGTTTCTGCATTTTGTTTTCTTTTCTGGTCTGTTTCGTCTAAATGATGGGTCAGCTTGTCCACATATCTAAAAACTTACTTTTTATTTCTATAGTTGAGGGCCTTGGGCTTGTACAATTCCCTTTCTGGGAGGGGGTCTTTCATCTCTACCACCCACCCCTCTGTGTGTGTGTGTGTGTGTGTGTGTGTGTGTGTGTGTGTGTGTGTATGTTTCTCTGTCTTTGTCTCTCTTTCTGTATCTCTCTCTCTGTGTATCTCTCTCCCTCTATGTCTGTCTGTCTGTCTCTCTCTCTCTGTCTCTCTCCTATTCCATGTTCTTCACTAGTTTATCTTTTTTGCAGCTAGATTCTTTTCAAAGATTTACCTCTTATTTTAAAAATATTTACTTAACTTTGTTTTATGTGTGGGTGTCTGCCTGCACATATGCTTGTGCACCCATGCATGCAGTATGTGAAGAAGCCAGGAGAAGGCATCAGATCCCCTGGGACTGGAGCTCTGTGGAGGTGCTAGAAATGAAGCTTCTGTCCTCTGAAAGAGCAGCCAGTGTTCTCGACAGCCATGCCATCTCCCCTGCTCCTATTTTGCTTTTAACTATGTGTGTGTTGTGTTTATTATGTGAGGGTTTGTACGAGTGTGTGTAAGGGCCTTAAGAAGCCAAAGGCATTGGAGGCTGTTGGGAACCAGACTCACGTCTCCTGGAAGAGTAAACAACATCTTAAGCACTGAGCCATCCAACCTCCTGGAAGACTTTTTTATTTTTACCACCAAACAATTCTCTCTGCCCTTGATAAGGGTTAGTGTCATTCTTCAGCTTTTTCTAGTTCTTTTACATTTTCAAGGAGCACAGTCCCATGAACTATTCATCATAAAATATTCAGATGGGGGCAGGGCTGAATAAATGACTCAGCAGTTATGAGGACCCAAGGTTTGGTTCCTAGCATCCATTTTAGATGGCTCACAACTACCTGTAACTTCAGCTCTAAGGGCTCTGATGCCCCAGCCTCCTCAGGCATCTCCAATGCGTACACACACGCGCACACGTGCGCGCGCGCACACACACACACACACACACACAATCTAGGAGCCTCTGCGAATATATCTAAGTTAGTACAGTGCTTGCCTAGTACCTAGTGCTTGCTATGATAAACACTATGACTAAAAGCAAGCTGAGAGGAAAGGGTATGTTTCAGCTTACAGTTGTAGTTCGTTTTAAAGAGAAGACAGATCAGGAGCCTGGACACATGAACTGGAGCAGAGGACATAGAGGAGTGCTGTTTATTGGCTCCTCATGGCTTGCTTAGCTTGCTTTCTGAGAAATCTAGCTTATTCGGTATTGCTGTGAAAGACACCATGACCACAGCAACTCTTACAACAGAAAGCATTTAACTGGGCTTGGCCTACAGTTTCAGAGATTTATCTTATTATCATCATGTTAGGGAGCATGTCAGCACTCAAACAGACATAGTCCTGGAGATGTAGCTGAGAGTTCTATGCCCAGATTCACAGGCAGCATGAAGAAAGACACACTGGGCCTAGTCTGAGCTTTTGAAACCTCAAAGCCCACCCGCAGTGACACACTTCCTCAACAATCCATGTCTACTCCAACGAGGCCACACCTTCTTATCCTTCTCAAACAGTTCCACTCCCTAATGACTAAGCATTCAAATATCTGAGCTTCTGGCAGTCATTCTTACTCAACCATCACAGTGTCTCAGAACTACCTGCTCAGAAATAGCATTGACTCCAGTGGACTGGGCCCTCTCATCAGTCAGATGTGAGAACTGCCTCGTTTTCTTGATTTGAAGTGCCCTCTTCCCAGATGACCCTGGCTTGTGTCAATCTGACAAACAGCTAACCAACCACCACCATACCTAGTATACATGAAGTCTAGGATCCAACACCAAGCACAGCTCATAAGGTATGGTGTTAGGGGAATAGTGGGGAGCATAGCCACCTTCCAAACCCTATGTAAGCAGGTATGGCATTACACACCTGATACCCCAGCACTTGGGAGATAGAGGAAGGAAGATCAGGGGTTCAAGGTGATCCTCAGCTAATCTGAGCTAACCTGGGATACATGAGCTCCTGTCTCAATACATAAAATAATAAAATGTCCTGGGGCCAGGTGCTTCTCAATGACAGTCGCACCCTCTATTTTTATGCAATTATTTTTAAAAAGCATATAAAATAATGAGTTTTAGACGACGCTTTCATTCATGTGAACTGTTGTCCTCATTTTCTATAATTATCATCATTTTCTATAATTATCCTAAGGCATATTTTCAATCAGTTCCCTTGACACATTTTCCAGAGGAGTGCTTGCCAGAGACTGAACTTTGATTTGAGAATCTACATATGGCTCCTCTCTTTTACTTTTCTTTTTAAAACACGTTTCCACAATCATGCTTGTGAGCATCCAAGTGCATGCAAGTAAGCACACGCATGTGCCACAGAGTTCATAGGAAGGCCAGAGTACCCCTTGCACCACTCAAGTCTCAGGGATGGAACTCTGGTCACTAGACTTGCTAGCAAGTCCCTTTATGGTTGAGTCACCTCACCGTCCAGCTTTCACACGAATGGAATCCAAACAAGGCAGGTATCACATGATAGCATAATCTTTCCACTTTTGAATATTTATTGGGAAAGTACCGGGCACTGTGCTAGTTATGTGGAGGTGCAACTAGAAGGCATTTGTAATTGTTAAGAAGCATCAGACAGTAAGAAACACATTCTGAGTACCTGAAATGGTGACGCGCACTTGGAATCCCAACTCACTGGGGCTACACAGAAGGACAGAGACTGTTTTCAAAAGAATCAGTCAATTGATCTCTCAAGACACAAACAAAAAAATAAATAAAAAGGTTTTTAACCTTTAAGGTTTAATTTTTAATTTTTTGAGAATTTCATGGAGTACTGTAGTCACAGTATTTAACCCCCCCCCCAACTTCTCAAATTCGTGTCTCTTCTCCACTTTTATTGTTGTCACACATACGTAACTTACTGAGTTCATTTTGTATGGCTTGGAGGTACTGGTGTTCAAGACAGACCACTTGGATGTGATAACCCATCAGGGAACTCACCCAAAGAATGGGTGCTTCCTCCCTCTGGCAGTTGCTTGCCCTTAGGGATAGCTTGCTAAGCAGTCATCATCATGGTTCATAGCTTTACAGTTAGGTAGGACCCCCGATTGTTTCTCTCCCTTAGTAGCTTGTATAACATTTTCAGAAGGTTCCTTGGAAAGAAAACTTCTAGGCCAATTCTAGCTCCATTTCAGCAAGTCCTGTATCCAGAATGTGGTGTCTCCAGCAATCGGGTCTTATCCTGGCTTGCCAACTCTTTGTTTTTTGAGTTCCTTGCATTTTCTAGGTATTAATCAGCTTTATGCAGTTAGCAAAGGTTCTCTCCCGTTCTGGGGCTCTCTCTTCTTGTCTCTTCGCTGCTCCCTGTGCTATACAGGAGCGTTTAAGTTTTATGAAGGCTCCTTTGTCAATTGTCATCCTTAATTCCTGAACAGAGTCCTACTTATAGATTCCATGTTTTCTTCTAGAAGTCTTAGGGTTTCGAGTCACATTTCACAGTAAAGTCTTCAATGCACTCAGCATTGGTTTTTATGCCGAGGAATAGATATGGATATAATTTCATTTTTCTTCTAAATATGGACACCTTGTTTTCCCAGCACCGTGTGGTGAAGATGCTTCCTTTTCCCCAGAGTGTGTTTTTTGGCATCTATCATGCATCAGTTGGTGAGCTACCTACTGGTCTAATTCAGTGGTAGAGCACTTGTCTAGCACGCACGAGGCCCTGGGTTTGGTCTCCAGTACATAGAAAACAAAATGAAAGTATATTTAAGTCAGGTGTGTCGGTTCACATCTGCATCGTCACTCTTACTGGAGACAGAGTCAGGAGGATTGCTGTAAGTTTGAGAGCAGTCAGGACTCCATCGTAACCCTGTGTCTCACAATTTAAAAAAAAAATGTGTCTGACTGTTTCGCCAGCATGTATGGATGTGCACCTCGTACATTGCTGGCACACACAGAAGTCAGAAGAGGGGTCCAGTCCACTGGTGGTTGTGAACCACTATGTGGGTGCTAAGAACTGAAGCCAGGTCCCCTGCCAGACCAGTCAGTGCTCTTAACCTCTGAGTCATCTCTCTGTCTTAATTTCTGTTCCTTAGTGCAATGAAGAAATGCCATGACCAAGGCAACTCTTACAGAAGAACGCATTTATTTGGGGGGGAGGGTTTATTTACACATTCAGAAGGTTAGTACATGACCGTCATGGCAGGAAGTCTGGAAGGCAGTAAGCAGGCATGGGGCTGAGAGCTTAATTACATCCTGGTCTGCATTCAGGCAGAGAAAGACACTGGGCCTAGCATGGGCTTTTGAATATTCAAAGTCCACCCTCAGTGACACACTTCCTCCGACACAGCCATGGTTCCTAATCCTTCCCAAAGAGTTCCACTAATTTGGCAGCCAAGCATTCAACCGGATGAGCCTGTAGGGGCCATTCTCAATTACAATGATTCTTGTTACAGGAATGCTCCGGAGTGGTAGCCGTGGGTGATATTTGTCAGGCACCGTGTTATGTGGTCACGTGCAGCTGTCAGAGAAGCTTGTTGTTATTCTTTTACCTTTACATATGAGAAACATGATGTATGAAAGCTTGCAAACTTTCTTAACATCCAGGCTAGCAAAAACAGAAAGGGGGTGGGGGTGGGGGCAAAGAAAGCAAAGAGAAAAGGAAAGGGAAAAGAAAAGAAAAAAAGAGAAAACTCGGGGCTATTCGGAGATTGGTAGAAGGCAGAGGTGGGAAGGGAAGATAAGGGTACCACAGTGACAGACTGGACAGTAGTGATGATGGAGTTTGGACAGTTAACAGTGAATCATTAAAGGTTTGTTTGTTTGTTTGTTTGTTTTTGTTTGTTTGTTTGTTCCGAGACAGGATCTCGCTGTGTGTTTTAGCCAGGGTTTCTACTGCTCTAACAAAACAGCTGGACCACGAGCAAGTTGAGGAGGGAAGGGCTTACTCAGTTTACCCTTCCACATTGCTGTTCATCACTGAAGGAAGCCAGAACAGAAACTCAAACAGGGCTGCAACCTGGAGGCAGGAGCTGATGCAGAGGCCATGGAGGGTTGTTACTTACTGGCTTGCTTCCCCTGGCTTGCTCAGCTTGCTGTCTTACAGAATCCAGGACCACCAGCCCAGGGATGGTACCACCCACAATGGGCTGAACCCTCCCCCCCTCAATTACTAATTGAGAAAATGCCTTACAGCTGGATCTCATGGAGGCATTTCCTCAAGGAGGCTCCTCTCTCTGGGGTAACTCCAGCTTGTGTCAAGTTGACACACAGAACCAGCCGGTACACACACCCACTCTCATGCGTAAATGTTTTAAGTGAGCTTAAAGAAAGGAGTGCACACACCCAGGTGTGCTCAACAAGTCTTGCTCAACCTGCTTTCTTATAGAACCCAGGACCAACAGCCCACAACGGCCTCCCCCGTTGGTTGCTAATCGAGAAAATGCCCTACAGCATTTTGTATATGATGCTGTATATACCATATAATGGAGGTATTTTCTCAACCAAGATCCCCTCCTTTCAAATAATTCTGGTTTGTGTCAAGTTTGCATAAACTAGCTATCACGCAATGTAATGTGTAATGGCAAACTGGAAATTCCCTAGGTAGACCAGGCTGGCCTTGAACTCCTAGAGATCCAGCTGCCTCTGCTTCCCAGGTGCTAAGAATAAAGGTGAGCACCACCATGCTCAGCCATTAAAAGGACTGACGAGACGATTCAGTGGGTAAAAGCAATTGCTGGGGAGCCCAATTTGATCCTCGGGACTCACATGCTAGAAAGAGAACTGACTGCTCCAACTTGGCCTCTGATCTCTACACATCCCTCCCTTCCTCTCTGCTCCCCATACACACATACAAACAAACAAGTAAGTGTAATAATTTTTGAATAGGGTTAATAAAAAAACAACTCGGACGTGGTGGTGCATGCCTATAATGCTACCACTTGGAAGACAGAGACAGAAAGATCAGGAGTTCAAAGTCAATCTGAGATACATGAGATCATATCTCAAAAAAAAAATCCCCAAAATAAATTAAAATTAAATAGAAAAATATAGTAACTATATCTGGGTGCCATGTGCAAAATTTTATTTCTAGCAGGTAAGAGGCAAAGTCAAAAGAGTTGGCATGAGTTTGAAGCCATCTTGGGGTACCTAATCAAGTCCACAGGCCATAGGGCTGCATATTGAGAGCCTGTTTCAAAACCAAGAAACAAAAAAAGTAAAATGTAAATCACAGACAAATAAGTTTAGGAGAGGGGACAACGTGTAAAGACCGGATAAGATGATGTGGAGACCCAACGTCAAACACGGCATGTGATAACTGGGAAAGAGGGACAAGCCAGACAGACGTCCTAGAAAAATTGTCCCACTTCATGCGGCACTAGGAAAAGCCAGGGTATGGCTCCAGGAAGGCACAACTAAGTTCAGAAGCGTCATGGGAACCAGGTAGGGTGGTTGGTCCTACGTAATTTGAAAGGGGCTGAGAGGACTGCCACAAATTGAGGCCAATCTGGACTATAGAGTAAAACCCAAGTCTTTAAAAAAAAAAAAAAGTGGGTAATCCGTAAGCCGGTGGGTTAGGATAGCACCAGGTTAGAAGACGCTGGAGAATGGCTGGCAGCATCGTCCCTTGTCTTAGGCATGACCCATTTTGACTGAGACTTTGTGTTGGCCTGTCACTGCCTTGTTTTGAAAGCACTTCAGCCTGCCAATCAACATCAGTTCTCAAGTTTCCCAACACAGTGTAAGCCTGGAATATTCATGGACGGCTCACTATCATGAATAATGGTTACAAAGTAACTTCTGAGTAGGGACTGTGACTCAGCTCACCTCAGTCCGCTCCCGGACTTTCAAGGGTCCACGTAAATTCTGCCAACACAGCATGCCAATCACTGCTCAGCCACACCCCAGACTCACCGGGATGACCAAGTGTGACAGTCTGGTAGGATGGCTCACATGCCAGTTCAGCTCCGCCTTATTCCTGCCAGCAACTTCATGGCCTTGGCCTTCCAGCTGTCTGCCTACTTTGGTATTAAAAGCAGCCACACCCCAGAAGTAAAGCACATCCCACCAGCTGGCAGAGGGGAAGGAGGTATGAGTAACAACGCACTGGACTTTGCCAGGAAGGGAAAGGGCAGGTGCTGGCCAAGAAGTGTTGCAATTCAGGAAATTTCTGGCCTTGGGCAAGCTGCCGTCATCCCCTGCAGTGCAGTAGCCTAGCTTCTGGTTTGTTTAACTCACACTGGAAACATGTAATGAGTGACCTAGTTCTTTTCCAGCGGATTTTCTTTCCTCGGGGTGCCCTCAGATGCTTCTTGACAACTAAAACTCGCTGCTCATGGCTGCTTCAGCTTCACGGTGACTTTAAATTTCAAATATGTCATTTCAAGATTCCAGTTTAGGTGTAATCTCTCCCCCCTCCCTTCCCCTCCCCCTCCCTCCTTCCCTCCCGTCCCCTTTCCCCTCCTCCTTGTTTTTTTTTTTAAGCAGAGTTGGCCTTTATTATTGTAGCACATGCCTAAAAAGCCAACACTCGTGAGGAATCTGCTACAAAGGGATCTTGAGGCCAGCCTGGCAGCCTGAGGGGAGGGTGGAATAAAGGAAGGGGAGAAAGAGGAGAAGGGGAGGAGGGGGAGGAAAGAAAAAGTGAAACAAACAAAAACCAAAATAACCAGGGTGAGTTAGATTAGCAGGTCAGGGTGCTTGATACAAAGTCTCATAACCTGAATTCAACCCCCAGACCGACACACATACACATACACACACACACACACACACACACATACACACATACACACACATACACACATACACACACATACACATATACACACACACACATATACACACACATACACACATGCACACACACACATACACATATACACACATATACACACATACACACACATGCACACATACACACACATACACACATACACACACATACACATATACACACACATACACACATACACACACATGCACACATACACACACATACACATATATACACACACATACACATACGCACACAATATGCATATACACACATACACATAAACACATACACATATGCACACACATATACATAAACACACATGCACATATATACACACTAAATAAATGAATGAATAAATAAATGTTTAAAATTTTTGTTAATTATTTTATTTACTTACATTTCAAATGTTGTCCCCCTTTCTGGTGTCCTCTGCCCCTGAAACTCCCCACCCCATCAGTCCTCCCCTTTGCCTCTAAGACGGTGCTCCCCCACTGTCTTAGTCAGGTTTCCATTCCTGCACAAACATCATGACCAGGAAGCAAGTTGGGGAGGAAAGGGTTTATTCAGCTTACCCTTCCACTTCACCAAAGGAAGTCAGGACAGGAAGTCATACAGAGCAGGAACTTGGAGGCAGGAGCTGATGCAGAGGTCATGGAGGGATGTTACGTACTGGCTTGCTTCCCCTGGTTTGCTCAGCTTGCTTCCTAATAGAACCCAGGACTACCAGTCCAGGGATGGCACCTCCACAATGGGCTGAGCCCTCCCACCTTGATCACTAATTGAGAAAATGCCTTACAGCTGGATCTCACGGAGGCATTTCCTCAAGGGAGGCTCCTTTCTCTGTGATAACTCCAGCTTGTGTCAAGTTGACACACAAAACCAGCCAGCACACCCCCCCACTCCCATGTTAAAAATTTTTAAGTGAGCTTAAAGAGAGGCGAGCACACACCCAGGCGTAACTGTTCCATTGTAACCACACCTGGGTTACAGGCTCCTCACGACCGAGTCAGCGTTTTGTTGCTTGTGTTGTTTTACTTGGGAGGTAGGGGCTGGGGGTGGGATTTTATCAGTTTTAAGGATTTATTCTATTTTTAATTATGTTTGAATGTGTGTGGGTATAGACAAGTGCCTGCTGAGACTAGAAAAGAGTGTCAGATACCCTGGAACTGGTCCTCTGTAAGAGCTCAGGCCCCTGGCTGTCCTGACTGTCCTAGCGTGCAGAGATCCGACAGATTTGGACAGAGGAGTTCTACCTGAGGTCTTTGGCAACAAGTTCCCTAACCTCTCTTCCTTTTGGTATCATTTCTATGGAAAGGGAGTCTTGATTTTGTCATAAAACTGTCATAAAAATACAGAACGCGTGAAATAAGAATTTAGCCATTCTCTGGGGTTTGTGTTTTATTGCTTTGTTTTGAGACTGGGTCTCACTATGTAGCTCAGGCTGGCCTTGAACTTGAAGTCCTCCTGCCTCAGCCTCTCAGATGCTGGAAACACAGGTGTGCAGAGCCATTCCTACAGCATAAACATTGGATTATTTCATGTGACATATTACGCAGGGTCTCTCTTTTGTGGTTTGCTGCAGCATAAGACAGGCTGGCTGGCCGTCTGGGAGCCTCCTGCGTCACTCCTCATCTCTGGGGGAACCTTGGGATTATAAGCACTTCCTGCCTCGGCAGCTTGACCTGTGTTCTGGGGATCCTAACTCCTGTCTTCACACTTGCTCGGAAACTCTCTACCTGACACTTTATATTTATAAGCCTTTAAAGCACCTGGCAGATAACTAACCTTTATGTTGTTATGTCTACTTCCCTGCCAGTATCCCTGCGATATCACTAACCATGTTCCCATCTGGGCTGCTCTTAACTCTAATCGGCCATGTTTTCACGACTCACCTACCCCATGGCATCTTCTCCTCTCTCGACCTTTCCCCTTTTCCCTTGTGCTCTCCTCAGCCTCGAAGCCGAGGAACCAAAACCCCACCCACTTCTCTTCTGCCTAGCTGTAGGCTGTCGACGTATTTATTCAACCAATAGTTTTGAATTAGGGAGCAAGGTCCCATAGCATTACTTGATGCCTGTGGGGGCATTTGTGCCCAAAAGTACATAGGCCTAAAACAGCGATTCCAGGTCTGGTTTAGGGCAGCTTCCCTCCCATGTCTGTGCGAGAGAAGAACATGTTAATAATAACAGAGCATAGACAAGCATTCGTCTGTAAGCCAGGCACATGAGGCAGAGGCTTAAAGATCAAAGTAAAGTCTGGTTTGATACTGAATTCCATGCCAGCCAGGGCTGCTGGAGCCAGGCACCGTGGCATACAGCATCTTTAATCCCAAGATTCAGGGCAGAGACAGGTGACTCTTCGTGAATTTAAGGGCAGCCAATGCCTGTGTGAGCAGGGTTTTAAAAATCCAAAACCAAAAGTACCACCACCTCAAAAATACCGAAAAAGGGGCCTGGGAAGAAGACTCAGTTGTCAAGAGTCCTGGCTGCTGTTGCAAAAGACCTGAATTCAGTTTCCAGTGGCACACAACTGCCTGTCACCGCAGTTCCAGATCCGTGCCCTTCTCTGCCTTTTCGGCACCCGTGCTTGACTCCCCAGCCTCTTAAAATTAGGCTAGAATCCTGGCTTCTCACTCAGCTTCCAGCTTGTGCTTAAACTGGGCGACCACTCAGAAATGCACAGAGCAACAGCCATTTGGAACTACTGCCCAGAAGAAGGCAGAAAGGGGCGAGAAAGGAATGGTCTTTGGTGAAGGGAGAAGGTTTGGTGTCCTAATAAAGAGATGAGGTGGGGGGAAATGTTTTTAGGAAGCTAGCCGGATGTGAGAAGGCTTAGAGGAGGTTGGAGCAGGACCAACATGGTCAGCGGTCTATGAAATAAAAGATTATTAATGAACGATCAGAAAGGCAGGCCTGAGTCATCTTCTGACTACAGATGGAAAAATGGCCTCCAGACTGACACACTTTCCAGAGCCACCCGAAAAATTATTAAGTACGTAACCATTTGATCCAGGTTCCATAAAGCTCTGCAGGCCAAAGGCCTTCTGGGAAAACACAACACAAGTCTAGGAGAGGCCTCACTGAGCTCCTCTGTAAAAGTCAAGCAGACCAATCAATCACCTGGGGGACTATGACCTGAAGTTCCTTACCTTTCGTTCCCGTGAGAAGAGAAACTAGTACAGATTCTGCCTGGTGTGTTGGTTGGGGCACTGCGGTTTCCTTGGCCATTGTCCCCTGTTATCTTTGAAAGCATTCTGTGTGTACGTTTCAATGACCTTTGCCTGTCTTCCCCACCACATTCTGTGTCTGAGTTCTTCCCAGAGATTACAAGAGACCGGAGGAGGGGGTGTGAGAGAGATTCCAGTAACGAAATGGCATCACGCATTATCGGTTAGCAGAGCAGACAGATTAAAGACGTGTAAGTATGGGACAGTGCCTCTCAGTGGTACCGGACCTGTGTGAGGTCCTGGCTATCAGCCTCCTCCCCCACCCCACCCCGACATACAAGTTAAACTCAACAAATCCACCTCACTGCCAGTATTTGCGTTGAACAAAGAAAAACAGGCAAGGAAGGTCGACCTGCTCTCTGTGTCCTGGAAAGAGCCAGTCCTCAGCCTCAGGGGAACATCTCAGTAAATAGACAGTAGAGCCTTTGTCCTCCGAAGCTTCTGAGACTTTGTGGTGAACCCTAAGGAAAGGACTGTATTTGATACTGCATTTGAAACTGTATTTGCTACTGATGGGATAAGATTTGCATTACTGCTCAACATGACTGCTTAGTGTCTTGGGCCCAAGGGTGGAGAGAGAGTCTGGCTCAGTGGTTAATAGCACTTGCTGCTCTTCGGGGGGGGGGGGGCAGTATCTTGATTCTAGAACCCATATCATGGATAAAATATAAAAATAAAATCTTTAAGTGACCCGGGGCCATGAACGCCATGTTTAACCCAACAGATCTCAAATGTGCTGCAGTGTTTAGTATGCATGAAGCTTTAGTGAGTGAACATTTATAAAATGGCAGTGCGTGTCTTTAACCCCAGCACTCAGAATGTAGAACTAGAGTTTCATAAAGGTTGCTCATTGTCAGAGTCCCGATGTGCAGGGCGGGACGTGCCTGAGGGAGAGCCAGAGATAGGACTTGCCAAACCAGCTATCAGCCCCAGGACATTGATCATCCGTAGCCACCCCCTCCCCTTCCTTCACTCCCCTGAGTGAGATGAGCCACCCTACCTGCCTGCCGAGCTGCTAGATAACACATACTCCTAGCTGATGTCATTTCGCGCCGAAAGTAACCGTGCACCTTTTGAATTGACCAATCATGTGTAACCGTGTGAATGCCCCTTACCTCCCCTATAAAAACCCCCGAGTTTGGAAGCTCGGGGTCGATTCCTCTGTCTCCTGTGTGAGATACGTGTCGACCCGGGATCCCGCTAAGACGTGGGATCTCGTTAATAAAGCTACCTCTTGCTGTTACATCAAGAATGGCTCCTCGTGATTCCTGGGGGCACCCCACCCCGCGATCGGAGCGAGAGACGCGGCTCCCCGTTTTGGGGTACGCTCTTTCAAGAACACAGAGGAAGGCAGGTCTCTGTGAATTCAAGGGCATCCTGATCTACAAAGCAAGTTCCAGGCTACACCCAGAGCTACATGGTGAGATCTCCTCTCAAAACAAAAGGAAAGAGAGGAGGGAGGGAGGGAAGGAGGGAGGGCGGATGGACTCTTACCGAACATGTAGGAAATACAGGCGTGTACTTTTCCTCCACTACCCCCTTAATTAACCTGTTCATTAAGGCTGGTTCCCCAAAGTCTTGAAACAGAAAATACAAGGGAAATGTTTTTGTTTTGCAGACTATTTGTTTACCATCCTATTACTACCCTGTGTCCAACTTCCTTACAATGATCCCCAAATCCTCTAACTTTTTAAAAGATTTATTTTTGTATGTGAGTGTTTTTCCTAAATGTCTGTATGTGCACCATATGTCTGCTTGGTGCCCATAAGAGTTCAGAAGAGGGCATCGGACCCCTGGAACTGGAGTGACAGATAGTTGTGAGCACCGTGTAGATGCTGGGAACCAGACCTGAACCCAGGTCCTCTGCAGGAACAGCAAGTGCTCTAAACCACTAAGTCATCTCTCCAAACTTGTCCCACCCCCACCTATGTCCTTTTAAAAGCACCTGGTTGCTTTAAGAAATCAGGTTTCTTTTTTTCTTTCTTTCTACAATCTTCAGGCAGAAGATTGAGGGGTCAGGCTCCCCAGATCAGGCGGAGAAGAGGAAGCCCCCCTAAGAAAAGGGAGCCCTCCAGTTTTCACTGAACTCAGGAAAGCTGTCCTGACATGGTGGACTACAATCCTAGTAGTGAGGTACAGCATTATATGTAAATTTACTTTTGTTTTCTTTGCTCATTTGGTGATAAGGATCAAATCCAGGACCTTGACCATACTAAAAATACACACCATTGGCTAAGCCATCCCTCAGCTGAAGATGCCATTTCTTTGGTCCGTCAGCACCCAGAATCCCTTACACAGACAGACATCTTTGTATATGTATGTCTTAGCGTTTCACCGCTGTGAACAGACACCATGACCAAGGCAACTCTTATAAGGACAGCATTTAATTGGGGCTGGCTTACAGGTTCAGAGGTTCAGTCGATTATCATCAAGGTGGGAGCATGGCAACATCCAGGCAGGCATGGTGCAGGAGGAGCTGAGAGTTCTACATCTTCATCTGAAGGCTGCTAGTGGAAGACTGAATTCCAGGCAGCTAGGATGATGTTGTTAAGCCCACACCCATAGTAGCACACCTACTCTAACCTCCATACCTCCAAATAGTACCACTTTCTGGTCCAAGCATATACAAACCATCACAATGCACATATCCCCTTCCCACTCTTTCTACTGTCAGTATGTCATAGGTTTGCAATCTCTTGACATCTGTTTCTTGTACTTTTGTTTTGCTTTCCAAATAGTGTGGTTAGAGATGTGGTTCAGTTGGTGCAGTGTTGGCCTAGCATGTCTGAGAGCCTGGGTATGATCCCTAGTACTGCATGAGGTTGTTGATAGAGCTTCCTGTAATTCCAGGGCTGGAAGGCAGAGAGGGAAAGGTCTGGAACCTTCCAAAAAGATCCTCAGCTATACAGTAAGTCTGAGTATGTGAGACCCTGTCTTAAATACTAATAATCCCCTCCTCCTTTCTTCGATTTTGCTTTCCGTTTGTCCATCATTTCTTCATCCCAGAACCCTCTGACAGAAGAATACATCTCCTCTCAAGTCCTTCAAACATATTACAGATCAATCTTCTTTGAACCCCTACCCTAGCAATCAGTTCTGCTGCAGTCTGGCCTAGTTGCTCTCCAGGCCATCTGCACAGCCTCTACACTAAGATCACCCCTCAATGTCTTACCCATAAATCTTTTACACTCATTTCCTGAGAGGAACATCATCCTTTTCAAGGTTGGTCTCTACAAAGAATAGCTTCCTAAGAACAACTAAATGAGAGCACATTTCTTAGGTTTTATGTATTTGAAAAAGTTTGATTCTGCCCCCATGCTTGATCATTTGGGAGAAGCAGTCCTCTCTATGTTGGGATTCACATCCCCTCAGAATGTCAAAGGCATTTTGCATTGTCTTCTAACTTCCAAGTTCAGTGATGATACTACCAAGGTTTTAATGCTTCATGTGAGACCGGTTTCTCTCCAGGAGGGTTTTAATGTTCATCTCGTTTCTGAACATTATGGTATAGAAATACTTCCAACTAGTATGCTGAACAACTTATGTGCCCTCAGCCTAGAGATTCATGTTTCTCATCCATTACACTCTTGATACTCTGAGATAATTCATTAGAGCACATTACGGCTAGGATCCTGAATGTCCCCCCAGAGACCTGTGTGTTGAAGGCTTGGTCCTCAGCCTGTGGTGCTATTCGGAAGTGGAATCCCAAGGGTAGGGCCCTAGTTGAAAGAAGGTAGATTATGAGGGCATGCTCTTAAGAGGGTAATGTCCCCTGCCCTCCCTCCAGCTTCTGCTGACACGTCCTCTTGCTCTGATGCTTTGTGTCACCCCAGGTCTAAAGCAAACGATCAGGGGCTGAAACCATGAGCCAAATGACCTTTCTTCTGTACAGATGTGTTTTCTGTAAGCATATGTTTTGTCACTGTGACAAGAACTAACGCAAAGGGGCTCCTGTCTCCATGCCTCACAATTGCTTTTGTTACTACTCAGTCCTCAATGGCCCAGCTTGGCATGATAGAGTACACCTATAATGCCAGCAATTGGGAGGCTGAGGCGGGAGGGTCATGAGTTTGAGGCCAACTTGAACTATATAGTGAATTCTAGGCTCAGCTGGGGCTACATAAGGAAACCTGACTTTTAAAAGAGAGAGAGAGAGAGAGAGAGAGAGAGAGAGAGAGAGAGAGAGAGAGAGAGAGAGAGACTGATTGTAGACTTTGTGTGGAAAGCATGAATTATTAACCTAGAGGGAGTCACAAAGGGATGACTAATTTGACTAGGCTTAGAGAACCAGGACACTGTGACTCAGAGAACATTATAACTGAAGGACAGAAGAAGTAAAGGGACTATAGCCAGGTATCACCACACCAGTGCACAATACCAGCACTTGGAGGGCCGACAATGGACGATTAAGCGTCCAGGCCAGCCTGGGCTAGACTCTGTTTCAAAAACCATAGGTACGTGGTAGATACAGATCTGATACTAGTGAGATCTCGTAATCAAAGAAGAAAATATTAGCATAAGCATTTAAATGAATCACGTTGTACACCTATACGTGTTAAGAATAACTGAAACATGCTAACTTACTAGTAAAGCTAAACTCTAGTGGTTCGCTCCTGAAACTCAAAGTGATAATTACGTCATTTTAGATACTGCATTTATAGCAATGAGTCACCACCAATATCAAAACATGACTTGGCAGAACGCCAACATGAGCAGCTCCTTCAGAGTCTCTTGAAAGAGATGTCATTTGGCCTTTAGCTCTGCATGCCACCTTGTTGGTCTCTCTGTGCTCACTTGGATTTATGTTGTTGTGTGAGACAGGGTCTCATAGAATCCAGGCTGGTACTGAACTCATCATGTAGCCAGGGATGACGTAGAACTCGTGATTCTCCTGCTTTTGTCTCCCAAGTGGATAGGATTACAGGCATGTCCCACAATACCCGGCTCTTGTGGTTTGTTTTTTTTTTTTTTAACTGATATAACAGAAAATATATGAACCTATTAGTTTATTTGTATTTATTGCTATTGTGGGGGAGGGGTCTTCGTGCCATGCTGCAACTGTGTAGGTCAGAGAGCAACTTTGTGGCATCGGTTGTCTCCTTTAACTTCACATGCTATGACAGGGATCGAACTCAAGTTGTTAGGGTTACAGCATCAGGCTGCAGGCACCTTCAACCACCAAGCCATCTCACTGGCCCTGGTTTTGTTTTCTGAGCTACTTTTCTCACAGGTTTTAGCTAATCAGGAGAAACGATTGAGCTGAATATTCTAAGACCAGGAAAATAAACACGACTAGCTGGATGTGTTTTAATCCTCAACCCTTAGTTAACCTGCTTTATTTTAATTTTTCTGTGACAGTAGAGACAGAGTCCAGGCAATCACTTTACTACTTAAGTCAGTGGTTCTCAACCTCCCTAATGTTGCAGTCCTTTAAGACAGTACCTCATGTTGCGGTGACCCCAGCCATAAAATTATTTTTGTTGCTACTTCATAGCTGTAATTTTGTTACTGTTATAAATTGAATGTAAATATCTGTGTTTTCCAATGATCTTAGGTGACCTCTGTGAAAGAGTCGTTTGGTGCGCACACCCCCCACACCCCTGCCAACTACCCATAGGTTGAACACTGCTGACTTAAATCCTCAGCCATAGTCTCCTATGTTTGAAACAGGGTCTCTGATAGTACAAGCTGGCTGTAAACTTGCTGTCTAGTTCAAGCTGACTATAAACTCCTGACAGAAAAGTTCAAGTATCAGTAGCTGTTCAGTCCACAAGGCTAGATGTCTCAGTTGGTCCTCAGTATACAAAGGGATGTGTATACACAGTGAAGGGATGACCTTGCTAGCAAGGGGAGAGCAAGCAGGCAAAGAGCCAAAGCTTCTTCCTTGGCTATTCTTAGCTGTCAGCCTGACTACATCTGGAAGGAACTACAATCCAAAAATGGTGGATCCCTGTGAGGGATCTCACCTATAGTTTCTGCTGGCTCTTCACCAGCTGTGGCGAGGCTCCTCTCCTCACAGGTTGCTGAATCGAATTCAATCCACAGATTGGAAGACTTGCTTGCTGATTCTTTTTTTTTTTTTTTTTCTTTTTTTTTGGAGCTGGGAACCAAACCCAGAGCCTTGTGCTTACTAGGCAAGTGCTCTACCACTGAGCTAAATCCCCAACCCCTTGCTTGCTGATTCTTATTTCTGCTTTTTAGAAATAGTGTCATTCTTGCACTGTCTGACTTGGAACTCTATGTGCAGATTGGCTTGGTTTGAACATTTAGCACATCTCCTGTCTTTGCCTCCAAAGGACTAGAACTCGTGCCATGTGCCACACCTGACTATTAAAGATGTGAATGAATGGCTTTGTAAGAGCTTTTCCAGTTTTGGATCTGTGATTCCCACTCATCCAATGGACATGATCACCTACCATGAACTCTTACAAACATAAAAAAATCAGTAAAGTCCACAGAAATGATAAAGCCCAGCAATTAATCATGAGGAAATGTACAGTCAGCATGATCAACTTTGCTATCAGTCATAAAATGTTTTAGGCACTGTTTGCTACTACCTAGTTTAAGAATTATTGGGAAGAGGCCTGTAAGGCTAAGAGAGGAATAAGGCTGTGGTTTCTAAAACTGTCAATTAACTGCCAGCCAGGGATGATGGCTCAGACCCCTAATGCCAGCATTTGGGAGGTGGGGGCAGTAAGATCAAGAGTTCAAGGTCATACTAGGTGTCTTAGTCAGGGTTCTCTAGAGTCACACAACTTATGGGTAGTCCCTATATAGTAAGAGAATTGGTTGATGACTTACAGTCTGTAGTCCAACTCCCCAATAACGATCAGCAGCAGCTGTGAATGGAAGTCCAGGATCTAGTGGTGGCTCAGTCCCACGAGGTGGGCAGGCAGGCAAAAAAGAGACTCTTCCTTCTTCCAATGTCCTCAGGTAAATCTCCAGCAGAAGGAGTGTCCCAGATTAAAGATGTGTACCACCCTGCCTGAGTCTGGGACTTACTCTGTCCCAGGTGACTTGAACTCAGAGATCTCCTTGCCTTAAACTCCTGGGACTAGAGATTTGGGTCTCCCACCCTCAAGATCAGGATCAAAGGTGAGCCTTCCAATTCTGGATTGTAGTTCATTCCAGCTGTAGTCAAGTTGACAACCAGGAATAGCCACTACACTTGGCTATATATTGAGTTTCAAGCTAGCTAGTCCCTCAAAGAACTGAAAATAAAACAAAACCAGTAACACAGTATGGCAGACAATATAGGTGATAATCATCAAAAAAGCTGTGCTTTTTTATTTTTTTGTTGTTTTGGTTTGTTTTTCAAGACACTGTATAGCTCTGAACTCACTGTTGATCAGGTTGGTCTTGGACTCACAGAGATGCACCTTCCTGTCTCCTGAGTACTGGGATTAAAGTCATGTGCCACCACGCTGGGCCAAATCTGTGTTTTTAAGGAAGGAAGTGCATATCTTAGCACTGAGGCCAGAGCCTTTCCAGAATGATGGCTCACACTTTTAACCAGAGCAGTAGGGAGGCCAAGGCAGGAAGATCTCCATGAGTTCAAGGCTAGTCTGGCTTACATAGTGAATTCTAGGCCAGGGAGGGCTGTATAGCAAGACTCTGCATAAAATAAAATTTAAAAAAATGTTTACTTAAATTGTTACTAGAAGCTTTGGGGTGTCACATGCTACGAGGGGGTTGAAAGGCATTAGACAGCTTCAGGGGAGAGTGAACAATCCCAGAGTGCCCAGGGAACCATGCTCATACCCAGGATCTGAGAGTAAAGGAGATGAAAAGGAAGTTACCAGAAGGTCGGTTCTCTACCTGTGGCAAGAGGTAGATTCCATTCTTTTGACCAGGAGATGACTTTCTCTCAACAGAGCCCAGATCAAGGGAACTGCAAAACTCCCATTTCAGAAGAGGTAACCCCAAAATCATTTACCTGAAAGGTTGAATACTCCCTACTTTTCTCAAAGCTAGAGACTTGATTTTAAATGTTTACCATTAAGAATTACTGTATGGGGCGCGGGGGGGGGGGGCTGGAGAGATGGCTCAGCGGTTAAGAGCACCCGACTGCTCTTCCAGAGGTCATGAGTTCAATTCCCAGCAACCACATGGTGGCTCACACCCATCTGTAATGGGATCCGATGTCTGAAGACAGCTACAGTGTACTTATATACATAAAATAAATACATCTTTAAAAAAAATTACTGTATGGGCTGGGAGTGGCTTTTTAGGAAGAAATAAGAAGTCAGAGCTCCCTTCTAGGATCTCTAGTCTGAGAACAAAGACATTCCCTACTGCTGGTCAAAGACAAAGGAACCCCATTCCCAGTCTCTAAACCTCCTAGCTCATCCCCATCTTCTATTCTCATCAGAGGGTAACTTGTGGTTTTGGTTCTCTTTTAGGTGACTTATAGGGATGGGACTCAGACTGCCAGGTTTATGTTGCAAGTACTTTAATTACTCCCTGATCCATCTAGATGCCCCGCTCTTTTTATTATTTTCAGACAGAGTCTCATTAAGCTTCCCGTACTCCAACTCAGCCTCTCCAGGAGCTAGTGTTACAAGTCTTGATCTTGCCATACCTAGACTGGAGTTCAGATTCTTCTGCTAATTTTCTAATGATTTGTGTGTGATTCTTTAGTTTCTGAATGCCTTGATTACTGTAAAATGTTAAAAAAAGAAATTCCTGGACAGTGGCGGCATGAGCATTTAATCCCAGCACTAGGGAGGCAGAGGCAGGTGGATCTCTGTGTTCAAGGCCAGCCCAGTCTACAGATTGAGTAAAGAGAGGACAGCCTGGGCTACACAAAGAGAAACACCATCTCCAAGGGAAAAAAAAAAAAGAAAGAAAGAAATGAAATAAAACCCTAATCATTAAAGAACTATGTTTCAAACAAGATGAATTACAGAATTAGTTCTGAGGTCATACTTATTTGGTAACTTATTTAGTTCTTTTCTGTATTAAACTGTGAGGAGAGAGTTCTGTTAACCCAGTTAGCTAGCAAACTGTAGCAGAGCTGGTTTTCTAAGTACAAAGGCCAATTGGCTTGCAGTAGCATCAAGTATCAGGGGCAATGTGAGATCTTAAGGGCCTCCCAGATCTTTAACTATAAAAGCAGTAAGAATTTTAAGGCCCATTTTCGGGATTATAGAGCACTTTTGGTAAACTGAGGAATCCATCAATAAACCTTTTTTAATTTTCACCACCAGGGTTAACTGGCAGCATCAGAAAACTGAACGAGAAATCACATAGCCACACTTCAATGTAGGTTAAATGGAGGCAGATCTTCACCAGCGCTATGAAATAAATCCTTAGTTTTCTCCGAAATCTCTTAAATAATATGTTGAGCTGAAACTGAAAAACTACAAAGCAATCCTTTCTTGAGGTCAGCAGCTTCCTAGTTCCTCCACCGCCTCTCTCCTCCCTCCTCACTCGCCCCACCCCGAGGCCACCCCAAAGGATTGATGCAAGGGAGGTGAGGCCAAAGTCGAACTTCATTGTTCACGGGACACTCTCTCGAAGAGCCCGTTGGACGCGCCTGCGCAACGTGCGTTCTTTGTGAGGGGCTGCAGCAGGCTGCTTGTTTGTGTCTTGCCTCCGGGCGCGGAGGCGGGATCGAGGGAGTGGCCTGGCAGGCGCATTCGGATTGGACCGCCACAGAGAGGTGGACGGGTGCGGGGCGGGGCCTCGGGTAACAACACTAGCCGCGGTGGCCAGCGCTATTTGTTGCTGCGCCGCCTCGCCCGAGTCATGGTCCTTGCCCCGAACCTTCCAGCAGCAGCCTCCGCCGCCGCCCCGTGACGCCTGCTCCCCGTCGTCTGCCGAGCCCCGCGCCATGACTGTCGTCTCCGTTCCACAGCGAGATCTCGCTCTGGGCGGCCGCCTAGCGCCGCTTGGGTTCCTCGGGGCCCTCCCGATGGTGAGCCCGGCCCCGCCGCCCTTGCCGCGCCTTCCGGACCCGCGCGCTCTGCCACCCACCCTCTTCCTGCCGCACTTCCTCGGAGGGGACGGGCCGTGCCTGGCGCCCGCGCCTCGCACCGCTGCACCGTCCAGCTGCAGCTTGGTCCCGGCCGCTGCCCCACGGGCAGCGCCCAAGAAGCGGCGGAAGAAAAAGGTGCGGGCCAGCCCGGCCGGGCAGCTCCCAAGCCGCTTCCACCAGTTTCAGCAGCACCGGCCGAGCCTGGAGGGTGGCCGCAGCCCGGTGCCGGGGCCGATCGCAGCGCAGGAGGAGCGGGGTCCAGGGGCCACTGCCCTGCTATACAGACAGCCCCCACTCGCGAAGGAGGTAGGGCCGGTGGGGGCGGGGCGGCTGTTTACTCGGGAGGGAAGTTTCCGTGACGCTCGCTGGAGTCGTGGGGCGGAAGCAGGGAGGGGGAGGGGCTGGACTGCTGCGCTGGCTCCGCCCTCTGGCTCCGGAGCCAGCCAATGGGAGCAGCGGCTGTGGCCCAGCAACAGCCTGCATTTAGAA
This sequence comes from Rattus norvegicus, assembly GCF_021556685.1. Classification (NCBI taxonomy): domain Eukaryota; kingdom Metazoa; phylum Chordata; class Mammalia; order Rodentia; family Muridae; genus Rattus; species Rattus norvegicus. The sequence continues at coordinate 52,882,027 of NC_141538.1, read as the reverse complement.
GGTTGGCGGCGATCCAGGGGGTTTCGGCGTTCGGGGCTCTGAGACCTGCGGAGGGCTGACGTCAGCCCGCTACGTGCGGCGCTCTGGGGCTCTCATGAAGGCGGTGCTGGGTGGGGGCGGAGGCGCAGGCGCCTTGCCCAGTAGGGCACCCGACCCGACCCACTCACGGCCTGACCCACTGAGTCTGACCCGGGATTTGGAAGTTGGCAAGAGTCTCAGTCTGATGCCCGACACTAGTGTTTCACAGTCCTTGTGCTGTGAGCGGTGCAGGCCGGCACGAGCTTTCCTCGCTGGAGGGGCTTCTAAGCAGTGCCCAGAATTGAGTTTTAGAAGTTATAAAATGGACATTGCAGTTAACTGATAGGGATAAAATTTTGTCGGGGCTTAAAGGTTTGAGAGTTTTCTTACCAAAAACAAAACAAAACAAAACATCGTAACATACAATTTGAGGGATTCTTTGTTGATAATGACACAAAAAGCAGCCATTGTACTGAAATTGTACTTGATCAAGGTATGCCAATGGAGAGGAATAAAAATTTAGATCCTGAGGTGGTTTTTTTAGTTTTTCAGACAGGCGTTTGCATTACCTTGGAACTCACTGTGCATCGGAGAACATTGTTTTTTAAAGGCTACCGTTAGGGTGTGGATTTGTGTGACCTTGTACTTGCCTTCAGTTTTTGTGCAAGCGTTAGGGGAAGTGATCTAAGGGTAGAGTTTCCATCTGGTGCAAATTCTGTAGATTATACTTTTGGCTAGGAAAGTTACTAGGGTGCAAAAGTTTTTGGTCTGTTTGTTAGGAGTGGGGCTGAGTTTATAAGATTAACCAAGTAGCCCAGGCTGGCCTAGAATTTACCTTTCTGCGTCTGCCTTTACAGGCCTTTTGGTTGAGTTTAGAAGATTGTCCATGAGGTTGTTGAATCTCAAAGGCAGTCGAAAACGTTTTTTTCTAACCTATAGAGGACACTTGCTCCTTTCCGTTGTTTACAGTTAGAAAACATGGGGTTGGTTAGAGTTTTTAAAGCGATTTCTTACTGTATATAAGTTTAGTGTATGCTGTAATTAAGAGCATCAATTTCAATAGCAACTAAGAGGCATGCCATTTGGACATCCAGTAGCAAGCACAGCCTGCACGTAAGTATTTAGTTAAAACTGGATTCAATTCTAGAGGAACTTAAGAACAACTTGGCAAAATAGATCTAAAGATAATTTTTATCTTAAACTGTTCACTTTTGTGTTCTTTGTAGGTTTTAAAATCAAAGATGGGAAAATCGGAGAAAATTTCCCCTCCCCATAGCCAGCTTGTGCATGGTATACACTTGTGTGAACAACCAAAGATAAGCAGACAGAAAAGCAAATTTAACTTGCCACTAACCAAGATCACCTCTGCAAAAAGGAATGAAAATGACTTTTGGCAAGATTCCGCTTCCTCTGATAGAATGCAGAAGCAGGAAAAAAAGCCTCTGAAAAATACTGAGAACATTAAGAATAACCATTTGAAGAAATCAGCATTTCTAACAGAAGGGAGCCAAAAGGAAAATTACGCCGGAGCCAAGTTCAGCGACCCACCGTCCCCTAGTGTCCTCCCAAAGCCTCCGAGTCACTGGATGGGAAGTACCACTGAGAATCCCAGCCAGAGCCGGGAGCTGATGGCAGTGCACTTGAAAACGCTCCTCAAAGTGCAGACCTAGGCTCCAGTCTGCAGTGTGTATTAGACACAGATTCCCCCGCATCCTCGGACTGAAGGAAGTGGATACGGCAGTGGAAATTTGCCGTATCGCAGCATCCGACACAATGAGCTTATGTCACACAAGCAGCTTGTATTATATTTTGTATTTTGTAAATACTGTATACCATGTATTATGTGTATATTGTTCATACTTGAGAGGTACATTATAGTTTTGTTATGAAAGTATGTATTTTCCCTGCGGATGTGGTGGGTGTTTTGTATATATACAGTGGAGATATTTTAAGTGGGTGCTAAGGCACGTGGAAGACTGTTTATTTGCACAGGTACTGACATTTTTTTAAGAACAGCTGTCAAATCTCAAAAGTGAAGATCTAAATGTGAACAGTTTACCTAATGTACTACTGAAGCTTAAGTCTGGCACAATCACTGTAAACATGGAGTTTGTGTTTCTCTAAATTGACTTGACTTTTAATCTGTAATTACTAGAAAGCTTCCTATTTTTACCAAACTTGACTTCTGGATATCAGTATATTGCCATTATTGAAAAGATTTAAAACACCTCTAATTTTAAATACCAACAAAATTGGTTGTAATCAAATTTTAAATCAATAATAATAATTTGGCCTCCCCCCCCTTTATGGTGGTCTTGGCTTTTTGTGTGTGACTGAATGAATGTGTAAGCAGGTGACTCTGTGGTTGGACTTGGAACATTTATCGTCTTTGTGCTAAAATAGCAATTATGCTATGAAGTTTAGATGTGCTTAATTATTTTTTTTTTCTTTTCTTTTTTTCAGAGCTGGGGACCGAACCCAGGGCCTTGCGCTTGCTAGGCAAGCGCTCTACCACTGAGCTAAATCCCCAACTCCATGCTTAATAATTATTAAGGTTAATAATTTAACCTACCTCTAAGAGAAAGAATTTCCCATCTTAGAAATGAATGTGAACACAGGTGAAGCTGGTTATTACAAAAAATTAAGACAGGATCTCGAGTTAGCTCAGCTGTGGAGTTGAGATAACCTAGAACTTCTGGTTCTGCCTCCAGTGCTGGGGTTGCTGGCATACACCACCACCCCTGGTTTAAGTGGTGCTGGGGATAAACAGGGCTCGGCATGCTCGGCAAGCAAGCACCGTGCCAACAGACAAGCTCTAGAGTACGTAATTCCTCGTCTTCATTGCCATTTGGAGATAATTATTTCTGATCTTGATCTTGTTTCCTGCTCCAAGCAGGGCTGGCACTTTTGTAATCTGTTTGCCTGAGGAACTGGGGTCACAGGCAAACTCTCACACCTGATTTAGGATCTCCTTTTGTGTGAAGTGTCACTGCTTGACTTCCATTATGTGCATGTGAGTACAGTGCCCATAATCTCTCACAGATGGCCACAGGCCGCTCTGATCTGGGTAGCCTGTCAATTGAGATCCCCTCAGATAACCTCCGGTGGCTGCTCCACCTCAACCTCCTCAAACAGAATCTCCCCCAAGTTCTGTCAACGACCTCCGGATGGCATAGAGGGGCTTTGGCTGTCCACTTTGTCACATATCATCATTAATGTCTTCTGCACGCAGCCCTCACACACAAAAATTATTTTTGTTTAGTTTTAAGCCACAGTCTCCCACGTTACTGTAGCCCAGGAGTTCGGGGTGACCCCTGCCTCAGCCTCCTAAACGTTGGGATTCTGGGCATGCATCACCACACCCAGCTCCAAAACACAGTCCTTTTGTGCTTGTGTGTGAGCCCTGGACAGTGAGCTCTGGGCTTTGGGCATGAAAGCGGGCGTGCTACTATTGAGCTCTATACCAACCCCCATTTTGATTTTTCAGGTTGAGACAGGTCTTTCTACCAACAGCAGACAGCCATGAGTTTGTGGTCCTCCTGCCTCCCCAGTGTTGGGATGACAGCCATGTCCAGGATAGGCTGGGTGTATTAAATAGATCACGGAGGCTGGGAATACAGATCAGTGCTAAGAGTTCTTGCCTACCTCGCAAACACGAGGCCCTAGTTTCAATTTCCCACACTGAAAAACAAAAATTCAAAACCACTGACTTCTTTGCCAGACATAGTGCTATGTGTTTTCATCTCCACGGTTTGAGGCCAAATGGGCTCCTTATCCAGACCTGCCTTAAACCCTTCCCTCACATACACACTATGAATTTTCAACATATATTTTCTATTTAAAATGGGCTTCTCAGCCATACTCTCATCCTGACTGAAAATGTACCTGCAAATGCTACAGGCAGCCCTCCAGAGCTGCTTGTGTATACACAGGTACTTGAGTTACAGAGAATTCCCCAAGACTGGACTTTGCTAGCCTGACTGTCAAAAATGAATTATAGATGGGTTCTTGGCAGTCTTGTGTTTGGGGAGGAAAGGTAGCAAGTCAAAAATAGTTTCCTTAAGTTTTTAAAAAATCTTAGTTTTCATGTATGGGTTTTGCCTATATCTAATGTCTGTGCACCATGTGCAAGCCTGTTGCCCTCAGAGGCCAGAAAAGGGAGTCAGATCACCCTGGAGTTACAGATGTCTGTGAGCTGCCAGGTCGATGCTAGGAATTGAGTCTGTTCCTCTGGAGAAGCATCCCTAACCACCACACCACCTCTCCAGCCCCTGGGTGTGTCTGAGTATGTGTATGCATATGTGTGTATGTGTGTGTATGCATGTGTGTGTGTTTGTGTATGCATGTGTGTGTATGTGTGTATGCATGTGTATATGTGTGCTTGCATGTGTATAATGTGTGTATGCATGTGTATGTGTTTGCATGTGTGCATGTGTGTATGCATGTGTGTGTATGTGTATGTATGTGTGTATGCATATGTATGTGTGTATGCATGTCTTGTGTATGTGTATGTATGCATGTATGTGTGTATGCATATGTATGTGTGTGTGCATGTGTGTATATGTGTGTATGCATGTGTATATGTGTATGCATGTGTATGTGTGTTTGCATGTGTATATGTGTGTATGCATGTGTATATGTGTGTATGCATGTGTGTATGCATGTGTATGCATATGTATGTGTGTGTCTGTGTGTATGTTGCTGCTGATTAGCAGGTTCTCATTGTCCACGCTGGCTTGGAACTGGTGGGCCTCCTACTTCTACTTCCTGATTTCTGGATTACAGACATGCACCATGCCTGGTTATTTTCTGTTTTACTTTTTGTTTTTATAAGTAACAAAACTTCCTCTTGCATTTTGGTTTTCAGATTTTTTTTTTTTAAGTAATAAGACTTGTGTTTTACAGGTTTTTTTTTTTCTTACTTGTTCATTTATTTCTTTATAGACGGGGACTCCTATAGCCCACACTGACCTCAAACTCATGATTCTCCTGCCCCTGCCTTTCAGGTACTAGGACTGCTGGCTGTGCCACAATGCTCAGTTTTTCCCTTTCATAAACATTTTGGTGATTCTTGGTTATCTCCAACCTATCTCAATATACTGTAGAGTACCTTCCTTAGCATGTGCAAGGCCTGAGTTTAATCCTTGCACATGCGCCCCCCTCAACCCCAAGCCTGTGTGAGGGGCTTGAGGTATTCAAACAATAGATGGGGGGGGGTGGTAATGGTGGTATTTTTCACTGTTGCTGCATTTGTTTTGGTTTTGGGTTTTGTTTTGTTTTAATTCTTGCAATACAGTCTTGCTATGCACCCCAAGTGTATATTATAGGCATGGGCCACACCCATGTGAGCAAGAAGATATTTTGGCATTTGCTTGTAAACATGAAATCATAGAGGGCTTTGGTTTTGATCCTGTCAAGGTTGGATGTAACTGCTTACTTCTGTAATCCTTTGTACTCTGGAGGATGAGGCAGGAGATCAGGGCCTTCCTAGATGACATAACTGACTTAGAATTAGCAATAGCCCCTGCTAAAACAAACAAACAAAAAATATGCTCAGTGCTTGTCTTAGTTAAGGTTTTACTGCTATGAATAGTCACCATGACCAATGCAACTCTTATAAGGACAGCATTTAATTGGGGCTGGCTCACAGGTTCAGAGGTTCAGTCCATTATCATCAAGGTGGGAGCATGGCAGCATCCAGGCAGGCATGGTAGAGCTGAGAGTCCTACATCTTCATCTGAAGGCTGCTAGTAGAGTATTGACTTCCAGGCTTAGGACAGGATCTTAAAACTCACACCTACAGTGATACACCTACTCTAACAAGGCCACACCTCTAAAGAGTGTCACTCCCTTGGCCAACCATATTCAAACCCTGACAGTGGTACAATTGTTTCCTAACTTATACAAGGCCCTAGGTTTATTTAGTACTACCCAAAACAAACTAAAACACTCCCCCTCTCCCAAACCTTGGGCAAGTTACTGATAGGATTTTCTTGTTACAAAACAAGGGCTCACACTGGTTTTATACAAAGGTGAACAAATAAATCTTAGCCTTTAAATATTACGCTGCTTTTAAATGATAGAAGACACCAGTCTCAAGGAGAGTTGCCCTTCCTTTACCTTCTATAGCTTAGAGCCACTGTGCATTCAAACCAATATCCTTAAGCCTCTGTGTATTTTACTTTTGTTTTTGATTTTGAGTTTCACATTGCCCAGAAGAGCCTAAAATTCTGGAGGTAGCTGAAGATAACCTTGAACTATTGATTTTCCTGCCTTTGCCTCTCAAATGCTTGGATTATTGGCATGAGCCACTGTGATGCTCAGAATAAGAATAACTCCCGGAGCACCATATGCCTGAATGCTTGGTTATCAAGGGGTGGCACTAGCTGAGAAGGATTAGGAGGTGTGGCCTTGTTTGGGAAGTGGGGTGTTCTTTGAGGAAGTATGTCACTGGGGTGGGCTTTGGGGTTTCAAAAGGCCAAGCCAGTCCCAGTGTCTCTTCCTGCTGCCTATGGAATCAGATGTAGAACTCTCAACTACGTATTCAGCACCATGTCTGCCTGCAGACTTCCATTCTCTTCATCAGGATAATAATCCTTCCTGTCTAGATGATCATGGACTGAACCTCTGAAACTGTAAGCAAGCCCCAAGTAAATGCTTTCCCTTGTAAGAGTTGCTGTGGTCATGATATCTCTTCACAGCAAGAGAGCTCTAACTATGATAGCCACCATGTCTGACCCCAAGATACAACCTATAACGAAGAATAAAGATATTCTAGGAGGCAACTTTCCATGATACACCACCAACTTTTGATGGCCCAAAGGCACTTAAAATTATTTAGTTGTGTACATGTACACCACAATGTGCTTCTGGAGGTCAGAGGACACATATTTGGAGACAATTCTCTTTATATGGGTCCCAGGTACTGAATTCAGGTCACCAGGCTTGCACACCAAGTACTTTACCCATTGAACCATCCTATTGCCCCCCATCCAGACCCCCAACGCATTTTCTCCCCAATTCAGTCCTTTGGTTTCCTCTAGACATTGTCTTAGTTTTAAGGTTATTTTTTGGTTGTTATTTTGTCTCATTTTGAGATAAGAGTTTTATTGTATAGCTCTGCCTGGCCTGGAACTCACAAAAGCTGCTTTTGCAAAAGACATAGCACAGTGCTCAGGGAAAGAATTCTAGGCAAACCTTCCTTCAGCTCTCTAGTTGTGACTGTGTGCCCTGTAACTTTTTTCATCTTAGCCTCTTTATTTGGAATCATATTATTTTATCATGTAGATATGGTTAAATATATGAATGAATAACTTAAAACTTGAAGAGAGCAGTTCCAAGCACACAGTAATGGTCAAAAATATAATTGAAAGAATCTCTTAGGAGACAATCCTCTAAGCATACCTATTAGTGATTGTTTAGCTGGTTACATGCCAGTCCAGAATTATGTTCATTAGGTTGAGGTGAGGAGAGCGTAGTGATTTGGATAAGAATAACCCCTTGTGACCCAGCGAGAGACTTATGCACCTTCCAGTTTCCATCTGTGCTGGGAACGGAGCCTCAGCTCTGGATCCAAACCCAAACAGCCCACATTCCAGGTGTAGCTCCGCTTGCTAGGTATTCTGACACATCCAGGATCACAGGATCACAGGCTCACAGGAAGGACAGGCTGCAGTCAGAGACAGGGAGGCCAGTTAACTCCAGAGATAACCAGATGTCAAGAGGCAAGTGTAAGAACAAAAGCACCAGAAACCAATGTGACTTGGCAACATCAGAACCCAGGTCTGGATAACCCAACACACCTATAAAGCAAGATTCAGACCTAAATTCTCATTTCATAAAGATGATAGAGGACTTTAAGAAGAACATAAAATAAAAACAAAAACAAAACAACAACAACAAAAAAAAACAAACCTCCCTTAAAGAAAAACAGGAGAACATTAGTAAACAAGAAATAGCCCTTGAAGAGGAAACACACAAATCCCTTAAAGAAATACAGGAGAACACAATCAAACAGGTGAAGGAATTGAACAAAACCATCCAGGATCAAAAAATGGAAATACAAACATTAAGGAAAACACAAAGGGAGATAGCCCTGGAGATGGAAAAACTAGGAAGGAGAAAAGAAGTCACAGATGTAAACATAACCAACAGAATACAGAAGATAGAAGAGAGAATCTCAGTGGTAGAAGATACCATAAAAATCATCAACACAACAGTCAAGGAAAATAAAAAATCAAAAAGCTCCTATCTCAAAACCTTCAAGAAATCCAGGACACAATGAAAAGACTGAACCTGAGAATAATAGATATAGAAGAGAGTGAAGATTCCCAACTCAAGGGCCAGTAAACATCTACAACATAATTATAGAAGAAAACTTCCCTAACCTAAAGAAAGAAATGCCCATAAACATACAAGGAGCCTACAGAACACCAAACAGATGGGATCAGAAAAGAAATTCCTCTTGTCACATAATATTATTAAAACAACAAATGCACAGAACAAAGAAAGAATATTAAAAGCAGTAAGGGAAAACAGTCCAGTAATATTACAAAGGCAGACCTATCAGAATTACACCAGATTTCTCAACAGAGACTCTAAAAGCCAGAAGATCCTGGGTAAATGTCATACAGAACCTAAGAGAACAAAAATGCCAGCCCAGGCTACTATACCCAGCAAAACTCGCAATTACCATACATGGAAAAAACAAGGTATTCCAAGACAAAGCCAAACTTAAACAATACCTTTCCATTAATATCTTTCCAGCCCTACAGAGGATAATAGAAGGAAAAGTCCAACACAAAGAGGGAAACTACATCCAAGAAAAAGCAAGAAATTAATCTTTTCAGAACAAACTCAAAAGAAGAGAAACACACAAACATAATTCCACTTATAACAACAAAAATAACAGGAACCAACAGTCATTGGTCCCTAATATCTCTCAACATTAATGGACTCAATTCCCCAATAAAAAGATAAAGGCTAACAGACTAGATACATAAACAGGACCCAGCATTTTGCTGCATACAGGAAACACACCTCAGTGATAAAGACAGACATTACCTCAAAGTAAAAGGAAAACAATTCCAAGCAAATGGTCCCAAGAAACAAGTTGGAGTAGCCATTCTAATATCCAACAAAACAGACTTTCAAATAAAAGGTATCAAAAATGATGGAGAAGAACACTACATATTCATCAAGGGAAAAACCCACCAAGAGGAACTCTTAATTCTGAACATCTGTGCCTCAAATGCAAGGCATTTGAGAAAGAAACTCAAAACACACATTGAACCTCACACAATAATAGTAGATTTCAACACTAAAGGAAAGATCATGGAAACAGAAGCTAAACATAGATACAGTGAAACTAAAAGAAGTTATGAACCAAATGGACTTAATAGATATCTACAGAACATTTCACCCTAAAACAGAAGAATATACCTTCTTCTCAGCACCTCAGGGTACCTTTTCAAAAACTGACTATATACTCAGACATAAAACAAACCTCATCAGATCCAGAACATTAAATTAATGCCATGTATTCTATCGGACCACCATGGACTAAGGCTGGTCTTCAATAGCAACAAAAACAACAGAAGCTGGAGAGATGACTCAGCGGTTAAGAGCACCCGACTACTCTTCCAGAGGTCCTGAGTTCAATTCCCAGCAACAACATGGTGGCTCACAACCATCTGTAAAGAGATCCGATGCCCTCTTCTGGTGTATCTGAAGACAGTTACAGTGTACTTATATATAATAAATGAATAAATCTTAAAAAAAAAAAAAACAACAGAAGCCCACATACGCATGGAAGCTGAACAACTATCTACTCAATGATAACTTGGTCAGGGAAGAAATAAAGAAATAAAAGACTTTTCAGAATTCAATGAAAATGAAGGCACAACATATCCAAACTAACAGGACACAAGGAAAGCAGTGTTAAGAGGCAAACTCATGCTTCCATAAAAAAAGAAAAATTGGAGAGATCATACACTAGCAGCTTAGCAGCTCATCTGAAAGCTCTAGAACAAAAAGAAACAAATACACCCAAGAGGAGTACATGGCAGGAAATAACCAAACTCAGCTGAAACCAACCAGGTAGAAACAAAGAGCACTTACACAAAGAATCAACAAAACTAGGAGTTGGTTCTTTAAGAAAATTAACAAGATAGATAAACCCTTAGCCAGACTTACCAGAGGGCACAGAGATAATATCCAAAGTAATAAAACCAGGAACGAAAAGGAGACATAACAACAGAAACAGGAAGTTAAAAAAAAAATCAGACCCTACAACAAAAGTCTATACTCAACAAAACTGGAAAACCTGGATGAAATGGATGATTTTCTAGACAGATACCAGTTGCCAAAGTTAAATAAAGATCAAATAAACTATCTAAACAGCCCCATGGAAGGAAGTAGAAGTCTTCCAACCAAACACAGCACAGGGCCAGATGATTTTAGTGCAGAATTCTACCAGACCTTCAAAGAAGATCTAATTCCAATATGTTTTAAACTATTCCATAAAACAGTAACAGAAAGAACACTACCCATTGCTCTTCATGAAGCCACAGTTACACTGATCTCTAAACCATAAAAAAACCCAATGAAGAAAGAGAGCTACAGATCAATTCCCCTTATGAATATTGATGCAAAGATACTCAATAAAATTCTCACAAACCAAATCCAAGAACACATCAAAACAATCATCCACCATGATCAATAGGCTCCCTCCCAAGGATGCAGGGTTGGTTCAATGTAGGGAAATCCATCAATGTAATCCACTATATAAACAAACTCAAAGGAAAGAACCATATCATCATCTTACCAGATGCTGAAAAAGCCTCTGACAAATACAACACCCATTCATGTTAAAAGTATTGGAGCGATCAGGAATTCAAGATTCATACTTAAATATAATAAAAACAATATACAGCAAACCAATAGCCAACATCAAACTAAATGGAGAGAAACTCAAAGCAATCCCATTAAAATCAGGACAAGGCTGCCCACTCTTTCCTTACCTATTCAATATAGTACTCAAAGTCCTAGCCAGAGTAATTAGACAACAAAAGCAAATCAATGGGATACAAATTGGAAAGGAGAAAGTCAAGGTACCACTATTTGCAGATATGATAGTATACATAAGTGACCATAAGAATTCTACCACAGAGTTCTTAGAGCTGATAAACAACTTCAGCAAACTGGTTGCATATAAAATTAACTCTAACAAATCAGTAGCCTTCCTCTACTCAAAGAATAAAAGGGCTGAGAAAGAAATTAGAGAAGCAACGCCCTTCAAAATAGTCACAAATAATATAAAATCCGAAGCAAGTGAAAGATCTGTATGACAAGAACTTCAAATCCCTGAAGAAAGAAATCAGAGAAGACCTCAGAAGATTGCAAGATCTCCCATGCTCACGGATTGGCAGGATTAATATAGTAAAAATGACCATCTTACTGAAAGCAATCTACAAATTCAATGCAATCCCCATCAAAGTTCCAACTCAATTTTCCATAGAGTTAGAAAGAGTAATTCTCAAATTCATTTGGGATAACAAAATCCCAGGATATCAAAAACTATTCTCAACAATAAAAGAACTTCTGGAGAAATCACCATCCCTGACCTCAAGCTGTATTACAAAGCAGTAGTAATAAATAAACAAACAAGCAAGCAAGCAAACAAACAAACAAATAACCCTCCATGGTATTGATACAGAAACAGGCAGGTAGATCAATGGAATAGAATTGAAGACCCAGAAATGAGCCCACTCACCTATGGTCACTTCATCTTTGACAAAGGAGCCAAAACCATCCAGTAGAAAAAAGATAGTATTTTCAGCAAATGGTGCTGGTTCAACTGGAGGTCAGCATGTAGAAGAATGCAAATTGATCCATTCTTATCTCCTTGTATAAAGCTCAAGTTAAGTGGATCAAGGACCTTCACATATGCTGAATATTCACCAGATATGCTGAGTCTAATTGAAGAGAAAATGGGGAAGAGACTCAAATACTTGGGACATAGGGGAAATTTTCCTGAACAGAACACCAATGGCTTATGCTCTAAGATCAAGAATCGACAAATGGGATCTCATAAAACTGCAAAGCTTCTGTAAGACAAAGGACACTGTCAATAGGACAAAATGGCAACCCACAGATTGGGAAAAGATCTTTACTAACCCTACATCTGATAGAGGGCTAATATCCAAAACATACAAAGAACTCAAGAAACTAGACTGCAGAGAACCAAACAACCCTATTAATAAATGGGGTACAGAGCTAAACAGAGAATTCTCAACTGAAGAATATGCAATGGCTAAGAAGCACCTAAAAAATGTTTAAAATCCTTAGTCATCAGGGAAATGCAAATCAAAACAATCCTGAGATTTCACCTCACATCAGTGAGAATGGCTAAGATCAAAAACTCAGGTGACAGCAGATGCTGGTGAGGATGTGGAGAAAGAGGAACACTCCTCCATTGTTGGTGGGATTGTAGACTGGTAAAACCATTCTGGAAATCAGTCTGGAGGTTCCTTGGAAAATTGGACATTGAATTACCTGAGGATCCAGCTATACCTCTCCTGTGTATATACCCAAAAGATGCCCCAACATATAACAAAGACACATGCTCCACTATGTTCATAGCAGCCTTATTTATAATATCCAGAAGCTGAAAAGAACTTAGATGTCCCTCAGCTGAGGAATTGATACAGAAAATGTGGTATATCTACATAATGGAGTACTACTCAGCCATTAAAAACAATGACTTCATGAAATTCTTAGGCAAATGGATGGGACTAGAGAATAACCTGAGTGAGGTAACCCAGTCACAAGAAAATACATTGTATGTACTCACTAATAAGTGGATATTAGCCAAAAAGAAGCTCGGAATACCAAGATACAACTCACAGACCATATGAAACTCAAGAAGAAAGACGATCATATCAAAGTGTGGGTGCCACAGTACTAATCAGTAGGGGGAAAGAGAAAATCTTTGGGAAGTAGAGGAGGAGAGGAAAAATGGGGCATGATTAGGTATGGGAGTAGACAGGCAAGATGTACAGAGGGTCAGGAAATTGAACAGAGGTGGGTACCAATGGAAGATGGGGAACTGGGGGTAGCCACCAGAAAGTCCCAGATGTCAGAAAAGCAGAGGCTCCCGGGACCCAATGGGAATGAAACTAGCTGAAATACCCAACAAAGGGGAGAGAGAACCTATAGAGACCATATCCAGAGGTTAGGCACAGCCCCCAGTTGAGGGATGGAACCACCCACCCTTCACAAAATTTTAACCTAGAATTGTTTCTGTCTAAAGGAAATACATGGACAAAGAGTGGAGCAGGGATGGAAGGAAAGGCCATCCAGAGACTGCCCCACCTGGGGTTCCATCCCATCTGCAGCCACCAAATCCAGACACTTGCTGATACCAAGAAGTGCTTGCTGACAGGAGCCTGATATGGATGTTTCCCGAGAGGCTCTGTCAGAGCTTTACCAATACAGATGAGGATGCTTGCAGCCAACCATCTGAGCATGGGAACTCCAATGGAAGAGTTAGGGGAAGGACTGAAGGAGCTGAAGGGGTTTTCAACCCCATAGGAAGAATAACAATATCAACCAGCCAGACTCCCCAGAGTTCCCAGGGACTAAACCATCAACCAAGGAATACACATGAAGGGTCCCATGGCTCCAACTGCATATGTAGCAGAGGATGGCCTTGTCTAGCATCAATGGGAGGGGAAGCCCTTCATCCTGTGAACTTGATGCCCCAGCGTAGAGGAATGCTAGGGTTGTGGGGTGGGAATGGATGGGTAGATGAGGAAGAACCCTCGTCTGAGGCAGGGGGAGGGGGTAGAATGGGGGGGGGTTGGAGGGGAAACTGGGAAGGGAGATAAGATCTGAAATGTAAATAAACAAAATAACCAATAAAATTTAAAAAAATACTCCTTTGCCCATTGGCTCATATATTTGAATGTTTGGTTCCCAGTTGGTGAACTATTTGGGAAGGATTAGGAGGTGTGGTCTTGTTAGAGGAGGTGTGGTCTTGTTAGAGGAGGTGTGTCACTGGGAGTAGGCTTTGAGATTTCAAAAGCTCAAGCCAGGCTCAGCCTTGCTTTCTCTGCCTGTAACTTTCAGACCAGATGTGTACTCTCAGCCACTGTTCCAGTGCTGTGCTTGCCTGTTTGCCTGCCTGCCTGCCTGCCTGCTGTTATGCTCCTCACCATCGTGGTCCTGGACTTAACCTCTGAAATGGTAAGCAAGCTCCAATTAAATGCTAACTTTTAAAATTTGCCTTGGTCACGGTGTTTTTTTCACAGTGATAGTTAACAATAACTAAGACAGAAGTTGGTACCAGGAGTGGGATATTGCTGTGACAGGTCATATTGGAGAAATATGGAAGACCCTGGGACACAGGACTGGAAAAGTGGTTGAATATTGTAAGCAGGGCTTATTGGGCTATCCTAGTAGGAACATGAAAGGCTATAGGTTTCAAGAAGTTTCAGAGAAGAATATTAGAGACCATTATTTTGATATTTTTGGCAGCAAGTATGTCTGCTCTTTGCCCTTGCCCAAAAACATCTGCCTAAAAGTTTGGACTAATGTCATCGGCAGTGGACATTTCAAGACAGCCTAGTATTGACTATGTCATGTGGTTATTAATGATCACTCTTACACAGATCTACAGTGAAAAGGTTAAGTAGGGCAAAAAGATAAACAAAATGTACAGTTTGAAGAGAAAACGGACACCAGGAAATGTAGTGTTAGAGCCCAGTCCTGTGTTCAAGTAGATAAGAAATTTAAAGAAAGGCCCAGGGCTACATGGAATCAGGGAAGTGTAGCCCTCGTGGTAAGCTGCCACTCTTGGAAACAACTTCTGTCTTAGGTGGGGTTACAAAACCCACGATAAGGAACTTTTAAAAGAAAGCATTTAACTGGGGGCTTGCTTCAGTTTCACAGGGTGAGTCCATGACTATCATAGCAGGGATCATTGTGGCAAGCAGGCGGGCATGGTGCTGGAGAAGTAGCCAAGAGCTCACGTCTGATGTATGTGTTATGTTGAAGAGTTGGATACAGGAGGATCAGAGAGCCAGCCAGTCCAAGGGAGAGAGACGTGTTGTACTCAGCAATGTGAAAGGAATGGGAGAGATACAGAAACATCTAATAAGCTTTTAGATATTGGGCCACAGACAAGCCAGATTTGGAACTTGCCCTGCTGGTTTTTAGTTTTGGTTTGGTACAACATTTCCTTATTTTCCCCTTTCATCCATTTTGAAATGGTAATATATACCATGTGCCATGTGTATGTTGGGAACGTGTGATCTGCTTTTTGATTTTACAGGGGCTTACACATAAGAGATTGCCTTGGGACTCAGAAGAGATCTTAAGCTTTTAAACAGTGCTGAGACTATGAAGGACTATGGGGACTTTTGAAGTTGGACTAAATACATTTTTCATTATGATATGGCCAAGAGTCTATGGGGGTCAGGGAGTGGAATGTGATGATCTGAATGAGAATCATTCAAAGGCTCATATATTTGAATGTTTGTTTCCCAACTGGTAGACTAGTTAGGGAGAATTAGGTGTGGCCTTGCTGAAGTAGGCATGTCGCTGAGGATGAGCTCTGAGGTTTCTTTTTTTTTCTTTTTCTTTTCTTTTTTTTTTTTTTTTTTGGTTCTTTTTTTCGGAGCTGGGGACCGAACCCCGGGCCTTGCGCTTCCTAGGTAAGCGCTCTACCACTGAGCTAAATCCCCAGCCCCAGCTCTGAGGTTTCTAAAGCCCAAGCTAGGCCCAGTCTTTGCAGCCCCTCTCTGCCTGCAATTTTCAGATGAGATGTGAACTTGCAGCTACTGCGCGTTGCCTGCCTGTCTGCCTGCCACCATGCTCCCCACCATGATGATTATGGACCAACCTTCAGAAACTGTAAGCAAGCTCTCAATTAAATGCTTTCTTTTAAAAGTTGCCTTGGTTAAGCCAGGCATGGTGGCACATGTCTTTAATTCTGGCACTTGGCAGGCAAAAGTAGGCCAATCTCTTTTGGAGGCCAACATGATCTACACAGCAGGCGTCAGGACAGCCAGGACTACACAGAGAGACGCTCTTTCAAACAAACAAAACGTTGCCTTGGCCATGTGTTTTGTCAGTGCAGTAGTAACCTTACCTAAGACAAAGAAAGACCAACACTAGTAGTGGGTGGTACTAGCCCCTGAGCTAAGGTCTTAGACTCTATAAAACATGAGAAAGCTAGCTGGTCACAGGCATTCACTCATTTCCTTCTGCTTCCTGACTTCGAGTGCCATGTTAACAAGGAACTTCAAGCTTCTGCCTCCATAATTCCTACCATGATGGACTGTGTCTTGATAAATCGCACCTCTCAAGAAATAGTAACAATAATTTAAGAGGCTGGCGAGATGGTCCGGTGGTTAACAGCATGGAATGCTCTTCTTGGGAACTCAGATTCAATTCCCAGCACCCATACGGTGGCTCACAACCACATATAACTCAAGCTCCAGGGGTCTGACACCCTCTTCTGACCTCTGTGGTCACCTGGCATGCAAGGGGTGCACAGACATACATGCAGGCAAAACGCCCATACATATAATACAAATTTAAAAAGTTATTTAAGCCACTATCATTCTGTATTTCCACCAGACTGAACAGTATTCTCCCCAGCATTAGTTACCCATGAGCCATTCTGCCTCCATCTTGGGTTTAAAAGCCATTTTAGAGTAAAGACAAACTAGGTTTAGTTCTGTTTATGATTAAACCTCTGTTTCTTAAAGACTGGGCTGTGCCCCACATGTATCCTTAACACAAATGGCTCTGTGCTGCCTGTTCCAGGAAATGGCAACTGTATCTATGTTTCAGAAGGTTATTTTGACCATCTAGAACTACCTTGTAACCACTACCTGTCGCTGTGACTACCTTGTTATAAGCACCTAGCAACCATGTCTGTTTCAGGATGTTATTATGAATAATTTAATGTGTTTATGTTCTGCTTCTGTAACCCTGCCTATTTGCCTGTCCAATCCCCCACTTGGAAATCTCCTACCCTTGATCTTTAAAAAGTCCTGTCTTCCTCAAGCCCAGTAATGATCTCTTGAACCCCACATTCAGGGGGAGATATCCCATGTACATGAATAAAAAGGCTTGCTTTAATCAATTGCTTGCTTTACTTGGCCTTGATGGTTTGGGTCAGTGTTCTTTCTCCTAGAACCTTTAGGAAACAGCGCTATAATGAAAAACCATGGCAAACCTAAGCGAATAGTTTAAAATGTTTAGGAATGTATGAACTTTTTCCCCTAAGTGCTATAGAATGCTGTTATCTGGGCATGATGTGGCCAGTGCATGTAGAAATCAGAGCAGCCATGGTTAATCCATAGGACCCTCACAACCCACCAAGAGGCCACTAACATCCCCTGTAGAAAGGGAAGGAAGCCTCATGAGACAGGACATGGGACACAGGACATACTTGTTGGGGGAGGCTTTTGTTCCTCCCAACAAGTACCTTATAGCAGCCTGTAAGCTCTTCTGTAAGTAAGCCTAATTCAACTTGTCCCTCCCCCAAGCTAGACTTGGGTAGAATATTATTATTGGTCTGTTGTATATTTGAAATTAATAGAAGCAACATGGGATCCTTTCTGTGGCAAATAGAAGTTTGTTCAAATTCCCCAGGAAAAGTCATGCACCTCTGAAATAATAATCCCCTGAGAAAATGATCTGTAACTGTAAAGACACTGTAAAAGTATAGTTAACCCCTGCTCCTACAGTGCTGGACTGAAGGACCCAAGGCTTTATACATGCTAGTCATCACAGAAGACAACAGCATATACACATACACGTGTCAGGATAGCATGTCAAACTCTCCGTTATAATTGCTTTATTACAGAGGAACACCAGAGTGAACTTTCGAAATAAATAACTTTTGCTATGGTTAAATAGAGAAAATATATTCAGGGAGTATAATATACATCAATTTGTGGTACTTCTCCAAAGATCACCAATGTACAAATTATTTTGTAAAGTTGTTTCTCACATAGAGGATTTAAAATGCAAAGGAAAATGGAACTTTATATTTGAAATTAATAGAAGCGACATGGCTCCAAATACTGAAAATGTAAGACAAGTTTCTTAGGTATTCCAGGCATAAATATTAGCTGTAAGGACCGAGTGTGTTTCAGTAATGAGACCTAACAGAGTAAATCTGTAAACATATCTCTTTGACAAGTATATGCAAACCATTTTTGATCACAGATCTACTAAAACTCTCTGAATGTAAACCTCAAACACATTGTGAAAGAAATTCTAAGTTACAACAATACAAAAGCAACAATTGTCAACAAAGTTATTTGGTTTAAAAAATGTAGAGTAAAAGTCAAATACCTTAAAGCTGTTTAATAGAGACCTTTTCTTTCTTTCTTTCTTTCTTTCTTTTTCTTTCTTTCCTTCTCGTTCTTTCCTTCCTTTTCTCTCCTTTCCCCTCTCTCTTTCGTGTGTTTGTGTGTGTGTGTGTGTGTGTGTGTGTGTGTGTGTGTGTGTCTGCATGTGCACACATACCATAGTACAAGTGTGGAAGTCAGAGAGAGTCTGCAGGAGTCACCCTTGAGGCTTCCATGAGTTTGCACTCAAGGTGCCCAGCTAGCTATCAGGTTGCCAGGTTTGGATGGTGAGAGGGTGGCTGTCCCCACCAAGCCATCTCAGTAGCTAGTACTTCTTAATATAATGTACTGCGTTTAATTTTTAACAGATTTTTATATAATTAGGATACTGAACTAGAGCTCTAAAAAGAAAAATGCAGATGAAAATAGCTATATAGAAATAATGGTATAAATATGGATTTATACAAAATGTACTATACTTCAAATATGTAAGGCTTAACATGAGTTTTTGTGGATTCTGAGTGTTCCACACCATAATTTTTAGAGTACTCTCAAGCCATTCAAAATCTAGAACTTCTAAAATGGTTTTACTTCTCTTTTTTAAAAAAACAAAAAACAAAAAGCATTTATTTATTTTCCTTAGACAGGGTCTCATGTAGCCCGGTCCATGCTGGTTTTACCCCTTCCCAAGGGCTGGGATCACAGGCATTTACCACAACACCTGGCTTTGTGTAAGCCGATTAAACAAATATGGATAACAATCTCAAGTCAACTGGTCTGTGCTGTTGTATTCAAAAACAATGGAACATTCTTTGAGTTATCTTTTAAGCGTCTTTTAGCTATCTTTTGAACGGCTGTGGAATCTTCATAAGTTTTACCTTTTGAGATTTCAGACTGCTGTAATTTGAACAAGTATCAACCAGGAATTGGCTCAGGCTTAAACAGAAGTCACAAGAAAGACACCGATGTCAAAACAGCTTAAGTCTGGCCTATTCAATTACAGAGTCACGATTACTTTTTATGTGAAAAGTGCTTTAGGATAAAAATATTCTTGTAAAGGATATTATCGACAGTATTTAATACCTAAGTAGAATTTTTGCATTGGTTCCGTTTTACCAACATCTTTCGGAAAGTACCCCTCGCTACCGCGTGAACCAGGTACAGGCTATGCAAAGGCGACATTGCACACAGTGAGTGAGTTGTGGATGAGCCCTTAAATCGAGATAAAACATTTATTAACCAAAGCTAGGGCAATTTTATTCCTTGCACATGCCGGAAGTAACTAACACCGGTTCGCATTTCTACAAGCCTTGAAGAGTTTTAAGCACGATGAGCCGTGACGACTTGGAGCAGGGCTCTGTGGCTCTGCTGGAAGTTGCTGTTCACCAACTGTTTTTATGATGGTAGCTCCGGGATCTGGAGTGTGACCGGAAGTGAGAATGTTTCGTTGTCTGTGTCTTCGACCCCGAACTGGCGTACCCTCTGGGAGACTTGCATGGGGATCTTGCTATGGAGTCACAGTGCCGTCCGTGCGATCTGGGTTTTGCTCCCGAGACAGTCTGCTTTTGAGGCGAGCGTGACTGTGACTTTTCCATCGATTTGGACCTTTTCGGTAGCGACTTGGATCTTGATCGTCCTCTAGATCCAGAATTCCTTCGTGGTGTTCTTGACTGCCTCGCTGAGGTAGACTGCCTGGGTAGTGATTTGGAACGAGATTTAGACTGACTGTAAGAAGATCGCCTGTGTCGAGACCTGAAAGCATGCACACCATTAGAGCATGTACCGTATTCAAGACCGCAGGGTAAGACAGCACTTCCTGATGTGCTCTATGACACTCAACGTGTGCTGTGGTTTGAATATGAAATATACCCCACAGGGGGTGTCAAGATGGCTAAAACCACTTGCTGCTCTTCCCAGAGGATCTGGGTTTCCAGAGGATCCTAGCGGCCACATGGTCGGTCACACAGTTCCAGAGAATCTGGCATCTTTTGGCCTTTGAAAGTATTGCATACACTTGAGTCACAGACATACATACAGGTAAAAGATCCATACGGATAAAATGGGGGGAAATCCTCCCCAGACTCAAGTACTGAGGGCCTGGTGGCCAGCTTAGGGGACTTGGCGGGTGTGACTAGATCCTCAGGGCTCTGACCGAACCAGTGGATTAACTCCTTGATGGACTCTTAGGATATGGCATTATCAGGAGGAGGTAAAAGGTAGGGGGTGAGGCCTTCTTAGAGAAAGTGGGTCACTGGGGCTGCTTCGAAAGCTGCTGCTTCTTTCTTTCACCAGTTTGCTGGTGGTGCTCACCTTTGATCCGGGCACTCGGCAGGCAGAGGCAGAGGATCTCTGACACCAAGGCTAGTCTGGTCTACAGACCAGGTGCCAGGACAGTTAGAAACCCTATCAAAGAAAACTGAAAAAGAAAGGAAGAAAGAAAGAAAGAAAGAAAGAAAGAAAGAAAGAAAGAAAGAAAGAAAGAAAGAAAGAGAAAGAAAGGAAGAGAGAGAGAAAGAAAGAAAGGAAGAGAGAGATAGAGAGAAAGAAAGAAAGAAAGAAAGAAGGAAAGAAGGAGGGAGGAAGGGAGGGAGGGAGGGAAGGAGGAAGGGAGAAGCTCTTTTTGTTTGTTTTTGTTTCCTATCACCTATTCTCTCCCCCAGCTTACTGTCTGCCATGAATCGAGCAGCTCTCACTATAAACTCTCCGTGCGCGATAGTGGCCTCACCTCAGGCCCACAGCGATGGATCCAGCCTTTTATGGACTGGAGCCTCTGGAGCTGAGCAAGATAAATCTTTCCTGCCTAAGTTCATCATATGATGTGATGTCTGATTAGCACATCGTGTTTTAATTAGTGGTTTATTCATGATACTTTTTTTTTTTTTTTTTTTTTTTTTTTTGGGCAGCAATAGGGCCAGAACCCAGGTCTGTGTGCTTGCTCCATGAATGCTCGACCAGCAAACTATATTTCTGGCCCTAAAATAAATAATTCTAACTTTACCATTCATACTGTTGGTTCAGACATAACAAGTCTGTAATATCTATTATACTAGAATATACGGTTCTATATTGTACACCTTAGTTCGGCAAAAAGCCCTGTATATTTAGACTAGATTAAGCATATTCACATTCATATTCATCCTCTCTCCCTCTCCCTCTCCCTCTCCCTCTCCCTCTCTCTCTCCCTCCCTCTCCCTCTCCCTCTCAAATGTCTTTTTGAGACAGTGTCTAATTTGTGACTCGCCTGTTCACCCTCCAAGTGCTGGAATTACTGGCATGCACCCAACACCCAGCTGGGTTAAACAACTGCTAGCAAGTATAAAAATCGGAAGAAAATAAATATAAATAGGAAGAAAAGTTTACGGTTCGTAAATAATGCCTGTAAGAGCAGTGACTGCTTATGATCCCGCATGATAGTGACAGCATTCTAAGAGGCCGAGGCAGGGGGATCTCAAGTTCCAGGCTTACAGACTGATGCTCTCTATCAAAAGAAAAACAAAACCTTCCTCACGACGTCTATAATCTGAAGGCATTAGAGAGTGATCAACATAAGCAGGACTTGAGTTATAATCCTCAGAGTTCAAAGTCACCAAAGCAGCAGGGACTTAAGAGAAAAATGCCAGAAATGGGTACATTGCAGACCAATTCCTAAAATGTGCCCACAAATTCTCCTGAAGTAACTGGCTGTCTTTATGTTTAACTGTGTGTGTTTACGTGTGTGTGCATGGATGAGTGTGCATGAGTGTGCATGTGCGTGTCTCAAGAGGAGGGAGGGAGATATATATATATATACACACACATATATATATATATATGTATGTATGTTAGGACAGGGGCTGCATGCATGTGCGAGCATGTAGAGGCTAAAGAAGGGCATCAGACATCTTTGCTATTGCTCAATGGTGATTAACAGTCTCTATATTGTTAGCGCATAGGATACGACTCCAAGAGACCAGTAAAAAGAGAACAGCAATTGAGAAATTCAAGAACTGAACTTAAAATTTAAAAGACATAGTGCTAGGGACAGAAACCCGGGTTGTGACTTCTAAAAGGTTAAATAAAGGTGCCTGGCAACAGCCTAGGTTCCCCCGCCCATGGTACTGGGGATTTAAACAAGGGATCTGTATACACTAGGCAGGTGCTTTAAAAAAATAGGCAGCAGCTATTTTTTTTTTGTAACTTTTATTTTTAAACAGGGTCTCACTAAGTTGCCAAGCATGACAGGCCTTGAGTAGCTAAGATTACAGGGCACATGCACTTGGAGTCAGATGTAGACACTGAGTGTCTTACTCTATGGCTTTCCCCTTTTATTTTTTGAGACAGGGTTTCTCAGTGAATTCCGATCTCAATAACTGGCTGGACTGGCTGGCCAGCAAGCTTCAGGGATATTCCTGCCTGCTTCCTCTAGTGCTGGGGTAGAAGCACAAGCCGGCAAGCTCAGCCTTTGCATGGTACTGGGGAAACCACCTGCCCGGCTCTATAATGCAATCATGTCTTTCTTTTTCCTTTCCCTTCCTTTCTTCTTTTTGTTTGAGTTTTCAGCCTGGGACATTTGTGGCCCTGGCTAGTCTTGACCTCTACATGTAGCTGCTGGTGACCTCAGAGTCCTGAGACCCCTCCCACAACCTTTCCAGATGTTCAGATCATTCATTAAGATCAGAACCACCTTTAAAACTCCACATGCCTGAAAAAGCTAAGGCATTAAACCATAAATATCTAAGAGAAGTTAGGCACGACGATTCAGTTCAATGACTCTTTCAATAGTATCACCATTTAATTTCCACTTTGATTTAGTATTTTCTAGTAAAATAGACACCAATTGCTACGTAGAAAGATAGATAACCTGCAAACGTCTTTTCTTAACAAATTTACTCCCTTCTATATAATGAGCATAGCTGGAACTGGTTCTTAATAATAATAATAATACATTAACAACATATAAGAATAAATTACAGAATAAAAGGCAAAGGTAGGTGGATCTCTGAGTTCAAGGCCACCCTGGTCTTATAGAGCGAGTTCCAGGACATTCAAAGTTTCACAGAGAAACCCTGTCTTGAAAAACAAAACAAACAAGCAAGCAAGAATAAATTGATTTAACTTTAGCTGGCCTCCTCCTTTTCATAAACAGCTCTATCACGTCTTTTGAGTTCACTCCTTTTCAGAAGTCAAAGGAGGAAATTCTGAATTATTGGGTTCCTTTAGGAACATTTCACTTGTCTAAAAGTCCTAAGTTTGTTTGTTGAGTATATATTATTTTATGCATTTATTTAGGGGTAGGGTCTTACTGTGAAGCCCCAGCTGGCCTTGACCTTAAGATCCTGCTCTTTGCATCCTTGACTGCTGGGGCCACGGGACGTGTGGTATCCACCACATCCTGCTTCTGTTTTCACCACACTTGGGGAGGGGAGGTGTCTGTCATCTCTTTTGTGGACGTGTTTTCTTTGGGGAGAAGAAGCTGAGACAGCTCTAGATATGTAGCTCCTGTCTCCCAATACTGGGATTACGGTGTGCGCCACTGTGGTCGGCTTCATGGTATCTGTCTACTTAAAATTAAGTCATAGTCCCCTGATACTTAAAACAAGCAACCACTTAAAAGCACTGGAATATAGCCAATAGCTCCACGTTGGACAACAGTGAGCTAGCTGCGGTGCCCAGCACTTAGGAGGCAGAGGCTGAAGGATCTTTTTGAATTTGAGCCTGACTCGGGTTAAATAGTGTGTTCAAGGCCAGCCTGGATTGCATAGCACTTTAAAGAAGTTAGGGGGCAGTGGTGAACATCTGTAAACCCAGCACTGAGGCATGCCGTGGGTGAAGAACGGTAGATTCCAGTTCAGTGGCCAGCCAGTCTGCTAAATGATAGCTTCAGTTTAAGTGAGAGACTCTGTTACTAAAAACTAAGGTACAGAGACTCAAGATAGACACCTCATAAACTAACCACACACATGCATTCACACCCACATGAATACATGTACACACACATGCATGAACATGTACTTATAACACACACAATCGAAATGACAATAGCAAGACCCTGTCTCAAGACAGAAAGCTTAAAAGGGAGGGGTATATAGTAGGGATATAGGAGAGTGCCTGCTAGGATCGGCCCAGTCCTGAGTTCAACCCCAGTGTTCAGAAAAACAATATATGATAGAGAAAAACATGTCTTTCTACAAAAGACAGTTTATGTATATTAAACGAAATCACCCAAGAACCCGGCCCCTCCACCTCTCCAGTAGTTCTTTAAAACGCTTGCCAGACGGAGTAGAAAATGAGGCCGTCCACGTTTCTTTCCGTACTTACTCTTTCAGGCTATCGGAGCGCCTCCGGTCTCTTCCCCATGAGGAACTCCGGCTTCGAGATCTCCTCTGGCTGGGGCTTCTGGATCTCCTGTGGTCACTCGGGGAGCACAGGTGACGCTCTTTTGACTTCATTTGACCTGGTGCTAGAATATGAAGAACAAGGCTCCTAACAGTTCACTACCTGGAAACCGCGGTAGCTGCCACTCAGTCGGTATCATTTTCTGAAGAACTTTACATAAATGCTATTGTTGCTGACGCTTGTTCGGCTAAGTAAGCAAGGGCTAATGGTCATTTACACTTACTTTTGCGGTCACCTTGCGCAAACTGTATCTCAATTTGCCGGCCACATACCCACTTCCTGTTGAGGTTGTAAAGTGCATCTTCGGCATCACGAACATCTTCAAACGTGATCAGTTGTTAAGGACACTTAGGACATCAGATAGTAGATAAAAATATTCCTAGGATATTATTTACATGTGAAATTAAGTCAATAAGGAAACCAAGTGGTGGCTTTAATATGAGTAACCAAAGAAGCTTTTATATCCTATTATGAAAACAAATGCGCTCTTGTGATTAGAAACATGAATACAAAAATAAACAGTAGACATAATTGGAAGCATGAGAAAACAATTAATCCCAAATTAGCTGGCGTTATAAGAGAATGTTTAGGCTTCCTCCTGCTTTTCAGAATAAGGATCCATCAAGTTTTCCCTGAAAATATCTGCATGCAGAAGCTTTATTCTGCAGGTAAAAGTTCTATGGCATTAAAGTTCACTCATGAAGTTCAAGAGAAATGACTCATAGAACTGCAACAGAAAAAGTAAACTAAGCCAACAGACTACTTTGGTCATTTAAGAATGGGGTCCACTTATAAACAATCCCTTCTGTGTGACTACTTGGGATGTAAGTATAAAGTACTGGGAAAACTGTTTGGGCTCAAAGAAACCAGAGCCAAATGGCTAACAGAGGTAACTATTAACATATCAAAGTGGAGGCTGGTGGCCAGTCTCAGTATCACTGAGTATCAACTGCAGAGTCATCCCGGCTGCCTAGCCTACCCTAAAGTCTCTGGGCTTCCTTTCCTTTCCTTTCCTTTCCTTTCCTTTCCTTTCCTTTCCTTTCCTTTCCTTTCCTTTCCTTTCCTTTCCTTTCCTTTCCCTTTCCTTTCCTTTCCTTTTCCTTCCCTTCCCTCCCCTCCCCCCTCCCCTCCCCTCCCTTTCCCTCCCCTCCCTTCCCCTTTCCTCCTTTCCTTTCCCTTCCCTTCACCCAACCTCTTTCCCCTATATAATCCAGCCATTTTGGCTCCATGCTGCCTTGGTGCTCTTGGCCTCTTGGCTCCTGGTCCATCCCCAGCGACCTCCTCCCTGGCATGGCTCTGTTCAATCCGGACCTTCCAGATGCCTCTGGCTGTTTTCTCTCTCATCTCTACAACCATACCTAGGAACACCAATGTTCATTTTCCATTCAAAAACAATCTGCAAACATCTGGAGTCCTGTATACTGATTTGAAGTGCTGTGCTCAACGCCCTAATCTAAAGCATATGACCGCAAGCCTCACTATAATGGACAGTAGCTGTGTGAAAATGTAAATAGCTTAGTTCGGGAGGGTGTTCACAGATCCCGCCCTCTCTCTCTCTGGGACAGGGTCTCATTTTGTAGCTCTGGCTGGCCCGGAGCTCCTTGTGTGAACCATGCTGTCATTGAACTCATAGAGATCCCTCTGCTTTCCAAATGTTGGGATTAAAGGTATGAGTCATCATGCTGGGCTCTGTTTACTAGTTTCCTTAAAATAGCAAATAAGCAAACAAGGAAACTCAAAAAAACTGCATATAAAAGGGGCCTGGCAATGACTCCAGCAACTCTACACCTTGAACCGCCATCTTTAATTTTTAGGACTTGCAAAGTGCACTTTATAAGAGACGTAGAACCAATAAAAATCCGTCTTGGGTTTGACTCCAGAACGCTATATAAATGTAAGAAAGTTGGTCTCAAAGATTGCTTTGTCCTTTGCTTGAAAAAGGCTTCATTCTTCCAGGTCTCACACCAGTGCCCACCAGCCTTCTTTACTGCTTGAACTTAGATACCTTTTGTCTAGACTGCTTGGCTTACATTTAGCTAACGAGTAGATTCAAACTAGGGAGGCACTCACCAGCTGCTGTGCACTGTCTTAGCTTTTCTGAGATAAAGAAACAAACACATTTAATTAGACAATGTTGATCTCATTCACTCGTGTGTGTGTGTGTGTGTGTGGTGAGTGTGTGTATGTGTGTATATGGTGTGTGTGTGTGGTGTGTGTGTATGTGTGTGTGGTGAGTGTGTGTGTGTGGTGAGTGTGTGTATGTGTGTGTATGGTGAGTGTGTGTATGGTGAGTGTGTGTGGTGAGTGTGTATGTGTGTGTGGTGTGTGTATGGTGAGTGTGTGTGTGAGGTGAGTGTGTGTGTATGTGTGTGTATGGTGAGTGTGTATGTGTGTGTGGTGTGTGTGTGGTGAGTGTGTGTGTGTATATGCCCAGTGTGCAGTACATTTGTGTGCACATATAAAGTAAAGGATATTGAACATAAGCGAATCCTCTGGGGCGGCGACTGTAGAAGTCCAGCGGGATATAAACGTCTACTATGGGGCCGTATCGGCCAAACTCACGGCGTAAGTCCTCGGGCCTGGAGCATTATAGAAGCAAGGCAAAGAAATATAAAAAGCTGGAATAAATACTTTGTCTACAGAAATCCAATTGAAACGTTCAAACAAAGTGTATGTTTGGGTCAGTGTGGGGCAAAGCTCAATGGGCAAGGGTATATGAGGCTGTAGCCGGCATTTGGCTACTTGGAGGGTTCTCTTTCCTTCCACCCTTCTCTGCCCTTTCAATCCACTAACACTAGATAAGAGAGAAGAAAGGATAGAGGGGAAAGAGAAGAGATCCCTGAATAAAGTCAGGAGTCAGGAAGGGGGCGGGGCGACATTATTGTTAGACGAATTAATGATTAGAAACATCCAGATCCTTGGCACAAATATGATCTTAGCTATCAGGATATCTATTTTCTTCTTAATCTTGTCCTTCTTTGTGCACAGCTACTTAGCAAACTTCCACCACCAACAAACAGCCCACAACCCACCGCACCCCTCAGTGCCCTGGGATCCTCTGAAAAGTCCCCAGAATCCCAAACGGCAGACAATGGCAGAAGCTCTCTGCAGCTGGTAAAATCACGCCTCAGCTAGAGCACGAGGCAAATCATAGTCAGCTACTGTGGACAGTCTGAAGCAGCCCCATATTCCACACCTGGGATTAAAACGAAAATGTCTTATATATCTATGTCTTTAAAAGAAACCAAAATTTCAAAATTGTCACTACATGAGGCTAAGCCTAAAGCCTGAGTTCAAAAGCTACATGGTGGAAAGAAAGAACCATCTTTTGCAAGTTGTCCCTTCATCTTCAAGCACGGAGCCAAAGAAAGAGGAAGAGGAGAAACACAGAGAGAGGTGCACACAAATAAATGTAAAAAAAAAAAATTTAAAAGAAAGTGTGTTGTCTAAACCTCCCTTATATAAGACTGTGTCTCGTAACAATTACCCACATTTCTGTCTTTGGGGGTATGGTAGGGTAGAGGAACCAAGTCTTGCTCTGTAGACCAGGCTGGCATCGAACTCACAGATCTGCTTCAGTTCTCCAACTGCTAAGACTGCAGGGTACACCTCATGCACCTTCACCGACAGTTTTGAAAGGAAAAGAAAATCAAAACAAGACCACCTTCGGTCCTCTTGATCTCGGAGACCCTAATGCAGAAGGTGTGGATTAGCGACCTGGGCGTCTGTACTTTTTATAGGCATTTCAGGTGGTTGTTAAATTTAGTCAAGTTCTACAAGCCTGACCCAGCACATCGCCTTCAGAAGTTATTTCCATCACAGGCCCTGACGGTTTCGTTTATGAACACATTCGCTTGCCTCACCAGCACTTCATGTTTATTCTCATTTGTTTTCAGAGAGAGAGAGAGAGAGAGAGAGAGAGAGAGAGAGAGAGAGAGAGAGAGAGAGGGAGGGAGAGAGAGAGGGAGAGAGGGAGAGGGGGGAGAGAGTGAGAGAGAGGGAGGAGAAGGGGAGGGGAGAGAGAGGGGGAGAGAGGGAGAGAGGGAGAGAGTAGACTAGTAAGGTTATAGGGAGGATGAGTAGGGAAGCCTGGGAGCTGGAGAATTTGGGAATGGGGGTGGGGAACCAGCTGGTTTCTGGATGTTCATTTAGACTGCCTTTAGGAGTTTCCTTTGTACCCAACATTAGCACCTTTTGTCTTTGCAGAGCTGCAATTTAACTGAAGCACAACACATTTAGCAGGGCTAGCGGGCAGCCATATACACAAGGAGCTGTTCACCTGCAGATGAGTTAATTCTCACCACTCTATGGTTGTTTGCAGACAGACTAACGTGTCTGTGAGGTCGCTGAGCTAGCGAGTGATGGAGCTGGGATCAATCACTAGTCACTTATTAATCTCCGCAGCATACAGCCTCGGGGAACTCACAGGGACTCGGCCTCAGGGTTCCGGGTCCAAGCATGTCCCAGAAGAAAGAAGTGTTTCAGAACAGCACAGAGGAGGAAGACTCAAAGGTCTGCTCTGGCTGCAGCAAATGGAAGGAAACTGCTGTCAGTAACAGAAGTCAGACATTAGAAAAGAGCTCAATGAAAGAACCCAGACAGAAGTGCTTCCTGAGGCAGGGCTGAGGAACGAGATATAACGTAGTATTCAGAAAGCCTGTGGTCATGTGAGTGATATTAACCGACTTCTCTGAGGACTAGACAATAACGTCTCTGATTTTCAATTAAATTTGTACATTTTAATTTAATATTATTGTATGTTTGTGCGTACGATGTGTGTCTGGGAGTCTGGGCATGCCAAAGCATCGTGTGGAGGTCAGAAGACAGCTTTTAAGACTTAGTTCTCTCTTACACGGTGGGATCCGGGGATCAAACTCAGGTGGTCAGGATTGCACATTGAGCGTTTTTCTTCTCTTGAGCTATCTTGATGGCCCAATATATCAGTAGGCTAGCAGCTTTACGTAATAACATAGAGATTGATCTAACTTGACTAGAAATCTACTATCTGCCCTAGGCAGTATCTACTTTATGGCACACTTTATTTAATATTGTTTGGCTGTCATCTCAAATAGTCTATTAGCATGACCATGTCTTTTTCCTTTCACTCCTTCGTTCAGTAAGTCAGAAGGAATGGGTTTTCTAAAAAGAACATCTGCCTCCTATATACCTGAATGTCAGCCATATCTTCAACAGCCCTAACCACAGACCATGGGGAGCCCCACCATGAAACCCAGAGTGGCCCCAAGGCTGGAAACCAAGCCTCAGCCAGCTGGTCTACAAGTTGTGGTAACAGCAAGCCTAGTTCTAAACACTTGCTCAACAAAAATGAAACCAGATATGCATACCAAGAAATGCCACAAACAACCTTACCCCAGATGCCTCCATCCCATTGCAAATCACAAACACCACGAACAACCATGACAGCATGTCTCCCCCAGAAGCCTGCACCCCCCCCGAAATATTCATTGATAAAGGCAACTTAGCTTGCCATAAGATAAGAACTTAAATAGCAACAATAAATATGTCTGAGGTGCTCCAAAGGATATGGATAAATGCCTGAAGTCCATGAAAAAAAAACTGCTGAATGAAAAATAAATAAAGGGGCTGGAGAGATGGCCCAGTGGTTAAGAGCACTGACTGCTCTTCCAGAGGTCCTGAGTTTAAATCCCAGCAACCACATGGTGGCTCCCAACCATCTATAATGAGATCCAATGCCCTCTTCTGGTGTGTCTGAAGACAGTTACAGTGTACTTACATAAAACAAATAAATAAGTCTTTTTTAAAAAAAGACTAGTTTGAAAAAAAAAGCACAATTCAAAATATGAAAACAGAAGTTAATAAGGAAAAAAATCTTTGAAGAAAAACCAAAAGAAAATACGTTTTAAAAATTCTCAAGAAGTCAAACAAAGAGCTCAGAGATAAATATCACCAAAAGACTTGATCAAGTAGAAGAGAGAACATCAGGTCTTGAAGACAAGGTAAAAGAAATGGACCCAGTCAAGAAAATACTACATCTAAAATAAAACAACCAATAGCACAATATCCAGGGAATAATCTAGGTCACTATGAAAAGACCAAACCTACAAATTACAGATACAGAAGACAGTCAAGAAACCGGGTCAAAGGCACCAAAAGTATTTCAATGAAGCCACAGATGAAAACCTCCTCAACCCCTCAGCCTAAACAGAAGGTGCCTATCAAGGTACAAGAAACATAAAGAAGACCAAATAGACTCCAATAGGAAACTCCTCTCAACACATAACAATCAAAACACCAAATGTAAAGGACGTCTAAAAGGGGTACAAGCAGCTTCAAGGGAGAAAGATCAAGTCACAAATAAAGACAGGCCCATCAGAATTACAGTAATTTTTCTTAAGACTTTTTTTTTTCAGTTTGATTGTTTTTTGGGGACAAGGTTTCTTTGCTTAATCATCCTGGCTGTCCTGGAACTTGCTTTGTAAACCAAGATGGCCTTGAACTCAGAGATCCACCTGCCTCTGCCTCCCAGGTGCTGGGATTAAAGATTATATATATATACATATATATATGTATATATATATATGTGTGTGTGTATTTAATTTAATATGTAATATATTTAATATATAATATAATTTAATATATATTAAATTTTTCTTTGACATTATGTGCAGAGGTTGTGCAGAAGTGTTTTGCCTGCATGTATGTAGATGTGATGCTTATATGTCTGGTGCTCAGGGAAGCCGGAAGAGGCTTCGAATCCTGAGACTGGAGTCACAGACAGTTGTGAGCCATCACACGGGTGCTGGGCACTGAACTCTGGTCACCTGGAAGAGTATCCAGAGCTCTTAACTGTTGAGCCATCTTTCTAGTCACCAGAACTTGATTGCTCATTGGAGGCCACAAAACCAGGAAGGACCTGAACCAGTGCTCTACAAGCTCTGAGAGGCCATGGTGCCAACCCAGCCCTCTATACTCAGCAAAACCACGAGTTGTAACTAACGGGGAGAGAAAGCTGTTTCCCGATAAAGACAGATGTAAGGCATTTACAGTCAGTCAAGCAGAACTGAGAAGGGGAATAGAGGAATGCTTCAGCATGAAAGGTGATCAAACTCCAGAGAAGGCACGTGGTCTAAGAAATCTAAGAAAGCACCACCATGATAACAAAACAAGAATTAATAACATTAATTAATTAATTGCTCATAACAACTCTCAGTATTAAAGGTCTTGGTCTCCCAATAAAAGCACACAGACTAATTGATCCTTCTTTGTACTGCGTCCGAAAAACCCACATCGTCTAGAGCAGACACCTCCGTAGGGCAAAAGGATAGCTGGTAGTCACAGGAAAACAGAATCAAGAAGCAACCAAGTGTAGATATTTTCATATCTGACAAAATAGACTTCAAACCAAAATTAGTCTGAAGAGGTAAAGAGGGGTACTCCATGCTCACTCAAAGAAAATCCACCAACAAACATTCCAATCCTAAACATGCATGTACCAAACGCAGGGCAAATGGTTTCATAAATTGGGTCTAAAATGACATACTGACCCTCACACAGCAATAGTGGGTGACTTTAGTACCCAGCTGTCACCAATAGACAGCCCACCTAGACGAAAACTAAACGGAGACTCTCTGGAGTTAATGGCATCACAGAGTAAATAGATCCAATATATGTACAGCACAGTCACCCAAACACTAGAGAATACACATTCTTCTTGGCTGCCCACGGATCTGTCTCCGCAGGTAACCACATACAAGGCAGAGGCTCAACAAATGTGGGGAAACTGAAATAACATCCTGCATCCTATCCGACCACTGAAGAGTAATGCTGTGTGTATACCTATGGTAATAGGAATGGCAGAAAGGACACGAACCTGTGGAGACTAAACGACACACTACCTAATGAAAGTTGAGTCAAGGGAGAAATCAGGGAAATGCGAAACTTCCTGGGATTAAGTGAAAACAAGCATACAGCATCTGTGGGGCGCAGCGAAGGTGGATGGAGGAAGATGGATAAGAGGAAGATGGATGACACTAGGTGCCTGCGTCCAAAAGATGGAGCACTCGCTCACACATTAACGACGTAATGATAAAGTTTAGAAAAGCAACATCGAGTAACGCTCAAAGTCGAAGGTTTTCATTTCCACTGAAATCAGGACCAGGATAAGTGCCTCTCCACTCCTGCCCAGACACAAATGAAGATGATAAAAAGGATACAAACAGAAAAGGAAGAAGGTGAAATATCCTTGTTTGCCGATAATACGATTTATACATAAAAGACCCTAAATAGTCCACAGCCAACATACGGCCGATAAATGCATCTAGGGAAGTAGCAGGATGCAAAACTGCATGAAACCGGTAGCCCTCCTGCTGCAGACAACCAGCACACTGACTGAGAAATACAGGGGATGGGGAACAAAGGCAGATGTCTTGGGAGGCCTGGACAGTGGGGAAGTGGTTAAGGGCACTTGTTCTAACAGAGGACCTCGGTTCATCAGGCCCACACGGCAACTTACAACTGTCCATAACTCCAGTTCCAGGGCATCGGATGCCCTCTTTTGATCTCCTTTGGGTACCAGGCATGCGCACAGCGCATAGACATACATGTAGGCAAAACACATAAAATAAAATGAAATAAAAACTTAAAAACAAAAGTCCTGGGATAGATCTAAGGGAGTGAAATACTATAAAACTTCAAGAAATTGAAGAAGATACTAGGAGAAAAGATCTTCTATGCCTATGGACTGGTTAATCAATATTGTAAAATGGCTATCCTATCAAAAGCCATCTACAGATTCACACAATCCCCAACACAGCTCCTCACAGAATTGAACAACATATATCAAACTTTACATGGAAACCCGTAAAAACTTTTCAATTCTTAAAATTATTACTTTATGCGTGTGGGTGTTATGCCTGCATGCTGTCTGTGTGTCGTGTGCATCAGAGTGACAGCAGAGGCCAGAGGAGGGCATTGGAGCCCCTGGAACTGCAGTTACAGACGCTTGTGAGCAGTCAGTGGGTGCTAGGAACTGAACCCGGGTCTTCTGGAAGAGCAAACATATTCTTAAATGCTGAGCCATCTCTCCAAACTCCTAAAGCAACCTTTAACAATAAAAGAACTCCCAAAGGCATCACCGTTCCTGGTTTTAACTTTTACTAGACAGCTACAGTAATAAAAACAGGGTGATACTGGCATCAAAGCAGATAAATGGAAAAGAATTGAGGGCCCAGATATTAAGTCCACCTAACTATAAATTCCTGATTTTTGACAAAGAGGCAAACAAAAACAAACGAACAAACAAAAAACTAGAGAAAAGACAGCATCTTCAACAAATGGTCCTGTTCAAACTGGATTTGCTGCATGTGGAAGAATGAAACTAGATCCATATCTAGTTGCAGATAAAACTCAACAAAGATCAAGGGTCTCAGTATAAGACATTATACCCCGAGTCTTTCCGGGCAGAAGGTTGCAATGTGGTTGATCCTATAGGCACGGGAGGAGCCTTTCTGGACAGGACCGTAATAGCGGACATTAAGACCAACAACTGACAAATGAGATCTCATTACACAAAAAAGCTTCTATTCAGCACCGGACACCATCACTCCAGTGAAGAGGCAGCCTACAAAATGGAAAAAAAGATTTACTAACCACATGTCTAAGAGATGGTTAATATCTCCAATATACAAAGGACTAAAAAAACCCCTACATATCAAGAAAACAAATAACCCAATTAAAAATGGAGAGTAAACAGAGGGTGGCTGAGAGATGAAACGCCGATGGCCGAGTAACAGTTTAAGAAAGGTCCAATATCCTTAGCCATCGGGGAAATGCAAATTAGAATGGCTCTGAGATTTTATAGCACACCAGCCAGAACAGCCAAGATTAAAAAAAAAAGACAGCTGGCAAGGACTCAAAGCAGGGGAACTCTTAGTCACGCTGACTGGAGTGCAAACTGTTGCAGCCACTCTGGAGATGAGTGTGGAGGTTCCTCTGGAAGCTGAGACTGATCGATCTCAAGATCTAGCTGTGCCACTCTTGGGCATATAAACAAAAGACCCTACACCCCACTGTGAAGCCCATGTTCAATATTGCTCTAGTCACAGTGACCAGGAAGCACAAACAGCCTACATGTCCACTAACTGATGAAAGGAGAAGGAATATTATGACTGTATGACTGTTAAAAAAAAATAAAATCAGAAGCTTCCTAACACACACACACACACACACACACACACACACACACGCACGCACGCACGCACACACGAAGATCTAAATGAAATCACCAAATACTAAGGGAGACCGAGCTCCAGCTGGACATTTCTTGACACCAAATGAAACTTCTAGTACTGGGAATGAGTTATATCTGAATTAAAAAAAATAAAATAAATAAAAAGGAAAGGAACATGACCACTCCTAGGTATGGTGGAGAAAGTTTATTGAATATATGTGGGAGGCCATAGACAGTGACATCTGAGAGAACCAAGAGTAGACATGACCAGGCTGAGCTGTGCCAGGTGGGAGTTGGGGGAGGGGAAGGCAGAAGGGAGAGAGCAGAACCAGATGCAGCAGCCAGAAAGGCCCAAGAGCAACCCCGCCCTCTGTGCTGGAGATTTCAGGGTAGGGGGTGGGATGTGTCAGCCAGGAGGGCCCTGTAATGGGTAGGGACTGAGGGATGGCAGGGAGAACCTAGCAGCCAGTTCCACTGATATGTTATGTTGGCCCCTCAGACTTTTGACCCAGACTTAGATATTATTTATCTAAGTGAGTTGTTGACCAGAGGAATCTCATGGGAGCCCCCAAACAACCCAGGCTGTTGCCAAGACTATGGGTTGCTTTCTGAAAACTGATAGCTAGGCCCCACTGCTGAAGGTAACACCCATAGAACTCACTGAACACGGGGAAGCAGAGCTGGGGCCTACGTAGAGCCTATGTGCTAGTGTCTTTGGTTCAGGACAATTCTCTACATGCTACCAAAAGAGAAATGTAAACACCACGCTGCAAAACCCTTAATCTACAATGCCATCCTGCCTGCAAGATCTGCAAGGGTGCCACAGCTCGTGGGAGTAACCACCCAATAATCTGATCTGAGTTAAGGACCACTCCATGACACTCCTTGAGTGACACAGAACCTGAGAGACCAGCTAGCTTAGGGATCTAGAGTAAAAATCAAATACTAGTACTCTAAAATAAAAAGGAAGAGGAGGAAAGAAAGAAAAAGAGGAAAGGAAGAAGGCAGGAAATGAAAAAGTAATGATAAAATGACGCCTATTGACATCCCGCTGTATTTACAAGTCAGTGCTTACCCCACCATCATCAGAGAAGCTTCCTCCTGCAGCAGATAGGAACCCACAGCCAGACATCATGCAGAGAAAAAGAGACCTTGGATCACTTAGCCCTGAATGGGATGTGTGGTGGTTTGAATAGGGTTGGCCCCCAAAGACTAGTGTGTTTGGATGCTTGTCCCGCAGGGAGTGACACAATTAGGAGGTGTGACCTTGTTAGAATAGGTGTGACCTTGTTGGAGGAAGTGCTCCACTGTGGGGGTGGGCTTTGAGGTCCTGTGCTCAAGCTCCAACTAGGACAGAGGAGAGCCTCCTCCTGGTTGCCTACAAAGATGGTCTCATCCTGGCTGCATTAGGATCAAGGTGTAGAGCTCTCAGCTCCTTCTCCAGCACCTGGATGCTGCCTTGCTTCCCACCACGATGATAAGGGACTGAACCTCCAAACTGTAAGCCAGCCCCAATGAAATGTTACCCTTTATAAAAGTTACCTTGGTCATGGTGTCTGTTCACAGCAACGAAACCCAAACCAAGACTGGACGGTTCTAAATCTCTCTCCTCAGGGCACTTGGAGGAGGAACTGGAAAGAGTGTAAGAACCAAAGAGGATGGAGAACACCAAGGAAAGAAGTCTTTCTACATCAACGTGATCTATGCACATACGATCTCACGAAGACTGAGGCAGTAGGAATAGAGCCTGCGATGGGTCTGCACCAGATGAGGTTCTAGGGCTGAGAGGAGACGTGGACACATGTCCCATCTCTAACCCAGGAGCAGTTTCCAATTGGTAACCGCTGCGAATGAAAATTCAGTTTCCTCCAAGGAGTCTCACCGGGGAAAACAAACTACTCTGGTGGGTAGGCCTGATGCTCAGCAGTGCTCTACAGGTGGTCCTGTGTGTGTGTGTGTGTGTGTGTGTGTGTGTGTGTGTGTGTGTGTGTGTGTGTGCCACACACAATGGCTTCCAGTTTAGTGTTTGTATAGGATTCCTGAATATGCAAACACGTGAGTCTCTGTTCCTTGTGCCTTCTCTTGGGCTCTTTTCCTTCTGTTTGTTTTGTCCAATTCCAATGTATTTGGCTTTATTTTATCTTCTTATATTTTATTATTCCACCTCTCATGACAGAAGCCTAATAGCTTTCCAATGAGAGACAGTCAGGGGAGGGATCTGGATGGGAAAGGAGGTAGGGAGGAGCTGGAAGGAGTAGAGAAGGAGGAAACCGTAAACACAATATATTATGTGAAGAAAAGAAATCTATTTTCAATAAGAGGAAAAAGAGATTAAAAGAAAGAGATTTTCCCATAAACAAATGGATTGGGAAACAATCATCCTGAGTGAGGTAATCCAGACCCATACAGCAAACGTTAGATGTTTTCTCTCATCGATGGAAACTAGCTTTTAGATGTGGGTAATTCACTTGGAATTCCAATGGAGGCTATGTAATTAGTCAGGAGCTATGGGGCAGGAGGGGGATTTTAAGGAAGGGAAATAGAGTATCATTTTATAAAGGAATAAAGGGGAAATGGAACAGGAAGGATTAAATGGGGAAGGGAGGGGCAGGGTGTAGGAGAGAATATGAGGAGGGATAATTAACACCAAAGGTTGTCTGACAAAGCTGCATGGAAAAACCTGCCTGCATATGCGTGCCCATAGGTACAACATGGCAAAATGCTGTAGACGCAGCCAACTGTGCTTTTATTAATTGGATCAAAGGTCTTGTAGTAGTTTAATGAGAATGGCCCCCATAGGCTTATATATTTGAATGTTTAGTTCCCAGTTGGTGGACTGTTTAAATAAGGATTAGGAGCCGAGGCTTTGTTGGAGGAGGTATGTCCCTGGGGGCTGGGCTTTGAGTTTTCCAAAGCCCACACCAGGCCAAGTCTCACTATCTCTGCCTGGTGCTTGTGGGTCAGGATGGGAGCTCTCAGCTCCTGCTTCAGCATCATGCTTGCCTGCCTGCTGCCATGTTCCTCACCGCGATGATCATGGGCTAACCTCTGAAACTGTAAGTATGCTTTCAATTAAATGCTTTCTTTTATAGGATGCACTGGTCATTGTTTCTCTTCACTGCAATAGAACAGTAACCAAAATAGTCCTGCTGCATGACATGGAACCCCTGGGCTTGCTGACCTGATAATCTAGCTGGATTAGTGAGCTCTGGGTTCAGTGAGAGACCTTGTCTAAAATGAATGAATGAATGTAGAGAATAGTAGAGGAAGACACCTGACCCCCATCTTTACACACACACCTGACCACCCTCATAACCCCCATACATACACATCTGACGCCCCCATATATACACATGAACACCCCCATACACACACACTTTTAAAAAGCACATGAAGAAAATCAGACAAATAAATTTCTTTACAATCTCATTTTATTTTTCTTCTCTTCCTATTTTCCTTTCTTTCTTTGTTTCTTTGTTTCTTTGTTTCTTTCTTTCTTTCTCTTGAGACAAGATATTTAAAGGTGTGGCATCATGTGCCTGTAAGGACAATCATGGAAAAAGACAGGGCCTCATGGAGCCCAAGCTGGCAATGAACTCTGGATCCCACTGGCTCCCACGTGCTGGGATGTAGCACCACTCTGCTTCCAGTGTCATTATATAGTCATATATATTTTTTATACATCTACCATATTATTAAATACACATTTAAAAATCAATTTCCATATACTTTAAATCATAGTGTATGTAGCTATTTTCTTCATAGGTGTACTGATATTTCAAAGCTGACAAAAGTGGCAAAGTAACACATTGTTAATTAACTAAGACAGACATTGTACAAATAATTGTTGATATAGGTTTTCTATGAGGGCTCTGTCACACCATTCACCTCCTATGCATGTTTAAGTAAGCTACGTTAACCGCTGTGGTGGTTTGAATATGCTTGACCCACCCAGGGAGTAGCATTATTGGAAGGTGTGGCCTTGTTGGAGGAAGTGTGTCACTGTCGGGGTGGGCTTTGAGACCCTCTTCCTAGCTCACTGGAAGACAGTCTTCTGTTTGCCTGCGGAACAACTCTTAGCTCCTCAGGTGCCATGCCTGCCTAGGCGCTGCCGTGCTTCCTGCCATGATGATAAAGGACTGGACCTGAGATCCAGTAAGCCAACCCCAATTAAGAGTTAAGAGTTATAAGAGTTGTCTTGGTCACGGTGTCTGTTCACAACAATGGAAATCCTAACTACAACGACCCTACAAGTCTTGGTTTCATATCTGTAAATGGGATTAATAAAAAATATACAGACTCTAGACTGGATAAAGGGGCAGAGGAAGGATAGAAGCATCAGGAGTTCAATATTATCCTTGTCTGTATAGAGCGTTCCAGGCAGACCCGGGCTCCACGACTTCTTTTCTGAAAACAGGCAAGCAAACACTCTCACACCATATAGTCTCAGGAGGCTACGGCAGATGGATAGCCATGCAGTTAAGTGCAGCCTACACCACATGATGAAATTCTACCTCCAAAAACTGAAATAAAATTCAACTGTACATACAGAGGGCTGGCTAGTTTTATGTCAACTTGACACAAGCTAGAGTCATCAGAGAGGAGGGAACCTCAACTGAGAAAATGCCTCCATAAGATTGGGCTGTGGGCAGGCTGTAGGCCATTTATTTTAATCACGTAATTGGTGATTGATGTGGGAAGGCCCAGTCCACCGTGGATGGGGACACCCCTGGGCTGTTGGTCTTGGGTTCTACAAGAAAGCAGTCTGAGCAAGCCATGTGGAGCAAGCAAGTAAGCAGCACCCCTCCATGGCCTCTGCATCAGGTTCCTGCCTCTACGTTCCTGCCATGCTTGAGTTCCTGTCCTGACTTCCTTCAAAGATGAACTGCGATGTAGAAGCATACGCTGCACACACCCTTTCCTCCCCAAGTTGTTTTGGTCATGGTCTTTTATCACAGCAATGGGAACCTTAACTAAGACATACAGACATACAGGAGGGTGAAAACTCAATAAGGTAGTACATGTGAAGTTTCTAAAAAAAAAAAAAATCGCATTTACTTTCTGCATGCATGTATGTGTGTGGGTACACACAGCACATGTTCACGTGGACGTCCAAGGACAACATGAAGGACTCAGCTCTGCTGCTTTCCTTGCCTTGGGGATTGAGCTGAGGTTGTCCGGCTTGGGCCACAGTGTTTTAACCTGAGGAGCCGCCTCCCTGGCTTATTCAAATGCCTTCACAAGGGATCTGTCGCACTGTGAATACTAACAAACTCTGTAAACTATCATTCTCTTAGTGCAGGACAATCTCAGTTCTGATCACCTCCCCAGTGGCAGGCTACAAAGTGATGAAAGAACAGAAAACAGAATTAGTACCTCCCAATTATCAGGCTCTGCACTCGGTGGAGGATTACCTGGACCCAAGGCTAGTAGTCGCATGAAGACATGTTTTTATTTGTCGTTACTTTACAGAAGCCAAAGCCCCCTGCATTTAAGGCGAGCAATCGACTACTGAGCGACACCCCCCCCCCAGATAGGTTTTATTTAGTATGCACCATGTCTGAACATCTGAAAACTCTGTGAAATAGCCAATATTTTATACTTTCTAGATCTACAAAGGTGGGAATTCACACTATTCAACGTAAGACATCTTTATTTAGCTGTGGTGCATGTGTGGATGTGGCTTATGTCAGAGGAGCAGTTGAGGGAGTTACTCCCTTCTTCCACTGTGTCGATCCCAGTGGCAGAGCTCAGATCCTCAAGTTTACATCTTTACTCATGGAGACCACATCGTGCTGGCCTCTTACGTAGCTAGTAATGCTAATGTTTTAAAATCCATTCAAGGCACACAAAAATCCAGGTTTCTGATATCTCTTGAAAGGAAGTTGAGGCAAGTTGCCGCTGGGGTTGGGGGAAGGGTGGAACAGGCTCATAATCACAGCCATCGGGGGAGGTTGACGTAGGAAGAGGAAAAAACCCAAGTCCTGGTTGGGCTACAAAACTGAATCAATGTCACAGGAACTATAGCTCTGTAGGGAGCCCAGCATGTGCAGACTCTGGGCTTGATTCCCTAGAATTGAAAAGAAAAAGTGCCAACCTGACTTTCCATTAGATGGCGCGTGTTCATCTGTCACAGGCTGTACCGTTCTATTATGCCTTCTAAGCTGGTCCCTCCACCCATCTGCACTACTCTGCCTAGCTCTTGTGGCCACTTGAATTGGCAATCTATGGAGTTTCTTTCGAAAACATGCCATGAAGACCCTGGGCTTACTGTTCAAGTTGTTTAACTGTTTTTTAGCCTACCTGAATATTAATTTTGCTTCCTATGTAATAATGTCCCGATAAACAGGCTAAGAGAAGAACCATAAAACCCAGGCATCTTTTAAAATTCTATTAAGTCACAGTCTATAGGGGTGGCATGTATGTTTACAGTGATTAAAGTTAAAGTACTTAATTCTCCTAAAAGTAAATTATCAGCTTGGTGATGGGGCTCACCTGTAATCCCAGAACTTGGGAGGTGGAGGTACCAGGAACAGAAGTTTCAAGGTCATTTGCCTATGTAGGGAATTTGAGGCCAGCCTGGACTATATTCATTCTCTGATTCTCTAATTCATATTCATTCATTCTCTCTCTCTCTCTCTCTCTCTCTCTCTCTCTCTCTCTCTCTCTCCACCTAACCAAAGCAAACACCAATTATGATTACCCCTGATAACTAACAAGTGAATAGCTGTGTACATTTGTGTCTGTGTAGGTCCAGGTAGCTCCTTAAAACCCTTGAGCTTCAACTTTTCCTTAAGTGAACAAGATTGCAGAACTAGAAAGGGGGATTAAACAATTCCAATGAAATGAAGGTGTCTATTAATGTCACCCCTCCCATTCTCTCTGGCTCCTATTAAAGGAAAACGTGCTATATGGAAAAGGGGTTATTTCTTCAGCTCTATGCCTGGTAACCATCTGGACAGAATTTTCAAACAGGGATAGAGGAAATACAGACTTCTAGCATTAAAACCGCCTCCTTAACCATGATGAAGCCTAAGATTGTTCCCAGGACTCAACAAAAAACATATAAATCGAGCTGACCAGTCTTTTGTATATTAAATTTGGGCCATAAGCACTGTCTGAACAGTGCAGAGGAAATTGCAAGGCCTAAGGTGCGCATCCTCAGGAGAAGACGGCCCCAGTTCCTCCGGAAGGTTAGTGGGCGGCGCCTGCAGAGCGCAGTGACACCAGGGCCAGGGCCAGCACTGCCACGACAGCCGGAGCCACCCAGCCCGCACCTTGACACCAGGCCAACACCTTGACATCACAACCGAGCCCCAGTACCTAACCCGCACCCCAAAAACCGAACACCCCGACAGCCCGCCCCCAAAACCCGGACACCTGGCCAGCACTCCCAAAACCCGGCCAGCACCCCAACACAAGACCGGTACCCCGACACCCGGATGACACCCCGACAGCCTGCAGCTCGACAGCCGGGGCAGCCGGGCGGCATCCACATCCAGACAGCTCCCCACTGCCCAGCCCGCACCCCGACACCCCGGCTCCCGGCCCGTACTCCCGCGGGGTCCCGTCTTCACTCACCTGGTGGCGTCTGCGACGTTCCTGACGAACAGGGAGGTGTTGGGGGGCCTGGTGTAGCGAGACATGCCGCTCGCGGCCCCGCTCCCAGCCGCCCGCCGCGCCCCCTCCCGGGCCGGCCGCGCAGCCGCAGACGCGGGCGGGGGGCGCGGGGCCTGCGCGGCCGCGCGAGCACAAACCTGGCCACTGCACCGGGCCTCTAGGGAATAGATCGGAAACCCCACCGCTGCGGGCCAGCTAGGTGCTCCGTAGGAAGACACGCCTCTCCCAAACAGGCCCAGAAAAGATCTCATGAAAAGGGCTTCGAAAGAGCCATGTGCAGGGACAGGGCGCCACTTGTGGGCAAGCAAGCTTAGCCACAGCCTTTCCCCGAAGAGATCAACTCTATCCTCAGGGGAGAACGACTGAACACGGGGCATAGGAGAAGAACTGCTGCAGTTTAAGCATATGTGGTTTAAGCAGTAAAGGCCTCAAGACAATAACCAGGGTAAGCATCAAAGAAACCCGACAGGAGAGTAGGCTGCAGTCTTTTGTTTGCCTGCTTGTTTGCTCAGGCCTAGAA
This sequence comes from Rattus norvegicus, assembly GCF_021556685.1. Classification (NCBI taxonomy): domain Eukaryota; kingdom Metazoa; phylum Chordata; class Mammalia; order Rodentia; family Muridae; genus Rattus; species Rattus norvegicus. The sequence goes on along the minus strand of NC_141538.1, from coordinate 52,838,913 downwards.
TTCCTCTTGTAGTGGGCTCCAGTCAGGCTGGCTTTCCTAATAGGAAAATTGAGAGTAGTGTGTATTGGTCAGTGGGGCTGCTGTAACAATCCAACACATTTGGTGGCTTAATAAAATTCATCTTGTAAAGACTGGGGGGTGTGGCTCAATGGTGGAGTGGTTCTCTAGCATGCAGGAGGTACTGTTCCAGTACCCGAGCAGAGATGGTGGTGGCACCTGTAATCCTAGGACGGCAGGGGAGTAGGGTGATGGCACGAAGGTCAAAGGTCATCTACTATGGAGGATTTGGAGGCCAGCTGAGACCTGTCATTACTGACAAATGCATAGATCTACTCTCACACTTTCCAGGTCTGTTTTGAAGCAGTTAAGTACTTCTTTTAGTACAACAGCTTTCTGTTTGAGGGTCTGAGGCAGGAACATTTTCAAGTGTAAATGACTAAATAATATTATACAAGGGTGGGTTTTAGATGGGGACTGGAGAGAAGGCCCAGCAGTCAGGAGCGCTTGCTGCTCTTGACTGCTTTTGCGGTGGACCCGGGTTCCGTTCCCAGCATCCACGTGGTGGCTTACAGTTCCAGGGTGTCCAACACCCTCTTCCGGTCCCTGTGGGCTGCAAGGCACACAAGCAATGCACATGCAGGCAAAACACTTACACATACAATAAAAATAATAGTTCGGAAACAGGAGTAGTGCATTAAGCTTGGCCGGTGTCTGAAGCAGCTATGTTCAGTAACTACGGGTTACCAAAGCACTGTTTTGTTGAGTCATGCCTTCAGAGCATCAGGGGACACTACACAGTGGTCAGAGGTGTGTCAAGGAGTGTATTGAGCATAATGACTAGGAGGAAGACTCAGTACATACGAGTGCTTGCAATGCAGACATGAATTCCTGAGTCAGAGTTCCCAGCACCCATGTGCAAAAAACCTAGGCATAGCCACACACCTGTGACCCAGCATTGTGAGGTCAGAGACCGGTGAATCCCAGAAGCTCATTGGCCAGCAGTCCCTGGCGATATGGAGCGGTCCAAACCTTCAGGTTTAGTGAGGGAGATGTCTTAGTGGTTAAGAGCACTCACTGCTCTTCCAGAGGTCCTGAGTTCAATTCCCAGCAACCACATGGTGGCTTACAACCATCTGTAATGGGATCTGATGCCCTCTTCTGATGTGTCTGAAGACAGCTACAGTGTACTTATATATAATAAATAAATAAATTTTTAAATAAAAAGTTAGCCAAGAGGGACAACCTGGTTAGGGAAATCTGCATGAAAGTTTTTGGTCTGTTTCATGCTTTTTATTTTCTCCCCAAAACAGGACCTCTATTTTAAAAGTATTTTAAGATATTTTTGTCTTTTCTCATTTGGATACTATAATTATTTTTACCTTTTTCCCCCTTGGAGAGAGGGTCTCATTAGGTAGCATTGATGGTTTAGTACTCATGGTTGTAAGCCCCAGGTAGGCTTGCAGTTGCAGCAGTCCTCCTGTATCAGCCTCTGTCCTGCTGCAATTACAGACACGCACCACCGTGCTTTTAAAAGGTTGTAACTGAAATCATGCCACAGAGCTAGGATGTAGCTCCCTGGTAGGGCACTAGTGAGCATGAGGCCTTGGATTTGAATATCAACACTGAAACAGTTCACAAGGAGGAGGAAGGGGAGGGGAGAAGGAGAGGAAGGGAAAGGAGAAGGAGGAAATAAGAAATTACAGGTCTAGGGGCTGGAGAGATGGCTCAGTGGTTAAGAGCACTGACTGCTCTTCCAGAGGTCCTGAGTTCAATTCCCAGAAACCACATGGTGGCTCACAGCCATCTGTAATGGGACCTGATGCCCTCTTCTGGTGTGTCTGAAGACAGCAACAGTGTACTTACATAAGTAAAATAAATAAATCTTTAGAAAAAGGAAAAGAAAAAAGAAAATTTAAGTTGTGCTTGGTCCTGTGCATGTGCCTTGAAGCTTCTGTGGTAATTTGAAGAATTAATGCTGCTAGTGAGTGAGCAGCCCTAAACTATCACAACCAGGTCATAATCTTGATGTGGAAGGTGATAGGGAAGCTTGGGTTCGTTTGCTGGCTTTGTTGCTGCTGGTGTAGTTGTTTGGTGTGTTTGGTGGCAGGGATTGAGCCTGAGGCCTTGTGATGCCAGTCAAATGCTCTACCACAGACCATATACCCAGCCGATAGGAGATTTATACAGGAAGAATTGTAAATCCTCTTCCCTCCACTGTCACCCCACACTGTTTATAAAACAGCATTTCATATCGCCCAGTTGGAGAATATATGATTACCTCTTTTATGAAGTTTACACTTATGCTGTGGGAGGGGATATGTAAAGGTCCAGTCTGTGATAACCTAAGCAGGAGGGAAGGGCGAAGTCAATCTCTTTCAGAAGTCCATGAGTCTATTGCTCAATGTGAACGGAACCAAGATCTTGAATGTGTTGGATGTGGGTGTTTTTCCTTAATTTTTCAGATTTTTAGTTGATTTACTGTATTTAAAATTACAACTCTCTCTCTCTCTCTCTCTCTCTCTCTCTGTGTGTGTGTGTGTGTGTGTGTGTGTGTGTGTGTGTGTGTACATTAGAAGTGCTTAACTTCCAGTTTTCTGCTTTGTGTGTTCATCTCCACTCTCCCACTTGCTTGCTTACCAAGGCCTGTTCTAGAAGCCACACCACCTGTCTTAAGAGACTTCGTCTCTCAGCCTCCCTTTCAGAGGTGTCAAATCGACTGTGTTCTGACCAGATACACGTGAGCAGACATGCAACAGGTGTGGAATAGCACTGGAAGGGATTTTATTCAGCTTTTGTCCCATTGCCTGGTGTTTGGATTGGAGGCTGGAATTCTGTGAATGTCTTGGACTCAAAAGGATTCCTTGAGGAAGAAATCACAGACCAGTGACAGCAGAATAGAAAAATACCACTTTGTCCCTGATGGCAGTAAACTTGTAGCTAATGCTAGACATCTTTTTTTCTAAAAGTCTATCTTGCTAAATTATGTATAATGTGTTTTTTTGGTTTTTTAGTAAATGTTACTGAATTTTGTCTGTCTGTCTGTCTATCTATCTATCTATCTATCTATTTTTGAGACAAGCCCTCACTATGTAGCCTTGGCTGTCCTGGAACTCACTGTGTAGAGCAGACTCACCTCAAAAGAACAGAGATCTCCCTGTTTCTACCTTTTGTGTGCTGGCATTAAAGTTGTATGCTACCCCACCTCTCTGTAGCTTTTCCTTGAGATGGGTGTTAGGTATGCAGGGAAGAGAGTCATTTGATGTTGTGGACTCTTGTGTTTCTTATGATTTATGCAGTGGTTGAGTCTCTGTTGGCCAAGGGTCCAGTGTCTACCAGAGCCATCTTCCTTGCATACACAACTACTGACCACACTTATCTTTGCAATGTGTAGGCCGGACAGATTCTCCCACATTCCTAGGATTCTCCAGTTTATACCTCCTGAAGTAGCTACTGAATTAGCTCGAGGGCTCCTCTCAGGTGTGCTGGGCATGTGGGAAACAGCCATGGTTCTGAAATCCAAATAGGTGGACTTGGATTCATACTTTTTAAAAAAAAGATTATTTGTTTTATAAGCACACTGTAGCTGTCTTCAGACACACCAGAAGAGGACATCGGATGCCCTTACAGTTGGTTGCGAGCCACCATGTGGTTGCTGGGAATTGAACTCAGGACCTGTGTGACAGGTAGTGACACATCTCAGGCTCAGAATTATCAAGCTCCACATTAGTGCCCTTTGACGAGCTCTGCCCTTGGACCCTGAGGCTGGGGGTCACTTTCCCCTGAATGTCACTGCCTGCACCTAGCTCTTTCTTGCTTGTACTTTTTAACTTGTGAGCATTTAGCTCATGTACTCTTCACAACCTCCTCCCGGAGCTGCCAGTCACGCTGGGTCTGAAGTAGGTTGAATTCAGTCTAACTGACTGGAGGCCCTTCCCTGATCTCAAACCCCTAGGGCAGCTCAGTTTCGAACAGTAGATTTCATGTCAGGATGGCACCAGCCACAGCCCGCAGAGGTCGGGAAACTCCTCTCCATGGCTGACTGTAGCGGTGAATTGGTTAAACCCCTTTGAGCTCCCTCCAAGTAGGTGATTAAGCCTCTAGCCACCCACCAGAGCTGTCTGGATTCCCAAATGAAAGAAACACACACGCCAGCTAATTTTGATATGCTTTGACTAGCTAATGATTGGGTACTTCTGAACCTCCCTGTGGGTAGCACACACTTCCCTCCTGTATTCCTGAGTCAACGTCTTTTAAAATCTATATTTCATCTCTGTTACCTTAGACATAATCAAGGAGTGGCCCCTAGGGCCACTTTCCCAGAATCTTACATTCGACAGGCCTTTAAGTCTGTTTTCCTTGCTCCTCCATCATGGTGCTTCTCCTCTGCTCTTCTCCTCCTTGGTCAGTTGTCCACATAATCTAAAAGTCTCACCTTTGTCTCCCTGTCCAGCCATTGGCTATATGGCAATTCTTTATTACCAGTCAAAGCCAGCTAGGAGCAGGGAAAACTTTTGGGAGCCAAAGGAAGGACCATCCAGGCACTGCTCCAGTTGGGGATCCATCCTGTCTGCAGACACCAGACCTGACACTGGTGCCGTTGCCAAGAGGCACTTGCTGACAGGAACCTGGTGTGGCTGCTCCTTTGAAGGTTCCGCCAGCAACTGACCAATGAAGATATGGATGCTTGGAGCCAACCATCAGACGGAGCTCAGGGACGCTGATGGGGGAGCTGGTGGAAGGACTGGAGGAGCTAAGGAGGATTGCAACCCCGTAGGGAGAACGACACCAGCTGGATGGACCACCCGGTGCTCCCAGGCACCAGATCTCCAACTAAGGAGTGTCCAGGGAGGGGTCCAAGGCTCCAGATACACAGGTAGCAGAGGATGGCCTTGTCTGACATCAATGGGAAGGGAGACCCTTGGTCCTGTGGAGGTTTGATGCTCCAGGGTAGAGGGATGCTGGAGGGGTTGGGCAGAGGAGGGTGGGTGGGGGAGCATCCTCATAAAGGCAAAGAGGAGGGAGGTGAGGGCAGTTGTGGGGAAAAAAGAAAAAAAAAGACAAAGCATTACAACCATTTTTCAATATCTCAACCTTTCTATAGCAATAAAAAAAAAAGACTCTTGGGGTTGGGGATTTAGCTCAGTGGTAGAGCCTTTGCCTAGCAAGCACAAGGCCCTGGGTTCGGTCCCCAGCTCCAAAAAAACAGAAAAGAGAAAAAAAAAAAGAAAAAAAAAGACTCTTCTATCAGATTATATTGTGCGTAAATGTAACAATTAGGTAAGTTACAAAGTATGATACATAATTAATGCCCAGTCCATCATATTTCTCAATTAGATAAAGTACCCTGTCATTTATCCTGACTTAAGGAGCTTACAATTCTATATCTGAATTATGTTTAGATTTTAGCTTGCATTACCATCTGAAAACCATTCTTTCAAATCTATATCATCTCTATCAATGCTAAATAACCTGAGTTTGATTATGAGACTATAACGAGTCCTCAACTCTGTCAGAAGTCTGAGAACGAATTATTACCTGAATATGTATATGAAGCACAAAAACATAGCTTCCAGAATCTAAACAAATTGTAGAGAAAGCTGACTACTTGGACAGTCCCCTATTACTCAAAATGTCTTCAGACTTCTGGCCCAGAACCATCTGACAGGCCTTGAAATGAAGCAGGATCTATGAAGGACTGGTTTACTTTGTCTTGGCAGAGCTAAGCTGTCAACTATCCTGTATCCTGCCCTTTACTGGACAGTATTTTTTGTCTGTAGATGAACAGGGCAATTTTTGTCAAATGGCTATTTTGATAAGACTGGAGTAACTCCATATAGAGGTTTTGATGTTCAATTTCTTCTTTGAACAAAAAGGGGGTATTGTCAGGAGTAGACATGTCTCTAGTCAAATGATCCTTAATAATGAATTAATATTAAATGTCATATTTTGTGGTTTTGATGTTTTTGAAGACTATCTATGTAAAGTATATCTGAACTGTTACATCTTTTTTTTTTTAATCTTTACTAACTTGGGTATTTCTTATTTACATTTTGATTGTTATTCCCCTTCCCAGTTTCCAGGCCAACATCCCCCTAACCCCTCCCTCTTCCCTTCTCTATGGGTGTTCCCCTCTCCATCCTCCCCCCATTATCTCCCTCCCCGCAACAATCACGTTCACTGGGGGTTCAGTCTTGGTAGGACCAAGGGCTTCCCCTTCCACTGGTGCTCTTACTAGGATATTTATTGCTACCTATGAGGTCAGAGTCCAGGGTCAGTCCATGTATAGTCTTTAGGTAGTGGCTTAGTCCCTGGAAGCTCTGGTTGGTCAACATTGTTGTTCATATGGGGTCTCGAGCCCCTTCAAGCTCTTTCAGTCCTTTCTCTAATTCATTCAACCGTGGTCCCGTTCTCAGTTTAGTGGTTTAATGATGGCATTCGCCTATGTATTTGCTATATTCTGGCTGTGTCTCTCAGGAGAGATCTACATCCGGTTCCTGTCAGCCTGCACTTCTTTGCTTCATCCATCTTATCTAGTTTGGTGACTGTATATGTATGGGCCACATGTGGGGCAGGCTCTGAATGTTCCTTCTGCCTCTGTTCTAAACTTTGCTTCCCTTTTCCCTGCCAAGGATATTCTTGTTCCCCTTTTAAAGAAGGAGTGAAGCATTCACACTTTGGTCATCCTTCTTGGGTTTCATGTGTTCTGTGCATCTAGGGTAATTCAAGCATTTGGGCTAATAGTCACTTATCAATGAGTGCATACTATGTGTGTTTTTCTGTGATTGGGTTACCTCACTCAGGATGATATTTTCCAGTTCCATCCATTTGCCTATGAATTTCATAAGGTCATTGTTTTTGATAGCTGAGTAATATTCCATTGTGTAGATGTACCACATTTTCTGTATCCATTCCTCTGTTGAATGGCATCTGGGTTCTTTCCAGCTTCTGGCTATTATAAATAAGGCTGATATGAACATAATGGAGCATGTGTCTTTGTTATATGTTGGGGCATCTTTTGGGTATATGCCCAAGAGAGGTATAGCTGGGTCCTCAGGTGATTCAACGTCCAATTTTCTGAGGAACCTCCAGACTGATTTCCAGAATGGTTGTACCAGTCTGCAATCCCACCAACAATGGAGGAGTGTTCTTTTTCCACATCCTCGCCAGCATTTGCTGTCACCTGAGTTTTTGATCTTAGCCATTCTCACTGATGTGAGGTGAAATCTCAGGGTTGTTTTGATTTGCATTTCCCTTATGACTAAAGATGTTGAACATTTCTTTAGGTGTTTCTCAGTCATTTGGCATTCCTCAGCTGTGAATTCTTTGTTTAGTTCTGAACCCCATTTTTAATAGGGTTATTTGTCTCCCTGCGGTCTAACTTCTTAAGTTCTTTGTATATTTTGGATATAAGCCCTCTATCAGTTGTAAGGTTGGTAAAGATCTTTTCCTAATCTTTTGGTTGTCATTTTGTACTGACAACAGTGTCCTTTGCCTTACAGAAGCTTTGCAGTTTTATGAGATCCCATTTGTCGATTCTTGATCTTAGAGCATAAGCCATTGGTGGTTTGTTCAGGAAATTTTCTCCAGTGCCCATGTATTTGAGATGCTTCCCCACTTTTTCTTCTATTAGTTTGAGTGTATCTGGTTTGATGTGGAGGTCCTTGATCCACTTGGACTTCAGCTTTGTACAGGGTGATAAGCATGAATCAATCTGCATTCTTCTATATGCTGACTTCCAGTTGAACCAGCACCATTTGCTGAAAATGCTATCTTTTTTCCATTGGATGGTTTTGGCTCCTTTGTCAAAAATCAAGTGACCATGGGTGTGTGGGTTCATTTCTGGGTCTTCAATTCTATTCCATTGGTCTATCTGTCTGTCTCTGTACTAATACCATGCAGTTTTTATCATTATTGCTCTGTAATACTGCTCGAGTTCAGGGATCGTGATTCCCCCAGAAATCCTTTTATTGTTGAGGATAGTTTTAGCTATCCTGGGCTTTTTGTTATTCCAGATAAATTTGGAAATTGTTCTATTTAACTCTCTGAAGAACTGGATTGGTATTTTGATGGGGATTGCATTGAATCTGTAGATCGCTTTTGGTAAAGTGGCCATTTTTACTATATTAATCCTGCCAATCCATGAGCATGGGAGATCTTTCCATCTTCTGAGGTCTTCTTCAATTTCTTTCTTCAAAGGCTTGAAGTTCTTATCAAAACCTGAAAATCTGCAGGAAATGGACAATTTCCTAGACAGATACCAGGTACCTTGGTTAAATCAGGAACAGATAAACCAGTTAAACAACCCCATAACTCCTAAGGAAATAGAAGCAGTCATTAAAAGTCTCCCAACCAAAAAGAGCCCAGGTCCAGATGGGTTGAGTGCAGAATTCTATCAGACCTTCATAGAAGACCTCATACCAATACTATCCAAACTATTCCACAAAATTGAAACAAATGGAGTGCCACTGAATTCCTTCTATGAAGCCACAATTACTCTTATACCTAAACCACACAAAGACCTAACAAAGAAAGAGAACTTCAGACCAATTTCCCTTATGAATATTGACACAAAAATACTCAATAAAAATTCTGGCAAACCGAATCCAAGAGCACATCAAAACAATCATCCACCATGATCAAGTAGGCTTCATCCCAGGCATGCAGGGATGGTTTAATATACAGAAAACCATCAACGTAATCTATTATATAAACAAACTGAAAGAACAAAACCACATGATCATTTCATTAGATGCTGAGAAAGCATTTGACAAAATTCAACACCCCTTCATGATAAAAGTCCTGGAAAGAGTAGGAATTCAAGGCCCATACCTGAACTGTTACATCTTGAGTACTCTTGGCTATTTCTATTTGAATACTGTAGAAAGCGCCTTAATACAATTAGATCAGAGTCTAATATAACCATGAGTTTACTCTCTGGCCCTTATCCTAAACAGTTTGTTATAGCAGTTATTAGAAGGACTGGGTCTAAGTCTTGCATTCTTAATTGAGTTGTATAGGCACAATGCCTATGTAAGGGTAACAATATTAATTTTGTATCAATATAAGAAATGTATACCGATGAAACCTTAAATCTGCCTCAATCTATAAATTCTGTACCCACTGAAAATTGTAGCTTCAATTTGTATCAATTATAAAGATTTCTACTAATGTAAGATTGTGGCTATATAATGCTTTGTTTAAGAATAAATTTAGCGGGGTTGGGGATTTAGCTCAGTGGTAGAGCGCTTGCCTAGGAAGCGCAAGGCCCTGGGTTCGGTCCCCAGTTCCGAAAAAAAGAACCAAAAAAAAAAAAAAAAAAAAGAATAAATTTAGCAATCCATTCTATCTATTCCCTTCCTGTTCAAAATCATGACCATTTACAAATTACCCCTTCAAATGACAACCTATCCACAATTTATAAAATGACCATAACCAGACACCCCAACCCAAGGGCAACCCCAGGGTGACTCTCCATAGCTTCTTCCTGCTGAATAGGGCTAACGAAAATTCTTTAAAGGGGTGTGGAGGGGTAGGAAAATTAGAAAATTTGGTTAGCTTAGGAAAGCTAGCATCTGCTATCCAGACTCTGTATGCTTAGAAGACTCAGGGCTTGACTGAAGTTCTAACTGGATCTGTCTGAAAGGTTAGATGAACCGAGTCCATAAGAAATCAGCAGCAGTGTCTGAAGCTATTGTGGAGGCAAGTCTCTGGACAGAGTCAGGAAGCAGAGGGCAGTAACAGAAGGTCACTTCAGCATCCCTGAGGATGAATCTTGCCAGAGCTGTATATGAATCTCACAACAAAAATTTTACTACTATTAAGATACCCGTATGGATTGTGCAATGTCCACGGATCAGTTAAGGATGAACTTTGTTCCTTCTTTGAGCAGGTGAAAGACATCTATCTTTTATGGTTTAATCTGATCGATAACCAATTGTGATAAATCTTCATTGGTGCCATATGCAGGAGGGCGTGAAGACTCATAAGGATTCCAAAACCAACAAGATTTATTGTCTAAATTTAGGTGACATTTTGGCTAGAGATGCTTTTTTGTCTAAGCCAGTTATTGGGCTATTCTTATGTCAAGGAATCAGCAGATTAAGTTACCTTTCCTGTATGTTTTTTTTTTCTCGAATTTTTCTTTTGTGTTGCTAAGATATTCAGGGGGTCTTCCTCTGTCATATCTGATCTTATCATTCTGGAAGGAGTCCAAAGCTTTTTTTTTTCCTTTCCTGTCAACATAAATACAGAGACTCTCTCCCAAAATAGCATGTCCTTGGTCCATTAACCAGAAATCATTAAAGGTATAGAGTGAATTAAATTAATAGCTTGGCCTCTCCCAAAGGATTTTTAGTATCACAAATACCAAACTTTTAATCTTCATTTTGGTAATGGAAACAACTCAGGGCGATTAAAGCATTCTCAACAAATGTCTGCTGAGATAGTGCTGCTCCACAATCTCCTGTTTTGTTCTTACACAATTAATTTTTAATAGTAAGATCAAGGTCTAAGTTTCTATTATCTGAGATAGATTAGGCTCCATATCCCCTGCTTTTTGACCTATAATTTAAGATCAAAACCATCAATTATTTAGATATATAAATATATGTACATATTTAAACCCTCCCTTCTATGGAGAATAATATCTCTGTGGGTACATATGTCTCCTTCTCTCTGTATAATTTGAATTAATGTAAAGTTTCTTTATCTGTCCGAGATACCTTTTTCCATTTATCACCTGTTCTTTGACCTGTAATTTAAGATCAAAAGCCTCAATTATTTATTCATCTATGTATTTAATTTTAATTAAATTCCCTTTTACTCATTGTATAAGCCTATATCCAGGCTCTACTTTTGTCGTACCAGGCTGAACAATCCCAGAATTCCCAGGTATGCCATGTTCAAAGGAATCTGAGTATTTGCCCTGGCATAGGCCTTTTCAATTTTTCTTTAAAGCATTCTTTTTATTCAATCTCCCTTCTATCCGTGTCCCTTTGTTTAATCTGTCTGTGGGAGGCAGGCGACTTCTATTGTGTGCCTCTCTCTGCCTTCCTCTGAGCAGCCAACCTGTCTCTTTGCCTAGCAGGGGCTCCCAGCCCCTCTGAGCTCAAGCTCTTTGTATAGTTCTGAACTGCGGGAAGAAATCCCCATGTGGCATGGGTAAAATCTGTAGACTGCTAGGAAGCCAGTTCTCCCCTCCGCCTAATTTTATATCATGGTGTGTGTGTATTCCATCTGAGAACCTCTAAATAATTTTAAATAATGAGTTCTATATTTCATCTCTGGTGTCCCAAACATAATCAGGGGAGTGGCCTGGAATCTTACGTGTTGGTAGACCTTTAAGTCTGTTCTCCTTGCTACCCCATTATGATGATTCTCCTCTGTTCTTCTCCCCCCTCCCCGCCCCAGTCCCTGTCCGAGTAATCTAAAAGTCCCGCCTCCATCTCCTGCCCAGCCATTGGCTGTATGGCAGCTCTTTATTACTAACCAAAGCCAGCTGGGGACAGGGACCCTCAACATCTGGAAGCACAGCTTTCGGGAGCTAAATTAAGACAAAGCGTTAGAACCATTTCCCAACAGCTGACCCCATCCTGCTGGAGGAGTCAGGCTTGTCTTACAGCTTGGACTGTCATTCTCCTTCCACTAGGACTGCCAGGTCATCTTTTGGATAAAGCTTCTGCTCTCCTCCTGTCCAGGAGAGCCACACTGGGATTGTGCTCAGCTCAGTTTTCTCCTTGCTGGTGCATTGCCCGTTAAATGTCAAACTTGCCAGCTGTCCTGTCACTTCTATGGGTTTCCTAAAGCTTTCTGTCTCTTCCTCTTTTTGGCATAGAGTCCATTTTTTTTCCCCTGATACTGGCATTTCTTCTCTGGTGGGTCACATGGAGGAAGTCTGCCATTCTACCCAGAAGTCTTGAAATATTATCTTTTAAAATAGAAAATTAAGAAAAAAGTTTTTAAAAAAATTAAAGAAAATAAAACTGAGTATGCGGCTTACACACTCTTATCTAGCATGCACAAAACCTTAGGTTCAATCCCTAGTATTCCAAAATTAGTGGGGATAGTAGAAGAAGAACAAAGAACTAAAATGTGGGTGGGAAGTTTGTTCACACACACACACATACACACACACACACACACACACACACACACACACACACACACACCACAGAGAGAGAGAGAGAGAGAGAGACCATAAAGCAAAGCTAGAGTACACTTTTTAAAGATTTATTTATTTATTTTGTATATGAGTACACTGTAGCTGTCTTCAGACACACCAGAAGGGGACATCAGATCCCATTACGGATGGTTGTGAGCCACCATGTGGTTGCTGGGAATTGAACTCAGGACCTCTGGAAGAGCAGTCGGTGCTCTTAACCACTGAGCCATCTCTCCAGCCCTAGAGTACACTTTTAAAAATCCTTATCCTATGCATTTTTCATATCTCTATACATTTAGCATGCAAATTAAAACTAAAGAAAAAAAAAGGAACCTAAATTATGTGAGGAGCTACTGGCTGTGTGTAGCCAGGATAAGATCCTTAACACTAGATGGACATTTGTGGGGCCGTAGGCTGTGAGAGGAAGCCTGGTAAGGTTGAGCTAAGGTTAGAAGCCATGGAGAACCTGAAGGGATGGTAGGAGTTTTGCCTGCTCCCGGAACCAGGCCCCTGTAATGCAGGCATACCCCTCCCCCCCTTAGAGAAATTTGTGGCCATAAGTCACATAGGGATAGCACCCCAAGCCCTCCCACATGTAGATGAGATATTCCCAACCTCTCAGACCAAGCCAATAGGAAGCATCGGCTGTCAGACCCACCCCCAAACTGTATATAAGGATCCTATCCAGAAAGAATAAAGGTGTGAGAATCACTCTGTAGTCTGAGAGCTTCTGTCATAAGAGCTGTAACACCACAGCCAGGGAAGAGACCTGCTCTCCTGAAACACCACCCCTGCACCCCTAGCTGGCTAGTCAGCCTCGCACTGGCTCAGCCCAGCCCACTCAGAGCAGAGCGCAGAGCGCGGAGCGCCAAGCGACCCGACCCGTGCAGCAGCGCAACATCTTGGAGCAACAGAAGGGACAACAGAGGAGGTGGAGGTGGAGGCAACTACAGCAACAGAGGAGGTGAAGGTGATTCCCCCTCCCTGCTCGCATTCTCTCCTCTTCCCCTGAACTCTTGTACCTGGCCGGGCCAGAGGTCTCCGAGGAAAGCCTCCCGTACACAGGCCCACAGACATTGGTGACACTCAGGAGGCAGAAGGCTTGATTTAGAGGCCTGCTTGGTCTATAGAGTGAGTTCCAGGACAGCTAGAGCTACACAGGGAAACCCTGTCCCAAAACTAAAACCAAACCAAAACAAACAAAAAGCAATCCCCCCCCCCAAACTCCCAAACCAAACCAAAAATAAGATTCCTAACTCCTATTACTAATTAATAGAGAATACACAAGTTAGAAACTTGTTTTGAAAATGCAGACTTGGGGACTGGGAAGCCGCTCAGCAGTTTAGCCTGTGTGTATACACCTTGCCCCACTGTGTGCATGGTCTCCCCTCTACCTACTGTGTGCATGGCCTCCCCCCTGCCTACTGTATGTATGCCCTCCACCATGCACTGTGTGCACACCCTTCCCTTCAACCCCCAACTGTATGCATGGCCTCCCCTGTCTACTGTGTGCAGTACTGTCTACTTCCTTTGACATCAGCAGTGAAGGATTAAAAAAAAATCAGACTCAGGTATAATTTATACCTGTAATCCTTGATATTTAAATATTCTCAGCCATGACATAAACTAAGATAGGGACTATTTTGTATGGGTATGCATGTGCTTATATGTGAGTGTGTGTGTGTGTGTGTGTGTGTGTGTGTGTGTGTGTGGTGTGCATGTTCTATGGTCCATCCTTCTACCACCCCGCAATCAAGCTCTGGGTGTTAGGCTTGCCAGCAGGCTACCTGCTGAGCTGTCTCACCGCCCAGTGAGCACTAGATTTGTAGATGTATTCTCTGTCGGCTGCTGTTTGTTCCTTTACTTGGACGCCCCACCAGATGGGTCACTCTAGACTGGGAATGCAGCTGGCTGCCCTAAAGGGGCCTACCTCGGTCTGTTTCTGCTGGACACTTGTAAGCCCCAGTTTGATGCTATTACCTTTCTGTCATTACTTGTTCTTTTACTTGGAAGCCTTTTGGAGGGGTCACTCCTCCTCTCAGAGCTCTATTGTGTCAGTGGGCTTCCTAGCTTTCTGTTACAATGTTTTAAGTCTCTGATTTGATGATGTTGGCCCTGCATAGCTCACAGGGCAGCTAGCCTAGCAGATGCTGCAGTGAACAGTGAGTGGCCCTGTCTCAAGTAAAGGGAGGCAAGGGCAGCAAGTCACTGGGGGTTTTCCTCTGACCTGCACACATTACTGTAGCATGTGTATGCCTGCCTTTGTTATATGACCACTCACACACTCACATCACACACACACACACACACACACACACACACACACACACACACACACACCATAAACCAATACAAGAGTTGTTTAACGCCCTACTATACATTGTTTGAGAGCTGTCCTGTCCTTTCTGTGCTGTTTCCAGCCAGACTTGATATTGTATCAATGGGATGACATTGTATCAATGAGCAGTTGGCATTCTCCACATGGCCTTTAGGAGAGAAAGCTTACCTACCACAATCAAGTGTTTGTGTGTTGGTCAGGGAGGATCAGGGTGAAGGCAAAGCCTGTCCCTGGATAGGCCTTTGCTGTCCTCATTTCCAGGAATGGCTGTGGCAAATGGAGCAGCTAATCTCACTTGGCAGGAAAGAAGGAAGCCAAAGGCTGCTGGAAGTCACGGAGCATGGGGGCAGCCAGGGCTTTGAAATAGCTGCCTCTGTTTTGTGGGTCATTGGAGAAAATCTATACAGAACTTGAAAACAAGTAGTAACAAACTGTGCTGGCTAGTTTTATGTCAACCGGACACAAGCTAGCGTTATCTGAAAGGAGGGGACTTGAGAGAGGAAAAGGTTGCCTTGAGATCTGCCTGTAGGGCATTTCCTTAATTAGTGATTGAAGCAAGAGAGCCCAGCTCATTGTGGGCGGTGACATCCAACAACCACAAGTGGTCCTGGATTCTATAAGAAAGCAGGCTGAGCAAGCCAGTAAACAGCTCTCCACCATGGCCTCTGGATCAGCTCTAACCTCCAGGTTCCTGCCTGGATTTCTGTCTTTGATTCTGTTCAGTAATGGATTTATGATGTAGAAGTGTAAACCAAATAAACACTTTCTTTCTCAACTTGCTTTTGGCCATTGTAATTTATCAATAGTAATAGTAACCCTAACTAGGATGCAGACCTCCTGCCCAATATGAGCATAGGTCTGTGAGGCATTTTGTGTTTTCCAGGGTTGCCTTCTCAGCTTTAGTTTCTCCTTCCTGATTTCTTTACTTCCTGGATGCTTTGCTTCTCCTCTGGGTATACCATTTTGCATAGTCAGTACAGAAAAATGCACTTCCAATGTGCCTTCTCATCTCCTCTTAGATGTCCTTGTCATCTACAGCTAACAGCTTATCTTAGCTTCTGTTAAATTGCTTGCCTCTACAAAGTCCCCACTCTCCTGAAGCTCCCAAGCAGGATGCCAGAATGTAGTTTCTACCTTCAAACACCTCGTGCTCTGGACACTCAGGGCCATACTTAGTTCTCAGAATACTTGGATGTGGTCCCAGGGGGCTAGAATCAAGACTTTAAATTGGCCATAAACTAACTTCGTCTGAGTGGTCATCTCTGGTGGTCTAGGTCTACAGTAACAATCAGACATGGAGATGTAGAATTTGAGTTTGCCCTGATGTTTTTGGTCTTGCTTTGGTCCTGTCCTTTCTCATTATGCTCCCTTTTCTCCCTATTAAAAATGGTAATGCATATTCTATGCCATTGTATGTTGGAAGTGTGTGATCTTTTTGATTCTGGCTTTATAGAGGGTTGCCATGAGTCTCAGAAAAGACTTTGGATTTTTTCTTATTTATTTATTTATTTATTTATTTATTTAACTTACTTTATAACCCACTCACTGCCCCCCTCCCAGTCACCCCCTCCCACAATCCTTCCCCCATTCCCCCTCCCCTTCTCCTCTTTGGACTTTTAAACAGTGTTAAGACTGTAGTAAACTATGGAGTCTTTTGAAGTTGGACCGAATGTGTTTTTGTATTATGATATAGCTACAACGGTATGGGGATGTAGGAGTGGAATGTGGTGGCTTGAATGAGAATGGCTCCCCTAGGCTAATATTTGAATGTTTGGTCCACTGGGAAGTGAAACTGTCTGATATGATTAGAAGAATTAGGAGGGGCTGGGGAGATGGCTCAGTGGTTAAGAGCACTGATTGCTCTTTCAGAGGCCCTGAGTTCAATTCCCAGCAACCACATGGTGGCTCACAACCATCTGTGACAAGATCTGATGCCCTTTTCTGGTGTGTCTGAAGACAGCTACAGTATACTCACATACATTAAATAAATAAATCTTAAAAAAAAAAGAAGAAGAATTAGGAGGTGTGGTCTTGTTGGAGGAGGTTTATCACTGGGGGTGGGCTTTGAGATTTCAAAAGCCCATGCCAGGCCCAGTCTCTCTCAGCTGTGGATCGGGATGTAGCTCTCTGCTACTGCTCCAGAACCATGATTTCTACCAAGCTCTACACCATAATGATAATGGACTAAACCTCTAAAACCGTAAACAAGCCCCTACTTAAATACTTCCTAGGAGTTGCTTTGGGTATGGTTATGGTTTGGTTATGGTTATGTTTTTGGTTATGGCGTTGTTGTAAAATTATATATATATATATGTATATATATATGTATGTATATATATATGAATGAAAAGCCGTCTTTTTTTTTTTTTCTTTTTTTTCGGAGCTGGGGACCGAACCCAGGGCCTTGTGCTTCCTAGGTAAGCGCTCTACCACTGAGCTAAATCCCCAGCCCCAAAAAGCCGTCTTTTACTCCCACTAGATCTTACACCACAGTGCCCCAAGATATCTAGTAGATATCTTGCCAGAAACACACATCCCAATTCCATGGCAGTCTAGTGTCTCTGCTGCCACACACTCTCCCAAACTCAAGTCGCCACAAGAAAGAACACACAACACAATAACCTCTGACCCAATTGATAAGATATAATTGCCCACCTAAACATACAAGGCCCTATACACACCCATCCTTTAAGAATATTCATAACAGGGGCTGGAGAGATGGCTCAGTGGTTAAGAGCACCGACTGCTCTTCCCGAGGTCCTGAGTTCAAATCCCAGCAACCACATGGTGGCTCACAACCATCTGTAATGGGATCTGATGCCCTCTGGTGTGTCTGAAGACAGCTACAGTGTACTCATATATATAATAAATAAATAAAATATTAAAAAAAAGAATATTCATAACAACCTGTAAATACACAGAGTGGAATCTTAACGTCAGCCTCCATGTTCTCTCCACGGCTTCTCTCCCAGTCTCTTCCCGTCTCCTGTCTCCTCCTCTTTCCTCAAACTTTTCTCCCACCCATCCTTCCTTCTCATCCAATGACAGGCCTCATTCTATCTTGTACCTGCCTTACCTGTATGACATCATCCTACAATGGCGTCTCTTCACAGAATGAGAACAGTGACTAAGACACCCTTCCACCCCTAATCAAAGTTCACCTTTCTTCTTTCTTCTTAGGTCTTTCCTTTCTGTTACGTGGCAGCTAGCAGCTAGCTCTTTCAACACCTCAGCCCATGTGAGTTTCTTACTTGTATGATGTCACTGGCTCATCTCAGCTAGCCATTCTGGAGATAGTGATGGGCTCTGAGAACTGCTTAGGAAGATTTTATGGACAATATTCTGTGGTGACACAGTATTCCTTTATCTGCATTCAGGTAGTAGCAGCCCCCAGATCACCCTGTGTAAGATCATAGGTGATCTTCATGCCTGACAGAATTATTCAGGTTTAAACAGTGTAACTGAAGAAGCAGGGAAGGTTCCTATCTATGTTTGGAAATATTTTATTTCCTGTTTTATTTTGGGGAGACACAACTGTATTTTCTCCATGAGTCAGATCTTTCTCTCCTTCTATACACCGTTCCCCACCAGGATTTCTAGTTGCCTTTACTCTTCCCTTAAATCTCTTTTTCCCCATTCCATTCCACTGTTTTCGATCTCATGTAGGTCATGTTTTGTTGGTCTGTGTTGGGGACTTCATTACAGGATTATTTTAATCCTACCCAAAGAATATAAAGCATGCTGAAGCCTGTCATTTGTCAAAAGGAGGTCTGAGTCTGAAAGCGGGAATAATATGTAGTATGATATGGGTGGTATTTTGGCTGTTTTCCGAAGTAACTGAACACCCCCCCTCACCCCAACCACCACCACCTTTATTCCATCAAGGTATCCATTTGTCATGAATTTCTCTTCCAAAGTTATCTCGGGTGATGGGAGCTTGTTTTGTGTGTAGCCTGGGAAGAAAGACATATTTATGCCCCCGCCAGCGGGGACTCAGTTATTCGTGGGGGTCGAGGGGACCCATACCTGCGGGAGAACGAGCGAGAAGGGGGTTCCTGGGAGGAGCTTCCTGTTTCTCAAGATTGTTCTCTAAGATTTTAATCTAACTTTGTGGTCAGCTAGTTCCTGGGAGAGAGTTGTCGAACCGGCCGATGTAATTACCCATTCTATGGTCCTAGGAGAAGCTTCCTGGAACATACAATTCCAGGGCCTAATCAGTTTTTTTCTTCTACTATGAACTTTTGTCTAGGGGTGGTGAGGCAACCTTAAAACTTCTACCTTTCATTCCCCACTTCTTCTAGTGGCTAGTTCTAAATTAAAACATGATACTGTTGGCATAACATCAAAATCTGAACAGCACTTACTCTTTCTCTAATGAAGGTAACTAGCTTATTTAACACACATGGACTTATAATCAGAAACAGAAGCAAAATTAAGAAGGGTCCCATAAGGGGAGATATCAGAGTAGTCATCCAAGGAGATCTACTAAACCAGCTCTCGAACCATCCCTGATGGTCTCTGTCTCTCTGTCTTTTGTCTAACCTCTTTTTAAGTTTACTCATGGAGTCTTTAATTACTCCTGAATGGTCTACATAGAAGCAACATTTTTCTTTTAGTGTAGCACACAGACCTCCTTTTTTAAGGAATATCAGGTCTAATCTACTATTCTTAAGGACTACCTCTGAGAGGGAAGTTAGGGATTCTTGGAGGTCAGCTAAAAAGTCTTTTTTACTCTTTCTATATGTAAGTCAATGGCAGTTCTGAATTCTCCATAATCCTTGTGTTGCAGGGCAACAGCAGATGTCCTTGTAGCTGCCCTTGTAGCACCTAGACTCAGCCTTAAGATAGCCCTAAATAATTCTCAACTCTCTTTTGTGTCTTACTAAGTCTTTAGCATCAGGATTCCAATCTGGACACTATCTGAACCTACACACAAAGGTCATGACTGCCTTTTAGAACTTCTAAACTTATACAAGTTGTGATCCCTGAGGCACAGTCCCAAGAAGTCTCAGGAGTACTAACATATACAATGTTACATCATTTGCAGTAGAAATCAAGCCTATCCCCACACCTATCCTGATGGAACCCAGGGCAAATCTGAAATTCTTGTTTCTAAAGCACACTCCTCAAGTGAACATTATAGATTTCCTGTCACAGCTACTAACAAGCATCTCAAGTGGGATGGTGAGAAAACGAGAAGAGAGTCCATAAAATAGAGGTCGGCTGAAAAGGACAAAAGCATTCAGTCACACAGAAAGACAATCCAAAGATTAACAGACAAAAAAAAAAAAAAAAAAAAGTGCGCACAAAACCAAAAAACAATTGGCTGCAAGATTGCCACAAAACCGAACTGATTCAGGTGGGAGCTTCCATGAGCTCACCAAAGACAAATGAAGGGGAGTGGATTCCACATCACTCCTCCTGCCCAACCAGAATCTTCCCATTGTCAAAGTCACAAGTAACACAAAACAAATACCTAAGACACACAGACAAAGACCACTCTGGAAATAGAGATGGCTGGGAGGGTGGGTCTTTTCTCCAATCCAGGAGAATCACTGAATCCTCACCGGCACCCAGACGGGAATCTCCCTCACCGCCTGGGAGGTCTCCCAGGGCAGTGCAATCGGTGAGCCCCTGGCACGTCTACCGCTCACACTCGATTCTCTCCTGAGACACGAGCCTCCCTCTCAGTCTGAGATGGGAGCGACTGCAAAACCAGAACTCCAGAACTCACGAGCAAATACAGACCCAGAGTAGCAAATACAGACCCAGAGTTTAGCCAGCACAAAACACAAAGACACAAAGATACAGACACTATCTCCTGAATCGGAACAGCCTCGGATCCTTTTTCTTACAATAAGTCATTTAAACACTTTCCAACCTTGTGCCAACTATAGGAGCTAATTTCTGGTCCTTCAATAATAAACCAAGGACAAGTTTCTGACACAAAGACAAAAAATTTAACAAGATCCTTTGTCTTAACTCTTACTCCCCTTTCCCTGAGAGAAGCCTTAAGGTCTTTGATAAAGACTGCTTCCTTAGACAATTTTTGCCCATTCTCAATTAGACAGAAAACTCTTACCTGCTACATCTTTCTCTCAGGAGCAGTGAGAGCACGCGGCGGTTAACACCAGATCAGCACAGCTACTGTCACTTTATCTGCGTCGGTTTCTGGACAAATACCTGGGGACCTCAACTTCTTTTTCTGTCCAGTGAGGGTCTGTACCTTGAACCTCACGTTGGGCACCACTTGCCCCTGCCAGCAGGGACTCAGTTATTCATGGGGGTTGAGGGGGACCCATACTTCCTGGAGAACGGGCGAGAAAGAGGAGCGAGACCAAGCAGTGTCCTTGTCAAGGTCTGTTTATTGAGAGGAGAGTACAGCATTTAAAGCTCTGAAGCAGGAATTGAAGCAGGAACTGAAGCTTAGGGCGGGGGGAGTACTGGGAAGTGCCCAAGAACATAAGGTGAATCATTAAACCATAAGATATTCTCCTTAGACAATGAGGCACCAGTCTTCCAGGGACATGTTCTTTCTTTGAAAAGGTCAAGCCCTTCTCAGGAATCTGCTCAGGGCAGGGCTCTAGCTTTGCCCAGTCTGGCAGTCCAGTCCCAGTCCCCAACATATTTATAATTTAAAGTTATACATCATGCAGAACTATTTCTATTTGCCTCTAGTTCCTTCCCTCCAAAAAAGGGAACAAACAAAACTCAGCCAGCCATTCCCCCCGCAAAAATACCTCCACTTAATGGTACATTCTGTGTTTTTAACTCCAGCCCCAGGTAAAGGAAGAGAGGTTTCCCAGTGTTCTTAGGGGTATCATAGATAGTGCAGACAGTTGTATGTAGAATAGTTAAAAGATACTGAGTTTAAAAAACAAAATTCTAAGTTGCCTGGCATTCAAGAATGCCACGTGCATCCCAACTTTAGGAAGATATTCTTGAGCTGGGAGGATGGCTCAAAATGTAAAAGCACTGCTCTGCAAGTATAAGTTCAAATCCCCACTGCCCATGTAAAAAGCTGGATGTGGATCTCTCTCTCTCTCTCTCTCTCTCTCTCTCTCTCTCTCTCTCTCTCTGTGAGTGTGAGTGTGTGTGTGTGTGTGTGTGTGTGTGTGTGTGTGTCTGTCTGAAGTCTAGCTTTGGTGAAAGGCAGAGAGGTAGACCCTGTGAGTCTGGCCAGCCAGCTTAGCCAAAACAGGGGGGTTGTGGGTTCAGTAAAAGACCATGTCACAAGGCAATAAGAATGAGAGTGCACCCAACTCTAAACTCCAAGTCAAGGTCTGAGGATTTATAAAGTTGCATGGAACTAAGGTTTCTGTTGGTAGATTAGTGTATGTAATAGGTAACACTACCATGAGAGTCAAGAACAAGAATTAGCCAAACAATATTTACTGTCACAGAGGAAGGGTGTCTTATCTTAGTGTTCTATTGCTATGAAGAGACATTGTGTCCATGGCAGATCTTATAAAAGAAAAGCATTTATTGGGGCTGTCTTACCGTTTCATAGGTTTAATCCATTATCATCACGACAGGGAACACAATGTTATGTAGGCAGTCATGGTGCTAGAGGAGTACCTCAGTGTTTCATATCCATTTCACAGGCACCAGGAAGAGAAAGACACGCCTGGCTTGGCTTTTACCACACACATCCTACCTCCCAGTGACACACTTCCAACAAGACCACATCTCATCCCTTTCAAGTAGTTTCCCTCCTCCATAATCAAGCATTCAAATATAGGAGTCTATAGGAACAATTCTTATTCAAACTGCCGCAAGAGATACAAGATACATGCTGTTAGGTGCTAGAAAATGGAACAAAAAAGTATGAGGCCCAAAGACAAGATACCCATCCAAACAAATCATCACAATTTATTAAAGAGATTCAAGAATATAAATGTTCATGCACAAGAAATCCGTGGTGCCAAAAGTAGAAACTGAATACGTGTGTGTGTGTGTGTGTGTGTGTGTGTGTGTGTGTGTGTGTGTGTACATACTCAGGAGGAACCCAGCCCAGAGTTACCTATCTTTCCCCCTCCCCAGATGACAACACTATACTTTGTAGCAGGCAAAGGTTGTATCTAAGCAGCTTGTATCTAAAGTTTATATACAAGCCTGTCTGTAACTGCTTACTGCTGCCTAATGGGAACAAATAGGATTTCCACTGCTGTTGGCAGAGTTCTGCTGTAAAATTTATTGAAGATGAATGATTCTGTCCATTGTGATGTAAATAGATGCATTTATGAATTCAGATGTCACAGGCAATCGAGTGTGGTGGTTAAACATTGTCTTCTGTGGAATGCTGTACCCAGTACTTAGTGGGCTGTGTAATCTTGGATACTCATCTATAAATTGAAGATAAACGGTCACATTAATAACCTCATAGGTTGGGATGAGAACTAGGTATTAACATTTTAAGTAAACATCCACAAGAGCACTTGGTACAGAGTAAGCGCTCTTATTTTAACATTATCCTGGCTTTTAACCAATTCACTGGGCAAAAATAACCTGGAGTCTCATAGGTGCTGGAGGAATCCTGTAAGGTGCGTATCAAGATAAAGTTTATTAAGAAAAATGAGGGTGGGGCTGGAGAGATAGTTCAGCCATGAAGAGTATTCGTTGTTCTTGCCAGAGGACCAGGGTTCAGCTCCCATTCACCTACACGGTGGCTCGCAATCACATGTAACTCTAGCTTCAGGGGATCTGATGCCCTCTTCTGACCTCCTCAGGCACCAGACATGGCGTGCATGCGTGCATTCAGACAAAACACTCAAACAAAATAACACCAAAAAATGTAAAAAAAAAGTTTTAATACTGGAAAGTGAGCCCATCCATGAATTTATGACACATTTATTGTATTTGGGGCTGACTTTCGTTCAGTTAGAATATTAACTAAGGACAGTTTTTTTTTTCACATTAGAGTGTGACCTGGACTCTGGCATAGTTAGGGTATAAACTAGTAAACATTGACTACAGTCTGTCTTCTTCTCTCTTTCCCTCCCTCCATCCCTCGAGTGTACTCTGTGTAGCTTTGGCTTTCCTAGAACTCACTCTGTATACCAAGCTGACCTCGAACTCAGAGATCCACCTGCCATTGCCTCCCAAGTGTTTGCGATTAAAGGTGTGCACTCCTTTTATATAAATAATCTTATTTGACCTAGTTGTGGCATTTTAAATTAAGAAAGGGTAGAATGGGAAGAACGCGCAGAAGCTTTTAATACAAGAAAACTTCAGAACACCCAGTATTAGGTATATATATCATCAAAAACAACTTTTTTTTTTTTTTGGTTCTTTTTTTCGGAGCTGGGGACCGAACCCAGGGCCTTGCGCTTCTAAAAACAACTTTTGAACTTGTATCACTGGAGGAAAATATGAGAGTATGGCTTACATATGGGAGTATGACTTAATGAATTTCTTCGTCAGGTAACTTTAGACCCGCTATGATACGAACACGAGCCGTGCAATTCATGTTACTTGGGCTTGACAATCAAAATATTTGGACAAAACTAGTCTTGCAAAATTCCTCCTCTTAGGAAGAGCTGACACCTCAGCTCCACGCCCGAACCTTGGGGGCGGAGCTACCAGGGCAACGCCTGGCCTAGGGGGTCAAGTTAGAGTTAGGGTTGTGCAAGTCTGTATGGTGGGCAAGCGCGGGACTCTGGTTACAGAAGCCGCCGAGTACTGACAAGGACAGCCGAGCGTTGCCGAGGCGCCTAGACTTGCCGAGGGCTGCTGAGGACAGCTAAGCGTTGCCAAGAGCAGCCAAGCGCTGCCAAGGTGCCGAGCATTGCATAGGTCTGGCAAGGACTGCCGAGCGGCGCCGAGCGTTGCCGAAGACTGACAAGACAGCGGAGGGCCGCCGAGCGCGGCCGAGCCTTACAAAGGGCTGACTAGGATAGACCGTAGCACGCCCGTGCTATGGGTCCGGTGGTGGAGCGGCCGGCCGAGCGGTGCACGAGCAGCGCCACGGAGCTGGAGCTGCTGAAGCAGCGCGCGGCCGAGCGCATCGACGAGGCGGCGGAGCGCCTGGGCGCGCTGAGCCGCGCCATCTGGAGCGCTCCCGAGCTGGCCTACGAAGAGCACCGCGCGCACGGCGAGCTCACGCGCTTCTTCGAGCGCGAGCCGCCGGCCGCCTCGTGGGCCGTGCAGCCGCACTTCGGGCTCCCCACCGCCTTCCGAGCGGAGTGGGCGCCGCCCGAGGCCGCGGCGGGGCCCGGCGCGCTGCAGCTGGCTTTCCTGTGCGAGTACGACGCGCTGCCAGCCCTGGGCCACGCCTGCGGCCACAACCTCATCGCGGAGGTCGGAGCGGCTGCGGCGCTCGGCCTGCGGGCTGCGCTGGAGAGCATCGCTGCGCCGCCGCCGGTCAAGGTAAGCCACGCCGGGCCAGCGCGGGGTGTGCTGGATCCAACCCGGAGTGCCAGAGCAGTAGAGTACCACACCAGTTATTTTTGGTGGCTACAGTTTGCTAACTAGGTTGCGTGATCTCTGGAGGAAATAAATGTTGTCGACTCAGCAACAACAACAACAACAGCAGCAAAACCAAAAGATTTTGATTTGAGTAATTGGTGTTTCGTATAGTAAATTTCAGTGTTTAGAACTATCAGACTGCCAACCCTCTAAAAGAGCAGAACTAACGGAGAAGCGAACAAAACATTTACTCCGTAGATGGGTTCTTGTTTAAGTGTACATTTTTATTTCATATTAAGCAGGCGTCTTGATTCTTTAAGCAGGAGAAGGTCGTGCTTGTCCGTCTGTCCTAGGCAGGTCTGATCTTGTGTTTCAGATGGTATATTTAATTCTGTGAGCCAAGAACCAACCATCTGTCACTCAGCCCGGTTCACCCCACAGGGGCAGTAATCCTCTACAGCAGTTCATCTCCCGTGGCCGGTTCCCTTTCACTCCTGTCTCTTTTATGCCTCTGGGTTTTTGTTTTGGTTGGGGGAGGAGGGCGTGAGACAGACTGGACAGACTTAGGGCTAAGTTCTCAGCATTTGACAATGGGCCCAGTAGATTCGGAGTAAGGGGCAACTGCTCAATACGCAGGAGCGGTAGTGCATGCCAGGCCGAGCTGTGTTTGAGGTCAGCCTAGACTACATGAGCTCCAGGACAGTCAGCGTTACATAGAGACTCTGTCTTACCCCTCCCCCCAACAGCAGCTCAATTTAAGATAATTTATAAACTTAAAAAAACAGATAAAGCCAGACTTTGAGAAGTATACCAACTTCTAATTTCAAGGGGTTGTTTTCAGCAACGTTCCTCTCTTACCAGAAAATGGAATACGAGTGGATCCCTTTCGCAAGCAAAGCCTTTAAAAAAAAAAAAAAAAACTCATCTTGTATCATTGTATTTTTATACATGACTTTAACAATACATTCATTTTATACAGATGATTTGTCTTTGCTTTCTTAAAAATTGTTTGAAAAGTTAAGCTTAAGTATCAAAGTAAAACTTTTATTCTGTCAAGTTCTCTTTTATTTGATTAGGTGTTTGGTGACCATTCAATCTTCCTGGTTGAACTGGTGGAATTGAATTAGCGGGTTTGTGTAATAGTTGGCAATTTCTAACCATGGCACTGAGATTGTTAAATGCTCATCGATGAAAGATTAGTAAGATTAATAAAGATTGAAGTGGTTTCTCAGTGAGGAATCAGAGTTCCAACCGGAAGCCCAGGAGAGCCATCTAAGAGAACTGTAGCTCTGAAGGCTGGCTCTGTAAGCCAGGAAGCCTACAGCCTGCCCGAAATGATACAGACTTCTGACTACCTCACAGGTTTCTCGTGAGGGCGACAGGCCACTTGCAAGGTCCTCACCAGTAAAGCTTATGACTAATTATACCTGTTATACACATACGCTAACAGGCTTAGCCACGAAGAAACTTTAACAGATAAGTCCTCGCAAACGTTGAAGTACATAGAATTCTACTCTTTTAGGTCTTTATTATAACTTAATTTAAGTTAAATATAAAATTGGGGAAATTTTCCTATAGCATTTCTGGCATGTATTCACACCAGATTACTGTAACAATACAAATTAAAATTTGTGGTTCTGCACCGTGTGTTTTAATTCATGGTATAAATGTCCGACTATAACTTCTCTTCAGGGGTTAAGGACTTAAACACCTACTCCAAGTGCACACACACTAAATAAAACCCATGTAACGTTTTCTGGCTAGGAATCTCTTTGCTAACATCTGCATTTCCTTGTAGGTAATTGTCCTGGGAACCCCTGCAGAAGAAGAAGGTGGTGGCAAAATTGATCTAATCAAAGCGGGTGCTTTTGAAAACCTTGATGTTGTTTTTATGGCTCACCCGTCTCAAGAGAATGCCGCCTACCTGCCGGATGTGGCCGAGCATGAGTGGGTAATCACACTGAAGATAATCTCTTAGTGGGCAACAGACTGAAGAATACTCAGACCTAAGGCGAAAGCATTTGTCATGCAAGCCTAGAGACCTGAGTTCAATCCCCAGAACCCATATCAAAACGGAGAGAACAAAGTTGTCCGTTGATCTCCATAGGTGTCCCATTGCAGGCACACACACACACACACACACACACACACACACACACACACACACCCGCCGCCACATGCAGATGTAGTTTTAAAAAAGAAAGAAAAGTAAGTCAGACCCCAAACCTCTGCGTTCATACATTTAAAGTCTAAAATGAACTGGACACGGGCTACTGGGCTACTCTCCTATCATCTAAGCTAAGGCAGGAGGAGTGTGAGGCCAGCGTGGGCTGCACACGAGACCCTGGGCCTGGATGACACTGATGGGAGGTTTGCTGCGCATCCTCGCCTCTGATCCTAAGCTGTTATTATGGTCATAAGTGAACTATTAAAGGAGTAGCAAACACTTGTGTTCTCTCCTGAACTTAGTGTGGCTCCTGGAAAACAGCTGTCCTTTGGGAAGGAATTGATTGTCTTTACCAGGGACAGCTTTGTTAAGATTTGAGAAGAAAGCACTTCCTCATGCTGTTTTTAGCTTGGTTCTGTGGAACTGGAGGAGGGGTCTCTTTTGCATCTAGAGGGATGCACCTTTGAACTGGCGTGTGAATTTTTAACCACTAAGGACAGTGAGAGTAGAGACAGCTGTGGTATGCTGGGCTGTGTCAGCTAATTCTGTGGTAGCTGGGACTCTGGGGTGTGATAATAGAACTATCCGTGCAGTGTAGCTGTGCTAGGGATTTCACTTCTCTGAGCCTCACCGGACTCAGAGCCTCACTTGTTTTCAGAGCTTCCTTCCTTCCTTCCTTCCTTCCTTCCTTCCTTCCTTCCTTCCTTCCTTCCTTCCATTCATCCATCCATCCATTTATTTGCTTTTCCAGACAGGGTTTCTCTGTGTAGCCTTGGCTGTCCTGGAACTCACTCCGTAGACCAGGCTGGCCTCGAACTCACAAAGTCCTGCCTATCTTTGTCTCTAGAATACTGGGATTAAAGTACTGGGATAGCACTGCCCAGTGGTATCTTTGTTCTTACCAACTGGGAACTGTTACTGTGAGAGTAGAAACAATTCTCTTTGTTTGGGGGCGGGGGCAGATAATAATATGATCTCTGTACTTCTGGAAAATATTAGAAGTTACCAATCTTGGCCAGTACTTGTGGCTGGAAGAGGCCCGCAAGCTGTAGGCAGTTTTCCCAGACTACTAGGATTATATTTAGGCCTTGATCTCATGTTTGTCTTGATCTTAAAGTCAACCCAATTGGTTCCACATATCCCAGCCCCTTGGTTAAGGTCTGGTATATAGCACAGGCTTGCCTGGAACTCACTATGTAGTCGGGGTTGTCCTTGAACTCCCTGCCTCTGCTACTGTAGCACTGTGATTGCAGGTATCTCTGTGTGTGTGTGTGTGTGTGTGTGTGTGTGTGTGTCTGTCTGTCTGTCTGTCTGTCTGTCTGTCTGTCTGTCTGTCCATGTCTTGTTTGTGTGGTGTTGGGGAGCGAATGAGCCTAAGCCTTTACACATGCCAGATAAGCACTCTGCCATTTGAACTGTGTCCAACCCAGCTTGGTTGGTTTGTGTTTGTTGATTCAAACAGTCTCATAATAGCCCAGGCTAGCCTCAGATTTGCTATGTAGTTGAAGATGATCTTGACCTTCTGATCCTCTTGCTTTCCCAGTCTGGATTTCAGGTCTACACCATTATGCCTAGTTGTATATGGAGTTAGATTGAGGCCAGGGCTGCGTATCTGCCAGGCAAGCATTCTACTAGCGGAACTCTGGTGGTATCTATACTACACACACACACACACACACACACTTTACTCTCTTTACTATGTAGCTTTGGCCAGCCTGGAACTCAATATGCAGTCTAGGCTGGCCTTGAATTTGTAAAGTTCTACCTGCCCCTGCCTCCTGAGTGCTGGGATTATTTATTCATCGTTAGCATGTAGGTATGTGGTGAGGGGGCATGTATGTCTTGGTACACACGTTGCAGTCAGAGGACACTGGTGGAGTTGGTTCTCCCTGTACTGTTAAGTGGGTTCCAGGATCAAACTCAGGTTCCAGGGTGTCAGACTTTCTTGGCAAATGCTTTTCGTGCAGAGCTACCTTACCACCACTGCCCTCCACTTAACAGTTTGTCTTAAAAATAATTATATATCAGTTAAACAAACTGCTATTTTATCAAAAACAGACCTTTGAAGTTAAAATACTACTATGGATATAAAAGATACATTAATATTTCTTTTTCTTATTTACTGTTCTTTATGGTTTTAAACTTTGTGTTTAATATAGTCAAATAAATTGACAACCTCTTTAATTTTTTTATTGTGTGTGTGTGTGTGTGTGTGTGTGTGTGTGTGTATGTGTGCATGCGCACAAGTGTGTTCCATAGGACAAAAATGATAGCCAGAAAACATCTTATAGGGGTCAATGTCTCCTTCCACCAGTCCCAGGAATCAAACTGAGGTTTTTATGCTTAGAGCCAAGTATCTCCCTGCTGAGCCACCTCACCAGCCCTTCATAACCATTTATATAGTAGAATAATTCATAAAGTTTAAAAATATTACTGATAATAACCTTTTTATAACATAAAGAAAATTTTGGTCAGAAATAGCTGAGAGTGTTAGGATACCCTATAAAGATATGATCCTTGGATTTTCAAATGTTGTCCTAATGTATTTTAATCATTTTCTCGTTCCTTGACCTTCCTTCTCATCATTTTTCCCTGGACGTAGGGTCTCACTGTATAACCCTGACCAGCCTGGAATTTCCTATAGTTAGCCTTGAACTCAGAGATCTGCTTGCCTCTGCTTGCTGAGCACAGGGATTAAAGGAGTGAGCCACCACTCCCACCTGACCTTTGGAAGACAGGGTTACCTGAGTCCTTGCAGCTTTTGATACAGAACTGTCTCACACAACACTGTGTAAAGGATGTGGCCGTGTTTGTGCTCCGTGTTTGCTTGAGCTCAGTTGTTAGGCAGTCTGCTTAATCTGCGCGTGGATTTTTCTTTTCTTTTGTTTTTTTCTGTCTCTCTAGAAATGGAATGCAGAGCCTTCCACACGGTAAGCAGGCACTCCCAGGGAACTGCGTTCTCCCTCCCACATTCCTATGCTTTTACTACAGATGCTTTTTCATTTATCAGTGGAAACTGCTTCACCTTTGAGCGCTTGTATATGAAACTGTGAGCATGAGTGTGTGATTGTGTTGAAGTGTCTCTGCTTTCTTCTCTTTGGCTCTCTTTGCAGAAGTAGATTAAGTTGGATTAACTTTTTTTTTAAATAAGTGAAAGATTTATTTCACTTATTTTATGTATATGAGTACACTGTAGCTGTCTTCAGACACACTAGAAGAGGGAATTGGATCCCATGACAGATGGTTGTGAGCCACCATGTGGTTGCTGGGAATTGAACTCAGAACCTCTGGAAGAGCAATCAGTGAGTGCTCTTAACCTCTGAGCCATCTCTCCAGCCCCTACAGATGCTTTTCAAATACATATTCCAATATGGGGGCTAGCAGATGGCTCTGTAGGTAAGAACTGGCACTATGCCGCCAGAGAACTTGTTTGGTTCCTAGCACATATGTCCAGCAGCTCACAACATCCTGTAACTGCAGCTTCAGGGTTCTGATGCTCCCTTCTGGCCTCTTCAGCAGAGCATTCGTGTGTACAAACACCCTCTCTCTCTCTCTCTCTTACACACACACACACACACACACACACACACACACTGCATTCACAAGTACATACTCAGCACATAAACACACACACAACTAATTAGATTTTCTGATCTTACTGATACTGGAGAAAGTAATTCCCAGTGATTTCTTTTGTTTTATTTCCTAGCGTGACTGTGAAATACTACGGAAAAGCATCTCACGCTGCTGCTTACCCTTGGGAGGGGGTGAACGCCTTGGACGCCGCCGTTCTTGCCTATAACAACCTCTCTGCGTTAAGACAACAGATGAAACCAACCTGGAGAGTTCATGGTATGCACCCCCAAATATTTGCTTGTTATAGTTCAGTGCAGTTAAATTATTTAACGCTACATTTTTTAAAATTGGGGGTTGGAAGCTAGGCGGTGGTGGCTCAAGTCTTTAATCCCAGCAGAGGCAGGTGGATCTCTGAGTTCAAGGCCAGCCTAGTCTACAGAGTTCCAGGATAGCCAGAGCTACCCAGAGAAACCCTGTCTTGAAAAACAAAACAAACAAAGCAAAACACACATGTGCACAAACACACATGCACGCATGTGTGTGCTCGAGAACACACACACAAACACACACACACACACACACACACACACACACAGCATGGGGATGTAGTTCAGTTAGTAGAATGCTCACCTCGAATGCACTGCGTGCTGGGTTTGATTCCCAGCACTGCCTAAAGCCTCACATATCACACACCTGTAATCCCAGTACTTGGAGTCAGAAGTCCGTGATCATCCTCAGCCACGTGCAAATGTGAGGGCAACCTGGGATAAATGAGATTCTTTCTCACAAAAAAGACATGTTGGTTACTAGTTTTACTCAGGGGCTATATACTCTTAAAATTCTCTGTATAGAGATAAAGTAGCACAGTCTTTTCTAAAGGGTACACATTTCCTCCTACCCTGTCCGGGATTGTATGCATGAGTCATGACACTAATTTACAATATCCTTTCCTTCCCCCACCCCCTCCCTCCTTTCTTCCCTTCTTTCTTCCTTTCCTTCCTTCCTTCTTCGGTTTATTTCTGTACAATCTAGGAAATCGTGCTTTAATCACTACTTAATTCTAAAGAATACTCAATTTTGCTGTATGCTAAAATCAGTTTGTAGTTGTACTTTTGCAAGTCTCTTGTCTTAATTACCTTTTCTGGTTGGAGTAGCCGGTGGTTTGAGGTGGGTCCTCACTACGGGGTCCAGGCCGCCCTCAAGTTCATGCAGTCCTTTGTGTCAGTCTTCTGAGCTGAGGGTGCAGGGTTCAGGCCTGGCCTATCTTTCCACTTGCTAACTAGATGATTGGGAATTCAGTTTTCTTTCTTCCTCCTCCTCCCTCCTCCTCCTCCCCCTCCTTCTCCTCCTCCTCCAGATGAGGTCTTTTGCTCTTTTCTTGCTCTCTTGCTTCTTGCTCTTGCCCTCTTGTCCTCTTCCCCTTTGTCCCTTTTCCCTATTCCCCTCTCCTCTCCCCTCCACGTGCTCATGGCCGGCCTTTACTCCTCTTCTTTTCTACTCTTCTCCTCTCATTTAACCTCTCCATGTGGAACAAAAAAAAAAATTAAGTCTTTTACAACCTCTGTAGCCAGGATTGTGTAGCCAAGGATAGCCTTGAACTCATGATCTTCCTGTCTTCTCTTAAGTGCTGAGATTATAGATTATACAAGTGGCTGGGATTAGATTCTCCGTGTCTCTTTTAGTTATTAATAGCAACAGATAAAACGTTATTTTGTCTGGTCCCAAACAATTGTGTGTTCTGACAGTTTACAGTACTTTGGAGTCTTTATTCTGCTTTTGTTTCTAGACATGACTGTAGCCAAGGGTCTGAGAAGCAATCGTAGCAGTCTCTACTTGGTATGAAAGTTATTTCTGCACTGCTAAGGGTCACCTAATATATTCATAGGGTTTTTCAAATGTGATGGTGGTTACAGAGCCTCATGCTTGTGTCAAATGTTTTTTTTAAACTGCACAGCTGCAATACAGCCTACAGAGATGAATTTCCTCCAGAAAGTTTAAGGTGCTGTTTGTTTCTTGTGGTTACATAACTCTGTATTTCTTTATAATTGAGATTATAATATCTCCTTCCTCACCCCCTTTCTGCTCCTTTTCTTTCCGGTTCTGGGAATTAAGCCCAGAATCTTACACATGCTGGGCAGGTGTTCTGTTGTTGAACTTTATCCTCCACACAAGCTGTAATTCCTTACATTAAATAGCTTCCTTAGAATAAGGTACACAGAGACAACTTCCCCTTATTAGCTGGGAAATAGGCCCTCTCTGTGCTAGTGTTGTACAGCATGCCAAGATCTTCATTTATCAGTGAAGCTAAGAAGGAATTATTTTCCCTTGTATACTAGTCTTTAAACAAATCATCAAATTTATCATCAGTCAATTTGGTTCTTCTTGTAGGTATAATTAAAAACGGCGGGGTCAAGCCCAACATCATCCCCTCTTACTCTGAATTACTCTATTACTTCCGTGCGCCCTCAATGAAAGAGCTCCACGTTCTGACCAAAAAGGCGGAAGATTCCTTCAGAGCCGCGGCTTTGGCTACAGGCTGCACAGTAAGAGCTTTTCGGATCAATTATGACCTCAGTTATGTGTGGGCTGTGTGTACCTTGGTTCTTTATCCCTTTGGTGATTTTTAGTTTGTGCTGGTGGTGGTGCTGGGAGCCTGTCTGGGCCTTGCCCTCACTGGTGATGTCTTGAAACTGCAGAAGGAGTTGGCTAAATATTTGATGTGAGATCCTTGAATGAGTGTTGGATGTGACAGCCTTTAATTCTTACGTATTTCCTCAGGGTCTGCAGTAGAGGATACTGTAGGTCACCTTACTCAGACAGCAGCTGGGGTACTTAACGTAACACTGTGCCGGGATCCCTGCCTTTCTACATCACTTTGTGTCCTTCCCATAAAGGGCATTTTAGGACAGTATCTGAGTATGTCATTGGCAAGGGTGTGGTATAAAAGTGTGTGTGGCGTGCTGGAGTGGAAGTCAAGATAGACTCGAGCAAAGGAGAGTTTACTGTAAAGTCAGAAACATTTCAGTATCAGCCATGTATGTGGCAACATGGGATGAGGTTCATAGCTACATAGAGTTCAGATACCATAGGGTCCGTCTGGGGAGACAAGGTCTTAGATGTTGCTTTTAGAGAGCCGAGATCTGTGTCTCATGGCCATTAGAAACATAGTATCTCTGAGGCTCTGTTTCTCACTGGAAAACTAGGGACAATCATGCCATTCCTCCAGGTTTCTTGTGAGGGACAGATGAAGTAACATCTGTGAAGAGATCCCAGCCCAGCCTTCCGTTCGTTCTGTCCTTGGTGTAGCAGTCGCTCACATGGTAGTATGTCTTATCCTCACGGTGTGCATCTTCTGTGTAGAACGGACAGTGTTGGATGAAGCAGAGCAGTTAAGACAGTTTCCTGGTGGGGCCTGTAGCTTATCTTGGCCAACACAAGACCCTGGGTTCAGTTCCCAGTCGGTGGGATGGGAGGAGAGGGTTTCCCGAAATCATGCAGACCGGAGTGAGCCTTGAAGGACAGTCATACTTCCACATACATGAACAATAGAGAGATCTCAGAGGTAGGGAATGTGGTCGGAAAGACAAGAATGCGCAAATGCTCATCTTGTGTGGTGAATAGATAAACAGGTGAACAAGACGTGAGTAAGAGAAGGACATGTCCTCTTAGGCCACTTGCAAAGAGATTGAGTGCACAACTATAGTTTCCACACCGAGGGAACTAAACACTTATTTCCTTATAACTATAAATAATCTAAATATTTATAAGTTAGACACATGAACTATCATTAGCTAGTGTCTCAGCGTATTCACGGAGTGAGGGCATAGAAACTGGAGAGATGACTCAGTCAGAAGAGGTGGGGACCTGAGTTTGACCTCCGCAGCCCACTTTAAAAAGAGAGGTGAGGTGCAGTGCACTTGTAACCCCAGCTCTGGGGAGCCAGACACAGGCAGGTTTCTGAACCTCACCAGCCAGCCAGCCTAGCTTACTTGGCGAGCATCCGGCCAAAGGAAGGGCTGGCCCTATCAAAACCCGACAAGGATGAGCTCCTGAGGACTGTCACCTGAGCTTGTCCTCTAATCTTCCACGTGCACACATGTGTGCACGAACACATGTGGAGTTCATTGTCGGATCTAAAGCTATATCTAAGTAGCCTTTCATTAATTTATATTCCAGCTGATTTATGAAATGTTTGCCATTATACCTACCTTAGATGTTGCCAAAAAAACAGAAGAAGTCTGATCTCCGCTGTTTGGTGCTTAGCGTTTGCTCACTGCAAACAAAGACTGTTAAGTGCACTTACACAGTCGCGTAGAGGCTGCTTCTGTGTCTTCGTGTAACATCGGTAAGCAAGGCCATTGTAAGTCTGCCTTACTGGGATGTCCGTATTCTCTGAGGATCCCTTTGAAACAAGGCTGAGAGGTGTCGGGCAGTTCTGGGTTAAGCATGTTGACTTTTGTTGATGTTTTGTTTTTTCCCTCTTGGAGACTGAAATCTAGAGCAGGATCCATCACAGTGGTCTGGAACCACCAGCATCAGAATTACTTGGAGGTTTAGGTTCTGACAGTGAAGTTTCTAGGCCCTCCCTACAGCGTTCTTAGGTGACTGATGTTGGTACTTGCTGGCCAGGATGGAATTGAGGAACTCTAATTTTATGATGCACTCTTTTCTTTTTTAAAGGTAAGAGGTTTGCGAGAGTTTATGTCTGGAATGGAAAATCCTAAAACCATTTCCCGTTGGAAACCATCGCTGTTCTGGACTTAGTGGATTTGAGCTTTTAATCTCAAGCTTTGTTTCGTAATTTTTTTTAATTAGGTAGAAATTAAAAGCGAAGCCCACGATTATTACAACGTTATTCCAAACAAGACACTGTGCAGCGCGTATATGGAGAATGGGAAGAAGCTGGGAGTAGAGTTCATTTCAGAAGATGCAGTGCTGAACGGCCCTTCAGGTAACTGAGCTGCCATAGATTGAGCCGTTTTAGAAAGAAAAAAAATGCCAGTTTATGTTCAACTGAGGCAAGGAGAGCTGTGGCTATGTCTTTCAAGCAGGGGCTTGGTGTAGCTCAGACTGGCCTCAAAATCTACACATAGCCAACATTGACCTTGAGCTTGACCCTCCTGCCTCTGCTCCCCAAATGCAGGAATTATAAATCCATGCCACCAGCCGGGGTTTATTAGATGCTGGAGATTGAACCCAGGCTTCCTGCTTGTTGAGTAAGCACTGCCAACCCTTAGGAATTTTTTTTAAATGTATCTGAGTATTTTACCTGCATATATGCATGCACACTGTCTGCTTGCCCACACTGTCTGCTTGCCCACACTGTCTGCTTGCCCACACTGTCTGCTTGCCCACACTGTCTGCTTGCCCATACTGTCTGTTTGCCCAGTGCCCTTGGAAGCCAGCCCAGGGCATTGTATTCTCCGGAATCTGAGTTTATAGGCAGTTAAGAGCTGCCATGTGGGTGTTGAGAACCAAACCTGGGAGCTCTGCAAAAGCAGCAATTGCTCTCATCTGCCAGGCTAATGTCCATCTCCCTAATGGTATTTTTAATGATATTCCTTCACACTTAGGTTATTGAAAAGAAGCTACTGAACTCTTCAGTGAGTGTTTTTAAAAAATGGTCAGTCTGCTAGGAGTGTTCTAAATATTTCTAGAGTTTAAATTTAATTGTATTTTTTTTCTCGTGATGCTGGGATCAACCCCATAGCCTTATGTATACTTAGCAAGTGCTTTACCACTAAGCTGTGTCTCCAGCCTTTACTTCTAATCTTTAAGTAAGCTACTAAAATGGGAAACGGGATTTTAACTCCTCTCAGTTTATCACAGCAGGCAGGTTATTAAGTATTGGGTGCATATTCAGACTCTGAGGAGTAACCCATCTTTCAGTTCAGCTATATTTGGGATTTATTTACTTACCGAGACCAGGTCTTCCTGTATGTTGTCTAGGCTGGCCTTTGCCTTGTGGTCCTCCAGCTCGAGGCTCTCAATTTTTGGGAGTACAGGTATGTGCCACCACATCCAGCTTACTAGAGTTAGTGTGTGTGTGAATGTGTGTGTGTATGTGCACCATGTATGGGCAGGAGCCCAGGAGGGCTCATGAGATCCCTTGGAACTGGAGATAATTATGATAAATATGGGTGCAGGGAATAAAATCCCAGGTCTTCTGCAAGAGCAGTCAGCACTCTCAGGCACTCAGTCATCGCTCCGTCCCCTATCTTTAAAGTTTTAATTCATTATTATGTGTATGTGAGTACATGATGTATGCGTATGTGCATGTATGTATGCATGCTTGTGTATGTGCGCGCCATGCATGCCTTTAATCCCAGCACTAGGAAAGCAGAGGCAGGCGAATCTTTGTGAGTGTTAAGGACAGCTAGGGCTACTACATAG
This sequence comes from Rattus norvegicus, assembly GCF_021556685.1. Classification (NCBI taxonomy): domain Eukaryota; kingdom Metazoa; phylum Chordata; class Mammalia; order Rodentia; family Muridae; genus Rattus; species Rattus norvegicus. The sequence continues at coordinate 52,801,872 of NC_141538.1, read as the reverse complement.
TGAGACCCTGTCTCAGAACAAAAGGAAGGGGGGAGGAGCAGGAAGAGGAAGAAGAAGGAGAAGGAGGAGAAGGAAAAAAAGAAGATGATCAGCTTTAAATGAAAACAGAAAAAGGATGCAAACAGAAAAGATTTTTATGAGAAAACTGAAGTAGATGAAAAAGAGAAAAATAAGTAAATGCAGCAAGGTTCAGGAAAGAGGGTAAGAGTTCAGAGACCCCTCCCCAGGAAGCTGCTCAGAGACCCCTCCCTAGGACGTGGCCAGCACAGGGACTGAGGAGGAAGGCTGGAGGGTTAAAGGAAAATCCAGTGCTGGCTTCTGCAGCACATAAACTAAAACTGCAGTGAACAGATTTGTGTGGTCTCTGCAGATTGTGAAACTTTCCGTGGATCTAATTAAAGCTGGGTAAAATCAGTGGAATATATACATACCTCTCCTTCCGTGTTCACACCCACTCACAGACACACACCCAAAACATACATTCTGAGACAGGCTCTTAGGTAAGGCAGGCTACTCTTGAACTTGTCGTGTACTTGAGGGTGACCTTGAACTGATCATTCTCCACTCCTGAGTGTTGGGATCGTAGGCATGGAGCACCATGTTGGGTTTGAGGATCAGACCCTGGGCTTCTTGTGTGCTCTTGGCAAGCTCTCTTCCAAAGTATATGCCCACATCATCGGGGACTACATTAATGTAGGATTCTGGTTTGCACGGGTTGTAGTTTTGTCATCACTGGGACCTGTAGGATAAGGGATAGATTGCCCCTCTGATAGCCTCCAGATAAAAGAACAAATAGGTAATGTCACCAAATCTGTCGTCACGACCTAGCAGAAACTGGCTCCAGAAGCTGAGGCGGTCAGCTGGAGTCTGCGCTTTAGCTTTCTCCCTGGGCTTCCTGTGGCCGAGCGTCCAGATGCTCTTCCCCACCGCACTATTTACATCATGGATAAACAATAGCACCGTCTCTTGGAAATGGCCGACCTTGTAGCTGTGCTCAAGCGAACAGTCCTCTGCTTGCACTCGGCTGCTCTATTGTCACAGTTAGTGGGGTCAGACATCCTCAGACAAGGACACTTGGAGAACACTTTAGAAGAACACACTTGGGTCTGAAATGGGGTGGGATCGGGGGAACCATGCTTCCAGAGCCAGCTTCTCAGTGAGCTCAATCAACACGAGACAATTTCCCAAAATACTGTACACCATCGAGTGCTTAGTGTATATTACCGGAAACAGTGTATTTTACAGTGCCCCAAATCCTAACCTTTGTCACATAACTTGTAGCTATGAGACATTTAATGTCTGTAGGACTTGGTTTCTTCCCAAGTAAAATGAGAACCCTTCAGATGTAGATGAGAAACCTGAATATATACAGGTGTACACAAGTATAATCCCAGGACTCAGGAAGTTGAGACAGGAGGATCACAAGTTCAAGACTATCCTGTGCTACATATCAAGACCCTTTCTTAACAAACAAAAGGACAAAATGTAAAATCTTTAAAGTAAATGAGAACGTATATGAAGTTCTTAGAGTTTTAAACAAAGTAGTTCCCGCTGCCATTGGCTGAAGTATTGATTTCCTTCCCTCACATTTACCCTTGTGTGGGTTAACTGCCAGGCACACGGCTTAACCTATCAGGGTTCAGTAGGTAGCCATTGAATTAGCACAACACTTTGCTACTATTAGAATTTAGTCAACAGATGTTAGCTTCTGTCTTGTGACAAGCTGGACATGTGGCAATTTAAAATGCTAATTCTTGACTGATGTATTGTTGGTAAGAGACACTAGCCAAATAACCCAACAGGAAGTAAGCTGAAACTGAAAAGTGGCATGTTACTATTGTGCTTACCATGAGCGCCTCTGCTACAGAAACTACCTTCCTTGGTTTGCTCAGGGAGCAGCAGAGGGCAGGGAACAGCAAGGCTGGGGATGTGGCTTGGTTGGCAGCTCAGCCCCTAGCATGCCTGAAGCCCCGGGTTCTACCTCCAGCGTTCCATAACCCAAGTATAATGGCAGCCGGTGTAGTTCCAGTGCGTGGAAGACAGAGGCAGGAGGCTCAGAGGTTCAAGGTCATCACATACTGAGTTTGAGGCGATCCAGGGCCACATAATACCTTGTCAAAAAAAAAAAAAAGAAAGGAAGAAAGAGAAATTGAAAAACAAAAGAAAGAACGGTATGTGCTGACGTCCCGTTGGGGTATACATGCTGACGTCCGGTCGTCCGGCAGAGCATGGCTGAGGTCCAGCGCAGTTGGTGTAGGGGATTAGTGGAGCTGTCGGCAGGAGATCAGGTTAGAGAGGTGAGTGGACGAAGCATGATTCTGAGCTATCTGCGAGGTGGTGTGAATAGGTGGCCCGTAGCAGAACACGATGAATGAATCTGATTCTCGCTGCACTGAGCCTGCTTAAGACATCGAGGAAGAGCTATCAGGTGGGCAATAGGATTTACAAGCAAGAGGGCTGGAGGAGAACTGCGAATGCATTCCGAGTGGCTAATCTGAAACAATAAGTAGAGAAATATCTGAGGATCTGCTGTGAGAAGAGGGAGGACTGGCATCAAATCTCAAGGAACCAGTCTCTCACAGTCTGTGGCCCTGGGACAGAGAGGGAGGAGCATCAGGGTTCCCAGTGGAGTGCTGGTGTGGCTGGCTTTGTGGCTGGAGATTCCTTCCTTTGTTAGAGCAGCTTGGCCACTGCAGAGGTGGGTGTGGCCACTGCAGAGGTGGGTGTGGCCACTGCAGAGGTGGGAGTAGGCATAAGCAGAGGTGGGAGTGACCACTGCAGAGGTGGGAGTGGCCACTGCAGAGGTGGGAGTGGGCACTGCAGAGGTGGGAGTGGCCACTGCAGAGGTGGGAGTAGGCATAAGCCGAGCATCAGACAGCTCTCCTGGGAAGCGAAGCTGGCCCTGGGAACCATGACAGAGCTCAGGACTCTAGTTACAACCATTCAGAATGTTTAACCAAACACCCCTTTCTTCCTTTTTGTGTTTCAAGGCTCCACTGATTTTGGAAATGTCAGTTTTGTGGTTCCCGGGATTCATCCATACTTTTACATCGGGACTGATGCCTTGAACCACACGGAAGAGTACACAGAAGCCGCAGGTGAGCAGGAGATGTGTGTATGCAGGGTCCTCTTCCTCCTCCTGCTAAGTGCAGCTCTTCAGCCCCGCTCTTCCATAAAATCAGAAAATACTGTATTGTGCTGTGCTGTGCTCAGAGAGTGGAGAGGCAGTCTAGATACTGAGAGGTAGCCCGCGGGATTAAACGCACTTTACTATGTAGGGAGGCATTTTGAGTCGTTTTCTTTTCCTTTTAGGATCACAGGCAGCTCAGTGGTACACTTTGCGCACAGCCAAGGCGCTGGCGATGACTGCACTGGACGTCATCTTTAAGCCTCAGTTGCTGGAAGGAATCAGAAAGGAGTTTAAATCGAAACTTCAAGAAGAGCAGCTTTTAAATACACCAGCATAGAAGGAAGACTTCGGGACCGCTCAGGAAACATTGTTTTGTTTGTTTGGTTTTTACCTCCATTGTTTTTCAATGAAATAGAGCAGTCTTGGTGAGGACAGGAAATAGGAAAGACACTATCTCACTCTAGATTTAATGGAGTCTCTGATGCTTCAGGCACTGGTGTGTGATACCATCTGTTAAGCCAGATGATACCTGATCTGTAACATTTGGAAATGTTTTGTAAATGTATCTGTTGTATAGTGTTACAAGTCCCAAAGGTCCCAGAACTTAACACTCATGAACTCTGTGGTTCAGAGTAGCGAATGTCTTCTCAGGAGTTTAGATTGGGGGGAATTTATTAAGTCTAACTGTATCTGGGTCTAAAGAAAAACTTATAATAAAAATACACTTTCAGACACTCTTAGAATTTCCACTACAAAGACTTAGCTTTTAACACTTAGAGAGGAGAGGAGAAGGAGGAGTGGGAGGGGAGGGGGAGGAAAAGGGGGAAAGGAGGGAGAGGAGGTGATGCTCTTTATTTACACGCAATTACTCCAAGAAGTGGCATAGGGGCAGGAGAGTTTTTCCAGCGGGGTAGGGTGTTGTGTGTTCTTACAGGAGTAGGCAGGGTAGTACAGGCTAGGTGTGCTCTGATCTCCAGTGTCCTGCACGGTTCCCACTACCCAGCAGCCCCTCAGGAGAGTCCCAAAGCTGGCCCAGGAGTAATATGAACCTGTGGCCTTGGAAAGGAGGCTCTGTAGTTCAGACTGTGACTCAGTTAAACTTCCTGAGATTTCTCTGGACTTTCTCTTTTGCCTTCTCCCCTCACTCTCTGGTTTGTGTCGCCACAGCATTTGTAGAACCACAGAAGACAGTTGCTTTTTTCTAGGTGGAAACCTGAAACGTCAGTGGTTGTCAGTAGAAACACTGTCAACAGTAACTCTGGTGAGGAGATGGGGAGGGAGTCAGTTAAAGCCAACAACGTTTCCTGATTCTTACTTTAGCATGAATTTGGTTTTGGTGGGGCTGAATTTAAGACCAGTCTTCCTTTCTGCCTCTCCCCTCCCGCTCTCCTCTAGCTGCAGTCCTGCAGCTGCTGCCTCTCAAACGCTGGGATGATAGCCATGAGCACCGCACACCCACCCTTTAGTGTGAACTTGTTGCACATGATTAAAGTGTGAAAAAGCTGGCGAAACCAACTCTTAGGCGGTTGGGGCGGCGTTCTAGAATCAAAAGGGGAAGGACACAGGGAACATTTGGCTTTTGTGGTGGAAGCAAGGCACTCTCCCTGAGTGACGCCAGCTGTCACCTGGAAGGCTAACCATCTGTGACCTTCCAGTCTCTAATTCCTATTTGATGAGTATTTCAGAACTGTGAGAGGGGTTGCTCCCGGCTCTACCCTGACTTGATATAGGCCGGCGTTTGCTTGCTTACTTGCTTTTGTGCAGCTAGTATACTAAGAATAGTTTTTGCATTTTTAGAGGAAAAATAAAACCACCACTACCACAAAGAATAAGGTATTTACCGTCTGGCCCTTTGGGGGTGGGGGTGGAGCGCTCGGGCCCAGTCTATCAGGTGGTTTCTGATTTCTATTCTCTCAGGTTTTCTTGAGAAGCCTCAAGCCCTGTATTGGAAACACTTGAGTGTGTAGATGGGGCTCCCTGACAGAGCGGTCTGGACTTCCCACTCTCTGCTTTGTCTTTCTAGACAGAAGCCTGTTTCCGCTCCCCTCACCCTGCCCCTCACCACAAGTCCTCAGACTTGCCTCTGTGCACACTACTCTTTCTGTCTTCTCATAACAACATTGAGAACTCGATCTTTCATGACACCCTGTGTCTGGATAATCATAACCGAGTTCATCATATTAAATATGAATTTTGTATAAAGAGGGACTATCAATGAAAGCCTCAATCAAAACATCAGACATGTCAGAGATGCGGTTTTTATTGACCGACTTAAGTCTCCTGAGTAGCCGTTCTATGTGTTCCTCACAGCCTAAGGGATAGGGGTTTTTGCCGATTGCTTTAGTTTTGGGTTTTGCAGGGCTGGATATTGAGACCAGGGCTTCACACACGCAAACCCAGAACTCTCGCACTGAGCTGCATCCCCAGCCCGGGGCAGGGCGTTGGCCTCATTTGCTAGGATCTGGAACCATCCTAGAACAGCTGTTGTTACAGACGTAGCCCAGCCTCTGAGAATCACACAGCTGTGGCTCTTATGTGTGCCCTGTGTTTGGTTTCCTTTTTTTTTTTTTTAAACTAAAATTGAATTTTACTTCTGCATAAACAATGCCAGCTTTAGGTAGGTAAGGATGGGAAGGCGCTATGTTATCTGTGTTTCTGGTTGGAGGCTGTTGTTGTACAGTGGGCCTCGTCTGCTCTTTTATCTTTCCGTGTGCACCACTTACACCATGTACTTACGCATGCCTTCTCCTAACTGTCCCCTGGGGGAGGCATTAAGTCAGTACACTCTAGAACGAGTAAGTTTCACTAATGGTTTAAGTGTAATTACGATCTGAAATTTATTTTTCTTTTCCAACTTAATCTTAAGGAAGTTCGAATACAGGACCTGTACAGTATGTGTTAAAGTTCCTTTTTCCTAAATGCCTGAGACCCGTGGTGTTTCAGATTTTAGAATAAAAAATGTTTTGAAATATTTGCATCTATTATGTAATCTATATTTTATACATATATACACATATGTATATACATATAGGGAGGGGGGAAGAGAGATATGGAACCCAAATAGAGCTATAAAATTCCTTTATGCTTCACACGCACTTGCCCTGTGCACATAGCTTGAGGGAAACTGCGCTCAATGTTTTAGTGTCTGAGGGTGACCGACCTGCAGATCATAGGAGGCCAGTTGTGCGGTTTTCACCCGGGTCATGCCATTCAAGGTTGGAATTCTGGAGCATTTCCGGTTTCAGGTTAAGTGTGTTCAACCCGGACTGTTAACTAGTAAGTTGCTGTGTGTTCTATGACTGTAGCTAATGTTTAGCTTGCCTCAAATTTTTTGAATTGATTTTTAGTCTTAAATTCTCCTTAATGGATGAGCTACACGGGGAATTTTCTTCTTTTTAACCATGTCTCTGTAGCATAATTACTGGGGTAAAGTAGACTCTGCATGTTCTTGTGAGGATGTAAACATGAAGGGGACCCACAGTCTCCCGAGGGTCTGTAGATTCATTGTTGCTGCTGCTGTTAAACTGTGCAGTCTCAACATCTGAATGGGCAAATATTCGCAGAACACTGGAGACAGGCAAAGAGCACCGGACCCTGTGCTTGGTGCTACGTCCTCCCAGGATTTGGTTCATATGGACCACATCCCAAACTGCCTTGGGAAGTTTTGAGGAAGGGCTTCTAAAATATTTTAAAACATGTGAATCACTTCTGTCTGTTTAAACAGAAAAAAAAAGTTGATGTCAGGTCATTTTTAGAAGAATAGTTCTCTCACTTTATAGTATCTTTTTTAAAGAAAGAAAACCTTTCCGAGGGCTTTTGTGTTCTGTGATTTCTAACTTTTACTTGAAGCAGTCTTCTGAAGCATGTCCCACGCCATTGGACTAACTCGATGGGGACTGTCCTCTCTGTGCCCATTAGCAATCTCCAGTCAGCCATAAGATGGGATAAACTACTTTGCTACTACTGTAGGCCTCTGTGGTCTAACAGCATAGCTGAGGATGGTGTGTTCGGGTGTGTCAGTATTTTCAAAAGCAATCTCTGCTATTGTGATTATAATTATTTTTGTTTTAATAGATGCATATTAAAATTTGTAGAAAAAATCTAAGATGTCTGTGTGTTTATCTAATAGTTATTTTTAATCACATACACGCACACACATCAAAACAGAGATTTCATAAAATAAAGCATAAACACCTAAATATAAGGTTGCATACTGTTTTCTTACCGGAATTGTGGAGTTGGATCTTTTCCTTCCTGTGTAAATGTTATATTTATATAATATGAATTTTAAGACTAAATCTTTTAAGAATGAGGTTTGTGCTGGACATAGTAATGCACATGTTTAATCCCAACACTTGGGAGGCAGAAGCAGGCAGATCTCTGTGAGTTCAAAGCCATCCCGGTCTACAGAGTGAGTTACAGGACAGCCAGAGCTATTAAGTGAGATCCTGACCCAAGAAAATAAAACAAAAAACAAAACAATAGATTAAACCAAAGCTGAAATGAGTGTTTTACTTCTCTCGGAAACTGAAAACTGGGCATCCCTGTGCTAAGTGTCAGCTACATAGTTACAGCCTCACACCTGACTTTCACTGTATAGACAGCTCTATCTTCATTAGACAGCAGTTCAGAACAGTTCCTACCAAAGCTGAGGAACTCATGAGAGAAACAAAGTATCCACGGGCCTTTGTGTGAATTACTGCCTGGTCCAATAGAGCTGTCTCAGGGTTTCTGCTGTGAGAGCATCATGAGCAAAAGCAACATGGGGAGGAAAGGGTTTATTTCAGCTCCCAGCTTACAGTCCACTATCCAGGGAGTCAGGGCAGGACCCAAGGCAGGAAGTTAGAAGCAGGAACTGAAGCAGAGACCATGGAGGAGTGCTGCTTGCTGGCTTTCTCAGTCTCCCACCAGCCTAGGGGAGGCATCTTCTACATCGACCCAGAGTGGAGCAGGCCAATGTGGTGGGAGCTTTTTCACAGAGATGCCTCTTCCCAAATAACTCTAATGTGTCAAGTTGACATAAGACCAGCCAGCATAAAAGGTTCCGATCTTTTCAAATTAATTTTTGTCTTTAAGACTGAGTCTTACTGCGTAGCCCTGGCTGGCTGTAAGCTCACCGTCCTTCCTCGGCCTCTCAACATCTAGGATCATAAGCATGTGACACCAAGCCCAAGTCTATGCCCATTACTGTCTTATGTTTGGTTTGAGTATGATTTCTTCTGTTTCGTTATCTGGTATTGGGCAAAAGGGATGTAAGTGATGTAGTATAAAAGAATGACATGTGCTTAAGAGGATAATTCGGGGTCGGTGAGAGGGCTCCAAGCCTGTCCCCAGAACTGACTTCCACACGTGTCCACACTCACACATCACACACACTAGTCATAAGCCTCAAACAACAAGGGGCATTCCCACTGCCCTTCAGTTGACTGCCCCTGAGCCAGACCTCGACCTGCCTTCACCTGGGGTTACCCACCTGCACCACCACTGTTACAATACAAAGCGCAGATTCCTTTTTTAAAAGAAATCATATAATATATTTTAATCATAGTTTCTCCTCACCCAGATCTCCCCCATATTCCTACCCACCCGACCCCATGCCTTCTTTCTCTTTAGAAAATAGGCAAACAAGAAAAAGAATGAAAATTTTAAAAACGAAATCAAGAAACTCACACACACACACACACACACACACACACACACACACACACAACCCAAAACCCTTAAAAACACAAAATCAGAAACCGTAATAAACAAACAAAAGACCAGTAAGATTTTTTTTAAAAAATGCCCAAACAAAGCAATATGAGACAGAAAAGTTAGAAAAGCACTAATGAGTTTGGTTTGTGTTGGCCATCTACTGCTGGCTGTAAGGCCTCTCCTTACGTGTGTGGTTGATGTAGATTTTATTGGTTGAAAACAAAAACAAACAACAAACAAAAAAAACAAACCCCCTATTTTTTCCTGTGCAAGAGGTTGTCCGTGGAAAACAGCTTCTTTGTCACAGATGGGAACTTGTGTCCACTTCCCCATCTTGGCACTGGGGTCCCATCTGGCATGAACTTACGCAAACTTAGTGTGTGCCTCCGTGTCTGAGTACATGTGTGCATTAGTCCCTTTCTGTCTGGAAGACACTATTTCTTTTGAGTCACCCTTCATTTCTGGCTAGTAACAGTCTTTCCTTCTCACTTCCACATAGATCCCTGAGCCCTGGGGAGAGGTTTGACGAAAACATCCCATTTAGGACTGATCTCACCCTGCATATTGCCCAGTTTGGGGTCTGTCTGTTAGTTCCTATTTACTGCAAAAGGAAGCTTGTCTGGTGAGGACTGAGACACTGATCTGTGGGTTTAGCGGAATATCATTATGACTCACAGAGGAACAGCTGGGTTCCTTTAACAGAACAATAGTATTGATTTTCCCCTGGGCCTCTGACTTATCTACTCTCAGGTTCATGGCCACGAGAGTGGTGTTGGGTATTGGTTCCCTCTCACAGAGTGGGCACTGAATCCAAGCAGAAATGCATGGTTACTCCCATGACTTTTGTGTCACTAGAACACCGGTGTATCATGCAAGCTGGTCTTCATAGGGTTTGCAGCTGGGTTGGTGGTTACTTTTCTTGTAGAACGCAGAGCACTGTGGATACTAGTCAGTAGGGGTGAAGTCTCTAGTTAGGCAGCAGCTTGACTTTCTGTGTTCAATAAGCTACGTAAACATGAGTAGATTTCTTATCCTGAGATGGCAGTAAAGCCACTGTAACTTAAAAGGCTTGTTATAGGGCTGGAGAGATGGCTCAGTGGTTAAGAGCACCGACTGCTCTTCCAGAGGTCCTGAGTTCAAATCCCAGCAACCACATGGTGGTTCACAACCATCTGTAATGAGATCTGGTGCCCTCTTCTGGTGTGTCTGCAGACAGCTACAGTGTACTTACATATAGTAAATAAATAAATCTTTAAAAAAAAAAAAAAAGGCTTGTTATACTGTGTATCTGGTGCGTCCCCAAAATGCCATATCAAGATTCGTTTTCACTTGAATCTTGAATTCAGGATGCAGCAGAATCAGGAGGCACAGGGCTATGCTGCCCCAGGCTGCCTTTCCTGGCATCCTGTGAAGGCTTATTTCAGATAGTTCAGAGCTCAACATAGGAACCGAGAAACTGAAAAGCATGCAGGTTGTGTCTCAACACCATCCCTAGATGTGCGCAGGAGATGATCTCGTACCTGAATGGAGGTTGACTGTGAATGAAGCAGGCAGCATGGCTGAGAAGCAGGAGGAAGCATCTTGCCTGTAGCATTCCGTGGGCAGGTAGAGGCAATCCTCCCAGGGGGGTAGAGAAAATTCTACTGCAGGATATATAGGAAAGTCTATAGTATGCAGATTGTACCAGAATCTTTATGATGTAGGGTCCAAGTGGAGTAAGTTAAGTTACTAGGGACATGTTATCGAAGGGACCTTGGCATTCAAGCCCTTCTTCTGCTTGTCTCTGCTTCCCAGCTGCTCTGAGTGCACAGAGCCTATGTTCTTGTCATGATGTGCTACGCTGGCTATCTCCCCAGTCTCCTGAATTTTTTAGATCTAGAGTGGCCCTTTGAGTCCTATCTTTTTTTTCCCCCTGCAGCTGAGGACCAAACCCAGGGCCTTACGCTTGCTAGATAAGTGCTTTACCACTGAGCTAAATCCCTAACCCCCAAGTCCTATGTTTTAAAAAGAAAACAAAATTCATATATTTGTGAATGCATGTGTGCCACAGCACACATTGTGTGACACACTTTTCCTGGGGAGTTGCAAACAAATATCTACTCAACCCAGGTAGATAACCAATGACATACCAAAGAAAGGCTAGCCTCAAAGTCTGATTGGTGAACACACACACACACACACACACACACACACACACACACACACACACAGAGTTTGCTTATTACCAAATGGAGCTGGGCCTCCATACCTATAGCTTCTGCATCCATGTATTCAACTAACTTTGAATCAGAATTTATCAGTAATAACATGCATTCATATTGAACAGATGTAGGCATTTTTTCATGTGTGTGAGTATGTGAATGTGGTGTGTGCGTATGTGTGTGGTGGCTTCACATGATTGCATTCATAAAGACCAGAGGAGAATATCAGGTGACCTGCTCCATTACTGTCCACCTATTCCTTTGAGTCAGGGCCTCTTTCTGAATCTAGAGCTGCCTAGCTTGCTAGTGGCCAGCAAACCCTGGAAGTCCTATCTCCACTCTTCCCCCTATACACACTCACACATGCTACATATGCTCACACATGCACATACATACACTCATACACACATACACCTACACACATGTACACACACATTTACACACACGCTCACACATATACGCATGCACACATGTACACATACACTCATACACACACGCACACACATATTTACACATATACACACACATAAATACACATGCACATAAACACACTCATACACACATACCTACACACATGTGCACACATGCATGTATTATGTACATACACACTCAATACACCTACACACATGTGCACCCACACATATTCACACACACATATACACACACACACACACACACACACACACACACACCATAGCACTAGCATTGTAGGCATGCACATGGACACACACACAGCTTTCTGGATGGGTGCTGCTGACTTCAACCCATTTCTTCAAATTTGAGCAGCAGTGCTCTTACCCACAAAACTGTCTCTCCAGTCCCCAGATTTTTTTCTTGTCATTCCCTAAGTAATATAGTACAACTATTTATATAGTATTAGATGTACTAGGATGCAAATAGATCTCCATGGGTATGTGTTATGGAAATCAACATGATGGTGTTGTGTGACACTGTTCCTGTACATACGTGAACAAACATGTACCCACTCCAGTTAGAAAATCAGTGACAGACCAGAGTAAAGACACCACCAATGTCCAACGGGATGAACCAATGAGCTTTATTGAGGTTATTTAGAGGTGCAGAAATGACTCAAAGACAGTTTCATTACAAAAGCCTGCCCCATCGTGGGTGACAGCTCCCATAGCTGGAAATCTGGAGCTCACAGCATGACTTGCAGGCAGCTAGATGGGTTGGAACTGTCCCTTCTAGGCAGCTTGGCTGGTCTTTGTCTCTTCCAGAATTTTTGGATTATCTAAAAGTGACCTCAGCAGTTCTTATTGTTTGTATATACTTGGGGGGGGGTGATAGCTTATCAGTTTCAGGGACTTCCTGAATTTGTTATTTGTTTCCTGAGCTTAACCTGAACAGGCTTCTTCCCTGTGGGATGGACAGCATCACCTTCTTTAAGTACCTCCTAAGTCCTAAGGAGCTTCCCAAGATGAAGAATTCCAAATTGGAGGAGATCGCTAAAGAGCAAATGGTTTTGAGACAAGGCTTTTAAAGAAGTAACTAAGGTTAAATGAGGCCATGGATGTGGGCCCTGATACAATGTAACTAGGGAGAAAGGGATCTAGACAGAGGTTGTTGCTACAGAGGAAAGAAGGCAAGGATGCAGCAAGAGAGTGGCTATTGGAAAGACAGCAAGACAGGCCTCTGGGGAAACTGCGTCGGCCAGCACCTTGACCTTGGACATCAGTCTCTAGAACTGTGAGAAAATATATCTCTGTTGATTAAGCCATCCAGTCTGTGCTCTTCAATATAGCAGGTTAGCAGGCTAGGAGAGCATTCTACACACTGGCTCAAATGGTGGAGTGTCCCAAACAGTACAAAGGGCTTAGTTACAAGCTCTGGAAACCTAGACAGCTCAGTGGCCTTAGTGGTGAGGAAGAAGACAGTGGCAAAGTTGTTGGCTTTGATGGTAAATGTTTCATAAAATAAAAATGAAAAGCCAACCATTTTAAACCTCACATAGCCCATGCTTGCCTCCAATATGCCGTAAAGCAAAGCTAGCTTTGAACTCCAGACCCTCCTGATTCCACTTCCCAAGTGCATGGGCAAACCATGCTTGGCAAAACGAACGGTCATTTTGAAAATCAATGATAATTACTTAATTTATCCCTCTAAGTCTACCACTTGAGTTTGATAAAAGCTTTTGATGACCTTTTATTGGGGGAAATGAGAGACTGTCTTCTAAGTAGGAATTTGCAAATAGCTCTTTTTATGACCAGAGTAAAGAATAGCCATGTGTATGATACTATTTAGTATTGATCCCTTAAGTTAACCTTGAAATGATGGGAGCTATAACGACATATATGAAGATAGGTTTCGCAGCACAGAGGATGGTTGCCCCTGGACAGGTCTCTTAGACCTCCTCTATATTTATTAACCATATGTTCCACAATATTAAATTATCATTTATGTTTCTCCTGGGATTCTCTTACTGAAATCTGAACACAACCACAACTAAATGGGCCAGGACTTGGTTAAGATGCTTCAATGGCCGCTGGGATGTGGCAGATGCTAAGTAGTTGTCTCTCTGAGTGAAAGACGTGGCCCAGAGCAAATGACATACTGCTCAATACTGTTTGAGCAAGTTCGGTTGGGGCTGCTATATATCTTCTAGATAAAGACTATAGAGGCTTCTATTTTAAAACAATACATCAAATTACAACCCATGGCTGACATCAGTTGCTATGGGCCAGCTTATCTGGTCTATGGGATGCTCAATCTAGAAGATAATTGCTTTCTAGTTCCCAGACAGCACTTGCTGAACGGAAATGAAGATGTCTGTCTGTTTCTTTTGTTTTTCAATGTTATCTTTCTCTTAAGAAACAGTTTGCTTCTCATTCCCATGAGTTAGAAACAGCCTCGAGTTTTCTTGAAATGCTGACTATGCAGAAGAAATGAATACCTCTTCAAGCGCCTCAGTCAGTGATGCTGTCATGCGACTGAGAAAAGATTTTATTTTGAAGAAAGCACCTGCTCTGTGGTAGAGAGGAGGGAAACGGTGACTAGAAGGCGTGGAAAGGGACACGGTTTTCTAGCTTTGTTGCCCCCTCAAAACAGATGAAATGATCCATGTATCTCTATCTTCAAAGTCTACTAGGGACATTTCAGCCATGTAAAGGGCATTTCTTAGAAGGAGAGAGCCATGCAGCTTGTGGAAAAGAACCCTGTGAGCGCCACTGCCTTCCATTAAGTATGGGGATGTGGAGCAGGTGCGGAGACAGACGAAGCCTGCCCTTTCAGCCGAGGGGGTTTATGTGCCTGTGAGCCCAATGCAGATGAGTTTTATTTAGGTCCTTCCCAGATCTACGTAGTCTAAAGAACATGGTCCACCGACGTAGAAACCCCTCGATGTGAAAAGCATCCAGAGCCCTGGCCCTGGACCGCAGCATGTCCACATGTGGCCTCTGTGCTCTTCCTGGGATCTGGGAGCCGCTAACATCAGTTACTATCATGGCAACGTCCTGCAACGCCTAGTATACTGCTGTGCAGACAACTGATACTTAATAAGTGCAAAAACAAGGTGTCTTGTTGGTGCAGCTTTGGAGAGCTGAACAGGGGACAGAGAAAACCCAGGTAGGAATGGCTTTAAACTGTCATTCTCATTTTTACAGCAACTTCTGTGGTGCCTGCCAAGATTTACACAATCACATCTATCTAAGAGAAAATTGACCAGTATATCAGATTGAATAAAATGTAAGCAGCTGGGAAAATGATCCTTGAGTATTTGTCAATGGCGTGGGTGTTGATCCTCATGCTCACATAGCTGCCTCTCTGGCTTTTCCTCTGTGGGGAGCCCCTCTCGGAGGCCAGGGTCAGCTGCACCATCATCCGGTCGGGTTTCTCTCCGTTCTCAGGCATGTAGCCACCCAGGTCGTTCACCTCCCCGTCACTGTAGCTGCTGTCCAGCATCACCCCTCGAGGCTGGGGCAGCCCACAGGTGCAGGAGATCTGTGAACACACAGGGCTGTGTGAGCGGAGGACCGTCGCTCAGAAGCCCGCAAAAGCCCCGTGCATGAAGGGTGTAACCCAGTGGCCTCTTGAGCAGCTGGATTATAGGTTGTTGACACCACACTAAGTGGCACTATTAGAAGGTGTGGCCCTGTTGGAGGAAGTATGTCACTGTGGGCATGGGCTTTCCAGCTGCCTGGAAGCTGGTCTTCTCCTAGTGGCCTTCAGATGAAGATGTAGCCTCTCAGCTCCTCCTGCACCATGTCTGCCTGGACAGCACCATGTTCCTGCCTTGATGATAATGGACTGAACCTCTGGACCTGTAAGCCAGCCCCAATGAAATGTTGTCCTTTATAAGAGTTGCCTTGTTCAGGGGCTGGAGAGATGGCTCAGTGGTTAAGAGCACTGACTGCTCTTCCAGAGGTCCTGAGTTCAAATCCCAGCAACCACATGGTGGCTCACAACCATCTGTAATGGAATCTGATGCCCTCTTCTGGCATGTCAGAAGACAGCTACAGTGTACATATAATAAATAAATAAATCTTTAAGAGTTGCTTTGGTCATGGTGTCTGTTCACAGCAGTGAAACCCTCACTAAGGCAGCTTCTGAGTTGCAAACTGGGAGAAAGGGAGGGTGGGAGGAAAGATCACTTAAGAAATGATGGGCGCTATGAAGAGAAGCTTCTAGTACAAATTATGGTTGTAGACCTCCTCCACATTCCTTAATAACATGTCCCACAAATGTTAAGTTATCATTTAGTTCCCACCTGGGATTCTGTCCCTAGACTAGAGACTTTCAATCTTCCTACGGTTTTGTCTTGCTTCCCTTTAATACAGTTCCTCATGTTGTGGGGATTGCCAACCATGAAATTATTTTCATTCTACTTTATAACTGTAATTTTGCTACCCTTATGAATGTAAATAATAATTATGAATGTAATAATTTATTGTAACGTAAATATCTGTGGGGTTTTTTTTTTTGTTTTTTTGTTTTTTTGTTTTTTTTTTTGGTCTTCTTGGACAATCCCTGGCAACCCACAGACTGAAAAGCACTTCAATACATTCTAAACAGAAGCGCAATTAAATAAACTACGTCTTAACTTGGTTTGGTGGCTGCTAGGATGTAGATGTTGAATGAATTTCTTCACTGGATGAAAGATGTAGGGGGCTGGTAAGATGCTCAGGGGTTAAGAGCATGGTTGCTCTTCCAGTGGACTCTGGTTCAATTCCCAGCACCCGCACGGCAGCACACAACTGTCTGTAACACCAGTTGCAGGGGACCCGGCACTCTCACACAGACATGCATGCAGGCAAAACACCAATGCCCATAAAAATTCTTTAAAGGAAAAAAAGACGTAACTGTCAAATATTAAAGCATACATCATTCCATTTGCTAGTGACCGTGCTTGGAAGTCAGCTGAGGAGAGGGCATTGTAGCCACAATTTACAAGGAGGGCTGGGCCTACCCACAGGCCCAAAGCTAGCCCAGCATACGTCACGGTAAAGTCACCTTCTCCCGAAGCTTCCGTTCCTTCCGCTCCTGCACTGTGGTCAGGTAGTTGACAGCTGCGTACTCCAACACCGAGAGAAACACGAACACAAAGCTGACCCAGAGGTAGATGTCCACGGCTTTGATGTAGGACACTCGAGGCATGGAGGCGTTCACGCCCGTGATGATGGTGGACATGGTCAGCACCGTGGTGATGCCTGCCAATAAACAGTGAGAAAGAAGCATGTGCTTGCCTTCACCAGATACTACAGGCCTTGGCCCTCTGTGGCTCTCTCTGTCTTTTGTTCTCCCTTGGCCTAGACAATTAACACCTGCTCTCTCCTCCTGTCTCTCAAGAGCTGGCTACCACAGTTCTCTTACGGGTCCTCTGCCCCTCATCCCCACTTCCTCCTCTGTATACCTACTGTATTCATTACATCCTTTCTACAGAAAGCCCCAGACATTTTAACATGCAGGTATTTCTCTCAAGGGTTTGTCTCAATGTTGTGTCCTTTGTGTCATAAAATTTCTATACTCCTGAGCCTTTCCCTTTAGCCGACAGCCACCCCATGCTGGACCTGTGTGCCCCTCCAGAAGAACTACCTTGAGTATCTTGACATCAGTTCTACCAGGATCATTTTGCTTATAGGAGACAGATTTTAATATGATAGCACGCGTGTATTTAGCACAGTACTTGTTGGAGTGTGACAGCTAACTGCTAGAGAACAGGGCATCTGTCTGTGGGAAATTGCCCAGGATTTCAAATTAAGCTCAGAACATTTGTTTGGAAAACATCAAATCACGGAGGATTAGGGTCATCCTAAGGGCCAACTCCAAACCATTTCAGTGAAGCCTGGTGGACCACCCTGTCACTTGCAGCCTGTGGCTAAGTGAGCTCAGGGCTTGGGATGAGGAGAGTCGATGGGGCGCTGTGAAAGGAAAGGAGGGGCATATTAAAAATGCACATCCTGGCTGGGCACAGAGGCACACACCTTCCAACCCAGCACTCAGGAGGCAGAGGCAGGTGGATCTCTAAGTTTGAAGTCAGTCTGGTCTACAGAGTGAGTTCCAGAACATCCAGGGATAAACAGGGAAACCTTATCTTAAAAAAAACCAACCCCCCAAATACAGGTCCTTACCTAGGAACTCTGTCTTTCCCAGCCTTCATTTTTAACATCCCCTCAAGGGTTTTATTGCAAAGATCTCTTGAGAAACACTGCTACAGAATCCATTATACTGACCAGCATGGAAATCACCCAAAGACTGGGAGCCCTTAGGACAAGGGCTCTTAGAGGACTACAGGTGTTGTGGTTTGCCCTGGAGTTTTCTGTATTTTGATGCTAATTCCACTGCCCCAAGGATGGCTGCCTAGTCATGTACTCAGGACTCAGGTGACTTCACCAGAACCTTCTCCACATTTAATTTGTAAAATACAGGTGAGGGCAGGTACAGGATAGAAGGAGGCCTGTCACTGGATGAGAAGGAAGGGGTCTGAGAAAAGTTTGAAGGAAGAGGAGGAGACTAGAACGGAAAGAGGGAGAAACAGAAGGGACAGGGAGAGTAGCCGGTAGACAACGTGGCAGGTGACGTTAGGATTCCACTCTGTGTATTTACAGGTTGTTATTAATGTTCTTAAGGGATGGATGGTACTGGGCTTTGTATGTTTAGGTGGGCAATTATATCTTATCAATCGGATCAAAGGTTATTGTGTTGTGTGTTCTTTCATGTGCAGGTTTAAGTGTAAGGGAGTGTGGGGCGGCTGGTCTGGGGAATTGGAATTCGTGCTTCTGGCAAGATATCCCGCGGATATCTTGGGGCACCATGGTGCCGGACCTAGTGGGGATAAAAGACAGCATTTTATTTTTTATATTTTTACAACAACATACAGGTGAGCTCTTTGGATGAACAGGCGTGGACGCCTAGACAGAGTTCCAGAGTGGCACTTAGACTGTGGGATGCTACTCGAATCAGTCCCTTGAAGCATTTCCTTATGCTGTGAAGAGGAGAAGAATGAGCTGTATTTCCAAATACCTGTAATGTACACTTGAGATAGCCCTTACCTAAGGGGACTCTGGCAGGCACAGCTCTGCGGTCGATCCAGAAGGACACCCAGGACAGCATGACCATGAGGGTGGCAGGAAAGTAGGTTTGGAGCAAGAAGAAGAAGATGTGACGACGTAGAGTGAAGTTGATGTACAGACGGTTGTACCAGCCTGGGGACACAGGGAGAAGAGAGAGCATGCAGCATAGCTGGCTGCTTGGCTCCTTCAGAAAACAAGTTTTATTGAGAGAATCGTAAACGTTGCCTAAGACACCCCCCCCCAACTGGAACCATACCTCTGGGGGAGGACAGGAAAAAAACACTGATGGTATCATGTGGTGACCCTTGACATTTGTGTGAACGCACTACAAGAAATCTTTGTCCCCTTCATAAACACAAAGGGAATCCCTGAGAACATTATTTAAAGTCTTGTTTTTCAAAATATGGCCTGGGGTCCCATCAGCCTCATGGTTTCAAGGGAGTTTCTTAGAAGTTCAAATGTAGCTCACAGGTAGAGTCCTTGACAGCATGCACAAGTCCTGAGCTTGATCCCCTCTCACCCTTTCTCTCTCTTCCCTTCCCTTCTCTTTCTCCAGATTCCTAGGCCATAGTCCAGACTCACCAGAGCAGAATCTTCCTTCCTCCCTCCCTCCCTCCCTCCCTCCCTCCCTCCCTCCCTTCTTCCCTCCCTCCCTTCCTTTATTTCTTTAAATATGGAATGTTCATGAATTTACATGTCATCCTTGCACAGAAGTCATGCTAATCTTCTCTGTATCGTTCCAATTTTAATATATGTGCTGCCAGAGCGAGCACCAAATCTTTCTTGAATAGCAGTCCTGTGAGGTTTGTGTGCATAGCCAAGCTCAAGAAGCACTGACTAACAACCCTATTTCTTTTCTTTTTAAAATTTTTTCTTTCTTTCTTCCTTCCTTCCTTTCTTTCTTTCTTTCTTTCTTTCTTTTCTTTTCTTTTCTTTTCTTTTCGAGAAATGGTTTTAGGTTGCTCTGACCAGCCTCAAAACTCATTATGTAGTTGAGAATGGCCTTGAACTCCTGATCCTCTACCTCTGTCTTGCAAGAGCTGGGGTGATGGTGAATAACCCCATGCCTGGCTCCCTTCTTAGATTTCTTCGTGGGAAGAAATGTGTTTTGGGATAGAAGCTCAGTATTTTATCTAGGCATGGAGTAGCAACCAGTGGTCCATTAAGCTGTACTCTGCCTTTGTGCTTTCCATGAAAAGAGGTGTGAGGGAGGAGGATGCCCAGGACTGAGGATATGTGGAGACTGGGCAGACCCAGTATCCTCAGCGAGTGCATCACATGAGACATGCCTCTCAATGTCAGCAAGTGATTGTGGAGGGTTTTCAGAAGACTGATGTTACAGGAGTGAGTTGAACTGCCACTCCAAACTGGAATATTAGTGCTAACAGATTAAAAAGTCTAGGGTGTTCTTACAAGGTAGAAGTCCAGCAAGAGGAACTGCAAAACCTTCTGAAAGGTGACTGTCAAAACAGATGCAAGGGATAGAGAACATTACCCTTAGTTGTCTACCAGCATGGACCAGCAGCTGGGGAAGACCTCAGAGCATAATCTCAGGCAACAGGAGGTGACCAGGCCTATACAGATCTTTGACTCATAAAGCCACAGCCAGATCCCCATGATGAGCAGAGAACAGCAGTCTGAATTAGAACTTATTTGGTGCTGGAGAGGAGAGGCTCTGGTATGCTTTTCAGGGATGCTGTGCCAACTTAACAGGTACTCACTTGGCTTACCTTTGAGCCTTAACTAATATTTCCTAGGCAATTGTCTTGGATACATTGGTGGATCAAAAATTACCTAAAAGCTAATGGCCTTGGAGCACACCTATAACCCTAGAACTGGTGACACTGAACCAGAGGGCCAGACTAGATGCAGTGTGTATAATGAGTTCAGGCCAGCCTAGCTCATAGTTTATAATGAGTTCGCCAGCCTGGATACATAGTTTATGAGTTCACCAGCCTGGATACATAGTATATAGTATAATGAATTCCCAGCTTGACTACTGTAGAGAGTCTTTTGAGGCAGCTGGCTTCTAGACACTTGACAGGAATTTGGCCAGGACAAAAGAAGTAAGTTTAGGGCAGGAATCTGACTAGGGGCCCAGATGAAGAACATTTACATTTGAGTTAAGGCGAAGCTCAGAGAAGGCTCAGGGGAGGTATAGGTGGTCTTCCTTTTATCCTGGTCATCCTGACCAGCCCTAGAAAGGCGTTTACAGGGTTTTGTTTAATGCCTTGCTTGACCCAGAACTGATCTTATCATTTTGCATGTACTTGAAGTGGTATAAAAGCAGACTGGAAAACAGTAAACCCGCTTCAGCCTCAGCACTGGCTGGAGTCATGTTACAGTGTTGTCTAATTGTCACTAATCCTCACTCCTGCCCTGGAGAACCTGTTGACTGACTGAGCTGGGCTTCGTGAGGCTACAGAATGTATAATGAGTCCAGGGAGGCATGGATAGTAAAGTCACCCCAACTTGATGCGTACCACCTACCAGACTTCATTTAGGTCTAGTTTCAAAGTGTTTAGGTCTTCTGTTTCAAACCTTTGAACACTTGATGCGACAACCAAATCACACACTTCTTAACTAGAGCCTGAACCATCTAGCCAGGACAAAGGCTCCTGGCACTCAACCCATGCTCTGAGCTCACCTGTACTGCTGTAGAAGGCTAGTTTTGTGGTGGTGTGGAATTCTTGAATGAGGAACTGAGAGAGGGAGATCCTCTCATCTGTCTTTAAGGAGTCATTGCCTTTTTTCCAGTACAGCATGAGGTCGTCTTCTGTGTAGGCATCTGGGAAGAAGAGATCCAGTGTCAGGCACGGGGCGGCAGGCAAGCCAGGCCTGCCTATGGGGCTGTGTGACCTCTGTGTCCTTGGCCCCCACACAGACTACTTGGCTTGTGGTAAGAGAGCAAACTGCAAGCTAAGTAATATGGGAGACAACTCGAATCCTTCCCAGTTCCTCAAGAGTTATCAGAGCAAGGCTCTGAGGCGCCAAAGGCTGGAGGTTCCTACAAAAAGCCTCACCCCACAATCCCGCTGCAACCACTAGGGTAAACCAAATGCTAGTGCTGTTCATAGGGCAGAGACAGTTAAATGCTGGCAAGGGTTCAGGCTGCCACTCGGCTCACCTTTGCATACTAGAACCCAGCCAGCTCTTTCTCCTCTTGCAAAGGGAAATGCTTCATCACTAATGGCCAGACCATGACTCGCTCCCAGGTAGCATGTGTGGAGAAGGGCTTCTCCTCAGACCAACTGTGCCCATTTCCACAAAATAAGGTGGAAGTTACTGTGGCCATCACTCCCTCAGAGGCTGCCAACTGCCCACCATGCTCCATTCAGGTGAGGCCACAAACCCATGTGCTGCTGGACATAACGGAGGCAAAACCTCTTGGAGCTGCCAGTAGCATCTGCACATGCATAGTCTGTTCTTCCAAGGGCTCTCTATGCCTTGACTGTGTGATAGGAGATGTTCTGTGTCAGCTGGCACAGCTCTAGTACACAAGGTGGGATAACTGTTGGGAAAGGACACTAATCTGTGAAGGCGTTTTGTAGAAATGACTAGCATTTTCAACCAGCAGGCTTTAGGTAAAAGAGATTATCCCAGGTCTAGGAGAACCTGATCCCAGGAGGTGAAAGGCAGGAAGAGCAAAGCAGAGTTCCTAGAAGAACTCTCCCTGCTACTGAGAGAGGTGTTTAGAAGTGCTGGTGCCAGGCTGCATTTACTCACAGCTTTCGATTTCGAGGGAGCAGGTCTGTGTGTCCAGGGGAAACCGGCTGAAGTCCATGTTGCACATCGCTGTCACTGTAACTCTGGAAACAAAAGGGCAAGTTCTCAGACAGACGCAGAATGGTGAAGCATGGAGAAAAGGCCCTGCTTCCTTTTCTCAGTTGACTTCAGGAAAGACTCTTAGGCACAATATGCTCTTCAGAGTCATCTCAAGAGTTTGTGTTTGACATTAGGATCTGCACAAGGCAAATGAATCTCTTGGCTAACATCAGCACATTCCAAGAATCTGGAGATACAATGTTGTCAGTCAGTATAACATTTTAACACACACACACACACACACACACACACACACACACACACACATTTAATTTAAATTATTGTTCAAAGAAAAAAGTATTCTCAAAATAGAAGCATCCAAATATTTGGATAACTACTCAAAACTCACTGCTTCTTAGAGATATTAGTACACTTTACAGTTTGCTGCACTCCTGCGAGGATGACGTCTCCTTTGTCTGTGTAGTAGGAACATCACAGAACACTGAGCCCCTACCAGACCCTACCCTATCTACTACTGTATTATGCCGAAGGAACACTGCAATGGATGACCCTTGATAACAGTCTGCTACTGTCATGATCAGTGCTTCACCCAGCCATCATCAGAGAAGCTTGTAGTAGGACTAAAGAGTTCCACAAACAAGGTGCATAGAGTGACAGACCAGGAACACTTAGCACTAAGTGGAATGTCTTTATCAAACCTTCCCCTCAAGGCTCAGGTATCCATACAGACGAGACCATAAGAGGCTGAGGTGGTGGTTGATGCCAAAGAGCTATTTCTCCAGACACAGCAGAACTGATCTACATATGCATTCACAGAGACTGTGACAGCACACACAAGACCTGCCCAAATTCAAACCAGAAAATTCCCAGCAAGGAGAAGGGGAAGAAGACAGAATGCTCCACCCCCAACCAAGAAGTTGGTTGATAACGGTTGGTTGCAGTTGATAACTGTTGGGAAAGGAAAATCCATTTTCTCCAACAGGCACGTCACTGAGCATGTCAACCACTCCTCAGGGAGGGTGCCTTACCCATGAATGGTTGGCCAATACAAATGGACTCCATGTGTTTTTGTGCACGTTTGTTTTGTTTTTCAATAGTTTCGTTCTCACTGGATTTTGTTTTGATTTTTATGGGTCTTGTGTTTTGTTTTGTGTTCAGTGAAAAAACATGAAGTTGGGTGGGCAGGAAGGTGGGAAGACCTGAGAGGAGCTGGGAGTAGGGAAAGAATATGACTGAAGTGCACTGTATAGAGAAAGATTTTAAAAATAAAAGCAAGTAAACAAAGAGAAAAAATGAAATGTGTGTGTTTAAAGGCATTGCTTTGAGAATGACACGGATGTTCGGGAAATGTTCATCCAGTATTTGAGAGCCATTACCCAAATCGGCCAGTAGGGTTTGTACATCTTGAACAAGTGAGTAAAATCCTACGTAGTTCTCTTGTCTCACTCCTTGCTTATTAACATTAATAAAAGCATCAGCCTGTGCTCATCTGTCATCTGAGCAAGCAGACATCTTTGCTATGGTCCGTCTCACTTTGCAAAGCTGTTCTTGATAGCAGAATTATCAAAACTGGTGAAGGGTTTCACAGGAAAATAGTAGGGAGCCATGCTCAAGTTAAAATACTTGTAAATGATAGGTGAAGAGCACTGTGTATTTTATTTCGCTTGTGAATAACATGCTCTCTGTCTTAGTTCCGTGTCCCATTGCCGTGGCAAAGCAACTCAGGCTTATTTGGCTCACGAGCCCAGGTTATCTCCAGCCTGTGGAGAAGTAAAGGTGGCAGGAACTTGAAGCAGCCAGTCACAGCAAGCCACAGGGAGAGCAGGGAGCAATAAACAAATGTCTGACTTTCTCTTTTTATTAAGTTCAGGACCCCTATCTCAGGGAAAGATGCTCACCACCACGAGTTGACTCTCCTTACCATTAATGAATTTAAGATAATCCCCCACAGACCAACCTTATCTAGACAAGTCCTCTTTCCAGATGATTCTACTTCTTTTTTTTTTTTTCTTTTTGGAGCTGGGTACCGAACCCAGGGCCTTGCGCTTGCTAGGCAAGTGCTCTACCACTGAGCTAAATCCCCAACCCTCCAGATGATTCTAAATCTTGTCAGGTTGATGATCAAAACTAACCATCCCAGCATCCTTCATATCAGCAACATTTATAATGAAAGAAAATGCAGCCAAAAAGTCAGAAGTTTAGAAATGCTATCTCACCCCTAAGGAGCCCTAAATACCTCAAATTCCAGACCCTGCCCTCTACCAGTAAGTAAGTAAAAGGTCACATTTCTTGAGCCTGCTCTCCCAGGAACTAGACAAAAGGACTTAAGATAAGGCCCTTAGATATGTGATTCCCAACCTTGTAAAGATAACAGAAAGCTTCTCCCAGGAACTAGCTGACCATAAAGTTAGATTAAAATCTTAGAGAACAACCTTGAGAAGCAGGAAGCTTCTCCTAGGAACTAGGGGACCATAAAGTTAAGCAATCTTGAGAGACAGGAAGCTTCTCCTTGTGATTTTTCACTGGTATTCTCGACACTTTCCAATGACGCCATCCCTGCCCCCTTGGGTTGTGGCTTCTTCCTTTAAATACCCCCATCCCAGCTACTGGTGGTTGAACTCCTGTGCCCCTGCGTGGGATATGAGTCTCGACCCCAGTGCACTGGTTCCTATCAATAAACCTCGTGTAAATTACAGCAAAGATGGTCTTATGTGAGTTCTTGGGGGGTCGCGTCATCCCGAGACTTGAGTGAGGGTCTCCCCACACTGGGGTTCTTTCATTTGGGGGTTCCTCTGGGATGGGTGATCACCCTCGTCTCTGAAGACCCACTTGGAGGTGAGATAGCATCTGTGTCTTTGTGTTTTGTGCCAGCTAAACTCTGGGTCTGTATTTGCTACTCTGGGTCTGTATTTGCTCGAGAGTTCTGGAGTTCTGGTTTTGCAGTCGCTCCCATCTCGGGCTGAGAGGGAGGCTCATGTCTCAGGAGAGACATGAGTGTGAGCGGTAGATGTGCCAGGGGCTCACCAATTGCGCTGACCTGGGAGACGTTCCAGGAGGTGAGGGACCCCAGGGACGCCTGGGAGATTCCCGTCTGGGTGCTGGTGAGGATTCAGTGATTCTCCTGAATTGGAGAAGAGACCTGCTCTCCTGGCCATCTATATTTCCAGAGTGGTCTTTGTCTGTGTGTCTTAGGTCTTTGTTTTGTGTTACTACTGCACTGAAGTTAGGCTAGAACACAAAACTTGTCAGTTGAGATTCTGATTGGGAAAGAGGAGTGATGTGGAATCCACTCCCCTTCATCTGTTTTTGGTGTCCCCTTGGGAAGGAGGAGTGAAGTGGAGTCCTCTCCCCTTCATCTGTCTGTGGTTGAGAAGGAAAAGTGATGTGGAATCCGCTCCCCTTCATCTGTCTTTGGTGAGGTCACGGAAGCTCCCTGAATCAGTTCAGTTTTGTGATGATCTAGCGTTGGCCACTCATTTTTTATTTTTGTGCGCACTTCTGTTTTTTTTTTTTTTTTTTGTCTGTTAATCTTTTGATTGTCTTTCTGTGTGACTGAATGCTTTTGTCCTCTGGCGGACCTCTATTTTCTCAACTCTCTTCTTGTTTTCTCACCATCCCACTTGAGATACTTGTTAGTAGCTGTTACAGGAAATACAGAATCCTACTAGAGGCCAAAAAAAAAAAAAATGTTCCAGACACGGATGAAAGGCCCTCACTTCTGCCTGTTGACTTCAATACGCCTGAAGGTAGGGAGCACCAGGTCTACCGTCAGACTCCAATGGTGGGTCTCTGAGGGGCTGAAAAAACGCCCCACCAATTTGGCTAAAGTAAGAAAAAAATATGAAGAAAAAGTTGCAGAAACTTGAAGGGTTAAGCTAAGTTGCTGAGAGAGTTAGTGTAAGTTGCAGAGAAAATAAGGTTGATGTGTGGTTCAGGGTGTGTGCACAAAAGTGTACAGCACCTAGTAGCTGTCAGATGTAGACAGAGAGACTGAGAAAAAAAAAAGAAAGAAGACAAAAAGAGCAGAAATCTAGGGAAGAAAAGAGACAGAAAAAAGAGGAAGCTAAAGAACTGAAGAGAAATAAAAGACAGGAGAAAAATTTATACTGGCCACAGTAGTTAGAGAGACTAGGAAGACAGTACCTGGCAACAGAAGAGAATTCCTGGCTAAAGATCAGTGGGTCTATTGTAAGAAAAAGGGCACTGAGTCAGGGACTGCCCCAGGATAGAGGGGAAGCCCAATCAGTGTTTTGTGGATACAGGGACCCAACGCTCTGTGCTCCTACGCCCCAGTGGGCCAGTGTTCATCAGAAGACCTTGGGTACAGGGGGCTACCAGCAACAAACGATACTTATGGACTACCCGAAGAACAGTGGACCTTGGCATGGGCTGGGTAACCCACTAGTTCATGGTCATCCCTGACTGCCCCTATTCCTTGCTCATGAGAAATTTGCTCTCCAAAATGGCTTGCATGGGCTGAAATGGCTGGGTGAGGTCATGTGTATGCATATCTGCAGACTGTGTATGTGGCGTTTAAGACCTGTCTCAGTGCACCAGTACCTGATGCTGGGAGATGTGTGGCTTAGTGCTGTTCTGCCTGGAACACACTGCTCCTGCCAGCCAGGCACTAACAATTATCACCCAATCCAGAACTTAAACTTTGGTAAAGTGGCTGATGTTTTGCCTTGAAATGGAATGTCCCAGAGGATGGGACCACTGGTCAGCTGACATGAACTAGATTCTCCACTGGTTGGGGGCAATCTGTTCACCTTGCTGCCCAATCCTGACCTGGAGCCACCACAGCACGAGTGTCAAGCACTGGCAGAAGCCCATGGGTGGAGGGAAGACCTCTGCGACTGACCGGTTGACCCCTGCTGAAAGCCGAGGCTACCTTGTCCACAGACGGGAACAGTTCTCTTCATGAAGGTCAGAGATGAGTGGGTGCTGCCATGGTGGACACACAAATGTCATCTGGGATGACTGAACCTCTATCCCCCAGCACATCAACACCGCAGATGCCTTTGCCATCTCTTGGATGCTCTGATGAAGCCAGCAACTGTGAGTATTATTCATTGCTCAGGACATCAGGAGGGAAGAGATTCAGTGGCATTGAAAGACTGGGGGTCTTTCAATAACTTATGTTGATATATATACATACATACACATATATATATATCTCAACATATATACATAGTACTCACATGTAATATATATAACACACATATATATATGTATACATATTACTCACATGTAATATCATATATAACATATAATGTGTAATATTTAACATACAATGTATAATATTTAACATACAATGTATAATATTTAACATATGATGTATAACATTTAACATATGTATAATAGAACATGTAATGTATAACATATATAGTATATACTATGGTATATACTATGGACTATATAATGTATAGCATATACTATGTAGTATATTATATGTAGTATGTGATATATAGTATGTAGTGTGTGATAAATATGTAATATTGATATGTAACATGTATCAACATCACATATCATATATACTATATCACATATACTGTATCATATATAATAATATATATTATACACACAGAGCTCATGACAGGCAGTTGCTAAACATTTACTAGAACACCACAGGTTATAGGTGTTATGATCTGGTTCTTTGCAATTCTTCAAGGCTGTAGGACTGTATTGGTTTGTTGGAGAATTTTATCTTGAAATGAGGATTCCAGAGAGAACAAGCCTGCGATTGCTAGAGAAGGAACTGACAATCCATGCCCTCTGGGAGGACATCCAAGATGAGGACAGAGGGGTTGTTCAGATGTCCCAGGAACAATGAGACAGGTATTCAACTTCAATGTTAGTGTTTGAGTTTGTCTTTGCCGTTCTTCCACAAGTGAGCCCAAAGCAAAGTGTGTCGACCTGAAACTCACCATCCACATGCTATACAGGAGCCAATCCCAACCAGGGGCCACTCCCTCCGGTGAGAGTTGAGTTTGCTCCATTGGGGGGGGGCGCTGGGGGTGAGGACCACCAGCTTCTGCAGCTGTCCTTGCACTGAGGTTTGGGGCTGGAGATTTCCACTGGCAGTTAAGCCCCAAGCTTAATTTAATCACAGGAGAAATTTGAGTGCTCTCGCTCTCTCCCTCTCTATCTCTCCTCCCTCCCTCCCTCTCTCTCTCCTCCCTCCCTCTCTCTCTCTCTCTCTCTCTCTCTCTCTCTCTCTCTCTCTCTCACCCTTCCTCCCTCCCTTCCTCCCTTTCTCTATCCATTCCTCTTTTCCTCTCTCCCTCCCTCCCTCTCTCTCCCTCCCTTTCCCTTCCTCCTTTTCATTTTTCTTCTTTGGCAGTGGGGTGGGACCCAGGGCTCCAAACTTGCTAGGCAAATACTCTACCACAAGCTATACACCCCCAGCCCTCGATTTTGTTTTTAACATTGTAAAAGGGATACTCAGAATGACACTGTCCTATAGTGTTTCAGGATGGAAACTATGTTGGCAAGATGAAAAGAAATATATCTATTTAAACCTAAGTTCTAAAGAATACCCCAAACAAGGGAATCAGAGAAAAGAAGATGTGCATCTGAGCCTCTGAAAACAAGCTTATTTCCCTGACTCTTACTAGAAAAATAAGGGGGTTTTTGTTGTTTTGTTTTGTTTGTTTTTCAAAATAGGCAAGTTTTCAGGCTGGAGAGTGACTCCGTGGTTAAAATCACCGTCTGTTCTTGCAGAGGACCTGAATTTTATTCCCAGCACCTACGTGGTGGTTCACAACAGTTTGTAACTCTAGACCTATGAGTTCTGGCACCTTCTTATGGTCTTTGCAGGTACACACATGGTGTACAGGTACACATGCAACCAAAACATCTATTCATATAACACAAAATAAACATTTAAGTAGATTTTTAAAAATTAAAATACCGGGTGGGGCCTCTCGGGTTCCGCCTGCCCCTGTCCCCACCTGAGGCTGTACAGCACTTTCCCGTCTGGCTGTACCCGCAACATGACGTTGTCTGTGGTGGTGTCGTGGATGAAGGAGCGTTTGGAGTGCACAAAGAACATGTCGGGAACCCATATCTTCTTTACAAGTCGGCCGTCAAATGTCATGCTGAGGTTGTTGGTACTGGGAAAAGACAGCCTCTCGTCCTTCCAGTAGTGCCTCAGATAGAGGGTCATGGTGAAGTCCTGCAGATGGGAGACAGAACAGAAATGCAGAAACGCACCCACTGTGGAGCCAACACCAGTGGGGAGCGAAACTGAGGCGACTGGACTGAGCATTGCCACAGGAGAAGGATGAGACCTAGAACAGACTGTCCCTGAACTCCACCCACCCCACCATTCATCTCCATGGCAACTGCCTCACAGACATCAGTGACTCAAACTCAAAGTGCCCGCGTCAGTGCTGTGGGCACCTTGGCTGGAGATTAGTCCAGTTCCCAGACCCTGGGTATGGCTGGCCTGAGATATGTTCTTCACCGCTTCCTGGAGGATGCTGTGGAGGAAGGCTTGCTTGGAACACAGCGCTTTTTTACCTGTCCCCCTGCCTCATTGTTCTGTTCTGGCTTGGTGTTTTCTGGGAGCATCCCCCAAGTCCACGATGGGCTAGAATTCTTCTTTCAGGCCTGCTTCTTGGAGGCTCTAAGTCAAGGTAGAGTTTTAAAAAAAAATCCCTAACTTGTCGAGTGCTCCCCACCCTGTCTTTTTAATTTTTGGAACAGGGTCTCACTGTGTATGTAGCCCAAGCTGGTATGGAGCTTTCTTTGCAATAGACCCGGCTAGTCCCTAAGATAACCCTCCCTCCACCTCTTAGGTGTTGACTTGAAGACATGCACCACCATGCTGAGATGGCGACATTTTTTTTTTAATTGGAATCCACTGAAAACCAAAAGGGAAAAGTCCCACAGTCCCAGATGTCCAGAGCGAGACAGACTCTGCAGGAGTACAGTGGGTCTGGCTGCAATCTGGGCCTGCATCGCACAGGGCATTCATGCTGGAGAATAAAGGCCAAGTCTGTCGCCTGACTCTATGTCATACCATCTGGGAACTCCAGACGAATGGCGCCTGTAAAGTATGACAGTCCCCAACTGCCAAGGAGTTACCATTCTGATGGAATTCCACTGAGCTTCTGCCCACACAGGTCCACATGAACCTCCCCACTGCCCAGAGCTCTGACTGGAGAAGCACTCACCATGTCCACCTCGGAGATGCTGTCCAGACTCTCCACCTGCACATCCACACCCACAGGGATGGCCGGACCTGGGGAGGACGAGTCGAGAACGTTCGTTCACTCGCCCACTCTGCCCCTACTTTTTCGCTTTACCTTCTTTTTAAAAGTTTGTTCTTCTCTCATACATTACATGAAGCAACCCAGGAGGAGGAAAAGGGTCCCAAAAGCGGGCAAAGGAGCCAGAGATGGCTCCCGCTCCCACTGTTAGGAGTCCCACAAGAACAAGAAGCTATACAGCCATCACACATATGCGGAGGACCTGGGTCAGACCCATGCAAGCTCCCTGACTGTCAGTTCAGTCTCTGTGAGCCCCTGTGACAAAGCCTTGCTATGTAGCCCAGGCTGATCTCAAACTCTCAATCCCCCTGCCCCAGCCTCCGAAGTGCTAGGGTTATAGAAGTGTGTCATCACACCCAGCTGAACATCCTTTCTTTCTACTTGAACTTTAACTATGGAAAAGGCAGGCAGGGGTGCGTCAGTCATGTCAGAGTCAAAGGTTTGAAGGTTTGGTCATGCCCACAGGCAGTCAAAGAAGTAAATGAGCAGGCTCAGGGGTTGGCTCCTTGGAACATCCCAACCAAAACAAAATTAGTAATGAAAATGCTTTGCCCCTTGTGAAATGACGTGGTTAAATTATTTTGTTGTATATGTATAAATGTTCTTTCTGCAGGTATGCCTGGTGTCTATTGAAGCCGGAAGAGGGCATCTGATCCTCTAAGACTAGAGTTATAGACCATTATGAGCTTTTTTGTGACTGGGAATCAAACCTGGGTCCTCTCGAGGAGCCTAATCACTAAGCCATCTTCCCAGCCTCAGAATGGCGAGGTTAATATGGTCAATTCCTTTCTGGTTCCGTGTGTTCATTTGAAACTGTGGTGAAGACCTCGGCTGAGTCGGGGTCTGATCTAAGGAGCAGCCAGTTTGCTCCTTAGCGTCAATTGCCTACTGAACCTTCTCTGTTTGCACCTCCTTTCTTCTTGGAAATACTGGTCACATCCAGGTCATTGTCCTGCCCACTCACTGTATCTTTGTTACATGGTGAAGAAGCTTCCAGGAAGGACAGGACATGCCAAACGGCCTTAAATAAAAAACATTACATTTTTGTTATTTCCAGGTCATTTAAACTTAGTACTGACAGAGAACAAGATGCTTTGGGATGTGGATTGGGTGTAGGGTGTGTTAGCAAGACATGAGGAGGTAGGATTGGATCCAATAGCTGCATATGACAAAGAGATTAAAGGCCTTCCGAGAAGTTGGGGGATGAATGGTCTGGAGGGGATCAGAGTGGAGGCAAACATGAAATAAAAAAAAGAAAGAAAGAAAGGAAGGAAGGAAGGAAGGAAGAAAGAAAGAAAGAAAGAAAGAAAGAAAGAAAGAAAGAAAGAAAGAAAGACAGACAAGTATGACTTCTAGAGACTGGAGGGATGGCTCAGTCAGTAAATACCTCTGGCCTGGCCAGCATGAAGACCTGAGTTCAATCCTGTGTAGAAATACTGTGTGTGGTGTTGTGTACTCCAGCACTGGGGAGGCAGAGGCAGGAGGATTTCTGGAGTTCACTGGCCAGGCTGTCTAGCCTAATTGGTGAGCTTCAGGACGGTGAGAGACTGTCTCAAAGGAGGCAGACAGCATTCCTGAGGACAGCACAAGGGTTTCCCCTGGTCCCTGCAAGCGTGCATACCCACATTTACATACGTGTATTTGCAAACACATGAACACACTCATAAAAAAAAAATATTTTCCCCAGAAAGAAAGAAACCAAACCCAGGTCAACACGATGGCTCAGGAGGTGAGGATGCCCAGTGCCCAAACTGAAGCCCCTGAGCTGGGTTCCCAGAAGCCACACGGCGGAAAGAAACTACTTCCCCCAAATTGTCCTCTGACCTCTACACATTTCATGATGTGCATATCACACCACTCACAAACTAATAAATAAATAAATAAATAAATAAATAAATAAATAAATAAACGCATGCACGCGCGCACGCGCGCGCACACACACACACACACACACACACACACACACACACACACACACACACACAGGTGCACCCGCAAGGAAACCCCTTTGACAGTGAGAAGGCCGAGGCCTGTCAGCCGCTAAGCCTCAGAGCTCAGGGCTTTGTGCTCTGGAGCGACTCCTCAGCCTGTTTTCAGTTCATTAAACCCAGCAGACAGGACTCTGATCTGTAAGTGGAGCTCCCCTGCCAACTCGAAATGAGAACAACTCCAGAGGTTGTCGCATTGGGACTTCAGAGCATCCTCAGGAGGCAGCCCTGGCTGCATCTGCCCTGCCTTCCCATGCATTCCCGTCTCACTGACCCTTAGTGAGCCTTCTCAGGAGCACTGCTCTGGGGCAGCTGGCCAGCCTTGCTGACCACACATCGGCAGGTACTCAGCCAAGCTCAGCCAGCGTGCTGATGTGATAAGCAGATCTGGGTGCACAGACAGAGAACCCCAGGAGAGGAGAGGCACCTCCCCCACTTTTCCAGGGCACACCCCATACCTCCAAAGCCAGGCCTCATGCTGAAGTCGTGGTCATCTATCCTGAGCAGCTGCTCTGACTTGGTGAGAGGCGACTTGGTTATGTCAGAGCTTCGTTTCAGAATGGGGCTGCCACGGAGGGAAAGCAGGCTGATTACACATGCCGGCTGGAGTCGTCGTCCGCCTTCTGCTTGCTCTTGGCATATATGATTGCGTGTGCTATGTCTCCCTAGAGACCCTCTGCCTCCCCTCTTCCTTTCCCCAACTTTCTGGATAAAGAAACTGACCTGGAAGTTCCAAGATTGGGGTCCCTAGCCACATGGAAGGGATCCTCAAATGCCAAGGCCGGACCCTCTCTCTGATGTCCTGGAACGGGGGACTGAGGCTGGAATTTTTTAAGGTTTCCCAAGGCAGGGAGAGTAGCTCAGTGGTGAACTGCTTGCCCAGAATAGGCATGACCCTGGGTTCCATCCATAGCACCGAAGGGGAAAAGCTTCTTAGAGATGTAACATATCACCCAAACTGAGACCTGCTGGACCTGGTCTTAGTGACAAGCTAGACTCCTTCTAAATGCTTTGGACATTGGGGACAAGGGCTGACTGGAGGAGAAGCTCTACATCTTGATCTGTGCTCATTCTGTGGAGGTGGTCACCCTTGTACCCTGTCTCTAGGGAAAGAAGCTGCTGAGTTGCTGATAGGGACACTTTTACCTGCTTTTGTTTGTTCCTAAATGTGTAGTGTGTTTTTGGTGGTTGACAGCCTCCCCCGCCCCTCTCTCTGTCTCTGTCTCTCTCTCCCTCCTCCCTCCCTTTCTTTTTTTCTTTTTATTGTAGTTAGGGACCAGAGAAATGGCTCGGTGGTAAAGAACATTGGCTGCTCTTCCAAAGGACCCAGGTTCTATTCCCAGTCCCTTCAAGACATCTTACAAGTCTGTAACTCATGTTCAAAAGATCTGATGCCCTCTTCTGGCCTTGCCAGGTACTGCATGCACATTTTGAACTGACATACATTCAGGCAAAACATCGCACACATAAAATATTTAACTAAGCATGCAGCCAATTCTACTGACCTACCCCTATCCATAGGTACTTGTCTTATTGGTTCCTTGTCTGTCTGCCCAGAGTTTGTTATAGAAATATGTAAGTACTAAAATATAATATTATTTTTCTTTCTTATACAATTAATGTCCTACAAATGCTTCTTCATCTTGCTTCCCCCTCATTTAATAATATGCCCTGGGTTTTCACACATGGAGTCCCCATCCCCCTTATATTTGAAGAGTGCCCTGTCTAGCCAGTCCTTCCATAGCAGAAGGTATGCTGCTCTGGGTCCTCTGTCCCCACAGTAAGCAACACCTTTAATTCTTCATTACCCTACAGCACAATCGAATCCTCACAATTAACTAACCACTTCCTGCTCCTGAGGCTGACGCCAGGCAGTGTTGAGACCTTCCCATCTGTCTTCTCCCCCAGCGCGGATGCTCTCACACTTGATGGGAGCTCATTAGCTCACTGAGCCTCACAGACCTCTGTTTGTCTGATGCAGAGGTCTAAGCTGAGGTTGTTGAAAGCCCTGCTCGGGTGCATTATCCGCCCTGTGGCTGGCTCAGCTGTGTTAGCCTCCACTTTAATACCGTTCCGTGGCTTGCTCCACCCAGCTCTCAACACTTACTATGTTCTTCCCTGAAAGAACCTCTAGTGTTCCTAAGAAACAGGAGGTCAGGAAACCAAGGCGCTCTCGCCTCTCTTCAGAACATGGCTGCTTTGTACTGTTAGGCAATTAGCTTGTTCCCTGAAAGCCGTGTTGCTGACTTAAGTAGAAAGGCTGTAAGCGCGGGCTGTGGGGTGTGAAGGTTGAATGGGACACATAGGGGAAGTACCGCACTTGCTGAACAGAGGAAGGAGCTGGGGCTTGGTCAGGGGAACGCCCACTGCTTCCTTGTCCTTCCGGGGGCAGGGCTGAGGTTGCGGATAAGGGGGCCATACCTGCCTTGCTTGTGGGCATCGTCATGTGCACCTCGTCTCTGTCTCTGAGGTCTGCTGTGGAAACAAACAAACAAAAAAAAGGTGTTCCAGAGACTGTCTAAGGACTCAGTTCAGCAAAGCACCCTGGCGTCTGTGCACACTTCAAATCTAGACAGAATAAAATGGGGGGTGGGGAGGGAAGATGGCTCAACGCATTAATCTGGTCTGATGAGCATTTTCCAAGTACTCACAGGAGCGGGGAAGGAGGATTAATTATTTAGAAGGCCTGATTTACAGAGATCTGACTTAACTACCTCCCCCACCAACCCACGCTTGTGCATGCGCACACACATACCCACATTCACATTTGTACAGTCATATAAACGCTTATACACACACTTATACACACGCATTCATGCACACTTACACAATTCATGCACATTCTCACACTTGTACACTCACACACATTCATGCACACTCATACACACATACCTTACAC
This sequence comes from Rattus norvegicus, assembly GCF_021556685.1. Classification (NCBI taxonomy): domain Eukaryota; kingdom Metazoa; phylum Chordata; class Mammalia; order Rodentia; family Muridae; genus Rattus; species Rattus norvegicus. Next base: position 52,766,369 of record NC_141538.1, on the reverse strand, counting down.
ATTCACACGCATTCATACACACACACAACCCTGTGCACTCACACTCACACACACACTCACACACAGTTATGCACACATATGTGCTCACACAGACACATGCAGACACACACATATGCATGCATGCACGCATGCGCGCGCGTGCACACACACACACACACACACACACACACTCATACACAAACTCACACCCATCCAGGATTGGAATTGAGCCTTAAAAGTGGGCATTGTAACTTGGACCCACTTTGAAACTGTGCCATCAACAGTGCCAGTGAACTGTGCCCTCTCTGCTGTACTTGCTTCTGACCATGAATGTGGCCAAGTGGGCAGAGCAGAGAGTGAAGGCGAGAGCCAGGCTATTGCATTTATTGCTTCTTCTTCAGTGTTGGTGACTAGCAATGCACTGTGCCTCTGCCTTGGGCACATGTGGCTTCCTGTTCTTCCCCTTTCTTGGGGACATCAACATGCCTGCTTAGGGCCCTGAACCCTGCCCACATCTCTAGGAAGAGTGCTTGGTTTTGATTATTATTAGTTAAGCCCCTCTGAGTGTAATGCTATTTTCTGCGAGGACTCCACTGGTGACAGGGACGGGGATTATGTCATCTGTAGCACAGTGGAGCAGGGCAGGAATGAGCTTGGCAGGAAAGGGATGAAAACTGGACCAGATAAGATGGGAGAGGGGATAGGCCACCAAGGACAGAGTCCTGTGCATGTCCAGCACCTGCAGAGCTGACTGCAGTAGACTCTCAGTAGCTGGATGAGAAAGGAACACGTGTCCTGTACTTGGAAAAGAGCGTATAAAAAGAGACCAAAGAAGCTGAGCAAGGAGTGTGGGATAGAAAGCAAGTTGCCTATTCTGACTTTACCTTTGGGCTAGCCTGCAGTGCAACCCCTCACCAACAGACAGAGGACAATCAAACTCTGAAATACCCCACAGTTGTCTCTGCAAAGCTTAGACTCTAGCCTAGAGGACACAGATAAGGATCCCCCAACATCCTTCCCATTGTTGTTAATACTTTAAAGCATCTTTTCTTGTTCATAAACATTTACAAGCTGGAAAACAGAGTAAACATAAGGCAGATGAAAGGAACTCAGAAATGACTCGAAAGCTTTTTGTGCATATCCTTAACAGAGCCCGTTGTCTGCAGGCCTTACCATTAGCCCCAGTTTGCATGTAAGAAAACCAAAACTAGACACTGAGAGCTCAAGTAGCTTTTAAAGCCACAGAGGTTGGTGCTGGATTTGGCCTTGGAAGAAGCATTGGCCACATTGTCTTGCTGGATGACACTGCTCTCTCTCCACCCTTATTTATTTACTGTTTGAGCCAGAGCCTCTCACTGAACCTGATTCGACTGTCATGGCCAGCCTCTTCTATGGGTGCTGGAACTCTTTACCAATTGAGCCATCTCCTGGGCTTGAGAATTAAGCCTGGAAGGTCTGCATTGCTTCCATGACCACATTGCCTCAGAGAGGAGAGAGCTTGGTTGTGACAATGTAACAAGGATGGGCTGATGCAAACAATCTTGCTTTCTTGGCCTTTTAGCAGCCAAGGAAAGAAATCTTTTATGTATCCCAGAATCCCCAACACCACCTGTGATTCTTCCTTTTCCTCCCACCCTCACCTGGATACATCTAGCACTTACTCCTTGCTTAGAGAACAGGACAACCAGGGTCATAGCACCCAGTTAGTTCTGGCTGAACCTTCACCTCAAAACCATGTTCCCTGTCTTACCCTCTCCATCCCCGCCACCTTATGAACTGAATCGCATGGTTCTCGACAAGGGGTGGCACCCTGCTCTGTCTGCCCGAGCCATTACAGCAACAGTGTGAAGATCAGACACGTGATTTTCCACTGAGAACCTTTCACCTCCAATGTCAAGTCCACAGAAGTTGGGCAATAAGGCTCCTAGTAGTCTACCACCCATCGCCAACTGACTGAATTCCACAGTAGTCAAGGTACACATGTGTTGGACTACACAATCCTGCCAACAACCAGGAAGTGACTGTGCTGGTTGGCTTTTTTGTCAACTTGACTCAAACCTAGAGTCATCTGGGAAGAGGCAACTCAACTGAGAAAATGGCTCCAGCAGATAGCCCATAGGCCAGCCTGTAGGGCATTTTCTTGGTTAATGATTTGTGTGGGCGGGCCCATCTCACTGTGGGTGACGTCACCCCTGAGCGGATAGTCAAGGTTGTATAAAGGATCAGGTTTAGGGGCTGAGAGGTTGGCTCAGCAATTAAGAGCTCTCGTTGCTTTTCTGGATGACTTAGGCTCAATCCTTAGCACCTGCATGGCAGTGCACAAACATCTGTGTCCTCTGGCCTTGGCAGGCACCAGGACCACGTGTGGTATTCATACATGTATGCAGGCAAAACACTCATACACATAAAATAATAAAACAACTATTACAGTTCTTAAAACAAAAGCTGAGCAGGCTATGAGGAACAGGTCAGCCAGCAGTGTTCCTCCATGGTCTCTGCTTGAGCTCCTGCCTGGACTTTCCTTCCCGATGGACTGTAAGGTGAAAGGAAGACTTCCCCAGGTGACTTTGGGTGATGGTCTTTATCACATCAATAGAAGCAAAGCAAAACAGTGACATATGGTCCATTCTGCTGAACAAGAGATACAGACAGGAAGCTATCTAATGACTCATCCAAGGCCAGTGGTAGTTTATAGCTGTGTCAAGTCTCAAATCCAGGGCTTCTTATCGTTTGGAGACTCTCTTCCTACCACTGTTCCCCAGCTGGAGGTCAGGATTGATTCCTGTTGCTAGAACCATTACATCACACTTCCCGGGAGCTTCTCAAAAACACAGCCAGGACTCTATCAGGCCTTGAAGGCATGTGGACTCTAGTTTAGACAATAACCATGTTCTGGGGGATGGGGAGGAGGCTGAGATGGTTGTTTCAGAACTCGGCTAGAGAAACTCCTGTGAGGAGGTGACAGTTACAGAGGCATAGTGTGGGTGAGAGGACATAATGATATTCAGGCAGAGGCACAGAGTGGACAACGGCTGTGGTGTGGAACTCACTATTCTCAAGGAGCAGCCAGTGGGCTAGCCAGACCACACTGGTGAAGAAAACAGAGCAGGGAGACTGGACCAAATACCTGGGTTTGCTCTGTGGCTTCTCAGGTCAACCAAGCCCCTAGGTGAGGTGTCTGGCTGCCAGGGTAGCTACTGAATATTGGTCTTGGGTGTGATTCCTGGAAGCAGTAAGCTAGAGCAAAGGACATCTGACCTTGAACCCCAGTTTTTCTGGCCTGGCGAGTGTCTCCTTAGCTATGATTGGAACCATGCATTGGTATGGAGTCTATAATTCCAACACGTAGGAGGCCAAGACAGGAGGAAAGTTAGTGTGAGTTTGAGCTCAGCCTAAGCTATAGAGCCAGATCTTGTCTCAACCGCTTCCCAACACACAAATAAAAGAAATGATGAATTAGGCCTGTCATTGAATGTATTGGAGTCTGTTGCAGAAACATCACTAGAAGGCACTTGAAGGTCTCTGTCTGCTGTCTGAGGACGTATCTAGCTGCCCCATAGGCTCAGTTCTTACACTCTGAGGACACTCATGGGATGTGATTGTTTTCATGGACTGTCTGGGAGCTTATGCATGCTCCACATGATGAATATTCTGTGTTTTCCTTCCATTCTAAATGGTTCATCTCCCCTGATGCCTTATTGAGTGATTTTGGTAACAAATGATCTGCTTCTTGAGTTACCTACTACCTCAGTCATTGTTCTATTGCTGAAGAGACCTGATGACCAAGACAACTCATATTAAAGAAAGAATTTAGTTTGGGGCTTGCTCATGCTTTCAAAGGCTTAGTCCAGACAGCATGGTGACAGGTAGGTACGGTGCTGGAGAAGTAGCTGAGAGCTGACCCACAAGAGAGAGAAAGACTGGGCCTTGGCATGGGCTTTTGAAACCTCATAGCCCACCCCAAGGGACACACTTCCTCCAACAAGGTCACACTTCCTAATGCTTTTAATCCTTTCAAATAGTGCCACTCCCTGATGACTAGCATATATGAGCTTATGGGGCCATTCTTATTCAAACCACCACATTCCACTCCATGGTCCCATAGGCTTGCAGCCATATCATAATGCAAAATGCATTCAGTCCAGTTTCAAAAGTCCCCGTAGCCTCAACACTGTTTAAAAGTCCAAAGTTCAAAGTCTCTTTGGAGACTGGTGGCGATCTCTTAACTGTAACCGCTGGAATAATGAAAATCCAAAAGCAGATCACAGATTTCCAACATACAATGGCACAGAATATACATTGCCAGCCCAAAAGGGAAGAAAAGGAACAGAGTGAGAAAATGCTAGACCATAGCAAGACCTAAAACCAGCAGGGCAAACTCCATATGCTACATGTCCATGTCTGATATCAAAGTGCTCTTCAGATCTCCAACTCCTTTCATCATTGCTGACTGGAACTCACCTCTCTCATTTGGGCTGGTTCCCCACCCATCTGCAGTTCTCCTTGGCAGGTATCGCACAACTCTGCTATCTCCAACATCTTGGGGTCTCCAAGGCAACCCAAGCTTCACCTTCACAGCTTCATACAGTGGCCTCTCTGGACCTCCATGCAGGGACACCCTGACCATGCCTGGCCCCAGCAGCTTTCCCTAGCCATGGAGAGAGAGTCCACAGTGCCTTTCTTATATTCTTGACACTAAAATGAGAACCATGTGGCTGAAGCTGCCAAGTTCTACTGCTTGCTGGGCCTGGAACATGCCCCCCTCTTTCAATTACATCAGCATCAGCTGTTGATCATCTCCTTCGATGCTTAAGCTTCCCTTTAATTTCTTTTAACAAGTTGGAAGCTTAGCTGGATGGGGTCTTGCCTTGAGGCCACCACTTCTTTTACTCCATTTAGAATTTTCTTTAAACTTAGTATCTCTGTGAGTACTGGACTTAGCTCTGTTATACTTCCTGGTGCTCCATTGCTCCTCAGACTGTACATCTGTATTCTTCCCTGCTCAATTTGCTCCTTTTTATTACAGTTCTGCATAAGAGTGACCACTAATAACCAACTGACAGAGTCAATATTGAAATCTGTCTTGAAATCTCCTCTGACAACACCATTAACCCAAAACTCATCAATTTAGCCTCAGGACTAAGGACAGAAAGCAGCTACATTCTTCACTAAAATACCACAAGAATGGTCTTTAGATCACTTACTAATATTCTTCTCCTCTGAAACATCTTGAGCAGGGCCATCATAATCTACGTTGCTCAAAGCACTACTGTCTTCCACACTCTTACTGGTAAACAAGTTCCAGTTAAAGCATTCAACTGCTTTCCTATCCAAAATCTCAAATTCCACATTCAGCCAACAAGCAGCATGGTCAGACCTGTCAAGATCCATCCCCCTGGTACCAACTTTTGCCTCAGTCACTGTTCTATTGCTATGAGCAGAAACTACGGCCAAGGAAATTCTTACAAAAGAAAGTATTTAATTGGAGGCCTGCTCACAGTTTCAGAGGCTTAGACCATTACCCTCATGGCAGAGAGCATGGCGGCAGGGAGTTGTAGTGCTGGAGGAGGATCTGAGAGCTACATCCTGATCCACAAGCAGAGCTGGAGAGACTGGAGCTGTCATGGGCCTTTGAAACTTCAAAGCCCACCCCCAGTCACACCTCCTCCAACAAAGCTACACTTCCTAATCCTTTTCAACAGTGCCACTCCTCAGTGACTAAGGATTCAAATATACGAGCCTACGGGGGTTGTTCTTACTCAAACTCCCACACATGTCCTAGAATGTTCAATGATGGGTTTAATGTAAACTTTCTAGGCTATGCACATAGTTTTCCATTAAATATTGGCCTTGATGCTCATGCAAAGATATTTTTAAGATATGGTTAACATCTACATCAGTCGACATCAGGTAGACAAGTCTCATCCCATCAGATGAGGGTCCTTAAGACTAAAGTCTTCAAACCAAGAGGAATTCTGCTTCTGGATTGCTTTTGTAATTCAAGACTGTAACAGCAGCAGCTGCAGGTTAGGCTTGACATAAGTTTCTTCATTAATACACTTACTTATTCATTCATTTGCCCATTCATTTGTTCTTTCCTCTTTCCTCTTTCTGTTCTGTAACACTAGGTAGTCTAGCCCAGACTAGCCTCAACCTCACCATGTAGCCCAGGCTCGCCTAAAACTCATGAGAGTCTTCTTACCTCAGCTTCCCTACTGAGCTGGAATTTTAGGTGTGTGCCACCATACCCCTCCACCACAGATTTCTGAAAGTCGTTTTTAAAAAATTAATTTATATTTATCTATTTCATTTTATGTGTTTGAGTGTTTTGCCTGCCTGTACATATATTCACAAAGTTTGTGCCTGGTGCCTGTGGAGTTTAGAAGAGAGAGTCAAATCTCTGGAAACTGGATGGTTGGGACCCACCATATAGATACTGGGAACTGAACTCTGGCAACACATGCTGAACCATGTCTTTCCCATGGATGGGTGAATGAGTAGAGTGGGAGATAGATTCATAGCTATACATCCTTAGCTCGTACATACATGTCTTATACATGTATAAGAATAGCTTACACATACATGTCTGTTTCCATGAAGGTTCATGACTTTTTACATGTGACCATTCTGACATGGAAGTCTGAACATGGAAGGGAAGTTGGGCTGAGGCTAGACTAAAAGGCAGCTCATCGCACTCACCCAGCTATGACCTACTACTCAGTTTTTTCTTGGAGTTATTAGACCAAGCCATCTGTCTGCCACTGTCACTAATAACTGTTCCCAAGAATCTGGTGGGGTCCTAACACAAAGACCTGGCCTGCTAGTCATTATCCTTCCCTTGGAGAATTCCCACTGAGAATGGGTTTGTCTGGTCTCTGCCTCGGGCAGTCTCTACCTAGACCATTTCTGTTTTGCTGATACATGTCTGAATATAAGCTCCCTGCTCCTTCCAGATGCTTTTTACATTTAAAGTTTACACCACACACACACACACACACACACACCCCACAATTCCTTGACAGAATTTTCAGATTATACTTTCCTTAATTCCCATGGAAGGGCCTTTCTGTTCCCTTTCATTTCACCCTTTTTTTTTTTTCCGGAGCTGGGGACCGAACCCAGGGCCTTGCGCTTGCTAGGCAAGCGCTCTACCTCTGAGCTAAATCCCCAACCCCTTCATTTCACCTTTTTAAAAAAACATTTTATGTATATGAATGATTGTATGCATGTATGCATGTGCACCACACGTGTACCTGATGCCCACAGAGGTCAGAAGAACACATCAGACCTGGAACTGAAGTTACAGTTGGTTGCGAGCTACCATGTCAGTTCTAGGAGCTAAACTTGGGTCCTCTACAAGAGAACAAGTGCTCTTAGCCGCTGAGCCATCTCTCCAGGTCCAGCAGTCACATCTTACTTACTCTGTGTTTGTGTGACTTTGAACACGTGGGATCCTCACTAAATGAGTGAAATTCCCATCGATGAGTACGTGTTTTAGGCATTAGAAACATAACACAAGAGTGTGCTTCTCATGGAGAGAGCCTGCAGTCCAATGCTGTCAGAGGGGAACTTGCTGAGTTCTCCACAGAGTTGCAGCCCCATCTCTGCCCCAGGGATTGGAGCAGTGAACTATGGACTCCTCTGCTTAACCGCTGATGTCTGTCTCTTGTGAGAGCCATTAAAGGTGGGGGCTCCTATATTCTGTTTTAGCTCTGGGTCTTCTATCTGACTTGGTGTAAACAGACCCTATTAACCCTTCTATCCTCACGAAAGCCCTGGCACCTCCCCAGTCTGAGGTCTCCAGAGGTTGGTGAACGTCCACTCAGTAACTGCTATAACAAACATGTGGATGTCACTGAATGCTTCTTAGTGTCCTTGACACCTCTCTACTCTCTCTGCCCTCACCTGTCTGGTCCCTAGTTCCACATCCTCCACAGTCTTCTTCCTCAAACATCTTTCTTTTGTGTAAGTGTGGGGAGCTGCAGGCTGGTACTGAACACTGAACCCAGGGCCTTATGCATGCTAGGAAACCATTTTATCCCTGAAGTATATACTCAGCCTTCCTCTTTCCCTTCCTCAGAAGCCCAGGCTGACCTCAAACTCCTGTACCTAAAAGTGATCCACTTTCCAAGTGCCGGGATTACAGGCTCATGCCAGCACAGCTGGTCCCAAACTTCTCTTTCACTAAGGTGTTCATGGTGACTTTGAATTTGCTATGTAGCCCACCCTTAAACTTATGATCCTCCTGCTTCAGTCTCCCAAGTCGCTGGGATTACAGGCCTGCAGTGTTGTATCCACTTCCCCTGACTTCTTACATGTTCCTCTTCCTCTGCCTTTGTTCCCACTCTTAATTCACAGTGTTTTTCTCTCTCAGGGTCCCTTGACAACCACCGTTCAAGAGTAAGCCCTTTGAATCTGCCACCACAAGCCTAGTTCTGTCTAAGCTGCCTAACCCTTCCCGAAAATGTTCAGGGGACTCCCCACAGTCTTTGAGTGAAGCAGGGACTGTGTCCTTTCTTCACATGGCTCTTCCTACTCTCCTGCCCCTGAGGTGACTGCTTTCCCAGACAAGCAACCCAAATGCCTGCTGGGTATTCACCTGAAACAGCTTTTTTTTACCCCAATGGCATGCACATCCCGGCAATTCTAAACTGCTCTGGGCTCCATCTCTCCATCCCTGTTCATCCCTCTATTGTCCCAGACCACACCCAATCTCTCGCCTGTGCCAAGCGTGGTCTCTGGTTATTTTCTGCCTCCCTCCTGGGACCCTGCCTACCTATCTACCATATCTCCTGGTGTGCTAGCAAATCTGGTCTCTCTGGGATGGAATTCTGCCGAAGCCAGCTGGGTTTTCCTTGCTTCACAGGAAGTGCGGGCTTTAGTATGGCCAGGAGTTATAGAACGAGCAGGCTCTGGCCTCTGGTAGGATGAACTCATGCTGCAGAGCCTGGGCCGGCTTCCCCAGGGCCTGTAGTACATGCTTCCAGCCTTCCAGTGATGATAGGAAAGACTGTATGAATCAGTCCATTCTCGGAACTTTGCTCTGTGTCCTGTGTGATACATCAAAGTGAGCACATTTGGACATGCCTTTGGAGAGATTTTAAGAATCTGGGTGACGCATCTTTTAAAAGTTTAGGCTACATAAAAATAAAATTTAGCTTGGATGGTGGGATATAAATTGGTCCACTTTCTGTTTGTAAAGAAATGTAATCAAATCTACTTAGAATTTTAGTTTTTATTGTATTTATTTACTTATGTGTATGTGTGTGTATGCCTGTATGTGTGTGTCTGTGTGTGTATGTGTTTGTGGTGTGTGTGTGGTGTATGTGTGTGGTGTGTGTGTGTGTGTGTGTGTGTGTGTGTGTGTGTGTGGTGGGTGTATACACAATGGTGCACATGCGGAGGTCAGAGGACAACTTGCAGAAGTTAGCTGTTTCTCTCTGTCTACTTTGCAGGACTCAGGGATGGAACTCAGCTCCTCAGACTTAGCAGCGAGAGACTTTCCTCAACCAAACGTCTCCAAACCCATACTTAGAGTTCTACCTGTCCACATGCAAGTTGATCCAGGACTCTGTCTTTATTTTATTATTTTGTTGTTCTTATTTTGAGACAAGGTCTCACTATGTGGCTCTGACTGTCCTGGCACTCACTATATAAACCAGGCTGGCCTTGAACTCACAGAGATCTTCCTGCCTCTGCCTCTTGAGTGCTTCAATTAAAGCTGTGTGCTAGTACACCTGGTTGATCCAGGATGCTGTCAGGAGTCTATCCTAACTAAACAACCATGTATAATGTTTGTAATAGTAGGGGCTAGAGACATGGCTCAGTGGTTAGGAACATTTGCTGCTCTTGCAGGGAACTCAGGTTCAATTCCCAATGGTTCCCAGCTCCCATATGGTAACTCACAACCTCCAATACATTTCCTGATCTCTATGGACAGTATATACATACATACATACATACACACACACACATACATACATACATACGGGTAAAACATTTGTACACAAAAATAAGTAATAAATCTTTTAAACTTATTCGTAATAATAAATGGGATGAAACCAAATGTTAATAAATAAAGGAAAATGATTAAATAGTGACACATTATGCATATTATACATTATTATGCAGCTAGTCAGATGATCATTCTGTAGGTTTAAAATAAGTAAATATGTAGGCAAAATTATATTAGATATAATAATGTTACAAAAATATATTCACAGAATTAAAAAAAGTGCTATGTGTGTCTTCCATTATAAAAAATGAAAACGTTTGAAAAGTCACCTTTAAAAAGAAAGTCTACTTCACTCGGTAGAAATAAGGCTGAGAGGGGTTGGGGATTTAGCTCAGTGGTAGAGCACTTCCTAGCAAGTGCAAGGCCCTGGGTTCGGTCCCCAGCTCAAAAAAAGAAAAAAAAAAAAGGAAAAAAATAAGGCTGAGAGGAACACTAGTGGTTTCTGTTCAGCTAAGTACTACGTGTTAGAACTTAGCCAGAGCAGACGCTGCTTGATGATGACATGTTCCCGTGACCCCAGGCTCTACCCAAAACTGCTAGAAATGATAAATAAATGGAAAAGTAAATAAACAAATTCAGTAAAGCTGGAGGACACATAGAAGCATGTTTCTACACACAAGCAAGGACCTGTTCAAAAGAGTGTTTCATAAAGAGTGTTGGGACAACTGGATAGCCACAGGCAGAAGAATAAACTGGATTCTTATCTCACATTGAGTACAAGGATGAACTCAAAATGGGTTAAAGACTTAAGCATAAGGCCCGAAGCTATGACACTACTGATAGACCACAAGGAGAACTCAGGCCATTGACTCGGTGATGGTATTCTGAATGTGACCTCAAATGTTCACACTACAGAAGCAAAACCAGGGGGGTTATATCCGACTCACAGCTTCTCCACAGTGAAGGGAGCAATTAGGGGACAAAGAAGTGACCTACAGGCTTGGAGAAACTATCAACAAGGCCTACATCTGAGAAGGGCGCCACCCAAATTCCTCAGGAAATTCAGTTCAGTAGGAGAGCAAACAACTGGATTTAAATCAGAACGAAGGCACGTCCCTGCCTGCCTGCCATTTTTCTCTGTCTAGAGGAGCCATCCAAGTGGGAACTGGAAGAGTGAGTGAACAAGGTGTGAAGAAGAGGTGTGACCCGTGCGCATTGTTGGTGGGGGTGCGGACTAATACAGCTACTTCACAGAACCACGAGGCTCCTCAAAGTACAAATAAAACTATCACGCCGCCATCCTTCAGAGCTTACAAGTAAAGGTTTTTTAATTCAGTGCTCTGACCGGATGTCTGCATTTCCACGTTCACCATGGCACTGTTCAGCCAAGGTACGGTACCAACCAAGGTGTCCGTGAGGACAAGTGACGAGGATGTGGTGTGTCTTTAACAGGACAGTAGTCAGCCTGTTACAAACGGAGACAGCTGTCTGTGACAGCAGGGACATGAACCTGCCAGTGTTATTCTAAGTCAACCAGCTAGGCAGAGGACAAAGTCTTAAGCTGAATATTCTCAGTCTCCTTCATAGGCCTAAAATCTGACCCGAATCTAACCCCCCTCCCCCCCCCCCCCCCCCCCGCTTTTAAATACCAGGAGGAGATCTCCACAGCACATAAAACCAATGTATTCTTCTTGTCTCCTTCATAACCCACCCCCACTCTTTCTCCCTCTTCCTTTCTATCTCTCCTCCTCCACCCCATCCTCTGGGTTTGCTTTGAGACAGGCCTCGACCCTACTATGTATTTGAGGATGACCGGCCGTGACCTCTCAAGTGCTGATATTACAGATATGGGACCCTACACTCTTAGGCACAATTTCTTACATCAACCGCACATCTCACTTACAGACAGACCCCAAAACAAAGAAGCAGACAGCACAAGGACATTGCTCAAGACTGGGTTTGGAGATGCTGGGTGAAGGGCAGACCACTTCGTGCTGAAATACTATTCAGCAAGGTGTCTGCAGGTATCAACATTCGTTTTGTGTTTTCTCACCAAAAATAAAATCCTAAGGGGGCTGGAGAGATGGCCCGGTGGTTAAGAGACCTGGCTGCTCTTCCAGAGGATTCAGACTTAATTCAGACAACTCACAACTCCCTTTAACTCCAGTCCCAGGGGATCCAATGCCTTCTCCCCTGAGTACACGCAGGGTGCACAGACACACAGCCACACAGACAAAATACCCATACTCATAAAGTAAATAAGTAAAATATAAAAAAGAAGCCCTGAGGATCTGAGGTGACACATACGTTGAGTAGTCTGATTTAATTATTCCACATTTATGCCTATATAATGCTCTATACCCTTTAATAATCAGTTTATAATACTTTAACTTTTAAAATTAATTTTAAAACTTAATTAAAATTAACTTTCTAAAAGAGTCTGCGCAGTCTTTATGACTTCTCTAAACAGGTTGCTGTTCTAATTGTGTCTTAGGGAAAAGCCTGAGGGTTTTGGGGTCAATTAGCAGTGTTAGTTGGTTTTAATTCTCACGAGCACATTTGGGTCAAAGAATCCCTGCATTCTGCGGGTACATCACTGCACATATTCCATTCGCCCAAGCAATTCCTGACGCTCTCTCTGGGCATAGCGGTTCTCCTCAGTAACCCAGACTCGCTGTGACCACCGGACTTCGGAGAACCTAGTCTAATGACATCGTAGAAGCAGACAGAAACTAGAGAAGCGAGCATATCCGGGCTGTGAATCTTCTTTGGGGAGGACTCTGGCATCAGGAGGGAGCACAGAGGAACAAAACAGGTGGGGCTATGGTTCCAGACTTTTGAGAGACACACTTCCCTTATGTTAGCTGGTCTTTCTTACTCTGCAGACTTACATCCACATGGAAGGAAAACTCAGGTTTGACCGGAAATTAGTGCTGATGAACAAAAGATGCCCTTTTCTACATCTGTCTCCTCGGGAGTGAAGGAGTGCGGGGCCTGTCTCCAGCGTCCGGGTGTGAAAGGTGCAACCAAGCTCAGGTGGCCTTGGAGCCAGGTGAGGCCAAAGGCCAGGCCCCTGGCTACAGAAGCTCGATCCCCCAGGCTAGAGCGGCACGTACCACCTAACCCCGCCCAGGTTGCAGGTCGGGGACAACCTACTGATGCCGCTAGCTGTGCATCCCACAGAAAACTGTTTTTAAGACAGAACCGAAGAGTCCCACCTTCATAACAGAAATAATTAGTAACTTGTAACTCCTTCCCACAGGTCACAACTTTCATCAGTCCCTTGAGAATCTGTGCAGATATCAATCGTCCGTGGTTTTCAGAAAATGTATAATAATCTCTTTTCCAGAATATTTTTAGTTGATTAATAACAAATTTAAGAAAATATGCTTAATACTATCGAGTGTGGTACTATTACAATGGAAAACACCATTCTAGCTTTCTGAAAGGGGACGAGAAGGAGGGGGATGGGAGGAGGTGCTCCCACACAGATCCGGCCATGCTAAGACTCAACCACGGAGAACCTGCTTTTCATCCTTTGGCCGAGGCCGAGGCCGAGGCCTCCATGTCACTCACCTGCCTTTCCTAGAGGGCTCATGAACTTCTCTTCCTGGCCAGTGCACTGTGCTCTCAGCAGCCAGAACCCATCCCCACCACAAAAGGAATATGCCAAATTTCATATTCCGGACAGCCAACATAGATTTCCAAATCAAACAGTTCTCCCGAGAAGCCGTGAGAAGGAGCCGGTGAGGAGCTGCCGTCCGACCGTCCTCTCTTAAGGCACCATTGCTGTGTTTGTTATTAGAAGGATGTTTACCCTGCAAAAATGAAGCTGCAGTCTGTAATCTGGCCAGCGGGAGAAAGCAATTTCCACTAACCCCGCAAATCCTCCTGCGTCAGATGTCAGGGATTTTCTAAACTGAGGTTGGATTCCTGTGTCCTGCGGGACAGTTCCTGGGGCTGGTCTAAATTAGTTCATCATCAAATGTGGTGAATGTATTGGTGAGGGTTTGGATTTTCACGTCGAATGAATAGAAAGAAGAAAGTAAATGTGGAAAGGCAGAGACACTATCTATCTGTCTGTCTGTCTGTCTGTCTGCTCGATTTGATCCTCCCCTGATCTATTGATGCTCCTAGATACTTCTAGTTTGCCCATGGTTTCTGCAACCTTGGGGTTGATATCTTGTGGGCAGCAGTGGTTGAGGTTAAGAGGTCACATGGGGGAAAGTCTCCCCCACCCTGTGCAAAGAAAAGACTAAAGTCCGTGTCAGTCACAGTATTCTTGTACCAGCCTCATTGGACTTCTACATTTGGACATGCCTGGGCATAAATGAACTGCCAACAAGTATCATGTCTTCTTTGATGCTTGCTCAGAAACCTTGGCACAGAATCTATAGGCCCAGGTTCTGTCTCCATCACAGGACAGGGTTAGAGTCCCATGAAGTAGGGCTACATTCAGGACTCCAAATTATTTGCTCCTCCAAGCTGAGTGCAGATAGTTGAGACTTTCAGACTGTGCTGGAAAACTGAGTCAGAATTCTTAGCACCCCCTACTGAAAAGGCAACCTGAAACCCAGGTAACCTGGGCTGGACTTGAACTCTCTCTATATAGCCAAAGTTGTTTTCGAACTCCTGATCTCCCTGTTTCTAGAGGGATAAACTCTTTAAGAGCGAGGGCTTAGGCCAGGTGTTTTCGTGCATAGCTATAATGTCAGTATTCTGGGAGGCTGAGGCAGGAAGATTATACGTTTGAAACTAGCCTGGGCTACACAGCAAGACTACACTGAAGAACCAAGGAGCTAAATGAAAAGGAGGAGTAACTAGAGGAAGAAGAGAAAGATGAGAAGAAGGCAGAAGAGAACGAGGTAGGATCCACTGTAAGATAATTACATCATGAGGAGGAGGTGCCATCTTTGATAAGATTAATGTCGCTCTCAGAAGACCCTGTTATTAAAACAGCAAAGGTGATGCCTATCCAACCTCTCCACCCAGCCAGATCTTGCCCATCTTTTTCCAGAGTCTCCCATTGAATCTGCCTGACCCTCTCTTCTAACACTCTCCCCAGCCCCAGTCTAGACCAGCTAGCACCCTGGTCTAGACTGCCCAACTCTGCTGGAGTCATAACTAATCTCTAGGCTTCCGCCAAGACCCATTCCCACCAGTCTCCAAGTCCACAGGCCCCTCCAAAACCAAATCCAACCTCACCAACCAACCAGATCTACTCCAACACTCCAGGCCTGGACTAGGATGCATATCCTGTTCACCAGCCCTCTGTGAACCTGACTCCATTCCATCTAAGCCATTTTCAAACTTTAGGCTCAGTTCACCTGCACGTTCTCTTCTGCTCCAACCTACTCTGCCCATAGCAGACTTAGAACAAAATAAGTCCACATGCCCAGATCTCATGTGGGAGCTGGGGGTGGGCATGAATGATCAATCCAGTATTTTCTCTCACAAACCTACCAGTCCTGTGGAAATGTTTGCCAACGAGAATTACCTGGATGAACCCCAGGACGCAGGATTTAAAAGACCAATCATAAACTTCATCAAATAATTAATGAGTATAAAGAATACACAAAGAAATAGCTTAATGATATTAAGGAGAAAGAACTTAAGCAGAAAAAAATACCTGAGTGATGCCCAAGAAAACACAAGATGAGGCTGATGAGGATGATGAAGACAATCCGAGACTAAAGAATAGAATTCAATAAAGAGAGAAAAATGTTAAAGAGGACTCAGCTGAAATGAAGACGGAATTGAAAAAGTTAGTAACCCGACAGGAAAACTCAAAGGAAAACCTCATAAGTAGAATGAAGACAGAGCAACAGGACTCAAAGGTAAAGCAGAAAATTTAAACCAGATAAGGAAGGAATGTGAAAATAAGAAAGGAACATACAGGAAATATGGGACTAAAAAACTAAATCTTTGAATAATAAGCATAGAAAAGGAGCAGGAATCCCAAGTCAATGCCACAGACAAGATCTTCAATAAAATCATACAAGAAAGCATCTAAACTAAGGAAAGAACACACCCATAGAGATACAAGAGGCACACAGAATACCAAATAAACAATATCAGAAAAGAAAATCCCCACAGCATCTCATAGTCCAAACACTAAGTATACATAACAGAAAGTATATTGAGAGCATCAAGAGAAGAAACACAAATTGTTTATGAAGGAAAACCTATTAGAACAACAGCTGGTTTTCATTGGAACTTCGAAAGGCAGAAGACTCTAGAGCAATGCTTTCAAAGACCTAAAAGACTTTGATGGGAAACATAGATTAATATAACCAGCGAAACTGTCTGCCATTGTTCAAGGAGAAAGAAAAACTTGTTGTGAAATAAACAGCCTTTAAAAATTATAGGGGTTGGGGATTTAGCTCAGTGGTAGAGCGTTTGCCTAGGAAGCGCAAGGCCCTGGGTTCGGTCCCCAGCTCCGAAAAAAAGAACCAAAAAAAAAAAATTATACCTAAAGGGCTGGAGAGATGTCTCAGTGGTTAAGAGCACTGACTGCTCTTCCAGAAGTCCTGAGTTCAATTCCCAACAACTACATGGTGGCTCAAAACCGTTTGTAATGGGATCTGATGCCCAGTTCTGCTATTTGAAGACACCTACAGTGTGTGTGTATATATGTATGTGTGTATATATATATATAATAAATCAATCAATTTTAAAAATTATACCTCAAAAAACAAACACAAAGAAAATGTGTAGGGAGCAATATTTGGGGTGAAGAGAAAAATGAGCACAGCTGATAGACCATGGAGAGAAATACGAATCCATGATTACTACACAAAATATCACTGAGAATACAAATAACAACATTAAAACCAACAGTACAGGGATCACAAGCAACATACATGTTTCAATAACAACTTTACATATCAATGGCCTCAAGTCTCTGATCAAATGACATAGTTTGACTGTGTGGATCAAGAAACAAAACCTGTCGATTAATCTATCTATAAGGAGCATAGCTTTCAAGAAGAAACTGCCTTAAAGAATAAGCAGGCATGCTCCAATCAAATGGAACCAGGAAGCAAGCAGGCATTGTTATAATATCTGAAAAAATCGACTTCAAATTAAAATTAATCAGAAGTGATAAAGAGAAACACTTCATTCTCAACAAGGGAGTAGTCAACTAAGAAGACATGACTATCCTAAATATAAATACACCAAACTCTGACACACCCAGTTTCATTTTTAAAAAATGAACGACTGGATTTAAAGGCACAGATTAAAGCCAGTCGTTAGTGGTAAGTGATTTCAATACCCCACTTTCTCCAATAAACAGGTCATCTGGACAAAAATTAAACAAAGGTACATCAGAATTAAATGACATCATATATAAAATGGACCTAACAGATACAGAACATTCTATCCAAAAACCAAAAAATACACATTCTATTAAGTAGCTTGTAGAAGTTTCTCTAAATAGACCACATCCAAGAACACAAAACAAATCCTATGGATTCAAAAGATTTAAATAACTTTATGTATACTATCTGACCACAGTGTAATAAAACTTAAAATCAAGAGAAACAAATTTCTAATAAATATGTGGAGATTATGAATGGGTCAAAAAAAAGACATTAAAAAAAGAAATAAGGGGTTGGGGATTTAGCTCAGTGGTAGAGTGCATGCCTAGCAAGCACAAGGCCCTGGGTTCAGTCCCCAGCTCCGAAAAAAAAGAAAAGGAAAAAAAAAGAAAAAGAAATAAAAGACCTAAGCCTGAAACGTGAAACACCAAAACCTCTAGAAGAAAACACAGGATTGGTAAAGATCTTTTCCCAATCTGTTGGTTGCTGTTTTGTCCTATTGACAGTGTCCTTTGCCTTACAGAAGCTTTGCAGTTTTATGAGATCCCATTTGTTGATTCTTGATCTTAGAGCATAAGCCATTGGTGTTTTGTTCAGGAAATTTCCACTAGTGCCCATGTGTTGGAGATTCTTTCCCACTTTTTCTTCTATTAGTTTGCGTGTATCTGGTTTTATGTGGAGGTCCTTGATCCACTTGAACTTGTGCAGGGCAATAAGAATGGATCGATCTGCATTCTTCTACATGCTGACCTCCAGTTGAACCAGCACCATTTGCTGAAAATGCTATCTTTTCCCACTGAATGGTTTTAGCTCCTTTGTCAAAGATCAAGTGACTATAGGCATGTGGGTTTATTTCTGGGTCTTAAATTCTATTCCATTGATCTACCTGCCTGGCTCTGTACCAATACCATACAGTTTTTATCACTATTGCTCTGTAATACTGCTTAAGGTCAGGGATGGTGATTCCCCCAGAAGTTCTTTTATTGTTGAGGATAGTTTTTGCTGTTTTGGGATTTTTGTTATTCCAAATGAATTTGCAAATTGTTCTAACTCTATGAAGAATTGAGTTGGAATTTTGATGGGGATTGCTTTTGGCAAAATGGCCATCTTTACTATATTAATCCTGCCAATCCATGAGCATAGAAGATCTTTCCATCTTCTGAGATCTTCTTCAATTTATTTCTTCAGAGACTTGAAGTTTTTGTCATACAGATCTTTCATTTGCTTGGTTAGAGTCACACCGAGGTATTTTATATTATTTGGGATGATTATGAAGGGTATCATTTCCCTAATTTCTTTCTCAGCCTGTTTATCCCTTGAGTAGAGAAAGACTACTGATTTGTTTGAATTAATTATATATCCAGCCACTTTGTTGAAATTGTTTATCAGGCTTAGTAGTTCTCTGGTGGAACTTTTGAAATCACTCAAGTATTCTATCATGTCATCTGCAAATAGTGATATTTTGATTTCTTCCTTTCCAATTTGTATCCCTTTGACCTCCTTTTGTTGGCTAATTGCTCTGGCTAGGACTTCAAGTGCTATACTGAATAGGTAGGAAGAGAGTGGGCAGCCTTGTCCTAGTCCCTGATTTTAGTGATTATTTTCTCTATTTAGTTTGATGTTGGCAACTGATTTTCTGTATATTGCTTTTACTATATTTAGGTATGGGCCTTGAATTCTTGATCTTCCCAAGACTTTAACATGAAGGGGTGTTGAATTTTGTCAAATTCTTTCTCAGCATCTAATGAGATGATCATGTGTGTTTTTTCCCTTTGAGTTTGTTTATATAGTAGATTACATTGATGGATTTCTGTATATTGAACCATCCCTGCATCCCCGGGATGAAGCCTACTTGATCATGATGAATGATTGTTTTGATGTGTTGCTGCATCTGATAGAGGGTTGATATCAATATAGACCAAGAACTCAAGAAGTTAGACTCCAGAGAATCAAATAACCCTATTTAAAAAATGGGATACAGAGCTAAACAAAGAATTCTCAACTGAGCCAAATGACCGAGACTCATTCAGGTGACAGCAGATGCTGGCAAGGATGTGGAGAAAGAGGAAAACTCCTCCATTGTTGTTGGTATTGCAAGCTGGTACAACCACTCTGGAAATCAGTCTGGAGGTTCCTCAGAAAATTGGACATAGTACTACCTGAGGACTCAGCTATACCACTCCTGGGCATATACCCAAAAGATTCTCCAATATATAGCAAGGACACATGCTCCACTATGTTCACAGCAGCCTTATTTACAATAGCCAGAAGCTGGAAAGAACCCAGATGCCCTTCAACAGAGGAATGGATACGGAAAAGGTGGTACATCTACACAATGGAGTACTACTCAGCTATCAAAAACAATGACTTTATGAGATTCATAGGCAAATGGATTGAACTAGAAAATATCCTGAGTGAGGTAACCCAATCACAAAAAACACACATGGTATGTACTCACTGATGAGTGGATATTAGCCCAAAAGCTCGGATTACCCAAGATGCAATCCACGGACTACATGAAATTCAAAAGAAGGATGATCAAAGTGCGGATGCTTCAGTCCTTCTTAGAAGAGGGAACAAAAATATTCACAGGAGGAAATACTAAGACAAAGTTGGAGCATATACTGAAGGAAAGGCAATCCAGAGACTGCCCCACCTAGGGATCCAGCCCATATACATACAGCCACCAAACCCAGATCACATTGCTGATGCCAAGAAGTGCATGCTGGCAAGAGCCTGCTATAGCTGTCTCCTGAGAGGCTCTGCCAGAGCATGACAAATACAGAGGTGGACACTCACAGCAAACCATTGAACTGAGAATGGGGATCCCTTGGAGGAGTTAGAGAAAGGATTGAAGGAGCTGAAAAAGTTTGCAACCCCATAAGAACAACAACCAGAGCTCCCAGGGACTAAACCACTACCCAAGGAGTACACATGGACAGACCCATGGCTCCAGCTGCATATGTAGCAGAGGATGGCCTTGTTGGGCACCAATGGGAGGAGACCTAGTGTAGGGAATGTCGTGGAGGTGAAAGACCTCCAGAGAGCCGGAGAGGACCTTTCCTCAGGAGGAGACCCAAGCACCCAATGACCGAGCCGAGTCCACTCGGATGCAATCAGCAAGAGGGTTTATTGGAAAACACAGGTACCTGCGGCACACAGTCTCTTCGGAGGACTTGCGCGCCCAGCAGCTCCAGCATGGGCCTTTTATAGGGTTTGGGGAAGCAGAAGCGGGCGTACAGAAGCAGATGCATAGTTACGGGGATTGGTGGATTCAAACGAGGCACATAGACATGTTCACATATGATTGGCTATTTCACATGATGAGGTAATAAGGTATAGCTACACACATTGGCAGGTTTGGGGCGTCCTGGATGTCGGGGGGCTGGGGGCTTATCTCTTCCTGCCAGGTGGCCTGTGAGTCAGATCCGGTACTCCTAGTCTGTTCTGCATTCCTTTCCTTTTATGGTCTGTTAGTTCTAGGGGCAGGGCGGGGCTGCCTGGACTTGCTTTTACAGTGTTTAGCCCTGAGTTTGTGAATTTTGAAACTTACTCTTTTAACTTCATATTTTTAAACCTTAAATCTGTATAATTTTCCTTTCAGCGGGAAGGGGGGAACACCCTCATAGAAGAAGGGGAATGAGGATGAGATATTCCCATTTATGGACGGGAAACCGGGAAAGGGGATTGTTGTTTAAATATCGGCCCACACAGAGATAAAGCAACACGGTTCCACATGGAGAGATTTAATGGGAGAATGAAACAAGGGGAAGGGACGAGAGAAAGAAGAGAAAGAGAGAGAGGGCAGAAAATGTCTGCCTTTTATTTGGAATGTGATGTAACTGCTCCCAGGTGAAGTTGGGAACTAAGCCAAGGGTATACTGGGAATGTATGGCTGTTGCCATGGCAACAGTGACAGGTGGTGTGACTGCTGGAAGTGAAAGCAATTCCTGATACCAACAGGGATAACATTTGAAATGTAAATAAAAAATATTCAATAAAAATACATTATGGAAAAAAGGACAAAAAGGAGTGCATATATAAGAAGGTATATGATATTTTTCTGTGAATATATAGATGTTATAAGGGGAAAAAAGAAAGCATAGGCAGTACCTTACATGATATAGGTGTAGGAAAAGACTTCGTGAATAGCACCCATTTGCCTAAGAATTAAAGTGAACAACTTTGCCATGAAACTAAAAATCTGCACAGCTAAGGAAACGATCACCCTGGTGAAGAGGAAGTCCACAGAGTGGGGGAGAATCTTTGTCAACTACATGTCTGACGCAGGATTAATGTCCAGAATATAAAAAGAACTGAGAAAAAGGAAGGGAGGGAGGGAAAAAGAAAGAAAAAATGGACCTGGGGCTTGAACAGAAAGTTCTCAAAATAATAATTAAAAAAAAAAGTGGATAAAAAATTATCTGAAACAGCATTCAGCATC
Organism: Rattus norvegicus; assembly: GCF_021556685.1. Taxonomy (NCBI): domain Eukaryota; kingdom Metazoa; phylum Chordata; class Mammalia; order Rodentia; family Muridae; genus Rattus; species Rattus norvegicus. Next base: position 52,744,669 of record NC_141538.1, on the reverse strand, counting down.
TCTAGCAATTAGGGAAATTTAAATCAAAATAACTTTGAAATTCTATCTTATCCCAGTCGGAATGGCAAAGATTAGCAAAGCAAATGACAACAAATGCAGGGGGGTGGGGGAAGAAACCCTCATTCTCTGTTGGTGGAAATCAGTGTGGAGAATCCTCACAAAGCTAAAAGTAACTCTACCATATGGTCTAGCTATAACACTCCTTGGCATATGCCCTAAGTCCTTGCTATTCTACTCCACAGATACTGACTCGGCTGTGTTCATTGCTGCTCTATTAATAACCTAAATGGCCTTCAAAGATGAATGGACGGTGTCAACGTAGTGTGGTTCCCCTGCCCCATCCCCATCCCCACCTCTCCACTCCCCAATCCCCCCTAACCCCAAACCCCGCTCCCACATCCGCCAGAGGTCTCCAGATAAGGAGCAGCCAGGGAACAGGGTTTTAGGTGGGGGTGAGTGCGAATGACTTGGGAGACTGTTTCAGAGAACAGCTTGTTTGTTGACATCGTGGGGTTGACTTACATAGTCAGGGGAGAGGGAAAGAGAGACAACAAGGGAGGAGGGGCTGCAGCAGGGCAGCGGCCTTCCAAGCTTATTGGCTACGTTGGCAGACTACCTGTCACATGATTCTGAGAAACCCGTTCTCTGGAGAGAAACAGTAGCCTATCTGGCTCTGTCGAGATGTGGCTTTTGTCTCTGTGGAGGTGAGTAGGCCCAAGCCTCATTCGGGTAGGGTGAGGTCCCATTCCTGCCATGTTCTCTGAGATATGTCCGAAGTGTGAGCAATGTTCTATCGTTCCTTATCTGGCCTGGGGACCCACAATGTAGTATACATAGTGTATGTATGCATTCAGCTGTAAAGAAAGATGAAACCATGAATTTTGCAAAGAAATTAATGGAACCAGAAAAGATCATATTGGGTGAGGTATCCAGACCCAGAAAGACAAATATCAAATGTTCTCTGTCATCTGAGACTTCTAGCTCAACGTCTGCAGATGTAAATACATATCTTGTAATAACTGCAAAAACCAGAAAAGTAAAAAGAAAAAGAAAAGGGGGCCATTGTTGGTGATCAGGCAATATATAGGGAATACCAGGGCACACGGGATCTGACTGGGCAAAATGAGAGGGGTTGTCTAATTAGGGAGGGGAAGGGAGATAAATAAATACAGGAGAGAGAGGGTAAAATGACAGGGAAGATGTCTGAGAAAGTCGTGAGGAGCTATACTATACTATACTATACTATACTATACTATACTATACTATACTACCTAGAAAACCTACCATACACTTAAATCTGTATATAAACACACAGTTTGATTGAAAATTTCCCATCTGGGCTGACAATGCTTCCTTCGAGAGCTGAAGACCCACCAATAAAGCCCCCAGCACCAGGCATGAGAACTCGGGCATGTTGAGGGTTCACTCAGGGTTCTCTAGGAGGCTCTCCAAACATTACCGATTGTTGCTATTGCCTTTGGTTGCCCTCTAGAGGTGGAAGGTAAGTCACTATTGCTCAGACACAGAGAAGCACAGTCCTCGAGCTGGAACTGATTGTAAAGCCTCCTCCACGAGGACAAGAAGGCACCATGAAGCTTCCAAAGGAGGAACAGTCCTGCCCAACTATGATGCCTATGAACCACGATACCAACCAGTATGGCATGAGAACGCCAAGGATGCAGTAATGACACACACATCTTGGCAGTAACCAACAGCTCTCTAATTGGACTTACGACACGCTCAACCAAGGGAGAAATCACGCCTGGTACTGGAAACACAGTCAATTACTCGGGCCTCGTGAAGTCGTGGATATTGGAGGAGAAACTACTTCTGCTACTTTACTAAACCAGCGGAATCCCTAACTAACTCAAAACATTTGTCCTTAGATATATAGATAAGTCTGGTCTTCATTCGTCATCAAGAAAAATTCGCAGAGTTGTGGAGTTCAGTCCTAACTCATACATACATCTAGGAAACACTCCTGTATCAGGGAGGGTCTGATATAAGTTCAGGCTACATCCAGTGACAGCCTTTCCTTCTGCTGCTTTCAGATCAAAACGTAGAGCTCTCAGCTCCATCTCCAGCACCAGGTCAGCCAGTATGACGCCATGATTTCCCTCATGACGATAAGGGACTAAACCTCTGAAACTGCCCTTTGTAAGAGCTGGCTTCGTCACAGTTTCTCTTCACAGCAATGAAACCCCAAGACAGACTATAAGAGGGAGTTTTCTGTGAGACACTGGGTGGGCGATAATGGGCCTTAACCCTACACAAAGAACTACAGCCAACCAAGGAATGCTGGGAGTGGTAGAAATAATCTTCTTCAGGGAGCAGCACACCAATTGGTTCTCAATACCAAATATAACCCTGAAATATACATACAAGCCTTATTATACAGACTGAACAGGCTGTATTCATGTATTTAGGAATATATGTGTATCTTTGATATATATGTATATTCCTATATATAATATATGTATATGTTTCTAAATATATAAATATGTTATATATAAAAATCATGTGGTAGGTTTTGGGTTTGTTTTTTTGTTTGTTTGTTTGTTTGTTTGTTTCTTGTTGTTTTTTTGAGACCTGAAGAAAAAGTAATTGTCCTGAATGTTTACATACTAGAGGAAAAATTGTCTTTCTAGAAAAAATTGAGTTTCTAGAGTTCCTTGGCCTTGGTTTCCTTGTCTCGTTAGGATAGCGAACAATAAATGCTTTTAAAGATTTTTATTTATTTTACGTATGTGAGTACACTGTAGCTGTCTTCAGACACACCAGAAGAAGGTTTCGGATCCCATTACAGATGGTTGTGAGCCACCATGTGGTTGCTGGGAATTGAACTCAGGACCTCTGGAAGAGCAGTTGGAGCTCTTAACCACTGAACCATCTCTCCAGCCCAATAAATGCTTTTTAAAGTGCAGTCCGGAGCTGGAGAGATGTCTCAGTGATTAAGAGCACTGACTGCTCTTCCAGAGGTTCTGAGTTCAAGTCCCCAAAACCACAGGGTGGCTCCCAACCATCTGTGATGGGATCTGATGCCCCCTTCTGGTGTGTCTGAAGACAGCTACAGTGTAGTCTTATACATAAAATAAATAAATAAATCTTGAAAAAATAAAATAAAGTACAGTCCAGGGTTCCTTCTGATAACATCTAGACAGGGGCGAATTTGGAATTGCTCAACACCGAATGGCTCGATTTTGCTAAGCAAACTGCAAGAGGCTCCTGTGGAGATTAACACTCTTTCATGAACTTAAGGAGAGGACCGATTGAGCTAAACGCTGAACTAAATATTGGTCAGCACCTGACAACCATTCAACCTACAGAAATAGAGGCAGAGGATGTGATGTCTCCAGAGGTCAGGGTGAGCTCAGTGTGGTTAGTGAGCTGCGGTGCCTTGCTGATTTCAAGGATGAGTGACAAGGGGGGGGGACGTTCTGGGACCAAATACAACACAATGTCTAGGACAATGGGACACACCCTCCAGGAGTGCGAGCCTGAAGAGATTTTTGAATGCTAGATTAGAAAACGTTCTCCTAGGGCTTAGTACGTGAGTCCATTGCTCCTTGTGCCTGCTGCACAAACGTAAGGCCCTGAATTTGGTTGTCCAGGATATACACAAAGCCCAGGCATGGTATTGGGTACCTAACCTTAGCAGTGGGGTTTGAACAAGTGGATTCCTAGAGTTCACTAGCCCGTTCAGCCAGTCTAGATTCAATGGGATGTCCAATAAAAAAAAAATCATGTGAAGAGTCACAAAGGAAAGTATTGAGCCTTAATCTCTGGCCTCCACAGGCACCTGCACACACCCTACACATATCCCTTGTCATACAGGACATCCTCCAAGTGACTGGCACCATCCTCAGGAATTCTGCTGGGATGGCTGGCAAAAGATTGTCATAGCTGGGCAGTTGATGCTTACCTTCCCTCAGGGGGACTGGGGGGACAGGGGTGGGGGGAAGGGGAGCTCCGGCTTGTCCCCTGGATGATTGTCCTTAGCTTGGCAGAGGCAGGCTTGGTGGTGGCTGTGACTGGGGAGTGCAGAGAGGCTGGGAGAATTAAGCAGTGACCCTGTAGTTGAAGGCCAACTCCATGGCTCTCAATGGCAGCTCTTGATAAAAGAGAGACAGTCCACGGTTCGAAACAGTTTATTGTCATGGTGGAAAACGGACGCATAAAACCGTACCCACTTCTCAGAGTGGGCCTGATATTAAATACCCTTTCCAGGGAGAAGTGTCTGGGAAGGAACACTGATTGGCTAAGCCCTCCAGACCTCTAGGTTCCTCATTAGCATGGAGAACTCTGTCTTGAGCCTACGTAGCCAAAGAACATGTCTCTTGTATGTGAGAAATGTAGCACGTGTTCCAAGTCAGGAGCTGGCAGGGAACTGGGAGCCACCTAAACCTCAGGTGTGCACCCACTGAGCCTCCAGGTCTCGACCTGCTCTACGTCACCAAACTTCCTGGCATGGTTTTATGTCCTACAATTATATACAACTAGTATGTGCTGATAACAATACTGAAAATTAGCCTAGTCTGCTTATCAGAGTCCTGGTCTGTTTCCTATACGTTATGTCCTATAGGGTCCTGTGTGTGCAGAGCACTTTCACGGTGTGTGTGAGGAAGGCTGAACTGTACTTTGAATGCTACATTTTACATTTCGATTTTTATTATACTGATGATGACATGACTTAATACAAGGGAAGAAGCCTATTAAATTATTTTGTTTATAAAGTGAATGTTCTTGTGTGCATTTATGAGAGGGAGGGAGAGGAAGGAATAAGAGAGGGAGGAGGGGGGGGAGGAAGAGGGAGAAAAAGAGCCAGAGCCAGAAAACAGGCATATTTGGTCGCTTACCTGTGTTGGTGTTTGTTTTGTTCTGTTCTGTTTTGGTGTGTGTGAGTTTATGTGTGTGTATATGTCTGTGACTGTGTGTGTCTGTGTGCCTGTGTGTTCATGTATGAGTATCCACATGAAACCCCTACGATGATGCCTCTCAAGGCCAGTCCAACTCCATGGTTCCCTGCAGGGCTACATATTTTCCCCTGTGTCTACGGAATCTGTTTAGACATTAAGTCTTGGACAGGCAAATAGACATAACAAAGATATGATTCATGCAATGAGTAAGATTTGGGGGTATAGTTATTAACAGTTATTAATTTTATCATGTAGGAATTTATAATTAATAGTTATTATTTTTATCATGTAGGAATATATCAAAGAAAAATCCAAATATCTTAGACAGTTTTCGTATTATCAACTGCATGAGGATTTAATAAATTAAAAAAAATGGTGGGCTGGAGAGTTGGTCCAATGGTTAAGGGCATTGGCTGCTCTCCCTGAGTCCAATTCGCAGCAACCACATGGTGGCTCACAACCATCTGTCATGGGATCTGATGCCCTCTTCTGGTGTGTCTGAAGACAGCAACAGTGTACTCATATAAATAAAAATTAATTTTAAATTTTTTTAAAAGATAGCCATCACTTATAGTAAACATGTAATTATAGAATCAGCCTTTTTGGACCCCATTGAAATCCTGACTACATATCAGTTTTATGATATATATATATATACTTTAATTTTCCAAATTCTGCAAGACAAAACACATCCATCTGCCAAATTTCACTGTTTTGGGTACCTTTAGGGTTATTTTTGGCAGGTAATGGAGCTTGATTATACAAAGGACAACTAAGACATTGTCTATAGTTCCCTTGGCTTGTTGCCATGTTGTAGAAAAAGTTTTCAAGTCTATTGTTTGCATGATGACTTTTATGAAAATTTGCAGCTTCTAATACATGTTCTACTAATAACTGATCCTAGGGCAAACGGCCCTGGCAAACCTGTATGAGACCAAATATAGGCTATGTAAAATGGGCGATCTCTATTTCAAATTACCTGTTGTAGTTGTATAAATAATAAAGTTATTTCTGAACCATCTGGATATGTCAGCCCTCCTATGACTTTGGAAAGCCATGTTCTGCCAAGTCCTGCCTGTGCTGTGGACAGCCTGGATGATCAGTAACTGATTTGATAGCATTTTCAATACCTTTACCAGGAACATCTCCTATTTTGTGAATTGTCCCTGAAGTTGGGGGAGTGCTAATCTGTGTTTCCCAGAACGGCCACATAGGCCTTACTCTTCCTATTTGACCTTCTGGTCCTATACATTTAATCCACTTTAGGCTTTGTCCCAATCCCTAGGAGCTGTGTAGAAACCCTTTGAACAGGCCAAGTTGGATTCCAAGAATCTTGTATCCACTAGGCCTTCGAACATAATTTCATTTCATTGTAATTTCAACATTCATCTCTTATCATTTATAAAAGTTTGCCAAAATATCTGTTTTCTAGCACCTTCGGAATCTCCTGTTCTACCCACTGGAGCTGCTCTATTCCTGCTTAATGGCTTGATTTTTTTAGTTGCTCTCTAGAACAGTCTCTCCTTGGCTGACAGGAAACGAATGGCTCATCTTGTTTTTTTCTCATGGCCTGGGCAAAGCCCCTCAGAAGGTTTTCTGGAAGTAAGGAATTGCCTTGTCTATCTCTGGATGGTCTACAGTCACAAGCCTCGTGTCCACTCCTTCCACATCTTTTACAAACCCCAGGAGCTTTCTCCCTGGGCTCTCATTAGAAAACAATTTATCCTTAGGAACTGTTTGTCTACGTTTAGGAAATGACCTGGTCTTCCACAACCAAAGCACTGGACATTCTGAGTTCTCGTGCTTTTTGCAGTTGCCTGTCTAATCATAAGCAGGTCAGGAAGCAGGAGTTGATGCAGAGGCCATGGAAGGCCATGATGTTACTTACTGGCTTGCTTGAGATCCAGTCCTGACTTTCTTTGGTGATGAACAGCAACGTGGAAAGTGTAAGCTAAATAAACCCTTTGCTTCTTGGTCATGATGTTTTGTGCAGGAATAGAACCCTGACTAAGATAAATTGGTACCGGCATCTGTGACAACCTGACCATGTTTTGGGGAGGACTGTGGAAGGACTTTGGGACTTTGGGCTAGAAGAGCCATTGGGTGTTAGGAGCTCTGTGGGGTGTTCTGTAGGAGTTTGGAAGATAGAGAACAGTGCAGAAGATGGAGGCCTGGCTTGTGGGATTTCAGAGGGAAGATTAAAGACTCTTATCAGGGCCGTTGCTGTCTTGATTGTGAAGATTCTGTGGTTTTGGTTAGCTGGGGCTGAAGTATCAGCTGTGATTAACAAGATACCAGAACTACTAAAGGAAAACCTTTGCATTACTGGGACTATTGATGCTGGTCAGCTGGAGCTAAGAAATTAGTGGTGATTAAGAAGAGACCAGCGGAGAGAGACCTCACCGCCTGATCAGGTGGGCACTCCTGAGGCTGCAGAGCGGAGGAGACCACCAACACTGCCCACCCCTGCCCACATCCCTGGCCCAAGAGGCAACTGTATAAGGCCTCTGGGTTCCCGTAGGGGAGGGCCCAGGAGCGGCAGGACCCCTGCGCCTGAGACACCGCCGGAACCTGAAGGAAACAGACCGGATAAACAGTTCTCTGCACCCAAATCCCGTGGGAGGGAGAGCTAAACCTTCAGAGAGGCAGACACGCCTGGGAAACCAGAAGAGACTGCACTCTGTGCACATCCAGACGCCAGAGGAAAACACCAAACGTCATCTGGAACCCTGGTGCACGGAGGCTCCCGGAAAGAGCGGCGCAGATCTTCCCGGTTGCTGCCGCCACGGAGAGGACTTAGGCAGTACCCCACAAGCAAAATTGAGCCTTGGAACCACAGGTAGGACCAACTTTTCCCCTGCAAGAAACCTACCTGGTGAACTCAAGACACAGGCCCACAGGAACAGCTGAAGACCTGTAGAGAGGAAAAACTACACGCCCGAAAGCAGAACACTCTGTCCCCATAACTGGCTGAAAGAAAACAGGAAAACAGGTCTACAGCACTCCTGACACACAGGCTTATAGGACAGTCTAGCCACGGTCAGAAATAGCAGAACAAAGTAACACTAGAGATAATCTGATGGCGAGAGGCAAGCGCAGGAACCCAAGCAACAGAGACCAAGACTACATGGCATCATCGGAGCCCAATTCTCCCACCAAAGCAAACACGGAATATCCAAACACACCAGAAAAGCAAGATCTTGTTTCAAAATCATATTTGATCATGATGCTGGAGGACTTCAAGAAAGACATAAAGAACTCCCTTAGAGAACAAGTAGAAGCCTACAGAGAGGAATCGCAAAAATCCCTGAAAGAATTCCAGGAAAACACAACCAAACAGTTGAAGGAATTAAAAATGGAAATAGAAGCAATCAAGAAAGAACACATGGAAACAACCCTGGACATAGAAAATCAAAAGAAAAGACAAGGAGCTGTAGATACAAGCTTCACCAACAGAATACAAGAGATGGAAGAGAGAATCTCAGGAGCAGAAGATTCCATAGAAATCATTGACTCAACTGTCAAAGATAATGTAAAGCAGAAAAAGCTACTGGTCCAAAACATACAGGAAATCCAGGACTCAATGAGAAGATCAAACCTAAGGATAATAGGTATAGAAGAGAGTGAAGACTCCCAGCTCAAAGGACCAGTAAATATCTTCAACAAAATCATAGAAGAAAACTTCCCTTACCTAAAAAAAGAGATACCCATAGGCATACAAGAAGCCTACAGAACTCCAAATAGATTGGACCAGAAGAGAAACACCTCCCGTCACATAATAGTCAAAACACCAAACACACAAAATAAAGAAAGAATATTAAAAGCAGTAAGGGAAAAAGGTCAAGTAACATATAAAGGCAGACCTATCAGAATCACACCAGACTTTTCGCCAGAAACTATGAAGGCCAGAAGATCCTGGACAGATGTTATACAGACCCTAAGAGAACACAAATGCCAGCCCAGGTTACTGTATCCTGCAAAACTCTCAATTAACATAGATGGAGAAACCAAGATATTCCATGACAAAACCAAATTTACACAATATCTTTCTACAAATCCAGCACTACAAAGGATAATAAAGGGTAAAGCCCAACATAAGGAGGCAAGCTATACCCTAGAAGAAGCAAGAAACTAATCATCTTGGCAACAAAACAAAGAGAAGAAAAGCACACAAACATAACCTCACATCCAAATATGAATATAACGGGAAGCAATAATCACTATTCCTTAATATCTCTCAACATCAATGGCCTCAACTCCCCAATAAAAAGCCATAGATTAACAAACTGGATACGCAATGAGGACCCTGCATTCTGCTGCCTACAGGAAACACACCTCAGAGACAAAGACAGACACTACCTCAGAGTGAAAGGCTGGAAAACAACTTTCCAAGCAAATGGTCAGAAGAAGCAAGCTGGAGTAGCCATTCTAATATCAAATAAAATCAATTTTCAATTAAAAGTCATCAAAAAAGATAAGGAAGGACACTTCATATTCATCAAAGGAAAAATCCACCAAGATGAACTCTCAATCCTCATCTTCGGTTGGTTTATACACACGTGTGCAATTTCTAGGCTTGAAAGTAAAATGATGCTATCTGGTGCTGGATAGAGGAGCCTTATTTTTTATTATGGCAGCTCGTTATTTTTGTAACATAGTGATTTGGTTGAACACAATAAAGTACAGTAGTAACTGATCTCCCCTTCTTCCTGGATGAGTGAGGTGATGATTAAATGTTGATGTCAGCATCCTTGAGCATATTCAGATGAGCTTCTGCTTCTGTTGAAAAGGATGCTGTGTTTGATTGTGGTCCGAAGCTTTGAAGCACTACTTGGCATCTCCTTCCTTGGAGGTCTCACTGTTTAAACATAACAGATTTGATAGCTTGTTGGTAAGGTGAGGTCCAGCTTGTCTCCACTAGGTCATCTTCATGTGAATCCGGTGGTTATACGGTTTTGTTCTAGGGATATTTCATTTTTTTTTTTTTTGGTTCTCTTTTTCGGAGCTGGGGACCGAACCCAGGGCCTTGCGCTTCCTAGGCAAGGGCCCTACCACTGAGCTAAATCCCCAACCCCGATATTTCATTTTTTTAATAACGGTTTTAGCTGACATTCATGGAGAGAATGAATCCTTAGAACTGTGCCACTAGTGAAAGGAAATCCTGTCTAGAGTATGTTTCTTTACAAAGCTGTGTCACACCATCATTTGGGCCCTCTGCTGGAAAAGTAGAATCAAGTCTCAAATAATGCCTTTTAAATTGTATCCTCTAGTATTATAGATGTAGGACAGTACTGTATCATACCTCTGTGGATGTAAAATAGCTTGTACCTGCTTTATGATACGTAGTAGTGACCGTGCTTTATCAGAGCTGTTTTTAATGATGTTGCTCAGAATGTTTTCTTTCCAGATGATGATTGAGAAGCTAATTTAAAAAAAAATGATGCCAGGTACCACAAGAGTAACAGAACTGTGCTGTTTTCTTGGGTTTTGTTTTTTTACTTTTTTTTTTTTTAATGGAGTGTGCTGGATGTCTCTACAGTTTTGTTCAGATGACTGCAGAACCTGGAAAAGCGGTTGCTGCTGTTGATGCATAACACACTGCTATTATTGGTCTTTTTATATAAATATAAATATATATACAGATATATAATTTGAATTTTTTGAAACTTTAGCTGTGCTGTCAACTTTGGAAAAAAGTATCCCCGTTTACTGTGTTGAGTTGGCACTGTACAGAAATTAACAGCCATATTGGTCTAGAAATGTTGAACTTAAGTTTTTTCCATTTGTACAGGGGTAACACACTGTATTAAATATGTAAGGTCTTATCTACGTGGGTTTGATTACAAAAACTAATAAAGTATTCTCTAATTTAAAAAAAACATGTAAGAGATAATATTAATAGTAAAAAAAAAATCCTTAAGTGATGACTAGACAGAATATTATTCTCAAGAAGAATTTCTGAAAAATAAGTACATGTGCTCTGATAATAGCTATTCATTTAATTAATAATTATTTATAAAAAGACAAAAAAAAAAAAAGAAGAGACCAGCATCACTGAGGTGAAATCTTCTGGGAAGTGTTTTCTGAGAGCACAAAGAAGCTGTGTTCCAGAGATAGCCAAGGTTGTACCTCATGCTGTGGCTGGACTTGGTAATGTGTAAGAGTCACCCAGGTGTACTGGTTGAAGGCATGAAGGGGTCATGAAGAACAGCTGAGGGTGGGCTCTGTGTGAGGCCATGGGAGGCCATTGGTGAAGGCGCAGCCTCAATCCAGTTGACAGCCCAGGACTGAAGGGGTCATGCAAAGAAGCTGAGGCTTGGCACATGAAGAGAGCCTATGAGAGGCTATTGGTGAAGTCTCATTGCAGCGGAAGATAACAGTGTTTTGGAGATGCCAGTACCATGAAATGACCACCAAGAACAGCAGCAGCAGTGGAGTTCAGGCATCTGGAGCCTAGAAGACAATGTGTGTGCTACAAAGGGCAGAGCTGGAGAAGTGACCCAAGCCCCTGGAGGAGCCCAGAAGATCGTGAGTGGATCCCAGACATTGGACAGTTAGTTTGATTTTGCTTTTGATTGTGACTCTGCCCTGATGTTTCCCTCTTGAAGGAAGAAAGTATTTTAGTGAAGCCCACAGTTAAAAGACTTTGAATTTTAAGAGTGGAAATTTTAAAGGAATTGAAATTTTAATATGTAAGAATTTGTAAAGACTGTGGGATTTTTAAAGTTATTTAGATCTAGGGGATGAATAAGAAACTAAGGGTTGAGGCTTAATAGTGATGTGTTTGTGTGTCGAGTTGACAAGGGGTCGATTGTACTGGCTGGTTTTATTCGTCAACTTGACACAAACTGGAGTTATCACAGAGAAAGGAGCCTCAGTTGAGGAAATGCCTCCATGAGACCCAGCTGTAAGACATTTTCTCAATTAGTGATAAAGGTGGGAGGACCCAGCCCATTGTGGGTGGTGGTCTTGGGTTCTATAAGACAGCAAACTCAATAGGCGAGGGGAAGCAAGCCAATAAGTAATATCCCTCCGTGGCCTCTGCATCAGCCCCTGCTTCCTGACCTGCTTGAGTTCCAGTCCTGACTTCCTTTGGTGATGAACAGCAATGTGGAAGTGTAAGCTGAATAAACCCTTTCCTCCCCGACTTGCTTCTTGGTCATGGTGTTTGTGCAGAAATAGAAACCCTGACTAAGACAAGTGGAAATGGAATTCTGTCTGCTTTGGGGACCCTTTCTTCCTCCTGGGTTGCCTCATCCAGCCTTCCTGAGGGATGGTGCCCAGTCTTATCTCCGGTTGTCTTTCCATGTTTGCTTGCTATCCCTGGGAGGCCTGACCTTTTCTAAAGGGAAATGGAGGAGGAGTGGGTGGATGAGAATGGGGAAAACTGGGAGGGGAGAGAGGAGTGGAAACTGCAGTTGGGATGTAATATATGAAAGAACAATTTTTTTAAATTATTAAAATGAATTTTTTCATAAAACAGAAATTCTAGGACATCAGATGGTTTGATTTCAGGATCCCTGGTGCAAGAAATATCTGGGTTTCTTCCTTCCATCTTTATGCCACCTTCTTCTTTTGGCCATCTTGTTTATGGTTGCAATATAGATGCCAACAGCAACAAATTTGCTCATTCGTCTCTGGTAGAAAAGACTCCTTTCAGTGTATGGAAGATGACCCCTTCCTTGTCCTAGCTGATTAGCTTTTCCAGAGGATAAATGTGCTCTGATTGCCCTGGACTAGACACAGTCTCTCCTGGACCTGGAGTAGCACACTTGCAAAACCAATTCTGTCCTAATTAGGATGGCAGCACTCAGGGTAAACCAGAAGCTGTCAGTGAGGACCCCATATCAGGCGCAAGGCCTTCCCTCTGAGCTGAATGTGTAACATTCCCTGGCCACTCTTCCCAAAACCTCTTGGGCCTTATGGTCACTAAGTCACAATCTGTTTTTGAAAGTTGAGCTAAATCTGTAATGGCTGCGAGCCAGAGGCTCTCTCTACCACAAGGAGCTAAAATGGTGGCTACGGTCACAGGATAGGGAGGGGAGGGTGAAGGGAAGGAAAGAGGGTGAGCTGGCTCTTCTAAAAACAGGCTTCTAAGTTAAAATGGACTTCCTTTGGGAAAGTTCAGCCTTGTCTCCCTCTGCTGGTATCTTGGTAAAATCATATAAAACACCCTTGATCAGCTGTGGTGAACTTAAAAGTCTGCCTTTAAAGTTCACCACAGGCTCCCTGGGGTCAAGCATAACTTCACCAAAGTCTCCAGCTTCTTGATGATGGAACTTGATGTGTTCGTTGTGACTCCCAATGCCTGGGGCCATGTCTGTGGGACCGCTGTGCGGAAGAGATGTGTGATGAACATTTATGTGACTTGTCTGAGGACCAAATACAAAGAGCCCTCTTCCCTTGTGCCCCGAAACAGTCGCTGGGCTCGTTCTGAACGATGATAGTTCAAAGCATTTACTTAGCGGTTTCACTTCCTGGCCTCAGAACAGGTGTGAGAGGCTCGATATGCAAAGCTGTGCGCCCGGACCACAGTCAAGATGCCATCCCCACGAGAAACACCTGATCTGTCAAAATGCCACCGCCCCCTGAAGGCTTCTAACAGTCTGAGATGCCTTCGTTCTTGGGATGGCTCTGGGCATTTTCTTGGAAAATGCTCTGCCTGGCCTCTCTACCGCCACCCTAGCTTTTCATGGTAGCCGTCTCTATACTTACATCATTTTAAATAAGTAAATAAATAAATATTTATTTTCACTTTATGCTCTGCTTCCCCCTGAGCGGTGAACGTAGAGGTCAGAAGAGGATGCTGACTTGCTCTCCTAATAAAGGTCCCCCCTTCCCTTTAAAGCTGCGGTCCTGTTGGCCTCTTACGTACACGCACCACTTCCTGTCAAATGTTCTCTTTCCCACCTCAAAACCTGCTTGTGGTCTCAAGGTCACCTCGGTGTGTTGTTGTAAAAATATAAAGATAAAAAAAATAGTTGTCTTTTATCCCGATAGGTCCTGCATCGCGGTGCCCCAAGATAATTGCCCACTTAAACATGCAAAGCCCGGCACCATCCATCCCTTAGGAACATTGATAACAACCTGTAAATACACAGAGCGAGAGCTTTATATCAGCCTTCATCATCCTGCCATGGCTTCCCTCTCTCTCCCCCTCCTGTCTCTCCCTCTCTCTGCTCCAGTCCCCTCCTCTTCCTTCACACTTTTCTCCCACCCATCCTTCCTTCTCATCCAATGACAGGCCTCCTTCTATCTTGTGCCTGCCTCACCTGTGACATCATCCTACATCGGTGACCACATTTTCTAAAGGGAATGGCTTGTGCATCTGATTCCCCTTCCAGGACTGACCTATGCTGCTCTTTCCTCTGTTTCAAAGAGAGACCAGAGATCAGTCAGCTGAGGCTGCAGCCTGGTCACTGTCCTAGCACAGGACCTACCAGCCCTGCCGAATGCAGATTCCCAGCCTTCAGACTAGAGATGTGCATGCCATGAAGCCACCAAACCTGTGCACTTCGTCACGGCAGCCGGAAGTCCTGAGCCAGCTGTGCTGCAGCTGCTGGAGGGAGAACCACCGCACACCTCCTAGCACTTACATGCTGCTCTCAGGTTGGTAAGACTCTCTGGACACTGTTTCGTTGTATGAGGGTGGACTCTGCTGTAACTCGGAGAAACAGTTTTGTTCTCACCTTCTAACTGTACCTCAAACCATGCCTGTTTCCTTTAATTGATTGCAATCGGTATTTAGCAACTGTAAAACATTGTTGGGGGAGGTATTGTCTTGTGCTTTGTGCTAACCGATTCTTTTACATTCTCTGCCCTCAACCCGGTATCTATCCCGTGCAAGGCTCGGGCTGTGCCTATCTTGTGAAGAGTAAGAGGTCATTACACACAGAGATAAGCACCAGGGAGCCAGAAAAAGTTGAGGACGCAGGCTTGTCTCTTTAAGGAAAGAGATGTTTACCCGTCTTCCACCCAGAATGCTGGGAGGGGGTGTAGTTTGCGACCTGGTGACCTATCTGTAGGCCAGATATCACCAGAATCCCCTGGAATTTTGTTTGTTTATCCCAGGCTTTTACACCTATATCTTAAACATGGCTTTTCAGTCCGTTAAACTCATCCTTACAAGGGAAGCCATTTGTACTTTACAGCAACAGCCTAAGTGACTTCTGTGTCATCTTAGGGACTGGCCACTCCTGACTCCCACAGGCACTGGTTTACCTCAGTCATTCTCCTTAGTCCCTGTCTTCAGCATTGCTTCTAAGTTAACAGAACTCATCCTTATGGAAGAAGGTGCACGTACTTTGTAAAGGGCTTCGAAGTAAACATGTTTTAAGCATGTGGTACACATGGGACTGAGTTAATTGCCATCGGAAAACCTTTTTTTCCCAAAATTGTGCTGTACTTGAATGTGGTTAAAATAAACTGTCTGGGGTTAGACTCCAATAGTTTGAACCAGTGCCGTCTAAGTCACCATGAACTGAGTTTCATTCTTGTCTCTCATCTGGTGGTTTCACTGTGGGCCATTATGTATGCAGCAATGCCCTCCCCCAACACACACACACACACACACACACACACACACACACCTGTCACTTTCTTAGATAAGTACATGCCTGCCTTAAATATGGCCTCATAAGCACAATTAACCAAACAAAGACAGATTAAATGGGCTTCATCAAAATGACAACTATTGGGTTTCAGCAGTCATCATAAGACAGTTAGAGAATCAGTTGTCTGGAGAAACTATTTGCAAAGCATAAATCTGATATGGATTTGTATCTAGACTATATAAACAATTCCTGAAACTCGGTGATGAAGAGGCAGCCAAATTTTAAAGTGGGCAAGCGATTTGAATGAACATTTGCCAAAGAAAATACAAGAGGCACCCATAAGACACAGAAAACTCAGCACCACTGTCAACAGGAAAATGTGAAACCAGGCCACAAAGAGAACACTTCATCCCTGCTGTGGAGAGCGGCCTAAAAAAAGAGAAGACAATATAAAGTGTTGGTGAGGATCTGGGAATGTTAAAAGGCCTCCCGTATTGCTGTAAGGAATATTAAAGGATGCCTGCACTTTGGAAAATAGTTCCTCTAGGGGTTAAACACAGAGTTACCCTATAACAGCAATTCTACTCTTAAAATATTCTACTCTTGGGGCTGGAGAGATAGCTCAGCGGTTAAGAGCACTGACTGCTCTTCCAGAGGTACTGAGTTCAATTCCCAGCAACCACATGGTGGCTCACAACCATCTGTAATGGGATCTGGTGCCCTCTTCTGGTGCATCTCAAAACAGCTACACTCTACTCATAAACAAAAATTAATAAAAAAAATTTTTTTAAATATTCTACTCTTAAAATATTATACCCAGAAGAATTGTTTAAAAGTCTCTATAAAAACTTCTGCATGGATGTTCATTGCAACATGTATAATAGCCAAAAGTCAAAAGAAATCAAATGTCTTTCTATGATGGAAGAATACATTGCTATAAAAGCGCTCTCTCTCTCTCTCTCTCTCTCTCTCTCTCTCTCTCTCTCTCTCTCTCTCCTTGAGATAGTTTCACAGACAGTTTCCCTCTCAGTTTCTCTCACACTGCTGGAAAATCCTAGGCCTAGGCAAACCGTTCTTCCTCGGGCTCTGGTCCTACAGCTCGAAGGCATTGGGCCCACAGCTCAGCCACTAGGTTACTGCATGATGACCTGGCAAGTCTAATCCTGGCTGCTTGTTATTAGCTATTAATTTGTCCTCAGGACGCTGAAAGCGATAATAGTAACAGCCTCTACTCTCATCCAATGGGTATCTGGCATTCATCCATACCTCTAGGCTCCCCTCTGGGATACCTCCAGGCTCGCTCAAAGGTAATATCTTCACCACTACTTAAAGGCTGCGGAATTCACAGGCTAAATCTGACTCCAATCCCCACTAATAACTCTAAAGCTACCTAACGGTGCTTTAAAAACAAAACAAAAAACAAAAAAACCCTCCCACCAGCCATCCAAATAATGGAAAGATTGTTGTGTAGACTTTTCCCCTCATTTGCTCCAAACCACCTATTCTTCCACCCTCCGATTTCCGCTCTCCCCCTCGCTCTCTCCCTGCCCGACCTGACCCCACGGTGCACATGATTGCTGCAGAGTTGCAGGAAGCAGGCTGTCCTGAGCACAGCTACAGGTGCTCACACCCTCCCCGATTCACTGCTCTCCACCGCTGCCCGTACCCTACTCTGCCAAGCCGCCGCTGCCAGTTGTGTGTTCCATCGGGCAGTCATAAATCCCCGTGCTTACTCAGATCCTCCACGGTGACAGGGGCAGCCTACCGTAACAGGCAGAGACCTCCTGTCCCATTCTAAGGTGTAACTAACATGTGACTTTCCTCCACAGGTAGAGCTGCCATCTTACCTAAGGGCAGTCACATGAGTGGCCATAGCTTCAGCGCCGTCTTGTTAAAGACAGTCTCATGACTATCGGCCATCTATGTTATGCGCTGATAAGATTTTCTTATGCTATCACTTCAGCACCACCTTAGCTAGCGGCTGTCGCATGACTGGTTATAGCTTCAGCTGACTCATTTCCTCCAGCTCCTCTCCTCTCTTCTACTTACATTTTCTCTGGGGCAGGCACTGAGCTGGGTATTTGAGTTTATTTGCTTTTAGTTTCTATTTTTCCTATGCTGGGGTTGACCTTAGGTCTTAGCAACTCCACACAAAGGCTTTTCTACCAAGAGAGCTCCCACCACCCATTTGCTTCTCGTATCTACCCCAATAAGTAAGAACCACCACCTTTAAAAATTGTTTTTACATGAGATGAAAATACATGGAAATTAAATGGCTCAAAATCACACAGCTCGCAAAGTCCCTTCCTTCTTTTCTTCCTCTTAATTTCTTTTACTTTTGAGACAGGGTTTCGTGTAGCCTGGCTATCTTCAAACTTACTCTGTAGCCCTGAAGGTCTGATCCTCCCTGCCTGAATGCCACCGTGTCCAGTTTATGCAGTTCTGGGAAGCAAGCCGAGAGTTTCTAGAATGTGGGCTAACACTCTCTCCCGGGAGCCCACAAGGTGCATACTTTTACTCTCTAGACTCCTGCCTCTACATGCAATAAGACTAAAATATCTCAATCGCCAACAGGAAATGATGTGATGTAAGTAGCTGGCATAGGGCCTAGGGCCTAGAGGGCTCTGATAGAGAGGAGTTGGTCAGTCTTGTCTTTCATGAGTGCAGTGAGCATCTTTCATGTGCTAAGCACTGTCCTGGACCCTAAAACGAAGCAGTTAGAAACACAAGCAACTCCTTGCCCTGGGGGAACTTCCTTTAGCATGTGTTCCCCTTCTGCCCTGTATAGTTTTACCCTCCCCCTGCCCACTCCACACCTCTTACCACCACCAAGTGCCCTGCCTGCACTTAGAGCTCCACTCTGCAGCCTCTCAAATGCCATGGTAGCGGGACAGTACCCATGGATGCCTGCTTCCTTGTGAGGCATGACACAAGGGAGTGGGAAAAGGGGGAAGCAGAGAAATGGCTGCAGAAAACACTGGAGAACGCTGGGCCTGAAACAGTCAGCCCTGTGGGTGGCAGGCCCTGCCTGTCTCTCCCATCCTTTGAACCCACACCACCAGGAAGCCAAAGGCTTCTAGATAAATCCAAGGGGTATTTAAAGAAGAAAATGGGGGCTGGAGAGATGGCTCAGTGGTTAAGAACACTGACTGCTTTTCCAGAGGTCCTGAGTCCAAATCTCAGCAACCACATGGTTGTTTGCAACCATCTGT
Organism: Rattus norvegicus; assembly: GCF_021556685.1. Lineage (NCBI taxonomy): Eukaryota > Metazoa > Chordata > Mammalia > Rodentia > Muridae > Rattus > Rattus norvegicus. The sequence goes on along the minus strand of NC_141538.1, from coordinate 52,725,988 downwards.
AATGAGATCTGATGCCCTCTTCTGGTGTGTCTGAAGACAGCTACAGTGTACTTACATATAATAAATAAATAAACGTAAGAAAAAGAAAACGCAAACGTCCCCCAACAAACAATTACCAAAGCAAAATCGAAAGAACAGCAATGACAAAACGAACAACAGCAGCAATAAAGCCAGCAGGAAGCTGCCAAGTGGAACTGACCGGAGCTGGGGGCTGCTGTTGCTATCTGCTTCCACAGCTCACCACACAACCATACTTCACCACCGGCTCTTGGAGGATCAGGTCCCTGTGATAGCCATGGTTGGTGGTTGAGGGGTTGCTCTCATTTGGGCTGGTGGGTTTGCCCAAGAGCAGGGCAGATAAGTTGCTGAGGAACAACAAGTGTGGGCTGGCCTTGGTCATGGCTTGGTCAGTGGCCTCGTAGCCACACATTTTACTCATCCCTGACTTCCACCTCTTGTCTCCCGGAGTCCCAGGGAGTGTGGCCTCAGACCATGTCCAGAGAAAAGCCTCCACATCCAGACAGTATTCTCCTAGAGAAATGTATTTCTGACTTTAGTACCAGCCTAGAGAGAGGAAGTGGGGAGAGATCACAGGCCACAGAAGATTTAGGAACTTGGGAGTCAAAGGTCAGATGTTAACTTCTAAAAGATTTATTATTTGTGTGTGTGTGTGTGTATGCGTGTGTGTGTGTGTGTGTGTGCGCGCGTGCGTGCATGCGTGCCTCTATGTGTGTGCTCATGTGTGTGTATCTGTGTGCATTTGTGTGTGCCTCTGTGTGTGTATCCATGTGGGTATGTCTCAGTGCGTGCCCACGTGTGTCTGTGTCTGTGTATCTGTGTGCATCTGTGTGAGTGTGTTTGTCTATGTGTGTGCATGTGTATGAGTTTATGTGCACTAGAGTTACAGATGGCGGTGAGCTTCGAAATTTGGATGCTGGGAATTAGCCAGGGTCCTCTGAAAGAACAGCCGGGTATTCTTAAATATTCATAACCACTGAACCTTCTCTCCAGCCCAGTTCTTTAAGAAGACAGGTATGGTATTGACATTAGCCCGCGCTGACTTTTCAACTCAGATCTTCCTACCTCAGTCTCCACCACTCATGGCTCATTAATGTTTTCTAAGCAGTTCCCCCAGGTAATCCATCACATTCCCTCAGGGCTGAGAACAGCTCAAGGGACATAAGGGAAGAGCACATAGGACAGTGTTGAGGACAGACATTCAAGTACCCTCTATAGAAGCCGCTCGAATGTCAGCCTTTGTATCATCTATGAGAGCCACGGCTGTGTCCACCCAACGTGGGGGGCAGAGGAGGGCACAAATACTCCTAAGGTCTGAGGCGTGGACCTGACGACCCCGTCATAGGCTCTGTTCCTATACCACTGCCCCTCCAATCCCAGCGCTGTTTATGCTTATTTATTTATATTCTATTTTTACAGGTTAGGGGATCCACCATTGAGAAGACAACGTTCATTCGGGACAAGTATGCCACTATGTCATTTTTTTAAAATTCTCTAAGCAATCAGCCACAGCCCTTCGGTAAGCAGCATTTTGGTTTCGAATTAAGCTAAGGTTTTTCTTCTTAACCGAGGATGGGATGAATACTTGCACCTGGTCTCCAGCCTACACCTTGCCCTCTGGTCATTCAGCCCTTCTCAGTGTTTATGTTCCTTGCTCCAACTTGTCTGTCTCTGCTCCCTTCAGAGCTCTCTTCCCAGGTTCAACCATAGTCTTTTGTTGGTTGACAATCCAGTAACAGGTCCTGCTACTTCACACACTACCTCTTCTCTTCTTCCCGCTTCATGGCCTCTCTTAGTCTAGTAGTCTGAATTCTTATCTGCCTCCCAGACCAGCACTAAGCGCTTTTTATTTGACATTTTCCTGCCACACTCCCCCACCCATCCTCCATGCAGAACCCTTTTTTCTTTCTCTTTCCCAGTCCTTGTGGATCTTGTTTTACACACAGCTGAACTTTCTCTGCTATTATGGTCATTGTTTTTCTTCAATGGTTTCCTCAAACAGTTTTTAAATTCCTGGTCTTCCTTCTACAAATGTTTACAGAAAGAAAAAGCCAATGAAAAGCAGTTCTGGAGGGTTCTAGCTTTCCACACGTAAACTAACACAATCTCTGACCATCTTCCACAGACACGGCCCAGACCAGATAAGTAGAATTCCTTGGGTTTAGTCTGAGTAGAGGGAACGTTCCTACCAGAACTGTGGAACTAGAAGGCTGTGTTCATGAGACATTCATGGCTACCTCCCTCTCTCCTCATGACCGCCACATCTAACAGGGAAGGAAAGCCCATCTGAAGTGAGAGCAGAGACAGGTACTGAGAAATGACTCTGGAGAGACATAGGGAGTCCCACCTCAACTCTGTAAGTCCCCATGATGGTCAGCTTTTGTTCTATGAGCCCTTTGGTGTTTAATTTGCACGATTTATGCCCCTGGCACCTAACTGGGATTATACAAACATATATGCCATTGGCAAATCAATTACCCAAACTATTTATTCCTTACTTAGAACCCTTCTCGGTCCACACTTGATTTTCAAATCTAATCTCTTCTGTACATTATAAATGGCATTTATTTACCATCCCCTGAACACACTTGTACTTTCTTTCTTACACCCAGACTGAAGCAAAACAGTTCCTATCTGTGAAGGTTTGCATACGACGCTCGGCCCAAGGAGTGGCACTATTAGGTGTGACTCTGTTGGAGTAGGTGTGGCCTTGTTGGAGTAGGTGTATCACTTTGGGTGTGGGCTCTAAGCCCTCCTGCTAGCTGCCTGGAGGCCAGGATTCTCCTAGCAGCCTTTTGATGAAGATGTAGAACTCTCAGCTCCTCCTGCACCATGCCTGCCTGGATGCTGCCATGTTCCTGCCTTGATGATAATGGACTGAACCTCTGAACCTGTATGTCAGCCTCAATTAAATGTTGTCCTGAGGATTGCCCTGGTCATGGTGTCTGTTCCCAGCAGTAAAACCCTAACTAAGACACTACCCATTGCTCAAAAATTACCACTTGGTTCAATCCCAGGTTTCAGACTGCCCCCCCCCCAAAAAAACCTGCAAAAAGTACATCTCAAGTCCTGTGGTATTATTTCCCTCCTTTCAGCCACATTCTCTGTAGTATACACTCCTCAGTGACTGAGATGTTTCCTACTGACTTACCCCCAACCCACTTCCAGCAGGAACACTTGATAGGCAGTACAGAACCCCTTGGTATCTGTAAACCACACCTAGTTTTGAATAGCATCTATTTCTTTTTATTTTTCTAGTAGGAATATTTTTTTACAATTTAATATTAATCACTGGCCTGCCACATGCAATTAGCAGCATTTGTTTTCTTTCTTAGTGGTACCCAAAATCAGAGTACCTATCGTATCTGATATATCTTAGATTCTGGGAAATAAAGCACCATTCAAATGCCCCATAACACGGGTTCATTCCAGTCTCCTCAGTATTTCCCCAGCACTGGCCACTTCCACTCCTGTCTCCACTTGGCCTCCTTTCATTTTTCTCAAGCGGAAGCAGACCCTGAGATCACAATGGGCCTGTGAAAGACAAAAGTGTTGCAATCGCGTGGCTGTGCTGCACAGTGGGATCACTTAGGATTCTAAACGTTGTAGGATTCATCCCAGTTACTAGTGAGAACATCCTTCGTTCTGTGAAGAGGCAGCTTAGCAAGCCACAGTTCATGAGGGCAACGTAGTCAGTGAGGATTCATAACAGAGCAGTACTGTATACCTAAGGATTGTAACTAAGATTCGAGGCTTTAGACAAACCCAGAAGCCCTATCCCACACAGCTAGCCATTCTAATACGCAGTTCTTCGCTGAACTACAAAACTGGAAAACCCAGTGACCTTGGCCAGGCAGGTCCAGGGAAGGGGAGCTGTCCCTCTGGCACTGGTGTGGTAGAGACCTACCACGAGCCTTACCATGGAACAGCTGGGCTCTCACCCGTCCTTCCCACAGTCTGGGATCACTGAAAGGAATGACCTGCCCATGTGTCCTTTACTCTGCGTTTCCAAGCTTCCTTTCTCCTCCCATCTGTTCACACAGGCTAATCCCTTCATCTATGACAGCAGTTCTCAAACTGCGGGTCACAACCCCTTTGGAAAACCTCTATCTCCAAAACCATTGACATTATGAGTCATAACATTAGCAAAATTACAGACAGAAAGTAGCCACAAAAATAACCTTATGATGGGGGTACGGGGGTCACCGCAACATGAGGAACTGTATTAAAGGGTTGCAGCATTAGGAAGGTTGGGAACCACTGCTCTGAGGATCCCTCCATCCAGTAAGAAAGCCTCAGGTATTGGTGGCTATTGAAGTCAGTGCTAAACTATGGCCAGTGCCACTGAGAACCGAATATCAATTTTATTTAACTTTAATTAAAATTTAAATATGTGGGTGGCACATGGCTATCATATCAGAGAGCACATGAACAGACCACTACCTCAAACAGAAGCCAAGGCCCTACACTGAACTCAAAAGTTCCAGGAAGCAACTGTTTGGGGATTGTAAGAGAAAGGCAGCTGACCCTAACCCCAGACGCTCTCTGGTTATAAAAGGCCCAACAGACCATGCAGTCTCAAAAACAACTTGTCTAAGGAGAACACCCAACTTCCCCATTCTACCCCAACAAATCTCTCTTCCTCTTCCCTGTTCTAGGCAAAAAAAAAAAAAAAAAAACCAACCTAGGGCTTGTAATTTGCATTCTCTTGAATTCCGGTCATTGAGTAACTGGGTCCTATGACCTGACCATTGTGTGGCCGGGATTCATGATGCGGCCTCTCTGGCAGTAAACCAAGTCTGCTCTAGCTGTTTGAGGTCACTCAAATTCTCATCTTTTCTTCCCACAAACTTAATTCTTGCTTCTCCTGGCAGAGACCTAGCATGTAATTGGCCCCATGTTTCCTATCCAAATGCCCATCTGTGAAGAGCGTCTGAGGGACATCTTTCTCCTTGAGACCCAGTCTTACCTTTTTCTTTCCTTCTTCAAAATTCACAGCACATGTTGAAGACTTACTATGGCTCTAACACACGATTTAAATGTGGCCCTCAAAGATTCATGTGTTAGAAACTCAGTGATAATTATATCCAAAAGCAGGGCTTTGAAAGGCTTCTGTGGTTTGAATATAAATGTCTCCCGAAGGCTTATGTGTCTGAATGCTCTGTCTCAAAGGGTAGCACTATTTTAGGAACCATGGACTCTTTGGGACATGTGGCCTGGCTACATGTTGGTTGGTTTTAAAGGTTATATCTGCTTATGGTTCTCTGCTATCTGGTCCACTTATAGGAGTCTCAGCCACACATTCCTGCCAATCTGACCTCTTCCCCACTACAGCAGACTACAACCAAGATCTAAAATAAATTCATCCACCTTTAAATTCCTTCTGTCAAGAACTTTGTCACATCAGCACAAAAGTAACTAATACAGGAAACAGAGTTAGAAGACAAGATTGGATGAGGCCCTTTTTCTGGGACTTCCCACCCTCTAGAAGCAGTCAGGTACCTGCTCAGCTTCCAGAAAGGCTGGAGACTAAGATCAGTCATGTGGACCATCAACCATGCCAAGCTTCCATAAAGCCTTTGTACACCTTGATTGGTGTTGCACATGCCCTTGCTGGGGAAAGCAAGCACAATCTTTATAGGTCCAATGGGAGTCAGCAATTCAGAGTCCTGCATCTGTCTCTCCCGGACCCTCTCCTATGCGCCTCTTTTCTTTGGTGAGTCTAGTTTAACATTATAATAATAAACAACCACGAAAATAATGGCTCTTCTGAGTTCTGTAAGTCCGTCTAGAGCAGAGGTTCTCAACCTGTGGGTCCTGACCCCTTGAGAGGTCAAATAACCTTTTCACAAGGGTCACAAATCAGAAATCCTGGATGTTACATATTTTCATTACAATTCATAACAGTAGCAAAATTACATTTATGAAATAAAGAACGAAAATGAGCTTAGAGTTGCAGGGTTGCCACAAAATAAAGAACCGTGTTAAGGGGTCGCATCTTTAGGAAGATCGAGACCCATTATTCTAGAGAATTCTTAAATCTCAGAATAGCCTTAGAAGCTTACTGAGTTTGCTCACTCAGGGTAAGACAGGTCACAGCGGAAACTGGACACACCTGGCTGAGTCCCATCTACCGCGGAGCCTCTGAACCAGTGGGCTAGAAGCTACAGCTGAGGTCAAGGCTGGTGGCTAAAGATGACAGATCTTTAGCACGGGCAAGGGACTGTTGAAACAAATAACCGGAGCCAGTTGATAGGAGATTAAGGAAGTACGGAAGATGGGGTGGGGGGGGTGATCCTGGTATATCGATTCAAGAGCCAATCACGCTAGCGGAGCGAGAGGATCAGGCAGCTGCAGCAGGTCCCTCCCTGGTTTCCTACTCATGGAGGTTCTGGTATTCCTGTGCACCTGCCTGGGCCTCGGAACCAAATCCTTCCCGGGAGCCTCTTGCTGTGCCGCAGACTACAAGCCAGAGCTTACTAAGTCTGAAGCAAGCTTCGCCCTCCTTTGTGGATCGCTGTTCTACTCTTGGCTATATACCCGGTCCCTCACAGGAAGCTAGTGAGGACAGTGTGAGAGTGGGCAGAGTGGTGTCCTTCAGTGAGCATGGATGCAGGGGGACATTCCCTCCTGCCCCTCAGCCTCTGACTCCAGAAACTTTGACTTGAAGGAAGAATTTCTTCTTGAAATCATAGCCTATTTATACGACCCAAAACTATTGAGTGTCATCTAAATAGGTCAGATTACCTTCATTCTGTCTCAGCTTCGATCGAGAAAGAGACACTTGCACACTCTAGAGTGTAGGAGCCTTCTGGGTGGAGTAGGTACAGCCTCTGGACTTTGGCACAAGAATAATGAATCGGCTGAGGTGGAAGGGGAGGAGCCTGAAGCAGGAAGTGAGGGAAGCATCTACTGCAGCCCCTTCTCTCCGGGAACACACTGTGCTTTTATCCAATACTCAAATCCTATTCTCCTCGGCACTCAGTTCATACCATAAGGATGTCTCAGGAGAGAAACACTGGGCTGACTCCAGGAGAGCCTCACGGGAGCCTGGAAATGTTTTTGTTTTTGTTTTTGTTGTTGTTGTTGTTGTTTTTGTTTTTTAGACAGACCTAGAGCAAAAGCACCCGGAAAGGGAAACGGTCTTTGGATGACTGAGGCAGAGAAGTTGGGTTTTTTTGGAGGGTAGCAGAAATATATTGTGTATGTAAAATGAGCACAGCTTAGGGAAGCTCAATGAAGGGAAAGACTATGTTCATTTCCAGGCACCGGGTGGGAACTCAGTGTTTAATGAATGATTGAATGAACAGGGAAATGAATAACTTCCTCTAGCATTTATAAAATCATCTCAGCTGCCAGTTTTGTTTAGGCCAAATCATTTCCTGTCTCCGTTCTGAGAGTTTTTCCTTGCCACTTAATTAATCCAACTGGATAAATTCACAGATTTTTGCATCTAGTTTCTTACCCGGAATGCCCTGTATTTTCTTTCTTCCCATACTGAGCATCTCAGAACATCTGGGAGGCATTTGAGTCTTTTATTAAGTGGTGTGGGACCGGGGGTGGGGGATAAGGGGTGGGGTGGGGTGGTGGATTCTTGTGAACAAGTTCACACACAGCAGAAGATAGCTCTCTGTTCAGAGAAGTCAAAAGTGTGATCTGGAATAGTGTGAACTAGGAAAAGAGCCATGAAGATGGGGTGAGGGCAGCTGGAGGTCCCTGGGCTCCTCCAAGCCAGGAGCAGCTGCTTGGCCTGGTGTAGGAAGTGTGGTCATTAGGTCCATGTATCCACCAACGGATGGTCATGCCCTTTCCCAGATCCAGCCTTAGAATCCCTAGGAAAACACTGACCAATAAATTAGGTTGAAAACTATGTAGAAGGCAGGAAATATCAACCTGGAGTATTTGTCAATGGCATGGGTGTTCTGGAAGATATAGAGTCCCATTTGGCCTTTGAGAAGGCCTTTCTTTCTGGATGAAGTCAATTCACTGTTGAGGGCCAAATGAACCACTATTTTGTCTTGCCTTTCTTCTTCTGGAAGAATGTGGCTTCTTGGGTAGCCAGCCAGGCTGTTGGCCTCAGATTCACTGTAGCTTCCATCCAGCGTCATGGTTCTTGAATGAAGCATTCCACACGTGCATGGAAACTACAGGCAGCAAACAGGAAGGCTCAGTTAGATCTTGAAGATGAGAAGGGGAGCTGGCCTTGTTACAGAGCAATGCCCATTGCTACTCTGGCATCCAGAGAGACATAGTTATCAGGACATCAGAGGGCACTGAGTACAGTAATTCTCTGGCCACATGTTATAATCACCAGGACTACTCACACCCACTCTAGGCCAGCTCAAAACTTACAAATAGTTCTCTATTGCATATCAGTTTCCTCACAATTGAAACATTTCATTCTGTCCCTAAGCTCATTAAGAAAGGAAGGAAACAATTCAAATCAACTTCAGGAAGTTCCGAAACTGACTTGATTCATCAGACCCCTCCCTTCCCAAGAGTTTAAGAGCTAGCTGTTGACAAACCAAGTCAAGCCAGGAAGAAAACTAAGACAAGTCCAGCCACAGGAGTGAAGTAGAGACCAGGAGAAGTGCCTGAAAAAAAAACAAAGACCAACCAAGCTGCTTGGAAGAGGCTTAGACTAACTAGTCCACATGGAAAGGACACTCCCCAACCTGCTGAGCTGCCTACAGGCCTCATGCTGCCCAGCTTTTGTGAGCTGTCACACCTGGGCTATAATGATGCAGCTGCCATTGAGTCCTTTCTGCTCCTGTGAGTAACCCCTCAGCCACATTCCTATAATCCCAGTAAATCCAAGTTGGACTTTGGTGGCATCCACAGGATCTGCTATGGGCAGATCTGGGGTGAGTAGATTGTGTGTGTGTGTGTGTGTGTGTGTGTGTGTGTGTGTGTGTGTGTGTGTGTATGTGTGTGTGTGTGTGTGTGTGTGTGTGATCTTCTTACACAACAGCTGTGCAGCCAGAATTGAGAAGCACTGGTCTATCCCCATTTCAGAAGTGAAACCTGAGGTGCAGATGCTGCACAGTTCTCCAGACGGCAGATATGAGATCCAGGACTTGCTTCATTTATTTTGTTTGACACAGGATCTCACTGAGCAACCCAGGCTTGCCTAGAACCCTCACATTTCCTCTAACTCATGAGGGCTTAAGCCAGAACTTGAAATCTATGCTTTCGGTTTCTAGTGCTGAGATCTGCCTCTGTATTCGTGAATCAAGAAAAGAGGGTAAAAAGATGAGGAGAGGCTGGGGTTGTCCCTGGTGTAGAACACACTTACCTGACAGGTGCAAGGCCTTGGTTGCCCTGTCCCCAACATTGAAAAGTAACTTAAAGGAAGAGTATCCTTATTTCAAAGTTGCATTTATGTGAGAGTTAGGGCCATAAATGGGCATGGTGATGTGTGCGTGTGATCCCCAGCTCTGCAGAAACAGGCAGGAAGATCACAAGTTTGAGGCAGCCTGGGCTATTTGTAAAAAACCCTGTCTCTAAACATGTAACTAATAAAATAATTGGGGTGCTTTTACTGAGCTTTAAAATATTTAATCGTGGAGGAGGCAATCTCACGAGTGCACATGCAGAGGCCACACGAGGACGTCAAGTATCTTTCTGTGTTACTCTTCACTTCATTATTCAGTCAATTGCTTATTCATTCATTCACTCATTCATTCATTCATTTTGAGATGAGGCTCACTATGTAGTACTCAGCCGGTCTGGAACTCATTGTGTGGATCAGATTAACCTACAATATACAGAGACCCATCTGTTTCTGCCTCCCAAGTGCCAGGTTTAAAGAGGTAGACTACCACACTGGTCTCCCCATCCTCCTCCTCTTGCCCGTCCCCCTCCCCCTCCTCCCTCTCCCCCTCTCCCTTTTCCCTCCTCCCCCTCCTGCCCCTCCCCCTTCTTCCCCTCCTCCCCTCCCCCTCCCCCTCCTCCTCCCCCTCATTATCATCACCATCATCGTGTGTATGCCGTGTATCTGTGTGTGGGTATGTTCATGTGAGCAGGTGACATTGAGGCCAGGGGCTAGCTGCTCTGGAGCTGGAGTTTCTAGCAGTTGTGAACTAACGTGAGTGCTGGGAGCTGAACTCTAGTCTTTTACAGATTCTCAATACTGGAGCCATCTCTCCAGCAGCTCCCTACTCCCCCTGCCCCCTTCCCCAGCACTGGAGCTACAGGCAGGTGTGGGCTCCATCCACTGTCTCAGGAAGTGCTTTTTTTTTTTTTTTTGCTTTGTTAGAACTTTATTTTTTCTTATTGGTCTTTTGCCTGTATATATATATATACATATATACATATATATGTATATATATAATTTTTATTAGATATATTTCTTAATTTACATTTCAAATGTTATTCCCTTTCCAAGTTTCCTGTCCATAAGCCCCCATCCCCTACCCCTACCCCATACGGATGTTCCCCCCCATCCACCCCTCTTACCGCCCCCCTCTGATATTCATTCCCCTGCACTGAGTGTCCAACCTTGGCAGGACCCAGGGCTTCCCCTTCCACTAGTGCCCAACAAGGCTATTCATTGCTACCTATGAGGTCAGAGTCCAGGGTCAGTCCATGTATAGTCTTTGGGTAGTGGCTTAGTCCCTGGAAGCTCTGGTTGGTTGGCATTGTTGTTCATATGGGGTCTCGAGCCCCTTCAGCTCTTTCAATCCTTCCTCTAATTCCCCCAAAGGGGGTCCTGTTCTCAGTTAAGTGGTTTGCTGCTAGCACTGACTTCTCTGCTCTTCTCTATGGGGTTACCACCAGAGTCCTTATGATACCTCATAAAACAGCCCAGCTGCACCAACAGAAGGCTGAAAAGCTCAGTTGCTGAAGGCAACTTTCTCCTGCTGTCCCACACACAATATTCATTGCTAAACTGTCCCCAAAGTGGGAGCTGAACAGAATTAGATGAAAGCATGGCTATTTTTTGTAATAGAAAAGTGAAGGATTATCAAACAAAGGTATTTAAATAGAGGGTGGAGAGAAGGCTCAGTGGGTAAGAGGCCTTGTTGTTTTTGCAGAGAACCCAGGTTCAATTCCTGGAATCCACATGGTGGCTCACAATAGTTGGTGTCTCCATAATTCCGGGACGTCTGACATGCTCTTCCGAGCTCCTCAGGTACCAGGCATGTACACTGTGTGCAGACATACATAGGAGTAAAATACTAAAAACATAAAATAAAATAAATAAATCTAAAAAAGAGAGACTATTTTTAAAATATTTAAATAGGGGCCGGAGTGACGGCTTAGAGCAGCCTAATGTCTTTGGAGGAAGAGAAACGACAATTTTCAAGGTGCCAGACAAGTGTTGAAGACTGCTAGAAACCTTGACTGGGGGTGATGTCATGTAAATGAGAAAGGGTGAAAGTGTGGATTTAGTCCTGGTTGGCAGCTACTGGTCAACTTTCTGTGAACCCGACTGCCTTGACGTCTGATGGCTGATGGGCACCCTTATGCCAGCACCAGTTATTTTGAATACTCTGTGGCTGAGTTAAGGACGCTCTCAGTCTTTGGTTCCCATTCATCTCTGTCCTTTGTACCAACCACTCTTTCCAGTGGCCACATTGGGTTGAAGCTCTAGGAAGCCGTTCTCAGTATCCTTCCTATACTCTTGTTATACTCTCTGCAGAGGTACGCCTCATCCTGAGGTAGCCTGCTCACAGGATCCCATTCACTGTGGACTCCACCTCTTGTACAGACCTGGGATTCTCCTCACCTTTTCATCCCTGTCTCTCCTTCGTTGCCCTACTGCCATCTGCTTGCAGGAGCCCCTCCTCCCACCACATCCCAACCCCTCAGACTGTCTCTTGGTGGGGACCAGATCCCCGTAGCTTTTTCTCACAGCTCCTCTCAGACTGTTCTAAGCCCATCTCCATTCCTTTCTGCTGGCTACCAACCTGCAAAAGCACTCCGTACCAGTGAACCCACAGCCACCACTTGCCTAGGATCAACAGCAGCCAGGGAACAGAGCACCCACGCAACAAAGACAGGACCAGATATCAACACCTAGAATCACCGCAGACACCCTAACTCCGAGCACAGACTCCAACACAAAATCATGAACACGAATAACCAAGAGAATGTGCCTCCATCAAAATCCAGTAACTGTTAGAGCAGCCCTGGGAAATGCAATGGAGCTAGAGCACTTAAAACAGCACTTAGGAATATATATGTTCAAGGACCTTAAAGAAAGTATAAATCAACGCCTTGTTGAAGTCTGTGGAAACACAAATAGTTCAGTGAGAGAATGACAACGTGATGATGACACCGTGAAAGAAAACCCAAACTGAAGAAACTGGAAATGAAAAATTTAGCATTTCAAACAGAAACCTCAGTGGTAAACATCACCAACAGATTACAAGCATGGGAGAGAGAATCTCAGTTGTTGAACACAAGGCAGAAGAAATGCAAAGCTGGGGGGGTGGAGGGACTGGGAAGGGGATGAAGATTGGACTGAAGAAAAAAACAAATGGAAAGTCCAGTCAAAGAAAATGTTAAAAAAAAAAAAAGCACAAAATATCTATGAAATCTGAGACACTATGAAAAGACCAAACCTATGAACAACAGGGATAGAGGAGGGAGAAGGAACCAGAGTCAAAGGCTCTGGAAATATTTTTAAACAAAATAATAAAAGAAAAATTCTCCCAACCTAAGAAGGATGTGCCTGTCAAGGTACAAGAAGAATACAGAACACCAAATAATCGAGACCAGAAAAGGAACTCCCTTTGGCTCATAATAATTAAAACACTAGGTATACACAACTGAGAAAGGATGGTATAAGCGGCAAGGGAAAAGACCCAGGAGCATACAAAGGCAGTCCCGTCAGAATGACATCTGACTCCTCAAACGAGACTCTGAAAACCAGAAGAACCTGGACAGATGTTCTGCAAACTCTCAGAGGCCACAGGTGCCAGCCCAGAACAATGCGTATGCCCAGCAAAACTTTCAAAATGAAGAAAAAAAGAAAAACTGTTCCATGATAAAACCAAATTTAAGTAATTTCTATCTACCAATCCAGCTCTACAGAGGACACTAGAAGAAAATTGAGTCTTAAGAGTTAACTGCAACCAAGAAGACACAGTGAATTAATAATCCCAAAACAATAAGTCACAGGGGCTGTCTCCACATCGTAACCACAAAGTAACAGGAATCAATCAACATTGCTCAGGGATAAATATCAATAAAAAGACTAACAGAGTAGATTAAGAAACAGGGTCATATACAGCCACCCAATTAGACAAGATGGATGAAGCGAAGAAGTACAGGCTGACAGGAGCCGGATGTAGATCGCTCCTGAGAGACACAGCCAGAATACAGCAAATACATAGTCGAATGCCAGCAGCAAACCACTGAACTGAGATCGGGACCCCCGTTGAAGGAATCAGAGAAAGAACTGGAAGACCTTGAAGGGACTCGAGACCCCATATGTACAACAATGCCAAGCAACCAGAGCTTCCAGGGACTAAGCCACTACCTAAAGACTATACATGGACTGACCCTGGACTCTGACCTCATAGGTAGCAATGAATATCCTAGTAAGAGCACCAGTGGAAGGGGAAGCCCTGGGTCCTGCTAAGACTGAACCCCCAGTGACCGTGATTGTTGGGGGGAGGGTGGTAATGGGGGGAGGATGGGGAGGAGAACACCCATATAGAAGGGGAGGGGGAGGGGAAAAAAAAGAAACAGGGTCATATTGTGTTGCATCCAAGAAACACACCATGAGGATAGACCTCAGGTAAGAAGGATAGAAAAGGCATTTCTGAGCCATGGATCTGAGAAGTAAGCAGGTATAGCCATTTTAATATATAATAAAAATAGGCTTCAGGCCAAAAACTAATCAGAATAGCGAAGGACACGACATACTCATCAAAGGGAAATTCCACCAAGGAATGTTGCTATTTTAAACATTTACACACTCATCACAAAGGACACCCAAGTTCATAAGAGAAACACTACTAAAGCAGAAATCACATATTGACCCTCATACACCAATAGTGGGCAACTGCAATATCCCACTCTCCTCAAAGAGCAGGCCATCCAGAGACAAACATGAGCAGGGAATGCTGGCATTAGCCAAAAGTCACGTGGACCGAGCAGACAGCTTCAGAACATTCCACCCAAACTCAAAAGGGAAATTTTCTTCTCAGAAGCTCATAGAATTTTGACCAAATACTCAGGCACAAAGTTAAGTCTCCACAGATAGATGGAAATTAGAACAGCACCCTGCATCCTAGCTGGCGATCACGACTAAAACCGGGTATCAACAGCAGAAACAGGAAAACGATGTCTTACCACTAAATGAAAATTTGGTTGAAGTATAAATCAAGAAGGGAACTGAAACCATATTAGAATTGAATGGAAATGAATACACAGCATACCCAAAGTTATAGGTCATAATGAAGGCAGTTGTAAGGGGCGAGTTCATAGCACTGAGTGCCTACATAGAAACACGGGGGAGATCTCACACTAGTAACTTAGCAGCACACTTGAGAGCTTAAGAACAAGAAGAAATCACACTCAAGAGGAGAAGGCAAGAAATAATTGAACCGAGGGCTGAAAACAATGAAATACAAACAAACGATACCAAAAAAAATCAGTGAAACACAGAGTTAAACTTTGAAAAAAAAAAAAAAACCCATGTCTGGTCTGGGAATCAAAGCTGGGTTGAGCCTGGTTAGTAATTGGATGGAAGAAAATTAATAAGGCTAAACACTTAGCTAAATTAATTAAAAGGTAAAAAGAGAAGATACGGCGAATAAAACTATGGATGAAAGATATTGCAACAGATACAAATTCACAGAGGCGTGACATACTCTAAAAATCTGTATTTCAACAAACTAGAACTCCTAAAATAAACGGTTCAATTTCTTCATCTATAAGATCCACAGAAATTAAATCAAGATTAAATAAACAATTTAAACAGATCTGTAATCCCCAGTGAAGTAGAAGCAGGTACTAAATGTCTGCAAGCCAAAAATAGATGGATGGTTGGATGGATAGAATAGAATAGAATAAAATAAAAAAATCAGGATCAGATGAATTCAATGCACAATTCTACCAGACTTTGAAAGAAGAACCAACATCAAAACTCCTCAAATTATTCTGCAAAATTGAAACTGAAGGAACATATTTAATATATACATGGATTTTAACAATGACGCAAAAAAAAAAAGTATTTTCAGCATGGAGCTGGCCAAACAGCATGGACGCATGAAGAAGAATGCAAATAGATCTGTCCCCACCATACTGCCCGAAACCCTACTCCAAATGGACCAAGACTTCAACAGAAGACCTGATACCCTGGATCTGATAGAAGAGAAAATGGAAAACTGGCAGGGAAAAGGGTATTCCGTACTGGACACCATTGGCAGAGGAACTAAGAACAGAGATTAATAAATGGAACCTCGCAAAACACTAAAGCTTTTGTATGGCAAAGGATAGCAGCGTTCAGCTGAAGCAGAGGGATATAGAATGGGGAAATATCTTTACCAACTGTATATCAGATAGAAGGTTAATATCTAATAAAACCTGAACGTCAAGAAAGTAAGTCAGCCAGTTTTTAAAACGAGGTACAGAATTGAGCAGAGTTTTCAAGAGATGAAACACTGATGACTGAGAAACGTTTTGTTCAATATCCTTAGCCATCAGGGAGATGCAAATTAAAAGTACTTTGAGTTAGCACCACAGCCCACTCAGAAGGGCTAAACTCAGTCAAACAAGTGACGGGAGCTGGATGGATGGCACAGTGGTTGAGAGCACTGGCTGCTTCTCCAGAGGACCCAGGTTTGGTTCCCAGCACCCACACGGCAACTCACAACCGTCTGTGTCTCCAATCCCAGGTGATCTGACACCTTTACTAAGACATACATGCAGGTAAAACACCAAATCCACATAAGATAAAAATAAAAATCTAAATAAATAAATAACTGTTAGAGCATGCTAGAGAGGAGGTGGGGAATGGTACACAGGTTATTCATGGCTGGGAGTGCAAACGTGCACCCCCCATTATGGAAATCAGTGTTTCCCAGAAAGCTGGGAATAGATCTACCTCAGGATGCAGCTATCTTGGACATATATCCCAAAGACTCTTCATTCTACTACAGAGACACCTGATTGTTCACGGTCATTGTCACTCTATTGATAACACCCAGAAACATAGCTCAGATGTCCATCAACTGTTAGATACCAAGAATGTGGTACATTTACACAATGGACTATTAATTCAGTTGCTGAGAAAAATGAAGTTAAGAAATTTGCAGGTAAATGGATGGAGCTAGAAAAAGTCATCCTGAGTGAGGTAAGGCCAGACCTGAAGAGACAAATATTGTATGTTATATGTGTTATCTCTTATATGTGGCTATTAGCTTTTTTAAGCCTTCAAAACACACACCACAGTCTGAATAAACACAGAGGTTAGACACATACAGAGACCAGCAGGGAGGAAAGGCTCTCCTGAGGAAGGGGAAATAGAATACATTTTCATGGAGAGATAAAGAGGAAATTAGGATAGTGTCATGGTTTGGATATGCTCGGCCCAGGGGCCCAGGGAGCGACACTATTTGGAGGTGTGGCCCTGTTGGAGTAGTGTGTCACTGTAGGCATGGGCTTTCAGACCTTCATCCTAGCTGCCTGGAAGTCAGTCTTCTACTAGCAACCCTCTGGTGAAGATGTAGAACTCTCAGCTCCTCCTGCACCAGGCCTGCCTGGATGCTGCCTTAATGATAATGGACTGAACCTCTGAACCTGTAAGCCAGCCCCAATTAAATGTTGTCCTTATAAGGGTTGCCTTGGTCATGGTGTCTGCTCACAGCAGTGAAACCCTAACTGAGACAAATAGGATTAAATAGGGAAAGGAATAGGAGAAAAGAGAAAAAGAGGGAATGAGACGCTGGTTGTCATTTGAATATCGTATGGAAACCTACTACTACTGTAGATGTTTCCTAAAATATACACGTGGAATCTAAATAGAGTCACCAAACTAGACATCTTATGCCACCAAATAAACCAGTACCAGGGATGAGTTACATCCTTTTGAGTCATTGGACAAAGGGGCCCCATAGAAACCCCGAACATGGGGTTGGGGATTTGGCTCAGTGGTAGAGCGCTTGCCTAGCAACCGCAAGGCCCTGGGTTCGGTCCCCAGCTCCGAAAAAAAAGAAAAAAAAAAAAAAAAGAAACCCTGAACATCACAGGCTATTGCTAAGGCTGTTGGTTACTTTCTACAGCCAAATGGTTTAAGGCCTTATGGCTGAAGACGACAGTTACATATTCTCTTTATGTATGGAGGAGCCTTGCTGATGCCTAACTAGAAGTTTCACTCCTGCTGACTAGCATTTATGATTTCGGAAGGTGCTTTGTGTGCTACCAGAGAAGGAAGATAATCATCAACCCAGCTACAAACCCCGTGACCCACAACAGCGACCTACCCGCCTGCAGGATATACTCCGACAATAATAGCACAATAGTTGCGGGTGCAACCACCCACTTTCTGACTGGACGGGTTTAAGGCCCACCCTACACTCACACCTGACGCTGCTACAGCAACAAGAACCTGAGGCTAGATCGGCGTTGCCTAGGTTAAGACCAAATTCTGTTAAAGGAACATAGTGAGGTAACTCCGAATGACATTGTGATGCAGACGGCCTTCTTCTTGCATAGACAGTAATCAATGCAGGCTCACAACTGTACAATGTACAGACTGACAGACTTTGGAACACTCAGTCCTACATGGATGTCTTCATGAAGCCTCTCCTCTCAGGGATCTATGTGGAGGAGAGGAGGAGGAAAGACTGTAGGAGCCAGAGGTGATGGATGACTCGAAGGAAACAGTGTCTTCCAGGTAGAAAATGACGGATGTGCACCTGAACTCACGGAGACTGTGGCAGCATGTACAAGGCTTACACGAGTTCCCATCAGATGGGGTCCCAGCACTGAGAGAGGGGGGAGTGAATATCACTCCTACTCCTAACCAAGAAGCTATAATTGTTTAATTACATTGTATTAATCTGTAATTAATGCCCACTGGCAAAGAAAAAAGTTGTTGTCAGCAATGGCGTCCCCTTGGACCTATTATCCATCCACACCCAGCAGTAAGGAGATGGACAGCACAACATGAACTCAATAGTATTTTTGTACAACTTCTTGTCTCATTTTACTTTGTTCAAGCATTTGTGTGTGTGTGTGTGTGTGTGTGTGTGTGTTATTAGTCTTTTGTTTGTAGAATGGGGAGAGTGTTTCTTGTTTTCTGTTTGTTTCTTTTAAAGAGAGGAAGAGAAAGAATATGAAGTTGGATTGGTAGGGAAGATCTGGGTGAAATTGGGGGACAGGGAAACCACGATCAAACTATATTGTATACGTAGAAGATAGCAGTTGCACATCTAAGAGGCCGGGCTCTAGATAGTAGTCCCTGCTGTGGCTCCTGCCTAACACTTGTTGTCAAATGCTGAGGGGTGCAAAGGTTAGAACAGCACGTAAAGAGCTTCTTTCCTACCCACAATTCCTGCCTGAATAGGGCAAGAAGAGGACAATTCACACTTTGGCATTAATGTCCCCCTTTCCCACTGGTATTGGCCCCTCCTAACTGTCCCTATCCAACCGACAAACTCATTCTTGTGCAGACACTAGCCCCAGCTTACAACAGAAGAGGAACAAGGTCTCCTTACTTTGTCCCGAAGCTTCCGTTCCTTCTGTTCCTGCACTGTGGTCAGGTAGTTGACAGCTGCGTACTCCAACACTGAGAGAAACACGAACACAAAGCTGACCCAGAGGTAGATGTCCACGGCCCGGATGTAGGACACTCGAGGCATGGAGGCGTTCACGCCCGTGATGATGGTGGACATGGTCAGCACCGTCATGATGCCTGTAAAACCATCTTATCTTAGTTCAGCTGCTGAGCTACCCCAAAGCTGGGCCCACACCTCACAGTCACAATTTTGTATTCTCTGTCCCCTAAACCAAGTAAGAGATTTCTCAGCCATATTTCCACACAGCTGAGGCATGGGGCTTTGTTCCCTAAACAAACAGGCCTCCCCTGACTCATGCCTCCCGGAACCCCCAAGAACCAGCTGCCTGTTTTTGGTCACCGTGGGAGTCTGAGTTTCTGTGAATTGGCTGACAATGTCGTGCCTCGTGAGAGAGCACTTGTGATGTGGAATTAAAAACAATGACTCAGGGATATCTCTGAAGGAGTAAACACAGGGACTAAGCCACATTCACTAAGCTCTGTTCAGTTCTTCTCCACTATGGCTTGCCCCGTAAGCCCTCCCGCTTGTCAGGGTCTACCCCAACTTTACCCAAATTGCAATGCTGGACTGCAATGCTGGAATTCAGGGTCTGGCAAACGCCAGCGCTGAAGTTCTGAAGGAACATGGCTTTCACTCCAGAAACTGCACGTTAGCGCCTGCTTTCAACCTCTACTGTATAAGCCAGCAAGATTTTGGGAGTTACGGGAGAACTTTTTGGCATTTGCCAAAACCATTTATTTACTTTAGTACTGTGCTCCCATACTGTGCTGTTCATACTCCAGATTGGCTCTACTTGTGAGGCAATTGCTAGTGAATTGATGGGATCTGAGGGGTTCTTACAATGTGCTACCTCAGACTTCTGGAGGATAGAGTAGGCAAGGGGCAGCAAATTCTTCCCTCAACTCACAAGCCCATCCGTTAAGACTTCTAAAGACTTACTTAGCTTTTTTCTTAAAAAAAAAACAAAACAAAACTTTTTCTGTGTAGCAGAGGTTGGCCGGAAACTTACAGTCCTCCAGGCAGCCTGGGTGCAGGGATTACTTTACTGAGCCACCATGCCCAGATCATGACCTTAGTTCTCCATTACCTAGCGATCGGCTGAAAAATAAAGCAAACCAAAAGCATCCTACCACACCTTATCAAATACTTTTACCCAGTGAAACTCTAGCAGGCACAGCTCTGTGGTCGATCCAGAAGGACACCCAGGACAGCATGACCATGAGGGTGGCAGGAAAGTAGGTTTGGAGCAAGAAGAAGAAGATGTGACGTCGCAGAGTGAAGTTGATGTACAGACGGTTGTACCAGCCTGGGGACACAGGGAGGAGGAGGAGTGAGGTTCCATAGAGAGCATCCTGACGCTTCTCGTCAACCACAGGAGGCAGAAGTTGATACAGTGCCTTCCCTCTTCTGTGCTATGACCACCTTGTCAATATCTAGTACTTTCTCGTGGAGCGTGATCTAACTTTTCACATCAGTCAGGGAGAAAGTAGAGGGAAACGGACATGTAGTTGTCGGTTTGGTGTTTATGACTTGCAAACCACAACTGTATCTCCTGAGTGTCGGGCTCGTCAGGAGCTTGAGAAGAGACTGTGTCTCTGTCTTGTTGGGGTCAGTCCTTCTGGGTCAGGAGGCAGGAGAGCTGGGCTCTCACTCTGCTCCTCTTAATCAGAGTTGGTTGGTCCCATACTCAATCCTGCCAGCACAAGGAGGAGGCTGTTGGCGTGCCCCGGCAGTCTGGCGTTAGTTCTACTTCTGACGCTCCACCCCTCTCGTTAATCCTTTACCATTTAGGAAGACAAAAACATGCTATAGCACTAACTCACCATGCATTCTGAGAATCCCTGTTTAATAGCTGTGAACAGAGTTTCAAAGTGTGAAGTCTTGGTCACCTACAAGATTATACAGCCATGACCCACAAAGGTCCAAGGACAGTGTGTGTGAGTTAAAGCTAGGTGCGCACTTCCAGCCTGTGCTTTTCAGCTTAGCACTGTCAGGGGTCCCAAAGTACCACACAGTGGCAGCTTGGGTGTGGGAGGGGGCACGCAGTACAGAAGCAGGGTTCCTTTTCCTTTTTCCTCCTGTGTATTCCTTGCATTATTAAATTCCTCTCCTAAGGGGTTGGGGATTTAGCTCAGCGGTAGAGCGCTTGCCTAGCAAACGCAAGGCCCTGGGTTTGGTCCCCAGCTCCGGAAAAAAAAAAAAAAAAGAAAAAGGAAAAAAAAAATAAAAATTCCTCTCCTAAATTCCTCTTGGCGAGTGACTCCAGCTGTGATCTCCATCAGTTACAGGTATGCAAATTTCCTTTGCCGAATAAAGTACACAAAGTTTAGTTGACTTAAAGAGACCGATTAGGTTGCTGAAAGCATGGTCCCATCTTAGGTAAGACAAAGATGGCTGGGGCGTCTTCCTGTGAGTAACCATGGTTGGAGAAATCAGAGCAGTATTACTTGGCCCACAGAAGATTTGTGACTCAGGATCTGCTCCAAGACCTTGTCACTTAAGGGTCTCTATCTAAAGACCAGGGCTTTGCTCATTCTGTGAGCAGGCATTTGCTGGGCCTGAGGGGGATCATTAGAATCTGTTAGAAGTGCAAATTCTTAGAGCCCACAAGTAACCTATTGATGAGGGACACACCTCCCCCCACAAAAGAGATAGATAGATACCCCTAGAGGACTTGTCAAACACAGTTGCCAGCTCCCCAGAGTGCCTGAACACAGCCTGAGAACCGCACTGGCCTAAAGGAGCAGCCTTTGCGTTCTGATCCACCTGAGGTCTGAGAGGTGCCTTGTTCCCAGGCTACTCCTACCCTCGCTCTGACGCCACAAGCTTGCCCCAGGTTGTGAGCACCTTGGTTCAGTAGTGTGGGTACAGGGACCCTCAGGCCTGCATCTCTGAGACTCCCAAGAAACACTGGGGAGCAGACAGACTGTCCGGCAAAAGCAGGAGGTAAATGCTTAGGGGAAGGGAGGGTTAGGTCAGTAGGAAAAGGCTGCAACAATAGGGTGTGTCCAGGCAGGTTTGACACCTGGTTTCAGTGTTCTCCTGGGCTGTCTGAAAGGGCCGATGCTTTCAGATGGACAAACAGAACGTGCTCTTCTCTTCAAGAACAGGAAGAAAACAATCAGTTCATCCCACCAGGCCCATTTCCCCACCTCAAACGGCATCCACACACACCATGGACACCAGGTAAAGGGAAGAGATGGAGATCAGCACATAGGGCGAGCACTGAAGCAGGCCTGTGGCTGTCCTGATGCCAGCACAGCACTAGACAGGCCTATGCTCTTCCAGTGTTTGGTACTATGAGCATAGTGGGTAGGGGGAGGCAGGTGACCATCTGGGACACCCTGCAGGATAAGGAAGCCACACAAAAGCTTTCCATAGAGGGGCTTGGGCATCCCAGCTCTGGGACAAGGGACAATGAAGTATGAGTCCCATTAGAGCCAGTAGCCTAGAGAAGTACTATTGAATTGTATTTAAAGATAAATGGAAGTCTTAGCTCCTACTACCAACAAGCGTGACCTTATTTAGAGGTAGGGTCTTTGCAAAGGTAATCAAGACAAAATAAGGCTACATTGGCTTATAGTAGACCCTGACAAAGCGACCGGTGTCCCTACAGAACACATGGACATGGACACACAGGGAAGACACCAATTAAGGACACAGGAGAACAACACATAGGGGTGGCACAGCTGCAGGTTAGAGCACCAAGCATTGCTGGCAAACAGCAGAGGCTAGAAAGAGAGGTTCTGCCCTCCAGCCTGCAGAGGGAGCATGGCCCTCAGGCTTCTGGCCTCACAAACTGTGACAGACTAAATCTCAGTTGTTCTCAAATATCCAGAACTCCCTTATGACAGTTCTAAAAATCTAACTGAGGAGCTTAAGGTGAGACTAGATAAAGGTTGACAGATGGATCCCCTCAAATGTTCAAACGTGGCCCGGGATCCAAGAGGTTAAAACAAGGACTGAAAAGAGACACCACTGACGCTGGTGGTGTAGATCCGTGATAGCACACGGACTGAGTGTATTCCATGCCCTGGGTTCAGCCTCCAGCACAAAATATTTATAGATAGATAGATAGATAGATAGATAGATAGATAGATAGATAGATAGATAGATAGATAGGCTATAGAGAATAAATACTTCTTGTTATCTGTGAAGTAGAAGATATAAGGCCATAGAACCACATGCAAACCGCCACCCCATTCTTACAAATCAGACAGCTACAGTAAGATTTCTTGAGGGGATTTACAAATCTGTGTCACCTCTGGGGGTGGGATCTCAGAAGAGAGCAGCTGCCTCTCCTTCAAAAGTGCTATTTGGGACTATGCTCTACAGGTGAAGGCCAGAGAATTCAAACGCGTCTCTCCCACATTCGAGACTGGCTGTGACAGTGGTTAGCTACCCGTGCTGCTGTAGAAGGCCAGTCTGGAAGTCGTGTGGAACTTCTGGATCAGAAACTGGGACAAGGAGATCTTCTCGTCCGTCTTCAGGGACTCATCCCCGTTCTTCCAGTACAGCATCAGATCCTCGTCCGTGTACGCGTCTTGGGGAGAGGAAAACAAGTGAACTTGACTCCCACTTCTTCGGAAACCCTGTGACAGTTCTTCACACTGGCCGAGAGCCCCTCAGCCTCATGATTCCCGAGTGGCCCCAAGGTGGGAGAGCCAATAGGGCAAAAGTGTAGAAGCCTTGTATACTTACAGCTCTCTAGCTCCAAAGAGCAGGTCTGGGAGTCCAGGGGGAAGTGGCTGAAGTCCATGTTGCACATGGCAGTGACGGTAATCCTGTAAAGCACAAAGATGTGAGCTGGCATGGGAGTGGACCATCAGCTCAGGCTCCAGCCATACTTAGGGAGACCCAGTAGGTCACCCACAAGTGGTGGCAGCCTAGATCTGTCACCCTAGGAAGTCAGGCATCTAAGCCATGGGGACTTAATTAGACCTTTGTCTTCTGGGCCCCCTGGTGGGTCTCCTTTATTGGGCTTGCTGTCCCCCAGCTACTGGAGTGGAGAAGTTAATTCCTAACTGTCCACACTTATGTGTGTCTTAGTCAGCACCTCCTCAGCTGTCAGGGCCACCTCCCTCAGAGATGCCTGGGAGGTGGGGCCCAAGAAAAGAGCGTACCTGCTACTAAAATTAATTCGGGTGAACCACATGAACAGGCTAGGAATAAGAACCCTTGAGTCAGCTGAATCCTCTCAGAAGGCAATCCGTAGTAGCACTTAATAAGCAATCAACTACTGTTATTAATTTTAAATTGTTACTGGCAATCAACTAGGATCCTAGAGTCTACGAGATAAAAAGTCATTGTTCCCATCAATGGGCTACACTAATCTTTTAACTCAAGGGTAAAACCCCAGCAGAGAGGACGCTGCCACCTGCAGGGGTGGCATCAGACTGACTGACTTCAAAAGGCTTGTGTCACCCCATAGACTCTACTACAGTGACAAACTAGTCCGGGACCAAAGGAGCTAGCAAGACAACGCTGAACAAAGGAGTGACGGCCCATGGGCTGTTACCTCATGCTGTACAGCACGTGGCCATCGGGAAACACTCGCAGCATGATGTTGTCGGTGGTGGTGTCGTGGGTAAATGACCTTTTGGAGTGAACAAAGAAGACGTCAGGGACCCAGATCTTCTTCACCAGCCTGCCATCGAAGGTCATGCTCCTGTTGCTGCTGCTGGGAAAGGCCAGCCTCTCATCCCTCCAGTAATGCCTCAGGTACAGGGTCATGGTGAAGTCCTGAGAGCCAGGGAAGAAGCCAGGAGTGCTTTAGATAGAAAGGCTTAGAGCGCATCCCTCCCTGCAATGGATCCACCGTCCTCTACTGCACAATACCCCAAATTCTGCCTCCAGACTCCGAGTGACAGCCCTGCAGTCCTCAGCACCCAAATGGGTGGCCCTGTGGCAGTCGGGAAGAGAGTGGCTCAGTTTTGCAATTGAAAACCCAGTTATGGAGCCACTGTCTGGCCACAGCCCAGCAGGGTGTACTGCTTCCAAAGCCCTGGCCTCTGCGCTGGATCCCTGTGCACAGCAGGCGTTTTGTTTTGTTTTGTTTTGTTTTGTTTACTGTAATAGAATACAAGCACCAGCAGTCAGTTTGGGGAGGAAGGTGTAACAATTCCCTTTAGTGAACTGTATTAGAAGAAAAGGGCCTTGAGGCCATGACTGAGACTCAAGGGTAGAGGAAGAGTATTAGAAACGCTACTTTAAATGGAGATCCAAACATGGCGGAGCCTTAAAGAGAAGGGGCCTTCCCTTTAAAACCTGGACGGCTGCTTCAAGAGTAAGAATGAGGAGGCTGGAGAGATGGCTCAGTGGTTGAGAGCACTGGCTACTCTTCCAGAGGACCAGGGTTCGGTTCCCAGCAGCTACACGGTGGCTCACAACGGTCTGTAACTCCTGTTCCAGGGGACCTGGCGCTCTCACGCAGACATAAATGCAAGCAAAACATCAATGCACATAATAAATAAATTTTTAAAAGAGGAAGCCTGAGAAAGGGGGAGAAGAGGAAGGGAGGGAGGGAGGAAGGGAAGGGATGGAGGGGAAGGAGCCTTTTCAGATGGCAGCCTTCAAGGCAACCTCCCTAGCTATCTCCCTCTAAGCCTCAAACCAATCCCCTGACTTGACTTCTAATAACCTTTAAAGGTCTGGGAAGTTCCCTATCACATGGTTTAGTTCAGCCCAGAATATGTACCACATATCATAATTGAGAATGGTCGAGCCACAGCACAGACCGCTCTACTCCAGAGACAACTCTGGGGGATGAGGCCTGATTCAGTCACCTCAACCAGTGGATATCAGCTGAGGGATCAGCTCCAGAAACCTAGACACTCAGGGGTCCCTCCTGCAAAGACGTCTACCATTGGACTTGGGAGATCCTCAAAGGCAGAGAGAGCTGTGCTCTTCATGCACTGAATTACCTACCATTCGCCACTGAACTTAATGCCTAGCAAGTCACAAGGTAAGTGCTCAATAAACGCTTGCTAAATGAGGGTTGGAGGTGTGGCTCACTATAGAGCGCTCGTCTGACTCAGGCAAGGTCCAATCACCAGCACCAGTAAAGACACTCGCTCAGTGGAAATCTGGAGCGATGAATGCACGCTTACTATGTGTTTAACTCGGGGGCTTATCTAAGTCCATTTCTAGACTAGTCCAGTTACCTGTGCATAAGCACTTGCTATAACTCCTCTTCTATAAACAAGAAGTGGTAGCTAATTATAAACAGGAAGGGACCAGCCAAATGCCCCTCTGGTCACACAACTGGAGAGCATGTTCTGAGAGACGCCAGGGAGTAGGACGGGAGTGCCACCCTGCAGGCTCTCAAATACCAACTGTGTGCAGCCAGCTCGCTCTCTGCCTGCTCCTTCCTTTTCGCTGGACTCCTGCTTCCCCACTGGTGGTGGATTTTCTAAGTAGGGCAAGCCATGTGTCCTGGTTGGTTCTCTGTCAACTTAGCACAGCAAGAAACATCTTGGAAGAGGAGCTGCCATGGAGAACATGTCTCCATCGGACAGTCTACTGACGAGTCTGTATGGCATTCTCTTGATCAAGGATTGATGTGGGAGGCCTGGCTCATGTGGGTGGTGCCAATCCTGGGCAGGTGGTCTAGGGTGTGTAAGGAAGCAGGCTGAAGCTGGACATGGCGGCACAGGCCTTTATTCTCAGCAGTCAGGAGGCAGAGGCAGGTAGGTCTCTGTGAATCCATCCTGAACCAAACAAGGAGACCCTATCCCCCCAAAAGAAAGAAGAAAGCCAGTAAGCGGCGCCCCTCCATGGTTTCTGCTTCAGTTTCTGCCTCTGAGTTCCTGCCTTGAGTTCTGCCCTGATTTTCCTCAGTGATGGGCTGTTGCCTGGGAGTGTAAGCCAAAAAAACAAATAACAAAAGCAAACAAACAAAAAACCTTTTCCTCCATAAGTTGCATTAGGTCGTGGTGTTTAATCACAGCAATAGAATCCCTAAGACACCACTCTGGCCACTTCTCCCTTGAATATCCATCTGAAGCCATGCTTGAAGGAAGGCTCTTCATACACAGAATTGGTGTGTCCCCGTGGCCTCGGGAAGCCAGACTGGACCCAGATCCAGCTGAATCCAGCTGGTGAACAGCCAAAGGGTCTGGCAGGTTGTGGCACCTTCCATACCTAGATCCTTGCCAGGAGCTGGAGCTCTGAGGAGTAAACAGCTCTTACCTTCTCAGCTATGCTGTTCTGAGTCAGCTAAGAGCCAAAGGATGGCTGGGAGCTCAGCGGCAGGCAGAGGTCTGCTTAGAGGCACATGGTCTCGGATTTGCTTACTTGGATTGCTGGGATCAAAGGCAGATACCTCACGTCCAGCTTCAGCCTGCTTTCTTACACACCTTAGGATCCCCTCCCAGGATCGGCGCCACCCACAACGAGCCACGTCCTCCCACTTCAATCAAGGGAACAAGGAGGAGGCTGAGGAAGGGAGAAGGAGGGAGGGAAGGAAGGAAAACTGAAGGGGGAGGATGGGGGGAGGGAATGAGGGAGGGGAGAAAGGAGGAAGGGAAGCTCCAAACTAATCCATAGCGAGAGAGAGCTGGTTGTGTGAGTTATGAAGGAATGACAGAACGCTCAGACCGTGTGTTTGGGTGAGCCGTAAAGGAACTTTATCTCAATAGAGAAAGATAAGAGGTTTCCTGGGAGGACCAGTGGAAGGCCACGTGCAGAGGAAGTTTGTAGGCTAAAAGAGCAGCGCACAGAACACAGAGAGGACCAAAGGCATGGAGGGTCACTCTCCCCTTCAAGCTGAGGGAGCCTCCACAAGAGAGTCAAAAGATGGAAAAGCAAAGCACTGAAGGATTTCAACCAAAATGCCCACCTCTAGCACTTTCACTCCTCCCAGCGCGATTCACTGGGCCCCTTGTTTATATTACCTGCAGCACGCCCTGAAAAGGCCTCAGTCACCAGCTACTTTTACCAGTGCGAACAATAACCCTGCTCTAGATGTCGCTGTTCCTTGGTCAACTTCCAAGACCGGATCTGGCCACCTTCTGCTTCCCAGCCACAACCCGCATCCCAGAGGCTCCCGTGGTCTCAGCAATGTGATCCCTCCCTGAAGCCAGCCTGGGGCAGTGCCTACCATGTCCACCTCGGAGATGCTGTCCAGACTCTCCACCTGCACGTCCACACCCACAGGGATGGCCGGGCCTGCGGGGGAGCAAAGACAGCTGATTAAGACACAGTCGGCTCCACTAGGGGTTGAGCTTTCCCTGTGGAGCAAGGGGTTGCCTCAGGGATGTGGCAGGGACTCCGAAGTCCAGGTGGGGTGTTTTCTGCTAATTCCTGAAGTATAAGGTGTCTACACGTTATCACTGAGGTCAGAGCCTGGGTCTACACTACACGCTGTTCCTAGGCGGAAGTGAATGCTCTCTGTGCTTGCTGGGCAGGCTACGAGCCGGATTACACCCACCTCCATTCTAGGCTGTGTCTACAGGGTAGCGGGAAGTCAGCGTATGTGACCCCCAGTCCCTGAGTGGAGACCTCAATCACTGACCTAAGGCTGGATCACCTTCCTACAGAGAAGCTAACACACAGCTGGAGATCCGCCGTATTGTAGTAGCTTTTAGTCTAGTATGAGATGAGATGTCTAACCGATTACATCACAGTGCAAGACAGCGCTGCAGAAGGTTGAAGGCACATCGAGTGAGATTCTATGGCCAGGTTTCTACAAGCATTCATCTGTGAGTTTATCTAGGCGGGCCATCTTTTTCTTGAACTGAATGACAGGCACTTTATGAGTTTACTTAGTGGCCTCCCACTGTCATCCAGTTCAAGAAAAAGATGAGCTGAGCACTTAGCCTGTGTACTGTTTACACATGTATACTGTAGAAAGAAACTTTTAAATGGGTCTGAGACCCATGATACCAGATATAGTGCATGACTAATCCCAGCTAGTCAGGGGGCTAAGTCAGGAGGATTGAATTTTGAGGCCAGTCTTGGCAACTCAGCTGGACCAGGTCTCAGGTATTTTTTTTTCTTTTTAAATAAAAAAAATATTTTTAATATTAAAACCATAAAAGGAGAAAACTAAGAACTGGGTGTCTACCATGCATCTTCACACTCACAGCCAAGCAGCCATCCTCAAGGATCAGGTGAGATTGAATCTGTGATTAAAATTTTCCCAAAAGAGAAAATAGCAGGTCCAGATGGCTATAGCAGCAAGGCACCAATGGTTTCGGGGGAATTAGCAACGTTCTATGTATGCCCTTTCCTGGAAGTTATAGAAAGAATGTTTGAGAAACCAAAAGAGACATCTAAAATATCGATCTGTTTTATGAAGTCAAAACAAGGAATGAAAAGGCAAAATCACAAGCCAACCTCATGCAACACTTGGGGCCTAAACCCCTAATGAACCAGCAGCAGCGCCCAGCACTGAATGTTAGGGTTTATTTATTTAATTACTTGTTTGTTTGTTTTTATGCACATGGGTGTTTTGCTGGGCATCAAATTACCTGAGAGTGGATTTACGCACAGTTGTTAGTTTCCATGTGGGCACCAGGAATTGAACACCCAGTCCTTTGCAAGAACAGCCAATATTCTTTTTTTTTTTTTCCGGAGCTGGGGACCGAACCCAGGGCCTTGAGCTTGCTAGGCAAGCGCTCTACCACTGAGCTAAATCCCCAACCCCCAGCCAATATTCTTAACCACGGAGTCATAGCTCCAGTTCCCCGGGCACTAAATTTTTAAAAGCTGTACATCATGCTTAAATCAGAGTTAGCTTAGGTACTGAGCATCTGTTTTAGTATTGGGAGCGTGTGTGTGTGTGTGTGTGTGTGTGTGTGTGTGTGTGTTACTCAGAATCTTATACATTCTGGACAGACCCTCTAGCACTGAGCTGTAAACCCTCCTCTACCGTTGGAAAGAATCAAGGGATTCGCTAACTTACAATGGGAAGCTAAGTGGTGCTGGGGAACAAACCCTTGTATGGCAGGCAAAACTGTGCGACTGACTTACAGCTCAGTTGCTGTCTTCTCTGTGCAGGCATCAGTCAACAGAGTTGTGCAGGCTTACGGGAGCGATGCTAGGGGCAGACATGGACCAAAGAGGGGGACCTGGTATTAGGATCTATTCTCCTGGGAGCATTTATAGTTCCAAGGGGAGCCAGGCATGTACATGGATGTCCATGGTGCTTTAGATGATTCCTCGGGGCTCAAGGAAAGAGACTAGACTGCAGAGACCCCAAAGTAGATGTTTTATACCACCCTTCTGTTGTTAACAATTTATTTATGTATGTAAATACAGTGTCACTCTCTTCAGACACACCAGAAGAAGGCATCAGCCCCATTACAGATGGTTGTGAGCCACCATGTGGTTGCTGGGATTTGAACTCAGGACCTCTGGAAGGGCAGTCGATGCTCTTAACCACTGAGCCATCTCTCCACCCTTTGTACTACCTTTCTAAGCATCACACCTTAGTAGTGAAGAAAAATAGAACTTCACCTTAATGTATAGTTTAATGTATAGAATGCCATGTGCAACTCAGCTTCAAATCGTATCAGTCAGTGTCTGTCTTCATCATTTTTCTATTTCCATGACAAAACACCTCGATGATGGCAACTTATAAAAGGAAACATTTAATTTGGGGCTCATTCTTGCAGAAGATTAGAGTCCATGATCATCACCAGGGGAGCATGGCAACCGGTAAACAGGCATGTCATGGAGGCATTATGTGAAAGTTTACCTCCTGACTCACAAGCACAAGACAGAAAGCTAACTGGGAGTGATGTCTACTTTTGAAACCTCAAAGCTCACCCTGAGTCACACTCCTCCTCCAACAAGGCCACTGGTCCTAATCCTTCCTAAACAGCCCCACCAACTGGGGATCAGGCATTCAAATATATGAGCCTATGGGGACCATTCTTCTTCAAACATTTCATTCCCTAGCCCTCAAAGGCTCCTGGCCATATCGTAACAGAAAATGCATTTAGCTCAATTTCAAAGTCCCTGTAGTCTTTCAGTCTCAACACAGTTTAGAATCCACAGACTCTTCTGAAACTTGAGGCAACCTCTTAATTGTAACTTCTTGAATAATCAAAAAAGCAAATCATATACTTGCAACATACATTTGTACACATATACATTACCATTTCAAGGGAAAGAACAGAGCAGAGTGAGGAACTACTGGACCAAAACAAGACCAAAACCCAGGAGAGCAAACTTCCAATCTCATAACCACATGTCTGATGCCAAGGTCTTAGATGGCTTTGCCCTTCAGCTTCACTGACAGCAACACACTTCTCCCTCTTCAGCTGGTTCTACTCTCTGTCTTTAGTTCTTCCTGAAAGATACCCCACAGCTTTGGCACCTCCAAGATCATGGAGTCACTAGCAGAATCCAGATTTCATATTCACATCTTCACAGTGGCGTCATTGGGACTCCATATAAGAATTCCCCTTGCCACATACCTGGTCTCAGCTTCTCTCCTTATCCACTGAGGAAGATTCCACAACCCCCTTCCTTATGATATTCGGGTTTCGTTGCTGTGAAGAGATACTATGACCAAGACAACTCTTAAAAAGGAAAACATTTAACTGGGGCTGGCTTACGGTTTCAGAGGTCCAGTCCATTGTCAACATGGCGGGAAGCATGGCATCATGCAGGCAGGTGTGGTGCTAGAGGAGCCAAAAGTTCTACATCTTGATCAGCAGGCAGAAGGAAGCTGTGTGCCACACTGGGCATAGCTTGAACATGCACAGTGTAAAAGCCCACCCTACAGTGACACACTTCCTCCAACAAGGCCACACCTCCTAATAGTGCCACTCCCTGGCCAAGCATTCAAACACATGAGTCGGTGGGGTCATACCTTTTCAAGCCACTATACTTATGTATCCTTGATGAAGCTAAAGCTAATACATGACTGAACCTGCTGTATCTGGCTACCTGCTTGGGTTGGAGCCTGGCCCCTTCTTGAATTATATTTGCATAGGCAAATTTATTGTTGCTTCTAAGGAACATAATATTCCTCAAGCCTTTTCCTTTCACAAATTGCAGGATTATCTGGCTAGTGTCTTGTGGGAAAGCTCTGCTTTTAAGGTCAAAGTTCACCATGACAGAATAACCTCTGGGCTTGGCGCAATATGGGAGACTCCCTTCATTAGCAGGTCTTCTCCTTCTCTGACCTTGTCTGGGGAATTCAAAATCCCCTACTTGAGGAATATCACATAGCCTTAGCTTGATTGAAATCTTTCCCCGGGCTGGAGAGATGGCTCAGCGGTTAAGAGCACCCAATTGCTCTTCCAGAGGTCATGAGTTCAATTCCCAGCAACCACATGGTGGCTTACAACCATCTGTAAAGAGATCTGATGCCCTCTTCTGGTGTATCTGAAGACAGCTACAGTGTACTTATATATAATAAATAAATAAATCTTTAAAAAAAAAAAAGAAAGAAAGAAATCTTTCCCCATGCTAATGAAACATTCCAGGTACCCCAGGTCCCCAGGTAATGACCTTACCCCATCTTGGATGTCCTTATCCTCAGTTCTTCAATCACCCTAAGTAAATTGATCTGCCTACTGACTGCTGGCCCCAGTGACATGCTCACAGAGCTTCTGAACCTCATGTTGGACGTCTCTGTTCCCAGAGAGCTGTAGATCTACAAGAGCAGGATCCACAGTGTCTTGCCCTGAGGATGCTTCTCCCGTACTCCATTTTACACAGGGCCTTTCTTATCTCTTCAGCACAAGCTCTGGCTCCCATGTTACATTTCCTGGTGCCCGTGCTATCCACCAACGGTGCATTCTGTATACCTTACTCCTCCTGATGTCACCCTCAGTACTAACTGAGCAGAGGGGCAGGCCTGCAGATGGATTATCCCATGCTAGAGGAAGAACTGTGTCCCAGCCTCTGACACTGGTGTTTAGATCACTGAGGGGCCATACTGAAAATCTGGTTCCCGCATGTCTGTCATGTATCCAGAGTGGATCTCTGCCACACTGGTCTTGCCTAAGGTACCTGGATCCCCTCCAACAGGGTTCCTGGGTCATCACCTGGGCCTGGGCTCAGAGGTTACCAGGTAGATTGTGCTTTCCCCAGTGGAGTGGGCACAAACAGGGTTGAGACCATCATACGCAGAACATAGCGGGAAGGCCTAGTAGCAAAATGCTATGTAGCTACCCCCCAAGCATTGTTAGTAGAGTATGTTCCTAGTTACCATGGAAATGGAAAAGGTGACTGTAGAGTCCTGTATTACCTGTCAAGAAGCTGCCACATCGAAATGAATAAGGAACTCATTGAGGGCCCAAAGGCAAAGAATTCTATAAGCGCCTTCACAAAGCCTCTTTTTATGACGACATTTTCCCAAAACAACAAAATTAGTTAAAATGAAAAACAAAACTATAATAACAATTCCTTACTGGTTGCCTTAACTTGACAGTTTGGGTGTCAGATTGCTAAAGAAGTAAAACATGGCTGAGAGTATTACTTTGTGGTATAACATGTAGTTAGTATGTGGGGAACCCTGGTTTCAGTCCAAGCTGAGGATGGGGGATGGAGGGAGGAAGGACGAGAAGAAGGAGGAGGAGGAAGAAGAAAGAAGGAGAAGGAGAAGGAGGAGAAGGAGGAGGAGGAGAAGGAGGAGGAGGAGAAGGAAGAGGAAGAGGAGGAGAAGGAGGAGGAGGAGAAGGAGGAGGAGGAGGAGGAGGAGGAGGAGGAGGAGGAGGAGGAGGAGGAGGAGAAGAAGAAGAAGAAGAAGAAGAAGAAGAAGAAGAAGAAGAAGAAGAAGAAGAAGAAGAAGAAGAAGAAGAAGGTGGTGATGATGATGGACGAGGAGGAGGGGGAGGAGGAGGAGGAAAGGGAGGCAGAGGAAGGGGGAGAAAACAAGAGAAAAGAATGAATAGGCATTGTAACTTAACTTGAGTAAGTCCTCCCAGGTGTGCAGCACCCCCCAGGTCCACACAGCTTCATGACTGACCAGTAAACTCAACATTTCACACTGACAGTGTCTGCTCCAAGCCCCGAGCAGTGCAGCCAGGTTGTGGGGGTGGCTGATGAGTTTCCTTTCTCCGGGAACAACAAAAGGAGATGTAGCACAGAGTGATGTGAGATGCACCCACAGATGCATCTGGAGTCTAGAGGGAGGCCTAGTTAATTCCCAATCCAGGCCATCGAGGAAGTCCCGGGGGCTGGAGGGATGGCTCAGCAGTTAAGACCATGCATTTCTCCTCCAGAGAGCCTGAGTTCAGTCCCCAGCAGCCACTGGACTACTTACCCAGAAACCTCAGACATGTGTGCCCGCGCTGTGGTAGCCACTTTTGTTGCTGATGGCACTCGGCCTGTGCACCCCTCATCCCTTGCACCCGACTTGCTGCTGAGTTGTTCCCTGGTTCCTTTTCCTTTCCAGTCAGCCTCTTCCTTGTAATCAATCACCTCCGTGGTCCCCATGACAGGACTTCCTGTGATTCTCCTTTCAAGATGGTGAGGCCCTTCTTCCTCAGCAGACACCCACAGCCGCTGTCCTCCGAGAACTCAGTTTCTCTCTTAGGGTGGATCGCCATCCCAACTAACACAGTTGGATTGTGGGTAAGGGCCGCCCAGTTTCCTCAATCATATGCCCCAAGCAGGCATACTTACTGTGTGAATCTAAGTAAACCCGTGTGGTTGGTGAAGCAGCTTAGCAGATAAGTACCTGCCACACAAGCCTGATGGCCCGAGTTCCATCCAGAATCCGTGTTAAATACATTGCCTTTTAAAATGCGAAAGCCTGTGAGATAAATTAATTTCTAAATCCTTCGACAGTCCTGCAGGAGGAAGGCCTGACAGCTGGACTTTCTGAGGATGTGAATGAGCACACGTCGGGGGCTTTGCATATATTATCTCCGGTAGTCTGCTCAGAGCTCCATAAGTTGATTGCTATTCCCATTTTATAAGGGAGCAAACAGAGGTTCGGGAAGGATCGGTGGCTCGCCTGAGGCTATTCCACAGCTTACTGATGCCTCAGGAAAGTGTGGAAGGCATGAAGGTCATCCCTGCTCCAGGAAAATGGGGTGGGGTCCTGAAGGATGTTAGAGGGCAGAGATAAGAAGAAAAGTAGCCTCCCTGGGTTTGTCCTGGCCCAGGCTGCTCTCTACAATGCTCTGGGCCTTAGTTCCTCCACATGCATGAGGTTGAGGTTATCTGAGGGTGACTGTGTTCTGCTATTCTCATTCCGTATCAGACATGCTGTCTCCTTTCCCAGTTTGCACACCCCCCAGGTGGTGCTATTAGGAAATGAGTAATTAGATCTCAGGCATGGAACCCACTCTTGGATAAGAGTCTTTTATTTTTATTTTTATTTTTTTTTTT
The DNA here is from genome assembly GCF_021556685.1 of Rattus norvegicus. NCBI lineage: Eukaryota > Metazoa > Chordata > Mammalia > Rodentia > Muridae > Rattus > Rattus norvegicus. The sequence continues at coordinate 52,690,913 of NC_141538.1, read as the reverse complement.
AGTTCTTTTTTTTTTTTTTTCGGAGCTGGGGACTGAACCCAGGGCCTTGCGCTTCATAGGCAAGCGCTCTACCAAAGAGTCTTTTATAAAAGGGGTCTCAGGGAGATCCCAGCTTGAAGATGAGACATAAGGCAGAGTTCTTCATAGAGAACCCACTGTCTCCCGAAACTGCGGGCTTTCTGAATAAAGTACAACTTACAGATTCGATGCCCCATTCTGTGGAACAGCTCAGGTAGGAAAAACTCTTACCACCAAGGCACATAGTGGAAGGAGAGAACCGAATTCTAAAAGTTGTCCTCTGGCCTCTACACTTGCTCAATGGCAAGTGTGCATGAAGTAAATAAATGTTACATACATATACACATACACTGTCACATCCTTACATACTCATATACACACATACTCACACACACATACGCATGCACACACACACACTCACACACACACACATGCACATGTATATAAAATGCCTGCCATCAAGCCTGAAGACCTGAGTTCGATCCCTGGGACCCACATGGCAGAGGGAGACAACTGTTTCCCACAAGTTGTCCTCTGACCTGCACATGTAGACACATGAAATGAACATTGTAATTTTTTTCTTTTTTTTTAAGATTTTGTTTATTTCATGTATATGAACACACTGTAGCTGTCTTCAGACACACCAGAAGAGGGCATCGGATCCCTGTTACAGATGGTTGTGAGCCACCATGTGGTTGCTGGGATTTGAACTCAGGACCTCTGGAAGAGCAGTCAGTGCTCTTAACCGCTGAGCCATCTCTCCAGCCCTTTTTTTTTTTTTTTTTTTTTTTTTGTTCTTTTTTTCAGAGCTGGGGACCGAACCCAGGGCCTTGTGCTTCCTAGGCAAGCGCTCTACCACTGAGCTAAATCCCCAACCCCACATTGTAATTTTTTTAAAGAAGATTCCTCTCCTGTCTCTGGTCATTGGCATTTCTGGTGACGTAAAGCTGAGAATTATAGTGAGCAGAAGAGATCTCATAGGAGCCAAAAGTCGGTGCCCCTCCAGACACAGACCCTGTGCACTCCTGGCCTTGAGAGCCGTGAGAGGCGAATGTGTACGATTTCTGAGCCACCGTGCCTATGGGGCTGTGTTACAGCAGCCCAACCCAACTGAATGCAGGCCCCAGTGAGGGGTCCCCTCCCTGATCCCCAAAGGGGAAAGCTGATGGCGAAATGCAGTACCAAGTGTGAGGGGCCCCATGGTGAGCAAAGTGACCGCTGCCTTGGGCTATGGTGGCTCCACCACCAGGATCCCCAGCTGGCCATGGAGTGACCTAGGTCCTCCACTATCTCTGTTTGTCAGATTTTGCCCCCTAAAGGCAGCTAACCTGGTCTCCTTGGTAAAGGCAAAAAAATGGATGAGTTGCCCTACAACCTCTCTATCAGCAGCCTCTCCACTGCCTGTGACCACTTCCCTCCTTAGCTTACCTCGCTGGGGCTAGGGGGAGCTGCGACTGAGAGAATGGCACAGTCCGCACCTCAGTGCAGCAGCACTGGGGACAGGCAGGACAAAACCTGAGAGTCAACAGTAAGGTGGGGGATGCCATCTTACCTCCAAAGGCTGGCCTCATGGTGAAGTCATGGTCCTCTACCCTGAGCAGAGGCCGAGGTTTTCCTGTCCGGATCTTGGTCACATCGAGGTTCTTTTTATACAAGTGACTGCAAAGAAATAGAAATGGGTTTCCATGGCCACCGAGGCACTGGGAGAGACCGACTGGATGGAAGGCTCCCTGCAGGATCCACATGTTTAGCATTTTTTTTCTTTATTCTGATAACACAAGGAGGCAGAAGGCTAAGAGTTTCCACACTGCCCATACCCTCGCAAGGATGTCCTCCCGGAAACAGGTCCTTCCAGAACATTTCTGGGAGCAGATACCGTCCTCCGCGGACATTTTTATACCTGTCAAGTTCTTAGTGAGTTGTGAGTGGATAAGAGTGGTTAAGCTAAGGGATGATGAAAAGTATGATATTTTTTTCTTTTTAAAAAACTTCCCCAAAGCTGAGCATGGTGGTTTGGTGACACACAATCCCAGCACTCAGGAGGCAGAGGCAGGTGGATCTCTGTGAGGACAACCGCCCTGGTCTACAGAGTGAGTTCCAGGACAGTCAGGGCTGCATGGTGAGACCTGTGTGTTACAATGTCGTTTGTGATAAATGTGCTGTGATATAAGTGTGGTCAAAGCTCTAAGCACTGCTTTCCCCAGTTAAAGCTGCAGTGGCTTCTGTCAGTCCAGGGGACAGATCTGTCCATCTAGCCCTGTCTCTTCATTGTCATATACTCCACAGATTAAGTTTGTCCCATGAGAAGTCAGATCCAGAAGAGTGTAAAGCATTCACCTTCTGGTCAGTCATTCTGTGGCAGGAAGGATGGTCTGCCTATGTGGGGCATCTAGGCTGTACCATTTGTATTTCTTGGGCAACCTGAAAGGTGGCGTCTGAGCTCATCTCTGTGTGTCTGTGCCCAGAACACACTAGACATCCAGTAAAGCGGGAGCAATGTGAAGCAAGTGCCAGCCAGCTTCTAGAAGAAATTCAAATTGGTCAACATTGTCTTTAAACCACATGATTCTGGGCTGGAGAGATGGCTCAGTGGTTAAGAGCACTGACTGCCCTTCCTAAGGTCCTGAGTTCAATTCCCAGGAACCACAGGGTGGCTCACAACCAACTGCAATGGGATCTGATGCCCTCTTCTGGTGTGTCTGAAGACAGCAACACTGTACTCACATACAATAAATAAATCTTTGAAAAATTATTTAAAAATAAATAAATAAACCACATGGTTCTTGGCTCTAACTGTGTGTTAGGGTTCACTGGGAACTTAAAAAAAAAAAAAACGCTGATGCTTGGGCACAACCCAGACCACTTAAATCCATCCCTGGAAGGGACCCACACTAATTCTCACACGGCCACACTGAGGACACCATGACTCCAGCGTGACATCTTAAGATTCTGTGACACATCAGTGATTGCAAACTATCACTTTCTGTCAGTGGCTCTCAGACTTAACCACACTGTCACCACCCAGGGGCTGCCACGCCGCTGATGAGGGGCTGGGTGATTCCGGGGAGGTAGAAGTGTGGGACTTTCCAAAGCCCTGCTGAATGCTGGGTAAGTGGAACTTGAAAGCCAGCAGGACTTTACTCTGGCCCTGCTTTTTGGGTGCCCAGATGCAGGTCAGCGCTAACCACATGGCTTAAGAGGTGAGGTGACCAACACATGAAAGGCCGCAGGTTCTCTCAGGACCTGCAAGCTGCCGTGTGCCCCACTCCCGGGGTGCGGTAGAGCTAATGGGCGCTCTCTTCCTGAGTGTTCCCACTCCTTCATCCTCTCATTCCTCTCAAGCTCCTGCCCCACCCATTCGGCTTTAGAAAGAGCAGTTGTTTCCTGTTGAAGCCACAGGAGACTGGTGGGCCTCGGAGACGCCTGTCTTAACTTTCATCCTCCGCCTGCTCTGCGCAGACACTGGAATACTGTGGGACGAAGTACATGTTCAAAGCTGTGCACATCCGCGAAGCAGCCATTAGATACGGGTAGCCATTTGCAACTTCTATAGAATTCAATACAATTAACATCCAGTTTCTCTCCCATAGCAGCCATATGTAAGTGCTCAAGAACAACTTTCGTGACTTGTGGCTACTATCTTGGACAGTATAGGTAACGCATTCACGACCACAGAACATTTTATCATGAACTCAGTGCCAGTTTAAGGGTTGGCAAGGCCCCTGAGCCACGCAGATTCTTTTAAGCCTCCAGCTTAGGGCCTCTTTTGGGCTGCCTCTCTCCATCTCACAGCCCCAAGCCTCCCATTCGTTCCCTCACTTCCAGTGAGGGTCTGAGTCCACCTGGCTCTCCCTCTTCATCTGGGGATATCACCATCCATACAGACAGCCATCTGGCAGTACCCAATGCCAGGGATCATGTTCACTTGCCTGACATATTCCTGGGAGCAGCTACTCTGCCTAATGTGTTCACAGCATGGGACAGTGTTGCCTGCATCCTCAGGGGCTTGTGACCTAGCAGTGGAGACGACAACGAGAAAGTGAACAGGTAAATGGCGTCACTTTAGGGAGTGCCGAGTGATGTAAAATTACAAACCGGGTAAAGAATAAGAGAGAGGGTTGGCCGGGAAACTATTGAGATGAGCCTTGGGAGGTCTTCTGAGACCGGGAGGGAAGAGGAAAGGGCAGACTGAGCCGACAGGGACAGGGACAGCAAGCAAAGTGCCAGGGGCATGGGACACCTTAGACTCGGCAGCCATGACCTGGATCAGTCTAGCTGGTTCCAGCTGACCCACCACCAAGTCTTTTGACTCTATCTGTCTTCAAGAAGACCCCTTTCCTACGTCTTCTTCTACTGTAAGGTTCTAAGGTGATGGGGCTCACAGAGGTATCTGACCTTCCTCGCCCTCAACCACTACTGCCAGTCCCCAGCTTCCCCCTGTCATGGCTCATTCCCATGTGTAATTAAACTCTGAACTAAAAGTAAGCAGAGGGCCAGCCAGTCTTTGGGTTCCTCTCTGTATGCAACTCGCATTAGCCACATGCCTTCCCACAGCAGGGCCTTTTTGACAGTCGATGACCCTGCCCTGACTCATCATTACCACCAGAGTCCATGTTGACCCCAGGGCTCACTCTGGTGTTGGCCATTCTAAAGGTCTGGGTAAATGTCGTGACAGTAGTACCATGTAGAAGTAGTTTTGCTGCCCCCACCACAAGTCCTTTTAGCCTCAAATTTTTCTTCACCCCCAAATAAATGAATAAATAAATTCTCCTAAGAGCTGGTATCCATGTGCTGCTGCCTTGTCTGCTATGGGTGACAATGCCCAGCCTCAGGCCTGCCTGTGCTGTGCTACCCCACAGAAATCAGGGCACTGTTGTCTTTCAAAATAAAACACTCGGGGGTTCTACCACCCCTCTGCCTGCCCAGACTGTTCCCTTGTGCTGCTGCCCTCCCCTTCCCCTCACCCCTCCTTCCAGTGTCACCAAGCCTATGTCCCAGCATGCCTCTTGGGTTTGCATTGCCAGAGCATATGGGAGCCATCATCATCTCTCTGCTCTAAGCCTTTGTATCCAACAGTTAAACTCCACATCCCCACTTGGGTACCACAGAGGCACTTGATACGGGACCCACACCCTCAGCTATACAGACTGATGAGAAAGAAAAGGGCCAAGCACGCGGATGGGAATATGAACATTACTGATTGCAGAAACGGGCGAGCCCCAGGTCAGGCAGAGCTTAACAATCAACCACAGGAAGGATTCTGCCTATTGAAAGGTAATGGGAAAGCAATAAAAGGTGCTGAGCGGACAGAGGTGGATGCAGTGACGAGATTCGCCTTTAGATAAGCCCATCATAGAAGAACAGGGTAAGAAGAAAAGCTCACTCAGCTTTTTCTCTACTAGAACTAGACACAGGCCTTGGATCCCGTCTAGTCCCCTTGGGCATGAGCAGTCATGTCCAGGGGTCCCTGAGGGACTTCCACACTCCCTGAAGCCTGGGACCAGGCCTAATCCTGCAGACAGAGGCAGTGTGAGGAGTTGAGGCAGAACAGAAAAGTCAGGAGATCAGAGAACAGGAGGGGCCAGACGATCTTAAGGAAAGCCTTGACGTTGTTTTACCATGTGAAAGAACAGGCCAGGACACCCCACCTCCTGCCCCAACACACACACCCTAAAGCTGGTATAGGCATAGCAGCACCCTAGAGTATATTAAGATTAAACTATACAACTCCAGGTGAAGATTTGAGATGACAATGAAACCACTTTTAATCTCAGCACTTGGGAGGCAGGAGTGGGTAGATGTGAGTTCAGAACCAGCTTAGTCTACAGAGTGAGCTCCAGAACAGTCAGAGCTACATGATGAGACCCTGTCTCAAAAAACCAACCAAACACACACACACACACAAAAGATGCCAATGTGACAGCAATGCATGGAATTATATATGGATTTACATGGAAGGGAGCGCACTCAAGAAATTCTGTTGCAAAGGCTTGTGCAACATAACAAGAAAGCCTGGCTCTTTTTGTACTGCTACTCTCTGACCTGCTGCCTTAGGTTTGCTTTCTTAGGTTTCTGTTGTGAGAAACACTGTGTCCAAAAGCAACTTGGGAGAGGAGGGTTATTTCTCCTTAGAGCTTACAGCTCATCACCATAGGAAGTCAGGGCAGTAACTCAAGGAGGACCCTGGAGGCAGAAGCTGATGCAGAGGCCATGGAGCATGGCCGCTTGCTGACTGACTTGCTCAGGCGGCTTTCTTATTATACCCAGGACCACTTGCACGGGAGTGGCACCGCCCACAGTGGGCTGGACCCTCTCGCATCAACTGTCAATCAAGAAAACCACGGACCTGTCTACAGGCCCATCTGATTGGAGCATTTTACTCAATCGGAGTTCTCTCTTCCTATATAATAACTCCAGCTTGTGTCAAGTTGACAAAACCCAACCAACACAGCTACTGAACTCTGTTGCTCCCAATATCTCCACTGGAAGTCTTTATAAACGTCTTTAGGTTTGCAGCGAATCTATGCTCAGTCCCGGAAGCACAACCGCCATAAGCAGATCCCCTGCAAAAACTGCAGGGAGGGGGGTCGGGGTGGATGAGGAGCTCAAAGGGCTTAGCTGATCACAGACATTAACTGTGCCCTCTGCCTCACAGGCGCAAATCCTTCCTGTCAACACACTTTCCACAGCTATCTAGGGAAGCATTAGCAAACAGGAAGTTACAGAATGCCGTCACTCCGGACAGGATACAGCAGGTTTAAATCCGTTGCCATTGGGGCTCAGGAATTTTTTGTTTTAAGGGACTAGCTGTTTGATAACAGGAGTGTCACTAAGGCTCTCCTGGTCCCTGAGCTATTCGTCATGAGGGGGCTTCTCAACTCATCTTTGGTCAGGCTTGGCTATTAGACCCAAACTTCTGAGCCCCGCCTTCTTGGTAAGAAGTCAGAACTGCTGGGAGACCTTAAACCTGGCCTTTTATGAGAAGAAAATTAGGAGAGGGAGTTCTCACCACGCCTGTGGACAGCTGTGCATATGGGCGCAGATTCGGTTCTGGATCTTGGTTTATCTGCTAACAACAGTAATCCTAGCACTGGGTCTCGCAGGTGGCTCTGCTCCGTGTGGGTACTCAGCTGTGAATATTAGGCACTCCACATGGATCATCAAACTTATTTTTCAGTTGGAGAAACGGAGGTCAACAAGACTGGGGAAAAAAATCTGCCTGGCCAGAGAGCAGCGTCCCTGGCCTCTCCACTCCTTATCACCAGCAAGAGTTACTGGTGGGCGGGGCGTGGGTGATGGGCAGAAGAAGCTGTCCTGGTCCAGAACATCACAGCCATGATGAAAACCACCAGAGAAGTGGCAAAGGATGGGGTCCAGAGAGATGGCTGATGGGAAAGGAGAACAAGAAGGAAGCCACAGGCTCAGACATGGGAAAGAACAGACTCATCACTTGGAGCTTGGCTTCTGCCATTAGGAAAGAGAAGCAAACAGGAGGCAGAAAGGCAGGAAGAACAAGGACGTTCTCCATGAATGGAACATACCCCCCCTGGCAGCAGCTCAGCACAGGGAACCACCAAAGATCAGAGAATCAGAGGCAGGTCTTAAAAACCAGAATAACTGCTTTGTGTGAGTAACTTGCCACAGGATACAAGGAAGGCCGTCAGGTTAACAGAAGGCATGTGGCGTATAGAAACATGTGTGTTGTCTGTGACTATGTGAGGAAGACCATGTACACTGTGTGTTTGTGACTAGAAGCACATGGGTGCTATGTGTGTATGATCGAGTGTTTGTATGCAATCAAGACTTCTAAGAAGTGTCCCAAGGCTGAGAACAAAGGGGTGAGATCATATTTTCCTACTTGTCAGATTACATTGCTCCTACGTAATGAAATTTTGAAAACTAAAGTGTCAGAAGCGTGACTGGCATCCCCCGACCCCTGAGGAGACTCATATCCACCGTGATCAACCACATGCATGTCCTGAGAGAGCCAGAAAGAGCCTGCTCTGGGCTTCCTAGCCTTTCACAGCTTTGCTTTAGTGAGTACACATCCTGAGACTATGTTCATTTTTTCTCAGGTTAACTCCTCATGGGGCACGTTTTAAAGAGATGATGTTCACTCCGAGTGTCAGAATGGAGCTTTCCCTAGTGCCACATAGTGTCAAGTGAAACTCTGTGTCTTCTGAGAATCAGCAGAAGTTGGGGCAGCCAGGCTGCTGAGTGGGGTCCTAGAGTGTGGGCACCATTCTAAGGGGACCGTTTCCTGCAACACTTTTCCTTTAGGGTGAGTGGGCCAGCAACAGAGTGACTCACACCCCTGAGACACTCACGCCATTTTCTAGCATGTTCTCAGTGGGAGAGTATCCCACAAGTCAGTGTTGCTTTCCTGCTTTTAACCAACACTGTGATCTAAGCCCCTCTTCAAGGTTCACAGTACCCGTCTGAATCAAAAAGATTGTAGAATTCTGCTGTGACGACCCTTAAATGGCTCACAGCAGGGTTGCCCAATCTCCTTTTCACACCACACCTGATCACTTTCCCCAAAATCAGAGTTCAGAAATGCAGCTGGACCTGGTGGGTTCTGAGGTCCCTTTCCGATTCCGGCCTGTTCTCCTGGACACATAACCAAGATAAGTTTGGACTGTGCTCCCTGACTGGGTAGACAGGCCCTCGGCGAGATCCGGGTTTCCCAGAGCGGCCGTCTCCACTGAAGTGCTAGAAGTTTATTATAATTCTTACTTTTAGCGTCTTTCTGAAAATAAACAGTCAACACTTAAGCTAGTATGCTTATCTACAATACTGTTTGTGTGTGTGTGTGTGTGTGTGTGTGTGTGTGTGTGTGTGTGTGTTAGAGAGTGAGAAAGCAAGAGAGAGGGAGAGAGACAGAGAGAGAGAGATATTAGAGATACATTTCAGGAAACTGTTACCAGTAACAGTCCATGGCCAAAAATATTTGAAGACCACTGACCCAAACAATTCATCTCATATACTCAAGGTTCTGCAAGTAAACAAACAAACTGATCAACAAAGACGTTATTATTTATGACTATTCTCAGAACACTGGAGAGACCGGTGCAAGCCATTTCGCCCAGGGTGTTTATGTCTGTTTGTCCATTCCGCCCAGGGTGTTTATGTCTGTTTGTCCATTTCGCCCAGGGTGTTTATGTCTGTTTGTTCTTTCTTCTTCATGTTGAGCAGCCCTTGTGCCTTAGCTCGGGGGATCAAGTTCTGTACATCGGTCCAAACCAGATTTACTAGGAGTGGAGATTTTTTTTAACACAACAATTTCCAGTGCAAATGCTGGGCCCAATCGGTATTTCTTGGAAACGTCTGCAACAGTATTCATGGTTGCTGTGCATGTATTACTGAGAATGTAGCAAACAAATTCTCTAGAATTCAGAACAATGGCACCAAGCCCATTAATAGGTTCAAGCTCCTCTCTGATAAAGAATTTTAAAATGACCACCTCAGTTACATTTTGGCTATTTCTGTCATGCTGGGGCTCCAACTCTGGGCTACACATGCTCTGCGAGCAGCCTGCCACCGTGAAATATTTCAACATGGAACGTTTTGTTACTAGTTCACGTTAAGTCCTTGTATACAGTTGCCCTACAACTCCTGACCGAAATCTTCCCAGCCAACTTCGTGTTCCCTGCTTGGATATAACCTGACAGAAGGAAAGCAGCAAAAATCAATAACACAGAGAGATCTTTACCCTTCAAGTCTGAGCCATCTACCAAAACACTCTTAATGCACACGGGTGTCAGAATCAAGTCTCTGACGAGCATGGCTGTGTGCTCAGAGCCATGGCAGAATGTCAGCACTTTGGGAAGGCGGAGGTCCCTCTAGTTGGGGCATCCTAATAGGACATTTAAGGAGGTAACTACTAGCTCTTCTGGGGAAACCTAACTGAAGATACCCTTCCTCCCTCCTCACCCAGCAAGCCTACCTTGGCTTGGATGTTTCCAGGTGCCCTGTCCATCTCTTCCTCCTGGGTTTTCTGCTCTCCACAAGAGCCATCAGGCAAAACAAGAACAAAGCGAATCTCATAAAATAAGGCATTCTGCAAACGTCTATGACGCAACAGGCAGCTGTACCTTTAACGGGGAAGATGCCCCGTGACTTAACCATGGATCCTGTCTCCAGTCTCCGGTCAGCGCTTCTCTGAGGGGCTGTGCGAGCATGGTTGGCAAGGCTGAGTTTCCCAACCTACTAATTGATTCTGATGACTGCCTAGCCCCCAGCCCTTCCACACCTGATCATGACACAAACACCAGGCTCTGTCCTCCCCTCTGCTTAGAGATTGGCCATTAGTCAAGGTCCTCCCGGGAAACTGGGGTTCCTCTGAACCCTAGAACAGCTTTGGCTAAGGCGGTTATATAAAAAAGTATTTTAAATCTCTTGAACATGCCAGCTTTCTGCTGAGATCATTAATCCATCTCTCTGGCTGCATAAAACCAGTCTGTCACATCCAGCAGCAAGTCTGCTTGATTCTGAGTGGATTTGCATGTGTTTGGGGAAAGCCAGGGAAAAAACACTGATGGTTCTAGGGAGTTCTTTGACCTAAGAGAATATGTTTTACCTATGGCTGAGGATAACTGCCTTTACCTCAAATTTATGCCTTTTTTTTCCCAGAAAAAAATCAAAAACACACATTTTGATTTTTGAAAAATAGCTTGAAAAAAAGAAAAGCCGTGATTATGTAACTGCTTTTTTCCAATCTTTGCCCTTTGACCCTGAAGTGTGTAAAGTCAAACATCAGTTAGGCTGGATTTTTATCCTTTAAAATGGAATTGTGCACACTAGAGTTATAGAGATATGTGAGGTCATGATTGAACAATACGCTGTGTTTTAAACTTGCTTAAAGCTTGCTTACTGTGTACTGGAAATGAAGAGTTTAGTGTGGGAGAAAGGAGCTAAGGGCAGAGGTTAGGTGGAAAGAGATGAAACTGGACTTTTTATTATGTGAGAAAGGAAGAGTCAAAATCAGGGCAGAGGAATGATACATCACATCTTATTTTGTAAGGATCCCTAACTTGAATCAGTTTGGATTAGGAAACCAAATCAAAGAGGACTCCGTAAGACTGTACTGATCCCAGAGATGCAAAGACCACTGCTGACCCACGGCATCATGGCCAAACTTAACTGAAGCAAGATTTCCAAATGGGAAGTTTGGCAGGCAAATAGGCAGAGTTACAGGAGCCCGCATAACATGTCAGTCCTGACAAGGTTGTCATGACAACAGGTGGTTACAATAACCTTTTGAAACAAAGGTAGGGTTGCAAGATGGTCATGACAACTTTTTGAAACATAGACATACTTGCAGTTTTCTGTAACAGACAGCACACAACTATTTGTAGTTAAGGTTACTGGTGGGGCATAGTCCAATCCTGAGGAAACAGAGGTTTGATTTTTAAAAGCCTAATTTGGCTTTACTAGATGTCTTTTAAGCTTAAAATGGGCAGGTGGGCTCATCATTACCCCTTTGTCGTAAAGTGTCTTTGCCAAATCCTTGATAAAGTCTTGGCATTGTTTATCTAAGGGGAAACAAAAATTGTAATGTATACCCATTCATAAATTATGCCTGTTTGGTTAGCACAGAAAGATCAAAATCTTCAGCCATATAATCTTGGTATACCGCTAGGTACTATAGGTATCCGTCTTGCCCTGTTGCCAGGGGGGTTTCTTTTAATCTAATATCCCAGCCTTCTGTTGAGGATAAAGGGCTGCGTATCCTCTTCTGTAACTACTTCCTGCTGAAATTAGGATGCTGTGGTGAGAGCTCAGGAAGGCTGGCATATCAGCTGAAGGCTGGGAAGGGATTAGGGCAGTGGGGTATTTATCAGAAGCATTTGGTTTGCTGACCCAGCTAAAGAGACAGCAAGAATCACATCGACTGGACTGCTTTATGTCAGTTTTCAGCAAGTCCAGGGCTTTCCAGTTCTGAAGGACTACCTGGGGCTGGAGTGGCGGAGCTCACCTTTGGAGCAATTGTAGTCCGCACCTGATTTCTGGATGGTGTCTACCAGCCGAGTGGAACTCTGCCATGACAGATACAGAACTTAAAGAACTTAGAGGAAACCTCTGTATTTGGCGTTTCCCCTTGGAAATAAACAATAGGCAGGGAAACAGGCTGTCGATTGACAGGAGCGCTTATCTGGAGACTGCTTGGCCTGGGAGAGGCGGATCTAGGTCTTCTGACTTTCTCAACTCCCTGAGGCTTACATTTTCATTGTTTGTAATCTGTACCGAAACCCAATTTGTAGAAAAAAAAAAAAAAAAACAGCTAACACGTGTCTGTAAAACTCACTTTTCTTGTGAGTTTTTCTGGAAAAGATTCAGTCCTTGGAGTAGTAACAAAGCATAAACGTTCTTTTGTTGCATTTTTTTTCCCTGTCTGGAGAACTGGATATCTACAGATTGGACAGAGATGGTTTTTAGCATGATAAGAAGCATCCTTAAGTCTATATTCAAAGACAACCAGAGGAAATTTTAAAAATCTTGAGCTCATAGCTGATAATAGTCCTTTACCAAGGCTATATGAGTAGCTTATCAGAACTCTGTTGATTAATATTAAATTTTTGAAATTTTGAATTAACGGTAGCATAATTTGTATTCATATATCTTAAATCAGTTTTTAGACCCTTGTAATTTTTCAGGCTTTTATATCCTTAGATGGTTATAATTTAAATTATTTTTAGACCTTTATAATTTATATAAACCTTAAACATTTTTATCCAACTATTACCATTTGACATAAGTGGTTGATTACTAAAAACAGTCTTTGCAAAACAAGTCCCTTTTAAACTGTAAAGTTGTTTACCCTTTAACACAAAGTCTGCAGTGAGGCAAATCTGTCTGTAAATTTGCCTTTTTCATCAGGTGACCTAATAGCTCTAAAAAAATAAGACCTGATTTTTTAGATATGAACTGCATTGGTCAGGCTAAATTGATAGTGGTACAGTTAGCTGTCAAAGCCATCAGAGATCTGAGAAGATTATAGCAGGAAGTATAATCCAAATGGCCTGTCTATCAATTAAAATGACAGACTGGCTACCAACTGAGCATTTACCCCTAGGCTCCTGTGGTCTCTGTGGCTTCGTTGGTGGCAGTGGTCATTGGTCTTCAGCTGTCACATAGGATTTTCCTGTGGAAAAGAAACTTAGAAAAACTGGCCTGCTGTGACAAGGCAGAGCAGGGCAGCCAATGCAGTAACGTCCACAGTTTGAGCAGAACCCTGGTGGCAGTGGCAATTTTCCCCAGTGTAGCCTTACCCCAATCCAGGTGGAGTCATTTGTGCCCCCACCATCTTCTTTGGAGACCTTAGGGTTGCCACTAGGATCTGGCATTTCCGTCTGTCATATTTCCTGTTAAACATTTCAAATGTCATACTCAGCAGAGCTCTGAAGAGCTTTGAGGGTCATCTGTTAAGTGTACTTAATTTTTAATAAACTTTAGTTACCTGTTTTAGGTTTAACCTTGAAAACATATACGGAAGGCTGAATAAAACTTACCAAAACTTTAAACCATAAATATAGTCCATAGAGAGACCGACAACTTTACTTTCCTGGTCCTTTCATAGTGCACCATTGCAGAATATTGTGATTTCTTGTATGACTTAGTTTACCAAAATAGCTAAGGTTTAGAAAGTTAGGTAGATGTACATTGTTTAGCCAACCTCTGTTAGCCTGAGTAGACCTTAGGTAAAGAGAGACATCCTATAGGATTAGGTCATATGCAGACTACTGCATCAGAAAACTGGAATATCCCGGTTTCTGGTGGTTAGCATTTGCTGTTTATAGAGGTGGCCCGAACTTTAGCTGGCCAGCGATTACACTGGGTATTTGGGATCCCAGTAGCTTTAAGTTTTCTCAGGGTGAACCTTTAAACACAGAAACCATGTTTTGGGTTGGCAGATCTCAGTTTACAGGAATAGCATTCTCTAGAAGAGGAACTACCAGGGTTAAAAAGCAAGGTTGGCACATCCGGAGACTTGTCCAGAAATACTGACTTTGGTGGCCTGTTTTGGCAGGTGGTGCTGTCTATGTGCTGAGTTTTACAGCCTGAAAGGTAAGGTTACCTATGTAAAATTTTTTAGTTATGAACCCTGTGTTATAAGTTTTAAGTCAATTTTTGTTACAGATTCTACATATTTTAACCACATCTAATAAACATAAATCCTGAGGTACAGAAACTAAATAAAATTAATTACAAATCTTGAGATAAGGTTTATATCTTAAAGAAGTTCAAGACAGATGAAATCAATATTCTATTTTTTTTTTAGCCTCTCTGCTTTTTTTTTTTTTTTTATTCTTACAAAGTCAGGTGGCTCACCTGACACAAGGCAGAAACTTTACAACTCCAGAACCAGCTTTTTACTTCAGCAGAATAGCACGTACACACACACATTATTTATATCCAAAAGTCATTTGAATCCTGCTGAACTGAATCCAGGGGTCAGAAAGATCAGAGGCAGAGAATTTTCAGTCTAGCTATCAAAGCAGCCTTGTCAGGCAGCAGCAGATTTGTGCCTTGGGCTGGGAGGAGGACATGCTAGTGTTGTGGGAGTGGCAGTAACTAGAGCTTGTCCAGGCTCCTAAATTCTTCTGTAACTGGAGAAGACTCACTGTGGGAGCACAGAAATAAATACACGGTACAGAGACAGCAAACATGAGACCAATATAACAACAAGGACAAGGACAATGATCGGGCAATTCAAAGATTCACCGATTCAACCAAAGAAGTATTTTTAAGAAATAAGAGGCTTGGGGTTGGGGATTTAGCTCAGTGGTAGAGCACTTGCCTAGGAAGCGCAAGGCCCTGGGTTCGGTCCCCAGCTCCAAAAAAAAAAAAAAAAGAAAGAAAGAAATAAGAGGCTTTTGCGCAATTGCCCCCTTGCACAACCCAGGCACTTGGAACCCATTAGAAGTGCCGGGTTTTCCCCAGTTCAGTTAGGCCGGGCCTCTCAGACTTCCATCTCCGCCCCAGTCATGCCTGATGTCCCGTGCCTATCCAATCTGTTGGCTCCCCGTATCTCGGAAGGTCCTCGGTGTTCGTTCCTCTGCTCTGCAGCCTGAACATTGAACTCCTGCCAAGGGTGCTCATATGCCAGACCTCTCCAATTTCTTGGCTCCCAGTCTTACCAAGGGATCCCCAGGGTCCCAAGGAGGGTCAGAAAAATCAAACAACAAAAACAAAAACTGGTGGCCCTGGCCAAACTCCCAAGTAACAAGATACATAAAGTGACTTCTCCCTTGCAGCCCTGGACTAAGACCTATTGGATCTTAATCAGAATTCCCCACGTCCCCAGATCGGGATCCCACAGAACCAGAGGTCAGAGAGAATATCTACGACTTACCAAGGGGCCTCCATAAACCCGTGCTTGCCCCTCTTTTTGATAGTCATTCACTGAGGCAGTTCACCATACCACAGGCAAGTCTTCCGGCCTTAGACTGTCTCCAAGGCGTGCACATCACAGGGAGCAGCCCTTCAGTCCCAGAGGGCTAGGGGGAAGGGTCATGATCTCACTGCAGCCTCCAAATGGTATTCCCAAAGATTAAAGGGACCATCAATCAAACCATCATGGCCAAATTAATTAAAGCAATATTTTGGCTTTTCGTTTTGATTTTTATTTTCTTTCTTTCTTTTTCTTTTTTTCTTTTCTTTTTTTTTTTTTTTTGGAGACAGAGTTTCTCTGTTCCGGACTCACATTGTAGTCCAGGTTTGGTCTTGAACTCATGGAGCTCCACCTGCCCTCTTCCTCCCAAGTACTGTGATTAAAAGGTCACCCCAACTGGTAAGCACTATTTTTTTGTTCATATACACACACTGGCTCCCCCTAAAGCAGGGCTCAAGAGGTCAGCATTGGACATGGGCAAGATAAGGGTTTTTATAGCTCAGGGGAGTTAGGGGGTTTCCATATGGGAGATTTGGCAGACACAGGCAGTGACAGGAGCAGCATGATGAGCTGGTCTTGACAACAGATGGTTACAATAATTTTTGGAACAAAGGTAGGGTTGCAAGATAGTCACAACAGCTTTGAAACAAAGACATTGTTTGCTGTTTCCTGGAACAGACAGCACAGAACCAATTTGGAGGGTTTCAGGTGGGGCACAGCCCAACCCTTGGGAAACAGATTTAATCATAAACAGGAATGAGCCTAGTTTGTCCTCACTGTAAGTTGGCCTCCAAGCCTAGGACAGAGACTTATTCATGAGATACAGCATTAGAATCTACACTGGGCAGAAGTCTATGCCTGCGGTGCCCTTTCCCCTCCACAGATACCTACGAGCTCCTGCTGGGATGTTAGTCAAGCATCTGGGGTGCCAGGTAGACAACCACCCAAGGTCAAGCGTCTCGGCAAGGCAAGAAGTTTAACTTCTTCACAGAGAAGGCTGCAGAGCCATGAAAATCCAGCAAGCAAGTAACAAGTCCGGAGGGATTTTACTCCTAATACAAGGTCCTGTGTCTCACCTGATTAGTGAGAGCCTGACCTTATGCAATTAGCTAACATAGATAGTTTCTAAGAAAAAAAAAAGTGAAACCGTTAAGTGAACGTTTTTATTTCACTCAGGAGAGACTTTTACCAAATGGCGTCTTCTCAAAGGGGCGGGCTTCTCCCTTTCTTATTTAACCCTCAGATAAAAACGGCGGAATCTCACATTTACTGTGTAAACTCCTCACAAGAACGTTTTCTGTAACACTAGCAAACACAGTCCTCTGGGGGCAGGATTACTCGTCATGGGGAGTGGCTTTACATCAAAGAGGTACTGGTGACCCTTCTGCTCTCACGGGCTTCCCTGCCTTCTGTAGGGGGTCAGGGATCCTGACTGCAGGTTGTGAACCCTTACCACCAGCACACACCTTTTCTTAGAGCGCTGTTTAAAAAAGGACCCCAGGGCCGCCCTTCTGAACGTCTCTCTAGAGTCACCATCTTGTCCTCGCTCAGTAACTCCAACTCTAGTATCTCTGTCTGAATGATACTGAACTTTTATACTCTTCTGGGATACCCTGATGCTCGCTTCCTTCAGAAGGAGTCCTTTAGATAGCAGCTGTTACGGTCATTTCCTCCAGAGAGACTTCGTTTCCTGACTTCTCAACTAAGGTCGCTCCTATCTGATCTCCGAGGGGCTTGTAAATCAGAGAAGTGCATCCCTGTCTCGCCATCACTGGTTTTCAAGATGGCTACAGCCCCTCAGGCACCAAAGAGGAGATCTATTTGGAAGACTAGACCTCTGGTTGTAAAGACATCACTGAACAACCCTATGTTATCTCCTGGAGTACCTTGGAGAGAGAAGACATGCACTTTATATTACAGACACCGGAAGACAAGTTTAAATCGACTGGAATACAGAAAATTAAGAAGAAAAGGGGGGAAAAAAGCAAAGATGTGGGCCAGATGTTGAGACTAGTGAGGATCCAAGAGAGCCCCATGGGGATGTCAGGGTAGACCCCTGTACACGTCAGAAAACAGCTGGCCATAGGTGTTAGTGAGGTCACCAGGGCTTTGGAGAGGAATGAACTGCTCCCGGTCCTAGTGTGTAAGTCAGTCAAGCCCGCCATCACCACCTCACATTTGATTCAGCTGAGTTTAAGCAGAACCGTTCCTGCCTGACAAGTACCTCAGCTCATCGGGAGAATTGTTCCAGTCACTGGCTTAAAACGTGTGCTAGCCTTGGGCTTCAGAAAGAACACCATGGACTTTGCTGGTGAAGTAGAAGCCATCATTCCCAGGGTGCCCAGCTTAAATGTCCCATGGCTTCCAGATAGAACTCAAGATCTCACAGTTTGGAGACTGAATCTTTGGAAAGCCAGGACAAAGCGATTTTGGACACTTCATCCGATGACCTTACAAAACTTAGTAAGAGGAAGCTTTCGGAAGGTGGACAAGCTCCAGATACAACACTACAACCCCTGAAAATAAACTCACTCCTAACCCTGGTAAAGACAAGGAAACCACCCAAGAGTAAAAATCCATTTCAAAGTAGTTTTGTACCACCCTGTCACTTCACGCAAGTATGAGGTCCAAATAAGCGTTGAAACAAAGTCAAGTGTGCTCGCATATATTCTTAGGGGAAAAAAAGGACCCCAGACTCTACCACATGGGCCCTGATTCCTCTCTTCAGGACCCCCGCCATACTGTCTGTCTCTGGTGCTAAGGACTGGACTCTCTTTAGAGCCCCTACTGTGCTGTGTCATTAATAACTTTTCTCATAAACTCCATGAAACCCCCAACAATCTATCTTGGTTGAACCCAAATGTTAGACCTTTCAGATGAGGGATCTCCTCAAGAGAAGGAGAAGAGAAGGAAGCTGGAAGTGAGTCAGTCAGGACAGCCATGCAGTGAGCATTTGAGGCTTCTGCAGAGGATAGAGACAGGAACAGTGATGGGGGTGTGGGCGGGAAAGCGTGAGAGAAGTCTGGCTTGCCTGTGGGTTGGAGAAGTGAGAAAACTTCAGAGACACTGATGAAGCCCAAGCTGCACTTAGGGACGACAGGTGTTTCCCAAAGGTGTCTCACCAAGGACAGGGAACAAACTGCAGATATACGGCCAACGTGCTCTGTGACCTTGAGTCTCCCAAAGCAGCCCAGCGTGTCACCTGAGCAATCACCGGGAATCCACTTTACCACCTGTTTACAGAATGACGTCTCTACCTTCTAACTTGTATGCTTCACTCACTGAGTAACCGAAGGGGAAGAAGGGCTTTCCCTGCCACCTTACAGATAGAACTTTAAGGTCACCAAAATCCTACATTGTAAAGGCACCTAAGTGTGAACTGCTCTGGAGAAGCCAACAACATTTGGGTAAGTCTTATTCTTTCCCCAGCACCCTCCTTTCTAGCAACCTCTGAAATATGGTTCCAAGTTCTTCACAGTTTTGCTTCTCTCTATAAGTATTCTGCTTGCCTGTGTGAGTATACACATTGTTCATGCTTTGTGCCCTAGGAGATCAGAAAAGGGCACCAGATACCCTGGACCTCGAGTTAGAGAGAGTTATTACCTGAGTACTGAGAACCATATGCAGGTTGTCTGCCAGGGCGACAAGTTCTCTCTCTCTCTCTCTCTCTCTCTCTCTCTCTCTCTCTCTCTCTCTCTCCCTCTCCCTCTCCCCCTCCCCCTCCCCCTCCCCCTCTCCCTGTCCCTCTCCTCTACTTCCCTTCCTCCCCTCCCTTTCTCTCTCCCTCCCTCCCTCCCTCTCTCCCTTCCTTTCCCTCCTTCCCTCCCCCTCCCTTCCTCCCTCCTTCCCACTCCAAACCCAGTCCCCACTTTTAAGATAGGGTTTTACTGTGTAGCACGAGCAGGCCTCAACTTCCCAAGTGCTAGAATCACAGGTTGTACTACAACGTCTGGAGTCTGTGCTCTGGTTATGAGTACCCTGGCTTTTCTCGTGGTGTCTTGTGTGGTTTCGATGCACAGCCTTCCCAGTAGCTAATGATGTGTTTCTCTTTATATACGCACAAGCTATCCATATTTTTTTTTTTTTTTGGAGAAACGTCTGTTCAAATCTGTTGGTCTTGCTTTATTTCACTCTTTCTTTCTCAATAGGGTCTTGTCTGGCTCATGCTAGTTTCGATCTCGCTATGTAGCCAAGGACTTCAAAACTTCCGGTCCTCCTGTGTCTATTGCCCACATCCTGAAATTACAAGTGTGTGCCACATGCCCAGCTCCAACTCTGTTGTCAGCTTTAAATAACACTACCTCTTTTTAGTACTGAATTATATTAAGTTTTTGTTATTGTTTGTTTGAGACAGCATCTCACTATGCAGCCTGGGCCAGCTAGAACCTGCTATGCAAACTGGGTTGTCAGAAATTCACGACAATCCACCTGCCTCCTGATTAGCGCCACTGAGGCCAGCCGCCACTTTCTTGATAGAGGAGAGGCAGAAGCAGGTATACTTCAGACTGGTTGTAAAGAATGGCCCGAGACTGGAGGAGATCCAGAGGTAACTGTGCAAATTAGACAGTGACTAACAAAAGCGGTGGCAAGAAGCACAAAGTAAAATGGAATGATCCAGACATGGTACTCAAATATGGACGCCAGGTAAGATTACAGGGCAAAGAATGCCACCTTTGGTTAAAACGAGGGATGAGTACAGTCACTGGTTTTATTGGCTGCTCAAACAAGTTCTGAAAGCACATGTTCAAAAGGTACTGGGACAGCTTTGGGTTTTGGGGACAGCTTCCTGCCAGTTTCAATGGCTCAGGTGTGCATCATTCATTACTCTTGGTCAGCCAGTGTAGCCTCGCTATTTCCATCCAACTGAAATACTCTCTTTTGGAGGGAAGAATAGGGAGAGGGCAGGGGGCTTATAAGACTCAGGAAGTAAAGGAAACTTGCAGGGGTTAGTAAATTCCCAAAACAAGTTTCACAAGGCCCATCCCAAGTAAGCACCACCCCACTCGGGGAGAAACTCCAATAGGCTGGGCTGCCTGTCAGTCTTGCAGCAGGGATGCTGTTTCCTGAGTCATGGTCACCGCCCTAGCTGAGGTAGGCTTTCCCAGATGACACTGCCTTCAGTTCACTCATGCTCCTGTTGTAAGTAACCCCAACAAATTCATTGGTCACTAACACAGTCTTGCGTGAACTGGCTTTTGGCCTGGCGGTAATGCCATTTGAGGTGAACAGATCTTGTTCGCATGGCCTCAGGGATTCACTCAACAGTGAGGGTCACTACGATACAGTTGGTACATACTTATTCGAAGGTCATAGAGCAACGTAGGCTTCTTCACACTTCATCCTGAGGCCCCGTAAGTACAGGTATGTGGGGTTTTAAATTCTGGTCTGTGAAAGTGGGCAATCTCCACCGTGTTTCTTCATAAGCCGGAGCTGAGTAAACAGTTCTTACTCTCCTGAAATAGGGAAGGCTGTCACTCTCATCGGAACACCAATAAATGACTGTCTCCTTAATTCACTGAGAAGCTTGATGAAATCATTTATTTCAGTAGAATAAACCAACAGCAGCAGCAAGAAAACGTAAAGTGCTACATCAGAGCCCCACCCACATACAGATCTGGAAGGCTCCCGTGGGCTAGACTGCTACAAGCAAAACAGGCATATTTTTTCAAGCATGCTATTTTGACCAATTTGATGTGTAGTCATATGATATGCTGGTCAGTGAAAAAGCCTTGAGTTTTGAATCTGAGAACTGGGGAGACAAGAATTTAAGACCTACCTACCAGCTTCTACATGGTTTGTGCCTTATGCCGGATCTGGGGGGTTAAACTGAGGCTTTGACAACAGAGGCCTTCCATGAGTCCACTAACCCCAAGGTGGGGGTTGGAGGAAAATTTTTAGATAGCGGATCAGGGGTAAAAACAAAACGTACCACTTTGATGTATGTATCAGGTGCTAAAAATTGCCAACATGCATAAGGAGGTAGCCAGTTAGCGACAGTGAGGGAGTGGATGAGATCTCCCTCCACACCCAGCACAAGTGACCACAGAAGCACAGCAAGACCGCAGAGCTCCCTCCAAACACTAGCCAGGCCTAACTGGAGGGGGATGACTGGAGGGGCACGGCTCTAGCATATGAGCTGTCTCAGCCCAGGGCGACAGCGCCAGGGTTCTTCTCCTAAGTGGGAAGGCCACCCAGGCTTCCCACGGCGTTACTGACTTCTTACTAGATCATGGAACCACAGTTTCTCATATTATAAACTAAGAATATGCTTTTTCATGGCAAGAACATTATTTTTAAAATGGTAATCTATAGTCTTCCTTACATGAAGTCTTCACAAAGTCCTTGGGCTTTTTAGATTTTTGCCAACCTCATCTATAAACAATCCTTAAATAACTATAAAAATCTACTCTATTAAACTGGAAGATTATATTATATATAGCATTCGGTCCCTTTTAAAACTTCTGGTGTTAAGATAACAACAGTAACAACAAAACCCAGCTACCAAATACAAAGGGGAATTCTCTTCAGTGGCAACAGATCCCAACATCACATGACAGGAGTGAGAACCAGGCTCACCTTTAAAGTGATTTTGCGAGCTGTTTTATCTTGCCAATAATTATATTTAGTTAAAACCACATGAGGACTTTACAACTACCCTCCCACACATACCTAAAAGATGCATGAGCTAACAGTTGTGGACTGAACCCAAATACCATTTATATTCAGTTCTCCTTAAAAAAAAAAAAAACAAAAAACAAAAACAAACTTCCAAATGGGCTTCAAGAGCATGATATATTTAAAAGCTGGGGACAGTCGAGTCAGCAATGCAGGGCCCTCGGAAGTGCCTCGAGGTTGCTGAAGGAGCATGGGAAGGCAACCTTGTCCTGAGCAGTCTCACTAGGCACTGTGATGACAAGAGTACAGGTCAGCGTCTGGGGCACTTGCTGGCACTAAGGGTAGATGGATTCTTCATTACATGTTTCTTAGGCCAGTGAACAGTTCTAAATAAAGGTTTATTTGTGGTTAATCCATCGCTGTACCTTGGGCCCAGAGTTTCCTATTAAAATTTGAATACTAAGCATATCTCTGGAATACTGAAAAGCTAGAGTGATTACAGAGCGGGGCATAAAATTCAAACCATGTCAGATCAAAGTAAAGATTCAAACCTGGTGACCTCCTCACCTACTTGTGAAGGAAAAATCAAACAACTGCTTGGCTTGGACCCTGGCCTGAGAAGGCTGTGGAAGCCTGTTTCTTTCATTTGTGTCCATATTGGGGATGGCGCATACCAAGGTGCTGCAGAGTCTCTCCTCTTCAAGTAAAATCCAAAACAAAATATAACAAAGATCTTCATAAATGTCTGAAATAAAATAATTCTCACTGCACACAGTTTCCAGTACAAAGATGACAGAGTGGGCGATCCCCGTCCATGTCTCTCCTATGAATGACACTGCTCAAGAAGACAGTGAGCAGTGTGCCCCACCGCCATCTTCTCCCTCACTGTCTAACTAGAGAAGGACTCACAGGCGAGACTGAGGAGCCGTAACACTCAATGGAAACACCTTCTTAGCTGAGAATGCCAAAGGACACACAGAAAAGCACTGCGCTCTGTAGAAAAGCAGCGTGGGTGTGAGCAACCGCAGTAAGTTACTTGTCTGTGAAGTAGATTAAATAGTAAGACAAGGACTATGGCTTCCGACACACTGCTGGGCCACAGCCTGAATGTCTACTTATAGCACAATGAATTTATAACAATAAAAAAAGTAACGAAGGGTAAATACAAAATAATCTTTTGTAAACAATCCTTAGGTTATACCCAATGCAGAATGTTTAATGACGCAACTGAGTCACAGCTCTGAAGTCATAGACCAGCATTATAACTCAAAGTCAAATATGTACTCATTGGCCAGATATATCCGTCGGAAGATGAGAGCTGCCAGTGCCAAAGTCAGGATGATGATCAGCATGGCTGACCCGCCGTGCTCCGTGTGGTTGGCTCTTGGTGGCTGGCCTTGGAGTACATCGGGGGAAGCAGACGACCTTCTCTGACTCTGTTGCTGGGCTCTACGTTGCCGAGGGCTCATGGAGGTATTCTTAGGAGCTGGCTGGGTAGGTTGTGGCAAGGGTGCTCCTGATGGATTCTGGGCGCCATACTAAGAAATAATAAAATCTGTTTGAAATTGGCCACAAAAAGAAAAATTGTACATGCACTTGTTAACAGTTTGAGAATACCTAGAGTATTAGATATGACTAGGGCAAATTTACCAAGAACCATCTGAATGCGGAAACCAGGAACCAACCCTGATAAATAAGCTAGAAACACAGGTTATGGTGAGCTCGATGAAATGGAGGAACCCATTTACAGCAGACAAAGGTCCACTGTGGCTGTTTCTCTGCAGATGGTGGACAGCTGCAGCAATTTCTGCTAAGCTTCTGGACACTGCTCTTTTATCCAAGGGCCCTGAAGGACACTGATCTCTTCAGTATTATCTTACCAATTGACATCCCTCCATCGACAATAATAAGGAAATAATTTTAATTTTTCATGCTGGTATTGTAAAAATGTGATTGTTTTCAAACTCAGCTTACCCTTTTCCATAATCCCACACAAGTGAACTAAACCCAGGTCTAAAGTATCTGTTACTTAGTATTCAGTATTGTATGCTATGAGGGCACCCTGGGTCCATGAGGGCCTCAGTGTGCTCCACTGTGTGCACGGCTGTCCCCCAAGGTCCCAGGTGATAGCATCTTCCAATTGCTGCAATGACTGGCTCAGTCAGGGGACAATCATAATGTGACACAGGGTTTCAAAATCTCAAGTTTGCCTTGGAGACATTAAAACTAGCAACAGCACACTCAGGGAAGCTTGAAAGGTGGAGTACACACAGACTCCTTAACCTGCCCGCACTGCATCAATGGCTTTAGTCCTTTCACTAGGAATAGCCTTTCCATTAGAACATATTGATGCTTTAAGACAAGAAATAGAATGAAGTGTCTTAGTATAATATGAATTACATATGAGAAATGTCAAAGAGTTTCCAATAGAAAAAATGCAAACACTTAAAAGAATCAGATAATATAACCCAAATGATTAAAATTATAAGTTTTGTGCTGGCAACAGCTTGAACATGGGGGACTGCTGATCTCAGTTACTTGCAGAATGCCCGTCTGAAGCTTGACATTCGTTTCAACAGCCACTTGTTAACTGGGTATGGTGGATCCCACTTGTAACAGCAGCACTCAGAGTGACGACAGGATGGTAAATCCAAGGCTAGCCTGAGCTACATAGAAAGACACTATCTCAGAATAAAGGTGTGGTGGTGCCCCGTTGTGGCACAGCACATTCATAGCATCCACAAAACCCTGAGTTTGATCCCTAGCATAGGAAAAAAACTTAGATAATCTGAATTTCTTAAAATTATTCTTTGAAATTTCTTAAATGTAGTTAACCCATAATACAAAGATATAAAGAAACTACTGGTGAGTTTGCGTAAAAGAGCGTACTAACACTGAACTATGGCTGCATAAACTTGGACTTGTACAAGCTAGACTCCAAGGGACCGTCTGTCCCTTGAGGAGCACAGAGACAGAAAATTGTATGGTATATGAGGTCCCATGCCATCACAAATGCCACACAGTAAGTGAACCAAGATTCAATCAGTGAACTGGTTACAGTAGCCAACAAACATTACAGTCTCGTTCCTGCATCCTCCCCTGATCCTCTTGCCCCATCCTCCTCCACCCCCATAACCATCAAGGAACAAGTTCTTAAGGAGAACCATGACAACATAGCACTATAGTCTAAGGGAAAGATATATCAAAGCTTGTATTGACTGTATTATTTTTCCCTTAGTCTGAGGGGAAATTATCCTGCCCAAAAAACAGACGAAACAATGAGCCTTTATTATGTCTGCCTTTGCCTGCTAGATGTGTTTGCCTAAGCCGGCTATTTAACCTAAGTCTCGGCTCCCTCATCTGTCCGAGGCAGATAATATCCAATCCAGCAGGTGTGAGGGTTAAATGGATTAGTGACACCAAGTGCTATGACACATACTGACTTAGTAAATGTTAATCATCACTGATATTGTTACTGTTAACATATCCTTTTGCAGGCTTCAGATTTAGACTCAAAAGCTAAGTTGTGAACTTGTTTAGAGTGGCTCTTAGCCTCCTTAGTACTGTGATTAATACATTTAGAAAACAACCCTTAAAACATGTTTGTAATCTCAGCACTTGGGAGGCTGAGGCAGGAGGACTGGTAAATTCAACGTTAACTTGGAACACATGGCAAGACCATGTCTTTAAAAAAAAATTAAATAACCCGGCACACACAAAACTCTTAAGTTTGATCTTGGTACTGCAAAATTAATTAATTAGTCAATCAGTACATGTGCTTTAATTACATTGCTTACTGCTGGGCGGTGGTGGCACAAGCCTTTAATCCCAGCACTCAGTAGGCAGAGGCAGACAGATCTCTGAGTTTGAAGCCAGGCTGTCTACAGAGAAAGTTCCAAGACAGCCAGGACTACACAGAGAAACCCTGTCTTGAAACCTGCTCCCCAAAAGGGCTTATATAATGTTTTATTTGGTTTCTATATTTCAGATGTCTTTTGTATAACTGGCTAAATACTAATGAAATCTTATAAAATACTGAAACTTTTCCTCTCTAAAATAAGTACAGTCATAGGTATGTACAGCAAGTTCTCCATAGTAACCAGAACAACCGACTGAGTGAATTGTTTGTTTTTTATATTAAATAGGATGCTCTTAATTTTTACTTATTACTGTAGGCAAGCATGTGTGGTATTACATGCCATGAACGTGCCATGTCATACTTGACAAGTCGGCCTTTCCAACTTTACATGGGCTCCAGGGATTGAACTCAGGTCGCCAGACTTGCGTGGCAAATGCCTTTACCCACTGAGCCATCCTGGAACACTTTTTAATATAAAATAGAATGGCTTCCTCAGAATTTCAGTCCCTGGGTGGGTCCAGGAAACTGGTAAGCCTGGCAAACACGAGCTCTCATCAGGTATAAAAACACTACATCATAGACAGTTAATAACAACATAAATGATATCTAATGTAGCTGGAATACGTAACAAGGTGCTTCCCAGTAGATTTAAAACATGTTGATGCATCCCTGAAAGAAAGCCACTCAAAGCTATTGAGTCCCACTTTACGGTAGATACACTTTCTGACCTTTGAAGGCCTCCAGGGCCAGGGAAATGGTTAGTGCACAAAAGTGCCTCCTGCCAAGCCTGACACAAGTTCAATGCCAGGTCCCACAGGGCAGAAGGAAAGAACTGATACCTGCAAGCTGTCCTCTGCCCTCCACACATACATGTGCACAACTCCCTCACTAAATCAATAAATGTCTTCTATCCAGAGGGGGAAATATAATCTGTCAAGTAATCTGTAGCAAAATTGAGTCCAAAAGGAGTAAGAACCTCTTGTTAAGTCAAGCGTTTCCCTCACAACACTCACTAGTCAGTGCCATTGCAGTGCTATCTGTGCCCGTCCTCTCTGGTCACCTGTGCTGACACGCTATTTGAAACGACTGGTCAGAGCAGAGCTGTCACCACCCACAGGACACTCTTTCACCCAACAATTGCTAGCCACTGACTCTCCATAGCGTCAGTTCAACAGGGCTGTGTGCACAGAGCTTAAACTCTGGTCTGTGCTTCTAAATAGAGCGGCCAGCCACATGCTGCACAGGGCTCAGCACAGCCAGTGTGCCTGAGGGCAACACTGCTGACCTCACTAGAGCCTGCTGAACTTCAACTTGGAGAGCAGGTGTCATAGCGTACTAGGCAGATTACTGTCAGTGTCTAGTATCTATTAGAGAGTTAGTTAATAAGCATGTTTTACCTAGGCTAGCACGATGCTAGCACTGACTTTAAAGAAGTCATAGCATTCTGAAACAATAGAACCTAGAACTATTTCGTTTAACCCCACTTAACAACAACAAAAATCCACAAAACTGAAGTCCAAAAAGATTTGTTCAAAACATTGTAACTAATGGGGCAGCTGGGCTAAAATCCTACTACTAAGAAAAGCACAACTTTCTGTATTTGATCTGTGATCTTATCTTAGTCCAAAATATGTGTGTGTGTGTATGTGTGTGTGTGTGTGTGTGTGTGTAGTGTGCTGTGTGTGTGTGTAGTGTGCTGTGTGTGTGTGTAGTGTGCTCTGTGTGTGTGTAGTGTGTGTGTGTGTAGTGTGTGTGTGTGTGTAGTGTGTGTGTGTAGTGTGTGTGTGTGTAATGTGGTGTGTGTGTACTGGCACACATGTATATGTGGTTGTGGTGTGTGTAGCGGGGTAGAATGATATGTGTGTGTGTGTGTGTGTGTGTGTGTGTGTGTGTGTGTGTGTGTATGTGTGCGCGCGCGCGTGTGTGTGTGTGTGGTGTGGTGTGTATTAAAAGATAAGAACCATACCGATGTGCTTGCTGCAGCACCCTGGAATGTTGTAGGTAAATCGTCTTGTGAATCATTTAGTGAGAAAGACTGGTTTAAGTCTGATTCAGCGATAGTCTTTCCAGATGAATTGACTTCGGCCTATAAATAAGATATACCCAAGAGCAGTGTTATAAGAAGAAATGTGTTAACAATCAACTAACTCCCTCTCCTGAATTTATCTGCATTGCTCCTCTCGTATCTACCAGCAGTTAAGCTCCGAGCATGTCTGCATCGTTTCCACAGGGCAGCCTGCATTCTGAGGGAGCTGCTACCTACTGAGGAGCCACGCCTATGGTTGCTAACCTACAACTCTAAGACCCTCCATGAACTCAAGCTCTGAGTGATGTTTAGGAGGCTGGCTGGGGCTGTGACAACAGTCCCAGGTTGATCAGACTTTACTGTAACTAGTCAGCATAAGATGCACATATTCCTCAAATCTGAAAAATCATGACATTCAAAACACATCTGATCCTAAGATCTTCAGAGAAAAGATTCTAAGTACAATAGGAACCCTGGAAAGGAAAGAGTATCGTCAAGATTTATACTCTAGGAACTAAGATAAAACTGAAGGGAGAGCTCCCAAGAACTGGACCTAGAAGCAGACAAAGGGCAGAAAAGTAAGAGGAGACAGCAGCATACTGCTTCATACAGGTTAACTTATTCCAGAAATATGAGTGTGATTACTCAGAGTGTTAAAATATTATAAAAATTTTATATTTGGGGGATAAAGGGGAAATTGCCAAAATGTTAACAGCAGTAACACCTTGGAGGTGAGATTACCTACTTCGCTTAAAAAGAACTAGAATTGGGGTTGGGGATTTAGCTCAGTGGTAGAGCGCTTGCCTAGCAAGTGCAAGGCCCTGGGTTCAGTCCCCAGCTCCGAAAAAAAGAAAAGAAAAAAAAAAAAAAAAAAAGAAGAAGAACTAGAATTTAAAAAGCACCAGGGAGAGTTCTAAATGCAGCTATAATGCATGTAGTATAGGTATTAATTACACAGCCTGACAAAATCCCACAAGGAGGTTCAGGTTACTGTCAGCAGGTGTAGAGGGGGCAGGCACACGACAGTGAAGCCTGACACGTGAGCACACAGCCAATGACCTGCAAAGCTGAGATCTGAACGCAGTCTTGTACACTAGTCTAACTGCTATGCTCAAATGCCTTCTTCATGAGTGTAGCTTATGTTTTACAGTGAGGAATCATTACTCATAAATCTCATTTCAATAGAACCATATTACTTTCCTTTTCCTAGAATTCAGCAGTAAACAAAGACTCCCCAAGTGGATTGGTTTAGGAATTTACGGTACCTTAAAACTAATTTGTCTAGCCAGTTCTTTGGCTTCTTGGTCAGCCTGGCTTGAATCGATTCCAGATTTTAAAGGCAACAGGACATCCTTCATGGCAGAGCCACAGCCCTCACAACAGAAGTCTTGTGATCTGGAAGGATAGAATGTTGTTCAATGAGCATAAACCAAACAGTTGAGTACTAATTCCCTCTTTTAAGATACTCAGATAGGGACTGGAGAGATGGTGTTCAGTTCCCAGAACCCATGTGGTAGGAAACAACCATCTGTAATTTACATTTTAGGGGAGCTAATGTGCCCTCTGACCTTTACAGGCACTGCACACACATACATGCAGGCAAGACACACACACACAAATATAAGACAAAGATTAATAAATCTTGAAAAAATAAAGATACTCAAATACCAAATGTCTAAAAGAAAAGAACACTTAACAACGTTTTAGTATACTCATCTATTCACTGTGAGAGAGTATTAGTTCTGAGACAAATAAATGTGTTTATTAGAAAAATAGCTTAGACTTCATTTTTTACAAATACGTTATGTAAAGAAAGACAAACTTTGGCTGTACAGGGACAACATATGTATGTAAACTGTTTATATACTATATGATGTCCTTAAGAGCACACATCATGAGCCTATCAAAGTCTGTGAAAAGAGTAGATATGAAGGTTCAGTTATCTCTTAGCAGAAACATGTGAAATAGGAAAGAAGCCACTTACAAATAGAATGTATAGCCAGGTGTGTTGATACACACCTTTAATCTCAGAACTTGTAAGTCTGAGGCCAGCTAGCCCTAGACAGTGGACAGCCAGGGATACACAGTGAGACCCTGTCTCAAAAAGAAAACCAAAAAAAAAAAACCCAAAACAAAACAAGAAAACAAAAAAGCAAAACCAGATTACATTATCTCAGTACTACCAAAAGGGAATGGAACTTTGAATTTAATGAATTATGATCTATAGATAAAAATACACCAAAAAGAAAATAAAGAACCCTGTATCACTACCTAAGAAAACCTCCTTTACTCTATCCCAGGTCACTCACTAATATCTGCTGTGGGCCATACGAGTGGCTACAAAGATACAGAGGATTCACGACAGCCCCAGGGGACTGATCCTCCAGGCAGCTATACATACACAATGGCTCTGGCTGTGCCATCTGTGACAGCAGCTGAAGAGGGACAAAAGGCCAGGGGTGCTCTCCAGGAGACATGCCTCCCAGCTGGCGTCAAATCAATGAACAGCAACAACTTTTTACTATTTTTAATTATTATTATTCCTATGTGTATGGATGTTTTGCCTGCATGTACGTCTGTGCATCTCCTGTGTTCCTGTACCCACGGAGACCAGAAGGAGTTAGTTGGACCCTACAGGGCTGGACCATTGTAAGCCATAATGTGGGTGTTGGGAATCAAACTGGGTCCTGTGAAGAACAGCCAGTGTTCCTAACCACTGAGCCATCTCTCCAGCCCGTCAACTACTTTTAAAAGAATGAGATAGATGAGCTGGTGATACAGCTCAGTGGAAGAGTAGCTGCCTAACACAGGGTGAAACCCTGGGATTGAGCCTTAATACTACAAAAAAAAGTCACGAAGTCAATTTTTTATATTCTGGTCACTCTGAGGAAATCTGCAAAAATGGTTTCTACAATTAAGACTGGATCCATGGGGCAGGAGAGATGGCTCAGTGGTTAAGAGCACTGACTGCTCTTCCAGAGGTCCTGAGTTGAATTCCCAGCAACCACATGGTGGCTCACAGCCATCTGTAATGGGATCCGATGCCCTCTTCTGGTGTGTCTGAAGACAGCTACAGTGTACTCATATATAATAAATGAATCTTTAAAAAAGAGATTTCTTATTAAAAAAGAAAAGACTGGCTCCTTCGCCAAGGTGACGCAGAGAAAGAGACTTAACACTGCTGACCACTGATAGCGCTCAGCCTAACAAGGAACTTACTTCTTGGCAAGTGCTCTCCTCTCCTCGGGCGTGTAGTCTAGAGAACCTATGGCTCCCTCTCCTTTAGTTGGCATAAACCCAATGATGGCCAGCAGGGCTGTCCTTACTGAAACAGAAAGGGAACAGCATTTCAGTGACAGGAGCTGGGTTAGGACAGAAGCCAGATCAGCAGTGCAAGTGTGGGAACCCACGGGGTCTCAATGCTCTCATGCTTTCTGTGTGTGTTTTTTAAGAAAGGAAAAAGCAGGCAGACATAGCAGCCTACATGCTAACCCACGCTAGGCAAGCAGAGTCAGGAGGATCAGTAAGAGACTTTGCCTCAAAAAATAGGTAGAAGAGACACCCCACAACAACTGCTGGTCTCACACAAATGTGCACAAACGCACAGACAAAACCTTAAGAGAAATTAGGTTAGCTCTGGAAAAGAGAACTGCAGGGTTTTAGAAGAGATGCAAGTGAGAGGTATTTAAGTAATGTATAAACCTACACATGAAAAAGTATTGTTGTTAATTTTCAATGGTGGCACATATTAGCCAAAATATCTTCAATCCCAAAAATGTCTTACAATTCATTATTAGAAACGGAATAGTGATTGGAGCTTGTGTTCACTAGTACTCACTGCTCCATGAAGGCTGCCAGGTCTCAGGATGATGTCCTGAGATGCTTAAACAGATCTTCTTGCCCACTTCAAATCGTCCATTAGCCTTAGAAACAAAGAACACATTTTAAAAACTGCAAAAGTCCAGTTAATGCCTTATCCTTTTCATGAATACATGTATTTTATATTTATATATGTATAATAATTTTCAAGATATTTATTATCTTCTTAAATATTTAGACATAGATTTTGTCCTTTTATCGACACGCAAAAATATGTGTTGAATGCTGAATAAATAATGAAGGCTGTGTGTAGAAGGTGTACGAGCACCTTTCTGAGATGGGGCTAAATAGTTAGCATAGCTTCCTTACTGAGGTGTGCACCGTGCTGCCAAAGTCACATGACTAGTGGGTGAGGACGGGTGTGGAGAGGTGACTATGAGCAGCAGTGGCTTTACAGAAGGATGACGCCATTAAATTAGAACACAATCGAGGAAGAACACTGGTCATGATTTATGGTATCAGAAAAGACTCAAGAGACTCTTGGGCACCTTTCCTTTCAGAGGTGACCACTGAGCTAACTCTCACAAATGAAAAGCAGCTGCAACCCTGAAAAGCAGAGGTATCTACAACGTGAGGAAAGAAGGTGAGAGGGTCAGAACTCGCACTCCACTGGGAGGAGGCTGACAGGTCCTGCCTCATCCACATCACAGGCCACTTCCATAAACATTTGCTGAATCGAGGTTGGAAGTGACTTTAGGAAAGGAAGTGAGTGAGGAGGCAATACTGACCACTAAGGAGGGGTCCACCACTGCTCCAGTGGGGTACATCCACTTGATCCACTGGTTACTACTGGTAAGAAGCTGCTGCCTATGGCTTAGTACTATCACATACACACATACATACACATGTGTGCACACAGATGCATGCATGCATACACAGGTGAACACATACATACAGATACATACACATGCATACATGCACACACACAAATGCATGTAGGCACAGATACATGCATGCACACACAGATACATATATACACACAGGTGCAGACACACACACAGTCACACATGTATACACACAGACACACACACAGTCACACATGTATACACACAGGCCTCCCACATATACCAGCCCTTATTCAGACTGCTTGTTTCTCCCAGTTAATATATCAATGGGAGCCTAAAGGGAAACCCCAGCCTTATGCCAACATCAACAATTAACAGCAAGGCCCAGTGCTTATTAAACAGCTTCTAGATGCCAGGAACTTGAGAATGTGGCTGTATTTGCCACAACAACATTCCATTTGACCGAAACAAAAACTAAATTTCAAAGACGATACATAACCACGCACTATCAGAACAGAGCCCTGGCAAGCTGACTCTACACCAAAGGCCTTTGGCAGCCTCCTCCCAAGGACAGCCTAGCTGTGCTAGTGCGCTGCTGTGGACGAACATCTTTTCACAAAGTGCTACCCCTCAGGTCAGATAAAAGTTAGATGGGACAAGATGGAGACTGAGACGCCATGGCCGTTCTCAGATAAGTAGAGGAAGCATGTTTCAACAAAATTATCCCTGAAACCAGACTGCAATAGCCGAAACAAGATAAGGTTACCAAAAAGAAAAACAAGGCAATAAAAAGGTCAGTGTGTGTGTGTGTGTGTGTGTGTGTGTGTGTGTGTGTGTGGGTGTGTGTCTGTGTCTGTGTGTGTGTGTGTGTGTCTGTGTCTGTGTCTGTGTGTGTGTGTGTGTCTGTGTCTGTGTGTGTGTGTCTGTGTCTGTGTGTGTGTGTCTGTGTGTGTGTGTGTGTCTGTGGCTGTGTGTGTGTGTGTGTCTGTGTGTGTGTGTGTCTGTGTCTGTGTGTGTGTGTGTGTCTGTGGCTGTGTGTGTGTGTGTGTCTGTGTGTGTGTGTGTCTGTGTCTGTGTGTGTGTGTGT
Organism: Rattus norvegicus; assembly: GCF_021556685.1. Taxonomy (NCBI): domain Eukaryota; kingdom Metazoa; phylum Chordata; class Mammalia; order Rodentia; family Muridae; genus Rattus; species Rattus norvegicus. The sequence continues at coordinate 52,657,250 of NC_141538.1, read as the reverse complement.
GTCTGTGTCTGTGTGTGTGTGTGTGTGTCTGTGTCTGTGTGTGTGTGTGTGTCTGTGTCTGTGTGTGTGTGTCTGTGTCTGTGTGTGTGTGTCTGTGTCTGTGTGTGTGTCTGTGTGTGTGTGTGTGTGTGTCTGTGTCTGTGTGTGTGTGTCTGTGTCTGTGTGTGGTGTGGGTGTGTTACAATTTTCTTGGTTAGGAGAAAATTAAACATAAATAAGGGAAGAAAAGTTTAGCAATTAAAAGAGTTAGATATTAATAGTATTTCACATGAAAATAAAACAAACAAGAAATTCTGAGGGGTTGGGGATTTAGCTCAGTGGTAGAGCGCTTGCCTAGCAAGCACAGGGCCCTGGGTTCGGTCCCCAGCTCCGAAAAAAAAGAAAAAAAAAAAAGAAATTCTGAGATAGAAACAGAAATAACATTTATTAAGGTTTCTGTAGCAGGCCCTATCCTAAGAGCTATATACAGATACTGAATAATTTTACTGTCACCCAGTGAGACAGACATCACAGTTCATCATAAATTTGAGGGACTTAGGAAAAGAAAGTGAGGAGGATGGGAAAGAGGTGATGTGACTGAGCTGCTCCAACTGTCCCCCATGTGCCAGGCAGCACACCCAGCATCCTCACACAGGCACTCACTGAGTCCTCACACCGGTGCTACAAACATAAGCATTCGCTAGGATCACCAGTACCTCACAGACGAATCAGCTTCCTCAGAATTATTCTGAGGGAAAAATATTGTACTTCTATGGTCTAGGCTCTGAAGGAAAAAATAGAATAATGTTGTACTTCATTTTTTTTATGACTGGAAAAGTTAACCTGCAAGCATTGTAAAGCCGAGAGCTCTTACCGTCAGCAGAATAATGCTGGGTGGTTTCATGGGGTACTCTGGTGGCAGTACTATGCGTCCATGATAAACTCCTCCATCAAAATCGGAATCTGGGGGCCCTCTAACTGTGAAGTGCCATTCAAAAAGGTTATCCTAAACAAAATCAAGAATCCAGAGAATCAAGAACATTTAAAAATATTATCATTTTTATCAATAGTAACATTAAAAATGCCAGGTGAGGAAAATCAAAAGCTTTCTAATAGTGCTATAATAGTTTCTAGTGCTCAAAATGCCTCAAAAGTCACAAGTAAAATGTATTATTTATTTATTTGTTTACTTATTTACTTATTATCTGTAAGTACACTGAGACACCAGAAGAGGGCGTCAGATCTCATTACAGATGGTTATGAGCCACCATGTGGTTGCTGGGATTTGAACTCAGGACCTCTGGTAGGGCAGTCAGTGCTCCTAACCACTGAGCCATCTCTCCAGCCCCTAAAATGTATTATTTAATGTAAATTTTATGTCTTATAAAAGCTAAAAACTTTTTAAATAATTTAAAGTGTCTGAGTCCTATTATACACTCATAAATAAGATTAATTTAATTAACTATCAATTAGTGAAAATATGGTCAAATCATTAGTATAAATTTGAGTTATTTTAACAAACCTTTAAAAAGTATTCTCCAGTATGTATAACTGGTTAGTAATATTAACAGACTAGCTATATGTCCTTACAGGGCTAACAAGTTACCATTCTAAGTGCAAAGTTCTTATTCACTGTAACGTGTGTACTTCACGATCACTGTGGAAATCTGAGCATGCCCACTGGCATCCTCCTTTCACAGATGAAAACACAAGAGCCAGGACAGCTGCAGGGACCCCTGAAGGATCGGTCTTCTTACTATACAGTGTCTGCGATTCTGTCTGCTCCGCTTGCTCCCTCCCTCCCTCAGCACTGAACACCAGGTTAGCATCTGAAACCCTCTGACAGAGTCCCTGAGTCAGCACTGCCTAAGGAGTCTGATGAAAGGCTAATGAAACACTCAGGAAACAGAAAAGGTACATCAATAAACAAGCACACCATTAACTACGCAAGCAAAGGAAACGCAGCTCTAAGGCTATCCTGATACCGCAGGGCTGCCGTCCTGAGGAGGACGGAGACAAACTAACCTCCAGAGGCTGAGCGTGGTAATGATCTGTTGGATCTTTCAATTCTGCGGCTTCTTTCATCAATCGTTTAACAGCTAAAAGAAAACCCATGAAGTGGAGATCGTTAGAATATACTTTTTTAAGTGATCCGCAAAGACTAATAAAAAAAACTTCTAGCCAGGAATGATGGCACGCACCTTTAATCCCAGCTCTGAGGGGGCAGAGGCAGGTGATCTCTGAGTTCGAGGCCAGCCTGGAACACAGAGAGTAGGCAGAAAGAAGAAAACAAAGGGTCAGGTACCAGCTCTTGAAATCAAGTAGTTTAAAAATCAAGCAGACAAAAAGCAGGTAGCCTACAGACCTTAGCGAGGCATTTCTCAATTAAGGCTCCTTCCTCCCTGACGATTTCATGTCAGGTTGACATAAAATCAGCCAGTACAAAAAATTTTTTTAAAGGACTGAAATCTTCTTGCATTACTTTTCCTGTTGCTGTAATAAATACCCTGACTAAAGCATCTCAAAGATGGTCCATCCTCACCCACAATTCCTCATGGTGGGAAATCACGCAAAGCTAGCAGATTACACATATGCAGAGTTGGAAACACAGAGATGAGTGCAGTACTCAGTCCATGTTGCCCTTTTCTATCAGTCTACAACTTCAGGCCATGAATAATGCTTCCCACAGCTAAGATTACTTTAATCTCACACTGGAAATACTCAGAGGCTCATCTCCTGGGTGATTCCTAGTACTCACGTGGAGGATCACAATCTAGTTCCAGGGATCCAATGCCCTTTTCTGACATCAATGAACACCAAGTTCACATAGTACACACACATATTCAAACAAAACATTCCTACACATAAAAATAAAAACAAACAACTAAAGCAAAATGAACAAACAATACATATTTGAAGAATATCGGAGTGGAGACAGAAAAAGAATAACTTCCTGCCTTAACAAGCTTACAGCAATTAGAAGACTTGAAAAAACTTAAAGGCATTGTGACAGTATGGACCAGGTGTGAAGGACTACCTACAGGAGCTGAGAAGGCTGGACCGCATAGAAGCTAGAAGAGGGAACAGGGATTCCAGCCGGGCTCAGTGGAAAGCTCTCCAACAGAGGACCCAACAGAGATGGAGACATACCATTGCAGAGTGGCTCTGCTGGAAATGCTTAAGAGAGGCAGAAGGAGCTAGAAAGGAAAGCAAGGGTTAAGCCTTACCAACCTAACTCAGAGCTGCTAAGTGATTACTGCTCAAACACTGTCAGTTTGACAAGAGATCTAGTGAGTGTTTGTTTAGTGGATCTGATGACACAGTAACACCTTCACCACAGGGCAGAAGGTAAAGGAACTGACCAAGGCTGAAGAGGCCACCAGTGTGGAAGAGGTCTCAGTGGGAGACAAGTTTGCCCAGCATGCTCGAGGCTTTGGGGTTGGTGTGTGAAGGGCAGGCAGCAGCTCCCAGTGCTATGAATCCACGGGATATGGATTTTAGGGAAATACATGAGTTTGAAGGTGGTTAGGATATCAATGAATTTGGTTTTTACAATTCACAGAGACTTTTCAATCTGTGGGAAATCTGTAAAAATGTTCAATCACTATAATTCTATGCAGACCAGACGACATGGTGTGAGTTCACTGGAAAGTTTGATTAGTATGAAGTTCAGTTGATATCAACGGTATGAACAGGATAATTCCCAAGCTCCTGGTAATCAAAGTTACCGTATACACGACAGTTCACTTTAACCACGGTCTATATTGTGTTCTCTGATTTCCCTCACTCATCTCTGAGATAACCCAACACTAGCAGACAGGAAATGAGCGTTGAGATTACTTCCTCTCACCATCCTAATCTACAGATAACAAGGATGGGAGAATCAAACAAAGCAAACATTATCACCAGACTTCACAGCATTTTAGCAAATCCTATAGTTCATCTAAAACAGTCTCTATGGACTCAAAATCATCTACATCAACAGGGAAGATATTTTAAATCTCTTTATAAAGAGTATCACCTAGAGAGTAGAATTTTTAAACAGATACAAAAGTCAACCAAAGTTCGACATTCTTTGGAAATTTATTAACTCATTAGGTAGATCCGCTGGATCTCACAGAGACCTGCCTACCTTTCCATCCCAAATGCTGGAAATAAAGGCACAAATCACCATACCCATCTAGGAATGTATTAAATTTCTAAAGTTGCTTAAATTTTACCATAATCTCAGGTACGATAACCTATCAAGAAGGAGCAATTTGGGGCTGAAGTGATGGCTCAGAGGTTAAGAGCACTGCCTGCTCTTCCAGGGGACCCTGTAAACTGACCCAGATGGCAGCTCACAGCTCTCTGTAATCCCAGTCCAGGGGATCTGTCATCCTCACACAGACATACATGCAAGCAAAAGTCCAATGCACATAAATAAAAAGATAGAAAGATAAAAGGGAGTAATTTAAAAAAAGAATGAAGGCTGGAGAGATGGCTCAGAGGTTAAGAGCCCTGACTGCTCTTCCAGAGGTCCTGAGTTCAAATGCCAGCAACCACATGGTGGCTCACAACCATCTGTAATGAGATCTGATGCCCTCTTTTGATGTGTCTAAAGACAACTATAGTGTACTTATATATAATAAATAAATATTTTAAAAAAGAGTGAGCAACTCCCTGACAACATTTCACACTGCATTATTCTCTGGACATTTGCCTAAGTACCTCTGCAGATCTGGAGCAACCCTGTGACTAAGGAAGTACTGTACAATTTAAAGTCCAACTAATTAAGCCAGGTGGCAAACACCTTTAACGCCAGTTCTTGGAAGGCAGTGGCAGGAGTATCTTGGAATTTGAGGCCAGCCTGGTCTGCAGAGTAAATTCCAGGACAGCCAGAGCTACATAGAGAAACCATCTCAAAAAATAAAACAACAACAAAAGTCCAACTAATTTAATCATTCTGGCCTCAAAATAGTAAAATTTAGGCATTTCTACTTTTTCTAACCTTTTTTAATTCTTCAGGTTTTAAGTGATGGGCTGAAGACAAAGAATATGGCCCATTAAAATTCAGCCATGTAACTCTTGCACAGGCTTGGCCAAACGTTAAACAAAATCGCTAAAAACGACTAATTCTACATCTAGTCACCTATGGACTAAATGAGAGAGATTCACAATACCAACTCTTTCCCATAAGGATATTAGACTTAAAGTCCAAACGAAGAAGCAGTGTGGGAAAGAAAATCAGTGGCGAGAGTTCTAGTTCAAGGATCATCAATACCCTGAGGCTTGTTATTCAGAGTTAACAGGGAGGTTTTACTTTTCCCTGACAAATTATCAAAGGACATTTACAGGCTCCAGTAATCTGTGTTACGCCTGCCTTAATAGATTAGACAACTGATAATAATTTTTGCATTGTTCTTAATGCATCAGAAAATAACTGGAGGCCAGGATTGTATGGGGGCATTAACTGAAGAAATTCACATTAGCAATCCACCCCCAAATCGTGGTTAATTCTCAAGTACACAGCTCAACTAGTTTAGCTACAGGACATTTATGTCTATAAATCCTCCCCCAAATACTGAAATGGGCTATTTCAACCACAGATTTCCTCAAATTTGAGTCAAACACCTAACAAAAGTTCGTCAGCACAGGCGGAAGGGATATGAGGGACGCGGTCCGGCAAGGGATGTTTAGTAGTACCGGCCGACATCGCCTTTACACCTGCCCTTGGCTTGGCTGTCTCCAGCTTCACTCCGCAGAGACTGGGAAGAAGAGGCCAGGAGCCAAGGGGCGTCAGCAGATCTGAGGATCCGTAGCGGCCACCCGCCCTGCGGCCTGCACCCCCAGACCGGCCGCGGCCTCGCGTAAAGCGCGAGCCCGGAGCAGCGCGAGGACCGGCGGACACGAGCCGGCCGAGGCGCGGCGCCCTGAGTCCCGGGTCCCCTCCCGCCGCCCCAACCCGGCTCACCCGGGCTCTTCAGGTTATAGCGGGTCTCCATGGCGGACCTCCCCGCTGCCGCTCTCGTCGGCGCCGCAGCTGCCCGGGTGTCGCGCGGCGGACGCGCCTGACGAGGGCCTCCGCTGACACCGCCCAGTCCAGCCCGACCGCGGGCGAGGTGCGGGCCGCGGGGTCCGCCTCCCTGAGGGCCGGCCGGGCGCCGGGGCGTCGCCGAACGGGGCGCCGGGCTGCGGACGGCCTGCGGGGCTGACGTCCGGGCCGACGCGCCGCTGCGTCACCGCCGGCGCCGGGTCTGTGAAGTCGGCCTGACGTGGCAGTCACTTCGTGGCGGTTGTTCACTCGGCGACAGCGGCAGCGGCGGCCCCGCGAAGCCCGCTCGGGGACCCGAGGACACGGGCGGCACCCTCGTCTTCCCTTCGGCCCAGCCCGGGAGACCGACTAGCCGCGGGTCCTGCAGGGTTCCCCAGGAGCTCGCGGAAAGCTCGGAGGAACGGCGCAGCCCGTAGCGGTCGGCAGGCGGGCGAGCACGGCCTAGGGCTCCGCCACCGTGACGGCGCTTCTCCGAGCCCGCAATGGTCTCGGTGCGATGGACCCGAGTGGTCTTGTGTACCCGAGGCCCCTAGCTGCGCGGTGTGATTAACTAAGACACCGCTTCCGGGGTGCATCAGAACCTTCCAGAAATAAAAGCAAGGCGGTCACCTGGAATTTTAGTAAAAGCACATACATAAATGGGACCGGTCATGGATTGTGGAGGACAGAGAAAGGATGGTTCAGAAGGCTTCACGAAGGAAGTGGGTCTCAAGAAAGGAGGGACCCATAGAGATTACAGAAGGTAATATAGGTGGGATGAAGATTAATTAGACAAATTAGTGTTATATAAAAATCTTGTTTGATCTTATATTGTCAAGTTTGTAAGTGAATTATCTGTAAGTGAATGCCATAGTGATTTGTCCCAGCCTACTGAAGTGGGAGGGTAAAAAAAGATTTAAATGGCATCTTTTAAGCCATTAAAGGTGATGTTTTCTGAATATCAGTAAGCTGATAATCTGATGAATAGAGAAGCAAGCAAAACCAAACTTCAATACGTTTCATTCAGCTTTCATTCTTTGTGTTCAGTCCTCAAATTCAACATCCAACAACCTGCCCAGCTCAGCAACTGACCTCATAACCAGGCCTGCCAAAGGGATGTAGTCATTCTCATTCACCAACCAGCTTCTGAGGGCCCTTTCCCATGAGGCTCTTCTCTTCCTCCAAACAGTGGAGGTAGAATGTTTCTCTTTTATTCTCGAAGCCACCATCACGTTGTCCTTGGGGACTCTTCCTTAGGTAAAAACAGCATCAAATCTGGCATTGAGTTACAGGCTGTGGCAAAGCTTAATTATAATCGCTGCAAGAGAAAAGCCAACTCTTGAGTTTTCTCTAAATAGAAACGTGTGCAGATAGGGTAAAATGTGGATAAAAAGGAAGTAAATGCCATTTAAAGGTTGCTACTTTCTTGACTGTTAACTGGGTGGGAAGGAAATTAATTTTCCCAGAAATGTAGGTTTGTCAAAAGAACAAATTCCTTCCAAGAAGAAAGTAACAATTTATAGCAGACAAAAAGATTCTATCCCAAATTAAATTTGGAAGAATTTTCACCTTGTTCCTGATAATAATCCTAAAGATAACTTTAAAAAAATTTAAACCAGTCTCAAGAGATACCACAAATGACAAAAAGAAGTTCAAACACTTCAGAGACTTGACAGCCTTGAGCTTCAATCCCCGTGTGTTCCCCTTTCCCTAGAGAGCGAACAAGGCCCTGTGAGTGTGGGTCCCTCTCCCTTAGCACTGACGCCCTAATACAAACTCTACTGGATATCGAATGCTTGATCAATTCCTTTATTCTTCATGAGTGTTTGCAGTGACACCGATTATCTTTATGGTTGAAGAAAATTGAAGTCTTGAAGAAAGTAAGTGGTTCATTTAACTTCTCGAGTACAGTACAGGTTCTTAGCCTCCTGGTATATTATTACTGGTGTAGCCCAGGTCAGAAGTTACAGACCACCACACATGTAAGGCCAAATTATAGCCCTTTACTAAGCCAGCAACCAAGAACAGGCTCTTGCCCCTAAAGAATCTCTCGGCACCAAAGCTCAGGGTATATAAAGAGAAACCACGATGGCATTCGCAGGGTCAGGGGAACGTGTTTGCATTTGAGTTGACTATGAGTTGGTTATGCATCTGAGTAATGGAAAGTCCAGAATGTGCTGCCAAGGTGGATGTGACTGTTGGAGCATTGTGGAGAGGGCGTAGGAGCTGAAAAAGTGCCCAAGCCAACACAAAATGGAGCTACAGTAAGATCAGGACAAAACAGCATTACCGTAGTCATTTCACTCCTCATTTCTTTTAGCTACTTTTCGAATACTTGAACAAGGAAGGAAGGGACATCATGATCCCCATCTCCGTGTCTCTTTTGGGATTCCTTAGTTTCCAATGTGTGCCCACTGGCTTCTGGCTTGGTAGCCAGAGCAGAGCTGGAGAGCCGGACCCTGTAGTCTCTGGAAGGTGAGGCCGGTCCAGGTAGACCTTCACAGTCTGGGCTGCTTCCTTCTCAGGCAGTGTTGTTTTCCTTACCTGGACTTGGATCCATGGGGTGACACATCTCACCTAGTATTTAGATGTTGTCCATATTTAGCCACAGCTGTCTAGCCCTGTGTCAGAGTCCCTGTCTTACGTCATCTGATGTGTGATGGCTCATACCTTTAATCCCAGTATAGGGAAGTTGGAGTCAACCTGGTCTACAAGGTCTACAGATCAAGTTTCAGGACTGCCAGGGCTACACAGAGAAACCCTGTCTCAGAATAAAAACGGGGGAAGGGGGTGCACTTTTTACAGCATTAGCTAATTACCTCTCAGCCATGGGATTAGCTTCTCCTCCCAAGATGAGGAGAATTGGTAGCCAGGGTAAAGGGCCAACTGAACTAGTATGCAGTTCCCATACCAGTGGGGATGGCAGGCTTAAGTACAAGAGTTACCCTGTTCTCACAACTCATATGTCTGGCAAACTCTCGTTTGTTTGAGTAGCTGTATTTGTCTCTCTGTTTGGGACATTGAGGATGTGGGCACAGACTCTAAGAGAACCTATTCCTCTACATGTGAGACATGAGGAGTAATTCATATTTTTAAACAAATCTTTTTAAATAAGTTTTATGTGCATCTGTGTTTCCCCTGCTTGTATGTCTGTGTGAGGATGTCAGATGCCCTGGAACTGGAGTCAAAGACAGTTGTGAGTCACCGTGTTGGTACTAGGAATTAAACCCAGGTCCTTCGGAAGAGCAGCCGGTGCTCTCGACTCCTGAGCCATCTTTCCAGACTGATCATCTTTTATAGGGAAGGAGGAGGTTTTCCTGGTCTGACCCACATAGCCAGAGACACGAGCAGCAGACTCCCGTCATATCTGACTGCCCTTGCATCTTTAGTTATTAAATGAGACACGTAATTTACTCTGATGGGGTTTGTGTTCTGATAGGGCATTCCTTGAGCCTGCAGATGTCCTGACATGCAAGTGTGTTGTAAATCTAACCCGTTTTATGAAATCATTTCATTTTCAAAAACCAGTTTCTTAAATACACCTTAATTTGAATATTACTCCACATTAAACAAAGTTTAAACTTGTTTTGAGTTTCTTCAGGCTTAACTGTGATGACATACACAGAAGACTATGAAGACTTTATAAAGGCAGGTTATAAATTGGTCTCTCCCTCCAAGCTTGTCTCTGTAAATTAATTTCATTTGTGCTTAGGATGACTATAACAGAATTCATGCTTAGGGCTAAAGTGGGCAGGTAAGATTCCGTCTCCTGACCCAGGTTTCCGTGAGCTAAAACAGCAGATGACAATTTAGAAACAAAACCAAGAGTCTCTGGGTTTGGTGATACAGAAACAAAGGCAGACCACTGGCAGAGAGTAAGGGAATCCCAAGAATTAAGACTATTTTACATCAGAGGAAGTAGTCTTGGAGACCCAACAGTTAGCATAGCTTTCTCTGCAGTCTCCTGCCCAAGCAGGGCAGCTACAGGGACTCCCCCATAGAACAACTGGCACCCTTAGCCACTCTGAGGTGAAGTCCTGGATTCCCCGGCTGCCCTGCCGGGATGCCTCAGTCTTAGTGGAGATAAAGTAGGGGAGGGGTTGCTGTGCCCCTGCCCACACTGCACTTCCTGCTCTGGTGACTCCAACCGCTGGCACACACCCTGTGCCACAAGCTAGCCTGCAGCCGCTGACCCTACCACACAGGGGCTGCCCTAGGGGCTCAGGGAGCACTTTAGGAGGACTGTTAACTAGGTTCTGGCTCTTTGGGAGGCCATAAATGGGAGCTGAGCAGTAGGATAAGAAGAGTTGAGATCAGACCCTGAGGGTCAGAGAGTCTGGGAGAAGTAGAGGAGGGAGGAGAAAGCTGGGAAAGAGGGGCCGAGAGAGGAGAAAGAGAGGCATAGAGCTTGGGGTGAAAGGAGAGAAGCAGATGGGGAGTCTCCAGACAAAATGAAACACAGATGGAATCAGAGGGCGGAGGACACCACAAGTATAATCCCAGAAAGGAATTGTAAGGTGACAAGGGCAGCAGATTTCTCTCTTAAAGGTGAGGTGCACACACCAAGTTGGTCATTAAGTCAAAGAGCTTGGAGAGCAGACCAGCTCTCTTGTTCCTGAGACAGAACCAAAGGAGACAGGGCAAAGACATTAATAGCAAAAATGCTACTCTCTGGGCAGAATCTGTCCAGTCACTCACACAACAATTCGGCCAGCCAACCATTAGAAACCCAGGTCTCCCAAACCCTCAGCGGAGTCAGAATCGGAATCCCAGGTCCTCTATTGGTGTCCCAATATAGCATGAGAGGACAAAAGAATGCCCAAACCCAAGGCTCCCCAGGAGGCCTGGCCCTCATAGACCTTAGGGCTTCCCAGGAGCCCTGACCTTCTCAACCAGAACTGCATTCCTGGAAGAACCAGATGGACTCCATCTGTCTTGGTGTCTGGAAACACAGCAGCTATTCCAGACCTTTCTGGGCTCAGCAGGAGGCATAAGTCTCTAGAATGACTTCAAGGGGTACAGGTATGGACTAGGCTGAGTCCCATGTGCAGAGGGTAATATCACTGTGGCTCCTATGTCACAGTCCAGGTGAGAACGTTGCTGACCACCTTATATAGGCCAAATTATGGTCCTCTGTTAACCAGTGACCCAGAATAGGCTCTTGCCCCAAAGCAACTCTTGGCACCAAAGCTTGAGACTCAGGCTACAACATTTCTAAGGATAAAAGCACAATGACATCACTGTTGGGTATAGGTCAGGGGAGCCTAGCCACATTTGTTTTGACTATACAACCAACAGATATTTTGAATATCTGGGCCAATCAGGGTCATGGAAAGTTCTGGGCAGACACAAAGTGGAGTCAGGGTAAGATCTGGACAGGATGGTGTAACCTCTGTGGCCGCCACCATATTGACGAAATTTTAACATTTTCATTTATTTTTTATTATGCTTAAATACTCTGAAATCTTTATCAGAGGTCCTTAAAGTTTCAGTGGCCTACATAAGAATGAGAACCCCAGGTGCGCCCAGGCATTCTGATTGAAACCCTGTTTGTTAATGCTCTAACAGCTTGAAATGACGTATGTGTTTCTTACACTTCAATGCTAGTTTCATTCTAGTCTTCATCACTTAAAACTATCCTTTTTCTTTGAAATGGTGGGCATGATGGTGCATGCCTCTATCCCAGCATTTGAGAAGCAGGCAGATCTGAGTTCAAGGCCAGCCTGACCTACAGAGCACGTTTCAGGATAGCCAGGTCTACTCAGAGAAACCCTGTCTCAAAAAACAAAGAGAAAACAAACAGAAAAACAACAAGGCCTGCGTTTTGTTCTTTACCTTAACAGTCATATATGATTACCTTTCCATAGTTGGGATACAAATACAATATAAATTATCCACAACCCTTCTCTTCAGAAATGGTCATGATTAATAGTTTGGTGTTTTCCGTGAGCATTATTGTAAAGCACATTTTAACAGTTCAAATCCTGTCGCATCTAGTTTTCTGTAGCACAGCTGCTGTCAGCTAATGGATTACACGGTTTGCAAACCGCAGTGCTGTGATCATTTGCCTGGATGGTATGAACTGGCTTATATCAGTATTTTCCTAGAGTAATATTTAGAAAGAAAAACATCCTAAACATTGTATTAGTGATTTTGAATATTTTGTAATAGGTCTTGCTCTTTTTCAGGGGAAAAATCCATCTGCCATAGTTTTTCCTATTTTTCCATCCCCCCAGAATTGAGGGTTTTTTAAACGGTCACATGTCTGATATTAATGTGACAGAAATGTTGTTTGGGTTATTATTAGGCTCCCAGGTTTAAACTCTTAAGGACAGGATGCTTTTGCCTGCCATCTGGTGGCCAGCAGAGAAATCGGGAAGAGACAAGAGCCTTGTTTTCTGTTCCTTCGCTGCTCACAATGCTGGACCTGATATATTTTTAGCACTCTAGTGGTACTAGGTGTTAGGCTGAGATGCCAGGTGAATGTACTGAAACCAACAGAGCACCCAGAATAGGACCTCCTGGCACCATGTGTTTGACAGAAACTATTCTTTCTCTTCCCTCCATGAATAAGCAAAAATAAAACCTCCAAATGACAGCGAACCACCATTTACATCATCACTTCTTCCTGTGGCTTTTTCCCCCCAGTCTTATGCATTGGTGTTTGGCCATCACATCTGTGAGAGGGTGTCAAATCTCAGAGTTACAGACAGCTGTGAGCTGCCATGTGGGTAGGATTTGAACCCTGGTCCTCCAGAAGAGCAGTCAGTGCTCCTAACCACTTGAGCCATCTCTCCAGCTCCTTCTATGGCCCTTTAAATCTATCTGTTTTCACAGAGACTCAGTTTACTAATACAGTCGTGAGCTCTGTGGCGCTCCCTCCAACCCCCCAGGACTCAGTAGTGGGAATGAGGGAGGGGTCCTGCTCAGAATCATGCTTTTGTCTGTCTGTCTGTACATGGACCGCATGCGTGTCACTTCTTTTATGAAGTTTTGTTCTTTGTTTTATTAGCAATGGGCTAGAGAGATGGCTCAACAGTTAAAAGCACTTATGGCCATGGCAGAAGACATTGATTCAGTTCCCAGTACCCGTATAGCACAACCACTAGCAACTCCAGTTGAAGGAATCCCACAGCCTCTTCTGATGTTGGCAAGCACCAGAGATGCATGTGGTACACGTACAGACAGACAAAATACCCAAACACATGAGTAAAACTAAAAAGAATTTTTGTTTTAAATTAAGTGCAGTGTTTGGCTTTCTTTTTAAATAAAAATTTTAAAAAATGACTTTGTCTTAAAAAAAAAAAAAAAAAGAGCTTACAATCTGCCCCCTCCTCTCTCTCAGTTCGGATGGACCACAGGCTGGGTTTGGCAAGCATGCTCTCATCTGCTAAGTTTGGCTCTAAAGGAAACACCTGCAGCTGAGATAAAACCGTCCTTCATGACCAGAAGAGGCGTCCAGATGTGCTTGCAGACAGCTGGGGTGTTTCTGTGTCTTCTGCCTTCTGAGGCCTCTCTTAAGAGCTCCCCATACCAGGCCCCTCTGCCACTCTGCATGTGCCCTTTTTCTTCTGTCCTCACGGTCCCTCCAATCTATTACTCCCTCGGTCCCAGCCAGGCAGCCGCCGACTGACGAGGCTCGGCGGTCTTCACACTAACGTGATTGCTCAAAACACTGCTGCCCCTTCCTCACGGCTGTGTTGGTTCCTACTCACTAGGAACTGAGTTCAATACTTTTAAGCCAATTTTTTTTATTTTATTCTCTGCTGTAATAGCCACAAACTTTAAAAAAAAAAAAAGTTCATAAGTACACATCACATTCTTCACTCTGCAAAGGTCAGAGACCTTACAGGAATTATGGAACTTCCGGGCGTAATTCTGTGCCCCAGCATTCCACGCTATAATTACCAGTTTCTTTAGCACACTTGGATAACGCTGTGGCTTTCTCTCACGAAAGCTTTACAATATTGGCAAAGCTAATCCTGGGCTTCCCCACAGCTCACTTAGCACTCAGCGCCCCAGAAGTGTCACAATCCATCTATCTGCCTTCTGGTGCCCTGTGAAGAAATACTGGCACCAATTTTACTTCCCCAGAGGCTTGAAGGGGAGCTGAAGTATAGATGGTTGTAAACAGTCTATGCCATATGTGAAGGAGTAGGAAGTAGACGGTTTGGTCTTCCAATCTGTTGGTTTTGAATAAATTACTGTTCAGGGAAACAAGGTCTTTCAAAATCCTGAGTTGGTAGGAATTTTCTGTTATAAAAGTCACACGCCTCAGCCAATGGGTGCAGAGAGACAAACACCGGATGACTCATCGTTGCTGGGGGCGTGGCCTTGGGAAACACACAATGGTGGTCACCAGCAGAAAGCTCTTGAGTAATAGTTGAATAAAAAAGTAGAACTTATTTGTGGAGATCACTAGGATGTTGGGTAAAATAGAAAATAGTCTCCTGGGTTGAGGGTCACTTAACAACGATACACTTGCCTAGTCAGTGTAACAGTGCCCTGGGGTAGATCCTGACACTGGGAAAAAATAAGAGAACCCATCCCAAGTCAAGCATGGTGGCACACCCCTCATTCCAGCACTCTGGCTGAGGGGAGAACACAAGCTCCAGACTGCCCGTCTCAAACAAGCAAGTTGGTCTTCCAACTCAGTTAAATGTCCTCTGACACTAACCTACTCAATTTAGAGTGTGTAAGATCTTACCCACCCAGAGAACTGTTAGGTCATTGAAAATGTTCTGACGATGAAGGCACTAGGTACATTGAAGGATTTAATGGAGTGAAGGAAAGGAAGAGGAAATTTAAACATTTATGTAATTTGTTATATAAATGCAAAGATCTAAATATCTAAGTTGATCATTCAAATGGACTTTATAGCATTTACATGTGTTGCAGTATACATTAAGTGGTACTTTAAATAATAGTTTTTTGGTTTTGAGATTTCATGCATGCAGTGGAGGCCAAGAAAGAGCATCAGATTCCTTAGAATTTGAGTTAAATAACTTTTCAAATCTCATAATCAAGTTGGAAGACACACATATATATGTATGTATGTATGTATATATACATATATATATTTATACACACACACCTATACATATATGTCTGTGTGTGTGCATGTGCATTTATTATATAGAGGACTTCCCTTGGTGATTATAATCCTCACGCAAAACAATCTCCCCTCTCTAGCTCTTTAACAGCTACAGGGGAACAAAGTCTCCCAAGAATATTTAAAACGAAGATCCCTAGATGACTTCCCGGATTTTGATTCAGGAAGCATGAGTTAGGGATGGGAATCTGCAGAATTAAACATCCTAGATGATGCTTAGAGCCTAGGCAATGAAATCAGGCAGTACTTTCTGGGTTGTCTGAGCCTCAGGAAAGTCCCTTTCTCACTAGGTGGACAGGCATACAGGTGTTATCTCTCCAGGAGAGCCACTTCACTGCACTGCTTTAGGGGGAAGTTATAGGGGGAGCCTAATAACTCCCTTACTAAAGGGCAGGGCCAGAATCACCACCTGCTTTGTGTACTAAGGGTTCAAAAGGGCTGGGGCACTTGTCCAATATGTGGAAGGTCCTACACTTGGCTGATGCCAAAGGAAAACGGGATTTAAAG
Organism: Rattus norvegicus; assembly: GCF_021556685.1. Lineage (NCBI taxonomy): Eukaryota > Metazoa > Chordata > Mammalia > Rodentia > Muridae > Rattus > Rattus norvegicus. The sequence goes on along the minus strand of NC_141538.1, from coordinate 52,641,639 downwards.
AAGAGAACAACAAAAGCCAGGCATGGTAGCACACACATTTAGTTCTACAACCCAGAAGGAGAGGCAAGCAGGCCTCTGAGTTTGAGGACATCCTAGTCTATATAGTTCCAAGGCCAGGCAGGGCTATATACTTAGACCATGTCTCAAAAAGGTGTAAGCTCAGTTTACATAATGATTTCTCTTCATTTGCATAAAATTAGAACTGAGTTATGAGATCTGGCTGAAAGCAGTCAAGGGTGGTGGCTGTCCCAACTTGTGGCCCAGCTGCAGAGAAGCTGAGGCAGGAAGATCTGTTGAGCCCGGAAATCCAAGATCAGCTGAGTGACATTAAGAGACGCCCCCAGGGGTTGGGGATTTAGCTCAGTGGTAGAGCGCTTGCCTAGGAAGCGCAAGGCCCTGGGTTCGGTCCCCAGCTCCGAAAAAAAAGAACCAAAAAAAAAAAAAAAAAAAAAAAAGACACCCCCAACTCAAAAGGTTTTTTTTTTTAAACTTTTTATTAAATGGACCTAACATAACCAATGAAACAGTAGTGTGTGTGTGTGTGTGTGTGTGTGTGTAGTAAACATCATCTTAAATTTCAACAAAAGAGACCATTCTGCTCCCAGAAAACTAAGCTCTGGGTACGTCAAGCCATCAACACACAAGCATGCTTTTCAAGTTGGCAGTTTACATCCCTGAAGGCTGTTACAAATGTCCTATCAACAGTAAAACAGTGTGCTTGGTTACGAACTACACCCAGCCTGTGTTTGTTGGGTGCATAGCGTACTTTCATCGTGACAGTCCCGTTGATTTTATGAATTCTGGTTCAGACACAGTTGGCATAACCCATGCATAAGTACTGCTATGGTTTTTAGTCATTTTCTATTTAAGGACCCAACATTTATTATGTTCACCAAATAGCACTTGGTGTCTATTCATCAGTTTCTATCTATACTCCTCCAAAAGCACTCCGCACAGGTCACTCACACTAACCTCCACCATTACAGTCAACCAAAGACGGTAATTCAGTACAACTCTTACACGGAAGTTGTACTTGACTCAGAGAGCAAAAGCCTGACTCCTGGTCTACACATCTTCCAAGTTCTCAACTCCTAAAACCAAACGAACAATGTTCCATTGAAGCCACCGTAGCCAGGAGACTGGCCTTTCTGTTCACAGTCACATTTGAGCGTAAGCAGTCTGCGGTGCATTAAGCTAATTCCCGAATCTAAGGTAAAATTCAAAACAAATGTGAGGACATGATCAATTCTAGTCACAGACAGAAACGTCGCCATTCAGACATCTTCAAGAGGTCACTGTCACAGCAGGCTTGAGGCAGCCGTCAATGTTGTGAGTAACTGAAGAGTGCATTTATGATCAGGAACGTGGGCCCTATGTCACAGGATTGTTCCTGCCTATCCTTCAAAGAAATCACATGCTCTTGAAGTGATAGGCTTTTAAGGCACATTTCAACAAAAAACCATTATATAACCAGCTTTAAAAATGGAAGCGCCACTTAGACATGCTAATTTTATGTGGTTTTACCAGACAGGCTAGTGCCTTATCTCGAAACTAAAGTCTTATTAAATACTCAAGTCTTTATCTATTCAAAGAGAAAGTCTTTGTAAAAAAAACTATTACGAAAGGGAGCTGGGGAATACTAGCTTGGTAGAGTGCTTGCCCTCCCATGCACAAAGCTCTGGGCTCGATTCTCAGCACTGTTCAAGCCAAGCATGGTGGTGCATTCCTATAATCCTAGCGCTTAGGGGAAGTGGAGGCTGAAGCATCAGAAACTGGAGAGCATCCTTGGCTACTTGGCAAGTTCGAGGCCAGCCTGAGCTACCTCAGACCCCACCCCCTCTCAAAAAGAGCAAACTGTGCCCCTTACTCCCTGGTGCCTTTGTGTGTGGGGGGCACACAGGGCCAACCTCCACCCAGCCTTTTGGCAAAGGCCAATCAGGGAATAGTTCTTGAAAATTAAGGAAAACTCCAGGCTCCTACCATCTCATTCAAGTCTCTTCACAGAAATCATAAGGAAGGAGCCATAGTACGACTACTAGAAATCTCCTGAATGTGTGGACTACTGGGAGGCTCAAATCTTACATTTCAACCATCCATCTCCAGGTTCAGTTACCAACTTCAAAAGTGTTAAGACCTGGCCAGTGGTGGTGTTCACCTCTAATCACTCGGGGAAGCAGAGGCAGGTGAGTCTCTGAGTTCAAGGACAGTCTGGTCTACAGAGCGAGTTCCAGGACAGCCAGGGCTACGTAGAGATGTGCTGTCTCGAACAATATAGAATTTGGGGAAAGGGAAGCAAGAAGATGGGAAGAAGACGCTTAGAAGAAGTGAGCTTCAGAGATAAGCTGCTTTGACATCCCTAGTGGACCCTGCTTTAATAACCTCTGCTAATGCCACACATAGCTGATAGTGCTAACCCTCGGAATGGTTTGAAATGGGGCTAGATTTAGGACTCTCGGTTCCCTACCGATCTAAAGAAGCACACACATAACTGTGTTGTCACAGATGAAAAGAATGAGTCAGAGATATCAACTGTCAGTAGTTCCTCAGCTAAGGTTGGGATCTTGTGAGCTCATTGCCTCTTCATGCAGATATTGACTGACTTGATAATGTATATCTTATGACAACAACCATACCCTCTGTCATAGCCCCTTCATATCCAGAAGATATTATTTTAGAACAATATGATGATTTTTAAAATTACTGTTGTTATTTCAAAATTAAAGTGCAGACATACCTATGAAAAAAAAAAAAAAAGAATGAGTCAGGTAGCAAACTGAGCCACCAAGGACTAAACTCAATCAAGACCAAAGTTCCGCTCCACTCCTGTGGTCATGGAGCATTAAAAACTGGTCTTGAACAAGGACTTTAAACACAGTGCATCAATACACCATTCGCAGGAGCTTTACATATGCGATGTACGGATGCATCTTTAGTCTGAGCACCCTCCTTGGCAGGCGCAGAAGTGCCTCTACGGTTTTCCCCCAACAAATCAATGCTATCTGTCCCGGTCTCCTCAAACTCAGATTCTCTACACTGATTGGCATCCTTTTAGAAATCTGGTCCCCCAAAGGTTCATCCGAATAATGTAGCAGGAAGAAATCACCTATCTGCATAAAGTGACTACAATGGTGTGTGCTGAGGTAAAAAGTCCCATAAAGTCTGGGCGAGTCGGAAGGCATGGCCATAGGGACATGCAAACGTAGAGGGGTAAGCTTGGCACTAACATTTTTCTACAAAATTCCCGTTTTGTTTTGGGTTTTTTGGTTGATTGGTTTTGAGACAGGGTTTCTCTGTGTGGCCCTGTCTGTTCTGGAACTCAGTATGATGACCAGGCTGGCCCTGAACTCACAGAGATCCGTCTGCTGGGATTGAAGGCATGCACCACCACTGTCCGGCTAGAGAAGTTCTTATTGCTCTGGTCTGGACCCTTCCAGCCCTGACCTGTTCCTGCTCCACTGAAAAATTATTTCCCCTTCCACAACTGGCAGCAAAAGAGTCCCAAGTTTACAAAAAGTCTTTAGCAATATATTGGATTAATTTCTGATTGCCATATGGACTACAGTATGTCCTTGTCACCAAGTACAGAAAAGAGTTTTAGAAAAGTCATCTTATCAAAGTTCACCTCAATGAGAGAAAAAAAAAAAAAAAAACATGAAAAAGGTGCAAAATATGTACATTTCCTGGCAGGTCTCACAAGGGTTTTTCTATCAACATAAAAGTTTACACATATGTAGTTAAAGTACATACAGTGGGTCTCACTGTCACTGTACAGGTTTTTTGCTTCAAAGTGCTTATTTTATTTTAAAAAGGGTAAGTTTTCTTTTTCCTTAATATGTCTGAGTCAGGGCTCAGCCTTCCTGCAGTCCAGTTTAGTTTAACAGCCTCCTCACTGAGGTCTGGGCTCTGGCTCCTGACGGCTCCCCTTACAGCAGCACCCGAGGAGTCCCATTGGGAGTAGCTCCAGTCTTCTTGGGTAACCGACTCTGGGCCTTCCGAGATTTCACCATCTTCATCCTCACCTCGAAGACTTCATGGATGGCCTTCCGGAAGCAGTGGAAATTATAATCAATAAGGCCTGCACAAGGGAAGACAAAGTCTCTAAATAACACCAAAACCAACCTCTGTTCCCGGCATGCATCTCCAGTAGGGGGCAGCAGGGGACCAACCAGCGCTTCACAGGCCCAGGCTGCAGAAATAGCAGGTCAGTCATGAGGTAGGTGTTCTCTAGAGAGCATTCCAGAAGTTTCCAGAGTATTTCCAAATGTTTCCACAGCTCAAAAGGTCTGAAAAACCACTGAACTGCACTTCCTTAATTATTCAGATTAAAGGCTAATATTAATTTAAGATTAATATTAACGTCAAGATGGCTCAGCTGGTATATTTGCTATGTAAGACTGATGACCTAAGTTCCATCCTGACACACACACATATACACACACAAGCCTCATAAGCCTGACAACCTGAATTCCCCCCAAGAACTCACCTAGGAACTCACGGCTACATGGTGTGACCCTGCCTCAAAAGGAACTAAATAAATAAGATAGAAAAACAACAGAGAAAGACACCGCCACACACACAAACATGCACACACATTAAAAGTGAGATGAGGGGGGTTGGGGATTTAGCTCAGTGGTAGAGCGCTTGCCTAGCAAGCGCAAGGCCCTGGGTTCGGTCCCCAGCTCTGAAAAAAAAGAAAAAAAAAGAAAAAACAAACAAACAAACAAACAAAAGTGAGATGAGGGATTAGGCGGTGATGGCACATGCCTTTAATCCCAGCACTGGGGAGGCTGAGGCAGGCAGATCCTTGAGGCCAGCCTGGTCTACAGAGTTCCAGGACAGCCAAAGCTAGCCAGAAAAACACTGTCTCAAAAAAACAAAAAACAAAAAAACAAAAAAACCAACAACAGAAACAACCATAACAAAACACACAGAACAAAAACACGAGATGAAACCTTAAATGTGCCCATTCCCCTACATTTCTAGATCACAGCACCGAATTAAACTCAACAACTAGGTTTCTAGCTCATTTCCTATATTCTACAAAACCTGCCTGTCATCCCAGTAGGTTTCAGGGATAACGTACCAAAGATGTACATGATCAATTTCTACTTAAACTTAGTTCCACACAGTCAGATGTTAAAATTAATGCTAAAGGTCAAAGAAGCAACCGGATTTGTACAAGTATTTAATTATAGAAACTTTGTCGTGGAGAACCTGGCAGTACTTTAACAGAGCGAGGCTGGTTCCCCTTGGAAACCGACAGACAGCATTCAGTGTCTGGGATGGGAGGGCACAGTGGCGTTCCTGTGTCGGACTGACTCTTCCCCGTGTGCACAAGTTCATTCCACCCAGGACTTACAAGACTGTCAGTCCCCAGACCAAATGTCCAAGGGGAGATGGATGAACACTTGGAGATTATTTACTAATTTAGCAACTTTTTTCCAGTTGATTATGAAATCGGTTCAAACTAAACAGGTCCTCTAGCCCAGCTCAAAAGTTCCTAAACTTTAGAACATGCTGCCAGCTGAGGTTGCACCTCGTTGTGGCCCTTGTTCTCCTTGGCTACCAGCATCTACAGGAAAGGCCGATCAACTATAAACTGGGGAAGGGACTGACAATGTGAATGTATACACGCACACTGAGCTCTCTCTACCCAGAGAGGAGCCTCGGTAGCTATCTGTAGATTTAGTAACATCTCTCCCTTCCCTTTCCTCCCGCCACACCCCTCCCCATCTCCTTCAAATCCATGGCCTCTTTTTTCACTAATTGCTATTCCATGGATATATACATGTGCTTGTTTGTTCCTAAACAAGTCCATATAATGCTACCTGTATGTATGTTTTCAGGGCTGACTTTTAGCACTGGACAACCAGTGGATGTGCTCTTCCCTGGGGAGGACTACCTCCCCTAGCCCCTGGCCAGCCAGCCACCTTTACCCCCAACATACACTGGTGCCGTCAGCTCCTAACAAAGACAAAATCAACTGCATGAGAGAGTAAAACAAAATACAGCCCTGTCTCCCTCCCTTTGTTGACCAGGGATGGAGTCCTGGGATCGAACCTACAGCATCGTGCACAAGAGGCAAGCCTCTACCACTGTGTACTGGCCCAGTCCTCCTGTCTGTCTTCCCAGAGGAAGCACATAATCTAATAGATAATCTGTTATTCATTCCAGAAGATGGAAATAGGGGAGGAAAGGTGAACACTCTTAAGGGGTTTGAGGACAAATGATTCAAAATTCTGTTTGGGGGTTGGGGATTAAGCTCAGTGGTAGAGCGCTTGCCTAGCAAGCACAAGGCCCTGGGTTTGGTCCCCAGCTCTGGAAAAAAGAAAAAAAAAGTCTGTTTGGCTCTCATCACCAAACACAGCCTTATAAGGAGGCTAGAAATGCAAATTTCAATTCAATTATCGATAAGAATACAGCAAACTGGGCATATTAACCATAAAGTCTGAAAGATACTTTGTTACTATTCACTGGAAGCCACCAAAACGTGTCTACCCTTTAGAGCTGAGGCATCCCACTAGTGCTTTTGGGGCAGAGGGGGCTGGCAGCAGTTTGCTGGTCATTCAGCCAGCCTGGCCCAAAATGGTGAGTTCCTGTTTCACCGAGGAACTCTGTCTCAAGGAACAAGGCAGAAAACAATAAAGGTGATATAAGCATCCACACATATGTATGCACCCAAAGACACTATATAACACATGCATATAGCATACATAACATACTAATATACCATATAAAACATAAGCATACACCACACCTAACATATACAAATACCACAGCACATACAATAAACTAATACACCACATACATTTATATGCCATACCTATCCCATGCATATAAAAAATACACCCCATAACATACTAACATACCACATAAAACACTTATACACTACATCTAACATATAAATACAAAATACAGCATACTAATACATATAGCACATGCATATGCCACAAGAACACAACATAGATGTCAGGAGCCATCATGGGACAAGCTAATAACTATCAGCTTCGGATTAATTAATAATCCTCAATAGATTTGCTCCCATAGGCAAGGCCCAGGAGTAAATCATTTCAGGAAAGATTCCATCTATTGGTATGCTCTTCCTGTTATTACTAAATATACATAACTATCACTAGGTACGAGCCCACCCTTTTGAGCGGATCTCTGCTGAACTATGAAGATGTGCAATTTTACCAATGCTACATAGACAAATGGATGACTTAAGTCTTATGATGATCCTATAAAAGAATTCCTAAAATTATATTAGTGATCATTAACTCTTCTACAGTGGGGCCGCTGTTAGGTTCTTTCTGACGGTCAAAACTGCAAGGAGAACGCTGCCAGTCTCTAGCAAGAGTTAACTGCACCTACTACTCAAGCACATTCCAAAGGTTGTTCAACCATTAACCAAAGGTCATAAAAAGGGAACTATGATTTATTACAGGCTCTAGAGCAGAAGATAAAATACTGACTGGGTTTATTTATACCAAACTTTCACTAATAACTTAGTTATGGTTTTTAACTCTCAGTGAACCTGTAGAGCTGTGACAGGTGATGGATGTTAAGCCAGATAATTGCTCCTAACGGATATGCATGCAAACATTCTCTGTTGTAAACTTACTCGGTTTATGATTTGAACTTGTGTGTAAACTTGTGGTGAACTTTTTACCATGTGATTGTGTGTTCTGAAAGATGTGTAAGTGCTGAGGACAAAGAGAGGAGAGCAAGTTTCCCTTGGCCCGCTTAAGATCTTTCTGCTTTCCCCCTTTTTCTTAGAGAGCTTTCATAGGAAACTTTTTACAACTTAGAAATAAACGCTAAGGGCTGGAGAGATGGCTCAGCGGTTAAGAGCACCCGACTGCTCTTCCAGAGGTCCTGAGTTCAATTCCCAGCAACCACATGGTGGTTCACAACTATCTGTAATGGGATCCGATGCCCTCTTCTGGTGTGTCTGAAGACAGCTACAGTGTACTTATATATAATAAATGAATAAATAAATCTTTAAAAAAAAAAGAAATAAATGCTAAATTCACTTTTCAAAGTGTCCCCCTTTTCTTCCTGTGCCTTCAACTAGCAAGCAGGCTGAAAGTTAGAGCCACATAGTTCCTGCTGATAGAACAAAGGCTACTTCACTTAATCCCTGGTTGTTTCAGGATGAGGTGCTAAGAGGAACCCAGAAGGCAGGCAGCTACAGTAGCAAAGTAACTTAGTTAATTTTTATCATACAGCAACCCTAAGTATCTTGTAAGACAAACATCTTACCCTCCATCGAGGCTCTTCCCCCTGCACTGCCTCAAGAGGAACCCACAAGAAGGAGCAGCACGCTGGGGCTCGCCCCTGGCACATACACAACACATGCCTATACCACATATAACATACTAATACACATCACACATATACCACATGAATACACTACATACAACACACATATACCATACACAAGACACATATATACCACAGGAATATGCCACATATGAGAGAGAGAGAGAGAGAGAGAAAAAGAGAGAGAGAGAGAGAGAGAGAGAGAGAGATACATAGATAACCTTTGCTACAGTAAAACTAATGTGAGGAAACTAAAAAAAAACAGCTCTAAAACTACTCCAACAGCGACCCAGCTTTGCTGCAAGTGAAGGGATGAGGAAAAGAGGGCAAGAAAAAAGTCTCAGAGATATAACAAGACTTACCGGGTTGGGGATTTAACTCAGTGGTAGAGTGCTTGCCTAGCATGCACAAGGCCCTGGGTTTGGTCCCCAGCTCCAAAAAAAAAAAAAAAAAAAAAAAAAAAGACTTACCTCAGATGTGAAGTTTGATTTTGTTCTTTATGTTTTTCTTATTTTAATTTTTATCTATTTATTTGGGGTTTTCAAGACAGGGTTTTTTTGTTTTTTTTTTTTTTTTCTTTTCTTTTTTTCAGAGCTGGGGACCAAACCCAGGGCCTTGTGCTTGCTAGGCAAGCACTCTACCACTGAGCTAAATCCCTAACCCCAAGACAGGGTTTCTTTATGTAGCCTTGGCTATCCTGGAACTAGCTCTGTAGACCAGGCTGGCCTCAAACTCACAGGGCTCCACCTGCCTCTGTCTGCCTCCCGAGTGCTGGGATTAAAGGCAGGTGCCCTTTAATCAGCTGTGTTCCTTAACATTAGAACAGTTATCAGGAGCCCTACTGCACACAGGATAAGGAAGCTGCTCTAGCGGCTGTTCCCACTGCCCTCCACAGCCTCGCCTTTGCTCCCCACTATAGCTTAGCTTTACTTGTGTAGCGCTAGTTAGTGATTATGATTGAGGCCAGGTCTCTGACCTCCTGGATAAGCCCTGAGCTACCCCAGATCTGTCAGCAATGGTAAACTATGCCCTGGCTACCAGTACCCAGCCCTAGCCACACGAGCATCATTCACAAAATAAAGGGGGAAAAGAATCAGTTAGTTGCTTTTGCTTAAAACATACACGCACACCCATCACCAACAACTGATTTGACTCTTACAGGACGGTGTTATATTATCAGTCACTCCTTCACGTGTGGGTCATGGTACCATCCCTGTTATTCCAGGACTTAAGAGTATGGGAATACTAAGCAGACATCAAATGCCAACTACCTCTAGCGCTTCTTTAATCAGAGAGCAATGGTCATATGGCTCACCTAACACCTTCTGTGCAACAGCCTGGTTAACAGGGAGGATTCTGGTTCTCCTGCCACCTCATCCTAATCATGGCTACACACCTAGGGGACAGACAGGTCCAGAAATCTACTCATGAAGGGCCTGCCTCAGGCCTGCCAATCAAGGGCCACGTAACTAAAGTTGAGGCTTCGAGGGCACCCGCTGTCTACACACACATTCAACACACGCGACAGAGGCAGTATGAACTTTTAAATCGCACCAAAAGTTACCTTTTCTTTCAAAGCTTTCCTCTCTGACAAAGCAAACGAGCGCCAAGAACTTCGTGACCTCTTTTAGATAAAGAACCGTTGTATTATTCAGTTTTATAATGGCTGTCGAGTCCTTGTCATACGGGGCGCCCGCTCCATCTTCTTTGAGGCTAAATGGAGACAAAAAAACCAAAATGTATTAGACCTTCAAGAAAGAACTACAAATGGCAACCCCGAGACAGACGACCTCCCCTCCCCAACACACAGAAAACAGCTGCCCTAATAATAGGACATTTACAGTCAAGACACATGCAGTACCTTTGGGCACAGACACAGAGGTGATTGTCAGTCTGTTACCAACGTAATGGTTACTATGGCAACTAGGCAACTCTAGGTGCCGGAAGAACGCAAGCAGAGGTAGAGAAAAGTTCTCATCCCTCCAAAGCCAAAGGCACCTGCCAAAAGCAAGGCCAAAGACCTCCAAACAGTCCAGATAGATAGGAGAGGCAAATGCTTGCTGAGCTTGACTTGGGCCAGAGGAAAAAACCAACAGAAAACAGAAGTAAGAAGCAGAAGTGACACACGCCTTTAACTCAAGCTCTCGGGAGCTAGAGAGAGGCAGATCTCTCAGTTTGAGGCCAGCCTGATCTACGCAGAGAAACCCTGTCTCACATAGGCATGCACAGTATGTGTACACATACACACACACACACACACACACACACACACACGGAGGTCCTAGGATCCATCTCCCAGCTCCACAAAAAAAAAGTGCACCCCCCCAGGACTGATAAAATTTGAGTATGACATATATTAGATAATGGAGCATGCTGGACGTGCTAAATTTGCCTTATTTGATGGTTAGACTGTGGTCCTGCAAAAAGACATCCTTGTTCTCAGGAAATACAAAGAATCAGGAGATCTGCAACCTGTGTCCAAGCAGTGCAGCCAAAACACCAGTGTCAGACATGAGGAAAATAAAAGCCAACGTGCCCACATGGTTAGAAACCCCTACAGAAGACACAGAGTTCTTTGTGCAATTGAACTCATTTTCGGTAGACTCAGCATGTTCAGGTGTGGCCTCCAGGGACAGAGCCTGGCTACTGCTTTCCTATGTCTGCCTGCTGCCTCAGTTCCCTCCTTTGTAAACGGTCAGCACTTCCAAGTTTCCTACTGGAGAAATGACGTATTATTCAGCAGAGCCCAAGAGTGAGAACATGCAAAACCCAGGCGAACACCAACACCACAGCCTTAGGGACCAAGACGGGACCCACTGAAGATACTAGTGTGACTGACTGGTTCTGAATCCTTTCCTCACAAAGAGAGTGTCTGTACCTTTTCCCTTCACCCGAAACTATTTACAATTTCTAGTGTATTGCTCGAATTCATGAATAAGTGGCTAGAAATCTGACTCAACTGGAATTACACTAAACCTTATCAACGTCACCCAAAAGTTACAATGTAATAAACAGTTGACCATACTTAATTCTGATCACGCACTAGCTGCCAAAAAATACTCTAAACCAGACAGATACTGGGGAAAGGTTAAGCTTAATAGTAGTAATAATAATAATAACAACTACTACTACTACCACTACTACTACCACTACTACCACTACCACTACTACTACCACCACTACCACTACCACTACTACTACCACTACTACCACTACTACCACTACCACTACTACTACCACTACTACCACTACTACCACTACCACTACTACTACCACTACCACTACTACTACCACTACTACCACTACTACCACTACTACCACTACCACCACTACTACCACTACCACCACTACTACCACTACCACTACCACCACTACCACTACTACCACTACTACCACTACCACTACTACCACTACCATTACTACCACTACTACCACTACTACCACTACCATTACTACCACTACTACCACTACCATTACTACCACTACTACCACTACTACCACTACTACCACTACCACTACTACTACCACTACCACTACTACCACTACCATTACTACCACTACTACCACTACCATTACTACCACTACTACCACTACCATTACTACCACTACTACTACCACTACTACCACTACTACCACTACCACTACTACCACTACTACCACTACCACTACTACCACTACCACTACTACCACTACCACCACTACCACTACTACTACCACTACTACTACCACTACTACCACTACTACCACTACTACCACTACTACCACTACCACTACTACCACTACTACTACTACTACCACTACCACTACTACCACTACCATTACTACCACTACTACCACTACCACTACTACCACTACCACTACTACTACCACTACCACCACTACTACCACTACTTCTTGAACAAAGTTAATGAGAGGTAAACCAGAATCTAAAATCTAGGTAGGACAAACATCAAAGCTGATGCTTTAATCTTACAAAAATAAAAAGGGCTGGAGGGGGAGTGGGTGGGTGGGGCTCAAAGTAATAAAGAGCCTGAAGTGTATTTTCAAGGCTATGTGGGAATTTTAGCTTTGAATAGCATTTAAACTGCTGGTACCCACACACTTAAAAGTAATTTAAGTTTCGATTAGGTGAGCCCAGACGTTCAAGGGCAGCACAGACAATATAACAGCATCTTATCTCAGAAAAAGAAAGGGGGTGGAGGAGACAGCTATCCTGCCACATTTTTTCTTTCAGATACTGGCCAAAAGCCTGCATGTTTTCTGTGGCACCTGGGCTTTCTCACTCTCTGAATCTCCGCTCCCCTCTGCCATGCACCTACTTGCCGACTTCTATGACAGAACACGGCAGGTGTTTTGAACCCTGATTCAAAAAGGCATCTCTCTCTAGCCGTCTCCTTCCTCATAGCAGCTCCCAATACTTACAGCTGTCATGTCCTGTTTTACTTTCATACTCTAATAAAATGGTCCTTAAATTTAAAAAAAGAAAAAATATAGGGAAATTAGTTTTTGAAAGCGCCAATGAGCCCACTATAAACTGTCAAAGATTCAAAGCCACCTCCCATACTAGGATTTGAATTCAGGACCCTGTGCACGCTAGGGAAGAAGAGGTCTACCATTGAGCTGTATCCCAGCCAGCTTTAACAAAGAAATCTCCCAAGTGCAAGAGTTCAGACGTTTGAAGACATGTCAAGATGGTTTGAATGGGAATGAACCCCCCCGCCCCCCCCCATAGACTCATGAGTGTGAATGGTTGGCCCATAAGGGAGTGGCATTATTAGAAGGTGTGGCCTTGTTGGAGTGGGTGTGGCCTTGTTGGAGTGGGTGTGGCCTTGTTGGAGTGGGTGTGTCTGTGGAAGCCAGCTCTGAGGTTTTTAGCTTTGCACAGCCTCCTTCTGCCGCCTACAAACCAGAACTCTCAGGTTCTTCTCCTGTGCCACATCTGCCAACATGCTGCCACGCCCCCTGCCATGAAGATGATAGACTAAACCTCTGAAACAGTAAGCCAGCGCCAATCAAATGTTCTCCTTTATTATGGCGTCTCTTCACAGAAATTCCCTGAGACTCGTACTAACACTTTAACTCCCACCACACTATTTTACACATTATTTACATTGAGATGGGATCTTGCTACGCTCATGCTGCCCGAGTGGCTTTGAACTCTCCCACTTTCTGCCTCAGCCAATCTCCTGACAGCTGGGATTACAGGCATGTACCACCTCCCAGAACCCACAAGGGGACTCACAGCCATCAGAAACTCCAGTTCCAAGGGACCCAACAACCCTCTTGTAAACTCTGAGGGTACCAGGCATGCTCATGGTACATGCTGACAAAGCATGATATAAAAAGTCCCTAAAGCTAAGAACAATGGCTGTCTCTAGACAGTACGTAAGGCTACGTAAGGCTACGGAGACCTTGGCTTCTGTTTTTAGTTTAGATCTAGCCCAGGCTTCAGGCAAGGCCAGGTAAGTGTCCATCACTGAGCTCCCGTCCCTGATCCCAAACTAGTTTATTTTTTTATGCCTGTCACAAATAGGTGTTGTTGGGGTTGGGGATTTACCTCAGCAGTAGAGCGCTTGCCTAGCAAGCGCAAGGCCCTGGGTTCGGTCCCCAGCTCCGAAAAAAAGAAAAGAAAAAAAAAAAAAAGGTGTTGTTTTTACAACCACAGCAAGACATCAAACAAAATACAAGAACCAAAATTACAAGTAGAAATTTGTGATGTTTTACTATTAAAATTACACTCACTTTCTCATCTACAAGCAATGAAAACACAGGAAGATGGAATGTGTGTGTGTGTGTGTGTGTGTGTGTGTGTGTGTGTGTACACATGTGTGTGTGTTTACCTGTGTGCTGAGCTGCTAGCTCTATAGAACCCACAGCTGAGAGAGTCCTGCAACACCTAAGCTAATCTGCTGAAAGGGCAGTCAGTAAGACCTCCTGCCCCAAGGCCACCTCCTTCCTTGGTTGCCTACAAAGGCCCTCGTCTCACTTCTACCCACATCCCAACTCCTGCCTTGCCAGTTAACTGAGCTGGGTCACAGCGGCTTCAGTTAGCTGAGTGTCTTAGTCGGGGTTACTACTGCTGTGATCAAACACAACCAAAGCAACTTGGGGAGGAAAAAGGGCTCATTCAGATGCTCCCATGTCACTGTTCATCATCAAAGGAAGTCAGGACAGGACCTCAAATAGGGCTGGGCCCTCCCTCCACAAACACTAATCAAGAAAACGCCCAGCTGGGCAGCGGTGCTGAACGCCTTTGATCCTGGTACCTGGGAGGAAGAGGCAGGAGGATCTCTAAGAGTTTGAGTCTAGCTTGGTCTATAGAGTGAGTTCTGGGACAGCCAGGGCTAAACTGAAAAACCCTGACTCCAAAAATAAAAAACGAACAGAAAGGAAGGAAGGGAGGGAGGGAGACAGACAGACAGAGAGAGAAAGAGAGAGAGAGAGAGAGAGAGAGAGAGAGAGAGAGAGAGAGCAAGCAAGCAAATGCCCTACAGGCTTGCCCATTTGTGGAGTTACATTGTCAGTTGAGTCAAGCTGACATAAAACTAACCAGCAGTTAGTTCTCCCTGAATCCTGAGCCCTCTAAACACCAGCATCCACCATAGAAAAACCATCTCTGGCAAAGCCAGCTCCCTCCCTCTCCATGTTTGTTTTAGTGGGCAAAAGTAACTCTGATTAACATCACAACTCACTCTTGTCTAATTACCATGCACATAATAATGATGTTCATGCATAGCATTAAAAACGTGCGGATATCTGTGTTGTTCGCCATATGGTTACCATAGCAACTGAGACTGTACTCAGACTTCCTCAGCTCCCAAATCTCATTCAAGACCAACAACCACTTAACAATAACAGACTACCACAGGATCGGACTCTTGAGGAAGGTCTATTTATAAAGCTAGATGCCTATGTCTGATGACAATAATAAATTACGGCATGTACATGGACTGGAGGGATAGCTCAGTGGTTAAGAGCACTGACTGCTCTTCCAGAGGTGCTGAGTTCAAATCCCAGCAACTACATGATGGCTCACAATCATCTGTAATGAGGTCAGACGCCCTCTTCTGGTGTGTCTGAAGACAGCTACAGTGTACTCACATATAATAAATAAATCTTAAAAAAAATTATGGCATATACAATTGATCTAGGGTCTATCAGGGCAGGAACACTATAAACCTGTTAACAGTGTTTTCAATCTTACCGTCTAGGAGGTGAGTATGTTATGTGAACACCTGGGTTTTTTATGTACACGAGTAAGATAACACGGTTAACAGAAAACCTGACTGGGTAGGCAAAGAATCTTCAGATGGAAGACAGAAATGGCTAATCTTGGAACTTTAGAGGCTGACGGAGTGTGAGATGGGGTGACGCAGAGAGAAGAGGGGGTGAAAACACGGGGTCTCAGAGCACAGCGAGCGACAGGCTGACAACAGGGGGCAGCTCGCTCACGCTCCAACTGTACAAACTTGCCCACTAGCCTCTCAGGCATGCAGAGTGCTTCTATATTTAGCAATACAACTTTCTCCACTCGATAGATAATATTATCTCAAGCGTATAGGAAGTTTTGGTTTCTATGCATGTTAAGGCCACAGTAAATAAAAACAGGCAGAAGTCGTTTGCCAAGTTTTACAATTCTCTGCCCACCTAGGCGATCAACATCCAATGTTTAAAAATACTGAGCAGGTATTTTCTATAACAAAGGGGCTAATGGAAACATTCTTGGTGGCCTGCAGATCTATTTTTACCCCTTGGACGGCACTGTGTGCAGGATTTCCAGCATCAGGATCATTCAGACCAAGGTTCAAAGTCTAATCTTTTCATACTGACAGCAAAAGCGTGTCTTAGCAGGATTTCCAGCATCAGGATCATTCAGACCAAGGTTCAAAGTCTAATCTTTTCATACTGACAGCAAAAGCGTGTCTTAGAAACTTCTCCATCGGAAAGTCCAGTTCTTTATCTGTAAACAGCTATGGCATAGTGCCTGCCCCATAAAACAGCTGAGACTACGTGATGCATGCGACGAAGCTTGAACCACAGTTAGTAAGCGTTTGCTCAACAATTACTTTTTATTATTGGCATGTTACATGGCCTATTTATAGATCTCAGTCGACTAAAACAAAAGCATAAGTCAAGTGAATACAAAAATTCCACAGAAGCTATGAGAAGGAAAGCCGAAGGGTGGCCCTCCTCCCGTCCCCCACTTCTCCCTTTTTCTGCAGTGCTGAGGGCTGACCTCAGGACTCTGAGCATAACTGGGCTTCATCTCCAGCCCTGGGAAGGACAGCAGGACTAGAGCTTTAAGAATAATCAGATAATATACTCTCTCAAAACAAAAAAACAAAAAAACAAAACAAAAAAAAAAAAAAAACCCTGCTTCAATGACAATAAAAAAGAATGTGTTGCTTACCCATAAATACAAGAGATGTCAATCACCACATCAATCATGTCGCAGCACAGCTCATACGTCTGCATATCCACCGGCGTGCTGTCGGTTGCAATATAAATCTTACTGACCACGTCAAATAGAAATGCTTTTTCAATTCCAGAATTCTGAAAGGGGAAAAAAATAAAAAAGACATGCCTTGGGCTGGGGAGATGGTTCAGCACTGACTGCTCTTCCAGAGGTCCTGGGTTCAATTCCCAGCAACCACATGGTGGCTCACAATGGAATCTGATGCCCTCTTCTGGTGTGTCTGAAGACAGCTACAGTGTACTCATATACATAAAATTATTAGGAAGGAAGGAAGGAAACAAGGAAGGAAGGAAGGAAGGCAGGCCTTAAAGAAACAGCAAGTTCAGACTGCTTCATGGTTACATTTAAAAGAAATGATACTCCATCCCACCAATTAGGGAAGGGTGAGGGGCATGGAGGGACGGGACAGGAACATGGAGGCTGGGGTGGTATAGCGTATACCTCTATGAAATGTCACAGAGGAGCTCTCTAATTTGTACAGTCACTAGGCAACGATTTTATAACAAAGCGATTTTCTTTAGAGATTTAAAAAAAAAAAAGTGAATGGGGGCTGGAGAGACAGCTCAGTGGTTAAGAGCACTGACTGCTCTTCCAGAGGTCCTGAGTTCAATTCCCAGCAACCACATGTGGCTCACAACCATCTGTAATGAGATCTGGTGCCCTCTTCTGGCTTGCAGGCATACACATAGGCGGGCCACTGTATCCATCTATCTTTTAAAAAGTCAATGACATACATCCTCAATGTAATAAGAAAAAAGTCCAAGGACTTCTGGTTGTATGATTTTACTGCACTTTAAACTGTCACGAATTTTACGATGGACTTGAAAAAGAAACTGACCGCAGCATTAGCCGAAGTTATTTGTCTGAGGTAAACCACTCGGGTAGTGTTCCTAACCCCTGGCTCATCGGGCTCACCACAGACATGGTGTTAAACCTGTATGCAAGCACAAACCTCACTGACAGAACCAAGGGGTTTTAAAGGCATCTGCTTACATTTATTTACGTATTTTTTGTGTGGCTGGGGTGGTTGGGACTGCAACAGCACACATGTAGAGGTCAGAAGACGACTCTGAGGAAGGAGTTAGTTCTCTCCTTGTAACATGTGCTCCCATGGTTGCCATGGTGACACTGGCAACAGGTGCCTTCGCTGTGCCAACTTGCCAGCCAGCCCCAGAGCCAGGCTTTTTTGCTCCCTAGCTAAAACTGATGCTTGCCTCCCATTTGAACGAGCGATCCAAGCACACTGAGGGGAACGTACATTTTCAGAGTTAAAACTGAAAAGTTCTAAAACACGACGTAGGGGTGAGTGATCCTCTAGAGCAATACTGAAGTGGCCCGAAATGCAGGCAGACATTACAACTTTGGACTTTCTCCGTGTTGCTCTCGAATTCTGCCAATGACCCAAGCAGGAACAAAACTGTCTACTCACTGAGATAAAGATGTTCAGCAGATTCTCCAGCGTCGGGAGCTGCGGGATCAGTTTCTGAACCACTTTGCTAAAGGCTTCGAATATTGAATGATCGTATATGCTTGTCAGATAAAAGCTGAAAGAGAAGGCAGCGTTTCACCAGGCTCCATCTGAGCAGTCGTCTTGGGCTCTTCCACCCGCACCAGTGACCTGTACAAGTCTAAGGCACAGGCACTAGAATCCACGATGACCTCGTTCAGAACCAAGCATGCCCTGACAGGCGGCCCCCTCTGCCCCGAGTGCCAGAACCACGGCCATTCCTCACTGCCTGGAACGCCTCAGAGTTTGGCCAGCGTTATCCACGGGAGCAATCCTTACGTGCTGTGAGAGCGTCTACTCGTCACCTCTACACGAGCCTCTACAATGATCAGGAGCTTTTAAATCATTTTCATCTTCCAATTTTCAAAATCAACGATGCTGTGTATCATCTATCCTACCATCCCCACCAAACAGATGGGAGAAGTTTTCCTCTGAAACCCTATCCTAGTGATTTTAAGTCTCCTCTGTTCATGGTTAAACACCATCCTATTAGCAAGAACTATCACTTAGTGAGCACCCGTGAGCATCCCGGGTTAGAGTCATGGGTTTCATTGTGTTTCTCGTATGAGATGAGAAGTTTAGCTGTGACGACGTTGTTGAATACAGAAGGAAACAAACACTGCCTTTTACCAAAAGCATTTTAGCCAGTGCAAAACATTTTTGATCCTATCCCAGCGAGAAACAGGTGAACAGGTAAAATGCCACCATCTGTGCCCACCCAGCCAGTTCACACCCAGCCTGTGGTGACTGCAGCCCAAACCCACTTGCTCCAACCTTTCTTACCTCAGGTGAATTTTCTCTAACCCAGCATCGGCAAGGTCATCGTTTGCCCTCTGGTGAATGTCTCTTTGGGTTTCGATTTTGTGATCATCCGACAGACCGTCCACTTTATGAATAAACACCTCGAAGTTGATATCAGTGTTCACCTTGTAGGCCCTGGTCACAGTGAGATGGAGCCTGGCCAGCGCCTCCATATAGTCATCCTGGAACAAAGTTCATGCCTTAAGCTGTTTCCAGAACCTTCCACACACACACACTTGTCACCTCGAAACACATAGCTATCATCTCCGAAAATATTTTTTCCCGAACTCCCAACACCCCCAAAAAGAAAAATTCCGGCTTCACAAACTTCGAGCATACAAGCCTAAGTTTGTTAAGAAGATGCAGCTGGTTTGGGGAGCCATAGCAGAGACTGTTGATAGCTGTAAAGGCAAGGGCTCCAGGAAAAGGAACCGGACCAATACCTAAATCCTCCAAGACAGATGCCTCTAGCTTCCCGGGGCTCCCAAGGACCGTAATGGAGACTACAGATAAAATGAGGTTGGGAGGGAAGGTGAGAAAGGAGTTTAACACTAATCCAGAAAGTCAGCAAAGCCCCACTGGCTTTTGTACCTAAGCCACACAGGAAGTCAGCTCAGCCGTGCTTGTCTGTCTGTATACTCTGCCAGGGTGCTTGGTGCCACATGGCAGGGTGTGGATTCTTCCTCCAGGACTCCCACAGACAGTGCAGCCCCCAGAGTCTCTGCTTACTGCCCCATACAGAGACTCCTGGTCTAGAGCAATTGTTTCAAACACCACAATACTATTTTCTCTTCTTTCCTACCTCAGTATAATAAAATAATAAAACACCTATGCAACCATCTTTCTGTTTAGTAATCAAACTATCAGTGTCAGGAATGGTGGCTCACACCTGTAATCCTAACAGCGGGGAGGCTGAGGCAGGAGGATTGCTTTGAATTATAGGCCAGCCTGGGATATTCTTTGAGATTCTGTTTCAAAACAAACAAGTGGAGCTGGAGAGATGGCTCAGAGGTAAAGAGGCCTCTTCCAGAGGTCCTGAGTTCTAGCTGCTGCAACCACATGGTGGCTCACAACCATCTGTAATGGGATCTGATGCCCTCTTCTGGTGTGTCTGGACAGCTAACGTATACAGAAATAATTCTAAACAAACAGAGTTGTCGATGTAGCCCAATGAAAACCTTGCCTAGTATTCATGGTGTTCTGGGATGGGGTCCTGATATTATTATTTTTAATCTTTTAAATAAGAAAAACCTATGCTGGGCATGGTACCACATGATTTTAATTCCAGCATTTGGGAGGCAAAGGCAGGCAGATATCTGAGTCTGAAGCCAGCCTGGTCTACAGAGTGAATTCCAGGACGATGTCTGGGGAAGGAGGGGGGGGCGGGGAAGGGAGGAAGGGAAGGAAGACAGACAAACAGAGTGGGAAGGAAGGAAGGAAGGAAGGAAGGAAGGAAGGAAGGAAGGAAGGAAGGGGGGGAACTGAATGATGAATAGCAAAGCCCTTTGTCCTCTCCTCCTAAGTACTATATGAGCATATCTCTTCCACTCATCTCTTTACAGGTAGTCAACACTTGTATCCAAACAGTGTTCACACTGTTTCAAAAGTCTTGAGAGAAATGTCGGCTTGGAGTTGCTCTTGGTTGGGGGGCGCCCCCCACCTAAGGCGGGTACATGGTACCAGCAAAGATAAGTCTCTGAGATCAACTCTAGGCTCCAACTTGTTCTGTAGAGGAACATACATGCTGGGGTACAAGCCAACTCTAAAGATGATCAGACAGGGCAGAGGGATACTGGCGGTCCTCGATAACAACCAGCCAGCCAGCTTTGAAGAAGTCTGAAATAGAATACTAGACTGTTAGATACACTGGAAATACAATAGAGCCTTCCTTGGCAATCATTGCCCCAAGTGATTCTGGTATTAGAAACTTGGCAGAACAGACCAGGAAGAAGTAAACCAGAAAGGTTTCTTTTATTAGAACTTTCCAAAGCTTGTTGCAGGCTGGGAAGATGGCAGAGTGGTAATCTTATCAAGCCTGATGCCCTGAGTTCAGTCCACAAGATCCAGATGGTAGAATGGTCCCCCTCAGCCTGACCTCTGACCTCTACAGAGACATCATGGCATGTGCCCTGGATAAATAAGTGTTTAAAAAAAACCAAAAAACAAAAAACAAAACTCAGCTGGAGAGATGGCTCGGTGGTTAGGATCACTGACTGCTCTTGCAAAGGTCCGAGTTCAATTCCCAGCAACCACATGGTGGCTCACAACCATCTGTAATGGGATCCAGTGGGATCCAATGACCTCTTTTGGTGTCTTTTGGCTACAGTGTACTCAAATACATAAAGAGTGCACTCTACTGCATGTAAACTATGTCTCAAACATGCTGTGCCTTAAACCTTTAAGGAGAAAGCAAGCTAATACCCTTTGTATAAAATGACCCGATATACACACTATCATCAGACCCAGGCATAGAGAGATGGCTCAGCGGTTAAGAGCACTGACTGTTCTTCCAGAGGTTCTGAGTTCAATTCCCAGCAACCACATGACACCATCTTTAATGAAATCTGATGCCCTCTTCTGGTGTGTCTGAAGACAGCTACACTGTACAGTGTATATAAATAAATTTTTAAAAAACTGTGTCAGCATACCTGGCTCACACTAACAGATGAAGTAATATACAGCCTTACTGACTGAACCGGAGGGACTGAGCACGCTACAGGGTGGCTCAGCACCACCTCCAGTACCAGGAGGCCCAACATCCTCTTCTGACCTCTTTGGGCACACACTCAAGTGCATGTATGTGTTCAGGGACACACACACACACACACACACACACACACACACACACCCCACACATTTACTAACCTAACTAAAAGCCTGCTTCATGATTGGATAAAAATATCTATCTAAAAATATAAGCAAGTACGGACTAGAAAGATGGCTTGGTGTCTAAAAGGAACCGCTGTTCTTGCTGGCGACCAGAGTCTAGTTCCTGTGCCTGTGTGGAGCAGTTCACAGCTACCCAAAGCTCTCTCTGCGTCCAGGGGAGCAAACACCTCCGGATGCCACAAGGTCCTGTACTCATATACATACTCACATGTATACATGATTAAAAATGAACAAAAGTAAAAATAAGTAACTAAACCCATTTGGGGCGAAATTACAGCCCTATCGCAAATGGCTTAGGCAGATGTGCACTGGAGCTGCTACAGGACAATATGGTGCCTGAGTATTTACTAAGCCGTCAGCTCTGGGTGGAATCCACTTTCTCACAGCTACTTAAAACAGCTGCAGAAATAACCTGGGAGGCATTAGGGGAAGCCAGAGTTCCCTGCCCTGTATTGTGCACACATTAGCTGCTCCCTGGGCTCCCTGATTTACAGTGTGGGCAAACAGACAGGAGGGCAGATAGGCCAGAAAA
Source organism: Rattus norvegicus (assembly GCF_021556685.1). Taxonomy (NCBI): domain Eukaryota; kingdom Metazoa; phylum Chordata; class Mammalia; order Rodentia; family Muridae; genus Rattus; species Rattus norvegicus. Next base: position 52,619,112 of record NC_141538.1, on the reverse strand, counting down.
CACATTAGTACAAATGGGAGGGCCAGAAAATCAGCTCTCAACAGATCCATGCATACCAAGGGTCCAGGCACAAGCTTTGAGTGGACCTGGACAGAGTGAACCCTCCACAAGTCAGGCATGGCTCACTCCCTCTACAGACTTCCCCTGAAGGAAGAATGAATCCCTAAGGCACTGAGAGTTCTGTTCTCAGAGCCAGACACACACACATGTAATACAGATGTTACTTCTGTATTACACATACCCTGGAAGGTTGAACGGACTACAGAAGCGATTCATTTCTGGGAAACCTCTAAACCGCCACTCTAGACTGGGTTTGGCATTCTTTGGAGAACCTGCTTCCTTTAGGCCCAGGGAAAACCTCCAGCCTACACCAGAGTCTCAGGGTCCTCTAAGGACCCAACTGCACGCCCTCCACAGAATGGTCAGCCTGACCTCCCCTCCTCTTCCTTCCACTGAGCAAGGGATAAAGTCCCAGTTAGGAAATGGTGAGATCAACTAATGGCTGACAATGGGGCTCCTCACCAGTCAGTGGATCCCCATTCTTCCTCTACAGCCAATTTGAAGGAGGACTTACACGGATCTGTTAAAAAGCTACTAAAAATAATTTTTATGACAGAAAACTAGGTGATGTAGGAGGTACAGCTTGGGAGGATTTTAAAATCGTGAGTAAACGCTATGACAAAACCGGTATCCCCAACCTTATCATGAGAGCACATTTCTCAGTACTTACATGGGAGCAAAACACAAAGGTGGATCTGGTTATCCAAACAGAGGTATGAACTGTGGAAAAAACAAGGAACTATCTTCCTAGGAAATACCTACCTCACACTTTAATAGTCATCTATAAAATACATAAAATAGCTATAGTGATCAAATAGATACTAACAGTAATTTGATTCAAGGGCTAAATAAATGGCTCAGTGGTTAGAAGCACTGGTTGCTCTTTCAGAGGACGCAGGTTCAATTCCCAGCACCTACATGGCTCGTATTGTCTATAACTCCAGTTTTCAAGGAGATCCAATGTCCTCTTCTTACCTCTGCAGGCATCAGATATACACGCTGTTCACAGACATACATGCAGGCACAGCACCCATACACATCACAAAATCAAGAAAGTAATACTTTGATTCAGAAGAAAAAACTTCACTTAGAATCCTATCTACCTAGAAAGTAAACATTATAAAATGTAACCTTCAAAGTAAATTTTGTTGCAGAGAACTTGTCATTCCACATATCTTCTGGGATCTGGTCTCCACATGTGAGGTTAAGTGTGTTTGGGCTGTGACTAGACAGGAGCCTTTTCTCTGCTGCAAAGTCTGAGGGCTCTAAGAAATTCTGTTTGATAGTAAGACCTGCAGATTTAAAAGCCTAAACCACCCCACCAGGCCAGCAGGATCACTCAGCCGGTAGAGGTACTTGGTTCAGGCTTGAGCCTCTAATCCCAGGGGTGCAGGAAAGTAACCTCTGACAGCCCCAGCCCCACCCCCTTCCACACATCCCATACACCTGGGCTATGGTGCACTTGTGCTTACACACACTTGCATATGTGCATGACATACACGCCTATGTGTATAGACACACTCACACAATTTTACAAAAACAAACCACATTGCAAACAGATATAGGGAGGTAGGCGCTGGCTGTGAGACTCTACGTACCTGGGAGTCTATGACAAAGATCAGTGCTCCTGTCCCTCGGAAGATCATCTCATAGTCAAATGTAGGGTCAAAAAAGTCAATCTGCCCTGGGAAGTCCCAAATCTGGAAGTTGACAAAGCTGCTGTTGGAGACGTCTTCCCGGCAGATCCTGTTGGTACTCTCCAGGAACAGAGTCTCACTCGGGGACATTTTGTGAAAGACAACTTTCTGTATGGACGACTTGCCACTCCTCCTGAGACCCATGAGCAGAATTCTGGGCTTCACCTCAGTGCTGAAGGGGTCGCTGAAGTCCAGAACTGGAGAAACCCCAAAATGATATAAGGTGAGTTGTTCGTGAAGGCTAACGGGGAGTTTCCCCCTCCACCTCAGGTGGTCTATGACTCAGATGCTACTCTTCCAAACAGGGCCACCTGTACCACCAACCACGGAGAGGGACAGCATGGGGACATCAGAACCCTGAAAACTGCCCTAACCCCTTCATACATGCCGGTGCATGGGCCACCATCTCAAACAGGGACTCTGGAATACGAAAGCGGAGGCTTCCTGGAGCTCGATGCCTGAAAAAGATCAGGTCTTCAGCCATGCCCTCCTCTGTGTGGTTCAGACTGTCTATACACTAAGGAGGCACTCTTGGTGCATAGCCCGCAGGCTACTGTCCTCATGGGCCTGGAAGACTAGAACACAGCACAGATCAGAGGCTCTTATTTGGATTGTGAGATTTGGTGAGCCTGCCCTCTTCATCTGGTAAAATAAACCACAAACAGTTATTAACATTAAAATCAAAAGGGGTGGAGAGATGGCTCGGTGGCTATTTTGATGTTTTTCTAGACAGGGTTTATCTGTGTAGCCCTGGCTGTCCTGGAACTACCTCTAAAGATGAAGACCAGGCTAGCCTTGAACTCATGGAGATCCACCTGCCCCTGCCTCCTGAGCACTGGAATGAAAGGCTGGAGCCACCACCACGCCCAGCAAGTGACTGCTCCTCCAGAGACTTGGAGTTTGGTTCTCAGTACTCATGTCAGCTGGCTTCACTGCACCAGCTCCAGGGCATCCAACCTTTTCTTCTGGACCCTGTGGGTAACACGGTCAGGTGCACAAGCCCACACTCACATATACTGTCTATGCATAGTTTTTCTTTCTTTCTTTTTTTTTTTTTTTTTTTTTTTCGGAGCTGGGGACCGAACCCAGGGCCTTGTGCTTGCTAGGCAAGCGCTCTACCACTGAGCCAAATCCCCAACCCCGTCTATGCATAGTTTTAAAAAATAAAATTTTCTTTAAAAAAAAAAAAAAAGGAGCAGCTTTAAAAATGCATAAAATGTAATTGATAACGACAATAAACATTTCTCAGGGTTGTTATGGTAGTTAAGTGAATTCGGGGCCTAAGATAATTAAGACTCAGGCAGGTGTGGCGATACACACCCATAATCCCAACACCCGGGAGGCTAAGTCAGAAGAATCACGAGGTCTAGCCCTGACCCAGTCTGAGCCACACTGCAAGAAGCCTCATTCAGCCAGGATGCTGGGCGACTGGCCGTATACTGACCCTTACCTGAGACCAAATGGACCAAACATCAGCTCAGGAGCTAAAACTAAGCTCTTAGGAAAAAGCCCAAGTAGACATCATGACATGGTCTCTATGTCATGGAGACCAGGATCTGTTTCCTAGCTGTAACCATAGAGGAAGGAGGAGCAGGACAAAACTGTAAAAAGATGGCGCTGAGAGACGGCTCAGAAGTTAAGTGTACTCCATGTCAATGCTCTTGCAGAAGGCCAGCATTCAGTTCCAAGCACCTAGGTCAGGAGCTCAGTCACCTGTAACTCCAGCTCCAGGGGACCTGGCGCCCCACCCCCACCCCTGTGCCCCATTCTGGCCTGCTTGGATAACTCCACAGGCCAATACACACAATAATTAAAAAGAAAACAAAAACAAAAAAGTTTTGGTTTGGTTTTTTTTTTTCTTCCATTTTTCAAGTCAGAGTTTCTCTGTGTAGCCCTGGCTGTCTTGGGAACTTGCTCTGTAAACCAGGGTGTCCTTGAACTCAGAGATCTACCTGTCTCTAACCTCTCAAGTGCTGGGATTCAAGGTGTGTGCCATCATGCCTGTCTATGAGACCCTACGTCAACAACAAATCCAAAACATATGCCCAAACAAAAACCTGTACATGAATGTTCACCTAGAATAGCCAAACCAGACACAACTGAATTAATGGTCGCCAACCCATTAACGAGTACCTAGACTGTGACATACTTATATAATGGAACATTAATGAGCCATGAAAAGGGGGTGGGTGAAGTGCTACAACAGACAAGCTTAAACCCCCGAGCTATATACTATAAAGGGGATGTGGAAATACAGTGTAGGAAGCACAACTCAATCTAGGAATTATTTAATGACATTTCTTCATTTACAGGAGGGAATGGTATGCATACGGAAGTCCAACTCGAGAAGAGTCAGTTCTTGACTCCTTCCCCCAAGTGGGTTCAGGTGGCCAAATCCCACTTTAAGAAACAACTCATCCAGGGGTTGGGGATTTAGCTCAGCGGTAGAGCTTGCCTAGCGAGCACGAAGCCCTGTGTTGGTCCCCAGCTCCAAAAAAAAGGGAAAAAAAAAAAACAAAAACAAAACAAAAAAAAAAAACAAACAAAAAAAAACATTCTCACCACACACCTCCCCCGAGTCACACACCTCCCCCCACTACACACCTCCCCCCACTACACACCTCCCCCCACTACACACCTCCCCCATCACACACCTCCCCCCACTACACACCTCCCCCCACTACACACCTCCCCCATCACACACCTCCCCCCACTACACACCTCCCCCCACTACACACCTCCCCATCACACACCTCCCCCCACTACACACCTCCCCCATCACACACCTCCCCCCACCACACACCTCCCCCCACTACACACCTCCCATCACACACCTCCCCATCACACACCTCCCCCCACTACACACCTCCCCCATCACACACCTCCCCCCACCACACACCTCCCCCCACTACACACCTCCCCCCCACTACACACCTCCCCCCACCACACACCTCCCCCCACTACACACCTCCCCCACACACCTCCCCCCACCACACACCTCCCCCCACCACACACCTCCCCCATCACACACCTCCCCCTTACCATGCCCGCCACCCACCCCCACATCGTTCACCTCCTCCAACACCCCTCCCCCCATCCCCTATCCCCAGCACCAGGCCTCTGGTCTTCTCTAGTTCACCAAGTGGCTGATGATGCTACAAGATACAAGCTGTGATCTAGGGTAGGAAATACACCTAAGGGTTCCTACTTCTTCAGTGACACATACACAGGACTGCTGTGACAAGTCTACCTCAGGAAATTAGACCACAGACTTAGGTCACGATAGAGCCTTCCCAAGCTGAATCCCTGAAGAGTGTGCATTATAAATTTGTCAGACTGGGGTTGGGGATTTAGCTCAGTGGTAGAGCGCTTGCTTAGCAAGCGCAAGACCCTAAGACCCTGGGTTCAGTCCCCAGCTCCAAAAAAAATAAAATAAAATAAAATAAAATAAATTTGTCAGACAAATAAATACATACAAGTGGGAAGTCACCCTGAAATCCTAAAGTAACACGAAGACAGTGGGAGGAGCCTGCAGGCCGGGAACCAGAGTGTAGAAGTTCCTACTACAGCGCAGGGGGCTCAAAGGGCTCCATCTTCCTCACAGGCCATTTCCTCAAATGCTGAACACGTAAGAAATGCCCAGAGGATACGGGCTGGAGACATGGAAAACGCAAGAGGTCCAAAGGATCCAAAGAACAAACCCCAAGTTCCAGAGACGGAAACTAAAGAGAACAACGACTGTCTCAGCCCGTGAGCAACCCAAGAAAGGGACAGGGATTCTGGATATAAAGTACTGTGGGGGCAGGGCCGACGGGATGAAAGGTGCGCCCACAAGGAGGGGAAGGGTGAGCTGATGAGGAGAGAGGAAGCCCTGGAAGCTGTGAAATAAATACACATGGGTGACATTGGGGTTGCCACTCAGAAGTCCCAAAAGGGCAGGAACAGCCGCAGGTGCCTATAAGCCCCGTGTTCAGGAGGGGGCAGGTCAAGGCCAGTTTGTACAATATAAAGCCTTGTTTCAGAAAACCAAAGCATCACACAGATGCACGCACGCACGCACACAGGCAAAGAAAAACTTGTACAAGAAAGCTCATCCCAACTTTACTCATAATACTCAAATACTGAGAACAATTCAAATGTCTATCAAAAGGTAAACGATGAGCGAATTGTAGCACACCATGGCAACACAGAGAATTAACCCGGGGCCGGGTACCTGCCTCGTATGCCCGAGGTTGCAAGCCAGATCATGAGCATCTGAAGAAAGGGAGGCGAGGCAGAAGTTGTCTGTGCTCACAGATGAATCACAGAAAAGGCTCCAGTTCCCTTTTTTTTTCTTCACAGATTTCTGAAACAACATAAACTAATATACAATGGCAAACGGCAGTTCAGTGGCAGCCTGGGGCCAGGAAGTAGGAGTGGAAGGGACTCCAAGGGGTTAAAGCAATGGATACCGTGTGTGTGTGTGTGTGTGTGTGTGTGTGTGTGTGTGTGTGTGTGTGTGTGTATGTGTGTGTGTGTGTGTGTAACAAAGGTGTAGTTACTGATGCAAACTGCACTTTAACACAGGCGATTTTAAAATGCAATCCCAAGGAAAAGTGAGCCCCGGTTCTCTTACTACTTACTTCCTCCCAAACAACACATTAGATGGTGAAGGGCCTCTGGGCCAGCCTAGGGAAGGGCTTGGAATCCAACTGAGGACATCAGGAAACAAACATCTCTGTCAGCTAAGCCTCTCTTCTAACGACCATTCTCTCTGAATACAACCCTTCTTTTAAGAAACAAAACTCAAAACATCACAAGAACTATCTACAAGAATATCCACTAGCTAATTTGCTAGATGTGGGTGTAGTTCTGGCTTCAGCCGAGCCTTGTCAATCGAGCCTGGGGGGCGCGGGGGGTGGGGGGGTTGGTGGCAAAGAAGACCTTTGTGAAGAAGGATGGTGTCTGTCAGCTTTAAAAGCAAAGAATGAAGTTAGTAAGTGAAGCCGGACATGCAGCTGTCCCCGCACACGGAGCTGGATTTTCCTGGCTGCCAGAGTCCAGCACAGACACTAACTGTAGAGTGGAGAAGCAGCAGCCAGGTCAGCAAGGTGCCATCAGCAGGGATCCCTAGAGAGCTGGGTGACGCATGTGTCACTTTAATTGAATGTCTACATGCACACGGTGTGCCAGGGACTGCTTTGTCTCACTTCTGCAAACCTTTCCTGGCTAGTGAGGAGTACCCAAGGGATCTGGGTAAAGAACCAGCCTCAGGTCACAAGGCTGAATAGATCCTCCACCACAGGAAAAGCAGACCATCTCCTTACCATGCTCTACAAGGGGGCTTCATGTCAACCACACAGCCTTAACATCAAAGCTCTGTACTCCTCATTTATAATAGGACACATTGCCATTGTTAAAAAAAGAAAAAAGAAAAAAATGAAACCAACAGCCACAGTGCTAAATAGCAAATACACTTAGAAGGAGCTGAGAGTTCTACATCTTGATCCAAAGGCAGCCAGGAGGCCACTGTATTCCAGGCCGCTAGGAGAAGGGTCTCAAAGCCCACCCCTTCAGGGACACATTTCCTCCAACAAGGCCACACTTCATAGTGCCACTCCCGGGCCAAGCATACTCAAACCACACCGTATTGTGAGCCACCATTGAAAAAAAAATAGATTAGTATACCATCGCTGAAGATCCAGTTTCTTTTTCATCAGATTGAGTACTGCAGACAAATCCTCCCCCCTCCTCTTCCTTCTTCACAGTTAAGTTCTATTCATAATCATAAACTTAACTCTGCAATCCAGGCAGACTTGGAGGGGAGAGAAGCAAATATGAAACCCTAAGAACTTCAGTGAGAGCAGAAGTTATACATGAGGTATTTATTGCTGGCAGATGCAGTGGGAGCTCTCCTGAGCTACAGAGCCGTTCACTCTCAGCGATAGGCATCTTCTTGCTGGTCTTATTCCTGGACCCAAAACGCCCAGTGGCTTCCACGGTGGCCACGCCTTCTTTCACCTTCCTTGTTCGCCATCCAGCTGACTGATCTTGTCAGTGCAAATAAAAAAACGGGGAACCATTCATGTTTGGTACAGCATGTCTCCATGACAGACAAGATGCCAGGACCTATAGGCTTCAGAATGATGGTCCCATCCTCAATTGTTTCCCTGTAGATGAATGTGCTGCCAGGGCCATTATGACGTGTGACGTTACCACCCTGGTACATGAATCCTGGAATGTTCTGGGAAAGGAACCATTATATCCTAGTCCTTTCTCTCCAGTGTGGAGTTTTGTGCTGTCTTTGGGACTCTGTCTACGAAGAGCTTGTGGCCCAGTGGCTTGTCATCCGCCATGATATCAAAGAATATGGTTGAGTTAACCATGGCTGCAGCAAGTGTTAACAGGGGACAGTTGTGTCTGTAAGAGAGCTTTTTTTTTTTTTTTTTTTTTTTTTTTTTTGAGACAGAATAACCCTTAACTCCCTGTAGAGTGGATCATGATCTCAAACTTCTGATCCTCCTGCCTCCACCTCCTAACTGCTGGTATTACAGGCTTGTACCACCAAGCCAGGCTTATGGGGTGCTATGGATTGAATCCAGGGTTTCCTGCTTGGTAGGGAAGCACTCTACCTTTCCAAAATCTGCTTAAGAAACCCCAAGGGCCTGAAAGGCAAGGTAGACAGAGCACCCGAATATGTAATATGGGGGGTAAGGAGTTCATATCCTTTTCCAAGTGCTCATGGAATGTAGCTCAGAGTCCCTCAAAACACTTCCCCATCTCCATAACACCAGAAAGAGCTCCCATGAAGAAGTCAAGTGCCTCAACCTCCTAGAGAGAAGGGCTCTCCACCAACATTTCCTGGGCATGCCTAGTGGGGCAGCACAGGACTGGTGAGGATAAATGATGAATGCTGGCAGGTGCTCTACACGGCACGATACCAGAGGCTAGCACAGAAGAACAGACAGGGAGCTCCAGAGAGGGCTCTAAAAAGTGGCAAAGGGAACATAGATTTTTTTTTTTTTTTGGTCTCTGTTTGGAGGCTGCTGTTGACATGGGATGAAACATGTACAAGGGTACATGCTCTTAGTTCATGCCCTGAGTGCCTCCCAGTGTGTGGCAGGGCTGCAGATACAAAGAGAGCCATCCCTATGAACAGGAGGGGTAGAGACTGGTGCACAGTAACACTTACGAAGCTAAAAAGTCAAAGCCTTAAAGAGGAAGTGTGAAGGACAGGGGTATCATAGAGAGAAAGGCTGTTCCAGAAGGAGCTACAGGGATAGAAGGACAGGGTGCATCCCAAAGACAAGAGAAACCACAGCCAGGAGACCCTGATGCTATCTTCTCTCTCTAAACACTCTTCTCACCCACAGCTGGTTCTCCCTCCCCATCCCAGCCACTCTGGAATGACCTCGAATGTCTTCTTGCCTCACTCACTTCTCTACCTGAGAGGCTATATCCCAGACTTTCCTTACTCAGTCCTGCTACACCAGCTCCTTCTCTGACCTAAGCCATACCCCATCACTTCCTAGCCAGAACCTAGGTCCTTTAAATAGTCCTCACTACACAATTCTTACTTTGCACATCTGTCCTGTTGCTTTCCTTGTCTCTCTCAGTAAATACCTCTGAATAAATTAGCTGACAAAACCCTAACAGGTGTGGATGAGAATCCCCGAAAGGAAGCTGTGTCTGCAAAGTCTGACCAGTTAGAGCTGAGGTGCAGGCGAGCAGTTGGAATACCCCAGGTTCAGAGCCTAATTATGCCTTTTTCTGGAGTATTGTTAGCCCCCTTAACCGCCATTACTTGGCCACTTCTGTGACTGGTAATAAAAAACCTTTTGGAATGCACCAATTTCTCCTAATTTGGATTAATTGGCTTCCATCAATCCAAAAGCTAAGAATGTCATCAGATAGCATCTGAGGCATATACAAGATTCTCCCCCCGTTACTGAAACCCTTCACTGATGCCCCTGACAACATATTTTTAAGATGTCTTGGTTTGTAACTCTTTGTTCTGTTATTATAGCTTTCCTATGTTAGAACAGTCTATTCGGGAAGACCAAAAATTTGTTCCCTTGCCATAACCAATCATAGTAGCTCCAGGATAAACCACTTGAGGTGAGAGCTGTTTTACATGACAACGAAGGCTAGCTAGCTCACCAATCGGTGCTGGGATGTTTAGCATTTAATCCAACATCCAGGAGGTGATCGATAAGAATACAAGATGATGTCATGGCTACACCCCCATTTAGGAGGTTCTCTTCAGAACTCCAACTCCCAACCAAGGAAGCGTCTGTGGAGGGCTCAGACAGCAACGGTTCCAGGGGCTGGGAGACAGTGGTTTCAGTGCATGCACGAGAACACCAACCTGACCCTTAGAACGTGTAACAGGCCTGGCAGAGAGAAAACGACACTTGTGCCTGTCAGTCTGATTATCAGACTATTCTATTAACAGTGGACCCCAAAGAAAGGGGAACTTCCCAGGACTCTCATGCTGGAGAAGGAAAGGGTGCCAGCCAGAGGGTAAACTTGACTCTAGGAGATCCCGTTTGATTCTAACACACCTTGTCAGACCACCTTACAGGATGAGACCCAAGCCCAGACGGGACGGATTCACAGTGGGTGGGGCCCATCTGCACCATCCTGACCCTGGGTGGGGCTGCACACACAGGCAGAGCTTTGGACCAGGACTCAGAAAAGACAAGATTTGGGAGCTCTGCTGGATCTCCTTGTCCCTCTTCACACGATGACTACAGTGAGTAGATCATTTTCCGCCTTCCACTTTTAATTGGCTTACTGGTGATGGGTGGGGGCACAGGCAGAAGTGGGGCATGGGTGCTATTCACTTTTAATCCCGGGACACAGGAGGCAGAGGCAGGGGAGTTTGAGGCCAGCCTGGTCTACATCGAGTGTTTCAGGACAGTCAGGGATATGTAGACCTCGTCTGATATTTAAAAAAAGGGGGGGGATGATGGCCAGCATTTATAACCGTGGCTAGCGTGATGAAGACAGACGCCAAGTGCTTGCAGCCCAGCCAGCCTAGTCTGTTTGGAGATTTCCAAGCCAAGTGAGAGAACCTATATATCTCAAAAGACAAGACACCGAGGAGTAACACTCATGGTTGCTCTACGCACATGTGCACGCACACTCACATATGAACACACGCAACTTCATGTCTGGAGCTCCACTGTTAAGAGCACTTAATTGGGCTGGGGATTTAGCTCAGTGGTAGAGCGCTTACCTAGGAAGCGCAAGGCCCTGGGTTCGGTCCCCAGCTCTGAAAAAAAGAACCAAAAAAAAAAAAAAAAAAAGCACTTAATCGCTCTCACAGACCGGGTTTAATTCTCAGCCACCGCATGGCTGCTCACTCCCTAGTTCCAAGGGATTCAACGCTCCCTTCTGATTTCTGTGGACAGCAGCACACACTCAGGGGACCTATGCACATGCAGACAAAACGCTCACACATAAAAATAAAACATTTAAAAAAAAAAAAGGAAAGATAAATAAATAAAAAAGGAAGCAAACTGGAAGTCTGACCCGGGCTCTTGGAACTGGGGGAAGTGGTTCAGTCACTCTGCTCAGGTAAAACTAACCAGGGTCAGATTTGAACACAGCAGATTTTCCCATCTGCCACCCGGCCCTGATGCTGCCCAAACTCCCACAGAGCCCAGCTGATGAGCCAGACCGGTGAAGACCCCATCGGACAGACCCTGTTAGCCTGTCAGGGAACAGCAATTAGAGGAAAGGGTTTACCTAGTTGGATATTATCAGTCTTTAACATTTCAAAATTATCCAGTAGCCAGCAGAGCTCTCTCTCCCCCAAACCTAAGCAGCTTTGCAAAAAGAGATGGATTTGTGCCATGAGCACAGGGCTGACCTGTGGGTAATGCTGAACTGAGGGAAATGAGAGGAAGAGTGGCAGGGTGTACTTCCTCACATGGCTAGCTCTTCCTCAGTGCTGCCTAGGCTCCTGGAGTCTAGGGCAGTCAGTGTCCGCAATCTTCCTGCTGCTCTAACCCTTTAGTACAGTTCCTCACACTGTGCTGACCCCAACCATAAATGTATTTTCATTGCTAATTCGTAACTGATTTTGCTGCTCTTACGAATTATAATGTAAATATCTGATATGCAGGATATCTAATATGCGACCCCTATGAAAGGACCTTTCAGCCCCCAAAATGGTCCGGATCATAGGCTGAGAACTGCTAGTCTAGGGCTTCTCCCTGGGGAAAACAGGAAAGTTCTCTGCATGAACTCTGGCTCCTGACAGTGGATCCTTTAAGGCTGACCTCTTAAGTTTGAGGCCAGGATGTTTTACACAGGAAGCTCTAAGTCAACTAGAACTTAAGATTAAAAAAAAAAAAGTCTATGCAGAATCAAAATCTTATATAAAATTCTCTCAATTCATACTAGTGGGGAACTAAAAAAGCCTGATTGAATAAGTAAGTACTTAATACATATTACTCAGTTACAGCTCTAATGTGTTGCGTTTTACCAATGCTTCCTCTAAGGAAGTGTTCTTAGGAGCTTTTTAAAAATTGCTTGAGAGAAACTCAAGGCTGCTTTTCAGAAACCTCTTTTACACACTGAGAAAACAAGTTCTTCTCAGATCTATAAGAAGAGAATCGAACCGGCTTCTCAGACCAGTAGTAGAAAGCCTGTTAGATTCACAGCAAAACTGGGGAGAGCCACTGTCACCAGAAGAACTGGGGAGAGCCACTGTCACCAGAAGAACTGGGGAGAGCCACTGTCACCAGAAGAACTTTAGAAGGCTTGACAGAGGAGACAGAATTCTTAATCTGTTTAATTTTTAAAGGGGTAAGTGGCTGCGGCCATGAGTTTGGATGCCCACGATCTGCTTGTTATAGCAAGATATAATACTATATATCTGTATCCCAGTGGGCTACAGTGAGATAGGGAGTGAGGGAGTGGACAACAGTGATGCAGTGAGGGAGGCTGAGACACTGAAAGCTCTGAGGCTCCAGGGCCCAGCACTAACAAGTCATGCTGCCTCAAATAAGGAAGAAGGTAGGGACTGATTCTCAACAGTATCCAGGAATGGCATGTGAGCTCTAGCATACACTTATGAAAAATAAAAAAGACAGTAAGGCAGGCAGACAGACAGACACAGACACATGCACACACAAGAATAAAGAAGGTAGGAACAAAACACCAGGTGATGTAGGAAGCCAAGCTGCCCTGCACAGCCGTGGGGATGGGGCGGAGTCTAAAACAAAGTAACACCTGGGACAGAGGCACAGAACCCTTTGAAAGGCAAGAAGGTCTTTCAAGCTCACAGCCCCACTTACCTAGCACTTGACTATGCTTCCCCACGTTCCCATTACACTACCTCACACCTGTTCTATTAAAACAAGAGTGACGGCGTTAGGGATTTAGCTCAGTGGTAGAGCGCTTGCCTAGGAAGCGCAAGGCCCTGGGTTCGGTCCCCAGCTCCAAAAAAAAAGAACCAAAAAAACAAAACAAAAAAAAAAAAAAAAAAAAAAACAAGAGTGATCTAATAAAAGTACAGCATCGGGTGCAGTTCAGGCCTTGAACGGGTGGGTGATCCTGGTGCCCTAATCTTTGGAGTGTGAGAGCACAGGCTTATTATCACCACACCCGGCTTATCAATGGGCTGCGGGTGGGACGGGGTGGCTTAGCTGTATATCCTTCAGGGCGGATCAGCGGCTCACCCCCTGGTGACTCGAGTAACAATCCAAACTGTCCGTCAATTCCTCAGACTCCAAGGGGCACAGGCCACTGTGAAAACAGACCAGATTCGGGGACACTGCGGTGAGCTGAGCAGCCATCTTCAACTTTCCCCTAGAAGTTAAGCACTTTAGGGAAAACCTACTTCCTAATTAAATGATGGGGGGCAGGGGGGCAGATAATGGGGATATCTTTTAATTTTGTTGTCAGTTTTTAAGGCACAGTAATTTACCTTAGCAAATTTAAAGTCTAGGTGTCAAAAATGAATCGTCATGGGCTGGACAGATGGCTCAGCGGTGCGCTGAGTTCCACAGGTCCTGAGTTCAATTCCCAGCAACCACGTGGTAGGTCCCAGCCATGAAGCCCTCTTCTGGCATGCAGGTGTACATGCAGCTAGTGCACTTACATAAATAAACGTTTAAAATAATCACAATTTATAGCACAATTATGAGTTTACATGGGGTACGGGTGCTGAGGCTTGAAGCCAGGAGCCAGGGCAATTGGTCTGTGGGGTACGGTAACATGTGTTCACGTGTTGGTGTTATACACATGTATGTGAGTGAAGCCAGGTGAAGCTTGTGTACCTTCCTCATTCTATCGACCTTATTCTGCCGAAGATCTGTCTAAACCTAGAGCTTGCCAACTTACCTAGGCTGGTTATAAATAAGCTCAGGAGTCCTCTTGTCTTCCCTCCCCAGGAACATACAGGCACAAAGCCCCCCAAAACGGATGCTGAGAATCTGAATTCAGATCTGCATAGCAAGCACTTTACCCATTCTGCCCTGTCTCTGGCCCCTCTGGCCCTTGTTTTTGTTGTTGTTGGGGGTTTTTTTGTTTTGTTTGTTTTGTTTTATTAATGGTTTAACCATAGTCCCTACTAGGGCAGCACTTGAAGGTTAGAGACTTGCCTTACTGTCAACAACTTCTGAGAAAGAAGGGTTAAGAAGGGGAGTAGTCCTTAGAGGAACTAAGCTGCTTGGAAAACACCCCTGCTGCTCATGAATAAAATATGGAGTGGAGCCAAAGGAGAGGGACATCCAAGTCTCACCTTAGAGGTGGCACTACATTTCCACGCTTCACGGTAAAACTCATAGGGTAGTCAGGTTAGAAATGAGACCAGGGGCCTCCACAGAGGTGAGAGGCAGTAGTACTTCCATCTCCGGTCTTGCACAGCTCCTGACAAAACTCCTGTCAGACCCTATCCATCCCAACTTCCCAGCACCTGAGGTTACTGACTTGATGGGGGAAATGCCAGAGCTCCATTAAATACAGTCACTAAATCTCATCTGTCAGGAAGCGGGGGGGGGGGGGGGGGGGGGGGGGGGGAGAACTCACTCCTGAGCTGCTCTTTTCATCTCCATCCTTTCTCAAGTTAAAGAAGGCCCTGTCATCCTCACTCTGTCCCTTAAACTTGAGAAGAGATAGATACATACGTTACCAACGTTTAAACAAAAATGGATGGCCCAGCAGTTAAAGCACTTGATCTCTTCCAGAGCACCCACGTTGGGTGCTCAGAAACTCCTATAACTCCACTTCCAGGAGATCTGACACCGTCTTCTGGCTCTTCTGGGCACCTACATACACTCGAGCGCACACTCAAACATGCACAAGCACACAAACACACATAAATCTTAAAACAAAACCAGCTCGCCTTCAGAAGGACACAGAGCAGTAAGTCTAAATCCTTGGCCTGCCCTCTCCCAGTCCCAGCTCCCGGGGAAGGAATCAGTTGGCAGATTGTTACAGGAAGTGCTGGCTGTGGAAGGCAGATTTTCTGATAGTTTGCTTCAAGGCCGAAACCAAAGAACAGAAGCCAAAATGGAAAGTGTTCAAAAGATAAAAGATCAGAAATTAGCAGACCACCTGTGTACGACAGAAACCAGAGCAAAGCTAGGCTTCTGCAGTGTTTGCCAGAGAAGAAATTACCATGCACCCTTCCCACCACGTGACTGCACTGTATCCTTTTATAGCAAGATTCCAGGATTCTGCCTGAACTCCCAATGGGGCAAGGGCTTGGGGGATGATTACCAAAGCCATCAAAACCTAGCTGCAGGCAGGTTTGCCTTTAGATTAACTGCACTGGGGGCCTCCCATGCTGGGCTCTTGGGGGGGGGGGGGAGCCTTTGTTTCAGGAATTCTTCCCTTAGGCACCGCTTTACTTTCACTTCAAATTTTGCCAAATCGAATTTCAAAAGAGCTCCCAGGTTCTCCAATAAAAAGACTACAGGAAAATAAACAGGTTCTGCCCCTTCCCTGCAAACTCTCTGGCCCCAGGATAGTATCAGATAACTGGCTTTTTTTCCCTCTAGAACAGGGTCTTCTCTCTTTAAACTACAATAGGGAACTACTGTGCACCTATCTTTTCAAATGCCTTGCACATACATCCACATTCAGCCTGTCTCTGGGAGGATCTTACTGTATGAGTCTAGCAAACGCTATTTAATAATAAAGTACCTGAGCAATTTAATTTAAAAAAATAAAACGTGGCTGAGCGATCCACCGTGGGACCAATTAAGGGGAGTGCGGATGAGTGAAGCGCAGAGGTGCACACCCAAGTTTAAATAACGCAGAACCAGCACCAGTCATCCTCTCTGGAGAAAAACTAGAAAAAGGGGTGACTTAGAAGCTGTATTTCAACTGCCAGGCTCAAGTCTTAGTCAACTTTATTCCCTTTCTGATTCACTGATGCAAAAATCAAAACTGTCTTCTGAGAAAGGCTTTGTAAAATAAGTTAAAGTTCCGTTCAATGGATTCTCAATAAAAGTTCTTCAAAACTCCGGTCCTGGGTACTTTGACTCCTCAGTTTCTTCAGTGTGAGACATTAAGATTAGTCCTTTCTCTGGGATGTTTACAACCTACTCCGAGAATGTTAACAGCCCCATTCAACTGACCTTTTAAAATGACCTTCCGCTTTTATGGAGAATTTTTTTTTTGAAAGAAAAGGAAAACATTCTGGAATCCTAAGCTCAACTTCTTTGTGTCCCAGGAATGAAATGCAGGCAGCCCCCATCCGAAAGGCTAACTTCAGCTCCTTCGGCAACAACAAACAGTTGGCTTCAGGGGCCAAGGATTGCTCGCCCGGTGCCCACTCCCCGGTACGACACGAGATGCATTCGGGGTGTCTGCAGACCAAGAACCCAGGTCTCCAGGGAGACGCGGATACCACC